>NC_140464.1:16220592-17480592 GCF_051167445.1 Perissodus microlepis
CAGTGTGTGTATGCTTACATGTGGAAACATCTACAGTATGTGTGTTCATGTACAGCAAACTACGGTCCAGAGACATGCATGTCAGTTTAAATGGGGTTTCTAAATTGGCTGTAGGTTTGATTGTGAGTGTGGAGCTGTCGGTCTCTGTGTTGAGCCTTTGATTGGCTGATGACCTGCTGAGGATGCAGCCTGTGATAGGCTCCAGCAACCACCTCACACGGAATTAGAGAAGCACTAAAGCAGGGATGTCAAACTCATTTTACATGATGGGTCACATATAGCCCACTATGAGTGGGCCTGAGTAGTGAAACGGCTCTTTCTCTCAATGTAAATTAAGTTTAACTAATAATAATAATAATGGATTGGATTTATATAGCGCTTTTCAAGGCACCCAAAGCGCTTTACAATGCCACTATTAATTCACTCTCGCATTCACACACTGGTGGAGGCAGCTACGGTTGTAGCCCTGGGGCAGACTGACAGAAGCGAGGCTGCCATATCGCGCCATCGGCCCCTCTGGCCAACACCAGTAGGCAGTAGGGTAAAGTGTCTTGCCCAAGGACACAACAACCAGGACAGACAGCCTGGGGATCGAACTGGCAACCTTCCGGTTACAGATGCGCTTCCCAACCCCCTGAGCCACGGTCGCCCTGTAACTAAACATTTAATTCCTGAGATATCTTATTATAGGATAAATAATTGCAATTTCAACTGTAGGACTCAGTTTTTCTGCATGATAAAGAGATGCTGATGTAGTAATTATACAAATGGCAGTGATGAGGTCTTTATCAGCAGGACAAGCTGTAACATGTATCAAAATACAGTTTAAAGACCAAGATTTCACATTTTCCAAAAATGTCCAGTGGGCCGGATTGGAGTCTTTCTCTGGCTGATTCTGGCCCCCAGGCCTTATGTTTAACATCTCTGCCATATGCCAACAAGATGAAAGGATTTTATTTTTAAAAAGTCATCATAGTTATTTGTAGGGGATGTAACTGCAACAGACTTACAATGTACGTAATGTAGTATAGCACAAAATCTAACAATAAAAAGAAAGTAAAAGTCTAAGGACAGCTGTTTTTAAAGTAAGGTTGGAAGAACAGAAATGAAGTTCCTGCCAAGTTTTTGCGCAAGAATTCAGAGGTGACACAGTGTGGTTGTCTCAGCTTTGGGACTTGCTGAGCAGGTTGGTAGATTTTTATCTCTGCTTATTTTTTTTATCTGCTTATCTTTTTCAGATACGGTCCTCACACTAGATGTGTTCAAAAAAGGATCTCTCTTTGCAAGTTGTGCAAAGGTACGGTTAAAAGAAAGAACGAAGAATTATTTGCCATTTTGTACATATAAGTGTTGACAAGTATATATGACCAAAAGCTGCTATCCCCCCTTTATTAGGTCAGCAGTAACATTTGTATATTGCATCTGTAGGACAGGTCAGTGCGTGTGTGGCATATGGACAGTGACAGTGGTCAAGTGCGATGTGTGGCCCAGGGCTCCAGCCACACCAACGCTGTGGGCTCCATCGCCTGCTCCAGGTAACACTCCGCCTGCAAGTCGTCTAATAAGCTGGTTTTCTTTACACACGTGACAACACAGATACAAAATGAAGGGGGAAATGACTGTATGTGCATCTGCCCTTGTCTTTGTGCTTGTGCCTAGGATGAAGGCATCATTCGTTGCGACTGGTAGTCAGGACTGTACCGTGAAGGTGTGGGATCTACCTGCAGACTGCTCTGCAGAAGGAGGCATCCATCAGCTAACTGCCCGCGCCACAGAGAAAGCACATGATAAGGTACAAGGCAGAACGTTCTGGTCACAGTCCAAGAAGATCTTGTCCATTTTGTCCAGCACATTAAAGTTGCAGGACAGGTTCACGGTCACCGTGTAGTTGCCATCTTGGGAACTGGGATGCTATTTTAAAGCTTAGGTCTAAATAAGTTAAGGAGAGAGTCATAATCAGTGGTCTCTAGGATATAAAAACCACGTGTAAAGAATCACCAGTCAAATCTGATTTATAAAAAAAATGCTTGAAGGGTTTGCTGACTGCCCAAAATAAAATTTCATTTATCTGGTTCCCTGAGAAGTACAATTTAACTTTAGTCACTCAACATTTTGACTTGGTCAATTACTGTGACTTATAACAACCATTCATATTATAGTTGCAGTAAGCCAAGAAAACATGAGTAAAGACTGGCCATCTCTCTGTATTAGACTAATGGGTAAATATGTCTTATTTACCCACTTACCCACTCATCCCTTGAATTCTTTTTGTTTAAAGGCTTCACAGTGGCATCTTCATATTCTGCATAGGGCTGCCACGATTAGTCGACTAGTCAAAGTCGTCGACGACTGATTTAATAGTCGACGCGTCGTTTGAAGCTTTGTAAGATCACAAAAGACGCGGGAATAAGTAGAATTTAAGAGTGTAATAACGGACTGAAACAGAAGATGGCAGCACTGCATGTACAAGGATGCCAGCTGCCGTTAAACCCCGAAGAAGAAGAAGAAGAAGTAGCTGTGTCCCAGAATTCATAGCGCGGCCCAGCTCAGTTTCCAACAATGGCGGCAGCTAGTTAGTTTTAATATTACTCTTATTATTCTTTCTGGGTCACAAAATAAACGTTTAACATATTTTCAAGCGAGAATGTAACCGTGTAAACCTCAAATATTTGCTCAGTTTATCAAGACACCACATACTTTCAAAAGCGCGCCGACGTTTTCGGAGACGTCTGTTACCCATTAGCTCGATAGCTAGCCGGGGACAAGGCTCACTGGAGCCCGTGAGAACACCGGACTCCCGGCAAATCGTTTTCAAACTCACCACCGTCTTTCGCTACTCAGGTTAAACATATATAAGTCACTTAGATAACTTAAATATGTTATTGTTTGGCTTTTTTTAGTATTTTATTTGTTCCTGGGTAAATCGGTTTGGCTGAGATTAAAGTTATAGTTTTTACACAGCTGAATAAACATCAAGTAGACAACTGATTATCAGAAGTGTGAGATGTTCGAGAATATACTCCGGTGTCCTGTTATATTTTAGATAGCAAGGAGTTTATTAAACTTCACCGAAACAATCTGCAAATTTCATTAAAATTTAATAAACTATCATCTTGTCTTTATTTTTAGTTAGTACAAACCTTAAACACTTAAAGCTGTAAGCTAATGATAGTTATATAAGAGCAGATGCATGCTGGTGCAATAAGCTGTATGTTTTATGTCCAATGGATGCATGATGTGATTAGTCGACTAATCGCAAAAATAATCGGTGACTAGTCGACTATCAAAATAATCGTTTGTGGCAGCCCTAATTCTGCAAAACACCTGACTCAGGAAGGTTAGAGGAGCCATATGACTGCGAGTCAGTAACCGTTATTTAAATATAATTTTTAAAAAAAGAATTTAGATTATGATGCTTCTTTTTTTAAAGAACTCCACAGATGTTGTGTATAATAAGACACACGGAGTGGTGAGTCAGCCACCAGTTATGTAAACAGCTTTAAACAAGTTGGCCTCTTCTGATAAGGAAATGCAGAAAAATTCGGGCGTGGATCTGATTTCCAGTATGATGCTGGAAAGTAATCTTTCCTGCTACACCTGCCCTCATCTTACTTGGCAGCATAATAGAGCAATTAAAAGCTAGTTAATAGTGTGCTATGCGTATTTCTTTATACCAGGTTAAACCGAAGTAGGATATTGGTTACTCAAGAGTAAGGTGGAACTGCAGGCGGTGTGGCAACAGGAGTGAAGATCATGAATTTCTTTGGAAACTTTATCACATTAGTTGATCCCAATTCAGTTATTACTTCAGACTTATTAAAAAAAATAAATGTACTCATTCAAACCTTCATTTATAGGAAGCTCATCAGTTTTGTTAAAACGTCTGGTCCTTTTCTCCTTTGCCTTCCACGTCATGTCTCCAGGATGTAAACAGTGTTGCCGTATCACCCAATGACAAGCTGCTGGCTTCAGGTTCCCAGGATCGCACAGCCAAGCTGTGGTCCTTGACGGAGGAGGGAACGGTGAGCCTGCTGGGGGTGTTTCGGGGCCACCGTCGTGGCGTCTGGGCCGTTTGCTTCTCTCCTGTGGACCAAGTGCTGGCCACCACCTCTGCAGACGGCACAGCCAAGCTGTGGAGCCTGCAAGACTTCAGCTGCCTCAAGGTGGGACATTTACTGTGCATGTGTGAGAATCACAGCAGTCTCATGGTGTTGCATAAAAGTAATCATGTTCAGACATTAGTGAGGTCTAATTTGTAGCTATATTGCTTCATTTTTTCCCGCTTGTTCTTACTTGTTCTTTCTTTTTGTAAAGACATTTGAGGGCCACGATGCATCGGTTCTTAAGGTCATCTTTGTGAGCCGAGGCACTCAGCTGCTCACCAGGTAAATGCACCAAACGCGAAACCAAATGCACGCCCACGCTGCGGATCGATGTGAATGACCAATCCAGACTTTAAAAATCATGGCTTTGTTTCTCATCTTATTTCAGATATAAATCTGTCGTAGTTTGCCAAGCTTCCTCATTTATAGTAAGACAATGAAACAAACCCTGTAATTTAAAACCAAAGGTGAAAGGTCAAGAGGCTTGTCTGTGTCTCAATGAGAAATATCTTTCAGAGGTTTGGTGTTTATAGATGGCAGAGATTGAGAAAATTAGGAGAACCATTAATTGTGTCTTTGTTTCCATCTTTATTGTTCCCTGTTGTTTGCAAGAATACAAGAAATCAGAATAGAGTACAGTGAAAAAGTCTTTAACCAGCCCTCATTTCTTTATTTCTTTTTCCTCCAAAGAGCTGGACTTTCTTGTAATTTTTAGATGTGGTCATAAGCAACAGTTCTCCAGGCGTTCTGAACGTCATTCAAAGGATTTTTCTGGATATTGGCTAATTTTTTCAGTTCAATCCTTGTAGCTGACCATTTTCAGGAAAAATTTTTTTTTCTTATTTGTAAAGTCACTTGACACTGACCTAATGAATAATTCAAGCATAAAACGACACCTAACTCATAATTATATCTAATAGATAATAGAGAACCAATATAGTACCACGTGTTTAAAAAAAAAAAAAAAAGTGCTTTTGCACGAACAAGTTTATTTCCAAAGTGCTATGAGCTAAAAACTTGCTGTGATTTGCAGTGAGTCCTTAAAAAAGTGAGGAAACAAGTGGAGGACAGAAGAATCTATCTACAGCAGGTTTGCAGTATCTGAAAGTCAGGTCGATGAGGGGAGGGAAAAATTCAGCAAATATGGGACACAGGATCTGTGAGATGCACTGGCCTTTCAGTTGATCCAACTACTGTTCACTGAAGTCTCATCAGAAATGGTCAGTGGAAGGGTAGAGTGTCAAGAAGCTGTTTTTAAGGAAGGGAAACGGGGAGAAAATGACAACGTATGCCAAATTACACGAGAACTGGACTGTAAATCAGTAACATCAGGTCTGGTGGGTTCGCTCACATGTTTTGGGTCATATTGATTATTAAAAAAAAATCTAGCTTGTCTCTTAAATCTTGGTCATACTATGTTTCATAAAGGAGGATCACATATTATAAATACATTGGTGAATGACTTGTAATCAACAAATCATTAGACAGTGGTTTCACAGTCAGACGTATCCTGATCCGTGGTCTGACTGTGGCAACAGCGGATATGCTCATTTCAAGGCCTCAAAGCATGACTGTGGAAACCCAACAAATGACATAATGGTAGCTATGTCAGTTTTTCATGCTATGTCTGGTTTCCACACAGTAATTAATAATTGTTTTCCACAGTGGCTCCGATGGTTTAGTGAAGCTGTGGACCATCAAGACCAATGAGTGTGTGAAGACACTGGATGCCCACCAGGACAAAGTGTGGGGTCTCCACGCCAGTCGCAAGGATGACAAGATGGTTACTGGCTCAGCAGACTCTAACATCACCGTGTGGTCGGTAAGTAGCATTCGGCTGCTAGCCTCCAGCTGGATAGGGAATAAGAAGGGAAGGTAACGGAATAACTTTGGCCTTAAACACTTAGCAGTCAGTCTTCTAAACAAATACTGACCACCAAAACGAAGAGTTTCACTTGTTTTGCCATTAGTGTTGCTATTTTCTCTATGACTTCAATGTTTTTAACCTAAAAACTGCGTCACAATTATACAATGGATTTCATGGTGTAATCCACAAAGTTAAATAAAGATTGAAATGGACAAAGAGAGGAAATTTTAACTTGAAGAATTGTTTTTTTTTTTTTTTTTTTTAACAGTTAATAAATACTTTACATGTTCAGCAGGCACTTAACTTCACTCCTTGGTTGTTTTTTTTATCACCATTTGCACCAAGTGATCAGTCAGGTAGCTGTGTTGTTGTGACAGTAGGGAGTTTACCTTCTGAAGTATCCCTTAAGAGGGATTCAGTGCACATCTTATCTAGGTGGTAATGTTTGCTTTTTTTAAATTTATTTTCCCCTTTCTGTGTTTTAAAAAAATGTGTGTTCAGTAGATCTACAGTTTTCTCTGTTGTGCACATCTAGGATGTGACTGAAATAGAGCTGGCAGAGGAGCAGGCGAAACAGGAAGATCAGATACTCAAGTAAGTTGCACACGACATCTCTGACAGCAAGAAGAGGGATTTACTATCGTAGAACAGGCACACCTGCACCATCCATCCTCCTCTCCACTCCGTCTGCAGGGGTGGACACACTCTTTGTTTTGCTTTTAGGCATGTGGAAAGGATCACTCAACATCACTCAGACATGATCTGCTTCTGTTTTTCCATCTGTTTTGACATCCTGCCTGTCAGCAAGTCCCTCAGATGGTTTTTGTGATTTTCTTGGCTGTGGAGGTTCGCAGGTCAAAGCTGTCAGTAAAGTATGAGTGTGGGAGTGCGTGCTTTGCTGTTCTGATAAGCACAAAAAACTTTAGGGTTTCAGGTTTGCAGTATGTGAAATAATAAAGAATTTATTTCTGTATTAAATGTTAATTTGCACTTTTAAAGAGTACATGAAAGAGTACATTTCAGCTCCATGTTTTTATTCTTGCTAAAGTAGCTTTGCATGATTCCCACAAATTCCGGCCCTCAGTTCATCAACTATCTGAAACAATCATTTTTAACTATATTTTCTATCTTTATTAAGTTTTACATGTTCCCTATTGATACAGACTGCCCACCCTCATTTCCATTCATATTACTCCAAAGTAATTGACAGAAAAATAAATAAATGACAGGAAAGTTCCTATGTTTCCACCATTAGTGAGTCCACGGCAAATGGATAGTCTGTGCAATGAGCTATAATAACTTTTTCTGTTATGATGGGGGGAAAAGAGGCCTACAGGCTGGTCAGGGGGTCACTGACAATGCATTTCTCTTTTTTTTTTCTACAATCATTAGCAAAAAGAATTGAAGTTGAATTTTGCTGGAATAAATATCAGCACATTTATTGAATTAATGGGAAATAAACATAAGTGATCATGATACAAATTCCCTGCAGTATGTACAGGTGTGTGCGCGTGTGTTTGTGTCTCTGCCTATGAACCCACACCTGTATGTTTGTTGTGTCTGAAGGCAGCAAGAGCTGTCCAATCTGCTCCACGGGAAGAAATATCTGAAGGCCTTGGGTCTTGCCATCTCACTGGACCAGCCTCACACCGTGCTCACTGTTATCAAAGGTACCGACTCTGTCACACGGATCTATCACACTTTGGTCTTTAGTGTCTAACTTTGATTAGCTGTGTGCATGTAAAGTCCAAATTAGATGCTCATCTACGCCTGTCCTTTAGCTTTTCACCTGTGGTTACCTGAAATGTTGTTATTTTTCTTCTGTACGGCTGCTTTGTTTTAAACGTTGAGTCACTCGAGCACTGACGCATGCAGCTCTGGCAAACAGTGGGTCTGTGAACATATAATAACACACGCCTTGTTTCTGCGCTCATTCTCTTTTGTTCAGTGACATGTAGTTAAAACTGCGGTGACATATTGTTAATCTGAAGCTGTAACGTCTCAGTATTTTGGACTTGCTGCACTACTTATTTGTGTTGGTACAAAGCAATTTCATCGAAATGGAAGAAAATGTCTTGTTTTGTAACAGCAATGGTCATTTTTCACATCATGTTTGATTGGCTTCCACAGAGGGAGTTTTTTAGTTTGTTTGGTAGTTTAATCCTTCCACTGTTTATAGTATAATTTGAACACACCAGGATCGTTGGACAAAAATAAAATGGTTCATAGTTGGTGTTTCACAGTTTGCTTTGGAGGTGTCTTCATGTCACTGGCTGCAAGTTTGTTTTTTTGAGAAATCATGACATTCAGATGGCACCAGAGAAAACTGTGCCATTGCCAAGAACAGCCGTAAGTGAGACAAACATTGAGCTATCGACACAGCTGAATGGATGGACTCTGGGGAGAGTTTGCTGAGTCCATGTGTCAGACCCTATATGAACAGACTGTCTGCTGACTCTGACTAGTTGTCCCATGTTGCTTCCAGCGATCCGTGAAGGAGAGAATAGCTCCGAGCTGTTGGAAAAGACGCTGCTGAAGCTACGACAGGATCAAAAAGGTAGCCTGTTAAAAAGAGAATGACTGCGTTTTTACACAATACCAATACCTGTCATTTCAGACAGTAATACAGAAGTTTCCTTCTTTCTTTCTTCTGTTTTCTTGGATCCACTCAGAGTCACTTCTGCGCTATTGTGTGGTGTGGAACACCAACGCCAGGAACTGCCTGAATGCCCAGGCTGTCCTACAGGTGCTCCTCACACACCTGCCCCCCGAAGAGCTGCTGCAGTACCAGGGAGCCCGATCACACCTTGAGGGCCTCATTCCATACACAGGTTAGCAGGGGGGACGAGTGCTTTGACGAACAGAGACCAAAACTGCATCAGACAAAAAAGAAGAAAAAGCTTTTACTCTGATTATTTACTCAAAGTGGCCACAGATTGATCTAAACTTTAGAAACACTCAGAAACGTACAAATAAGTGTCTCATATACGGAATACAACACTAGAATTAAAGGAATGAAAACTGCAAGTGTGACCCTTTCCTTGTAGCGTTCTGTGAAAATTAGGTGTGTGCAATGTTATGTAAAGAGTTCAGACTGCAGGGGTTTGATTGTAGTATGTGGTTAACTAGAGAAACTGGATAGACAATAGAAAAAAGGATGTTTTGGTCTTTATGCCATGTTTATTAAACATGATATACATGAGTACAATCAATTTTCCTACATGGAAAAAATAACTGTTGTAAATTAATAGACTTTTTACTTTCTTTTTTATTTATTTATGGTCATTTTCCCCACAGAGAGACACATGCAGAGGATTGGGCGTCTGCTGCAGGCCTCCATGTTCTTGAACTACATGTGGCAGAAAATGAGAGTGGCCGGAGCGCCGTCCAGGTGAGACTCCGCTCTGAACGCTTTGACAAATCACCGCGCTGAATGTTGACTGAATCCCGGTGTTTACGAAACAACACTGGCACCTTTCTAATATTGACTCTCGTGCTGCTTGTTTGTGGTTTCAAAGCAAATTGTTATATTAAAGGAAAATTTCACCACAAAATCAGATTTAAGTTTGTGTTTGTTTTGTTTTGTTTTCCAATCTGATTAGAATGAAGAACCGCTGACATGAACAGTTGTCTAAATGAGGTGTCAACTTTTAACGGCATATTTGACCGTTTGGCTCTCCAAATGTAGTGCAGGAGCAGCCTTAAACCATAGCTGGAAACATGCTATGTGAGGTTATTAAATGAAAATATTTTTAGTTTGTCAGCCTAATTTATGCTATTATATCTTCTCCAGTATGGGCCAAGATGAAGACATGGATACGACACCTCTGGCACAGGCTCAGCCTTTCTTTGTGATCGACAAGGAGAAAAAGAGCAGCAGCGACGAGAGACGAGATGAAGGCAACGACAGCGACGGTGAACAAGACGAAGATCCAGATTCCTGTGTTGAAGATGAAGAGGAGCTCGAGGATGTCAGTGCCACCAACAAAGCCTCCACTGACAACGGGCGAGTAGAAAACGGAGCAAGCCACAAAACTAACGGCAAGCACCACTCTGAGAGCGAGGAGAGCTCTGAAGAGGAAGACCAGGAGGAGGAAACGACAGTTAAAAAGACAAAAGGTCTCCCTGTTTCTTTGGCTCAACAGTGCCAGACTTTTGCCAGCTGACAGGAATCAGTTTGGAAACAATAGGTTTTCTTATCTCAGATTATTGGCAGCTGGAGAAAGTTCAGATGTGAAATTGATAACATTTGTTAGGACGGCTTCTCTACAGACTTTGAGTCATGTGCCAAAGCATCAGCTCCTCCATGCAGATTTTAATGACCCTGACTTCTTCAGACAAAAAAAGAGGAAAAGGGGACGCGCAGGAGGAGGAAACCTGGACCATCTTCACACTCACCACATGCCATTGTGTTGTTCTGCAGTAGTGCAATGTCCTGATCTACCAGCTCAACTAAATGAACACACTTTTATGTAACCCAGACAGCAGTTTCCTCATATAACCATGGAGTATTTTGTTTTGTTTTTAAAGAGGTTGTGACTGCAAATGTTAATAAAATAAACAATGTTTGATTTAAAAGGAGTCACATTTTTATTAAAATAAAATAGCTACAAAGGGAGTAAATTAAATTTGAACCCATGGCATTCACTTGATGCACAGGCGTAGAAAAAAGTGTGTCAATTCACCCATTGACACACATTCATACAGATGTGTGTCAATAGGTGAATGAGGCATGTTTTATAAAGTGCCTAAAATGCACAAGAACCAGTCCATCTGCTATGTGAGTGAGCGCCAGCACGAGTTGTGGTTTCCTGGCAGGCTTTAGATAAGGACTGCAGTTCTTGAGGATTCATGCTCGGCATGGAAAACAGCTGAAAAATGTCCTTTAGTTTAGATAGAGCTTCATCTTCCTGGTTCATCCAGGTTTTTGCAGCACAGGCCCCTGAAAGTGTAAAACAAGCTGAAGGTATGAAATCAAAAGCAGGATGTCTAAAGGTGTATTATTAGTTCCATTATGGGAAATGTCAGTCTTGAATAAACCAGCTCAACTAGAGTTTTAACCCTAGTTGACTCTTGGAATCAAGAAGTAAACCTATCATGCTTTTAAATGACAGGTGAAGCCGGCGCTCTTGGAGGAAACCCAAGCAAGGGCGAGATTGTCCTCTAAGCCTCTGATTTTATGACATTCAAAACCGAACTGCAACATTTTCCTTCTAACTTCATGTGTTTGAAACAAGGTTTAGATGTGAAACATGCCAAAACAAACATGTTGAGTTCCCCAAAATGCTTTTATTTGCTCTCAGCTTCTCAGTAACACGAGTGCACCCAGATCAGATAATGAAGTGTGTGTTCTGTGTTGACTATCCACACGCGCAGGCGGCGGGATAGGCTGCGAAGGTTTTTCAACAGGAATTTAAACAACTTCCACACACTGGTATGCAGACAAACATTTACTTTTCCTGCAGTCAAAATGAGCAGATGAGCCATCGTTTGTGGAATCTACACAGACTATATGCATATAAGGCACAACACAAGGCTTCCAGTATGGAAAATAAAACGAGGCATGTTAAATGATCGATTGGTCAAAGTGGTGATGATACAGGAGCTATCACATATTCATCTAATCATCTAAAACAAAAGAACAGTTGTTCTTCTGTACTTTTATAACTCCAACAGTGACAAAAATAAAGCTTTATTTTTCAAACAGGAACTTTATCAGCTGATGATCTCAGCTTGTGTGGGTGACAGAGCACCTTTTGCTGCATTCTTGCGGGTGACAGAAGTACACCGGGAGAGGATCTCCTGGGCGCCCGGTCTGGGTGGCACCTTGGGTATTTTGGGTGATTTGTAGAGCGTGGGATCAGAGACACTCGAGATCAGCCTCCCCCCTGAGCCGCTCGTTGGGCTGAGGGTGTTGCTCGTCCCCGGTGGAGGCGTGCGGCTGAGACGCAGCCATTCATCATTGGCAGTGGGGCTCAGGTTCAGGGACGAGTTAAAGCTGGAGTCGTCACTGAAGCTGAAGTCGGTGCTGTCGCTCATAAAGCTATCCTCACTATCCTCCGTCTGACTCCCGGAGAGGACGCGTTGTTCGTCCTCTCCATCCATCTTCACCGTGATCACGGGCAGAGGAGGGTGAGAGGGAGAGGTGGGTAAAGTGGAGATATTGGTAGCAGCACTGGTACTGTTTGCAGCAGGCTGTGCATGAGGTTGTTCAGACAAAACCTCAAGAGACACAGACCTCTGCCTACTCTCCGGCAGGATCAGGAGAGGTGACGAAGACCTTACGGGGGGATGTTGCAGCAGGCTTCCTTGGGAGAGGCTCAGTTGAGAGTGCTGTTCCAGATTCGAGGATGGAACGAGAAGGGAAGTGTGGCGGCGCTGATCCAGGTGATGGGAAGCGTTATGAATATGAGGGTAGCGGTGGGGCTGCAGTATCATGGTGGGAATGTAACCCAATTTTCCACTGGATCTGTTAGATGATAAGAATGAAGAAATCAAAGTAATTTAAAGTTGGAAATCATGCATCGTTCTTTTATTTCCACATACATGGCTACATAACAAGTGTCAGGCCTTTTGTGCAACTTTAAGCCATGACAACCGATGTTATGATAGAAATCCAGTTAAATCAGGCTGTGCTATGGTACAAAATTCTGCTATTTATTCTTTTTTAAATTAGGAAGAGATTTAAATTTCTTTTTCAAAGGAAATTACTATGAAAACATAATCGGTCATTAACTGTCTGTGCTTAAAATAGATTATTCATCTCATTTGAGTTGCCTCTGCTGATTGGTTGACAGGGCAGTGACACTCACTGAGCCTGTCTTTTCTTTTATCAGCTGTTCATCGTTGCCTACTAATGTTCATGCGACCCAACCTGTGTTTCTGGCTTTTTGGCAGTCACAGAGAAAGATCTGGGTGGCTGCAACTCTCATGGCTTGCAAGAATCTGTAACAAAATAACTTGAAATAAAAGTTTCAGCCCAGACTAGAATACCTGACGAGCCACCAGCCATTTTCAGATTTCTGCAGGACTTCCACCACAGCACCTATGGTTACGGTCACCTCGTCAGTTTTGGTGGCCTTGTAGCTCTTGACTGCAGTGTAGAGTGCTCCTGGAGAGAGAATGAAGGATTAGACATAATGCTTTGCAATATGAATGATATTCACTGAATAAGGAAATACATAATGAGAGTGCAATGTCGTGAGAAAGGGTACAAGAAAAACTGTAACTATGTGTACCTTTTTCAGGAATTTCATCCATCTCCTCATGATCTTCATTATCATCATTTGTCCTCTCCAGATAGGGTGCAGGAAACCAGGCCATCCGCCTGTCTTCAGTCTCCACCAGCCACCATCCTGAATCACCAGAAACATGCATTTTACTGCTCACATTGAGTTATCTGTGTTAACTGAAAGCTGTCGGCTCACCTCCTTTGTCTTTGATGACCACATCGAGTTTGTCACCCTTGACCACTTTCAAAGGTTTGTTCTTGAAGTCTTTGGTGTCATACGGGGCGACACACGTGTATGCTTCTGTGATAAACGGCTGGGTCACTTCACCGCCGTTTGCGTGAAGTCCTTCGCTTCTGAGTTCATCCTCCGGGGGCATGATGATGATGCTAAGGAGGAAGAGCAACACAGACATGCACAATGTCAGAGTCATGCATTCATCTTGCATTATACATATTTATTTATGTACTCGTGCACTCAGAAGATTGAACCTGCAGATACAAGATTTTGCAAATGTTACAGTCCCTAAATTAGATCTGTGTGGGTAACTTTAACTAAAAGCTATTATAAAACATTTATTGTGCAATAAATGTTTAGCCATACCCGTTTTTGGCAAAGTCCGGCTGCAGGTCCTGCTCTTTAGGGTTCAAGAACTGGATGAGCTCTGCAGACTGAGACACTCGCTGGTCACAGGACAGGACTGCATTGCAATATTTCTGCAAATATTTCAGGCGCACCAGTGACTTGGTTGGGGCTTTCCCTTGACTTTTTTGCTTCACCCTCCCCTCTGAAATCCCAGAGAACGATTTTAGTTACAATCCCATCGGTCTGTAAGTGAACCACGCGATTCTTGTAAAGCAGCAAGTGTGGTCTACATGACCCGAACATACCTCGAAATCTGGGGACAATTCTGTCAGATTTTCTCAGCTTGTTTGCAGGTGGGAATGCTTTCTTCAGTTGTTTCTGTGAGAAATAATTTGAGTAACAAAACAAACAAAAACAAAAGTTACCTGGATATGTGCAACTTGGAAAAAACAAAAGAAAGAAGGTGTTTTATACTCACATGCATTTTCATGAATTCTCGAAAACGTCTGTAAATCACAACACTGCTCTCGTCGGACCAAAGCACAGAAGTCTTGTAAAACTGGAAAAGAAAAGGCAGCTTTTCTCAGGTGAGGCACACATTTTATTTAATAAAAAACCCACACATAGAACCAGGAAAGTGAAAAATCCTTTGCTGCTTACTTTGGTCTTTTCCTTCTGCAGTACTCCAACTAGATGGATGCTTATGGGATACTGCTTAGCCTCCATAATGACAGCACAGATGGGTGCTTGGGAGCTGCAGTGAAACTAGCTCAGCCTTTTCCAGGTATGTGACTGAAGCAGTGAGGCTCTACAGGTGAATTTATGCTTCCTCCACCGGAGCAGGTGTGGCTCTGGTTTACGTAGGCAACAATAGGGGGAAAATCTGCAGTTGTGTACATGCTGGAAATTCTTGCAAATTAGCTTTGGTGCATATCACACAAAATATATTTTCACAAAAAAGTTGAATTTATATTGATATTTATATAAAACTGCAGTTTTTGTTTTTTTAGTGTTCATTTTTGAAAAGAACAGAATTTACTCCTGATTTTCTCTCTCTTTCTTTCTTTGTTACACACACACGCGCACACACACGCGCGCACACACACACACAGTTGTATTTCCATGACAATGACTTACATTCATTTCCTGGAGACTTTGTCTAATCCAAATGTAAAGCTTAATGTTAATTTTGTTTGATAATATGTTGTGTGATGTTTCGTTCTGTGTAGCACTTTTTTTTACAAGAAGAAAAAAAGTAGAATAAATTAAACACAGAAATGATCAAAAATATTTTTTATATATTAGAGGATCAATTTGCATGATCATGAAGATAATGAAGTAGCACAAGTGACACATATGGTGTAATGAAAAGAACAACTAGTGTTTGTAATGGTAGCGTTGCTAGTTTATTTTATTAATTTACAAAAATACCTGACAATATAGAGCACCACTTCTTTTAAATCCATACAGCTTTGATTCTGATATATAAATATGGATTTATTATGCACGCCTATGAAAGTTTTTTTTTTTTTTGCGTGAGTAATTATTGGATTTCCTGCTGTTGGTCTAAAACCAGACAGACCATAAAGTATTGCTGCAGACAACTACTCATAACTAATTTCTTAAGAAAGAAACCACCATTGTTAAACCCAGATGAGGAAGTTAGTGGGGGAAAAAATTCTTCTGTGGGCCGTAAATATTTCTTCCTGTCTTCTGAGGAATTTTGATCTGTAGCACGTAGGCCAACCTGGTGACAATTTTTTTCTTTCTAGACTTTTATGTTCTTTGATTGCCATCAGCAGCCTGTGGATAACCCCCAAAGCAAAAATATTCATTTAGTCTCTGCCCATTTCATTCAGTTAAATGTTGTTTAAAAAAATAAAATAAAAGCTGAAGCAGCTCAACATAGATATGTTTTATTTTCTCTTAGCATTTAACACTAAAGGAAGATCAAACCAGTGAAATGTTTAACAATGCATAACTCTTTTATTTGAGCAAGTCTTGATAAATAGCTTTCTCATGGTCACTGTGATACAGAGTTAGCATTAGTGACTACTTCCTCATTCAGTGCAGGCTGAAACAGAGGTGACAGACTCAAACAATGGCTAACTTTGACTTTTCAGCACTTCCAGCATGTTAGAGGGACTACAAAGCGGGACTATTGCCCAAACAGCTAAACAACAGTATTGATATCAGCTGAGATGGTCACAAGAGAAAAGCAGTTTGGTTTGTGTGGTCAGCTACTGTCATCTGCTAGCTGCTGTTACATGTGATCCAGACTGTACCAAGTAATCGCTCTGTTATTATAAAACACTCTTTAAAGAGCAGCCAACCATACAAATATGTATCAAAGTTATTTATTTCTCCTCACAGCAGAGTTAGAATACACCATCTTTCATAAAGCAGGACTTCTCTGTCATGACTTAATTACAGACTCCAAAATAAACATTTCTTCTACATTGCACATTTTACAGTTTTTTGTTAATCATGTAACAAGAGTCATTAGGATAGTAATATCTGCGATCTCCTCGCTTGAGTTAAAAGACTGTAGTGTGAATAGCATTCGCACATCAACTTATACCCGAGGTCTGAGCTTTAGCTTAGCCAGATAACACACAGTTTCTCTCATATTATTAAATGTTCATGATTTCAAATAAAGCAACATTAAACTAGTCACCCATCTTAAAAACAACAGAAGGAGCTTTACAGTTAAAATTGTAAGGCAGCAAAAATTAAGTGGTGTAAGAAATTCGACCCATTATTAATCTTTGGCTTGCATAGATAAACACTTTACAAAGTTGAGATGATTTTTCAAAAAGCTGCAGCTTTTTACAAACAAGGTTTTCACTCATTTCCAGCTCATCCATATCAGGATTACTAAAATACATATTGCCTGAACATTACAGCAGCATACCATCCCTGATCATATAGAACCTGCATAAAAGCTTTCATGCATCTCTGCTTGTGGCGCATCTAACTCGTTAATCATCACAGGTCCTCAAAGATTTTGTATCTTTCAAATAAGATAAATATATTAAGCTTTACTCTTTTTTCCCCCAACTCTTAAAAGCAACACTTTGTCTTAACAGAAACAAATGGAGGAAATCTGTTTTGAACTACTGAGGAAATTTTTTTACAAGTGCAGGAAAAACAAAACAAAACAAAACAAAACAAAACCAGAAAACAAATTTCAATCTGCCGCAGCAACTGTGAGAAAATTCCACGTCTCACAGATCTTCCTTATGGTTCTTCATCTGTGCCTTCTTTCTATCAGTCCAGCAGAAGAGTGTCTGACCAGCTGTGTTTTTCCTTGCCAGTGAGGAAAATGGGTCACCTCCATTCTTGGCATTAAAGGATTCTCCATCCCGTTTAAGCACAGGGCAGCATGAACCTTCTTTTATGTCACTCCGCATCCCTGCGCAGCCACGTCACCGAAATTCGTAAATAGGCATACTGTGCTCTCGAATATGGTTCAGGCTTAAAGACTGGTACCTGCAGAAAATAAGTTGGAAAAACAAAACCAATCATCAGACATGTGTTCATGTGAAAAACTGCAAACTTGAGCTGTTTTCACTCCAGATAAAGTTGGAAGAATCTCATCCAGGCATCGTCTGAGTAGCCCTTCCTGACATTAAACAAGGTCTCACCAACATGCTTCCTTTATACTCTCAGGATCCAGCTAAAGTAACTGGCACTACTTGGGTACTTTAAGACTCAGAAAACAAAGTTTTTGCAAATGGGGCAGATTCAGTTTTACTTTGAAAAAGTAAATAACTGGCAAAGAGAGAGACACTTCTGGAAACATTCCTGATAGGATCTCATCTGCTGCAATAATTAAGCCAAACATTGTGCACATTATACCACAATGTATCAGCATTTAAGAATTTCGCCTGTAAAATGGCAGCTATGCCCTAAACATCAAGCATGGTTTGGGTAAAGAATCATACAGTGATCATTGTCTGCATGTTTGACTAAATTCTTTCTAAACCTGTAGGAGGAGGAGTCATTTTTGTCAATTGTGGGTGACTGATGCCTTGGGATGGAATAAGCCCATCAGTCCTTCGGCTGACTGAGTTAATAGTACAAATGGCAATTTATATAGCACATTTAATTCTAAGTACAGTAAATGTGCTTCACACAGAGAGATTAGAAACATTACAACTTGTGTAGGTTTTACAATGCTTTCAGGCAGTAACATGAGTGAAATGACAGCAATATGAGGCCATAACAAGTTATAGAAAAGAATACAAAGGACTGTTGAAAGCAATTTAAAACTTAAGTAAACATGAGGAAATATTATTACCTTCAGGAATTATATCAATGTTGTGTGAGTACACCTATTCAAATTGGGATGACTCCCTCTAGTGATACATAATAACCCTGATACTGTTCCAATTTATTCCCACTTTGCACCACCTCCCAATTTATATTTTTCTGCTATTATAGCCACCATATAGTCCTGGCTTACTTTCAGTAGCAGAGCATTTATTACCACTGCTACTCTTCCCCTTTACAATCCCAATACCAAAAAACTTGTACAAATGAATAAAAACAAACAAAACTAACAGTGATTTGTAAATTTCAGAACAAAGTGTTTGAACTGCACAAGTGTAACACTTAAATACATTAACTCATTTTGAAGTTGATGTAACAACATGTCTGAAAAGTGCATCTAAGAGAGGCAAAGTTTCCCAGAAGCAAGGATGGTTGGAGCTTAGCAATCGACAGGAAACCGCATTCAGAAAAACGTTTCATAACACAGAATTGTGAAGACTGAATATCTGATTTACAGTATCATAACAAAGACTGAGAATCTGAAGAAATCAGCACACACGAC
This sequence comes from Perissodus microlepis, assembly GCF_051167445.1. Taxonomy (NCBI): domain Eukaryota; kingdom Metazoa; phylum Chordata; class Actinopteri; order Cichliformes; family Cichlidae; genus Perissodus; species Perissodus microlepis. The sequence continues at coordinate 16,239,214 of NC_140464.1, forward strand.
TACAAATCATCAATCCATTTGTTTCTGCTTCTCTAATTCAGATTGTGTTGAAGGTCAAGGAAACTGAAATACCTTTTGGAAAATAAGAAAGCTGGTCCTTCTGACAAAAAAGGAGATTGACCACCTGGCTTGTTGGCAATACTCTAACAAGCCAGCATCTCTCTGGTATACGAGTGCATTAGTGCCTATAATTGGCAGCTTGTACATCTGGAACAAGCACGATCAGTGCTAAAAGGTATATGCGGGTTTTAGAACATATCCTCTCATCCATAAGTCTTTTCTCCCCACAGGAGGCCTTCAATATTTCAGCAAGACAATGCTAAACCATATACTGCATCAATTATAGCAGCATGGCTTCATAGTTGAAGAGTCCAGGTGCTGAACTGCCTGCCTGCAGTCCAGACCTTTCACCAACAAAAAACATTTGGCATATAGTGAAACAAAACGTACAACAAAGCCAACTCGGGCAGCTACAATTCTATGAAGACGAAAGTCCAGCAGCTGAACTTGTCTGTTCCAGGTAGTTTACAGAAGATTAAGAAAATAGGAGGCTACACATTGGTAAACACAGCCCTTTCTCAACTTTTTAGACGCGTTTCTGGCGTCAAATTACAAATGAGTTAATATTTTTCTTAAAATGGTACATTTGATCTGTTTTATTTGTACTACTGTAAATAAAAGTTTACGATTTGCAAAATTTTACACAACATTCCAACAAACACATGGATGCAAAGTCACGCGGCTGAGGTGCATGTGTGAAAACTGTTTTAATGATTAGTAATTACCACTCTGAGCTCCGATGATAATAGTAACCCTCAATAGTGGCTGTGGACTTCTGGAAGCAGATGTAGTAGAAACCTGCAAAGGAGGCACCACTGATATCTTTGATCGTGTGGTCTGGAACTAGAAACTGCTCCTGAGTGCACAACAAGAGCGGAGGTTAAAGTCTGACCCCAAGCTGAGAACACGCACAAATTAATTTCACAGCTAAAATGAATGACAGAGTGCCAACCTTCCACCTCATGAAGATATAGTCACTGTTTTCCAGTGCATCATAGTCAAAGTCATCAGAGTTGAAGTTCCTGGCATATTTGCAAAAAGCCTTAAACTTGCTCTGGTGACAAAACAGAAGAGCAGGAAATAAATACCAACATCTGCAACAGATCTTCTGACAGTAACCATTTGGCTATAAAAGAGTTGGTAAACAGGTGTCAGCAATCACATTAATTAAAGCACTGCATCATTAGTAACACCTGTGCTACTCATACTCCTTAATATCAGGTCAAAAAAACAAAAACAAAAATGTTGTGAAATAGGCTTTGTTTGATTCCCCTACTTTATCTTCTACATGGCAGAAGATAAAGTAGGGGATAAAGTAGTATAGGTGTTAGCTGAAAAATCAGGAATGGCGAAGCAATGACCTCCACACACAACATTAGGAAAGGCTTTCCTGAAAGACATAAGGACACAAACTGCCCTCAAACTGGTTAGATAAGGAGCTGTGACGACTTTAACTGTGCCCTTTCGAGAAAAAGCTGTGTCATGGTATCCAGCTTTCCAAGCTAAAGAAAACTGACACATGTCCAAAAACTTAAAAATCAATGATGAAGAAAACTAAAAGCACGTTGTTCGTTCACATGCACTTTATTGATCAACTACTACTTCTTTGATCATTGCAAAATTATTAACAGCACTTCCTGCATCAGTTAAAATAAGTAAATTAAAAATCAGCAGGACTTACCCAGTGTTTTTTATCCACATCCTCATCCGCATCCCACTTTCTAGTTAAAAATGGCCTTTTCCGGCTGATCATTTCTCCAGCGAAGAACGTTGTTAGAGTCGGATACTCCTGCCAGACACAGAATGAATCAGGAGGGAAAGATAAAATGGGACTGTTCGCAACGTGATTTGGTACTCGTTTTAAAACTGCATTTATCCTGCACTGTGCAAATAGCCTATTCAAATGTCCAGATTTCCTGTAATTTACATGTTGATAGGCAGGGCTTAAGCTTCAGGATCAGCAGAATAGATGTAGTGTATTATTCCTTTTCATCTGTCTGCTTTCACAATTTCTTAAAATATGGTACTGTATAACATATAAAAAATAATAAAGCGGCAATAAGAGGAATGCTCCCTTGCTTTAATTTTCTCATGGATACCAGGTGAGCTTTAATACAACTCCTTCACTCACAACCTGACTTCTCATCTTTCAGGGATCCCCCTGACCTTTTTGCTTCCATATGTTACATAATGTAATGGGTATACAGCTGACACTTGAGCTTAAGCATGTGTGGTTAGCCCTAAAGGCCTCACATCTAGCCAAATCTACTTTGCTTAAGTTGAATGAATGGGATTGTTCTAGGGAAAGTTTAAAAAAACAAAAACAAAAAGAGTTGGCTGATGCAACCAAGCTGGCCATTATTTAACTAAAGTTAAACTTGGCTCTTCTTTTACTCATAAGTTGATTGATTACACTTTTTAAGATTTTTTGCTTTTGAAGTGGAAACGTTGTGAAACACTGGTCTAATGTACTCTGTCACATTGCAGACTGCTTAAAGCGAGTGGAAACCAGTCAGTGGATCGACTTCAAAAGAATAAAGGTCAGTCTTACTACTCATGATGTAGCTGGGAGACTTACCTCAGTCAGGCCATTGATTTTCAGGTAGCCACACAAATACGAGTCCTCTACAGTCACATGCTGAGAAAGACAGAACACATATTTTACTGATGGTTCCACATGACAAGCACAAAATCCTTCATGGTAACAAGAAAACTGTAAGTTGGTGGGAAAGCTCACCGAGATGGGAAATATCATATTAGCTGTGTCAACACCAGCTGCTATATTAATACTGCAATTTAAGTAGCTTTGAAGGGGGGTTAAACGCCAACTTGTCTGTGAAACATCGGTTTTTAAAGCCAAGTTGTCCCAAATTCAAACTCCAAAAGAAGACATAAGGTCATCTAAGCTAGCTCAAAATTTGCTCAACATGTACGAAAAGCAACAAAAAAACAAAAAACGAGCTAATGCAGCTAACATCTGGAAAGATAGCAAGTTAGCAACTATGGATGCACAGAGTCTACTCATATGCAGACTTTGTATATAACTATACAGGACCACAAAATTACCTGCAAGACCACCTCAACGTCGTACGAGTTGCCTTTACTTTTCTGGTATCCACGAAACTGTGCGCCGCTGTACAGAAGCGAGGTGGCCACCCCCGGCTGGTGGGTGTTGATCGGGGCAGGGGGGACGAGAGAGGCCGAGGATGGGCAGGCCGATCGGGTGCCGCGGTACTCTGCTCGAACAGGCATGACGAGCGATAAGGTGCCACCGTCAGCAACCGTCATGAGCTTTGTCCCCGGGAACACCGCAGTTGCAGAGAGAAAAAAGTGGGTGCTGACACAGGAGGGCCTGTCAGCTACGTAAATTCTCAGAGCTCCAAAACTTCGCTCAAATGAAAACCTAGTCCGAGAACTCGCTTCTGCCAAACGCCTCTTCCCTGAATTTGATTGGCTGGGAACTGGCGCGCGACTGCTTCAGCTGGATTCTTATTGGAAAAGGCGCCGAAAGTTGTTCTGGGTATTGTATTCAAATCTCACGCAGTTCAAGATTTTTTTCTTTTAACAGTAGCTTTATTTATACACTTTAACACAGACAGCGACCAACTCACGTTTGCATGATTTAGTATATTTAAAAAAAATATGGGCCTGAAGTGCTGAAATCACACATAGAATCATACAATATTTTAGAAAGTGTTGAGATCAATTAAGGTTAATTCACAGCAGTTCAATTACATAATTAGGTAAACAAAAGAGCAGAATGGTCAACGGCTCACCAATCTGGAAAAAAACCAGTGTATACAAATTGTGTAACAATTTCAGTTCCATAACATGCAATTGTAAAGACTAAATATCTCTTCATCCACAGCACATAAAATCATCAAAAGATTCAGAGAAAATCGCTGCCTAAGAGACAAGGCTCAAAATCACTGCATTACACACAGGTGCTATTCCAGTGCATGGACTCAGGAACGCTTCCCAAAAAAACATAATTTGCTGTGCCGTCCACAAATACAGGTTAAACATCCATGATGGAAAAAAGAAGACACGTTATTCACATACACCACCGTCTTTTCTAGACTAATGCTCATTTACAGTGCTGTGAAAAACTATTTTCCTCCTTTCTGATTTATACCAATATATTAGTTTATTCATGCCAACAGTCAAACATGGTGGTGGTAGTGTGGATGGTCTGGGGTAGCTTGTGGCCATGATGTCTTCATCAGTACATTTGGTTCTATGTAAAAAAAAATGTCCACTTGGGTGTTTCCTAAGTCAGGAATATCAGTGGATGATGTAGGGTGGTGGGAAGAAATGGAGCAGGGGTAGGGGTGGGGGTCAGGGGGATGAAAGCAAGAGATGTTTGCAAACAGTCTCTGACAAAAAAAATAACATCAACAAACAAACTTGTGAATACATTACTGCATTGCACACTGACCAAAATTTTCCACGTGTGGGACTAATAAAGGTTTATCTTATCTTACATTTTTCCTCTTCCAATGCTTTCCAGGCTTCTAGTAATTTGATCTCTATATTTTCACCATTCTTTGTATTTTGCATTGCTTTTGCTGTCTCTTGCATTTTTTTTCTCCTCCTTAAGTGCTTTTTGAGCTTCTAGCAATGCCTTCTTTACATTTTCAGTCTCATTTCTTGCCTCCTGTTTACCCCCTTTTCTTCCTCAAGTGTTTTCTGGACATTCAATAACTCCTTCTTTAGCTGTTCAGCTTCCTTCTTTGCATTCTCCAGTTCGTTTGTTGCCTCCTGCATTTTACTTTTCTCCTCTTCAAGCGCTTTAAGGACTTCCTGTAATTCTTTCTTGGCATTTTCCGCTTCCCGTTTTGTGTTTTGAAGTTTCTTTTTTGCCATCTGTGTTACACTTTTCTCCTCTTCAAATGCTTTCTGCACTTCCAACAGTTGTTTTGCATTTTTGCTTGCTGCTTTCTCCTTTTCTTCCCTTTCTGTGCTTTCTTGACATTCAGCACTTCCCGCTTTGCACTTATAACTTTCTTCTCTTTATTTTCTATTCAATTTCTTTGTCCTACGACCTCCACTTTTCACTTCTTCAAGGGCTTTTGGATTTTAAGATTCCTTGTTTACACTCCACCGTTTTGCTTATCTTTCCTTGGTCGTTTTGGCCTTTTCACCAATAAATGAATCTTTTACAGAGAAATTCAGGGCAGTTGATGTTGTCTTCATCTGAATTCGTTTGTAGTGAACTGCAGTTTTCTTTGTTCTGAGCAGAGGTGGTTGTATAGATGCCTTTCCTTCCCCCAAAGGGGATTTGTGTCTCTGCCTGGAACTGAACCAGCAACCTTTCATTTGCAGAACGAGTGTGCAAGTCCATCACAGAGCCACTGTGATAAATACACACACACAAAACAGAGTAATCAGAAAGGGGTTAAATACTTTTTCACAGCACAGTAGCTCATGCCCCGAGTATAGGTTCTTGCTCTGTATCTTTTTTTCTCTTTTAGTGGTAGTGTTTGAACCCTCATTTGTGAATACAACTGTATTCACTGACAGTGGTTTTTGAAGTGTTCTTGAGGCCGCCAAGTGGTTTCCACTATATCAACTCCTCCAGCTGCTCCCTCAAATTATCCACATATCTGTGGATGTCTGAGATGTTCATGCGGTTCCGCTTCAGTTCCTCATCTCGTATCTGTAAAAAGCAACAAAGCCATCAAACAAAGAAATAGTCTTTGATCAAAGAAATATTAAAATAGAGTGCAAAAGTCTTGAGTCCCCCTCTCATTTCTTTATATTTTGCTAAGAAAATGGGAAATGCATGCAGTGATTTATTGAAATGCGTAAAAAACAACTGGAAAACAAAGCAGAGCCTGAAAATCAGTATTTATTATGTCCACCTTTATTCTTCAACACAGTTTGAACTCTCTTAGTCGTAGTTTTCAGGAATACTTGAAGGACATTCAAATCTCTTCTTTGGATTCTGTTCTCTCAAGAAACACTATTGGAAATCCTACAGAACTACTGCTCAAGATCACTTAAAAAATACAAAAAGATTTGGTTACTTGGAAGCAACATATAAAGAAATGACGGTAAGTACAAGATTTATATGTCGACTTTACATTAGACTGTTTGTTTAATGTAATTTCAGTTCTCTACCCCCTTAATGAGGGCCTCCTTCCAGGCACTGATGCCTGTAGTCAGCTGAGTCTCTCGGTCATTGATCTTCAGGAGGTGGTTATCGTGGGCTGTGGCCAGTGCATCTATCACTGCATCTCTGTCTTCAAACAGCTAAAATATAAAACATAGGAGTGACAGAATGAGGCCAGTGATACTGTTAGCGCACCATGTTTTAAGCTCACCTGAAGAAATATATTATACTTGATCTGGAATTGAAAAAAATATAATGCAGTTTTTGTATTTTCTTTGATTCTTTTTCTTTTTTCACTCTTTGAAAACTACACGCAATGATCTGCACCCTCTATTCATGCACAGTTATCTGTTAGATTAACAAAGACCAGAACAGAGACAGAAACTTGCAGGGTTGTTTTTTCAGTCATATATTTGTAACCATATATTTTGTAATACCAGTTTGGCTTATAAAGGACAACACTGACCATTATAACATCATCTGGCAAGTCCTCCTTCCGGGCGTCTCTGGCCACTGTCTGCAAGATTTTAGCAGCAACTATTTGCATCTTCTGATAATAGTCATCTTCAAGATCTCGACAGTGGGAGAACGTATTGTTTTGTTAAAGAAATCACTCACACAGGAAAACATCTGTTTGATTAAACCCCATTAAACCCACATTTGTGCTACGACACTCTGGTGAGTTGATGAACCACTTTCTTCTGCTTATCCAGTTTAAGGTTGCAGGGACAGGTCACCAGTGAGTCGGAGTGCTCATGACTATATAATTACTAGCATACAGTAATGAGTGTTTTTAGAATGTTTTTGAAGCAGTTCTGTTATTTTCCTGTAAAAAAAAAAAAGGATATATCCCCTGTGCGATTTCACTGAAGTATCTAACCATGTCTGAGATTCTGCTCTCAAAAGTTTTGATCTTCTCCTAAAATGAACAAGCAGCATCACTTTGATTAAATGTGAAACACAGACATACAGTCTCATGACATATCAAGTATTTTAACATAATTTATAAAATAAGAAATTTCATGAGATTTCATTGAGATATTTTACAAATTATACAAGTGTACACACTCTAGCATACACTAACCTCCATCTCGCTGACCAGCTGAAACTCCAGTGTCATGAGGTTTTTACAGAGCCGGTTAATTTCATCATTGCAGTGGTCAATCTTGACTTTGCGTACCTCTGGGTCTGATAACTGCTGCAACTCTTCTGTCCGCTTTAAAGGAGAAAACACAAGATATCATCTCATGCTGAGTCATTGCATTCATGTAAATCACTGTGCACACGGAAAAGGCGATTGCTCCCTGCTTGCCTCTTTGTGTTCATGATTAAACTTTGCTAACATCTGCGATGCCTTCTCCTGGCAGTCTGTCACAGCCTTTTCTTGGCAACTAAAGAAAGACTTCACCTCTGTCTCCCTTCGTTTGTGCTCAGCCAAGCCCCTTTCAAATAACTGTGTACACAGCTCCCCCATTTGGTGCTCAAATGTAAGTGCAAGGTCAAGGAACCAAAAGGAATGATTGGTTTAGCCTGTACAATGACAATAATAACAATGCACGCATGGATCAGGAAACCAGGATGATAAAAGATATCTTTGAATCAGAGAATCCACTCCTGGTGCACAGTGCAGTGTTTGTGCTTTTGGATCATCTTTAAACATGTTCCTAAACAGAGAAGAGCCATTAAGGAACTCCACAAAGGCATCCTGCACAAAAAACAACAAAAAAGAAAACATAAGTGTCAGACTGTATGTATACAAATCAACAGATGACTCACAAAAAAAAGATAGTACTCTGTGTAATTTTAGCTCAGCTTCGTGTCTTTGTCGAGCCTCATCAGCCTGGTGTAGCTCCAGCTCTTCAAGTCTCATTTTCTCAAGGACATAGTGATATTTGATAGATGATTCCTTTCTCTGTACATACACAGAAATACAATTTTGTTACTCTGCATCAACCAGAAATTCATAAATGCACATGAGGATGACTTTCAAACAAGCTTGGGTACAGTCAGCTTTACTGTTACATCTGTCTCCCTCTCATTCACACACATACTCTGTTTTGCTTCTGCTGACCTTCCTTCTTCTCTCTAGCACACCTCCATTTCTCCAGACTCTCTTCCACCTGCTTGCTACTCTCACTACGGATCCCATTTTCATCTGCAAACATCGTAGTCAACCTGTCCATCACCACTGCAAACAAAAAGGGGCTCAGGTGTAATCCCATCCCCATCTTGAACTAATTTGTCACTCCTTCTGCACACCTCACCACTGTCTCACTGTCCTCATACATGTCCTAGGCTTGGGTATACTCATACTCTGTAAATATGTATGTAAATGCTACTTTAAAGGTAAGTGTAGAACAAAATGTAGATTGGGTTTGCACTTACTGTCTTCTGGTCAAGTATTCTGGAGTCTAGGAACATCAACTTTGGAAAGTAGGCAGCGATGAAAAATCTGTAATCACCCTCGTTTAGGAAAGGATTTCCAAACAGGTTGAACGCTGCCAGGTTCTTGAACTTCCTGAGGTAGAGCACCTTTGAAATGCATTAGGTTAATTAAACAGTATCACATGAATGTTTCCTCATACTTGCATTGCAAATGCAGAAAAGTTTCTTACATTATCCAACTGTCCAATTAGGTTGTTTGAAATGAAGAAGTGAGTTAGGTTCTCAAGTGTGTCCATATTTTCAATGACAGAGATTTTGTTGTTGGATAGATTCAGCACTTCAAGCTTCTGCACACACTCCAGACCCTCTATTTTCTCAATCTTGTTGAATGACAGATCTGAGGGACACATTCGAAATGACTCTCATCATTACCAGTAGATTCTGAGCTGATATAAGATGGCAGTGCCTACACATCATTCGGTCAACAAGAACAAACTTTGTATCTTACTAAGCCACGTCAGATTAATCAGATGGTCCAGTCCCTGGATCTTTTCTATAGCATTGTTATTTAACTCAAGTTTGGACAAAGATGAGAAGTCCCATAAGTGATCAATCCTCAGGATGTCTGAAAATGTATAAAAAAGCATCCTCTCACTTAAACAAAATCAGCATGCTAAACATTGCTACATTCCTCATCACCTTCATGATTTTCCCTTACTTTTGTACTCCAGTCTTAATTTCTGGACTTCATTAAAGTGGATTTGGCTCGCATCTGGAAAACGCAGGATGTGATCTGGTTTAAACTGTTCATGCACAGCATGCTGCAGGATCTCTTTGTCCATCGAAGTGGGCTCAGAGATAATATATTCCGAGCTCATGCTGCTGTTTTGTGACCGGAGACAGACTTGGCATCACTTTACACTCTGATAAAAAAAGAAAGAAAAGAAAAATATGTCATTAAAAACAAACAAAACTTAAGAAACCAGGAAGGGGGTAAATGCTTTTTCACATCATTGTATGCACATTTGAGGGTATTGCTCTGAATATACTGCCAAACACCGTCATTGGCTCTCTAAGATATAAATAAATGAATTTAGCCAAAGCCAAACCTAACTACTGCTGTTTTTGTCACCGTAAAACGCTTAAAAATACAGAAAACCAGCTGGTGTTATCGATAAATTCAATATGCCGCTACTTACCCCTGTTGTTTACGCTCAGTTACATAGCAACAGGTTCATTTTAAGCTGCATTCAAGTACTTGATCCCGTTGAAAAAGGCATCAACCTGAGACAAGACTCTGTAAGAGTTTTGCTTTAACCATAAATTCTGTCTTTTAAGTCTGAGGTTATCTTGTAATGTACATGTATGTCTTATATTCATAAAAGCACCACAAGTCGAAATTGTGTTTAGTTGGGATCACACATTTTGTGAATTTTTTTGGGGGGTAAGTAGCTTTTTCAAGATATGAGCTATTTATAGTCAACAACAATGAACGTTCATTTTTTATATTTCAAGGATTTAATCCTTGTCTGCATTGTTTTTATTAGCTGTTTAGAGTTATTATTCCCCTCTGTAATAAATAAAATGCATGCACGTAGAAAAGGTTTGTTGAACATAGCTTCAGTTACTAACTGTGACTGACATCGATTGTACCCACACGTGTCCAAAACCCTCTGTACGTGTCGAACTTTTTGAACCAATAGAATTCCTTGGTAGGCGGGACTTGATAGTACTGCCTCTGGGCCGAAGCCTGTCATTCCCGGGCGGATCGTTTGTTGTCAAGATGGAGTTCTTACTTGGAAATCCGTACAGTACTCCCGTGGGCCAGTGTATAGGTACGTTAGACCTGAAATTATTTTTTAAAGGCTTGCTGCTTCCTTCCCCCCAACGTACTTTGAATGTGGGCCATCATATATTGTTTACTACTGGGCTCAAAGGTGGAAATAGCGAGCTAACGGGTGTCATCGTAGCAAACGTCATCTGCCTGGAATGGGCTCTCAGCTAATGTTAGCCAGCTAACCCATAACTTAGTCCGGTGTTATCACAAGAAATGCATTAAGTTGAATAACCATGCATATGTGTAGACACTGATTGCAGCTTAAGAAGATCAAATCAGGTTAACTGAAATTGACGCTATTGTATTGACATGACTTAAAGTGTCTTCAAGAGAGACCCAGATAACTTCCATATTTCCTTAGTTTCTGAACAATAGTTGACCAAACTGTGCGGTCAGCCTGGAGGTTTTTCCCTCCAGTCTCGATACGGTGTGGTGCTTTTTCTCCCCAGGGGGGACATATACGTGAGCTGCTGCATCCCTTTGGTGTAGTTGCATCAGTATTTGCATTTTGTTTTTTGTTTTTCAAAGCAAGCTGAGATTCATAATAGTTGGTACCAAGGCCTGACCATGCCTTTATAACTGACAATGAGCCGGCTACTGATAACAGCTGTTTTATGAAGTATAAAGATAAGAATTTATGTTTACTTGAAGAATGTGAAAGTCGGATTGTACTGTAGGTGCCGTAGGTACATTGAACTTTACTTTTTTTCGCCGTTTTTGTGAAAAAGAGTTAATGCTTTGGCAAACTACTCCTGCAAAACAGATGTGTGCCAGACTTTTAATTTTTCCCACTGTTTGTTTGTGCTTGCCTTTGACCAAGTGCAACAGCTGCTGTTTTTTTGGTTAAGTGTCAGAATTACTCATGTTTTTAATTTCTGCAGAGCCATATAGTGCTTTAATCAAGCTCTCGACTGGGCAGAATCAGATGCATTTTTGTTTTTGCATGCAGCATGTCTTGGACCCCCACCCCCCCCTTCCATCACAGAATTGGCCTTGTCTCCTGCCAGATCTCTCCGGTTGAGCTGCTGCACTGTTTGGGGCTTGACACCCAGCTGTCATTTGCAGTGGTAGTGATCTGTACACCTCAGTGGAGGGGCAAAGTATCATCTTACCAGACACAAAGGGAATGTGAGAGTTCAAGCCTGACAGTGGAGATGTGTGGTAAATCTAATTGCTGTAAGAGCCCGATGCATTACCACAATTTGTGTCCATATTTAATAAAGACAACCAACCTTTGGCAGCTGTTACTATGACCGTGGCACATGTATGAGAGGAATTGAATCGAATAATATCAAGACAAACGCATGGGACAAATAGGATATATGTGAGAGTGGAGACAACGAAAGGCAGGAATTAAAGAAGAGTCTTAAAAGTTCACATTGTAGCCAGAGAAGGACTTTGTGGCTTTGTTGCCAAGTGCATGGCACAGCTTGCCTCTGTTAAAGCCATGTGATCGACTGGTTTCACTTGTGTGGTGTCAGTACTCAGGGCCGGGGTGGGGGCTTTGACACAACACCGTGAATTAATGCACTTAGCAGGCATTTAACTCCATTAGTAGGCTCATGTTCAGTGTCCTTACAGTGTGTGTCATACAAATAGATCGGAGTTTTAGGGGGGCGTCCCTTCCTTCTATCCTCTGCTGCCCGTGCTTTGCCCTGCCACAACATGACAATCCACTTGAGGAGATTACATGGGTTATCCCAGAAGAAGTAGCTGGTTAAATCTTTCAAACTCATGCTCTGGATGCTGTAGACTCAGAAGGTGGACTAAGTGTTATTCATGTTTGAATTCACTGCATGCCTTTTTATTTTTGTAGATAAGTGGGTTTGTTGAAGCTGCCCAGCCTGTGAAAAGTTGATTTGAGAGGGGAGTTAAAGCATGAATAATTCATGGTTTTGAGGCATGTCCAGTGGTTGCATGGCCCTGTGAGACCCATGGCTCTGGCATGACATCCTGCTAAGGGCCTCTGAGCTTCCCGCAGAGGAACATCTCCTGTCTACACTCAGGACTCATCTAATGACGATCTATGCAGTCAGAACCTGTATCGTATTTTGCTTCAGTAGAAAATCTTTTTTCTTTTTTAAAAATTTTGCTCTAAGTCTCTGTGTTTCTATAAAACGGCAGCTTCCACAGATATGATGGATGGATTTGGAGGGCCGCTGAAGAAGAAGGAGATGGAGCGGGGAACAGTGATGAATGCAGAGCCAGTTCATCTTTGTCAGCTTTCACAGTCTGGCTTCCTTATTTCCTCCTTGTAGCCAAAATACTATTAAATGAAAGGGTGGAGTGTGAAGGCGAGAGCCGGTCATTGGAACTTCTGTTTTTCTGCATGTTGTAATAGTTAAAACTGAGTACACAGCTGGATCACTCACTGTCAGTCAGTGTGGCTTTCCCTCTGAGATCTCGGCTTTCCACTTCCCAACTGACTTCTTGGCTCTTTTCAGTTAATTTACTGGAGTTGGAGGCTTTGGAGGAGCATGTGTTTGGCAAAATTTTATTGCATGTTTGGGTTTACTGTGACAGCTGGAAACTGCAGCGTTGTGAAAATGAAATAGAATGGTAGTCTCGTGATTACGGATCCAAGACTTCATCCAAACCTCTTCTTACAAAGATTACTCTTACGTTTGGCTATATTTATGGCGCTTTCTTGCACAGAGTGCTCACATCTCAAAAAGGGAACTTAATAGCTTTTTCATCTGTATTTATAATTGCAAAAACAAACAGTTAAAAGTAGTACTGAGTTAAATCTGGTCACATTTTCCATTGGTCTATTTATTATTTCAGTAATCTATATTTCTACTGATATGAGCCATGAGCTCTGGGTAGTGAATGAAAGAATGAGATTGCAGCCTTGAGGTGACTGTAGTAATGATTTAGCATAGGGCTGTTCATATAACGATATATATCGGATGACGATATAAAAACGTCTATCATTTCATTTTACGCTATTGTTTGTTTCGTGGTGTCGCAAAATAAACTGTTTATGGCAATATTTTTTCATCGTTTTGATGGTCACTGTAGTGGCTATATTAATTTCTTAAACTTCTCACTTTCTCTTATATTTAATATAACCACACTACGGAAGGACAAGCGCCTGTTTTTATGCATTGTGGTTAGCAACAACGACGGTAACACCATCGCGTGTCCGCTTGTTTATGTTCCACATAAACCTTTCACAATAAAGCTCAAGATCCTGTTGAGACTTTTCAAAATAAACCGAATCACGTGAAAGAGCAGATTATTTACGGATGAGAAGTAAAAAAGAGCCCCCAGGTGCTAAAAAATAGACCTTAGACTCAAACGTTAGAACAGGCTTTTCCCCGCAGCACGCCGTGTAATAAATACTCACAAAGAAAACGGCGGCTGTTACAACTTATGTCTAAAAATGTATCGTTTCATGCATCGGTTAAAACATTCGACTCCAGCTACATGACGCGCAGCTGGAAACACTTCACGCAAGTCGAGCTGCCCGAGATTCACAGAATTTACAGAAAATGTTACATTTTGTGATTTATATCGTTATCGGAACGATAGAATTCTTATATCGGGATATGAGATTTTGGTCATATCGCACAGCCCTAATTTAGCACTATATGAGTGAAATTGAATTGAATGCATACAAGCGAGGTGGCTGGGGTTAGGTTAAGCAGCATGGTCATTCGGGAGGGGCTCAGGATATGGCCTACTTCCCCCTCATTGCAAGAAACCAGTTGAGGTGCTTTGGCAATCTGACTAGGATGCCTTGTGGAGGGTGAGGTCTTTCAAGCATGGGAGGAGGCTCCAATGCAGAACCAGGACATGTTGGAGAGATTATATCTCTCAGCTGGCTTGGAAACCCTCAGACGAACTGGAGGAGGTTTCCCTGGGGGAGGAATGTCTAGACTGCTGCCTTGTGACAGATCCAGATAAGCAATCGAAGATTGATGGATGGACAAGTCTGCGACCACATGCTGGCTTATTTACACAAGTGTGCTTGTGATGTTATGTAAATGAGGGGTTGCTTTAATCAGTGTGCTTTAGCTTGAGAACAACTGAGCCTGGCTAAAATGCAGCACCATGGTAACACACGAGACAACTGGCATTGTGCAAACCATGGATTTTTCTATCAAAAGTAACATTTCGTTCGGTGCAAGCCCCAGCGCTGGTTAATGTCCACAACTTATTATTCTGCAATAGTCACATTTTGTGTCGTTGCACAACTGAGTCTGAACTTATTGTATATACTGATGTCTCTTGTTATAAGTGGTAACTGATTTTAACTGACATCCTAACAATCATAATTTGTGTCACTCAAACCTTGCCTTTTGCATAGACCGTACACTGCAGTTAGCTTATTAACATAACAGTTGAACTCTTTGTGTTTTCCTCCAGAGAGGGCAACAGATGGAGGCCTACAGAATGAGGACTGGACCCTCAACATGGAGATCTGCGATATCATAAATGAAACCGATGAAGGGTAAGCTCCTTCATTATTATTATTAGGTTATAATTTGCTTTATCAAGTGGGATTAGCAAGGGTATTTAACCCAAAATGACTCAAGTTCCTGCTGTGGTTTGTAATGAAACATTCATTGTTTTATCACACAGTGGCTAACTGAGAGGCTCGAGCAAATAATACACTGCCCACTGTTCTTTGCTGACAGACACTCTACTACACATGGCCTTTTGTTTCTTTAGGTATGACTGACCAACTGTCTTATTGTCTGAATAAATGAATGAGTGAATGAATGAATAGATTCTCATGTCAGCCTCCCACACTGAAAAATACCCAGCTTGCACTTGGTGAACAAGTCTCCCAAATTATATAGATTTGCAGCCATAAAACCAGACGATTGACATTTATTTTATTGAGCTTATACAAATCTGAGTTTATTATTACTAACATGGAAAGCTTTATCTGGGCATGGAGAAATTCAGTTAGAGCAGGGGTCGACAACCTGCGGCTCTTTAGTCCTTATACTGCGGCTCCGTGTGGTTTGGGAAAATAAATTAGAAATATTTAGCTGAAGTGTATTTTATTTGTGTTTAGTTATTTTTTTTAACTTGTAGTTCTAAATTGGAAGATTATTGTGATATTGAAATATAAAATAAAATAATTTTATTATTTTTCATCGCTCAAAATAAGCATCACACTTGCGGAAGCCGGTGTACCCGCCGAAACAGCGTGCATTTATCGAGACTTTCAACCCCAGGTAGGCCAATTATTGATCTTCAGATCCACATTATGTCGGCAGCTGTTCTCCACCATCTCCATGTTAAAAACAAACACCGTTCACGCCTGACAGATGACAGCTTACAGTTCTGCGTAAAGATGAAAGTGACTTCGTACAGCCCCGATTTGCAGACGCTGTGCGCAGAGGTTCAGGAGCAGAAGTCCCATTGTAAACATATCACGACAGACCCGACGATGTTTCCATGAACATGCTTTTCAGCATCTCTTTATTGACCACTTTTCACACACGGTTGCTGTACGCATACAGCCGGCTGTAGCTTTTCAGCTCACAGCCCGACAACACAACAGCAGAGTGAGCACAGACTTTAAGGCGGCGAGGCCTGATTGCAGGTGGCACTCAGGTGCGTCCGCCTCCCCTGCAGCGGCGCTGCAGACCACGCCCCGCCACACACATTAACCAGGTAAAATACATATTTAGGCAGAATTTTGCAAATATCTATTTTTCATTTTTTAGCAGCATAGTGCTTTTTTTTCCCAATTACTTTTTAAAAGTCAGGTCAAGGCTCCAAAAGCCCAAAGGCGATATAAGGGTGGCGGCTCACAACAGTTTTTGTTGGTACATGGACGATTTTAGTTCAGCTGGGTGTCTTTCCTTTTTTTATATTTCTTTAAGAGTTCAAAATGTGTTAATTACATAAATTAAATTAAATTTTCTCCGTAGCACTTCATGGATTTCATAAGCAACACACCTTAGTTGCTCTGTGGATTCTTTTAAAAAGCAGTTAAAAACTTTGCTGTTCAAACAAGCCTTTTGCTGATCCACGTAGTTGATATTCTTTACATTCTTTACATTTGATCTTTTACATTGTGTATAATGTCTATTGATTGTATTGTTTATTTTAATATTTGTGTACAGCGCTTTGTGACTGCCTGTCTGTGAAAAGCGCTTAATAAATAACCTTTACTTACTTACTTTAGTTGTTCACACAAAGCATAAAGGTAAAAAACAATATATACAGTGTTATCTTCATTTTAGATGTCAAAAAGTATTTGCGGCTCCCAGTGTTTTCTTTTGCATGGAAACCGGGTCCAAGTGGCTCTTTGGGTGTTAAAGGTTGCTAACCCCTGAGTTAGACCTTTGGCCACAAATAAGTAAATCTGAATGACTGTTTTAATCAGAATGCACTAATAATATTGTTATTAATTGGGTTCTACTTTGCATAATATAGTGATTATAACTGCCATGCAGAAAAGCCCATAATATCAGAATTAATTACCACAAAACACTGGCTCGTAGTTAATGTACAAGGTGTGATCAGAAAGTTCCAGGATTCCTCAAAAAAGCTGAAACCATACTTACTAACCGCATTTACATTTTTTGACAAGCTTCCCCTCATGGTTGTCTGTCATTCAGCTAAAGAGAACTCATTTTCCTATTCAAGAAACTGGTTTGTTATAATTTGAGGTTTACTACTTCTGCTTTACACTTTTATTTGCTGTGTTCATAAAGGGACACATGGTTAACTCGGTAGCGTACAATTGTCGGGTAGCATTTAAATGAAGTTCAAATGGTACTAAGGAAGGCACTAAGAAAACATATCCCCCACACCATTACACACATTACGGTTGATACAAGGGAGGATGGATCCACTCTTTCATGTTGTTTATGCCAAATTCTGACCCTACCATTTGAATGTCATAGCAGAAATTGAGGCTCATCAGACCAGGCGGTGTTTTTTCCAGTCCTTTGTTGTCCCAATTTTGCTGAGCCCGTGTGAATTGTAGCCTCAATTTCCTGTTCTTAGCCAACAGGAGTGGCACCTGGTGTACTCTTCTGCTGCAGAAGCTGATCTGCTTTGAGGTTCGACACGTGTGTTCAGAAATGCTGTTTTACGTACCTTAGTTGTAACGAGGCATTTTCACCCAGAAGACTGAAACTCACTGGATATTTTCTCTGTATTCACTAAAGATGGCTATGTGGGAAAATCGCAGTAGTAATACTCAGATCAGCCTGTCTGTCACCAACAACATTGCCACGTTCAGTGTCACGTAAATCACCTTTCTTCCCCATTTAGTGGTTAAAAAAAATAATTCAGGGAGGGCATAGAAAATGGTGATGACAGTACTTTTATGAAACAGTTGAAAAGACCATTTTGAAGGGTTTATTGGCCTAATATAAATAGAAAACCTTTTTTGTACTTTTTTTTTTTTTAACAGAACAGTTTGATCACATGTCTTATGTCAGGAAAAAGTCTTAACCTGTTACAGACATTGATGCATGATAATCAGACACTTCCATTTTCTGTTAAATAGCAAAATGTATTTTTTGTGTACTCTTTTTTTGCTTCCCCTTTTACTTTATTTTTTACATTCTTCATGCCTACACACACTCATTGTCTTGACATGCGACACAGGCGCTCTCTGGGTCACACTTGCAAAACAGAAGGCATGAGAGAGGGAGTTCAGCTTCACAGAACTTATTGTCTTCAAGATGTTCAGCTAGATAGATCGAGTCTCCTTAATTCCAGACTTTGAAATGCAGCACAAACATTTGTGCGACGCTTTAACACATGCTAATGTGTGCATTTAATTATGAAAGTTTGACAGCAGATGGTAAGGACTAAATCAAGATATAGCGAAAATACATGTACAGGGAACTGTGGAGAGAATCAGAAATGCAGGGTAGATTATATTCAATAAACTCAGTCATGTGCAGAGGGCTGTCTGGGACCATATATATATAAGACAATATGCTTCCCTCCATTTCTCTCTGTTTCAGCTCCTTCACTCTGTAAATGTACTGTAGCTCAGTAGGTAGTCCATAAAAGCGTACCGTCTCATCTGCAATGAAGATGGACAATGTTAGGCCGACAGCCAATCTGAACTCTTCATGCATGGGCAGCTTTTGATCTTGCTGTGGGACAGACTTACAGTATAGTCACACAGAGAGAAAAGAGTGAGACAGATGGTGTGACAGTACTTCTCTGTTTTAGTCAAATAGATATGCTGACGGACTTGAATCGCATCTGTTATTGTGGCACACAGGAGAGTTTATTCCATCAAAGTCGGTGACGTTACGCTCACTATAAGCAGAGGGTACTGTGTGCAGCTGTAACTTTCTGCTGTTCCTGTCTAGGCCAAAAGATGCCATGCGGGCACTGAAGAAGAGACTGAGCGGCAACAAGAACTACAGAGAAGTTATGCTCGCACTAACCGTAAGTTCATACTTCTTCTTGGAACTATATTGCAAAACTAGGAATAAAGTCACTGAATATATGAGCAAGGCACTGGTAGACAAAAATGACTCACTGGGCCATGCCCATGGTGTTGATGCTTTTCAGTGTGTAGGTTTTTAATGTCACATTAAAGGGAAAACACTACTGATCTTGGTCATTTTATTTTGCTCTGTCATCCTCTGCCTTCCACTGCATGGCCTGTGTTTTTCTGCCTCTTCTTTCCATTTGTTTACAGTGGCCATGCCCTTTGAGCTGTCTTTATGTCCTCCCACATCTTTGATAGCTCTGCTAGTTGGAAGGCCCTGTGTGCAGCAAAATACTGACTAAGTCTGCCTTTTCTCTGCTGCTCCCCCCCACACACACAAACTTTTTTTAAGCATCTTTGTTTAATCCTCTCTCTTCCTGTAGGTATTGGAGACATGTGTGAAGAACTGTGGTCACAGGTTTCATGTCCAGGTGGCCAACAGAGATTTTATTGATGGTGTTTTGGTAAAGATCATCTCCCCCAAAGCCAACCCCCCAACGATCGTACAAGACAAAGTGCTGTCTCTTATACAGGTATTGGAGCGCTCTCTGTATTTGCTGTTTTTAATGATAAAATTCTTTTGCTACATATTTTCTTTTTCTTTTTTTTGCTTTTACCAACACACTCCATTGCAGAATTATAAATCAGGTGGACACAACATGCGCCACTTCACATGTGTTGCACAACAGCTTCAGCCTTTTGTGATTTTATCTGGTTACCTGAGGTCACCTCAGCCAACAGATGGTGTTCTCCATTTCTCTTTTTGCACTCCCTTAAATATTAATAGGAACGTTTTGAAGGAGATCCTGTGGATAGCCTTCTTGTAGAGATATTTGGCTAATAAAAAAAAAAGAAAGAAATTCCCTAAGCATTGGAGCAAAATAATGTCCGTACTAGTAATGTTACGTGCTTTCATTCAGTTGTTGTTGGGTTTTTTTATTTTAGTTGGTGTTATTAATACCAAGAATTGAGAGCATACTAAATAATTTGTCTGTGTTTTGACAGGCCTGGGCAGATGCCTTCAGGAGTAGTCCTGATCTAACTGGGGTGGTGCATATTTATGAGGAACTGAAAAGGAAAGGTGTTGAGTTCCCAATGGCAGACCTGGATGCACTGTCTCCAATTCACACACCACAGAGGGTAGGGAAGAAATACACAAATACATTCATTCACTTTTTTGGGTACACTTTTTTTTTAGTGCTGGGTTGTACCAATGTTTGCCTTCAGAGCTGCTTTAATTCTTCATAGCATAAATTCAACAAGGTGCTGGAAAGTTCCTCAGAAATCTTTGTTCACGTGAACGTCACAGCATCACACAGTTGCTGCAAATTTGTCAGCTGCACATCCACGATGGGAATCTCCTGTTTCATGTTGTTTATCCCAAATGCTGACCCTACCATCTGAATGTTCCAACAGAAACTGAGAAGGGGCAACATTTTTCCAATCTTATGTTGTCTAATTTTGGTGAGCCCATTCAAACTGTAGCATCACTGCTCTTCTGTTATTTTAGACCATCAATTTCATGTTTAAATGTACTCTGTGTTCAGAGATGCTTATGGTTATCTGAGTTAGTGTTGCCTTCCTGTCAGATCAAAGCAGTGTGGTCCTTGTCCTCTGACCCCTAACATCTGCGAGGCGTCTATTTTTATCCAGAGAACTGACGCTTGCTGGATATTTTCTCTTTCAGACCATTCTCTGTAAATGCCGGACTTAGTAGATAAGCTGTTTCTGAAATACTCAGACCATCTTGTCTGGTACCAA
Source organism: Perissodus microlepis (assembly GCF_051167445.1). Classification (NCBI taxonomy): domain Eukaryota; kingdom Metazoa; phylum Chordata; class Actinopteri; order Cichliformes; family Cichlidae; genus Perissodus; species Perissodus microlepis. The sequence continues at coordinate 16,259,806 of NC_140464.1, forward strand.
CAACAAGTGTCAAATTCAAGGTCAATTAAATCACTTTTCTTCCCCATTCTGATGCTCGGTTTGAACTTTAGCAGGTCGACCATCCCTTCTTGGATTTAATGTCTGAGTTGACTTCCTGCCACTGACCGATCTGTTATTTGTGTTAATAAGCCATTAAACAGGTGCACCTAATAAACTGGCCTAGAGTTTTGCTTTTTGGGGTTTTTGTTTTATTTATTTATGTATTTATTTTTATCATAGGGCACACCAGAGGTAGATCCAGCCATGGTCAAGTACCTTGCCCCAACCTCACCTGATCCCACGACTCCTAAACCTGCCTCACCCGTTCCCCCTGCCACACAGGCCCCTGAAATTCCCAACCCCATCACAGCAACTCCTGAACAGGTGAGGGACACCAACCTATGTTCAGCTAAATTAATTCACACAGCATTTTTTAATAATTTTTGAATAAAAAAGCTTTATTCAGTGTTTAGTGAGTTTAAAACTTAAGTACAGTTTCAACTTACACTGCTGTGCCGCTGATACCAAATTAGTCCAAATGTTTTTCATTGACCTTTGATCTTGTGTGCTTTCAGATTGCCCGGCTGCGTAGTGAGCTGGACGTAGTGCGAGGAAATGTCAAAGTCATGTCGGAGATGCTAACTGAGATGGTCCCAGGTCAGGAAGAGGCTTCTGACCTAGAACTGCTTCAGGTTAGATTAATACACTATGAATTTCATTATAATGCATTCAGTAGTTGCCTGTGTTGTGTACAACTTCATTGTAGTTAAAAAGAACAAAAATCCAAACAAAATAAAACCCAACTTGGCATCAATTTAATTCAATTCTTAATGCATATCAGAAGACATTTGCCATTCTGAAGCACAAGTCTTTAAAGATCACAGATTTTTCTGTCACATTCTTTCTTATCAGAAGATTTATTATAGGCTCCTGTGAATTCTTTTCTTTATATACACCCCCGTGCATGATGTGCATTCAAAAAGCCAAATTCTTTCCAACACTGCTTTTAACTGTCAAGTGTTGTAATTTTGTGCAGCCACCAGGGGGTGTTATGGGTTAAGTTTTCATGCTAACCTGCCAAGGGCCATTTTTCTGTGGTAAAATTCCTTAAACTGGCAATTAAGGAGGTCAAATCGCAACATTTTCTCATGCAAGCTCATGCAGATTTTAATCTTTGAAGGCCAGAAACCCCTCAGGTATTTGTATCGGCTCCAAGTATCTGGCCCCGGGCTAAAGAGCCTGTGCCAGTGTAATTGTTATGTAGTACCTGACTCACTTTGCTATATATTTCAGGTAATGTAGAGAAAACTGTAACAGAATTTAGTTTAGCAAATATTTTTGACTTGCTTAAAACTAAAAGCCTTTTGTATTATATTTATAGAAAGCTCTCCACCCATTCGTGAGTCATAAATAAGCAGCATAACAGTTTATGTACTGGCAAATGGAGTGGTTTATAGAGGGTTTTTTGAGTCATCAGTAGACAGACAAACACACACTTGACTGTCTGAGTATGTGTCAGCTTGTCAGTTTCTCTGCAGCTCAGTTTTTCTCAAATTGATTTATAACTTAATGTATTGATCAATCTGTTCATGTGACACTCTGTCAAGGAGCTGAACAGAACATGCCGAGCTATGCAGCAGAGAGTGGTCGAGCTGATTTCGCGCGTCTCTAATGAGGAAGTGACCGAGGAGCTCCTACACGCAAATGATGACCTCAACAACATTTTCCTCCGATACGAGAGGTGAATTCAATCAAACTGTATTCGTGTCACAAAAAGAAATACTTGTTTGTGTATTTTGGTTACTACCTCGATCACTAGTGCTTGTTAGTTTTTGCTTTTCTGGTTTGGCAAGCTCTCAAGAACAATTTAAAAGATGACTCTCTAGATATCATTAGACGTAAGCTTATCAGGTTTTCTTAAAAAAGAAAAACCTGCATGACACAGATCGCGATATAACAGGTCAAACGGACTCACTGTAGTTCATAAGGTTACATAAGTGGGTCAGATCAGTTAAGATAACTGAATCATTATGAATCGAGATTTGCGATTGTCCAAATATTGCACGGTAAAGCACTGTGCATTGTTTATGTGCTCTGTGGGCTCTAAATGCTAAAACTTTTCTTTCATCGTGTTTGTGTTAAAAGAGCGTTTAAGCTCAGAGAGCATGTGGCAAAGTGTTAATTGTTTTGTTTTTGTTTTTTTTTCATGTTGCTCACAGGTATGAGAGGTACAGGTCAGGTAGAGCTGTACAGAACAATGGGGTGAGTACCATCAACAAAGACTAGAAACAAAGAACAGAGGCCTAATGGCTGAAATTGCATGTTTTCTTTTTGCACGTATCATTATTCTATTCTTTTTTCACATTTCACTACATATACCTTTGCCTAACATTATGGATGCTGTGAGAGATGATTCAAACATTATGTGAACTAATAATCCCCCTCAACTGTTTACCATAGCAGCATTCATTTGTAATGCAAGTGGAATGCCTTTTAGTGCTTTGTAAAACTGAACGAGCTGAGCGCTGCCAAACTTCCATTAAAAAGTGCACATTTGCCAGTTTGAGACATTTGCCAATGGACTGGGCCATCTCTCACTACATCCCACATAGCTGTTTGTGTTTGCAGCTTGTTAATCTTTCTGTGTGCTCTGTCTGTTTGTGTTGTGGCTAGCTGATGGAGGCAAGTATAACACCACGACCACATTCAGTCCAAGCCAGTGTGCTGGGATGAACTGAGTGATGACTGTCAAAACGTCTGTTATATGAATCTCGTGTTTAGAGCCTTGTGATGTGTGAACACTGGTTCTACTGTTTGAAACTAGATGTTTTATTCCCTTCCCTCCACCTTTCATGGTGTTCCTTCTCACACATCTGTAATCTCTTGCAGCTGTTTATTCAGCTCCATTATTGCTCCTTTGCATAGCTGCCAATCCATGACTGCTGGTTTAGAGTGTTGTCTGAAATTGTGTAGCATTTCTGTAGCTAGAAGCATTTCTTCTGATTTTAAAAAAAGGGGAAAAAACAATAATTTAATCTTTTACTTGGTGTCACAAATGCAGCATAGTTGCATTGTTTTATATTTGTAGTTAACGAGTATATTTCACTTGCTCTCCTCTTTTCAGATGTTAACTGAAGCCACAGAGGACAACCTGATAGACCTGGGCCCAGGATCCCCAGCTGTGGTAACACCCAGGATCACATCCAGTCCTCCACCTAGCTCCACTGTTGGAGCCATGGCTTCTCCTGCCCGCAACCCCACTGCAGCATCCCTATCCAGTGCTCTAGCTGGACTTGGTAAGGATAAAACATAATGAAATCTATTTATTAGGATAATAAAAGGTGCACAAGAAGCACCTTTATATTGTTGTAAAATTTAAATTTTCCTATTAATCCATTCGAGATCCATACAGACAAAGTAAAAGCATGTTTTTAGAAATCGTTGGAGCTTCCTGTCCTCTCGAATCCCTGCAGACCTTTGCTGGTTCTTACATGACAAAAGTTACATTTGTAGCTAATTGTTTTTAACTAATTGCAGTAAAATTCACTGAAGTGTTGTGGTTCAACCTTAGAGGGATTACCTCTTATATTTTGTGCAGTAATATATGGTAATTACACATTGCCAAACTGGAGTGTTGTAACAGAAGTCTGGTCTATAATTAGGACGTCTTAAACTTTGCTGCATTAATTTTAAATTCATTTCTCTGTGCCACTTCGTTCATCCTCTTTCATTTTACTTTAATCCTTGCTCTTCTCCATGTTCTGCTGTCTCCTGCCACCCTCTTGATCCAGATGTAGGCTCAGAAAGCGCGAGCGGCACCCCGTCGTCTCAATCGACCCAGAACCCGGACGACTTTGACATGTTTGCACAGACCAGGGGGAGCTCTCTGGCTGAACAGCGCAAAAAGTAGGTCTACATTTAATTTAGCTCCCTTAATGTAATTTATTTTGACAAATAGCTATTTGTAATGTGCTCACTACATTTCTGAAATGCTTGATATCCGGTTATATTTCCTGGAGTGCCTTTTGAATTCCTATGGGGACAGGCTGGATGTTAATCTGGTATTTTCTCCCTGCGGCTAGTTTATTGTGTTACTTTTGGCTACTCAGTGTGAATAAATAAGTATTTTTGCCCATTTTTTTCCACTACCTGAATGTTACTGTTTTTTGCTTATGCAAGTTGTGAACGAAGGGGTCCACTGGGGTGTGTTTTGGCTCAAGGGTCTATGCCATGAATCAACAAAATCTCTAGTTTGGACAGAACTGAAGACTTTTGTTGCACTTTATTCTTCTCTTTCTTAAGAAGAAATGTCTTGCTTGTCTTTTCTTTGGACAGAGATGATATTAAAAAAAGCTGTCAGACATCATCTTTGCTCCTAATTTGTTTTATATATAGCTTAATTCTTCTTAATCTGTTTCTGGTTTTGTACACAGTGTAAAATATGAAGACCCTCAGGCTCTGGGTGGCCTGGCCTCTGCTTTGGGTGTTAGACAACAGAATACAGGAGGGGTGAGTACAAATAAGCATGGCTGACGAGCTTTTTTAGCTCTCTGCATGTGATGGCTTGTAACACTGAATACTTTACAGTGACATTTTTCCTGATGCAGTGCTTCTTGAACTTTGACCAAACAGAGGCTTGAGGTTTTCTCATTTTTGAATACTTCAAATATAGTGCTGTTGTCTATAGTGTCTATGCCAGTCATAAGCATATAAATGAGTTTTATATACAGAAGATGGGAGCAAAGTCTAACTGGGAGTTTTTATACTGTATATGAACCACTGGTACTTTTTAGCCATTAGTGTCAGCACTTCTCCCAGTTATTAAAAAAACATGCATTTAGGTTTCTCGTTCTTCAAAGCAGATGTCTTTCTTCTTCCTTTAATCTGCTCATCTCTAAAGTCAGTGCTCACAGAAACTCTAAATCACTGACTAGCTTCAAGATTTTTAGTCGTTCATTCTGAGCACACATTGCAGTATATTTGCTTGGCTATCTCTAGGTACACATACATAAAAAGGTGGCACCATTCTTTAGTTGCCTTAGGTGATTTATTCCTTGTTTACAACGTATACTTCACTGAGTTTTAAATCTCTTCTTTTTTCCTTTTTTATTTTCCTCATTTTCATCTTTATGCAGTGATCCTTTGCCATTTTCTTATGTTGGCCTCATTTATTCCCTCCTCTCTCAGTCGTCTTTTGCACATTTGACTTCTTCTCTGTCTCTCTCTCTGCACTTTGTGCTATGCTGTGGTGGTGGGGCCTTTCTTCTTTTGTGTAAGGTGTTATTCTGTTGTTGATTCAGCTGAGGGTTAAAGGGGATGATAACCCAGCAGATCAGGAGCTGCCCATAGACAGCTGGCTTATTACCCAAGGAATGGTGAGGACTCTATCCACAGTGTGTCCTCCTACCCCTCCCTCATGTCCACCTCATGTCAGCCTCCTCCAGCATTGTCCATCATCCTCATGAGCTGCGCTTCATTTTCAGCCTCATCTCACCTTTTTCCCCAAATCCTCCCAACAGTCCTACTTCCAAGTGGCTTTTCCTTCTAAGAACATCCATGTCCATGCCTAGTTTAGATATTGTACTGTAGTCTTGGGCAATATGTCATTACAGATATTTAAACTAGGGCTTATTTTGGAATCTGCTTCTTCTGAGTTACACTTACAGTCATGATAAAAAGAAAACACACCCTCTTTCAGCTGGAAGTTTTTACATAACAGGACATAAAAAAACAACTAGCAAGTCTTAAAATGAGGTAAATACAGCCTCAAGTACAAAACATGGCATATTACACTGTGTCACTTTACAGGAAATTCACCTCTTGGTCAGACTGTGCAATGCTCAGGGAAATTGCAAAAAACTCACGAGCTACAGGCCTCAGCATGTTAAATCCATTAGAAAAAGACTGAACAAGTGTGGCTTATAGTATAAAGTGTCTTCTTTCTAAAAAGAACATGCAGCAGCGTGTTTGTAAAACTGCATTTGAATAAACCACAAGACTTCTGCAACAGTGTCCTTTGGACTGATGACACCAAGGTGGAGATATTTGGCTATAATTCAAAGTGCCGAACAGCATATCAACAAAAACGCCTCAAATAAAGTGTCAAGCACAGTGGTGGAGTGGTGAGGATTTGGGCTTGTTTTGCAGCCACAGGATATAAACACCTTGCAGTCACTTTTCTAGAGTCAAATGTGAGGACAACAACTAAAAGCTTGGCCCAAACTTGGTCATGCAACTGCACAATGATCCTAAACACAGCAGCAGATCTACAACAAAATGACTGAAAAAGAATGGCGTGGGCACCCAAGTTTGTGAATTCGATAACTCAAGAACAAGGTGACGTAGGATTTTCAAACTGATTTTCAGCGACTTTGACCTCAAAGTCAGAGTAAGCTTTCTGAAGACAATAACTTGAGAACAAGGCAATGTAGGATTTTGAAATTGATAGCATCTCCACCAGGAGGCTGAGGGAGGAGTAGCACTGGCGGTTGTTAAATTTAAATCAAATTTAATCATTTTAGAACACGCTAAGAATCAGATGATTTTTTTGTTTGTTTTTTATTATAACCTTGTATGTAAAACCGTAAAATTGACAATGAGGTACTTTCTTTTTACCCTGACTGTAGCTCCCAAATTGGTTGGCATATTAATACAGAATTTTTTTTATCCATACTGCCCACCTCTATTGTACTCTGTTGACCCAAGCGTTAAAGACTATACTCATTACTGGTGCTCACATTAACCCCTCCATGGATGTTAAAATGAGGCTGATGGGTCGCTAGGAACTTTGACCAAGCTCCATCATCATTTAACAGTCACTCACTAAAAAAGCGGAGGAGTAGAGATGCTCCTGCTACACAGCAAAATCCAATCAGCGAATCCAAGTACTCATGAAATATCAGCCAAGCATAGGAGGATTATTAAAAGTGATTGTGGTTTGCTGTGTAGTGGTGAGTATTTTGTCAGTTGTCCTCTAATGGTCTCTGGATCTTAGATATTATACAGTTCACTATAACCTCACATTCTAACACATAAACCAACTAACAGATGAAGCAGTAGATGTAGAAGAAGATGATATGTTGATTTTATAAACGTTCAGCACAATGTTATACACTTTGAAGTTATATCGGTGTTATTGTTGTGAGTCATAATGAGGACAGACTTCTTTTTGTGCTCTTTTTCTATTTTTTCCTCCCCTTGTTCACACAGCTGCATGTATTTTTCCACTGCCACTCTGCCTTGGCCAATCTTTTGATATGCATAACCTGTGATCTCACAAGGAAACCCCACCAGTGTTTTTCTAGTGTCTGTAAAGGCCTTAGGAAATGGGTTTTGTTCTCTCTAGTTAACTTTGAAACTGGGCGATGGTCTTTAACTTTGTCAAAATAGATGAAATTAATGTTGGAGACTTTAATTTTTAAAGGGTTCAAGTAACTTTTAAAAAATTTACCAGTTACTCCTCAGAGGAGGTTTCTTGAGTCACGGTTAAAGTTCACTTTCGCCTCCTCCTGTAATGCCTCAAACTCCTTAATCACTCTGATTATTTGGTGCTCACACAACCTTGAACACAAATGGACACCATCCAGTCTGACATGGCTTCCATCACCAGTGTCACTACATGCCATGCAGCGATGCTCATGCTCTGTGCGCCCTGTGTTTTTGAGTGTGTGTGTGTGGGTGGGTGTGCAGGGTTGCCGTGCCTCTCGACAGTCCCTGTGCTTTCAGCCTTTCCCAACCAATCAATCTCTTAATCACGTTCAAGCGATTTGCTAATTAACTAATGATGCGGAATAATTAGCACGGCTGTGTGTGACATTAGTCGGCAGCTGTTAAGCCATGTCAGCAGTACAGAGTTAATGAGAACAATACACAGGCCGGGAAGTCCTCTTCTTATACAGAGGAGTGCTCAGCAGCAGGTCGTTGCACATGATAAAACAATAATGGCACAGAATCAAGAGAGGTTGAGTGTGTCTTTCAAGCATTTTTTTTATTATTATTATTATTGTTTTTCTTTTTATCTTTTCTCCTGAGCCTCTGGTGATTCTTGTTTTTGTGTGTGTGCGTGTGTTACGTTGTTTTTGTTGTCGTGTGGCTTTGTTGCTACCCCTCGTTGTTGTCCATGGCTTTGCTCCATAGATCCCAGTATCGCAGTCCTCTGTCATGGATGACATAGAGGAGTGGCTCTGTACTGACGTGGTGAGATTTTAATTTTTCTTTTTTTTTAACCTTGATTAACATTTTTGTTTTTCTACCCTCTCTTTCTCCCTCTTTTCCACCCTTAAAGCACTTTTCATCCAACCATTTCTTATAACTGCATACATGTGACCTTGGTTTTCTTTTTACTTAAAATCTTTACCTTAATCATTCACCTTAATCATTTCCAGCAATCACTTACATAACTGTTTGCCATGAGGTGAGACATATGTGGAAACAGTGCTAATGATAATTAACCTAAAGCAGCTGCAATGGTCTTCTTTAACTTGTGCATGTGGTGGTTGTGGTGGGGCTCTAGAAGGTTTCTCGCTGTGGAAAATGTGGGGAGGATGCATGACAGACGGATCCTTCACGAGCCACTCTGTTTGGAGTTTGTGGGAACTTTACAGGCAGCTGACTTGTGCCGCTTGTGTTGTCGATTTTACACTCACATTAATTAACTCCGTTCTTGATAGTTTTCTATAGAAATTTGCGTCTTATGTCATGTTTTTTCTTCTTCTTCTTAATAGAAAGGTGATGCTGCTGAAGAAGGGGTAACTAGTGAAGGTATAGTCAGTTGATTCACACCTATGGGTGTGTTCTGTTAGCTCAAATGTGTGTGGGAATGATTGAGAGTCTTAACACTGTGACCCTCAGCTTCCATGTTTCTGACAAATCAATTTGTTTCTTTCAGAATTTGATAAGTTCCTGGAGGAGCGAGCTAAGGCTGCAGACACTCTGCCATCTCCCCCAGGACCTAACCCTGCTAACCTCTCCCACCCCGCCCGTGCCCCGAGTGGCTCCCATAAGAAGACTGAACGGACGGAAGATGCCCTCTTTGCCTTGTAGACTGTTCTCAGAGGACCTCGGTTTCTCTCCAGGGCATCTAAAGGTCTTGGCCCAAAATGACCCCACCCGCCACCCTCCAAAACAATCCTCCTAGTCCCATTTCATTGCTGACTGGCATTGGTGTAGCAACTGATCTCCACCTCCTTGTTGTTATCTTGCCAGACTGTCGCTCTAACCATCAGAGGTCCAACAAGTTTACTGCACATTACTGCGTTATGTTTTACTGTATATGGATGTATTAATCTGTCAGTGTGGGATGTACTGCTCGCAGCCCCGCATGTCATTCCATAACACGCCACCAAAGGAGGACAACTTCACTTAACTGACATGTGGTTTAAAAATGTGACACCTGACCGTGAGATTACTGGGAAATTTCTCTGAAGGTCTACTCACAGAGTCAGTATGGAAGCATTTTATTAGGAGTATATTGTGTTATTTTACTACATTTCGGCTAAATGCTTATTTATGCATTAATTGTTTTATTTTTTTGTGTTATATACTGATCGATCAGTGCATTTGTTAAGAGTTGTGGATTTCTAGTTATGCTTAATACTGAGATATTCGTGGCAGGGCAGCGCCTCTTATTACCCAGTTTGCTTAAGGCACTGTAATGAACAGTTTCATGTTAGCAGGCTAATTTTGCAAACTAAGATTATAATATTAGCTAATCTCTTTAAAAGGTGTATGCCAGCATTCCTCTAACCAAAGGGAATTAAGAATAATAAAAATCAAAAAATGTACTAGTTAGGATTCACTTTTATCTCGTATCTATTTCAGATAGCTAAGGGGAAGGAACATGCTCATTGAAAAGCTACAAGAAGTTAATGTAGAAAAGTGCCGCAAACTGCAAACACTTTAAGCCATTCCAAAGAATATTGATGCTTTAATGACCAACTAGTTCTTCATTTTACCAATCGAAAAATAGTGACATGCTCAAAATAAGTTGCTGGATTGTCAAAATTTTCCTTCCCCCTCCCCCCGCCGCGTTAATGTCTGTGCACTTTGAAGCAAAAAAAAAGAAAAATCTGTATTTTGTCCTTTTGTGTTTACAAGATGCTTACTATTTTTCTAGGGGATGGGAAATGATCTTAAGAATGAGTTCATTTTGCACATAACTTTTCTAACTATGTAATTAGTGCGCTTGTTTGCCTAACAAGTGGATAGATGGACCATTGGACTGTTGGAAATTACATAAAGATGCAACACAGAAATAAAGATTTAAATGATAATGTCAGCTTAGCACTGGCATCATAATCATCTACAAGACAAGTGTGCTGTGGTAACAGATGTATTCACACAGGCAAATCTTCACATACTCCATAGTATTTAATCAATATACCTCAAAATACAGAAATGGTGGTTTCTGTAAAAAATCTATTGGCTCATAATAATATCAGGATCACTGAAAGTATTATTTTGTTTTCCCCTTCTGTATTTTTATAATTCATGGTTAAAAAAACAACAAAGGGGAAACGAACAACTGATGTTTTTGAGGCCGAGGTTGAACCGTGCGGGAAGCAAGCACGATTTTGCTTTCTTTGATTTCATGCAGTCAAACACATTACACTTTATTTCCTGTGCATTTTCAACCTGCTATGATTCATCTGCTCTCATTGGAGCTGCTGCCAAGCATTTCTATGACCGACTGATTTCAGCAGAGTTGCTCTGCCGAGAAAGGTTTTGTCTTTGATTCGAGGCAAAATAGAAAACCCGTCTTATTTGCAGCTCTTTTTCCAGTTCATTTTAACACTGCTCTGCACTTCAAAAAGATTTTCTTTTTCTCCTTTCAGTCCATTTAAGACCGAAAGCCTTGTTAATCAGAGGCAGCCCATTTGCACCTCAGTTGTAAAGCTTCTTGCTAACATAGATGCAAAGGTGACATTAAAAATGTATTTGTGTAATCAGTGTATTTTAGATTAAAAAAATAATAATGATAATGAGCTTTAATTTTCTTTCATGCTGTATGGTTACACTTGGTTTTGAGGGTTTATTATCATTGCCAGATAACAGATATAAAAACATCTACCATGCAAGTTGAACAAGGATGGTTACTAAAAATGTAACAGGAGATTCTTTAAAGGGAACTTTGACAGTTTTCTGTGTTTGTGTTCTGTAACTTTGCATCTGTAACAGAGTGTATTGTGTTAACTTGCTCTTATGAAGCTTAAGTCCTGGTTGCAACATGTATTCCTCTAAATTCTGGCTATCTTTAAAGTGGTAACTGAATGTCTTTAATACCCGCGACGCGGGATATTTAAGCTTGTGTTTTGTGGACATGGAATTGAGGCTTGTTTTCTATCGGTGGGTGCTCCATGTCTTTCTGGCTGTGCCGTCTGCTGCCATTACTAATGGTCAGATTTGTATTTGACCTAATGCACGTATGTAACTGCCCAATAAAACACTAGCAGTGTGTGACCTCTACCTCATAACTGTTTGTGGTTATTTTACACTTAGGGGATCTGTGACTAGTCTCTCTTTTCTCATGTACATGCTGATGCAACCCAGACTCAATCTTGTACTGTACTGGTCATTCATTGTGAAATGAGCCTTTCACCCTCTCACATGTGGTTGTTTATGGGCATTTGCACAACATAGATCCTTAAAAGAATCATTTTTTCCTTCCTTTACCTGAGGACCAAGACTAGCCAACTTTACAAACTCCGGCAAACAAACGGACAAGACTTATTGTTACACACTTGACCACCAACCATGCTGGACTTTATATAATCTTACCAAACTTTACTGACAACTTAGCAGTGCTACTCTAGGTCACTGACCTATTTTCCTACAATACCGTTGTGGGGTTCTGCTTTTGTGTTACTATAACAGTGCGTTAAACATAGACATTGTGAAAGATTGTGTTTCAAATGAAGTCTTAGAGATACAACAACAAACGAACAAAAACACCCGCATTGCCTGTTTTTACGTTACTAGTTATTATAGGAGAGAGAGAAAAAATGTAATGTAAACCACCATTACGAAGAGTTGCAGGAACTGTTTTTGTTAAAATACATGTGCTCATTTTTTATTCCCTTCTGGCTACATGTAGTTGTGCAGTTTATTTTCCTCCTGCTGTTCCTGCTTCCATCATTGCAGGAGCGAAACACATGATGTAATCGCTAGACCCAAAGTTGCAACGTCAGATCACCCCACTCTGATTCTGAGCTTCTCATTGGACGGTTTTACTGGTTCTACAGGAGGAGTCGCTAATTCGAGTCAAACAAGCTTGGCTGTCGCTAAGCGCACGCCCCACACGATTATGATTGGCTATTGGTGGCAAGCCCACAATAAATATGTCCATGCTGTATACAAAGAGAAATAAATATATTTATTTATAATCAATATTATAAAAGATATTCAGAACTGTATTAAGCTGCTCTGGAATCAGAACTTAACTCGTTTATGCTGTAATTAGCTTTTTTTACATACCCATCAAATGTAACCATATAAATATTTTCTAGCCACGGCATCACTTCTTCGATTACTGCAATTATTTGTTGTTTTTTGTACATTATCTGATTTTTGTGTGTAAATTGTGTTAGATCATGGCCGTATACTCCACATGCCCTCACTCATTTACTCAAACAATCAAAACAAGCCTGAGAAACAGGGACGTGGGAATCTAGTTCAAAGGAGGGTGATTGGCTGGCGCAACTGTCAATCATCATCGGTTGGATGGGTTTCTCTGGCTACCGCTGTAAGCACGTTAGTAGTGAATGAGCGTCGGTGTTTGGCTTGGTTAGACAAGTTTCCCAGGATGATGATGGGGCTAGTAGTGAGCAGTTAGTTGACACAAAAGTTAAAAATTAAGAAAAGTTGCAGCTCGCGTTGTGCATGTGACGAAAGGACAGGGATCTTGGTCCTTTTGTCAAATGTAAGGACTCAGAAGTTTCCGATTTCTCCGACAGTCAGTCAAGTCTACACTGGAAAGCCCAGACACGACAGTAAAGATGAACAGCCTGTCTTTTGACGATCATTCGTTGGATAATCTGGATCCAACACTGTCGCTTAACGACCCCAGTGATATTGATACGGCCCTCCTAAGCGACATTGATGGTAAGAAAATATAATGGTTGCTGCTGGCTTAAAACAGTTGCTAAAACCGGCAACGCCGTACGTGTTATCATTCCTTTTCGTATCAATTCTTTAAGTGTTCTGCATGTAATAATCACACTAACAACATCACTTACAACGACATTCGATACAAAGACAAAAAATAAAAAAGCTTTTAAAAGCTGAGAGCTAGCTTTCACCATCCACTGTTAGCTACATGCTAACTATCAGTGAGCAAGTATATGGAGGCTAGCCGGAAGTGATATTTGGGATGTTTTGTTAGTAATTTATAACGACGATTCTTGCAATATCAGAAGTCGTCTGTGTGTCTTACTGTGCAATAAAAAAATAGAAGCGCATTTCATGAGGCGAATATGTGACACTAACGTACAGCTAGCTTCGTGTGCGCCCCGCCCCCAGCGTGCTCCATAGACCGGGGTTACTGTCGTTCATTCCTCTCTTTTTGGGTTCACAGAGCCTCACTTGACCGATTTGACAAATATAATGCATTTATGTATGCCAAATTAATCGGTTGAAAACTAATCTACCCATGTGCTCTGTGGACGACTTTATTTTTTTTCTTGCGAATATAGTGCTATCCACGTGCCCGTTTTTGCAAAAAACAAACAGCATATATAGTATGATTCATATATAAAATTCGTGCAACAATTTAAGCCTTCCATCGAAATGACAAGAGCATTTCGAGTATTGTTAAGATTTTGAGTTTTCTGTTAGTCTTCCTAAATTGGCCAGTATGTGTTTTATGATAGGGGGCGACGTGTAAATAAGATAACACGCACTGCGTAAACAGTGTTCATATCCTGCGGCCGTGCTCTCCATCTCCCTGACTTTGACCGACAGTAACCCTCTGTGACACTGCTCGTTGGTAACCTCACACTCATTGCCACAGGCAGCTCTCCCTCTCTTTTCCTGTCTTGGGCTGATCGGCATAGCAAGTCTCCGAGATGCGCTCTGATTGGCCAAGAGCGATCACCTCATACACAACACTGCTTCACAAATCCAGGCTGCTCGTTTTTTCTTTTTTTGTACTGCAGACACAACATGAACTCAGAATCACTTAACAGAGAAATTAAACGCGGTCAACTGTCCTTGTAAAAAATGCTGTGAAAATTATTTCAGTGTCTTATGTCTTTCAAGAGCACACTGCTTCCTAGAATAAAAAATGATTAGTGAACACGTGCCATCTCACTTTTTTTCATGTAAAGTTTTTTTTTGTCAGTTTTAAATCTTTGTAATTAGCAAATCTTCTGGAAAAGATACATATTAAAATGTTTTATATCTTTTAGATCATGCTAATGAAAACCTACAAGTCCATATGTGCACGAGCACAAATGAAGATTAATAACTCATTAATAATATACCACTTGGATTCTTGGACCTACAGCTGCACGCACATGATGAATGGCTTGATAAACTTAAAGTGTGAAATGTACTGTATACCTGTACCCGGTATTTCTTGCTGTGTTTTCTAATGCAACAAGAGGCAGTCTTTCTTGTAAAGTGTGTTTTTTAAACTGCGTAAGACACCCTATCTCCTGCTTAGGATGTTTTAAAGTAGTTTTCTAGTAATTTTTTGAGTGTTAATGGAAAATGTGATGAAACAAAACAAAATTTAGTTTTTAGCAATTTGAAACCGCTGTAGTCATAAGTACATGTGATGTACTACATTTACAGTCATGTGAAAAAGAATGGACTCTATAAAAGCAGAAGTTTTTCTGGTTCGCAGTACATGGGTTTGTGGAAGTCCCAAATTCACCTCACGGTCAGAGAAACCTCAAAAAAACACATGAGCTACATAATCTACAGCATATTAAATGTTAACATTAATGACAGTAAAGTTAGAAAGAGACTGAACACAAATATGGGTTCAATTTTAAAAAGCACATGCAGGAGCAAAGTTGCAGCTAAACAAACCAGAACACTTTTAGAGCAATAATTCATAATGCACAACATCACACAGCATATCTGTATAAACACCTAATATCAACTGTTAAGCATAGCGATGGAATGGTGATGACTTGGGGGTTGTTTTTGCGGCCACAGGACTCGGGAACCCTGCATTGATTGAGTTGACCATGAACTCCTCCGTGTTTCAAAGTATTCTAGAGTTAAGTGTGAGGCCATCTATCCTATAGCTGATGCTTGGCCGAAATTGTGTCATGCAACAGGACAATGCTCCCAAGCACAGCAGCAAATGTACAAGATAGTGGCTGAAAAAGGAAACAGTCAAGGTCTTGCAGTGACCCAGTTGAGGTCCAGACATCAACGCAGTAAGAAAATGCCGCGGGGAGACTTTAACCCTCTCCAGGCAGGCGTTGCCGATTTGCAACAGTTAAAAACTAACAACCTGATTACCCCACATACATATTTTATGAGGTTTTTTTTACTCAGAAGTACCACTGCAGGACTTGGTTGTGCATTAGCAACAAAAAGTTTAATTTGAGCCTGAGAGGGTTAAAAGAGCTGTGCATGAACGAATGCCTGCAAAGGTCTGAACTAAAGCAAACGCTGTTAAGAAGAGTGGGCCAAAATTCCACCACAGCAATGTGGGAGACTGATAAAGTCAAATGGAAAACAGTCACTTCAAGTTATTATTGCTGCTAAAGTTGGTTTGATAATATGATGACTCATTAGTTAAACATTTTTTATTTATTTATTTTTTCACAGGACTGCATAAAGCCCCGTTAAAACCTTCTTTTTAACGCAACTTTGTTTGTTGCCATTTAGCTTTTTTTACCCAATACCAACACACACTTCAAGGGTTTGCTTCTTTCTATTTGAGCATCACATTGGCCTTATCCATTTTTATGCATTCCCACTCTACACTGCAATTATATATTAATAATAATACTTAGATATATGGTTACTTGCGTTTTTATTTTCTTTAGCATGACTGAAATTGTTGCCAGTGATGTTTGATCATAAACAGTCACATTACATGTGGGTTGATTAATTGGCAATTAAAGTGCAGTTTGCTACTGAAATGGATAGTAATTCAATCTCTAAACAAGTTTTCTTGAGAAATTTACAGTTCCTATAGATTTGATCTTGGTCCATATTTAATTGTTTAAAGCTGGCAAATTGCTATAAATTTTCTACTTGAACAATAACATTCACAGTGGCTGTGATTTTGTCTTCCTGTTTAGACATGCTCCAGCTCATCAACAACCAGGACATGGAGTTTGGAGGACTCTTTGATGCCCCTCCATACACCACGGCTCCTCCCATGCAAGAGATTCATGGTTTGACTCAGACCATCACCTCAGCCTCCCCCCCAACCACCACTACCACACCTCCATCTTCATCTTCCATCCTAAGCAGTAACCCCCATCTGGATGCACTGCTGGGCCCTCCTATTACTCGTAGCTCGTCCACCCCAGACAAAGCCTTCCAGCCTCCCACCTTCCAGCAGTCTCCCCTGGCCCAGGTACCCAGCTCCACCCAGAGGCAGCAGCCGTCCTCCCCACAACAAGCTCAAAGCATCAGACAGACCCAAGTGGAGCAACCCCAACCAGTTCTCAGCCCGTCTGCTCCTTCCCAGGCAGCTTCACCTAATGGCTCCCCAGGACCAAACCCAGCATTCAGCTCAACGCCTCAGGCGCTCTTCACCTCTCCTGCACCCCAGACTCCACCAAAGACACAGACACAGCCTCAGGCCCGGACCAACTACAGCAGCCCAAACAGCTACACAGGTAAGCCCTCTCTGATGGTGATGATTAAGTCATAGATTATGTGCGAGTTAGATGGTAGGGGGTAACAAACTGTGCTTTAAAAATAAAACCTTTAAAGGAAAGGATGAAAATAAAACTGTGATGTTATTGTAGTGTGTTTCTTCATATAGAGACAAGTTCCTTGACTTTGCATGTCTGATGTTGGATCGTTCTAATCTAATTCTGTCTGCATCGCTGAACAGCAAGCTTCCTGCTGTCTTTAACTTTTTACAACTTTCATTAACCTGGCTTAACCAGTTTATTTTGTTCTGTAATTTACAGTTAAAGTTCAAGGTTTTTGAACCTTTTTTGTGCAGTGAAAATGACAAACCTCTTGTGTCAGGTATTCAGTGAGGGGGAAAAAATTGGTTATTAAGGAAAATGTTAATATCTAATTTTTGTCAATTGTGATTTGATTAAAATATGTGATGCTAACCTTTCAGTCGTTAGACTTCTTTTCAACAATACATGCACTGCTGTTTTACCGACTTTTCAAATACAAACAAATGGAATCTCATAGAGATACATAACCTCATTTACCAGCGTTATTTTTCTCTAAAGGAAAAAAAGGGAGAATGACAAATTGTCACCTGTGAGGGAAAAAACTCCAAGTGTCTATTTATATTTCTGTTAAATGCCGAGGATGTTTTTAGTGGGTTACATATAGCACATTTGTGTTAACCATGGAATCTAGCAGCTGATACCCAGTGCCCTGCAAGTTTGCTGTTCACGTGCATTGCGTTTATCAGGACACTAGGTTATTCAACCTCGGATGATTTCTAATTAATGTCGTAATCTCACAGACTTTGCTCAGCTGCGTAAGAGTCTGCGAGTGAAATGAAATTTGTGTGTGTGGACAAGATGTGGAACATTGGTGCGTACACAGTAGACAGTCCGCTGCATGTGCATATCTTTATCCATATCTCTTAAAGCTTGGTGGAGATAAGCGAAAGTAGCGGCCATATCATTTGGAGAGTATTGCATTTATAATGAGTCCATAGTTCACCTTTTGCCTACAAAGTCTTAAAACTAATGCAGTTTTGATGAAATTAAGAGTTCAGGTGTTTTGTACTTTTAAAGCTGGCGGTTCTTTTGGAAGCTTAAATGTTGAAATGGGTGTGCTACTAAACCGTTAAATGATCACGGAAATTTTAACACAAACCACCAAATACTTAACATATAAAAATGTTAATTTCAAGTCAGAATTGCTTGGATTTTTCTTCAAATTTTACCTGCGTGATTTAAGTCTGAAGAAGTCTTTTTGGCATCGATGTGTTTTTTTTTTTTTTCTTTTTTTCTAGCTGGCAGTCCCAGCAGTGTGAGCACTCCTGCCACCAGTTTGTCATCCTCACCGCCGAGCATTCAGCCAGTGGCCATTCAGGCTCAGCTCCAAGGGCTGACAACTGCATCTCCTCTCCTGACCACGTCAACAAGCCCTCCAGTTCAAACTGTCGCAGCCCACATACAGCAAGTACCTGTAAGTGTGTGAAGGTGCTCTCTGAGCGAGCCTGGATGGACTTAAAAACAAATGCACTGCAGTCCTCGTTTACGTAAATGAATTTTCGGTGCATCTATCTGCCCTGGTGTCCTCAGGTGTTGCTTCAGCCGCAGTTCATCAAGGCCGAGAGTCTACTGCTGACCACTTTGAAGCCTGACCCCTGCATGGTCACTACTGTAGCTTCTCCCACGTCCCTGGCCACCACCACCCCAGCACAGAGCACTTCGCTGCAGGTAGATGCACAATATGAACTCAAACCTAATACTGAAGTCACACAGTGCACCGCTGTCGAGTTTACACCCATGCTGTTAACCCTGGCACTTACATCATCCTGTTTTCTCAGGCATTCATGGGTGGGGGTACTTTCCTGACTACAGTGCCTGTCATGGTGGATGCTGAAAAGCTTCCCATCAACCGAATCGCTATCAGTGGTAAGCCGGCTGGCCAGCCACACAAAGGGGAGAAGCGCACGGCCCACAACGCTATTGAGAAGCGGTACCGCTCCTCCATCAATGACAAAATCATGGAGCTGAAAGACTTGGTGGCTGGCACTGATGCTAAAGTAAGAAGCACGTATTTACAAGCATCCCACGCTTTTTATGCCATATTCTTTTTTTTTTTTTTTTTTTTTTGTCCACTTTCATGAACAGCAGAGGTCTAATAATTCGGTTGGTCTTTTTCTTTCATTTCTAGCTCAATAAATCTGCAGTACTGAGGAAAGCCATCGACTACATCCGTTACCTGCAGCAGACTAACCAGAAGCTCAAACAAGAGAACATGGCTCTTAAAATGGCAGCCCAGAAAAACAGTATGTGCTTAAAATGCTCTCTTTTCTTTATTCGTCAACAGCCTCCTGGCATTTTATTTCAATTTCTTGAAAGTCAATCATTCCGGTAACCTTTAACAACAATGACTGCTGATTTTTTATTTTTTTTTAAATCCTGAAAAGACAAATATAAAATGAAATGAAATGAAGTGTATTGTAGGGTTTTCTTTTCTTTTGTACCCTTGATTGACCCTCTAACTACTTCCTTCATCTTTTTTTTTTTAAACCCCTTTTCTACAGAGTCTCTTAAGGACCTGGTTGCCATGGAGGTGGATGGACAGGCTGATGTGAAGAGCGAGCTGCCCACCCCGCCAGCCTCAGACGTGGGTTCCCCAACTTCCTTCTCTCACTGTGGCAGTGACTCAGAACCTGACAGTCCAATGGGAGAGGACACAAAGGTATGCAGAGCTCATTTAAACTAAACATATGAGATGAGGGTTCGGGATAGAGATGCAAGGACAGATGGTTTGTTCCCATTAGGTTTGCGTTTGAATGAAAGTTAGGACTCTGTAAAATATATATTTGAAAAATCAGAATTTGCAAATCATTCAAATCCTGCATTGACATGAAAATGATGCAAAGAAAACATTTCAAATTTTGAAAGTTTTCTTTCTTATTTTGAATTCGATGCCAGCAAACGCAAAGCGTTTAAAGACAAATGTAGGTACACCGGCATGTTTCCCGCTGGTTTGCGTCACCTTTAAGCAGGCGTGAGGGAACCGTGGAGACCAGTTGCTGTAGTTCTGAAAGCACAATCTTTTTCTGTGCTTGCTTGATATAGGATTTCAGCTGCTCAGCAGTCTGAACATTTGGCACATTGTGAAAGGAAAAACACAACAACGGACGCCTCTGTGGGTGACAGCCCTGTCAGAATGCAGGCAGGTCCGTTTAGCTGCCAGGCTCTCTGCAGATGGATGCATGCGATCTGGTAGTGTGCTGGCAAAGTGGCCAAGGCCTTCATTTAAAAAAAAGACATTGTCTTGATAGTAGCATATGTTAGTGTTAATGGTGCCCTTTATAAGATGGGCAGCTGCTGTGAATAAATGTTTAGAATAGTTTTTTTTCTGGATTTATGGATGCAAGGACAGCAGCACAGCACTGGTTAGTGGACTCATTTGAGCCCTTGCAGTGAATTGATGGGTTGGGAATGAAAATTAAGATACATTAAATTGTTGGAAGTATTTGTCCACACAGTTCTTCACACTGTGATGAATCCCTAACAGTTTTTTTTCCATAGACTGCTTTAATGATTTGCATATTCTCAAAATAGAAGATGAGATATGGCTAACTGAAACTAGCTAAAACCTGTTTTTGCTGTGCTTTGTTTATTCCTTTAGGCATATGGTGCCATCTGTATGGGATTTTTTTTTTTTTTTTTTGTTTATTGGAACAACAAGCCTTGGTTACCTTTCACATTTGAATAGATACAGATACCTGCACCTGGGCTTTGGTACTGTTTTTCGGTATTTTACTCATTGTGACATAATAAATCCAAGATTTCTCTTACAAAAATAAGTCCAAACTTCTCACTTGAAACATTTTATTTAATGCTTTGGTCGCTGTCTGGCAGTGAACACCGGGTTCGGACAGTCTCGGTCGTTGTGTCCTTGGGCAAGACACTTCACCTACCGCCTACTGGTGATGGCCAGAGGGGCCGATGGCGCGATATGGCAGCCTCGCTTCTGTCAGTCTGCCCCAGGGCAGCTGTGGCTACAACTGTAGCTTGCCTCCACCAGTGTGTGAATGTGAGAGTGAATGAATAGTGGTATTGTAAAGCACTTTAAGGGTCTCGAAAAGCGCTATATAAATGCAATCCATTATTATCATTATTATTATTATAACACATTTAATATTAATTCTAAGCTATAATTAGTTGCGATTATCTACCAATGCTTTGGATATACAATCTCACATGACGTGCATGTTTACCGTAAACTGCACGTGAGTTAAAATGTCAAACAACACAGTGAAAAAAGTCCTGGTTCTTTTTGCGTGCAACGTGTCCGACTTACTAATTAATTACCTGACGGAGATTTTTCATCATCGTCATCATCCATTGGTTCACACTCTTGTACACTGGTGACAGATGTGCTAAATTAAGCTGCAGTGATTGTGAATTTGGTTTTCGGGCTATCAGATCTGGTGCATTCTTCGAGCTGTGTTTTGTGTTTGACCAGGTGTTTCCTCAGATTAGATGCATTGCCGTTTCCAGCTTTGCATTTTGCACTACAAACGTGGGAGAGAACATTGTCTGTGCCGAGCTCTGAAAGTGTGAGCTCGCCTGAGTCTGTTTTTGGCTCGTCACACCGCCATTGCCTTGCGTGTGTGCTTGCCGGAGTGACGTCACGGCAGGAGTGACGTCACACGGACTCGGCCTATTTCTTCCTTTAACCCAAATGTGCTCTGGTGATAAAATTTGGCATCAGCTGATTTTTGTGAATTGGAGTTTGGTCGGTGCCATGGTGACGGCTTAAAGCACCTCAAAGAAAACCTTGCTAAACTTCCTTCACAGGCGCTCCCATGAGCAACCTAGGAAACTGTTACCAACAGAAACCTTGACCACACTGCAACTGTCAGTCTTAATGGACAAAAAAAAATACAAACGTGATTCTTTTGGCTGCGAAAAAATTCTCCATGAACACCCATGATGCTTGACAGCTTGTGTACAGCGCTCAACTATTAATCAACCACTATAACACCTCAAAAATGTAATTACTCATACTTTTTGTCAGATTGATGTTGCTGCCTGAATTAATAAACTGAATAATCACAAATGTGTCCTTCTGGTTTCTCTCGTGTGTCAGCCAAATATAGGCACGCCGGATCAGTCGACAGCAGGTGGCAGTGCCATTGGCATGTTGGACCGTTCCCGTATGGCGTTGTGCGCCTTTACCTTTCTCTTCCTCTCCCTCAACCCTTTGGCTGCTCTGTTCTGTTCATCGGGTAGCAGCTCATCTGGAAATACTGAAGCTGTAAGCACCCATCATGCGGGCAGGACCGTCCTGGGTGTGGATGTCGCAGGTACAGAGTGGGGAAAATGCTGGGAGGGAGACAGATGGCAGTGATTCAAATTTCACATAATTAGCTCTCAATAAATAGATTTTCTTTGCAGTTAAATGACACTCTCTGTGTTCTTTATAGCTGACTCATGGGGCTGGATGGATTGGATGCTCCCGACTATACTGGTGTGGCTACTGAATGGTATTCTGGTATCAGGAGTTCTAATACGGCTGTTGGTGTATGGAGAACCTGTAACCAGACCACATTCTGGATCATCCGTCTTGTTCTGGAGGCATCGCAAACAGGCTGACCTGGACCTGGCAAGAGTATGCTTCTTTTTTTTTTTTTTTGACCATATTTAAATTAGAAATCCTTCTGAACTCTCACAGAATCTATAAAGTCGCTCTTTGTCTGTTTTCTCTCACTATTTATCTTTTACACTTCACAGGGAGATTTTGCTCAAGCCAGTCACAACCTGTGGACTTGTCTGAAGGCTCTCGGTCGCCCCTTACCCACTTCCCAGTTGGACTTGGCCTGCGCAGCGCTCTGGTCTTTGCTAAGATTCTGCCTCCAGCGTCTATGGGTTGGCCGCTGGCTAGCTGCCAGGGCAGGAGGGCTGCGATCTGATCGCCCCCTGCAGGAGGATGCCTGCAAAAGCAGTCGTGATGCCGCCCTGGTTTACCACCGCTTGCACCAGCTTCACATGACAGGTTGGTCACCATAAGAGTCCCGTTTTTAGATCAGATCAGTGTCACATGCTGGACATTAGGAGGTGAATTGTCATTCATTTCAAAGCAACTCAGCAACATTTGAAGTAAGGTTTAAAAAGCATTGCAGTCTTTGCTGTGCAAAAAGATTCTGTCTAAAGATAAATTCCAGTTTAAATAATTTTTATGAATATTTAAAAAAAAAACTGTAATTGTTTTCTTGTCTTCGATCTGTGCCTGCAGGTAAACTGAATGGCAGCCACCTCTCAGCAGTGCACATGTCTTTAAGTGCAGTGAACCTTGCAGAGTGTTCTGGCTCATGCCTGCCTGTGGCCTCGCTGGCTGAGATCTATGTTTCTGCGGCTCTACGAGTCAAAGCCAGTTTGCCGAGGGTTCTGCATTTCACCTCTGTGAGTCCCTGTTGTTTGCACAAGCATACGCGTCTTGCTCAGTCATTTATAAGCAGTGTTTTTACCCCGACTCTGTTTCTTTTGTGCTCACATGATGTAACAACAACCAGTTTTGAGTTGACATTTTGTTTAATTTATCTTTCATGGTTAATAAACATTCACTGAGGTGATTAAAGATCCTGCGATCTGTCCCAACGTGAAATATTTTAAACTACACCAAACCAAAACCTTTTTTTTCCCTTCTTTTGACAGCGTGTGTTCCTGAGCAGTGCTCGTCAAGCATGCCTATCTTCCAGCGGCAGTGTCCCCCCAGCCATGCAGTGGCTTTGTCACCCACTAGGTCACCGCTTCTTCGTGGATGGGGACTGGGCTATTCGCAGCACCCCTAAAGAAAGCATCTACAGCCAAGCTGGCAACACTGGTCAGTGAAAGCAAAGGTTTGCACTCAGTGTATAACTGTGTTTTTACAATACCTAATTTGGAATCCTCTTGCAGTGGATCCTCTGGCTCAGGTGACTCAGGCATTTAGAGAACACCTCCTGGAAAAGGCTCTGTACTGTGTGGCCCAGCCTCGTGGAGAGAAAAATACAAGTCCGGGAGACGGGTGAGAAATCAAGACGCGCTTTCATATAATCGATTCTTGTAGCTTGTGGTTCGTTTGCTTTTCTTGGCAACAAGTTACGGTTTACTTCTCATAGAGTCGCCAACATACAAAGAAATTAATGAGGATAATAAACGCTGAATTAAATTTGGTATTTAAAAAAACCCTTTTGTAGGTATTTTTTATTTTAACGATTTGTGGGGCAAAATAACCATTCATTGTGTGTGCGTGTATGTGTGTGTCCTCAGCGAGTATGCCGATGCCCTGGAATATCTCCAGCTGTTGATTAGTGCTTCAGATGCGGCTGGTGCCACCTCACAGTCCTTTGCTATTGGGTCCAACATGGCAACTGTCACAGGTATGGCTGTGGAAACTGTCGTTTCTGTTTGCGGTCTCATTTGTATTGAAAAGTAATCTTTGACAGTGTATCTTCAGTGCTAAAAACATTAGTGATCACTAATGGTACCGACTTTTTAATCTGGTTAAAATTTGCTTTTAGAAAAATCAGAACTTGCCTCTAAATGTTTCTGTTGCTTAAGTACATCAAGCAGTTCCACGTCTAGATGCGTACTCCTTACTTCACTGCTACTTACCTTTTTTGAAATAATTGCATTAGCCTTCTCTGCACACTGCTCTTTCTTTACTGCGCGTGCAGAATAAGAAGCTGTGTGACAAAGTTCATTTTTACACTACAGAGATCAAGTAGCTTGATTTCCCTTTGACTTCCATCCTCCCACCGCTTTCCTTTGTCCTTACTGATCACTGATCTGAGCGAGAGAGGGCTAGGTGAAAGGGAGGCATTCGCTAGATTGCTTCATCTATCTTCAGCACTGTCAAATTGGTGATCACCTTGAGAGGAAGGAGGGAGCGGGAGGGATGAGAGACTGTGCGGGGATTTTAATAGGAGACTTTTCTTGGCAGAGCCTCAGGTTACTCGCTACATGTTTTAGAAGTCTGTGTGTGTTGCCCTGTGTTAAATGGAGTACTTTTTCCTTGTGAGGGAGTCGTCAAAATCCTCCAGGGTAGAAACAGATTGATTCAGAGGTCAAAATGCAGACAGCAGCTGTCTGCACGGGTGCACCGCCATGCATGCTAAATGTGAAAGTGGACACTCTGGGATTTAAATATCTGCATGTTTGTTTCTGTCTGAGGGTGTCTCAGCTTTGACTGTTTTTCCTCTGATATCCAGGCTGTGACCCTCATTCCAAGTGGTGGTCCTCAATCACTGTGGTGATCATCAACTGGCTCCAAGGAGATGATGCCGCAGCAGAGAGACTGTATCCGACTGTTGAGCACCTGCCCCGCAGTCTGCAGAACGCAGAGTAAGTTAGACGTATAAAGATGTGAATTTGGAACTTTGCCCTGCAAATGCCAGGCTAAGGACACACACCCACCCACCCTCAAACACTTGCACCACTTTAACCTGTGTCCTTTGTCTGTTGCCCGCCCACCACTCTCTTTCTATCAGGAGTCTTCTGCCCAAAGCCTGTCTGAACACATTCAGGGCAGTGCGAGCGCTGCTGTCCAAGCCAGAAAACTGCCAATTGAGTCTGAGCTACAGTGACAAGGCCAGCGCCCTGCTCCGAGACAGCCTCAACCTGGGACCACACTGTCATAGCTCCAGTTTAGACAAGGTACGCACAAAGAAAGGCACAATCTCTTCCAGATTTGTGCACGTAAGTGATGTTTATTACACCTAGGAGGGACATTTCATTAAGGTGGCAACATCTGCACGAGGGAAAAAAATGCACAAGAATACTTAAAGTGTCGGGAATAGTTACATAGTTATAAAGTGATTAAATGATGCACGCACACAGACACGTGCACCTTTGTCACAGTACAAAGCGACACACTTCACCAGACAGCGAATCCCTCACAGCATCTCCACTCTGCGATGCTGCAGTGTCCTACCCTCTGGCACTCAGCAGACGGTGATGCTGGTGGATAGGTAGCTCACAGCGGTGTATGTGCATGGCCAGAGCTGCAGTGCATTGTAGTTGCATTGCATGTGTGTCTCAGCTGAGTGCAATGTACCTGCAGTGCAACACAGAGCTGGGCCACTCACAGCAGAACACACACTCGCGTAGGAGAGGTGGAAAATGTCCTTTAGCGTCGATTAGAGATGCATAACATAACGAAAGTGACTGTTTTAATAATAGCAGCTGAAACTATTTGTAGATTAACGTCCTGAGCAAAATGTGATGGATATTACTTATTTTTATAAACTGGAAGCGGTGTTGTATGACAAACATGCAAACATTTTTTTTTAGTCTAATTCTTGGTGTTTTTCAAAACATGACATATTCATCATACTTCAGTATCCAGTTCTGAGGTCAGTGGAGACTGGGGCTTTTTTTTCTCCCTTTTCTTTTCATTTTTGTTTTTAAGTTGAGAATATTTGAGCACTAAAGCTAATTATTTCTCGCTAGGTTGTCCAGTTGCTGTTGTGCGATCTGCTGCTGGTTATGAGGACAAATGTCTGGCGTCTACAGCAACAAGGGGCCACTCCCACGGGGCAAGGCTCAGCGGGGACCAGCGGCCCTGCGGGCATTCAGCAGGCCTCTCCACCAGAGCTCGTGGGCTTTCAGCAAGACCTCAGCTCGCTACGCAAATTGGCACAGAGTTTCAGACCTGCGATGCGAAGAGTATGTAAAACCTTGTCACCACATTCTGCCTTTTAAGTTTTCCCTTTTGGTTTATGAAAGCTCTGTGCTGGGCCTAATATGAGGGAAGAGTTTGTGCTAAATCTGAAGTTTGTCTCAACTGAAAACTATTTCAGTAGTTGCATACAAAGACACTGGATCTGAGTGCAGCATGCTATCCAAACCAAAACATGTTAAGATGAATCTTAAGATGCTCTTTAATGAAAGTGTAAAACACAAATCTGCTGCATATGTATTGTGAATGAGTGAATTAAAAAGAATAGAATTTCTTCACTTAATAAAGGCACAGAGCAGCACATTGGAAATGGATACAAATATAATCCAGTGCACGTATTTGCAGGCAGTGCAGGGTATATATAATTCTCTGTGAGGTTGGGAGGTGTTGCAGCACACGCACGCACACACACACACACACACACACACACACACACACACACACACACACACACACACACACACACACCCTGAGGCAAGCGTTTAGCAGCATTGTTCACAAGACTTCAAAGTCTCTCAGAGGTAGAGCCGAGCATTATGTGTGAGTCATCATCACTCGCTGTCGTCCCTCCTCCTCCTCCTCTTCTCTCACCTCTCTCTCTCTGCACTCCATCCCTTTCCAGTTGTTTCTCCATGAAGCTACGGCCAGGCTGATGGCGGGGGCCAGTCCCACCCGCACACATCAGCTTCTGGATCGCTCACTGCGGCGCAGAGCAACACCCGGAGCCAAGACAGGTGTGTGTGTGCGTGTGTGTACAATATTATTGTGGATTTGATATTTCATTCAGTCTGCACTGGTGATTCTGTTTTAATAACTCCTGTTGATATTTTTAATTTGGTGAAGTAACAGAGAAAGCTCTGAATATTTATGTCACTCGGTCCTTATCTAATCCGTCTGCTTTGAAAATGTATTTCTTTATTAAGTCTAGTCAAAAAAGGGCCAGCATTTAATAAGTGCAGCTTCTACGTTCTGTGGATGTGATGCTTTTTCTTGACTTATGTTTTATTAAACTAAATATATATCTGTTTGAGACATTCGGAGATCCTCCTGAATTGCTAGAAAACAATTTCTTTACATTATTTTCTAAGGTTCTTTAGAATACTTGATAAATGGATAAACAGGTGAAAAATATATTTTAATATATTTTATACTAAAAGCAATCTATGGATTGTTAGACTTAATTACTTTATTTTATTTTTTTTAGTATTTGCTTTATTTACCATTCATTTAGCTTGTTTTATGGCAGACAGAGAAGCTGGGACATGCTGTTGATTTGTCATTGTGTTTATAAGTGATGGTGGGAGGCTTTTTGGAGAAGGGCAGGCCATTTCAGTTTTCGTTATATATCAGATCAGTGATTAAACTCTGTTTGGCTGTTGCTGGTTAACGACATCAAAAAGTAACTAACTGTTTTTGTTTTTGTGTGTTGTGTGTGTGCAGAGGAGTGTGAGATGCGGCCTGGCCAGCGGGAACAGGCGGAGGCTGTGATGCTGGCATGCCGCTACCTTCCTCCGTCCTTTCTTTCGGCTCCGGGCCAAAGGGTGGGCATGCTGGCCGACGCTGCCCGCACCCTGGAGAAGCTGGGTGACAAGAGGACCCTCCACGACTGCCAGCAAATGATCATAAAACTGGGCAGCGGCACCACCGTCACCAACAGCTAGAGGGGGGGGGGGGTGCTGAGAGACACGCATGGACGTTGTGTACATATATATATATATATATATAAACATCTGTAACATACAAAATCACACAGACAGACAGAAGACCAAACCATACAGTCTCTCTTTGGTGAGCAGCTATCGAACAGATTTGTACAGATTCATATCAAACTGGATTTTCTTCATGCATTGTCCCTCCCATCACCCCAGTCAAACAACAAAGCACTTGTCGAGTTCGCACTCTTGTTGCTGCGGATTATTTAAAAAAACGATTTTCCTCTTGTCAAAATAAAAAAGAATCCCTTGGTGAGAATGTGTTGCAGTGCCACAGTTTGCCCACAAAGAGGAGCTGTCGCGTCCTTCTAATGGAAACTGGAGAGGGTGAGAAGTATGAAAGAGGTTTTTGCCCTGCGTTTACTGGCGTATCCCCACTCGCCCCACTTTTCTTTCTTTCTTTTTTTCCCGATTAGCGGAGAGCTTAGTGGGCTGGAGTGGCGGGCTGCTCTGATTGGTTGCAGAATGAGGCATCTGTGTGTTTGTGGGAGAAAAACGACAACTTGGATTGGTCTGAGCGCGTGGGCTTGTGTGGTGGGAAAGCACTAAACAGTAACTGTCGAGGTAAATAAAAAAAAAAAACAACAACAAAAAAATGCCTCACAAGCTGAGCCCCGTTTCTCTATCTGCACTAAGCCTGTGAGGCTGATTTCAGTGAGATAAGTAATATTATGGCTTTATGAGGTTATTTTCATAGAGGTCGCGTTTTGTTTGTTTTTTTTCCTTCTTGTTTTGATGTGTACATATTTTAATATGTATTTATAATCTTCTGATCTTTGATCAAGCAGTATTTTGCATAAGAAGAGTGATTTAATGCCTGTTTTTCCTTTTTTAATCTTGCTTTATTTTGCAGTTTTAAACTAGGCGCCGCATATCTGGTTATCTTGTGCGGTATCAGGTTAGCGTTGCATACCCGTGCGACTGTCGTAGGCACTGGCTAGTTGTAAATCAACAGCTCAAGCTAAACATGAGCTGTTGGTACAACTTTTTGTAGTTTGTACAACTACAAAAAGTTGTGTATGTCATGCAGAAGGTTTTGAAATAATTAACTTTTTTTCCTTTTGTTCCAAAGAAAACCTGTGAGAAATCTTCTTTCTTTTTTTGTAGCTATAATGTTACTTTCTCTTTCAATTATTGGTTTCTTTCCTAGAGAAAGCACCATGTTTTAATTTTTAAGAGGATTGTTTTGGGGGTTTTTTAACAAATTTTTCGACATGTCCCAGGACCAGTATATTTTTTTTATAGCATGTGACTAATGTGAAAGACTGAAAAACATGGGATTAAGATGACAGTGATGCAACCATGTCTGAAGGTAATGTTGATGTAGACCATTCACTGACATGCTTTCATCTCTTCTATGTTCTTCATCTATTCCTTTTCGTCATGTAAATATTAAAATATTTTGTAAAGAAGAAATGAGCGTTTCCTGTGGTAATTGAAATAACTGTGTAATACGGGTTGAAAAATGATCAATAATTAAAAGTCTTACACTAACCTGAGAGGATGTCTGCATTGTGTCTGGCTGAAATTCTAACTCAGATATGGACTAATGTCAGCAAAGGCTTCAGAAAAATTGAATAATCAATTTTCTTAAATATTGATAGATTAATTATTTAATGACTCTTGACTTTCAGCTGCTCCCTTGCCAAAAGCGGTTGTCCCTGTGGGTAGCTCTCCATTTTTCGGGTTGAGTTTCACGCAGGATTCCCTTCCTGACAAAACCCCAAAGGGGATTTGTGTCTCCAGGTGGAATCGAACCAGTGACCTTAAGCTTGCCAATAAATGTGTTGGAACACGTCATTAGGTGCACCTTCCTAATACTGGGTTAGAACCCCGTTTATTACTTTGTGGCGAATTCAACAAAGTTCCTCTGAGATTTTGGTACATATTGGTGCAATAGCATCACGCAGCTGCTGTAGATTTGTCGAAACATTCGGATACAGTGAACTCGTCACGTTCAAGCAACCAGGTTCATATGATTTGAGCTTTGTGGCACAGTATGTTATCCTGCTGGAAGGACCCATCAGAGTTGGTACACTGTGGTCATAAAGGGCTGGATATGGTCAGCGACAACACTCAGGTAGGCTGTGGTGTTTAAACAATGCGTGGTTGCTGGTAAGGAGCCCAAAGTGTGCCACAAAAATCTCCCCCACACCATTACACCATCACCTAATCATAATTACAAGGAAGGGTGAATTCATGCTGTTTTTGCCTACCAACCAAATGTGACAGAAATTGAGACCCATCAGTCCAGGCATCTGTCGTCCAATTTAGGTGACTCGTGTGAACTGTAGCCTCAGTTTCCTGTTCTTAGCTGACAGGAGTGGCACCCAGTGTGGTCTTCTGCTGCTGTAGCCCATCTCCTTCAAGTTTTGACGTGTTGTGCATTCAGAGACGCTCTTCTGCATAACTTAGTTGTAAGAAGGAGTGATTTGAGTTAGTGTTGCCATCCTATGACTCCTCTGACCCGCAGCGTCAAGAAGACCTTTTCGCCCAGAGAACGGGTGTTTAAACCTTCTGTTTGTGAGGGGCAGCCAATCAGAACAAAGTTGACTTAATTATTGTTTCAGTGAGAGGTTGAGATGATGTTTTGAAATGTGACTGATGCAAAGCTACTCTAGCAGAGTCCAAGAACAAACGTATGGAGCTGAAGATGAGCATTATGGGTCCTGTTAATTATAATAAATAGCAGAATGTTTCTGTATGATTTCTTATCATGTTAAGGATTAGTTGTATTAAAATATGGCTTTTTAAGCATTGTCATTATTCCTCTTTCTAATTTGCGACCTTGAGTGGCCACTCTGCACAGAACCACAATTTACATGTCTTACTGTCAGTGCGTGTTGAGTGAAGACAAAAAGAGCAGGCATTGGTCATAGCAGCATTGAAAGGTGCTGGTATATTTAACATTGGCGTTACAAAAAACATTTCAAACAGAGTGATGCTGTGTCATCAAGTCCAAACAAATAGACATGAAAATCAATAAACGGCATGCTCCCACTTAAGACAAGTGACATTCCCAAAAAAGGTTTTTTTTTTTTTTTTTCATCAATGGATTCTTTTAATAACATTTTATAAGCAATAACATATTCCATTTTATAGAAAATAAACATCTCTAGGAAATACTATACACAATTATATTAGTACATCACATTTTACATTTAAACAGCATCAAATACCTATATACACCATTAAATAATGAGCTTCATAAAAGAGAAAGTTTGGTGTGGCATTTTTGCACTTTCTTTTATGCCCTAATACTTAAATATGTCTCCTTTTGAAAATGACCGGTACTTTAACTGACGCCCCGCATGGGGCATTGTTATATAGCATGGCGGAGTGAAAAGAGGCTACATTTTTCGATACACAAACAGATGGGTGTGTGTGTTTCATGACATCAGGATTGAATGCACGTCTTTCCTCGCGGCTGTGGTGTGCGAAATAATCTCGAAATGTTGTTAACAGGTAATACTTCTTGAACTGTACATAGATATGAAGTGGATGGACTGACTCCCGGTGGGTCCTCTGAGCCCTCGTCTGCAGCTTGTCGAGTGATGATGGTGGTGTCTTCTGTACATACTGACTGTGCGCACAGTTGAAGTAAACTCTTAAACAGAGTTCATATTTTTTTTCTCATTTTCATATATTTATATATATATATTTTAATTTCTGAATAGCACAAAGCCGGACATATACCAAGGGTGACGCAATGATGTTTAGCCATAATGCACATCAAAATACATCTCCGGAGATAAGAGCCTTATATTAAAATACTGCGTCCATTTTTTTTTCTCAACTCTTCAGTATCACAATATTTTGAGCCTGTGAAGCACATCATCATCATCATCATCATCACCATTATCTTGTACGGTTTCCTCATCCTCACCTGTTTCATTTTGTCTCGTTTTAAACACAAACGCACACATTGAGATACATCCAGTGGTTGGCTGCTGTTTTTTTCTTTTCTTTTTTTTTTTTTTGACGCGTGACATCTTGAGTTAGAGAAGCAATTCTTCATACTCCCACAGACACATATGCACAAACACACTGATGGTGTGCTTGGAGAATGACAATTCTATGGTTATCACATACAAACACATGCGCGCACTCTCACACACACACATACACACGCACATATGCACCTGTTGGCCCACAGACAAGGTGGCCAGAGGGATGTCCCTGTCCAATCAGTGTCCGCCGAGTGTCTGAATATGATAGCAACCCATCCGAAGGCAGAACACACACATGCGTTCCTCGCTCTGCATTTCAAACGGGTCCCCATGTGCACTGGCCTTAGGCGCACAGTCTCTAAAGCGCAGCCTACCCTCCTGTTAAACAGTGTCACTGCCTTCTGCCTTGCAGTCAGGGGCTCAGTTGAGAAAGCACATTTCTAGGGCGGCTTCAAGGAGCAGCTGTTCTCTGCAGAGCTGTTTTTCCACTGTTTGTATTGCTCCTAGCTCCACTTCAGCGCTGCCTTTTAACCCTCCCCCAGTCGCGCTGGCTGGCGTGCCTGTTCGTCATCAGTCGTCACCGTGTCTTTAGGAATAGGGAGTGGATTTTGCCTCGCTGGATCGGTGTTGTCTGGCGGAGAGGTGATGGTGTTGGCGATGAAAGTGATACACAGGAATATCTTACAGGTCCTGTGAAGGAAGTGCACAGATGTAAACACAAAGTCAAAAACACAATCGGGATACAAATGTGTGAGGTGTGCCAGAAGTTTTCCTTCCTCGCCCAGAACTCTCGAGCTCTTTTCTCATCATTTCCTGTGACTTGTGAGGCTTTTGTGTGCTCGAAT
This sequence comes from Perissodus microlepis, assembly GCF_051167445.1. Classification (NCBI taxonomy): domain Eukaryota; kingdom Metazoa; phylum Chordata; class Actinopteri; order Cichliformes; family Cichlidae; genus Perissodus; species Perissodus microlepis. Next base: position 16,292,839 of record NC_140464.1, read on the forward strand.
TTAAGCACCTAAATTCTCAAAAGCTGCAGTAAATGTGCAGACAGGTAAACTGCAAGCGTAGGCGTCTTCTGTGCAGATGTTGGTATAATACAATGCTGAAAGGGATTCTGTGCAGATTTGCAGAGTGAAGGCATTAAAGCAAGCTGGCTCTGGTGTGCTGGAGTGGGGAGATGGATGCAGCTGACCAGTGAACCAGCTCGCCTATGAAAGACGCAGCAGGAACACCTCTAAATTGTGCTGGTGTGGTGGTTGAGCACTTTCTTTCCCCCTTCTACTCTTCTGCATCCCCTGGTATCTCTTCCACTGTCTCTCTCTCTCTTTCTCTCTCTCTGAACTGCCAGCTGCCCATCCTTATGCCCTGGATTCAGACCAGCAGCATTGCTCTCTCTGTTTTATCTTTCTACTTTCAATCCTTCTACTTCCCCCCTTCTCCTCCCTCCTTAAAGCCTACCTCTCACTCCTTTTTTTGCTTTTTCCTCTCTGGTACAACTCATTTTCCTTCACACCTTCAGTCCCGCTTGTTTTCTCCCCACCTCTCTATCACAGAGTGTCGCTCCCTTTGCTGCTCGTCTCTCTTGTTGCCCTCTTTTTCTCCTTCTATCTCCGTCTCTTTCAGCCTGCCACTCTCTGATGTAACTGCCCCCATTCGTCTTTTGTTCCCACTCAGTTGCAACACAAAACGCTCTGTTTTTCTCTCTGCCTGTCTGTCTTGCGTTCACTATGTGTATATGTGTGCGAGCTTCCAGGCAACCTGTTAATGAACCTGCGTGGACTCTCACAGTGTGTGTCCGTTAGCACTGGACAATCCACAGCTGCAGGCAGTGCGTTTGTGTGCATTTTTTCCCCCTCAGCCCTAAAAGCAAGTGAACGCAGGCGAAAGGGAGACTTTCCTAGGGGGACCCATGGGTGGGGTGGTTGTGTGCTTGTGTCTGTATGTGTGCGTACGTGTGTCTCTGCTCTTCCCTTTGATTAAGCCGCTCGGCGTAAATTGGCACGGCACAGACCCCCCCCCCACACACACACATGCAGACCTTCAGATCCCTCAGCTGATGACAGCTCTGCCTCAGCCTGCTAACAACAATCTATCCCTCTCTGACTCGCTCTCCTTTTCTCTCCGTTTCTCACACGCTATTTCTGCTGCTTAGACGTGGGAGTTGAGGTGAAGAGAGGAGTGGAGAAGATGACAAAGAACGAGGGAGAATGGGATGAGGAAAGATGAAGGGAGGACGACTGAAAACGGAAAAGGGAGCTCGCAGGAGATGAGGTGAACAGAGTGAGAGACTGGAGGGGGGGGAGAGAGCTGGAACAGCAGGGTAGCAGCGAAGCAAAATAAGGGGAGCGGAGGGGGGAAAAAAGGAGGAAGGGAGAGAAATAATGAGAGAAAGGAGAGCAAGAGAGAGGGAAACGGTGGAGAGAGCATGTGGGGAAGATAGCAGGCAGTGATGGTGGGTGGGGTGTTTTGATCAGCAGCCAGCTTTTCATCCCTGTCAGTCTGCACAGAGGAGAACAGGAAAGGAAGAGGAAAAGAGGAAAGGAGGGAGGGAGGGAGAGATGCAGAGCGGGGAGGGAGGATGGGAGGCTACTGCCACTGCTGCCTCAATGCACCGCTGCTCCCTGCTGAATGTCAGCATCTCTAGCACCCCCTCCCCCTCCACACTCCCTCCCTCATTTGACCTTCCTCCTTTTGCCATGCAAACGCATTGCCACCAGATGGCGTCTGCCCTACAAGGAAGAACTGGACGTGGAGGAGACCATTCGAATGAACTCGGAGAACAGTGACCCTGCAAATGCAGCAGTTTGAAGTCACAGTAGCAGGTGATGGTAATAAAATGAAGGGTGCTCGTTGATGTGGTGATTTTAACTCGCCGAGGTACACTGGGTACACGTTGAATCGGTAGGAAGAGTCTTCATGTGGCAAAGAGAAAATGGTACTTTATGCCAGTCTACAATGAACATCAGCTGTGTTTTTTTCTTTTTTTTCCTCTGCTTTACAGGAACTGACGGTTGTGTTTCCTGTTCAGCACCATATCATCTGTTCAGCCAAGGTGCTGCTGTTTGTTATAGAAATGTGTGAATTCAATTTTTTTTTTTATCCCTGTGCTGAGGAGGTGGATAAAGAGAGGGGCAGGGGATGGTGGGGGGGTGTTGCTGGCGGCGTTGGTGTTAGGATCGGAATGGAAAGGGAGGCCAGGTGAGGAGAAAGAAAAACTGAACTTGTGTGCTTAGGCATATGTGTAAACACTGATATCTGATGTTGCCTGTGAAATGCTGGGGAACTGTTAAACTAACTGTTAAAGCAGGACGAAGTAATAAAGCATGCTTTCACTAGTTTAGTGGGTTTTTTTTCCTTACCTCGTGTTTAGGACATTTGATGGAGAAGTCATCCTCGTGGAATGTGCAGCCTGTGCAGAAAGAGAAAAAGCAAAGAACAACAGAATGAGGTGTGAAATCTCAGATTCACATTTTACTTTGAATAAAAACCATACCAGGAGGCTAATCCTGACAACAACAACAACAACAACAACAACAACAAAACAAACCCACAACTCTCCTCAAAAAGCACAAATGAATGGAAAAAAACTGAGCTAAATAAAAGAGCGATGCAAGCGAGGGAGAGCAACAGAGGAAAGAGGGAGACTGAGTGGATACGTTGCAATGCAGACAGGCAGGCAGGCAGTCAGATATGGCTGGTGCACTCAGCGGGATTAAAAAAGGGCCTCGCTCTGCTCCCTGTGCTGGCTCGGCAGACGTGGCAGACCGTTTAATCCTCGCACTGTACTTCCTTGGCATGAGATAATATAAGGGGGAAACCATGTTACACATATGCTGACACATGGACACTCTCTTGTATTAACAGCAACCACACACGAGCGCTGATGGAAATGCACGTTGGGCAAGTTGTTATAAGGTGTGCATGGCAGTGTTCTGGCAAGCATTTGAAAAGGAAGGCACGAACATGCAGACACACACATGCACGCTCAGCCTCCAGACAGCAGCAGCGTGGATGGATGGAGCCACAGGGGCTGTGGTCAATAATACACACACACACACATACATGCAAGCTCAGCCTCCTCCCTCTATCTCTTCGCTTTCTCCTTTTTGCACACTCCAGGGTTCCACTTTCCTCTCATCATTCCCTGTATTCAAAGCTCCCTTCTTCATTCCCTCTCTCTTTTCCTCTTCTGCTCTGCCCTAACACTCTCAGACATCTCTTCTCGCACTCAATAATGCTACTCCTTGATGCGTTTTTTTCCCCCCTCTCACTCTCATTTAACCACAACCACTTCCCCTGCACTCTCTTTTCATTTTTCCCACCTATTTTTCTGCAATTGTTCCCTCCCAATTGGCCTCTCATCATTCACATTCCCAATTTCCCTCCTCATTTCTCCCTTCTCTTCTTAGCTTTTTCTTGTCTTTTTATCCCCCTGTTGCTCCCTCCCTCTCTCGCTGTGGTCTCTTACCTATCTCTTTGGCGCAGACATAGTGGTATTTATGAGAGCAGCCTCTCCAACAGCAGCTGAGGGACGCCCCCACAATCTGGCACTTGTAGCAGCTCTGGGGTTAGTAAGACAGATGGACATATGGATCAAGACCAGTAAAGAAACAAACAGTTTGACCAACAGAGGCACATTCAGAAAGGGAGAGAAAAGAGGGGAAAATGTTAAAAGTTTTCAGCAATTCTGAAAGATATTTCTTAGCATCCAAACACATGTCAGATTGGTCTAAGATTCACTGATGATAACTGCTGTCGTACCGTTTGGGCTGAGGTGTTGGCTGCCTCCTTCAGTCCGTATAGCCTTCCAGCTACCATAATTATCCCCTTGGTCCAGATGGCACAGTTTTCATGGGCCCAGTGCTCCTTAGCCTCTGCCTCCATTTGTAGCCTTTGGAACAAGCTTTCATTGCCCTCTTGGCCCGTGGGGGCTCCTGTGTTGACGGCCTGTAGCTGCTTCATCCTCTTGAACCTCTCTCGGAGAGTTAACCTTCGTAGGCCACCTTCCTGACCCGGTCTTTCCATTCTTTCTGCCCGTCGGAAACGCCAGTGATGCCTGCTGCTGCTACTGCTAACACTTCCCTCTTGAGCGGTTGCTTCTGTACTTCCTTCCGTTTCTGGGGTGCCCTCAGTCTCACTCTTTGAGGAGTTGCCCAGTTCTTTGCTGCTGCCGCTGTTGTCGTCGTTGGTCTTGTCCAACTCTTCCCTGAAGGCTTCTGTGTGTGTAATCGTCAAGATTTTCCGTGGAACCCCGTCCTCTGTGTAGTAAGGTCCACATAAATCACCTAAGTCTTTGTAGTTTGCCGGTTTCCCACACAGGCAACATGTCAGACACCTCCCAACAAGATCTTTATTTATTGTGGGTCCCTGCAGCATGGCAGCAGTGTGTGGCACTACCTTTGCAACTGTGAAAGGATTCCTCATTCTGAGGATGCCCTTTTTTCTGCGTCTCTGAAATACGACCGCATCCTCTGCCTTGTTGACTATGGCACACCAGGAAGAAAAGTCTCTTGAGTTGTTAATCCGTACATAAGGATAGAAAGACAGTTTAGACCTTTGATGGACCCATCTACGCCTGATCCTCTTCACAGAAATGGTCTCGGTCCGTTTTTCTGATACTGTCACTACAGGACCGATAACACACGTCTCCTCGTTTTCTGTGTTTCCTTTTTCCCTTCTTTCCCTTTCTTGTCTTTCTTTCTCCTCTTTTTCCTCCTGTTCACATCCTGCTGCCCTCACTACTGCCTCAATTACCTCGATGGCATCTTTCATCCCGGGTTTTGGCCCGGGCTTTTTGTGGATCTTAATTGGCTTGCCAGGAATCGGCTCTGTTGAGGCTTTGCTTCTTTTCCTTTTAGCTGGGCTTGCTGATGGTTTTCTGCCTCTTCGAGGTTTATGGATGAGGTCTGTACTGGTAACCTGGGGAGTTTCTATGATGTCATCTGTGCTGATTGGCAGAGGTACTGTGGGCTCTGTGGGGTTCACCTTGTCCTCCACACTCTCCTGTTGCTCGTCTGTTTCAGTGTTAGCCTCCTCAACTAAATCTGTTTCCTCTGAAGAGGACTGGCCTTTTCTTTTCTTCCTCCTTTGTTTCAGGTGCATCTCATGGTTGTTTTTGATGGCCCTTTGCTTTGCTAGTCTTGGTGTTGTAACTATTAGACTCCCTGCTTCCAAGGCTACCACTGAGGCATCTGTACTCTCCACCATGGCCCATCGCTTCCTTTTAGTCCTCACAGACTTGGCGGCAGCTGTAGATACACCTTCTGAGGCCTCCGGTATCCACTCACCTGGAGCGCTGCCTTCTACTGCTGCCTCTGAACTCCAGACATTATCAGCTAGAACATCCTGCTCTGTCCCTGGTTTAATATCTTCCTGTGTTGCTTCATTTTTATTTACAACCTCTTCTTCCAGCCCTTGTCTCACCCCCTCTAGTGTTGGTGCCTCTGGACTCATGTCTTGCTTTTCTCTGTCTTGTGTCACCTCCACTTTCCTCTCTCCCACCTCAAGTTGCTTCTCTCCATCTTGTTGAGACTCTATCACCTCAGTGCTGTTCGTCACAATAGACGTCTCACCTTCCTTTAAGATACGCTCAGGCAAAGCCTTGGTTGTCATGTCATCAGTCAGACTGCTGTCTAGCTGGGGGATTGGGAGGTGTTTCTTTGAGCTAGGAGATGTAATCTTCTGCACCATGGCCTCATATTTCTGTCCTCTGCCTTTGCGTGGTGGGAGAACTTTTGTTTTAGTGGGGCACTGAGGAGGCACCACGGGCGGATCACTAGTGATGTCAGGTCCACTGGTGTTGGCCAGAATGTCTTTGGTTATGGGAGTGACCACAGGTTCTTTCTTAGGCGGCCCTCGCTTTCTTCGTGGGCCGCGTGTGACCTTCTCTTTAGGTGTTGGGACGGCCTGTTCCAGCTGGGCGGGCTGAGGCGGTAACGTTTTTGGTTTGGGTTTTGGACCCCTCTTTCTTTTTAATGGTGTAGAAAGTTCTGAAGTAGGTTTCCGTTTTAGTGGAAGGGGGATCTTTTCCTCAGATTGCTCAGGTGGCATGTGTGGTGTGAGTGGGTCTCCTGTAACTTCATTATCTGTGACTGCAGTCTGAATGGGGGAGAGCATTTGCTCCACAGTTATGAGCTCTTCTTCTTTAAGAGAAACATCACTGGCTTTAAATTCTGTGACTGTCTCTGTGAGAATATCTTCACCCATTATTTTTTCTTTTTCTTTTGACAGTTTTTCCTGGGAGGGCTTCCTGGATCTCAAAACCATATTTTTGCTCTCGTTCTCTGGCGTCTTTAGCTCATGGTGTGCTTGTTGCTCCTCTTGTGTTGCTCCCTGGTTTACTTGTGATATCGTAGATTTCAGGCTCTTCCTACTCCTGCTTTGCGGCCTCACGAAAGGCTGAGTGGTTTCTTCCTGCTGCAACAATTTAGGTTTAGTAAGTGAACCTTTGGGCCGGCCCACTGGGGCCTTGATGGGTGCAGTGTCAGTGTGGGACAAAATGCCTGGAGACTTGGGTCCAGGCTTAGGTCCTAGTTTTGCACCTGGCTTGAGAGCTGGTTTTGGACCAGGTTTTGACCCAGGTTTTGGTCCAGGCTTTGAACCTGGTTTGGGTCCTGGTTTTCGTTTTATAGGAGTCTCAATTTTCGGTGGCAGTTCTGGTTCATTTGGCAGAGGTTTTGGTCCCTGTTTTGGTCCTGGTTTTAGCCCTGGTTTTGGGCCAGGTTTTTGGGCTAGTTTAGGCCCTTGTTTTGCACCTGGCTTTGCACCTGGCTTTACACCAGGTTTTGGCCCTGGTTTTGGCCCAGGCTTTGAACCTGGCTTTGGGCCTGGTTTTCTTTTTACATGAGGTTCGGCTTTAGGTGGCAAATCTTGTGCGTTGAATGAGCGTGTGCACATTCGTGAACGAAAACCATCACTTAGCATTTTGGGAGTCTGACTCACAATAGATTCCTGATGGGCTAGATCCATTTGATCTGAGAATAGCTCGGTTTTGCTTGGAGGCATGCTTGTTTTCTGTGTGTGTGAGTGGCCTCCTTCCTCTTCCTTTTCCCCCTCCCTCTCCAAGCTTAGCTGTTGCCTGATTCCCACACCTGAATGCATGATTCTTCTTCTGCCCCTGGCATGCTTACGTCCAAATGCCCTCGGCTGAGCAGATGGAGCCACAGGTTCTGGTTTGGCCAAAGGGGTTACAGCGCTGGAACAGCTGATGCCTGGTTCCATGTCCTCGTCACCTTTTTTCGGGGAAGGTGGAGTGTCTGCCCAGGAGGGGGCTGAGGGAAGTATTGACTTCCCTGGTAGTTGAGGAGAGTCTGGCTCCAGCACTTTAGCATCACTGTGATCAATATGATCCCTGGCCTGAGATGGAGGTGTTGCCTTGTCATTGAGAGCGGAGAAGACTGGCATAGCAGACTGAGGCTGAGGGGCAGTGTCACCAATTGCTGACTCCATTTCAGAGGCATCTACTGCGGCCGTTACTGCTGCTGAGTTTGGATGGGCAGGTCCCCCGGCAAACTCATTGTCAGAATGGAGCTCAGCAGTCTGGCTCTCTGTCTTGCTGCCAATATCCCCAGACATCTTTTCTAATTCATCTCTTTTATTCATGTGCTCCTCATTCAATGACTCGGTCAATTCCCCACCCTTCCCCAGTTCCTCCCTCACCTCTACAGACAGAGGTGGTGAAAGGGAACATTTTTCTTGTTTCTCTGTTTCTTTTTGTTCCTCTGCGTTGGTTTTCTCCTTTTCTCTCTCTTCCTCTTCACCCTCTCCTTCATTGTCCAGGTCTCTCGTGTCTCTCTTGTCTGAGACACAGTCTTCCAAGGCCTCAACTTGAGGAGTTGGAGACGTGTTTTCTGAGCTGTCCTCCTTCCCTGTGGAGTATTGATCCTGCTCAAGGTCACCCCTAGAAATGAATGGCAATGTTTTCACTGAGCTCTCAGATGCAGTTGGAGACTCAGATTTGTATGTCTCTGATTTCATCTCCTGGCCAAAATGATCTTTGTGGCTGGAATCAGACAGAGCTGCCGGTGACTGTTCAACCGAGTCTCCTGCATTAGGTTCATATTTAGTCTGGTACACTGTCTCCTCATAGCAGTAGGCTTTTCCTGTCCCTTCTTTGTTTATTTTGCTGTAAACATCTGGACATTTCTCTTCATCTGACCATTTTTCTAGCTTCTTTCCACATTTTGTCGTGTCTACATCTCTCTCACTCTTGTGGTCAGGCGTCTTCTCTGTTGTCAATTCTTCTTTATCAGAAGATTTCTCTGTCCAGGCCGATTCTTCGAAATTCTCTTTGACAGGCTCATTGATGTGCTGCATATCAGAGGGAGAATCTTGTTCTTGCTTCATGGGACTGGGGATTGTAATGCTTGTTGGAGATCTCTCATCACTAATGCTCTTCACTGGAGTGCTCATGCCATCTCCTCCCTGCCCTGATTGACATCTAGCAGGGTCAGGGGTGAGGTTGTGCAGACCTGAGTCGCCAGACCTGGTAGACATGTCATCGGGAGATGCCATGGAGCATGAAGAGGCTGTGTCGACGCTGAGCTGTGTGTTGTTATGGGCCTGGGCTGGACTTCTGCCCTGGCCAAAGTAGTAGTAGCCCCTCTCCAGCGGTTCATCGCTGCTGCTGGAGTAGCCACCCTCATGGATTTCCATGGGCAGCGGTTGATGCTGTGGGGTACAGTAAGCATCCTGTATAGGTCCCCCACCCACACTGCCACCACTGTCTGGATATGGAGGACTTTTGTATTCCTCACCCTTTTTGGATGATACTGCACTTCCAGCACTGCTGTTGCTCCCGCCACTGCTGCGCTTACTGCCTTTTTTGTTTGCAACCAGGGCCTCTGAAAGCAGGAGCTGCTGTACATTATTAGAGATGCTCTCCACCTGAGAGGTGAGAGCATTCAGACTCCACAAGCTGGGGTTTGACAATAGCTTCTCTGAGAAGCGTTCTTTCATTGTGGGGACCTGCGGTGTTGTGGAATAGCTGTGCGGTATGCTGGGTGAGGGGTGTGAGCGTGGGGGCATCAACATAGTGTTGGCACTGGCTTGTTCCTGCATGCCAGCTGAAGATGATGAAGAGGAGGAGGCTGCTCCAGGGGTCATAGGTGGCTGGCTATACTGGAATGACTCTGGATTGGTCATTAACGGTGAAGGGGTGGAACTGTATGAAGGGGAACGCCCCACAGATCGGGCTGGGGAGTGGCTCGAGGAGGGGCTACAAGTCTGATAATACTGTTCTGGGGACCTGACAGGCAACTCTGAGAGACAGTAGTTTTGTTGGGCTTGGCTATAGTGTTGGTATTTTGGATGGGGTTCCTGGGGGTTGGTCATGGGCTGCTGCTCGTAACCTCTGGAGGGAGGCTGCTGATATCCGTAACTGTTTTGGCTCGACCTGTAGGCCCCCTGCTTCAGATTGCCATGGCTGCTCATTTGTCTGCCATACTGAGAACCTGGAGGCAAGTTGTACCCTTTGTAACAGTGGGGCATAGGGCTGCACTTTTCCATGTATGTAGATGGAGAGGGTGAGTGCTGCGGGTAGTGTAGGTGACTCTGGGGATACATGAGAGGTGAAGGGGAAGGGTTGGGAGGATGGGGCTGGTGGTGGGGGCTAGTATAGACAGGGGTAGAGGGCTGGTGGCACTGGGTCTGGGAGTGGCCCAGCATATTCTGCTCCATGTACTGGGAGGAACTAGGTGCAGGAGTACCACTAGACTCCAAACGTCCTACCATTTCCTGCTCATACTGTGCTAACTGGGCTGGGTCCTCCCACTTCTGCTGGAGGTGGCCCTCGCTCATATATTGGGCTGAATAAGTTCCTGGGCCCATGTGATTACTGTAGCCCCCGGGACCCTGCAGATGCTGACTGGGATTCGGTGGGGGCACTTTGCTTCCTCTGAATGATTTCTTTGCTTGTGAGGGTGCTGAGCCCCCATTTCCACTCCCATTTCCTCCGCCATTTCCTGGGTAACCAGCGTAGGCTTGCTGGCTGTAACAGTCCTTAGGTCCGCCTCCAATTCCTGGTCCTCCAGTTGTCGGCATGCTTGTCGGGTTTGCCAAGGAATGTGCCTCGTAGCCTGACCTGGTGTGCCCCGGGCCTGGGCCTGGATGTGGACCGGGTCCTGGGTGCGGGTGTTGTGGATGGGGATGATGCGGGTGTTGCCGGTAGGTCTCCAGGCGGGATAATTCATGGGGCTCCTGCTGGTAGCAGGGTTGGTTGCTGTGGTAACCACCGCTGCGCTCACGGAAGGACTGCATAACGTTCTCCGTCTGTAGCCAGAGCAGGGAGGGGGAGGTGAGGTGAGACGGGAAAGGGGAAAGGGGGGGTTGGGGGTTCTGGAGGCAGGGAGAGAGGGAAAAGTGAGAAAAAGAAGAAATGATGAGGGTTAGTGCTGCTGAGCCTGGAGTTCAACTATTCTGCGTCTTCTCCTTTGATATTCAGTGTCTAAATCTATTTTTACTTTCACCTGGAGTCAAAGGAAAGTTCTCCCTTTCTATGAGAAACTAATGATGACAGTTTTTGTACTCCGGCTCACAAACATTCAGACACACAGACACAGGTACATGCACCGTTCACTCCTTAAATATATTCACTTCATCACCATAACATGATTATCAGTGTTGGGCAAGTGACTTTGAAAAAGTAAGTAATTATAGTTACTAGTTACTTCTTTAAAAAAGTAACTGAGTTAGTAACTGAGTTACCAGATTCTAAAAGTAATTAATTACTTGAAAAGTAACTATTGCGTTACTTGCCTCTGGGGTCCAGGGTATAATTGGCCATTTTAACCACTTTTGATTTTACCTCGACATTTCACCTTTAAAAACTATTTACTTTGCCTTGTTTGGTATCATTCTTTTCAGCACAACCTCACGTGTCTGAATTTACAGTTATGTTTTCATTTTGATATACTTTATTAACACAATTGATCTAAAATCAGACAAAAACATCAAATCCGATAAAAAAAAGTGATATTTTCACTGAAACAACCACAAACATGTTCATTGAATCATATTTCATAACCTTAAATGCAAATATAAATTGTGAATTTTAAAATCATATGCACAAGTTTTGCACACAGCAAGTTATTTGCAGCCATTTACCTTTTACTCTTTTTTTTTATAACCATTTCAAACTATTTACAGAACAATCAGCTGTTCTGCATTTTATAAGATGCCACACAAATTATTTGTGCCACTCCAAAAAAAAAAAAAAATTCTGTCCACTATAAAGGAGAACATCACAGCCTGATACCTGCAGGTCTGACAGCAGCAGGTGCATCACTCCTGTTTTCTACCTGGAGAAAGCAGTCACCTCATTGTTCTGACACACAACACAAAACTATCCACAACACTACACACTAACTACACAAGACAACACATGAACTACACACTCTAAACACGCTAAACGTCACAAATCTCTCACATCTCAAAACTGGCTCTCTCTCTTTTTCTGTTCTTTCTCGCTCTCTCTCTCTCTCTCTCGCCGTCACTCCTAAAACTTCCCCCTCTTCCCTAAACAACCAAATGTCATGTCGCCATATCATTTTTTGATTGGTCGACATGGTGCATTTTTCCACCAACACGAACGGGCGTTTTTTTTTGTTTTGTTTTGTTTTATTTTTTGGTCATAAGCAGAGAGTGCTTGCTAGCGCTGTCCTTAGACAGCAAACGTGATGACAATATTGAGGAAAAATGCGCGTCTATTGTTTATCATGACTCTGGTTTTACGTGGCCTATCAACACAATTTAAAAACTGATATATATGACCTTGTTGCTTTGTCATCTTGAAGTGGTCATGTTATTGGCTTACCACGACTACTATATTCTTCCTCAGTCAAACAGCAGCACTCATGCGATTGTTTTCCCCCTAGCCAAAAGTGGGGCCAAAAGTGATTTGTCTACCAGAAAGTGATTGGTCCGCGGGAGCGCGCGCAGCTGCTTAAAGCTGTACAGCTACTTCCGTGCATATATATATATAAGGTGCGGTAAGCTGAACACAGCTTCAGCCGTCTGTTTGTTGAAAAATAGTAACGGACCGCATTTTCTTGTTAGTAACGGTAACGGCGTTGTAACGATAGGAATAGTAATTAGTTAGATTACTCATTACTGAAAAAGAAACGCCGTTAGTAACGCCGTTATTTGTAATGCCGTTATTCCCATCACTGATGATTACACAACAATAACTGTGTTGTAGATTTCTTAGAATACTACCAGCTGCTAACTGTTGTTCATACGTGAAGAAATGTGCATGTATCTGTGTGTCTCCTGGATCTTTTTTTCAGTCTTTTCACGATGAAAGGTGTCGCAGTGAACTTTTGAAATCAGCTATTTATTTATCATATAAATAAATAATGTTTGTACGGGTGTGGGTGAAGATGCAGGCGTGCATAAGCGAAGCCAGGCACATGTTCACAGACTGCAGGTAGGCGGGATAATAACAATGATGTGTGTTTAACGTTTTTAGGAGATTATTTGTAACCGTTTCAGGTCTCAAAACACAATCCACAAACTTCTTCTTCTCCTTATTTTCCTCAAGCTCTTCCAGAAACTACAGTTTCTTACATAAACAAGCATTGTGAAGCAATATTTTCTGGCTTGTTTTTGATGCAGCATTTCATGAAAGGTACATCCAAGCCCTCTTTTTCTCCCCGCCTCTCCTCTCCCTGCTTTCTCCCGCAGAGATGCAAACTCCAATTTTCTCCAAGGGGAAGCAGGAAGTGCTACACTCTGTGTTGGTGTGCATGCTCTCAGTACACCAGAAGGGGTTTTATAGTGTTTATGTATGGTATATCTGAGCGAATGAGGGGATGTTTGCCTGTAATGTGTGTGTGTGTGCATGTGATGGAGAGGTGCAGGAGGGTGATTGTTTTGTGGTTTTGTTTTTTTCGAGGAGGGGAGGTACTTTCCTACATTCATATAAAAGAGGAAGGAGGGGTGGAAAGTGTTCTTGCTCTTGATCTAAAAAGGGAAAAGCGTCACCTGGAGACAGAGCACTGAGCCTCTGTGAATGTGTGTGTATGTGTTTGAGTGTATATGTGTGTTTGTTGGGGAGCTTCAGCACAATATCCCTGCATTCAACCCACCCCGGGGACAGTGGTGCATCCCACCAGATGCACAGTAGCATTATTCATCACAGAAACACGGAGTGTGTGCGTGTGATGGGAGAAAGCTGTGTGCGAATGTTGCATACATTCTTGCATGTTTGTGAGTGATTTTATTGGCGTAGGTTTGTGCTGTACAGTGTAGGTGTACAGATGTTGGTACTGCTTAATTATACACAAACACTAATGCACACAGATACAGATTCCCGTTGAGATTCTTTGTCCTACCTTCTTCTCTGCCTGCAGCCTACTGTGGCTTCACTTGAGGTGGTGTGTATGTGTGTTTGTGTGTGAGTAGGACACTTGTTTACACAATGACCTATATAACATGCTTGTAGAGGACAAGGACCAAGCACAGTGAATAAGATGGCCTCAAACACACTGCATTTGATGTCTGTCTGTCTCTGTTCGTCTCCTCAACAGTCCACTCTCAATAAGGATTAATTGGACTTTTAACCAAATGTGTGCATGTGTATGTCTCTCTCTCACACTAAGAAGCAAATAAACCAAAGGAATGCCTTCCCCAATTAATTTACTTCACCTCCATCAGTCTTTTCTCTTGTACCCAAATGCACTCGTGCATATGCCAGTGTCTACATTCCAGGCACGTCTCTCCTCCACCTCTGTGCCTCTGCGCCTCCTCCTTTCATAGCCATCTTCCACAGAGAACCCTGGCACTGTGGAGTTGGCCGACTGCTGTATTTATGGTTGCGCTATGCCACAGCCTCGGTAGGGGTCAGAGAGGAGAGCGAATGAAGGACACATGCTGAGATCACCAAATCTTCCTGGTTTAGCTGTCTATCAGTCCACCTGCGTCTGTTTAGTGAGGTAGTGCTAACATTGATTTTGCTGGTGCTTGAGCGCAGAGAAAGGAGGATGAAGGTGAAGCAAACACACGTACTGCCCGCTGTCCCTCACACACACACACACACACACGGAGAGGCATGCAAATTCTTTTGCTCTCTCTTCCTTCTTATTAAATAGACTGTCTTCTTGCGTTTCTCAACACAATGTTATCTGTGCTGGGAAGGTGCTCATCTCCTCCATTATTCCATCATCTCTCCCTTCTTTCTTCTCCTTTTCTCGCTTTCTCTCTCTTTGTTTTTCTCTCGCGCGCATTGAATAGAGAGGAGAATGGCAGCAAGAGGGGAAAGACAACGAGACTGAGCAAAATCGGGGGGTGAGGGGGGGGATTGAGTGTGGGGGATGCAAAAGCAGGAAAAGAGTGATAGAATGATAAGTTTGAGGATGAGGAAGATGAGGATGCAGAGGACAGAGGAGGAGCGATGATTGACTGAGTGGGCTTTACAACCTGGGCTCCTGGGAAATATGAGCTCCAGCAAACATCACACACACACACACACAGTTGCACATACACACAGGGGTCCAATGCATGCAAAATTGTAGATGTGTGGAAACTTACTATGCAGGTCCATAATTAGCCAAATGTTTCAGCTTCACACACAAACATGAGCTGCTACAAGTGATTGATTACCACGGAGCGCGTCTCCACTTCTTATCGAGAAAGCTTCCCTCAAGGCCTTCTTTTTTTTTCGGTGTGTTACTGTAGATTTGTAAACCATGAAGTCACCTTGTGTATGACTTTCCGTATGCATTAAAAGGACGTACACAGCAGGAGTGTCCCATCTCAAGTATTAGAATGCGTCGGTCTCCAAATAAAACACATTCAGGATGGAAAGACAGAAGGGAAAGAGCGAGAGGGAGGGAGAGATGGCTGAATCGGATTTTTCCGCTGGATGGTTCATAATGTGCAGAGCTGTGACTGGTTACAGCCTTCATTCGTTTTTTATCCTCTCTCTCCCTCGCTTTCATCGCATCATCGTCAGAGGCAGCTTGAGATGGGATTTATCTCCTTTCCCTCTTGCACGCACGCACACACATACACACACACAAACACACACACACACACACACAAAGGGAGATACAGACAGCTCTCTCTCTCTCGTTCCATCAACTGTGACTCTGAAGCACTTCTGCTTCAAATCTTTTCCTTGCACTCTGTCTGTCTGACACAAACAAACACACAGAGGCACACACACACACACACACGCATACGAAAAAAATGGCGGCATAAAGAGTGGAGGGATGGGACGTCTCCCTGTGTGTTTACCTCCCCAGTCATCTCAGTTAATTATGCATGCAGAGGCAGTTTGCTCGGGAGGTGGAGCGGCCTGGGAGGAAATGCACACACACACACTCACACACACACACACACACACACACACACACACGCAGACAAACATATACACGCATCTCATCACAGATATTCACAAAAAGTCACACTTCACCACCACCACCGGAATCATCACAACGCAACCTAGCACCACGCACGCCAAAGCTCGGCTCACATGCTCCTCGACAACCTGACAACGCATTTGAAAATAACCCAAACATGCCATGCTCCCTGCACCCCCTTCCTCCCTTCGCTGCACTATACACACACACACACACACACACACACACACACACACACACACACACACACACACACACACACTCATGTCTAACACATCTGCCTTTAACACAGCACGCTCCAAAATAACACAGCAACCCACTCGGCTGCTGCTCCCAATCAGTACGCCGCAATCCCCTCCCTAATTACACACACTTCAGTACGACGCAGAGCGTTCGGATGCCTCAAACTATCACTTGGCCTCTTCAGATTTCCTGTGCGTGCCCTCCCCCTCTCTCTGTGGATGCTCTGCCCTTTAACTCGATCACCTCAGCTTCAACACACTGGACAGGTGGTCAGTCTGAGTGACAGCTTCTCTGCCTCTCTCCTCCTCTCCTGCGCAGTGTCTGGCCAGACAGTGTGGGTGGGTTCCTTCCCAAAGGAGACGCTTAGAAGATGGAAGAAGCCAATATCTGCTCTGACATTTGTCTGTGGCCCACTGTCATGACACACAGCTGGAGGTCACAGGGGTTCACCCGCAGCCAGTCACATAGATTATTGGAGGAGACATAGAAGGGGGCGGAGACCTGCAACTGACACTTATAGACAGACGGGCAGACTGATGGATAGATAGTGTTTGAGGCCTGTTTGAGACTAATTTGAAGGGCCGCTTTAGAGGAAACAAGGAGAAAGCTCCTAATTAACAGTGTAGAGTTTATGTTCACGTCAAACCCAAATTTAAGTTTCAGCCAGGAGGGGGAGCCAGAGATAACACAGCCAACAGAGGCAGATTTGTGTTTTTTTTACAGATGTGGTTCTTTCATGTGTTATGGCATTTTTTTTGGTCTTTATTGAAACTGGAGTATTCACTGTAGAAAAATCTAGTATTACATGTGCTGTAGGACGAATTGTGGCACAGTGGCACCTACTGAGAAGTTGTTGCACATGTTGGAGTCATCATTTCCCGCAAGTGTAATGCCACCCTATTGAAATTCATGTTTTACACATGTATGAATGCAGCGTTCACCACGTGCTACATGTAAGTGTTCGAAAGCAGCCAAATGTAGACATATGAGGTTACGCTTGCCTCTGCTACTATTGAAGAAGTCCAATGAAGGAGTTCAATGATAATTAGAAAAAAATGAATGAATAGTTAATTTTTCTTATGTTTTTTTTTTTTTTTTTTTAAAAAACAACCTAAAATTGAATCACTTAAAAATTACAGTAAAATTTGCATGGAAATTTTACCAGTGATATGGTTTGACCAAAACTTACGCGATTAACTTTGACGGTTGGTTCAGATCCAGATCCAGAAATTTTGTGGCATTTTATGTCAAAACAATGGAAATGCAGATCATTTAAATAAAGAAAAACTGTTAGATGTCATCTAAGTGTTCTTGTGAAAACGTATCAGACTGATCAGGAACTGCTCTTCCCATCTTGGACTGCTCTGCCTAACTAGTCTGTCACCAAATTCCCTGTTTAACCAATTTCATATCCAGCAACGTTTTAAGGCTGAAATACCTCCATATCATCTACATGTGAGTCTTGTTTAGGTTGATCTTGGAGATGACTTTGATTCCACGTAGGAATCCAGCTAATCTGAGGTCTACATTTGATGTAATTGGAGTTCATGTGTGTGCGAGATGTCGTCTTGTCTCTGGGGTTTGGGGATGACTCATCGGCATTCGCAGACATGACTCTAGACACAAATGTCTGCATGCACACGTGAACTCGTGAACAGCAAGCGCACGCACTCTTCACAGAAGTTACTTAAATGCCTGGAACTGGAAGAATCGAAGCAGAAACTCTTGACTGCAGAAACGCAGACACACACACGCACACCGCTTCAGGTTCAGCGGGAAAGAATAAATAAAGGTCAGAGAGACAAAGCGAGGCAGATGTGTCTGTCTGCAAGCGAGAGAGAAATGCATCAGCCACCACAGCAATCTACTGGGAGGTTTAGGCTCAGAATCCCTATCTGGCTCTTAAGGCAGAGTGCAGAGGTTATCCCACTAGCCTATAAAATATCATTCTTTCTCTCTTCCTCTGTCTCTCTGTGTGTGGCATGAAAACAAAGACGTTCTACTCATTAGCAGTTGGACGGTGCCCAAATGTGCATCTGTGTCAATCTATTTCCCTTATTTGGCCGAAAAGCTGGTGATTGCCAATGACCTTTTCGACAGGAACAACTAACAGTGGGACGTGTTAGGCCATAAACAACAACAATAGGGATTGCAGTCACCATAGTAACCACAGAGCCAATCAGAGAAGTGAAAACCTTGAGTGGCATGAGGCAATGACACAGGCAATCCTTGTGAGTGCGTATACAGCACTGAAAATCAGGACACTCAGACAGAGATTAGTCACATGTTAGTTTTGTGCATTTTTTTTTCAATAAAAACAATACAATATTATGTGATCAGATATTAAAGACTATGACGCCGACATTTCTCCTTATTCACGCGCCACAGGAACATGTGCACTGATATCTTTACAGGGTCTTCATTTATTTTCTATTTGCAGCCATAACCTGACGGCCTTTCGCTTTTAATCGCATCCTGGAAAAGTAGAGGGCTCCCAGTTTGTATGTGATACTTTGACAAGTTGTGCAGAGATTTCCTTGTTCTGCACTGAATCTTTGATAACTACATATTGATTGTTTTATCCCTCACAGAGAGGAAAAACAAAGAGAGTCCCGTGTGCTCAATTCGACACGATTCAGACTCAAACCAGCAGCATTTAGTCAGCTCTGTGAGCTCTTTCGCAAATCAACTCCGATTTGACTTTGCTACTTCTTCTTATATCACTTTGTTCATTATTAATAAACTGCTTCACTTCCCCGCTGAACAATAGGCTGAAAACGAGCATGCAGGCTGTGAAAGGATAAGTCCTGGACACCTATTTCTTTTAATATCTTCTTCTTTTTTTTATAGCCTTGACCCAAAAATCATCGAACCCTCCCTTTTCCTGCTCCTCTGCACAACTCTCCTTTATCTCTTTTTCCTATCATCTATCTTTTCTTTCGCTCTGTCTTTCAGCACGGTCACCTCCGTTGGGCAGCTGCCGTGCGTTGCCCTTTGAAGGACTAAACCTGGCTTTGTTGACATGGTAACGGAGTGATGAGACGAGTCCGAGTGGAGAAGGAGAGAGGGATGAGCGAAAGAGGGCGACATTCACACACATGCAATCAAGCACGCATTTGTAGGCTGTGTGTTTTTGGTGCAAAGGTTGTCTTGGATACGAGGCCCTGTGACAAGAATCAGGAAAAATAAACCTGATTGCTCGTTACCCGTGTCCTGGTGTTTTTGTGCTCTTGTGTGAGCGAGTCATTGTCAGTGTGTAGGTGGGTGACAACAAACGAAAGTCAATGTTGGCTTTGAATTCTTTACTAATACGTGCAAGCGCTTAGCATGAATACATTCGTCTGTAAAGGAGGGATAGAGCTTAATGATCAGGCTTGATTGACTGCAATATTCCTGCAGTGTGTGTGTGTGTGTGTGTGTGTATGTGCACATATGCGTCTGTGTCTGGTGGACTCTAAATGACCTTGCTGGGTGCAGATTGAGTGAGAGATATAGCCACAGAATAAAAGGAATAAAGAGAAAGAAGCACTATGTGGATTCATGCTCCCACAGTGCAGGTAACCTCACCCTTGCCCACACACTTCTCTGCTTTTCTGTCTACAGGTTTCTCTTTCTCCATCTCCCTTTCCCTCTCACGCACTCACAACACACACAAGGGAGTTAGGGTCCTGTAAAGTGGGCCGCAGAGCTACTTGGTATTCCATCAGAATCCTCCAGCAAGGGAGGATTGTGGAGCAGGGGAAAGAAACGATGCAGGAGAAAGATGATACACGGGAGAAGAGGACAAAAGCAAAGCAATCAAGAACGAGCGCGTCGGTTAAGTTCTCATACACGAGAGCTGAAATCCACTTCGGCTCACCCAAAAAGCAGGCGCAGGGAGGTAACGTACCTTCGCTTCAAGCGAATATGCTGCTTTCTGAGGTTGAAAAACAGATGTGAAACGGCTCATATTTTGCAGTGACCCATTTTGGTTTGGCCCATCAAAGCACATCTTTCTGCCACAGACGCACATACACTTACACACACACGTACACACACACACACACACACACACACACACACACACACACACACACACACACACACATCCGTCCTTTCCAGGTAATGGGGTGGAGTGCTCCACTGAAGCAGAGGGAACTGAGTTGGAGCAGGTCTGGTGTGACATCCCGGTTGGGGCTCGTGATGCGTTCCACTCCCATGTCTTTGGTCCCTCCGCTCATTTACACATGCGCTCACTCACACATGTGTAAATGTACGCAAATTCACTTGGTCTCACACATGCAGACACACACACACTGATTTGCACCTGCTCCCTCTTTGTGCCACTTCGGTTCATCTAATTGATGATGCTGTGTCACTCCTGCTGTCTCTCTCTAGCACACACACACACACACACACACATGCAACACACACACACACACACACACACACACACACACACACACACACACACACACACACACACACGCTTCCTCTCTGTTCTCCTTGTCTCTGTAACCTCCAAGTTGTACCCTGTCCTCCATTGTCCTCTATCTGTCCCTGCTCTCGCCCTTTAGCTACAGTGCAGCTGCTGGTGGTGCTTTTCGTGTCTGTGTGCATTTGCCTGCCTGTGTTGTGTGTGTGTGTGCGTGACCTTGTCTGAGGTTAGACTTGGGCAGACTGCTCTTTGGGTTACTGAGTGCAGAGGAGTGAGTGTCTTTTTGTGTGCAGTCGCCTCGATTTTATGCAAAGTATTAAGCAGTAACTCATTTTTATTTTTGAGTGATGTGGGGATGATATTTGAGAGCTTTCAGTGGTGAGCCAATTCTTTGACTTGTTCCTGCATTCGTAATTTCAGAAGAAATGCCATACAAGCAGGCTTAAAATCAGGATTTAATCCTCATAATGACTTGGGGGATGTGAACCGCCAATATTATGTTGTGCAAGCCAGTCTATCTTCCTGTTTAGCTTCAGGTTATGCATCTGTTTGTATCTCATTTTGGCAAATTGTGCTTAAAATGAGCCTAATTAGGTACGTGCAATTTTCATTTGTAATATCGGTCTCCGTGCTTGTACTGACAAATACTACCAGATTAGTTTGTTACTGAAGAAAGGTTGAAAAAGAAGAGGTTCTCATTTTGCGCCAATTAAAAAATGTCAGTGAATTTATGTGACACTGAGGGCTTTGAACTGCCTTAATATGATCAATAAGCTGCGTTATTGCTTTGCATGCTTAATTTATCGGTGAGGTTTGTCACATCTACTGCTCCATCTTCACCTAATACAGTGCTGGTGACAGGGGACAAACCACCTCATATGAACCAGGTTTTGTTGCTTTCACAGAGTATCTTTGTCTCACATCTCTCCCTCTGCCTGCTCAATAGGAAATTAAAGGCTGACACAGGCTTTCTAGGGGTTCTAGATGTGCGTGCATGCATGTGACTGTGTGTTTGTCTCTATCTATCTATATCTACTCTCATCTTCAAGTTTCACAGGGCAGAATTCATTCTACTGGATCATTTTTTATGATTTCATTTTCTTTTTTTATATCCATGTCTGCACTTGTGCCTCGTAATTCCCAAAAGGTGTCCTTGATGACCGGCTCTCCTTTTCCTTCTGCTTTCCCCTTCTCTCAGCTGTTACCTGAGAGCCAGACTGGGGAATACTTCCCTCCATCTGCAGACACAGACAGGCCGACACTAAAAGCAGGATAGCCACCGATAAAGCGATTGCAGATACGTGAAATGAGAGGAGGATACAAAGCAGAGAGCGAGGAGAAGAGTTTGATCCAATAGGGCAGAGAAAAGAAGAAGCATTGAAGTAGAGGAGAAGGTAGAGGAGAAGGGATCGTTAGAGAGAGAGAGTGAGAAGAGGGAAGCACTGCAGCGCAAATATATGGGAGAGCAAAGCACAAATGAGGAGATATTGGAAGAAATGGAAGAGCAGCAGGAGGAAAGGTGAGGAAAATGGGAGCAAGGCAGTGAAAGAAGGGGGAATATGATACGAGAGTATAAGAGGGGGAAGTAAAAAGACAGCTGTGTGGCGTGAAGGGGGGAAAGTGGGGTGATGTGAATGGAGGCGCAGAGTTGAGGAGAAGCGACACAGTGCGAAAGTGGGAGAGAGGAAAAGGTGCGCATGGTGAAGAATCAGAAGGAGCGATGTAAAGAAGGAAGTGGAGTGGTGAGGGAAGAGGATGTGAGACTGAGGGCATAGAGACAAGGGAGAGGAAGAGTGGGAGGGAGAGATAGATTGAAGCTGCAAGATCAAGGCAGATGTGAGGGAGGATGTGAGGGAGGAGGGCACGGGTGGAGTGACGAGGGGGATGGAGAGACGCAGGGAGGAGAGATTGTTATCGCGGGGCCGTGCTGCCTATTGATTTGCATTAGGATAGTGGAATAACAGCGGTACAAGGAGGCAGACTCCTGCGTCATTAGCAAAGAGAGCTCTTAAGACACCCGAGTGTGCGGTGTGCACGTGCATCCATGTTAGTCTGTGACCATATGGCATCTTCGCTGCCCATATGATTAGGGCCAGGAATAGTAAAGAGCAAAACAGAGAGACAGATGACAAAGTTTAAGCACTTTGTGGGGGAGAGAGACAGACAAAAACAGATTGCAGGATGGGAAAACATATTGAGGGAGAGACCAGCAGCAGACTATGGCAGACTGAATGATGGGAAAAGAGAGAGAGGCTGGAAAAGAAAAGAAAAGAAGTGATCTGGCCACGACGTCTCAGGTGATACGCCTCTCACTCCAGGTGACAGATCTATCGGTCATTTCTCGGAGATAGATGGAGAGAGACAAAGTTGGGCCCTCGTCTTTCTCGTTCCCTTCCTTCCTTCCTTTCTTTTCCCGCATGTGGCGCAGTGTGATGGTGGCAGTAGAGGTGATGTGTGTGCGCGTGTGTGTGTGCGTGTGTGTCTCGCCAGGGACCAGGGAAGTGTGAATATGGCTGTGGAACTCTGCCAACTGAGCATGGGAGTGGGGAGGGAGAAAAAGAGAGAGAGAAAGAGAGAGAAAGGAAGTAGAGAGGAGGAGGAAGAGGAGATGAAGAGAAGAGGGGAAGACTCCTTCCTTTGTTCTTCGTTGATGAAAGGAGGAATTGGATCCTCTACTCCCACTCACGCTTTCTCTCTTGGTGATGAGCCTTGAAGTGTTAGGGTGAGCGAATGAGGAGGGACACACAGACACACACACATGCGCGCACACACACTGCTGTCTTATTCCACTCAAGTTAGACCCAAATGACTCCTCGCTCACTAATTAAACTTTAATCTCCAATAGCGCACAAATTACCTGCCACGCAACTGAGCGCTGAATTACGGGGCTACGTGGAGAGAGGGAGGGATGGACAGATGAAGGGAAGGAGAGTTGGAGTGAAGGTCACACTACCTGTAGGAGAAAAAAACTCTTACACTCCCCCTGATTCTGTCTCCTGTATCGCCTCTGTCATCAGATTTTGTGTATTTATATGAGCACACATCTATGCCTGTGCTGTTTTTGTGTGTATGTGTGTGTGTGTGTGTGTGTGTGTGTGCGTGACACCAGGGCTGTAAATGGAGCAGTCAGCTGGGACCTCTCTCTCTGAGCTAGTTAATGTTCCCTCTCACACCTGAATGTTATCTCACACACACACACACACACACTCACACAGACACACAAAGTTGTCGTGAGCCAAGTCCTCGCATTCTCCTCTGCCTGGCCTCATTCCCATCTCTCTCTTACAGACGCAGCCTCTGCTAGGACACACACACACACACCGCCATTTTGTGCCACACAGCAGAGGGCAGCATAGCAGTGCGTGCGTGTGTATGTGTGTGTCACTTGGTTAATCACAAAGAACTAACGATAATTACCACCATTTTCCTACCTGCCTCTTTTCCAAGCCTGACTCTCAGCTTGTGTGTGTATGCATGCACAAGAGTCTGTGTGCATATATATATGTGTGCGCGCATCTTTCTGTGGATGGCATCAGTGATCCGCTGGCAAGCAAAAAATACTGACATGAAATCCTAAAACAGCTCCAACGTGCCACGTTTACAGTTCACGTACGCTTATCAGCAGCAGCAGCTATACAGCCTGCCTGGACAGCGGCAGCAACAGTTGAGGTCACAGAGGACAGAGAAATGAAGACATGACTCACTAATGACTGGCGAGGTTGACGTCTCGCGTGCTTTCTAATTTGCTCTGTAGATGCATTTCCAAGAATGCCTCATAAGCTAAGAGCCATGACGGTCAGGTGGAACATGTGCTAAAAAAATATGCAACGCTAACCAATTTAGAATGCTAAAGCGATAAGACAGAACATGCAGAAAGAGATTAATTTTCATTGAAAACAGTAAAGAGCGCGGCCATGCATGAAACATCAAACTGTGACAGCGCCATTGATCATTCTTAGTGCTGTTACGGTGTTTTAAGGCCGATCTTTTCCTTTAATCCACACGCAGGTGGCGAGTGGGGCTGACTTCAACCAAATTAGCCATCATAGAGACCCCATTTTGTAGATTAACTGCTGCTACTGCTGCTGCAATATCCCAGGATGAAATTATTAAGTAAATACTGCAGCGCTAATGCAGGACCAGGGAACTGAGCATACGCTACGCGGTGAACGCTTTTATCTTAACTACCTAACGATGCCAGAGAGTGCATATATTCCTCAGCCTAGCTCTCGCCAGCGGGAATTAAAACCTTTAAACTCGGAGCTTGTTGGTGTCATCTGTGCAGTTAAGTCCAGGCCTGGAACAAAAGAGAGAGTAACTACACGTGTCACAGTTTATGTCAGGTCTCGGAGCACTACGCTGAAGGGTGTCTTCACTGTGCGTATTACCCACAGCTGGTGGCGAGGTTCGCAGTGGGGAACATCGGGGGACAATCAAGGATATGCCCGTCATGCAAGGATGGTGGTGTGTGTTTTTTGTGCGCAAGCAGGTGTGTCTGTCCTCTCTGCAAGTGTGTGTGTGCAGTGCCCGCCATGCGTGACTAGACAGAGTCAGGTGTTCTGGGAGGGGCATTGGCACAACAATGTGCCCATATGCTTTTTGACTGAGTGGCAGGAATGGGGAGGGCACAGCGAGCGAGGAGGGATCTGCACTATGCCTGCGGTGCATGACTTCATCCCTCCTGCAGAAAGAAGGGGGATTTGGGACTAAGTGTAGCTGACTGAGTTAGAGGGTGTGAAGGGATGCTGCTCTGTGGAAAGGAGGAAGAGAGTGGAAAAAAAGTGAGCCACGGACACAGAATGAATGAAGCCTGAGGTGGAAAACATTGAAAGCAAGTGAATGACAGAAATTAATCTCTGCAGACTTCTGTGTTGCTCATCTTAGTTTCCTCGACCTGCTTGTATCCACACTCTATGCTCATTTTGCCTGCTTGCTTTGCACTACATCCTTTCCCAGAGCCTCTGTTTGACTCATGGACTCCAAATATGAACTTTAGTAATGATCCATCAAAATGCATATGTTAAGTAGCTTAAATCTTTTGCATTAAGCTCAGAAGACAGTAGTATGAGTGTGTTAGTGGTATGTGTGTGTGTTTGGGAGCTGAGCTGACACAAAGCAGTTTGGTGAGTGGATACAGCGGCAGCTATGCGCACTGCTTTGGAAACACTTGAACACACACATGCTGAGCATCAGCCTCTCGCTCTCTGTCAGTTATAAACACGCACATTTTGAAACCTTTAGGAACCTGCATTTGGCTCGTGAGGATTCACAGACAGCGAATGCGCAAACTTGCAAATTCGAACCTACGCAGACTCACCACGCCAGTAAAGCGTGAAAAGCAAATGAGGCCATTGCATCTTCCCAAGTCCCTCAGCAGAAGGCCCCCCCATGTACATCTGCACAGAGGGTGGTGTCTGGTTGCTTTATCACCTCTGAATGTGGGCAATTTGATAGGTGGTGGTTTGACATTGAGACAAAGTGAATCTGTTTACGTGGATTTGGTCAAAGTTTCCATTTGCATCTCCTGTGTTTTCTTGTCTGTGCCTCTTTGTTTGTGTTTACGATTGTTGTTTTAGCAATTTCCAGTTTTATTTTTGTTAATTCCACCCTGCCACTTCCTGTCTTTGTCTTTTTCCCCTCCTTTGGGATTGTCTTCCCCGCTCACATTGGTTTCACCTGGGCCCTATTCCAGGAAGCAGGTTGAGCTAACAACTATGAGTTTGTTGAACACGTTTCTTGGAATAGGGCCCTGCTCCTTGTTTACCTTTTAGGTCCTCATGAGTATTTAGCCATCCATTTGTCTATTTGTCTTGTGTCTCCACCTGTTCGCTTCTCCAGCCATGTCCTCACTCATTCCCCAGTTGATTTCATTCGCTCACTGTTATTTCCTTGACTTTCAGTTTTCCTTTTTGTTGGACTTTTATTGGGCTTTCCAGACATTTCCCTTCAACACCTTCTGTTCACACCTTTATGCACATTCAAAGGTTTCTCCTCAACCTACCGGCTCCAGATTCTGGTCCAAATGTCAACATCAATAAATCCATATCATCTGCTCCACCCAGCAACTAATCTACAGCCAGTAACTGCCAAGTTTTCCTTCCTTGCAACACAGATCTGGTCGCCTTAACGTAGACCCATGTAAACACCCAAGACAAAACTGCTTCTGCCATCTAGTATCAGTGTGTTTTGACAGTCAGGCGTCTCGCTCTGTGCAGCATTTCAACATCAATAAACCGTTAACAAATGTTAATTCTGGGACATTAGTGTACCGCTGATAAACAAACTGCTGAGAAGATTGGCTGCATTTTCCAATGTGTGCAACGGGGTTGAATTTCACAGAAAATGTGCTGGCCCACTTTACTCCAAGAAAGAGTTGCTCCTCTTCCAGCAAAAAAAAAAAAGAAGCGGAGAACTGAAGCATTCTGAGTTTCTCGCAATGGCAGATGGTGGAAAGAGAGACGAGCTGATGGAAAAATCCCTTCCAAGATGTTTATTCTTTTCAGTAAAACGAAAGAGAAAACAAATGCATATGGAGGGAGGAGGAGGAGGTGGAAAGGAGGAGGAGGTATAAGCAGCCACATCTTATTTGTCAGCAGAATAAGCGGGGCTTGTGGAAAACGTGGGGATATATTTTTTTTAAAAGCAGTGCATCTAACAACAAGGCTGCTTGAGGTTTTGTGATGTTTTAAAGACTTGATCATAAATGCATCAATTACATTTTAAGCCTCAAAGTTATGCTGTAAACAATGTAAGAACTTTAAGCTGTTAGAGATCCTCTGCATTCAATCTACGAACTTGTAAAGTGCGGAAATGTTTGTCCTCGAGTGTTAAAGCCAGATTTATCAGTGCCTGATCGGAGCATGCGAGCAGCGATCGCTTCCTCTTTTCGCCCCTTCTCTATCCTTCACTGCTTCCTCTTTTCATCCCCTGCCCATTTCTTTCCCCTCTTTGCTGCCCATCCCTACCTGTCTCATTTGCATAGGATGCCTTATTTGCATACATATGAGCTAAAGAGAAAGGGGATTTGTGCGTGAGAGAAAAAAGAGGAGGAGAGGTGAGATATGCAGGCAGGCCGCCGCTGATTAAAAGAAATGAAAAAGAGCCCTTTCAGTGGGAAACTGCAAGCGCTCCCTCTCTCTCTCTCGTTCCCTCATTTTTTTTTACCCTCTTTCTTTCAATTCTGTTCTCGCCCTTTAGGTCACACCTTAGAGAGCTCCCGCAAAGACCCCATTAACGTGAAATATCAGGCCGAGAGACAGAAAGACTCAATGGTAAAACAGAGCAGATAACTGGTAAAAGACTGGATGAAACGTGGGCTAAGCAAGATGAAAAAGAAGGAGAAAAAACAAAGCAACCGAGCGATAACTGATAGATAAATATAGCAGAGGAGCTTGTACACATCGCCCATCCATCCCCTGCAGCAGCCTGGCTTGGTGTTGTTGTTGCTGCGGTGGCAATGGCTGGTTCCCTCAGCAGAGATAAACTGATTGGCTGTGAAGTAAAGCCCCCCTTTTTGTACGCCCTGCGGGGCCAGCTCTTTCCCTCTAGGAAGGACGTACCATGACAGGCCACTCCCCTTCAAATGTGCACACACATACACGTTAAATATGTACAGGGACACTAAAAATACAGCAGGATGTCCTCGTGTCTTTAATGCTAGAGATAAACTGAGAGAAAAGTGTACAGAATTCTTTATATTCAGACGTTAAAAACAGATAAACAAGTACGACTCGGGACGACAGAAACCTGTTCAAACAGGCGCAAAACGTGCACACACACAGACACCCAGCAGCCACTATCATATTAACAACCTCCATCCCTACCCCTCCTTGTCTCCACATCAGGCCAACCCAGATGCATCCCATACAATCTGTCCCTGATTGCACACAAACACTCCAGCTGCCCTCTAAACGTGCGCACACACACACTTCCGAACACACCCACACACACAAACAGGCGTATTTATCCTGATCGAGCTCGCTAATTGCATGCGTCTAATAACCTGGTGGAGATAGAAAGCAGAACAGTGCTCTCTCTTGTCTCTCGTCTCTCTGTAGACAGAGTCCAGACGTGAGGCAACTGCAGAAGCAGGGGATATGAAAAGGCAGCAGGAGATAGGAGGGGTACAGGCGTAGATGTGTATGTATGTTTGTGTGTATTTGTGTGTATCTATGTTAGTGTGCGTTCGTCCTCTGCTCTTTGTTTGATCTTTCCACCCAGGCCTGAAATGCTGCAGCACACCAGGAATAATAACTTTCCTACGACACAAGTGCACATTATCAGACCAAATACATGCGCACATACAAAATACAGCACCCATCCCGCTGCATACACAAACCTTGCCTCGCTGATAACGGTCTTTAAATGTTTGTGTTTGTGCGGTGCACGCACCCCAATGCGATCATTCATGCGTGAGCCATCTCCTGTGTATTATCAGGACCGGGTGGTTAGGACAGAGGTGGGGAGGGGGCGAGAGAAAGTGATGAAAGGTGGCAGGGGGTAAAGAGTGGAGATGAAAGCAGGGTGTGTGTGTGTGAGGAGGGGGTGGGCTTGAGGTAAAAGGGCAAAGAAGGCATATGAGATAGAGGATGGGTAGGGAGAAACAAAGGGGAGAGGATGTGCCGAATTGGGTTGAGGAAAAGCGGGAAGGACAGATGTGCTGACTGCTGATTGGATGGAGAACAGGAGGAAAGCGAGAGAGAGAGAGGGAGAGAGAGAGACCGGAGGAAAAGTGAGGCAGAAGGCGAGAGAGAGCCTGTCACCTTTAGTCAGTGGCTATTAGCGGCAGCAGCAGCTCTGAGACACCATCCCTCATTCTGCTCTGCAAGCGGTGGCACAATTAGACACACACACACATACACACACCTTCATGCACACGCTCATCCATCCATCTTTTTCCTCCGTGTGTAAATGTGTGTGTGTGTGTGTGTGTGTGTGTGTGGCTGAGACTAATTGAGTGCATGTGTGCATCAGGCTGTGTCTGAGCTCAGTGTTTTTCTCTCTGTCTCTGTCTGCTGTGAGCGCGCGTGTGTGTGTATAATAAAGAGACTCAGGAAAACGCGAACGTCCTTGTGTTTGATCTGCTTGTGCGTGTACATCTATGCGTGCGTGTCTGTGTGTGTTTGCGTGTGTGTGTTTGTGCCACTGAGGGCCCCGTGCCCAGGCCTGAGACTGAGTGATAGAGTCCATGCCAACTTGAGCTGCATGCCACAGTCTCCACGCCTGCACCCGTGTCCTCCTACTGCCAGCGTCTCCGTCCCTCCTCTCTCTGTATCAGTCTCTTGGCCTCCCCTTCCTCCTCCTCCTCCTCCTCTTTCATCCTTTCTCAGTTTTTTTATCTCTCCGCTCACGCTCTTTCCCCCATCTCTCGTTTTCTCTGTTTTGGATAAATTGCTTCGTCTTTAGCTCTGTCTCCCCAGCGTGCAGCCTTTTTTTTCTTTTTCCCTCTCATTTAATGCCTGTGACCACTCTGCCCAGCCCTCTCATCCTCACATCTTTTTAATAGCGGAGCCTCTACCTGCCTTCCTCCTCTAATTTCTCATACCCCTTTTGTCTCATGTGGTCCATTTGTCTTATTGAGACCACATTTTATCACAGTCTGTCTCTTTTATTATTTTACCTACCTGCTCCTTTTTTCCCTTCCACCTCAGACCAAACCGCTTTTCTGTCTGTTGTTCACTTTCATATCCTCCTTTCATCTCCTCCCTCCTTTTTACTCCCCCCCTCCTACATCAATTATTTACTTCCACAATCCACCACTAGTGGCAGCTGTTTCACATTTTCCTGTCCATTCATAACCCCTGCATCCTTTCGCTCCCTCTCTCGCGCTCCCATTTTTTAAAAAAAACTTCTCTCCATCACTGAGACATCTCTATTCAGGGCTCTCCTTCCCTCTCATCAGAGTCCTCATTATCCGACCCCCTTGCACCACTCTCCTCTTCTTCCTTCCTTTCACTCCCTCATCCCTGTCCTCCCCCTCCCTCCTCCATCACCTGCTTCGCAGCAGTGTATCTCCTAATTTCCATACAGCCCTGCAGCCTGCAGACTGCCTCATATCTGCATCTACACACACACACAAACACAGGTTAGAAACCATACACACCTTCAAACACAGGCATTCACATACATTCCCCAATCTAGTAACATACAGGTCAAGGAAGACAGGCGCATGAAGAATTTATACGCTTGCTTTCTCGCACACTCACGCTGCAACAGACACACATTCATCTGGGGTATAATGAGATTTTGCCCCTGCTGTATTTTTTCCCCCGCCATCTTCTGTGGAATATCTCCACAAATGTGTTTATAATCATTATTTAAATGCAATAAAAACACATTTTAGTGGCAAATTAGACACTGCTAAGTCCTTAAAACCATTTGCCGCTTTATTTATCTACTCTTTCCAGTTTTGGCACTGCATGCATTTCAGCTTCATTTCATACACACAGAGCGCTATTAATTGAGTGAACGAGGCCTATTCTGTCCCAGCCTATCCCGCACAGCTAGTGAGACAGAGCCGAGGGCTCAGCCACTCAAGTGCAGAGTCTGATAAAAAATTAGAGCAAGCTGGATAGATTTGGGCAGCTGACCGCTGCTTCTTCTTGGCCAGTTAGCCGGGGGAGAGCTCATTAAGCGTAGCTGGAGGTGAAGGTGGTCTGCCTTGTTAGGATATGTGTGTGTGTGTGTGTATATCTCTTATCTTAAAAACAGTGCACCTTCTGCATGTTTGATCATTTCAGCCAGAGTTGTGGGTTACACCGGCCTTACTTTTATGTGTTTGTTCCACTCACAACGTTGCACAAGGCGAGAGAAAGACAGAAAAGTCACCAAGAGAAACTCAGCTTATGAGGCCATCACTGACTATGTGTGTGTGATTCATGGACAGTGAGACAAAGGCACATGGAGAGAAGGGGGAGAGAGGCAGGAAGAGAAAGCCGGAGATGGATCGAGCAGTGAACTAGGGCGGCTCGGGATCAGGCAGCTTGCATGGATGGCTGTCTGCTGTCCTAAGGGAAAGGGGTAGCTTGTTATTTTAAGGAGGGTGACTCTGGCACTCACCTCACAAAGAATAAATAGGGACACAGTCACACCTACACAAGTATTTTTTATACCTCTGTGCAAATTAAGCTGCCAGCACATGGCATACCAGCTAACACAGTGCCTTATAAGTCTATCTGTCGCCTGTAATGGGGCAAGCTCAACACACTGTGCGTGTTCACAACATCACATCAACCTCCAGATGACACAAATAGTGTCACAGAGCCCATGAGAACATTATGTGCAAATGCATGTGACCCTGTGTGCAGCTATGCCTATTCACAGTCTGCAGTTTTTACCTCTGTGTGATGACCTCAGATTTCACAAATATTTAAGCAGTTTCCATATCTCTGTGGGGGAATCTGCATACGACGATGTTTGTGCATTTGTGTGTGTGTGTATGCGTGTAAAACCAGTGGTCATGCAGCCTTGCAGCTTAATGTCTGGTCTGTGACCTTTGACGTACTACGACGCCTGCAGTGTCTGCCCTATGGGACTGGGGCTGCTCTCTGCTAGCATGGAAGCATGCCCCCGCTTGCACACGTCGCATTGAATCTCATCACATCATAAGACGTCTCATCACGTCACATTTACTCTCTCTCATTCTCATAATCACTTCTCATTTGTTTTCCCTCATTATCTTCATTGTTTCCATTTATCTGAAAACTCCCAAACCTCTTTTTTATACTCCTTCAGTTTTGCTCTAATGTGTCTTACGCATCTGCTGTTTTCCTCTTCTTTTTTTCCCCCACTCCATTACATCCTCGCATCCTTTTTTTTTGTTTTGTCTCTCATTTTCTTTCCTTCTTTGTCTATCGCCCTCAGTCTGTTTCTGTCCCTCCTCTTATCTTCAGTCTCGGCTCACACCAGGCCAATTAGCTTCTATCAGCCCACTCCTGTTGGCTCAATAATACCGAGCTGGTAAGGTGGGCTTCTATTAAGTGAGGCTGTGTTTGTGTGTTTGTCCGTGTAGGTTTGTTTACAAAGAAAGCTGTGGAAGGGTCAGTTTATGGGTCTTGGAGTGTGTCTGCACGTGAGTATCCTCACCCACATGCTGATAAACACATGCACACACAAACGCGCGCGCACACACATCTGCTCGGTTAGAGGGCCCGCCGTGCACGCTCGCCCGGCCCACAGATAAACAAGCGTGCTCGCATCTTTCAGCAAGTCACCATGGCAACCGTGTCCCCCCCTGCTCTCCCAACTCTCCCTCATTCTCACTGTGATCACTCTCTCTCTTTCTCTTACTGAGTTGCCTGGTTGTCTGTCCTGGAGGCAAGACCATAGCAGGTTTCAAGGCCAATGTCACACCCCCCACCTCCTCACCTTGCCAAAAAATGGCAAA
This sequence comes from Perissodus microlepis, assembly GCF_051167445.1. Lineage (NCBI taxonomy): Eukaryota > Metazoa > Chordata > Actinopteri > Cichliformes > Cichlidae > Perissodus > Perissodus microlepis. Next base: position 16,325,235 of record NC_140464.1, read on the forward strand.
CCTAAAAAAACCTCCTGTATTGCTATATGTGATGTCACAGGTGGGGTGGCAGCCATGCTGAGTGGCACTGTGGAAAGACTGGAGATGTGAAAAACAGCAAAGTATTCAGAAAGCTTTTTTTTTGCTCCCCCCCTTTCATCTCCCTCCTCAATCCCCCCACACACCTCCCTCGCCTTCTCTTTTTGTATAATGTGGCCAATTGCCTTCTTCCCTTTGTAGGGCGCGAGAGGAAAAGGGGATTTCATGCAGGCTAACTAAGCCCCTAATCCTCTGTTTCATGCCTCTCCTCTGTCTCTCTTTTTTGGTTTATTTATATATTTCTCTCTCTCTCTTGCGCACGCTCTCTTTCTCTCTCTCTTGCTCACTCTACCTTTCTTTTGCTGAAACTTGCTTTCACAGTGAGGCTGCGATGGCTCAGAAGAGTATTCAGATGCTACATTTTTACATAAGTGAAAATATCAGTTACTCTTATCATTTATTCATTTGTAATTTTATGAACTGGGTGTACTTAAATGATCCAAAGCAAAAGTTCACCATTACATGTCTTTTTTTTTTCTTTAAAATGTAACAAATTATAAGGACAAAGAAAAGAAACACAATTTCGAGACAGAAAACTGATCTTAATGCCGTCACACATCAGCTGATGGCACAGCAGACACCCTTCTCCACATGTAACGTTTACGTTACGTTGCTTTAGCCAGCCTACAGTTGGTCTGTAGGCTGGCTGATTAAGTCATACTGTGTCTGACTTAATCAGTGCCATGTCTGTGGTCATTGATGCCCACTGTGTTTTGGGATTCTTGCTGTGGCTCTTCCCACTTCTGGCCAAACAGATCCTGGCTGGAGCGCTGTATATCAAAAGAGTCATATTAACTAAAACCGTTCCTAATAAGTTTTTGGCAGCCAGAACGATGGAAGTGACATAAACAGTAAAGTCGAGGCTCTAAAACTATGGCGATAAGCTTTCAAACATAAAGCTGAAGGAAACTGGTGGGTTGACAACCGTTTTCTTTCACAAGGAAGTAGTCATGTCGTCACTGGCTGGTATTTAATGTTCATTATGATAGCTTTAAATACAATGACCTATATGAGGAAAAGTACTCCAGCAGCGGGGAGGTGGAGTAGCGGCTGAGATGCAAATACTCCCTCAGTATCTGTCTGTCTCATGTCTTTCTTGCCAGCTCTGAAAGACTGCAAAAACCTCAGACAATAATTCTGTCCTGAATGTGTGCGAGAAGGCAAGAGAGAATGGGAGGGAGGGAGAGAGCTGTCAGCCACTCTGGCTAACCATCTAATAGGTTGCCATACTGAACTGACATTTGAAGGCTAGGGGAGCATTAGTCCTGAAATGAAAAAGAGAGATGAGAGAGAGAGAGACAGGGCGAGAGAGATTGGATATGCAGCAAGTGCGCTGTGGAGTCGGCAGCCCTTATCAATGCATCTGTCTATCCATCCGCTCCACACGGCCTCATCGCCTCTATGATCTCCACCCACCCCAGTCCTCCGCCTCCATGCTCCATCCCTTACTTGCTCTCTGTTTCGCTCTCTCTCTCTCTATCTTGCCCAGAGAGAAGAGCAGGGAAGGACAGAGATGAAAGGAAGGAGAAGAAATACAGTCGGGGGCGAGCCAGGGAGGGCCGATTGAGCGCATAAGACAGGGGAGGAGGGTGAGAGGAACAGAGCAAAGGGATAACAGCCAAGGACAGAGAGAGAGAAAATCTTAGATGTTTAATTTACAGTCTTTCCTGCTGCAGACAGATTTGTGAGTTTGGAGAAAGACAAATATACGGAGAGAAGCAGACAGAAGGACGGACGTAGAGACAAACATGCACATGGACAGACATGCTGAAAATAGAAAGGCTGTCTAACATCTCTTTCTCTTTGACAGCAGCTATTGAGCCACTTTTTTTTTTACCAAGTGGAGTGAGACCAAAGACTTGAACCTCTCACAGTCCCTTACCCTCAGTTTATCTTTTGTCATTTGTGAGTACTTTTTTCCCCTTAACCCTCTTTCACACTTCCCATTTCAATCTTTTGTGAACTATCAAAGGTAATTCATTGTAAATTGCTGCACCTCTGTGAACTGAAGCAAAATGGCATTGTTGCATTGGTTTGGACAAGTTACCATTACTGAATGGCTTTTGGAGCTGAATGAAAAACAACCCCCAGTCAACAGATATAGTTGCAAATTATCCGCCAAAGCACTAAAATCACTCAGGTGACAGAAAAGGAGGACACCGTGTAATGTTTAATGCTACTAGCTTTGCAAGTCCTCGCGTTATCTCGGCAATGCTACATGAATTATAGCGTATACCCAGTTTAGAGCGGCACGACATTTAATCTGAGAGATAATAACTTCAGCTGCTAGTGCACTCTCAGCAGTAGTTTTTGCATTGCACCAGAAATGACTTCAAACGCACCATAATGCATCACCTAAAGCCACGCAGCGGTGTTCACTCTTAGGGACTGGGGGGGAGGGAAGAGGAATAAACACACAAATAAGGTCTAACATATGGAGGAAGCAGCGTACTTCATTGCTTGTCCAGGTCAGACCTCAATTCATTCTCCAGCTTGCTGCTGGCAGCTGTTAATTTTGCTAATCTGTTTCTCGGTGTGCAGAATACGCTTGACTAGAAGAGCTCCAAGCATGCAGATTACATCATAAAATGAACCGATGCAGATTTCATATGTAACAAGATCAAGACCCTCGTCTTATTGCTGTGTTCAACCATCCATTTTCTTTCACTTACCCAATTCATTGAGATCCCACAACAGTTAGGAGCCTATCCTAACTGTCATAGGGTGAGAGGAAGCCTATAGCCTGGACAGGTCACCAATCTATTAGAGGTCTAGCACACAGTGACGGACAACTGTTCAAACCTATGACCATTTTAAAACCACATATTAACCGACATGCATGTCTCTGGACTGTAGGAGGAAGCCATATTAGCAGGAGGGAACAAACTCTGCACAGAGAGCCTGGATTCGAACCCAGCACCTTCTTGCTGTGAGACAAAAGTGCTAAACAAGCTGGATTATGCTGTGTTCAGATCTAAAAATTAATTAAACCAACAAGACTCTGACTCAGATCGAATGATACTGTTTAGCAAAGGGCCTTTCTAAATGTGTAAATGAGCGCTTTATGTCTACAGCTGCTCTTGAAGTTCATTCAAGAGCAGAAGGAGGGAGGGAGAGTGAGTCTTATTGAACAAACTATATAGAAACGTGAAATGCAAAACACACACTGACTCATATGATGCTTGGGATTTAAGCTTGGGCACAACATGATGATCAAAATGACCAAAACCAAGCAGTTTACTACTGAACTGCAACCGTTGACTAGAGAGGGACTAAAACAGTAAAAACACAATCTGTTACTATGACAAAAAATATTTGAAAGGTAATTATCAGATAATGCTATCAACAGACATGCAAAGAAATCTAAAAAGCCATTCCTTTGAAAAAGAAAAAAAAAAAGAAAAAAATCCATTGTAAAATGCCAACTGCCATGTGTGCAGTAATAAATTGTCAATTATTGTCTTAGGAAGTGCATGCAGACCTTCACACAAACTCTAATTTCCCCTTTCTCACCTGCCCTGGGCTATAATTATTGCTCTCTCTTGCACAGAATCCTGCAGATGTGTGTGTGTGTGTGTGTGTGTGTGTGTGTGTGTGTGTGTGTGTGTGTGTGATGTGTTGCTAGCACTGGGTGGTCAGACACACAGACGGTATGGTGCAGCACTCTCGCAAGAGATTTCGATAATTAACTTTGTAATAAAGTAGAAGAGACAGAGTGCATGTAAGTACATACATGTGTGTATCACCCAGGTGAGCACTTGTCCATGTCTCTGGTTTCATGCGTCTGTCCATGCATCTGTATGTGCGCGTGTGTCTATAGAGACGGCTGTAAAAGGTAGCTGTACGCACACCTCTGTGTGTATGTGCATGCGTCCGAATCCGTGCACGAGCGTGTGCGCATGTGCGTGTCAGTGTGCGGGGAGGTGATAAGCACCTGAGCCCTGAGGCAGCCTTCAGATTTCCCCTCACGTCCTCAGTGAAATCAGCCCAATCACTGCACTGTCATCTGCCTGCCACCAGAGAGAGGCCTGCGCCGCATACTGACAAGCTCATTTGCCTAGCAGTGTGCACACACATGCATACGCACACATGTACATGCCTGTGAACACACGAGCAAGCCTTCACTCATATATGCCCACTAGGTCTTCCACTTTCCACCAAAACTGAGTTCAAACAAAACCACTGTGGGAAACATTTGTTGGATTTGTATTTTTTTTTTTCAGGGGTAAGAAAATGCTTCCCTCTTGATTCATTGCCAAATTGAAGTGTCATTGTTCATGACATGGATGCGGCTCAACTGCCAGCTGAACACTTTAACCCCGACCACATCATCAAATGCCTTATTATTGCTCGGATAAATGCCCTTGCTTGGGTGACTTGCATTAATAATTTATCTGTAGGAAGCTTTGCAGTGATGAATTGAACAGCTGCCTGCATTCTGTTATACTAATTTGGAAGGAGTATAACCCTAACCTACAGAAAAAACCAACCAAAAAAACAAAACACAAGTTTTGTTTTTCCTTTTTTTGCCAGCTTAAAGTGGGTTTAGCTAATCTAGAAAAAGGTGATGTCACATACTTTAGTGCAGCAGCCACAGAAGTGTTTGAAGTGTATTGTTTGCTCAGCTTTGGCTGCACTGCTGGTTAAATCTGAATGTTTTCTTCCGTGTCAAACAAAAACTTGTGGGTGTTTTCAGGGGCTTTAAAATTAATTCCTCCCATGTCTTGCATGCACAAAAACACAGACATATGCCTCAAACACACAATAACCAATGCAAAGATATATTGCAATGATCACAGACTGCCCCTGAATCTCCCTGACCCCCCTCGCACACAGACACATAAAAAAAACCCCACTGAGAGATCGGCGTGGCATCCCCGTGACCCAAAAATGTCCCAAAAGCTACCACACGGAGCAGGAAGCAGCACAGAGGGAGAGGAGCACGTTAATGACACACGAGACTAAACGAGAGGCTGTGAGTGATGCGCACCGCGGTTGTTCGTGTCTGGAAGTTTTCGGTGGCGTGCATGAGCTAGAAAGAGAAAACACGGAGGATGTATTAATTCTGCATGTGTTTATGCTCCCTGTGTGTGTTTCAGTGCATGCATGGTGGCAGAAGCCACACAGAGCGCTGTTCTCCTGTCAGTGCGATTAGAGGGCTGCACTAACATGGTGGGAGGGGGGGAGCGAGCGAGAGAGAGGGAGATAGGGCAGGGAATTTAAAGGGAGGTGAAGGAGATGATGGTGGGTGTGTGTATGTGTGTGTGTGTGTGGGGGGGGGTGGTCTTAAAAATCGCAAGGCTACAGATACATCCAGGATTCCTACCAACACACACACGCACACACACACACACACACGCACACACACACACACACACGCACACACACACACACACAAGCAAGGGTGCGGTGAGGTCATTTCAGCCTCTGTCAAAGTTTCGGTTTCACAGGAGCACAGCGCGCGCACAAGCTCATTTCACCTTGTCTCTCCTTCCTAACCCCCGAAGGAAGCCGTTGTGCGTGCGGGAGTGCGCATGTGTCTCTCATGCGCGTTTGATGAGAGGTTTCCATGACAACAACAGCACCAGCAACCCCCATGGGCTCATTTACATATTCAAGTGCAACAGTGTAGTTGAATTATGGCCGGAAATTGAATGGCTCAATCAATAGAGTGGTGGTGGGTGGGTGGGTGCGCATAATGGATGGGAGGAAGGACAGACTGAGGAGAAGGAGCAGGACGAGGAGGAGGAGGAGGGAGTGTTAGCCGACAGGAAGACGAGATGCAGATGATGCAACGGGCCATCATCTTGTGTATATGTGTGAGTGTGTGCATGTCCCCCTCTTTTAGGACGACCCATTTTTATTGTCCTCTAGTGGTTAAAGGGAACCGAAAATGGATTCCGTGTGTGTGCGTGTGTGTGCGTGTGTGTGTGTGTGTGTGCGTGTGTGTGTGTCTCACATACGCACACCAAACATTCACACACACACAGACACAGTGGCATAGCAGAAATATGGTAGTACAAATTCATTTATAATAATCATAGGCCAAAAAAAAAAGTGCCTTGATTGTCTTCAGTCAGAAAAGGACGATCCAATCTGGTTTGAGATTTTTTTTTTTTACTGATGCATGGTATATTTTGATGTGATGCTGTAAATCTTTTTATATGTGTGCTCTACTTGGCTATATTTACTTGGTTGGAACATTCATATTGCTTTGACTATTATTAGCAACCTGAGCAAATAGATCTAGTTTTATCTGTAACAGACTTCAAGTTAGAAAGATAGGAAACTAGTGATATAAGCCTCATGAGTCAGCTGCGTTATGTGTTATAGTGTCATGTAATGTCTATTCTAGACTAACGCCCTTCTTCTTTAACCCCAGCCCTACTTTGGTGATCCAGGAATCGAAGCTACTGGGATTCTGCACTAATTTCAAGCCACTTGGAAAAGAAGATGAAACAGTAATCATCATCTGCATCACGAGTGACTTGGGCCAGCCCTCTTCTGCTGACCGCACAGATCCACCGGGGACGCGATATCCGTGGCCCACTTTCTCAAAGACAACCTGCTCTCTCTCGCTCCCTCTGTTCCGCTGTGCGTTCGAAGGCCAGACTCTCTAAGCATCAGCAAGCCACCAGGAAAGTAGATTAATCACGTTTTTATTATGATGAGTGAGTTAGGGTGGGTGTAGAAAAGTAAATGGCACTATGCAGCGCAATAACTTTTCATAACGGGAAACAACCGCAAGAGGCTAGCAGCACAACAAGATGTTTACATAAAGGGGAAGGTGCTGACTGGGTAGATTTGTTGTTGTATGCGGGTGTGTGAATGTTGCAACAGCCATGCATGTATAAAAATAATGCGTGCGTTTATTGTATTTTTTTTCCTGTTACAAGCACACATTCATATGTATCTTGTGGATGTTTACAGATGAGGATGTGCACAGACATCTGATATTTTGGTGCAGTGGCATAACAGAACGCTGGGCCAAACACGAGGCTGTTATCAGCAGTTGCTTTGACAATGGAGCCCCAGTGGTCATGGGGACAGAGGAGTGCGAAAGGAAGAGGAGGAGGAGGAGAAAGGAAGAGGGAGAGTGAGATGGAGGGGGGGCAGGAGGAGGGTGAGGTCTGCTGGAGGAATCGGTGATGGGGAAAATGGATGGAGGGGGGGGGGCACTAATGGCCTGAAAACACAGCTGGCTGCAGACACCCAAGGACAGAGAGGCTGAAAGAGTGAGAGTCAGACAGCAAAAGAGCGAGCGCGAGAGACGGAGAGACCGTGCAAAGATGATAAAAATAGAGGGGCGTGGGGTGTGGGGTGGGGTGGCGTGGTGAGAGCGCAATAGAGGCGTCTCGTCAACGTGAGAGACGAAGGAGGGAAGGTTATTTTCTTGTCATGCCTTTTGCATCTGTTCGCCCGCCGCGGTGAATGTACACACACACGCACGCACACACAAACAAACACGGGGACACTGCCGCCATGCATGTCAATGAATTATCCATGGAACAATGGCAGTCCTTCATATTAATGAACATAAATGAGGGGATGGAGGATTGGGGCTGAGGCTAAAACAGCATGAAATTCTCTGATTGCCTTCAGTTCCAAACATTTATGACAATAATTACCATTTGATTAGAGGATCTTCAATTATCCTTCAATGCATTCCTTGATGATGTATATGAAAGGTCGTTGGATTACATAATTTCTACCCTAAAATACTTAGATGTTGCTGATTATTGAGCTGTGAAACTCATTAATCAGTAAGAGTACCCCATAACAACAATGTGGCTCCTACATTGCCAGTAACCCTTGGCTCCTCTTACCACTGCACCTCAGCTGTTAACCTTGACGATGACATTATACACACGGAATATATTAACGGGGATGAAGGTGCGCGCGTCTATGTGCGAGCATGTGGCTGCTTGAATGAGGCAGAAATATGCAATCACACGTCATAACCCGAAAGTGAGATAGAGGGGTGGAGAAGGGAAGAGTGTAATGGGTGTGAGGATAGCATGCTGAAAAGGGAGACGATTGGTGTTAGACTAGCAGATGTGTGCTGAAGATGGAAAAAGGCGGAAGGAGGAAAGAGAAAGAGGCAGGAGTGAGAGGGGAGGAGGTGTGGTGTATAGGATGCTGATGGAGCGGGGGGGTTGGAGGGGTGGTGATGGAAAGACTGAAACAGGGAGCTGACACACGCTGCGAGAGAAAGAGAGTGAAAAGAGGTGGAGAGGAGTAAGAGGAGAGCATAAAAGGTTAAAGAAAGGGGAGCCGGGGAGAGAAAGATGGCTAGCGGAAGAGGCAGGGAGAAACAGTGAAAGATGGAGGCTCTGAGAGAAGATAAAGAGAGTGAGATGGGGATAACTCAAAGGAGGGAGGAAGCTGCAAAGCAGAATGCTTTATTGAAAGATGGAGCAGTTACGGAGAAGAGATGGAGGTACAAAGAGGGATGGAGAGAAATTTCAAAGGAGGAAGAGAGAGAGGAAAAACATGGAAAAAGAGAGAATAACTTACTGCCACTTCTGAATTACTAACTTGTCCTAAAGGATAAGAAAGGGCAGCACTTTTTTTTCAGCTAATGTAAATTTTTGAAGCTGCTCACAATTATAATGTTTTATTCTTTAAGAAAGGCAAAGATAATTTCCTGAAACTGCCGGGCAGTGTAGCTTTTCGACAATATCTCCCAGTTGGAAGTAAAGATTGCATTTATCACGGGTCTATTTTCCGCTGCGGATTAATACGCATTAATATTCATTGCAGCAGGACAGTATATGAAAGACTCGCTCAAAATAAACTAGCCTGGAGTTTGTCATAATGAAGTAAAGTGTCACCCGATGCAACACAGTGGCTCATTTATGCGCTTTTAATAGTTTCTTACCACCGTAGCGCTCTGGTGTTGGGTGCACACAAAACGCTCGCCTTTTGGACCAAGTTATTCTCTGTGTTGGCCTTTTATGCAGGATTTGTTGACAGTGAGAAAAATGTCTAATACTGCCGTCTTTCTCCTACATAAATCTGATGCATTTGCTTATTTTTGCTCTAGTTTGTACCCAAGCTCAGCATGTGCCTTCATTATGTTTGCGTTTTTGTGTGTGCGTGCGTGCATGTGCATGTTCATGGGTGTCACACCGCATGAATAAATATGGCCACGGAGATAGCCCAGGGTTTGTTGACTGCTCTGATGTTTAAATTTGTGCTGTGGCTTCTCCCAGCAAAGCTTATGACTCACACTCTGATACAAGCTAACGCGCTAAAAGCAACAGTGGGTCAACGCTAAGCTATTCTAATTTAATGCTGAGGGGAAAACTGCTTAGGTAGCTGTGAATTGTTGCCAGCCTTAGCTGAATCCACCGCCCGGATGCCTGTGCTCGTTGTTTTGTTTTGTTTTTTTAGAAAAAAGAAGAAGATCAATGCTTTTGAGAGTGATTCCGTGGATGTTACTTCATTCTAATACCATTGACACAGATTTTGCTATTAGCCAGCTAGCCTAATGCTTTCTAATGCATTCCCGCTTTGGCTTTGTTGGTTATCCAGTCAGAATAAGAGTTTAGCATCCTGTCTGACTCACCGAGATCTCATTACAGATCTCCCCGGCTCTACAAACCCCCGTCACCAGCCTCCCCTCTTTCACCCATCCATCCTTCAGCCTCCCCACCCCTACTTGTCTCATCCATCTCTCTATTTGCACTTTGCCCCTCTTCTATCCTGGTCTTTTTAGTATGCATTGCTATGTAGCCTATGGCTGCAGGTGAAAGTCAGTGCTTCCGCATGAGTCTCTGTGTGAAGGTGTGTGTGTGTGGGGTGGGGGGTGTCTGCATATATTAGTGAGCATGCATGTTAATCCCGGCTTGTGCAAGTGTGTTTCTCCATCGTAAAGACAGACATGGTTGAGCGAATAGGAAGCTGATCTCGATTTTTCTTGCATGCACACGTATACATGCACACAGAGACACACACAGTACGTACACACTGAGTGTTATATTGTGGTAATACAGATGGCTTTTTTGCAGCCCAGCTGTGCTCTGTACATGTTTGCCTCTGCGTGTGCATGTGCGTGATTGATTACTATTCTTATCCTGTACCAGGTGCGTCGGCTGTTCAGCAGCCTTCACTCTCACACACTCCTTCCCTTCTTCTCTCTCTTTATATCCTTTTTTGGGCTCAATAAACAGTTTTTTTTTTTTATCTCCAGAATGGTAGGAATAATAAAAAGCAATATCAATGTGAAGTACAGCGAAGTCGCTCCATTCTCAGCACTCATTATGTTTAGCTCGACGTAGCAGTAAGACATCCTAACAAGTCAGATAATTGATGATATCAAATTATAATTTAATTTCAAAAATTTGGCTTACACTTATCCCTCATCTGAGCCTCAGGTAATTTTGCGTTTTGTGTGTGTATATGTGTATGTGTTCTGGCTGGCTACCATGGCTACGCCTGGGCCAGTCGATACACATCTGAGTGAGAGGTCATTAGCATCTCCCTCATGTTTTCCCTGCATGAGAACATCAGCAATTAGCCAGGTCCCAACTATGCCCCTGCTCACCCTCATCCTTTCCTGGTGGTTGAACAGCGCACCTTGGGACGTGGCTACCATCTAGATCAGAAGCCAGCATAAAGCGTATGTGTGACGTGTGTGCCATGATTATTTTGTTTATACTTAGATCTTTGTCTGGAACAGTTTGGTCAATTTAGCACAGCTTGCCATGTGAGTTGTGTACTGTGGGGCTCGCTTCTGAGCTTGACTGTCAGTTATTAGCATCTGACGTGTGTTTGACGTCTAAGATGCGTGTGTGTGTGTGTTCACGTGTCTGTATTTGTGGGCGCATATATGTGTGTGTGTGTGTGTGTGTGTATCCAAGGTAATGGGATGGCTCTGACAATAACATACTGATAAAAAAACAAAACCAAACAAAAAAACTCTCCTATGCCCCCGCTCAACACCCACCTCCGCAATGCCGCAACCTCTTTCTCATAGAGACACAGACAGAAGAGAAAGAAGAGAGGAGGAAAGCAAACAGGAAGAGATCAGGGGATGAAAGGTAGGTAGATGCTGAGCAACAAACAAAAAATAGTGGTGGACAAAAAGAGAAACAGTAGGAAAACAAACAAAGTGGCTGAAAGTTGCTGTTGACATTGTTTGTCATCCACATACCAGTGCTCATTGTTACCCGACCAGCCCTTCCCATCACCAGAGCAACGGCCCATTGTCTCTGCACATAGGCATACCGACGTGCCCGCTTTACCCAGATCTGGCACCAGGCCTGTACCCATTTTCTGATCGCGCAAGCAGAATGGCGTTCATTCACTGCACCGCCTGGCTGGCTGGATGGCTGGCTGACTGTGTGGCACTGGTTGCTATGGAGGCTAATTCACAGGCAGAGAACTCACTTTGTGTTCATAGTACAGAGGCAGTCAAGCAAAACATACAGGCACATGCAGCCACGCACACGTGCATGTAAGCAAACAAGCATGCAACCTGGCAACAGCACTGAATGCGGGGCATGGCTGATGTACTCAACGGGCGCTGGAGAGGAGCCGCAGCATTATTTTTTTACCTGCGTTTGCAATTTGCTGTGCTGTAATCGGTCAGACAGGCCCAACATCGCTGAAACATAAGTATATGTACTATATGTGTGGGAAGCATGCTTTTGCACCTAAGTGATGTAGCCCGCTGAACCTAACCCTGTTGAGTAGATGAATGCAGGCACTTCAGCTTGCATTCCTCAGCCACACATGGTTATTTGTTTGATGGCATGTGGTGAACTGAAGAGGTTTAGCAATAAAATACAAGTGTGAATCGCTATGACTATGAGTACTCTACAAAAGTAGCTCGGCAGGATTCACAACTCAAAATAATTCTTATTCACCTTCTAATGGGCGAATCGGTGCTATTTAAGCCATTTTCACTCATCTCTCTTTAGGACCAACCTATATTTAAGCCAGCTTTCCTCTGATTGGCTGCCTCACATAAACAAAAGGATTGGAGCAGCAGGTGGGTTGGGCCCCTGTGCACACACAGGTGAGATGACCATATAATCCATTATCATTATCATCATATAGAGGCAGGAATTGCAAGAAAAAAGAGCTGTTTGGTTTATTTTCACTTTGAGACACTTTAAATGTGCTGCTTTTATTTCTGTTCTTTAAGATAACGAAGAATTTTACTCATGTTACCCATCTCACAGCTATCCAGGAATATGTCTCCAAAGTAATGTTTTAGGTTCTGTATCTGCATGTGTTCATATTCATGCTGTCTGTTATACTGAATGTTGGGAAATGAAGTTCCGTCAGACTGATGCGCTGTATCTTAAGTTCTCACCCCAGAGAATCTTCTATGTTCTAACCCACATTTACCAACAACAACAGGCATCACTGATACATTCAACTTAACCTAAATACACTCTGTTCATATACTCAAGTTGCAGTATGATCACAGACACATCCACCTCTCTCCTATACCTTTTCTTTCTCTATCCTTGTCTTTCTTAATTGTCATTGTCATAAATTTAACAAAGATACTTCAGAAACATCACTGTCAAAACAGTAAAGGGAAAAGAATTGTGTTCATGTGACAAATAAATCCTAATTCAGGCTATGTGTGAGTTTTGCGTTGTAAGTCATTTCTTCCCTTTTCTCTCTCTCACGCTTCTCGTTCTTTCTCACCTCGCTGTTATGTAACTCCAGCAGCTGTTTGAAGACGCAGGAAGGGGGTAGGTGGGTAGAAAACTTTTCAAAGTGTGTCTCTTGCTCCTTGATCAGAACACAGGAGAGAAACGGGTGACAGTTTCTGGTTCCGCTACAATACTTGACAATCGCCCGGTCCCATCTCATGCGCTTTCTTCCTCCTTCTCGCATAACACACGCGACCGATCTCCCCGCCTGACTTGTAGCCGTTTCTCCATTTTGCTCAAGTGTTCCATATTGCGTTATGGTTATCATTTCATTTTACCGTTCCCTAATCTGTCTTTCTCTGTTCCTACGTCTCCCTGATCTCTGCTTTACCATCACTCTTCAGTTGTTTCCCTCTTTTCTTGTTTTCTCCATCTGCCTCTTTCACTTTTTTTTTTTTTACTCTTTCCAGCATTATTGTCATCTTTTATTTGCCTGATTTGGTTCTTCTATTTTTCATTACGCATCTTAGCTGAACAGCAGCAGCACTCGTTTACCTGCACGCACACACAGACACACGCAATATGCATTCCAGCCAAAACGGAGGCCTTGCTTGCTGGACACACAGGGCTGAACAGCTGTGCAGGCAAAGAAAACTTAGTCCCACAATTGCAAACTCACCCAAAAACTTTAATAATAACAAGCATATATATCATTCTCCATATGCTTGCAGAAAGGAAGGCGTGAGTGAAGTCATTGTATTCGCGAGCAAAATCACCCCTACCCTCGCTGATGCTGAGCGAAAGCCCTGATTATGCATTTCTTTACCATTAGTGGGGCACATACAGAAGGCGGCGCCGGTCTGTGGTGTTCACCAACGCACAAGAGTGTTTTATTTCTCACTGCAGCAGACGGGTGATTCTTTCTTGAATGTGAATTTGAATGTTTAGCAGTCGCCCCATGGGTGTATTGTGCTAACAAGCTGTCGGTCTCACCTTTGTTACGAAACGCCTTTTCCTACATTTATATATGTTTCTCATGCTATATGTGTAAATGTCTTCATTTCTGATGCTCCACCGACACTTTTATTCATCTCTAATGAGGCACAAACATCCATCAGTGATGAAAGACACCCCCCCCCCCCCCAGGCTATCAGCACCATTGCAAAGCAGCGTTTTGTTGCAGTAATCCTGGAAGAGGAGGATGAAGTGCAGAGAAGGGAGAGGAAGAAAGCTAAAGGGGCAAGAGAAGAGCAGGAAAGAAATGGATAGAGAAGGAAGGGGAGGAAAGGAGAGAAAGGGGAGGAGGAGGATGAGAGACATGAAGGACAGTTGATAAACTGCGCGGAGCTGGACAGCAGCCAGATCCTTTTAATGAGCAAAGTACTGCACCCAACACCTCACACGTAATTACACGCGCTCTCTCTCTCTCTCTCTCGCTCTCTCTCTTCCTCTCTCTCTCTCTCAATTGCTCTCTCATGCACACACACACACGCATTTGCAGGAACCTTATTTTTGCCTTCCCTACTCTGCAGCATCCCACCATCCAGCACTAAGTACTCCCTCCAGATCAAACAAGCAGCTCACAGTAAGCAGCATACAGATGAGCCTTTCCTTTCCCCCTCCTCCTTGCCATCTCTCTCCCTCTCTCTCATCACAACCCCTGTCTTCTCTTCCTGCAGTAACCTCTTGCTACCCCCCCCCACACACACACCTCCACCCCCACCCCCAACTTCCTCCCTCTCCATCTCCATCTCTTGATGCTCCTCACTCTCGTGGAGAGAAATACATCAGCCATCGCTCGACAAACACACTACACCGACACTGTCCTAGCTGCTGCTCCAATAAAAACATATTACCTGCAAACTCCATTAGGCCTAAGTGTAAGTCACACATACATACATACAGACACACACACACACACAGTTGTGAATATAGCGAGCTTCTGTGTGTAATCAGATCTAGGTTAGCAGCCGTCGTATAATGTTCACTGGAACAGCATGTACCCACCCCATCACACTGCACTCAAACTGAGCTCCTGGAAATACACAGTGTGTGTTTGTGTGTTTGTGTAAGGTCTAATGATGTCCACGCAGGCAGAGTTTTTCAGGCTTGTGTGTAAGTGCAGAAGCAGATGTGATGAGAGGAAGCGTACTCCTGGGTTTGAACTTGTATTAGGATTTCAGAGCGGCGTCGTGTCGCACGCTGTGTGTCTATACTTTCATGAGCACATGTGTGTTTCTGCGTGTGTGCTTCATGTGTTAGAGAGCCCGTGGGGGATCAAATCAGGTGTACAAAAGGACAAGCATGATTTCATGCTATGAAGTTTCAGATTAAAAAATAGCAAACAACTCGCCACCAGGTAGTGTGTTAATTTTCATAAACATGCGATTTGTGGTGCGGTTATTTAATGTGCGACTACATTATAAGTAAACCTGGTCTGAAACCTGAATGTTGAACAGTGAACCCTGCGGTTCTTGCAGTGTGGTGAATAGCTTGTGACACAGTGGCAAAGTAGGGGAACATGCATATGAGAGATAGAGTGGGTAGGGACCTGCAGCTCATTTTTTGCGACCTTTAGCCGGTAATTTCATCCCTGCGCACAACATCTGTGTGCAGTGTGCTCATGCCAAGCTGCCGAGGTGCTGCTGAAACACACAGTTACTGCAGACCTTGACAGAGGACATCGTGTTTGAGAAATCATTGACGATAATTGACAGAAATCATGACAGCAATGGGAAGGTTACGGGAAGATTTACGGCTGTTTCATATGAGAAAACAGAAATTGTCACTCAGAATGAATACAAATGACATGCTATGAATCATAGGTGGAGTGTCCACATTCGTTAGCTGATGATGGTGCTGTGGTCTGGCTGCTTGCTACAGCCCTGCTTGTGTTTGTGCCTCTTCTCTTTAATGAGGGACAAACACTCTCTCTCTCCCCGACTCTCTCTTTCTCTGTGTCTGCCTAATAACCCCTCACAGTAAATAACCATGAGCCTCCGGGGCAATTAGACGGGCACTTGGGGCTTATAGTGTGTTGCTTGGAAACTCACAGAGACACACGTGCACACCGAAACAGCCTAGTTAAAAATGGTGTTATGGAGTAATTGAGACATCCGATGTAAACAAAGCGACGGATCAATGCCGAGATAGAAAGATTAAAAGTTAAGGAGAAGAAACTTTGAGAAGAGAATATGTCTGTGAAGGTTCTCAGTCATCCAGGTCATCGTAGTCAAAGGAGCTTGCAAAGAAAAGCGTCTGGACTTCTTTAAGTTACTTGAAGACGTTTCACCTCTCATCCGAGAAGCTTCTTCAGTTCTAAGGTCAAATGCCAATTGAGAAGAGAAAGACAACCGCTGGGTGTTTTAAGTCTTTAACAAGGATGGTGTCTTGTCGTCCTTGGTATGTACCTTTAATCTGTGCTTCTGTTACCCATTCTGTCTCCTCTCCTCTCTTTGACCTCACATATTTGTGTTGGTCTGAGACTGAGAGACAGGCAGGGGGGTGGAGGGCTGAGGAGGAGAAAGCAAGAGGGACACAGAACAGAGGGAAGCTTTCACCTTTCATTTCACCACAACAATGAGTTGCCAATTTCAGTATGCCCTTTACAGGCCATCATGCACACACCTACGCACACGCGCAAACACACAAACACACACAGAAACCTGCTCTCCACATGACTCCCAATCTCCATGATAATCAGCTTCCTTTCATTGTGTTGCATCATGCAGGAAAGCCAGTGTATAGTCTGTGTGTGAAGGAGAAAGAGTCACAGGAGAAGGAGAGCAGACGATTTGTGTGCTTTCGCGTGTGTTTCTGCATATTGCGTGCAACAGCCTGCCGTCTCTTTAGCAGCGATTGTGTGTTTGAGGGAAAGTGCCTTGCCATGTTTTGGCAAAGCAGTGGGGCAGTTCTTAACTTAAGTTTTTCTTTTAAACACACATTCAGAATCTTATAGACGTATTGCTGGAAAAGAGATTTGTAACTGTAGATATGTGGTGCATTCATTGCTGTTGTACTCTTTTTACATGGAAAAAATTCATTTCTGCACACGCACACTGTTTACGTGCTTGACGACAATCAAGCCGCTGCATCGCTATAGGGGATCGGCCTCATCTTCCATTCATATATTTTACTCCCTCTCTTATCACTTCCCCTCTCCCGCTCTATCATTCTCTTATTCTTCCTCTTGTGTGCATATTGTCACTATATTTCCTGACACACACACAAACACACACGCCACTGCTGTTTTCCATCTCACCTCTGTTTTCTCTCCCTGACACCTCTCTACACCCTCTCTGCGTTATCGCGTCGTTACCCCTCCTCCCCCGCTGTGCGCACTCTCTCTCTCCCTCTCGTCCTATCCCAGCACATAAACACAAATGGACCTATACGCACACACACACACACACACACACACACACACACACACACACACATTGCCGTATCTTTCTCCACCTCCCCCCTCGCTTTATTTACTCTCCCTCTCTCTCTCTCTCTCTCTGTCACACCTTCTCCCTCAGCCCTCTTTCCTCCCTCCCTCCCTCCCTCCCTCCCTCCCTCGCACACTCTCTGTCCACCTCATCCCATCTCTCCCTCTCCTCGGGGTGAACGAAGCTGTCGGTAGCATCACTTTCAGTCAGCAGTGACACTGCAGTCTCGGTGCATCTTTTAATGACACGCTGTAGTAAAGGCACCTCAGAAATGAGCTATGCAGCATGTTGGACGTGCAGCACTCACATATAGATCAGTGTGCATATGTACCGTACAGCATGCATCCAGAGCCAGGAAATAGGCAATGCCATACTAAAAATAGCATATGAGCTTTAACACGCTGTGCCTAAACTCCATGCAGACACACAAACAAAATACAAAGATCTAGAAAAATTTATCTGTATTCCAAACTAAACACATTTTACAATCTGACCTCATCACTGGTTTCATAAGATTAATATTGATGTGTGTATTTCAGATTTGTCCTTATGCAATAGGCAGAGTAAACAGCGTGCTATGACACATCGCTGCTCTGACATAGCGTCCTGTTAGAAGACTACGTAACACATCCTAAGGCGCAGGATGCTGAACGGAGCTTGGAAGGGAGGAAAAAAAACAAACAAACCCCAGACAAACAGAAAGAGAGGTTGCAGCTCATGCCTCCGCTGCTTGTTATCCATGTGTTTTGCAGGCAGATATGGCTTTAATTTTTTTTTTGGTGCCTGTTGTTTGGACAGATGCTGGTGGAAAACAGGGTTGAAGCAGGTGTTGGGAGTGTGTGTTTATGTGGGAGGCAAATGTTCTTCCTCTCTGAACCCCCCCCTCCAAAAAAAAAAAACACCCAGCAAATGAAAATAGAACGCAGTCACACGAGAGACCCTGCTGTCCTCTATTCAGCATGCACAGGCACACACACACATACACGCACACACAGATGTACACATCGACAAAACAGACACAAACAGACACAAACACACCCCCTTGGCCAATACACCTTGCTCACACTTCCATCTGCACTGTGCTGCGCTCCAACTTGTATCCTGCCTTAGAAGAGATGCAAATGTCAGGGAGAAGCGTGGTACCTGTGTTAGGGGTCAGCCGTTCTTTCCTTCTTTTGTTGGCCCTTCCAGTCCCCCTCTTGTTCAGCTGGTCTGAGCTGAGGTGAGCTGAGCTGAGCCGAGCCAAGCGTACAGCGGCGAGGCTCAATCCTTTTAGCCTGCGATGCTGAAAATGGCACCAGTATTCCCTGATAGCAGCAGCCTGCCTGCCTCTCTCTCTCTCTCTCTCTCTCCTGCTCTCCCTCTCTCCTGCTCTCTAGCTCGCCTCCCTCCTCTGCTTGTCTGCTGCCATGTCGAGTGCACGTAGGGCGAGGGGCGGGCCGAGAAGAGGGGTGGTGGGGGGGTGGTGGTGGTGGTGGTGGAGGATAGAGTGAGGGGGACTCAGGGGGATAAGAAAGCAATTAGAAGACGGCCCTCTTCCTACCAGTCGGGAATGTATAATGGAATTAGATTTTTTGAGGGGGGGGGGTCAATGGTGAGCATTGGAGGGAGGTTGGAGGGACACTGGGGTGCGTGGTCCTGCAGCCTCTGCTGGGGAGTCCAGGAGCTTGTCTGACAGTCACCACTCAGAAATGTGTGCGCAAGGGAGAGCAGATGGGTGTGTGTGTGTGTGTGAGTGTGTGTGTGTGTGTGTGTGTGTGTGTGTGTGAGTGTGGGGTGATTGCTATCGCCCTGTGTGTGTGTTTGTGTGTCAGGACTAGCGAAAGAGAGAGGGAGAGAGAGATTGCTGATGTGCTGATGGGAGGAAGGAGAGGAGTGGTTGAGCTGTGGGACCACCTGCTTCTCTCTCTCTCTCTTGCACTCTGAGGTACTCGGCAGGAGAGAGAAAGGGTGAGCGGCAGCTTCAAAGCCTTCTCTCTCAGGTTCGCTCACCCTCCTCCTCTCCTCTCCTCCCTCCCTCCCTTCGCTCCCACCCTTCCTCACTTTTCTCTCTCTCTGAGTGGGTGGCGAGGAAGCTGCATGTGTGTCTGGAAAGACAACCGTGCGTGTATGGGTGTATGGGTGTATGTGTGCGTGTGTGTGTGCAGAAGGGAAGGAGAGAGAATTTAATATGCAATTTTCAGTGTGCAGTTGCCCGTGTCTGTGTTTGTTTTGTTGTGTCCTTCTTTTTTTGTTTATCCTGTTTGGGTTGGATGTGTTTGTTGTCGTTTGTTATTATCTGGAATATGTGTGTGTGTGTGTGTGTGCGTGTGTGTGTAAGAGAGAGCGAGAGAGAATGGGGGACAGAGACATACTCTCTGTGTTTACTCACGTATGAAAAGAGATGACCAAAATCCCAGTGTGAAAGACTGTGATAGGAAGAGATGGGGGGGGGGGGGGGGGGGGGGGGAGCTGCAGTGTGTTTTGGTGTTTATGAGACAATTAGATAGCAAATGAAAAAAAAAGGGGAGGGGTGTTTTCTCCTATGCTAAGGTGTGTGCGGTGTGTGTGCGTGTGTGTGCTTGTGTGTAAAGGGGAGAGACAGAGCGGTCTTTTGACGGAGAGAGAGCGAGCCAGGCACTGCATGGGGGAGATATGTGTAGGCATGTGTCACTGATTGTGCCATGAATGAAAATAAGGAGGAAGGGAGGGGAGGGGGAGGAGGGAGTGGGACTGTGACTCTCCTCCCATTCAGCCATCTCCTCCTCTCTTTCCTTTCCTCTCCCTCTTGAGTGACAGACGAGGCGCTGCCGGCAGCGTGCCCGGGCGCGCGTCAGTAATCAGCGTCTTCTCCTCTTCTTTCCGCTTTGCTCGAGCTTCGCCTATTTCGGTCATTCTTGAATTTCTCCCGTGCAGCCAAGGGCGCTTCATCGGGTTCAGAATGCCCCCTCCTCCTGCTCCTCCCACCCTTCTCTTCCGTATATCGCTCGCTGTGCAATTACGGCAATGGCCCGTGATCTGCTCCTGGCACGCACGCGCCAGGATGGACAGATGAGCAGAAGAGCAGAGAAGAGCCACGCTCGGCTGCTTTTTCTTTCTTTTTTTTCACACGTTCACAAAACAAACGAGACTCAGTGGCACGCGGGCGTATCCGCGTGCTCGCCTTCGGCTCAAGGGCGATTGATTTGGAGTTTAATTTCTCCCCACCGGGTTCTTGACGCAAAAGGATGCGCCTCCGTCTGACCTTGACAGCAGACGGGGTGCGGGGGTGGGGGAAGTTTCGGGACACGCGCTTACATTACCTCCCCAACGCAGACCCCCTCTACTCTCTCTCTCTCTCTCTCACTCACTCACACACACACACACACGGGGCATGGTCACCTGAAAACGTCTAAACCGTCCTATGCGCTTTTATAAATGAACGCTTTCCATCTGCTTTCTAATTATAGCTAAGGCAGGGCTAACTCCCAATTTTAGCTGCAGCCGCGAAATAGCCGTCTTTTAATCATTCATGAGCTCAGACACAGAGCGTCCTCCTGCTGCTGGCACAAGCGCGTAAGCTACCGCCAGGCTGTTGTTCAGCCGAGTGAAAAACAACGTGGACAGGCCCCGCTGCTCACGGAGCAACAATGCTCCCTTCCTTCCCTCCCTTAAGGTGAAATGGGACACAAAGATGTCAATCTGACATGCAGGTGACATTTCGGCCTCGTCCACCTTTAAGGCGATGCCACTGGACGCGCAGAGCCAAACCAAACCACGCAGGGCCCTGAATCATTTCGGTGCAGCTTATCCTCCTGGGGACGCATTTGTTTTCTTTTCTTTTTTCTTTCTTTTTTTGATCAGTGCGGATCTGAGTGGATCGTGATTTTGCCTACAGCGCTGACATCAGTGGAGATGGACAGGGGTTAGAAACGAGTGCCTCTGAAGCCGCGTTTGAAAGCGCCTCTCATCTCAGCTCGCCATACGCTCTGACGCACACATGCGAGCTGGGTTGTGTGAACAGTTTGAAGGGAGAGTGGTGTGTTTGTTTACCAGTCAAATATATCTGGGAGGAAGCAGCTCTCTTTGCTTATAATAATAAGTCAGTCTGCGGCACTGAGCCGTGGATCTCAGGGGTGGATATCGGCGTTTTTAAATGGTGTTTATCGTCGTTTTGTTTAGTTTTGTGATTGTTTTTTGCCTCCTTTCAGAAGTTCAAAAGTTTGGTTTTCATGAAATGCCAACTCGGCCATACTTCAAGTTCACTGATGGGGGAAAAGCACGGGTGATGCAAGGGTCACGGTCATCCAGGACTCAACCATACACACATAGACACACACGCACACACCTTGGCTCAACTTGGATCAATGGGAAGGAGGACAGGAAAGGGGTGGCTCTCTGTTGCCATAGAGACGGGAGGACAGTGGTGTTGGATACTGTTACTAGGCAGGAGAGGCCGCCATTCTGAAAGCGGGGTGACCTGCTGTGGAGGGGGAAACAACATCGGGGCCGAGAGTGAGGGAACATTAACTATTTCTGTTTAGGTTATTTCCCTCTGGTCAAGTAAACTGCAAATGGTAATATGGTGAAGTGTGTGTGTGTGTGTGTGCCATGTTTCATTAAATAAATACTTACATCCATGAATAAATAAACAAATCCCAGAATCTGACCTTTTCAAACGCAGACTCGATATTCTTTTTTTTTTTTTTTTTTTTTTTTTACAGACAACTATTTACAGTTACACGAGTCAGTCTAAAGTCTAATCCCAGCCTAGTGGCAGTGCTATTAATTGCAACAACATGGCTAAAATAGCTTTTCACGCCCCCCCCCCTCCCCCACACACACACGCACACACACGCACACACACACACACCATCATCACCCAAATTGCATCTGTCTTCTTTTGATGTTTATTTTATTATTTAATTATTTATATAGTTCACTCGTGCAGTGCTTTTTTTAAAGCATGTGCTTCCGACCCTCCTCAAATGTAATTTTGACACTTGTAGCATCACGTGATTTTGTTCAAGAAAGGGCAGAGAAACTGGGCTGCTGCCATCAATCCAGTCTAGATGGTTAAACAGGACTACAGGACAGAGTGAGGGAAAACGGATATATTTAATTTTGGGGGGAGCTGTTCCTTTAACCCTTTTCACAAACAAATGAGTGGCGTCATGCCGACACCGTGTGTGTGTGTGTGTGTGGGTGTCATTATACCTTCAAACCGACTGACGCTGTCCCATGCTGGTAGCCTCTGTGTCTTTGAGGGACAGCGAAGGTCACGAAAGCTATAATCAAACCAAGCTCATCAAGCACAGCGAGCACGCATGTACGCGTGTACGCATCACCGTCTGCGTGCTCAACCCAGGACAACAAATAACGTCACCTCCACGACACAGATGTAAACAACTCAAACGTGAACGCGAGGTTCGAGCGCCACCTATTGAAATGTGTCCGGGAAGAGCTGATTAGATAAACTACCCACTGGCGCCATCTGCTGGGGAGTAATCGGTGTACTTTTATTTAATGTGAAGCAGGAAAGCGGCGCACAAAAGTAGCCATCGAAAAAAAGGGGCACGGAAGCCATCATCTGCCTTTGACTGCGACTTTTAAAAACACCAACAGCTAAAAGAAAAGTCCAGAGATAAAGCTCACAGCCGCTAGAAGGCTCCAGTCGTGACACCTCCTAAAAGTGTGGCTGCACATCCGCTGCCCCACAAACACCAGGCGCTGTCCGCGGTGCTGTTCGCCGCACTGCTGAGATTACACCGGCAGTAATTTTAGCACCACGGACAGCGCCTCGGTCGCCATTATTAAGCACACCATTAATTTAGTACCTTTTAACACCAACAGCGCTCTGGGATATGTGCATGTATGTGTGTGTATGCTCGGACGACTAATGCAAAGCTCGATATTCTCGCCTTTAAGGACTAAAAGCGTTCTCTAACTGAAGGTTTAAGTGAAAGGCCGAGAATCAGGCTCTATGGAATGAAAGACTGAGCCGAGATTTACACGTGACATAAAATTATGTGATGTTCAGGGTTTGTCTGACTTAAATAAACGGAAGTTTTTTTTTTTTTTATTACATCAGAGTTATATACAGCTATATACATTTTGGTTAACAAGTTAGGATGCTGTGAAAAACAATGATTTGCAGATTATTTGAAGCTTACATAAAAAAAGAGAGGCAAAGCATAATTAGAATTTAGCGCCAGTTACACTTTTTTTAATGCTGCTGGAGGAACAACAAAAAGACTGAAAGAGTTGTCAGATGCTAATAAAGAACTCCTCCTTCTGTTATTGTTACTATTAATCTGGTTAACTGGCATAACATATACCAACATGATCTGTGCCAAGTCTCGTTTAAGACTTACTGAGATAAAATGGAAATCTGGACAGTTCATAAGTTTGTCTGGGTATGGGGTAAACCTAGTGCCCCTAACATGTGAAGTCCCCATTATTGGTGAACATTATTTTCAGGTTTGGGACATATATTGTATTATTTCAGCACCAAACCTTTACACATACTCTGGCCGCATGAACCTGTAAGTAAGAGAGGGGTTATCTAGATTCAAGTTCAGTCCTGTGACCCATTAAAAACATTTGGTGCGTTATTCAATGAAAAAAGAAATACAACAAACATGCCCCGAACAACAGATCCCAAACACTTGTGCACTTATTTTTTGGATTGTGTTGCCACTTGTATCAGAAAAGATAAAAGGAAATTGTAGGTGAAATGCTGCCGTCAAAAATGCAAATTGAATTGTTTGTAGTTGTGTGTATAGCCTGGACTCTGCTCACCCTTAAAGCTGCCAGCCTATATTATGGAAATGACCAAGTGGGGTCATTTATGATTCCACTTTATGAGCCATTAATATTTTTTAATGGTTCTATTTGTGTTTGTCAATCTGTTTTCTTCATGTGACAGATATTCTATAATGTGCTAATGGTTCTAATTATAGTTTTCAATCATTTTTATGATTAGTTAGAGCTTGCCTCAAGCCTTCTGCAGCAGTAAATATTGGTATTTGAGGTCTGTTAGCTGTGGTTCACTGCGAACATTAAAATGTCATTATTAGAAATGATGAATTACATTTAAATCAAAGAATATAATGACAAAGAAAACAAACAAACAAAGACTCATAGATGAGCCAGAACAGCTTTTTGTTATCTATGCCACACCAATTTCTGTAAAAGTAAAAATGACAATTTGTAGACGTACATTAAAAATGTAAGTTGTTGTTTTTTTTTTTTAAATTTAAATATCACAATAGCCAGTTATTTATATGGCAATATCCTTATAGCTTGAGTCCTAAATGACACCACTTGGTAACTTGAAGGCTAAGTGATCAAACAGCCATGATGAATGTGCAGTTTTTTCATTTAATATTCAGAGGTTGAAGGAGTTTTGACTGGAAACTCTTGAGTAATCCCAGCCTCGTTTCTATGAGGATGTTAGTCCTCACGGGCAAACACATTTACATCCACCCATGCGTAAAATAAAGAGCAGTATAAATCACACATCTGCAGAAACATGCAAACACATGCACACGCTTTCATGATCCTGGTATCCGGTTGGTTTGGATCTTTCAGTCTTTTTGGTTACTTTCTGTTTTGTTATTTGCATGTGCCTCCTTTGTGATTGGTCCATCCTCACTGTTTATACCTGTTTTAAGTGTCCCCACCTGTGTCTGTGTATAGTCTGGTCTTTTCCTCTGTTAGGATTTCTGCTTAGGCTACCTGAGTTAGTTAGCTGCTCACTCCATGTTGCTGTTTTACTTCTGCATGTTTCCTTGTGAGTTTAGTTTAGTTTTACTAATAGTTGTTGCTGTTGGCCAATAAGGGCTCATTCCGCTTCGTCCTCCTGCACTTCATGGTGCACTCTTCACCATTGCTACTCTTGACACACAGGGATTTGTCCTCACTTTTTGCTTTTATTGCACACTTAAATCATTTAGTAAACAGGTCTTCACAGTAACAATGCAAGAGCAGAAAACAGAAGCAAACCACTGTGCAGTGCAGCTTGATAGATCTTCAAAGTATTTATCGGTATTTACAATGAAAATACAAAAAAAGGACTTCGATGTCCCCGTGTCTATCCCTGGCATTTTAACGTCGCTATCCCTGCCAAGTGTTTTCCAAACTTGACATCAGCCACTCAGACTTTTGTTGCTCTGTGAATCCGGTCTGTACTGCCAACCCCAAAACATTCAAGTACTGTATTTCTGTCATTGCACAGATACTGGGTTAGCCAATACAGAGGACTCTTAGAAGGAAAGAGAAAATTCTACTGGTCCCACGTCAGCAACTTGATTGGTTTTTCCTATCATTTCAAACATAAAAAATATACACAATGGCAACTTAAATAGGATCCAAATTCAAAAGTATCCTCCTATCCAACTGAATGCAACAGGAAGAAAAACCAGGATGGAAAAAACAGGCTTTTGTGATGCTCTGAGAGCTATTTGGACACAAAATCTGTAACAAGTCTGCATTACAGAAACTGTGATGTTACATCAGGTTGCCCCCATGAATGGCTCATTTGATGTAGGTGACCATCATGTCAGTGTGGTGCCGAGTCTTAACATTTGAAGTTTTTTGGTAAATATCGTACTGTTGTAGTGATGTGCTGTACGTAGTGCAAGCTTAACTTTCGTGGGAGGAAGGGGGTGACAAAAAATACACAAAGCTGAAATAAGGCAATGTGAAGGTACTGTTTGAACTACAGTGTGAAATACTTGCACTTATGTTGTCGAGCTTGTGCCAAGACAAAAACCTTATAAATATAGATTATTGGAAAACTTGATATTCTCCTGGTTGTCGTTTGTGCCAGGAATGACTTAAAACTTGAAAACATTCAATGTAAAACACTGAATTCTGACACATTTTGCAAAAATGAAACGTTTTCATACATCGTCATAACTCATAAAGCTTATTGTCTGACCATATATTCCCTAGTCAGTGTAGGTTCTCATTTGGTTATGTTCTAATATAATAAAACACACAAAGCAAACCGATGCCCTCCATACTCAGGCCAAACAGGACAAAGTCGGAACACAGCAGTGGTTCCTTGATGTCTCATACAACATCTGGTAGAACAAAAATACATCTGTATCTAACAAATACAAAGTGCTGCGTGTGGACAGTCTTTTGTGGTATTTGTAGACAGTTTCTTCCATATAAACACACTTAAAAGCAGTTTCCATATAGGCAATGATGGCAAGTCTTGGAATTCACTGAATTCAGCTTGATATCAGAAGTAGAATTTTTTTTTTTTTTTTTGTGTGTGTGTCTAATCCCATTAGTTGAACAGCCACGGTCCATTGGTGTCAGCTCTTCGCACTCACTACCTGTGGCCAGGGCCCCTGTGGGTGGCTGTGTCCCCAACTAAATCTTCCTCCACAACATTAACATATCCTTCTTTCTCTATGCAGCCAGCCACGACCTGCAGCACCAGCTGGAGCCTGCGGTCCATGGCCTGAAGGTGAGGCTGAATTAGAATAGGGGATAGGCGGTCACGCAGCAGCGACTCCTCCATCATGGAGCTCAGCTGGTACTCCTCTTTGGCCAGCAGCTGGAGACGCAGGTAAGTTGACTTCCTCATCCTTGAAATGGTGGAAAAGAAAAAGGGTTATTGCCCATCTCTTAAGAAAATAGAAACTTTTTGTGTTCAACACGATGATCATAAAACACATGAATCTAGTAAACCCACCAACTAGTACTTTTTTTTCAATTTAATTAAAATGAATTTTATTTATATAGCACAAAATCACAAAAGCACTCTCCTCATGGTGCTTAATATTCTAAAGACCCTACAGTAATACAGAGAAACCCCAACAATGAGATGACCCCCTGTGAGCAACAACTTTGGTGACAGTGGGAAGGAAGAACTCCCTTTTAACAGGAAGAAACCCAAAAACATGCTGTGGAAAAATAAAAGTGAAAAGTTTATTTCATACTAACGAACCTATTTGTTTCAGTGTACCACTAGACCAAATCATATGGTGTGTCCGAAACTGAACTTTTATTCCACGGGGACCGTTGATCTCTGGATTTGACCTTAATACTTGTTTGTTTTTATCCACAATATGACTGTTTGATGGGGCGATCAGCCTCCTTTAGTCCTAAAGCTAGGAGGAGAAGGAACCTATCAAAATGACTGTCATTCACTAACTAACTAAAATCTTACCTGCAGCACTGACTCAGAGGTACCAGGATGGAGAGCTCATCGTGAGAGTGCTTTCCAAACCTGCAAGTGTGGGGATAAAGAAATAAGAATGAATTATCACAACAGTGGATTTAGTTTGTTAGACAAACAGAGTTTATTTCCTTATTAATTGTGAAAATGTCCTCTTGAAATGGTTTTTAAAATACTCTATAATGAGAAGAACGATTATGTGGTAAGGTCACAAAGTTCTGCAGCTAGTAGCATAACAATAAAAACAAAACATACTTGATTTAAATCTTATAGGCTTTTCTACTCTACTGGAGCACTCAAAGCAATTTATACAACATGCCTCATTCACACAAGCACTATTTTCTATTCCCAAGTTCTTTCTATCTAACAGTCACACTCTGATGAATCCACCGGAGAGCAACGGGGGTTCAGTATCTTGCTCAACAATAGTTTGGTATGCAGACCGGTGCCTTCCAATTACTGGATGACCTGCTCTACCTCTGCAGACACCCTAGGTAGTCACAGAGGGTGGAGCTGTATTGCTTCCACTGCTTCCAGTTTTTAGATGACTCCCTTGTGCACTTGTGCTGTATCTCCTTCAGCGTGTATTCTATTCACTGCTCATGATCCAGTGAATCCAGAAAAAATATTTAGGCTCCTGAGCTGATACACAACTGTCGGGTTTGGAAGCTGTAAACTCGCATTGCTGTTTGGTCACACTTTATGGGCAAAGTTACAACCGCAAATGTATCTTAATTACTGATTATAATCTGCTACTAACAGCAAAACAATGATGATTTCATCCATTAGGTGCCGAAGTAGATTAAACCTAAACTGGTTACCAAGACAGCCCCTTTTAAATTAGTTGAATATCTTTACCCTCTTCCATTGTCAAGGTGAATGATGAAGGTGTCGTTTCCAAACTTCTCAAAAGTTTCATAATGATGGCGATCCATGTTACCTGTACAGGGGGAAATGGCACATTAGAAGACTCACAAATACACCTTTTTATCATTTTAATGTTTACTTGGTTTTCCTCTTACCCATTAAGAAGTCAAAGATGGTCATGTCCATGATGTCCAGCAGTCGAGTGCCTCGGTCATACGGGGGTGTTTGCTTCACCTCGTCACAGTAATCTGGATCCACCTCCCACCTGTGAATATGCAGAAAATCACTTAATACTTGACTCATATGTTTGGACTGGCTAAAGGCATGACTGTGATCACAAACATATATGAATGTTGTGTCTCAGTATCGTTTTCTTACTCTGCTTTCTTGCGTTTGTGGTAGGAGCGCCTCCAGGGGTTTCTCCAGGTCTTGCGTTTGGCTAGGTTCAGATCTGGGAGGAAGGCTGCGAGTGAGCCTTCAATTTGGTCCGGTTTGCCACACAGAGCGTGCTCGGTGGAGCAGTAGTAAGAGCATTCACCATAGAAGCAGACATTATTGGCTGACAAAAGAAAAAGTGAAGGCACGGATTTAGAAATGCTGATTTAGTTCACACGGAGACACAGAGGAGAAAATGATTAATGGCGGCGATGAGGAACCGCTGACCCCGGTACAATCAAAGACAACATGCGAAAACTTTATTCACGCCCTCATGCCGAGAGGATGTAAACAAGCATAAGCATTAGACCACAGGCTGCCACATTGCTTTCACTGTATCCGTGTGTGCCGTTCAGTGAACACAACGGGAGAAATAAATCATTCTACATTTCAAAAGAAAGCGTTTTTGCAGTTTAATAGAAAATGACTTCTTACACTACATCAGATTAATCCATCTTAAACACGTTACACACAATGCATCACAACTTCTGATTTTAGCCACTTAAGTGTGATGTTTTTTTTTTGTTTTTGTTTTTTTACCTTACATGCAGTTTTCTGAAAAGAAGTTACTAAAGAAAGGTTTCTAATCTAAACCATTTACTTTTAAAGAACTTAACATCGACTATAACCAAAATACATGGGACTGACAAATTAAAGGAAAAAACAGAACCAAAAACACTTCATTTTGCTGGGTGACCAAACATCTGAAGTACACATGTGTTGGTTCTTTAATTTGCCTCATAAGACCTGAACAAGCTCCAGAAACTTATAATAGGTATTTAAAACCTAGACCGTATGAAGTACATGTAGTTTCCTCTTATTTCTCATTTCTGTTTTACACAAAGGTCTCTATGTTTACACTGTAAGTTTCATTATGATAGCTCCTTTCCGGAAGGCATCTGTGAATTGGTGGCTCTTGATCCACTGACACCATCTCAGTCTTCCTTGTGAAATTTCTTGAATTGACTTTTCTTTTCCTCTCCAGGCTGCATTCGTTTCTGTTGCTTGTGCACGTTTACAACCACGTACTCCAAACCTAGCTTACTATCTCAGAAAAGTTGTGTAATACTTGTCTTACATGTGATGAACACAGAAAATGTGAAAGTTTATCTTTTTAAATGAAGTCAGAAAAACTGACTTTTTCAAGATCTTATTATTATTAGATGCTGGAGTGTTTCTATAAAAAAACAACAACCCCAAAACATCCTAATTCCTGCACTGATGAGGTTTGTGTGTTATCTTGCAGTGCCACCATGTGGAGAGTTCTGGCTATAGCTTTATATGACTATTTTTTTCCACACTAGGAGACCAGGGCACAGTGACTGACACTACCCTAAGCTACAAGTCCATACTCCACTTTGCAAATTACAGTTTACAGTTTAACTGAAGTCTTACTAGATAAGTCAGTGAGTTGGGGTTGCTCTGTGCTGTTTCCAAGTTGGATTTATGATGCAGTCAAGTAGCTGCATCTCTCTGCTAAGCTGCAGAGACCAAAGTCTCTACCTGGTGAGATGAAGAAGGTCCTCCACAGCTTCTTATCACGTGTCAGGTCTCTGATTTCTCTCGTCATGTTCACCAGTCGTCCTGCTACTGGGGGAACTCTCCGGAAGTCAAGAATCCTATAAAGCAAAAGAAAGAAGTGCAGAAAAAGCGAATCATTCAGTATTTAAACACAAATGATGATGCACAGAAGCAGATTTTGCTATAGTGGCAAATTGGACTAGGTCCACATTTTACTGCCTTTAAACCATCGGACAAAATTTACTTTGTACTGAACAGATGATGCTACAGAGCAACTTCAGCCTGCAGCTCATTCTCCTGTGCTGCTCCAGGCAGGGCTGAGTATTTCCAGCAAAGCAAGAGAGCTCTGAACGTTGAGCACCTGCTTTGTTTTAACAAACAGCTTTGAACTTCCTCTTTTATCCTGCTTGCACTTTATCTTTGATACACGCACGCCAACAGAGGCTTAAAAGGAAATATTTTCATGTAAGAAGGCGTCATTCTGCAGATTAATACTATGTGCTCGATCAAGTAAAAAGGTAGGTGGAAACATTTATAAACTGCTGCCATAAAACACATGAAAAAACTATAATTTAATAAAACTCATCCAGTCTGGATCAGCTTGTGTGCATAAACGTGTGACTCTTTCTCTTTCTCCATGGCAAACTGCTGAAGGCTCACTCACACGTATTGTTTGCTTACGTATGTCTCGTAGAAGCAGACTCATATATATTAATATATAATAATAAGAAACACTTCATGACAGTTGTTTTTAAACACAACTGAGATGGGTGGTTAAAATGTGTTATACATGCTGTAAAAACCATTGTAAAAAAAGTTCAGCTAGAAAGTTGTTACTAGATGTAACTCTGGTTCTAAGAATATACACAAGGTCCCTAATGGGCCTGTGGTTGTGTGGGGCTGACCAGAGGGTTGTGAGAGACACTCCATGGCTCTGCCCCTTCACACAAGTCCATTTGTGAATGAATAAAGACTGGCAAAGTGAGACATCAGGAGTTTTTCTGTATTTTGATATTATATTTAGTGACTTCCAGTTAAATTTTACACTACATGACATCATTTTTATGACTTCAGCATTCAAGATGTAGCAATAAATTAATCATCTTTACTGGACAATCTGTTTCCCTCTGTGAATGGCACCAAAAAAAAATCAATTTATTTGAACCTGTTGACACCTTTTTTGTCTTTATTTAACTTCCAATACAAGATATACACAGACCATTCACATGATCACGTTCTTTTCTCACCACCAGTATTCAGATCAGGGTAGTTCTATGTTCCTTGGCCCAATTCTTCCTTTCTGTCTCCACCTTTCAATCTCTTCTTTTCTTATATTATGTCACATAAGGCACCTATTCAACCCCTGTTTAGCCTCTCCCATTATATGTTTGCCGTCTAATAGATCTTGATCTATTTGAAACTAAAGCTAAGCCTCCTGGGAGCAGATAGACACACACAGACAGGCTCAGTGGAACAGAGTTGGCGAAACTTAAGCCCACAGAGGAGAGCATTCAGGAGCGACAAAATGCACCGTCATTTTGGGCCGTGATGACAAAAGAGCACCTGTTCTTCTACATGCATGTGTGTGCCAGTGTGTAGTCTCTGTGAGAGCACACTCAGGCTTTTATTCGTGTACACTCCACCTTTTACACACCCTTGAGTCATGCATTGTGCAAAACAGATGGCACGACAGTAGGCAAAGAACAAGCGGACAAATCCCCCTGAGGTTTGAAAGTAATCACTGGAAAGCAGTTACTTTTCCTAGTATCTTCAAGATACAATGGTGGTACAATTTGTAAGAAGTGTCTAGTTTTAGCAGGGCCAAACAACCTCCTACTCTGCATCAATATGAAGTAATATAACAGTAGTAGCTCAGTCTGGTATCCAGAGGCTGCAGTGGTCGGGCAGCTGCACTATAACTCACAGGCAGCCCCACATGGTGAATGTGACCTAAAAACAAACAGCTCTTTAGGGGTAACACAGGCACCACCTCCCTGCAGCAAATAACCACGTTCTGGGTGTAATGGCATGTTTGCGATTTTCCTATTTGGCTCTATCTGCCTACCCAGATGAACATGTGTTGGCGATCTCATCTAAAAGAGAGCGAGATCGCGTGTTTGTGAGCATGTGTCAGATAATTACCGCACCCTCAAGAAATCCTAAGATGCCCAGTAGTCCATTTATCATCCTGTCCCAGAATCCCAAATGATCAAATCTGAGTGCTCTTCTTTTGATATATTTTTCTACCTTGTCAGCTTAAGTCCTCAGAGCCAAGGGATCATGCTGAAATCAATATACTCAGCACCAACTAGAGGAGATGATCCCTGCTTTTGGCGTGTTATCTAATCCCTCGTGTACTTAATCCCTTTCAGATTTTCACAGTTTAAGTCCATTATGGCACACCTCCGGTTTATAATGGGGTAAAAGTCGCGGTCGGTGTGACCTGTCATTCTTTCTGGAACAGACTGTGAGGGATGATTAGAAAATGGGCGAAGTAGGGAAGCACATGGGTCACATTCTGGCACCACATGTATGTTTCCTTTTCTTTTTTTATAGTTGAGTGGTAAAAGATGGAAAACTTACCGATCCAAATGAAAAGCAGCGATCTCAGCATTGTGCCTCTCGAAGTCGGAGAAATAGAAGAAATCTGGAGGCGTTTCCTGCTCCCGCGTCTGCCTGAAAGATAAAACACAGCATAAAGCACCGCATCAGCAGGAGAAATCAAAGCAGTTGCTTTTTTAATGTGATTTCCTTGCATATATATATGTGTGTACACACACACATATATTTTATATATATATAATTACTTTTTGCTTAGGAACATGACGATGTGCATTAAAAATTCTGAACGACAAAAAATCAACCCCTGCTTTCATTTCTTTTCAAGATAATTCATCAGGAGGGTGATCTTATAAACATGTCATTTTATGAATCAGATGTGTTTTAATTTGAATTATGCAGCCTTTTGATTCGTGACATTCTCTTCCCGTCTATGCAAATCTTTCCAACTTTCATCAGATTTTTGCTTCCTGCAGGGCCAAACTCATCTAAGCCTCTGCATCCTTTTCTAGGCCAGAATCTGACTCATACGACTGTAAAGCCTGTGTGGACAAGGCTGCTGAAGGGAAGCTGCACGAGATTCTCCCTCGCATCCTTTAGTTCCTCTCAGCAAACACAAAAAACTCGCAATCTCTGCCAAGCAAGCCATGGATCTGAATCAGGAAATGCTAGAAGCCTCTTTGTGCCGGTCTTTGTCTTTGGCTCTCACTGTCTGCTCACCCGTCTGGGAGAAGAATATTATCGCTCCACTTTCACTCACTTTCTTTGTTTTTCTCCCAAACCGCACATACATTGACGCACCTGACAACAGCCTGTGCTATAACTCCTCTGCTTGCACAAACCACACATGCACATACTTGTGAATGCTAACACTTTCTGCTCTGCTCTGCCCTGCCTTGTTTTTTTTCTCGTCTCCTCTCAGACTTAAGGGCAGAGTGTCACATTATCCCCACTCCACCCTTTCTATTTTCTTGAAAATCTAAAGCGGTGACAACAGAAAATGACCTGTCCTCCTTCTCTTTTACATTTCAGGGAAGCAGCCATTTACCCATAAATCAATTGCTGCCATTGTAATCCTTTCTTTCCAACCCAGAGGAGGGAGGGGAGTAATGGTGTTTTCATTTTCAGGGTGCAGGGTGGGGGATAAAAGATACCGTGTAAGTGGAGAGGGAGCTGAATAAACAGCAGCAAGAGGTGACCCCGTGAGTCATCGCACTGAAAGCCGCTGTGATTTCAATCTGACGTCAATTAAATAGTTTGCAATTGAGGTGGACTTAAATGACTTGAATGCACTTATAATTACCAAAGGGAATAATATTATTACCTTTTTTTCTGGCATTAGACAATTGCTTTTCCAAAAGTATTCATTTTTAATTATACTTAAGTGTATATTCTGGTTGTTTCTGTGTTCGGATGGGTATCCATACACTTACACTACTGTAAAAGAGATTTTTAATCTCAACAGTTTTACTTTTTCCTGGCTAAATATGGATTAAATAAAATCATAGATAATCAGGTTTGTGGACACAGCTTGGGAATCCAGAAAACTGCGCTTCCGAGATGTAAATGATAAGTTTTACTACAGTAAATTGCTCTGCTCTATCGGCAGTCAGCGAGGGAGCCTTTTGTCTTCTGTCAGTAGCCGTGCAGATATATTTTGCTCCAAGCTTTTTAAGCATGCATAATATTTCTGCTTCTGGTTTCATTTTCCGCCGTGTGTAAAAAAACGATTGTGATATAAACCCAACTGTTGGGTATTACTTCATCGCCGAGTTGCAAAACCATTTCTGATAAAAGGCTATGGTAGGTGTGTGATGGAAAACCTATAACACAGGGCAGAAATACACCGATACAGATCTGCATACGCAAACAGTATTCAAAATCTCAAACAAATTTCCTCTCACACTTGTGTAGACCCTTTATCAGTGAGTGTCCTTGATAATAAAAAAAGCTTTTTATCTGAAGCCTTGTGTGATTAGGCTACAGCAGACCTACTGTATGCAGTTCAGCAGAATGTGTGAGCATGATGAAGCTGAACTGCTTGCCTATGTGGACTCAGTTTGTGCTGACTCAACCGTTTAATGCTCTTTCATGAGCTTAGGCCCGCACAGTGGAGGGTTATATTAGAGGAAGATGGGAGAGGGAGGGGTGAGAAGAACAGCTGTGTCCCAGACTCTTTTTCCACACACACACACACACACACACACACACACACACACACACACACACACACACACACACACACACACACACACACACACACACAAAATTTCATATTTTAGTGAGGACATTTAGTTGACATAATGCTTTCGCTAGCCTCTTACCCCAACCCTAACCATCAGAAATGAATGCCTAGCCTAACCATAACCTAATAGAATAATTAAATAACCATAACCTAAACATAACCCTGACACTAAAACCACATTTTGAGCCTCAAAAATGCCTTCAAACTTTTGGGGATGGACATTTTGGCCCCATAAGAGACTGATGGTCCCCACAAGTATAGTGGCATGCCATTTTTCTGTCCGCACAAAGATGTCTAAACATGTACACACACACACACACACACAGCCAGGCTGATGATGCATGTTTGTGACAGACAGAGGGCAGTAGAGACAAACCCACAGACAGAAACTCAACCACCTGGAGCACCATTAAACTGATGAGGAAATAAACAGCTCTGTTCATATTTTCCTGCGAAATAAAGATTAAAGAGTTTTTAGCTTGTTTTTACAAGCCAGGTGTAGGCAAAGTGAAAAGGATGTTTAGGGATGATTCATCTTCATCACCTACCTACAGATAGAAATAGAAAAAAACCCACATGCAGCCACAATCAAAATTATTCAAACTTGCATGTGTAAGGCTTTACAGATACAGTGTTTGGGCATAAACCTAAGTTTGCAAAATGGCTATGTCATGATTTAAATCATATTTATTACAGCTGTTTTTTTTTTGATAACTTATGGGTATGTGAAGCTACCGCAATGTTCTAAAATCAAGTTAACCTTTCATGATCTGAATTGTTTGAAAGGTATCTGGAAGCTGAAATAAGAACGCAAGATGATTCACATTTATATATAAAAGATAATATGCAAGTGTAGGACTCTTGGCATGAAAGAATGAGAAATTTATCAAAGGGGAATCAGATGTTTGAAAAGAACAAGTGAGAAAAAATAGAAGGTTTCATTGAAGGCATGAACAAAAAGTACAGAATCATTAAGAGACTTCAGATTGCAGAAAAAGTGCTTAAAAGTTGATGAAAACATAAAAAACTGGGATAGATTTAAGAACTTTTTGAGTGATGAATGTTTCTGTGAAACTATTTATATCCTCCTGAGGTCTGCACTCTTCACTGTGATGCATTTTTAATTTCTCCTAGCTATTTAGGATTAACTGGACCTGATAAAGTTTAAAAACTAGGCATGACCTTTTTCTAGAAAGTAGAGCACAACACAATAATGCCAGCACCATATAAAGGATAAAACACTTTTCTGAGCCCAAATCTCAGTTCAGAAACTGTTACCTGAACAGCTGAATCACACTTTCTTTAAAGCAGTGAAATTCAAAGAAAGTAGCACATAAATCACAGAATATTTAATAAGCTCAAATATTTTGCACATAAGCTGTAAAATGGCAAAGTGTGTGAGAGGCTGTGAGACACCTGTGAGAAAATCACTTAATCTATTAAGGATATGTATGCTTTCATTACACAAACATGAGTTAACTTCACAATAATAACTTGCCTGTATTTACAACTGCAACTGTTACATATACCCCCACTAATCTGGTTTTGTAATGTTAGCTGGATTCTGATTCGAAATAGAGAATAGGAGAAGGAGCAGGAGAGACAGAGAGAGGATGGATGGGAGATCTGTCATCTATTGGTAATCCACAGCAGATTTCAGCCCTCCTCTGACAGGCTTGTTTGTCTGTCTGTCTGGCCCTTTGTCCTGTGGGTAGGTGGCTAAGAAGACATGGACGGTGCTTTGCCATTGAGACACATTGTATAATATGACGCTGGGATTAATGCTACAGCGCACATATATTACACTGAATGTAATGTATGTATGTATGTATGAGTCAGATGCAAGCATTTGACAGCATCAAACTACAAACATTCATAGTAGTTGGATTATATTTGGGGTGTTAAAGTTACCATTTTACATCATATCTGATCCCAGTGAAACGTGATCATGGCATTAAAACATACAAGGACACAAAATAGAGATGCAATGTTAAAAATGTCATAATACTCCAATATTAATGTTTAATAAAACAGAAATTTATGTGGCTGTCAATTATATTACACACTTGATGTCTTGCAGAGCCCAAAGTAAACATTATACTGTAGGGCCAGGGGCACAACACTGTAGATTCAAGAGTAAAACTGTTAGCAGACAAGTAATGTGCATACACACATTATTTCTGGTCATATTTCTTTAAATATCCCTACACATGCTTGTTTTTATGAATCTCACTCATCACGAAATTGTGTCCATATGCACAGGCCTCCCCTCTTTAGCTATGAATGGAAGTAGATGCTGTTTACATCACAAGCTTACTAGACATGGCGGTGGGAAAAACAATCCCAACATCGCCAAGTATGCAAAGCAGAGAACCGTGATTTAATTCTGGGGTTTTCTTCTGGACTCACAAAGAAAATCAAAACTACTGAATGGAAAAAAGTTAAAGAGGCTATCAACTTTGGAAGTTCAGAGTGAATGGTCCGTGCAGAAGTAAAGAACAAATGGTCAGATTATGAATGAGAGTAAAAAAGTATCAGATCACACAGGAAAGGAGACTCAGTAGGTACGTGTGATGTTCAAATATCTCACATTATTTCTTTATGAATAATAACAGTTTATGTGTGAGGAGACGAATCCCTTTGGAGTTGTGTCATGAAGGACATCCAGCATGGTGGTGACTCCTTGTAAATAAGGGAGCTATATTTTAGCAATAAAGGAAACTGGAAATATTTTATAAATTGGTACAACTGTCTCTGTAAATGTCCCACACCACTGGTTGGAAACCTTGGTGTCATCATTGGAAACATCAGCAGCATATTTAAAAGTTGTTAAAAAAAGCACCTTAAGCACCTCAACTTCTGTTACTCCACAAGACAGCTATCAGTTTTAGCTTAAATATGATCATACCACATCTGTACTGACTAATTATATTGGCTTCCAGTTACATTTAGAATTGATTTTTAAATTTTAAAGGTAATTTTTAAAGCTCTGCATGGTTAAGAGATACTTCTTACATCTATGTAACCTGTAAACATATAGGTTATGTATAAACAAGCTAGATCCCTTTGGCCTTAGTGTTCTGTGGGTATTCAAAGCACTTTATACATCATTTCTCTTTCACTCTAACATTCGCAGTTCAGTGAAAGCATCAGGAACTCAAAGTTCTGTATCTTGCTCAAGGATACTTTAGCATGCAGACTTGAAGAGCCAGGGATCAAACCACCAACCCTCTGATTAGTAGATAACCTGCTCTACCTCCTGAACCACAGCCAGCATAGTGGCTGGTAGTCTAGCTCGTAGTCTTAATTATCATTACATTTAATTTCTGTTTGTTTTATAAATTTTGGTTTAGTTTTGAGAGGTTAACATGTTCTCCTTGCATGCAAAAGAGCCCCTGGGAGACATAAACACACTCTTAGGGGGTGTAAGCTTCTGTTCTCCTACTGCTCTTTCAAGCCGGGTTAAATACATCAGGAATGACATCCAGCGTTTCATCTCTGCCAAATCAAATATGCAGACCTCTTGGGAAATAGGGGAGCAGCCAAAACTACATTTCTTATTTTGTGGTTATGATAAGTAGTGGTGGTGGTGATACTGATTACTATTAGATTTAATTTCTACTTCTTTTAAGGGTTTTAAGACCTGTATTTTCACATTTTTGCTGGTCTGTTATTGGTTTTGATTATTAACTCATTAGATTCCTATTTGTTCTATGGATTTAACTTAATCTTATTGCTGCTTTTTGCTTGTTTTGTGTGCTTTCGTACTTACTATGAAATCCTCCAAGTCAGATATGGATGTGCAGTAGTTTAGTGGATATACTAAGAAGACTAAAAAAACCCGAACAATCACTTCACCTAAGAATGATCTCAAGTGCTTCAAAGAAGAAAAGTAGAAAGAAGACCCTGCTAAGTGTTTTCTAACTTGCTTTCATTTACCAATTGTTTGGTTACCATGCAGCCAAATCCAATTCCCTCTTGCTATCCTGACCCTACTTAACTCCAATTATCAAGGATCCTGCAGCTTTTCTCCTTTTTCCTAACATGTTTTTTCCACATACACTTCTATGGTTTCATCTCATCTCTGCTATTTGTCTTATTTTCTCCTCCTATTTTGATGTTTCACAAGCAAATTTGAACAAATCACATTTATTTTTCATCCCTCTTGGGATTATGTTTTCAA
Source organism: Perissodus microlepis (assembly GCF_051167445.1). Classification (NCBI taxonomy): domain Eukaryota; kingdom Metazoa; phylum Chordata; class Actinopteri; order Cichliformes; family Cichlidae; genus Perissodus; species Perissodus microlepis. The sequence goes on from NC_140464.1 coordinate 16,364,329, forward strand.
AAAGTGCTGCATTACAAAATGCCTAATTCACTATGAAAATAGTCCACATAGAGTATTTTTAGTATGCGAGGCTTTTCGAGGTATACAAGTGATTAGCGTGACGTATTCAGGACACTCCTGGGTAAATGGCACCTTGAAGAGTTCTCACAACACCTCTCAAGGTGACAGACAGGTGGAAGAATGTAGGACCAGAATGAAAGATTGGGAGATAAAACCTCTTCAGCCTGGTGATTTGTGTCAGAGTGTGCTCGTCTATCAGCAGCACTGCACACAGAAGAGAGAACACTGTCGAGGCTCTGTGTGTGTGTTCTTTACATCTGCAAACAGCAGCTTACTCTGTGGGTATATATACATTTTCTGTGCATTCCTGACTCAGTGTCTGCATTTTTCTCTTTATTTTCCTCCACCACCGCTATCGGCGAGAGATCTAAAGAATCGGCCCAGGGCGCCAAGGTAGCTGTCTAGATTGAATTTCAAATCAATGTTACACAAGTTGTGTTCCAGCCTCAGCTATTTTCAACACACAGGGTGAGACACTGCCAGGAGGGAAAGGCAAGTCATCTGCATGTGTGGGAAGTGGTATGTGAGGTATTATCATAAGAATGCTGGGGAAAAGACTTGACTTGAAGAAGATGGATGTTAGCCTGAAAGCAGTGCTTCATTTTCAAAGTTATTAGATACTCGCAAGGTGGGACAGCGTGGAATTAACACAAAGACTGAAATTCTCAGTGATCAGGTTTCTGGAGCCCAAAGTTTTGATGCAGGGTTAGAGGTTATTCAAATAGTAAGAATCGCGGAGTCGTGTCAGCTATAAATGAGACAGTCTACTACACATGCACATTTTATTAAACATCCACTGAACTACCAAAAGGAAAGATGCATATTATTTGTCAAGTTGTCCAAACTGGCATATGCCGTTCACCGGGAGGAAACCTAATGATTAACAGTTACATGTTTGCTTCTTAAAAAAGTTCTTTAAATATATTACAGGCATGTTAAATTGACTTGTTTGCATGAACAGCATACTTTCGCCCCCTTTATGCTACCTTTAACGGTCTTTTATTGAACTCAAATATGCATCACCATCTACTGCAGTCTGTAAAATGTTTACCATGGGACATGTATTGCTATGTGGGCTGAGAGAACAGAGTTAAAAACTGGTCAAAAGCTCCTCAGCCTGTGGTTTACTAGACAGAGTTTAAACCTATCAGCTGTAAAAAAAAAAAAAAAGGTCATTTATTAAGAATTGTTTTTTTATTTATAGATCTATCAAAAATTCTTGCAAGGAAGTCATATGAATACTAATACTCTAATTACCCTAGCTCTGTATCAGCAGTGATGATCGATCAAACTCAATATTTTTGCTTCCAAGCCATTGTAATTTCAAGCTGTGTATGTGTTTGTCTTTTTTTTCCTTCTGTTTTTAAATGTAGGGAGTGTAAAGTTGATGTGCCATCAAGCAGCAGGCCCGAGGGCAGAAAAATGAAGCCAGTGCATAAGTGCCAAAAAGTGCAGTTTCTCTAATGGCCACTTAAAGCTGGCTCTATTCCCTGTAGACCCAAGTGTTAACATGCTCAAATGCACAGCATTTACAGCTGGTGGAAAAAAATGGTTTGGCCTATATGCATAGCTTCCCTCTTTATAACCACTGTTTGTGGGGTGAACTCACCTGTTTGGATACTTGTGAGGGTTGAAAACAGTCTTGTGACAGGTGGACAGAGAGCTGTACCCTTACTTCTGCTAACTGGATTATGCAACAAATAATACTGCTTGGTTATGGTGTTATTTTTATGCCACTATTCTGAGCGCACGTAAAAAAAGTTTGCAGGTGCAAGTGTTGTATTTTGAGGAGAAATTTATTTTGAGCGAAGAAAAGCTGAATTTGAGTGAACAAAATTCATTCCTGCGTGCAAAAAATGTATTTCAGTGTTTGCTATTATCCACACACACACACAATAGCAGCCCCTCTCGCTCAGTTTTTGCACTGGCGCTCGCTGGCAATGTGTTGCTCGCGCTCTCAACATTTCTGCCCGTGCACGCTCAACTCTTTCTCTACACCGTTATATTTGTGCCACTAAACCAGCCAATCACAGACTTGGATGCAAAAAAATCTGATTGGCTGTTCTGGTCTCCAATCAGCTCGAAATGACGAAATGCAATATCCCAGAATCCATTTCGTCCAAAGTTCAAACGAGGCAGTGGCGGAGGAACACAGAGTGGCGGAGTTTGAAATATTACTCTTTCTGGGTCACAAAATAAACTTTTAAGATATTTTCATGCGAGAATGGTGCTGTGTAAACTTCTAATATCTGCTCGATTCATCAAGACATCACATATTTCCATAAGTGCTCTAACGTTTTCGGAGATGCCTGTTACCCACCAGCTGACCGGGTGGTCACTCGGGTTAAACATAATATATAAAGCTGAACTGACAAAAAAATCACCAACTACACCATCAGGTATTATAAGAAAAACCATAAAGCCTTTGAACTAAAACAAACGCTGCTGTGACAGTGACATACACTGTCTTGTTGATATATATGTATGATTTGTATCACCTTCATTTCCAAACTGATATCATGAGCAGCGGCTTTTACAGCTGTGGCTCCAGCAAACATCAGCTGATACTAGAAATTAATTTTAAATAAATTATAACAACAGCTTATCAAGCTTGAACGTGCTGCTGTTGTTGTTTAGCGCAACATCCGCTGGCTTCCTGTTTCTGGCGCAAAGTGGGAGATAAACAAACAAGAGAGATGATCAGCTGATCATTGATCAGTTTCATGATTGAAGTAGCAACAGGAGAGGGAGGGAGAGAGAATGAGGGGAGAAGAGGCAGCTGTGCAACGTAGAGACAGCTTTTTGTCTTTTTTTCATTCTAGCTAGAGTACGGCGTTCCTTTTCCCCTCAATACGGATGTATTGTAATTGGTCCAGCCCAGAGTTGATCATGACCAATTGGCTAATCCACCACCTTTCATTGTTTATACCGTTACAAAAACAAACAAACATAAAAATGAAAAATCACCATCGGCCCACCAGGCAAATGCCCGGTATGCCCAACGGCCAGTCCAGCTGTGCGGTCAGCTGGTGGGTAACAGGCATCTCCGAAAACATTAGAGCACTTATGGAAATATGTGATGTCTTGATAAATCGAGCAGGTATTAGAAGTTTACACAGCACCATTCTCGCATGAAAATATCTTAAAAGTTTATTTTGTGACCCAGAAAGAGTAATATTTCAAACTCTGCCACTCTGTGTTCCTCCGCCACTGCCTCGATTGAGTTTTGGACGAAATGGATTCTGGGATATTGCATTTCGTCATTTCGAGCTGATTGGAGACCAGAACAGCCAATCAGATTTTTTTGCATCCAAGTCTGTGATTGGCTGGTTTTGTGGCACAAATATAACGGTGTAGAGAAAGAGTTGAGCGCGCACGGGCTAAAATGTTGTGAGCGCAAGCAACAAATTGTTACTTAGCAGGCATACATGTCTGTCGTAGTTCAGAATACTTATAGGTGCTCAAACGACATGCTTAAAACATTTCTTAAAAAACACTGAGGTGACTGAGGTGATTTGAAAAGTAAATAATTTCTTATCTAAAAGTATGTTGTTAAAGTATGTTACTGAGTGTCTAATTAAGTATTAAGTTTTAAAATGTTAGCATGACATCTTAATGCAACCTTTTAAAGTTATAGAGTGTGTATTATTCTGTCTTCACTTTATCTCGTGTCTCCTTCCTCATTCTTTCATCGATGTCTGACCTTCTGTCTACATTAAAAGCTGCAAGCATGAAGTGAACCCTTGAAATTAGACTCTAAATGTGGGGCTTTGAGGGAAGCTGCATAGCTCTGGGCTAGGTCACTATCTGTGACCACCAGAGCTCACTGGCAACCCTTGAGATAGATGACAGAACCCCTCAGAACCAGTGTAAATTGTGTCTGTGAGTTAGAGGGAGCGTGTGTGTCTGCATGAGTGTGCGGTTGAGTCACGACCAAGAGTCAGGGAGTGAATGCGTCTGTCCGACTATCTCATCTGACCAGATGACTGCAAATCTCTGTCTGTGCAGCCCTTTGCAGACAGAGAATATGTAACATCGCTGGCTTCATCACTTTATTAAAGTGACAGCATTCGATCAGTCGGACGTAGGTCACTGTCACGTTAATGTTCTTGACATTTTCATTCAGACATTCCCGCAAGATTGAAAGAGAGCCACTGTACGCAACGCAATATGTGACAAATGTGCTACAGACAAGTACACCACATTTAGTAATCTGCACATTGCCACTAAGAACCGGGTCATTCTGTATGTTCCACACAACGGCTAATGTCTATTGCAAATTAAAAAGAGATTAGTTTTAAGGGCATTCTGCAAACAATCATGTTGTGGATGCAGTTCAGACATCAGTGTTGAGCACCGTAGAAGAAAACACCCATGTGTAAATCTTTATTCCCGTGTAGGATAATTTACTGACCTAACAAGTTATCTCAGATATCATGCTGGGCAAATTAGCCATGTGTTGCTATTTTTTTTCTACATTAACCGCCGCGAATTACAGGCTGTACACACTGATTATATAATAGCATATATTATCCCAACTATTAGTTCTTTAAAATAGCAGAAGGTATTTTTTGCTGACCTTTGGCTTGTCCTGGTAAAAACAAAAATAATCCTAGCTTTACACACCTTTGTGACTGTATCGGCAATGATGGACTGATTAAAAAGTTTGACCATATTGTTCAAACCTAATTGCTGATTACTGTGACTTTTATGGAAAAGGCTGCTCATTTAGACATTAAGCAGACACATTCAGTTGCTGCCAGATTAATAGAAAGGAGTGCATCTCTGATAGGGGCTTATGTGTCAGGGATCGCACCATGGCTTATAGGTCTGCTAAGTCCTGCTGCTTTCTAACTATTTTCTGGCTATTCATTTCAACAAGACAGGCCAAACATAGTACAGATGCGTGTAAATAAAGCACACAAACTATTGCGTGAAAGACTCGGAATCATGGTTAACCACAGGAGTACAACTTTAATATCTAACAAAAGCTCTTAACAAAATTTGACAGTCAATGATTGAAAAGCTTTTAATGCCCCGAGGAGGATTAGTACACATACAATAAGGGCACATTAAGCACATTAACAGCAAAGTACTTCATCAATTTAAAATGAGTTTTATCATAATCCCTTCCTACAGTTTCTCTTCTCAAAGACTTTTTTTTTTTACAGTGAAAGAGAGAAATGATGTACATTTCTCTCTTTCACTGTAATATGTCAAATGGAAACTTCTTTGCATTGAGGTTTTAGAAAGGAAAATGTTCCGGAAACATCAGGGCATCAGCTTAAAGTAACTTAACAAACAAGCTAAGCAGTTGTCCTGCTGTGGGTCACATACCTATATTACTTTTGCATCTGGTATGTATTTTCCCCCAAATTTCTACTCCATCATCATCTTTGACCAGGTCAGGTCTATGACTAAGTATTCTTCATTTCAAATGTACAACTGTTAAATCAAATATTCCACTGTGAAGGCCAATGCGTTATGCTTCACAGTCACGTCAGTAGTGATGTGTCGGTCGCGAACGAAACGGCTCTTAGAGCCGGGTCTTTGACGTGAACGACGCGAGCCAGCTCCTTATTGGGAGCCGTGGTTTTTTTTCTTTCTCTCACCCTCTCTCTCTCTCTCTCTCGCACTTTTTTTCCGCTTCACTCCACAGGCGAGCCTTGTGCTTTGCGCTGGGAAGAGGGGGGAGGGGCGGTAGTTACACTCGCAGTAGCACAGGAACAGAGCAGGAGGGAGAGACAGAGGAAGAGAGCCAGGGACAACAACATCACATTAGAAAGGTATAGTAATCATCCACAACTATTTTCAGTTGCGGATGATAAAGGATTCAGAAAGTGTATTCCTGTAGGCCCATATGACAGAGAATGTGCATCTTGTTTTTGTTTTCATATTTCAATTTATATTTAATTGTGTTGTGGTTTGCAGTGTTTTGTGTTGTTTCACTTTAAATTTGTTTAAAAGGAAAAAGCTGAAAATGTAAATAGTTAAAAGTTGAAATGTGAATAGTTGGTTTTTGTATTATATGACTTATTTATTACATTTTATGTGGAGTGAATAAATAAAAGTATATTTACGGTGGCCCCTAGATACAAAGCCGTACGAACTCCAAAACACGTACAAACCCCGAAGCACGTAAAAACTCCAAAACACGTAAAAACTCTGAAGCATGTACAAACTCCAAATCATGTACAAAAGACAACAGAAGTGCTCCAGGATACTAGGGCGCAGTGTTGAGCTTTTGTTACCTAGTGGGTACACAAGCCAGGAAGTACCAACGACCGGATTTGGTGTGTGGTAGTAACAGGTAAATTAACTTTTTTTTTTGATTATTTGAATATATATGAGTGCTTGTGTATAAATACACAAACAATACACACATGCTTTCAATTGTGTAATGTAAGTGATCTAGGTAGCTCTGTTTTGGAAGTTCAGTTAACGCTAGAAATGTGCTTTGGAGTTTGTACGTGCTTTGTCTATAGGGGCCAATGCATATATTCATATATAAACATATATAAATAAAACCACTTTTTTTTTACATTAGTAATTCCTTTTGTGCATAATTTTATGTTATGGTTAATAATAAATTAATTAAAGCAACAAAACAACCCGAAGAGCCGGTTCGGAGCCGAAAGAGCCGGCTCTTTTTAGTGAGCCGAGCCGAAAGAGCCGGTTCTCTAAAAAGAGCCGGAAATCCCATCACTACACGTCAGATTGCTGCCCCTCCCTGCTGGAGGTTTTTCCCTGTTAAAGGGAGTTTTTCCTTCTCACTCTGGCCAAGTGTTTTCTTGAAGGGGGTTATCTGATTATTGGTGTTTTCTGTATTATTGCAGGGTTTTTACGTTACAATATGAAGCGCATCAAAGGGACTTTTCTTGTGATTTAGTGCTACTTAAAAAAATGAATTAAAGTGAACTTCAAGTGTTCATATTCGTAGGGAGCTAAATTCGACTCCAATAATAATTGTACAAAATCACTGTTAGGTTTTAATGCACCAGGTAGATGGAATGAAATCTTCATCTTAATCGATGTAAGTGGCATAGATTGCACAGAGAAGACATGTCTGATCTGCAATGCTGTTACATTTGAAAAAGTCAGCTTTCCAACTTCCTTATTTTTTCTCCCTTTCTTTCTCCCTTACCAGCTTTTGGTTTGTGCATTTCCTGTAAAAACACATATTGCTTTCTAACTGGTTGATTTGTAGTAAGTTTGTGAGTATTGGAAGCAATGTGAAGTCAGTTTGGTTGATATTCTTCAGCTGGTCTTGCACTCTAATCCCAATTGGGATGTAGCATCACATCAAAAACTGAACTGCAGATGGGCAGATGTTGACACTGTTTCCACATATAAGTCAGGCACAACAACAAATACCAATCAGGTTATTGCTATGAACAAGTTAAAGGCATGTCTGTTTTTTGTGATACAATCATATTTGCTTGACAGCGAATCTGGCTGCTAAATGGTTGGAAAAAGATAGCCACACATTGTTTTCTCCACATACTAGTATTACCAGAGCCTATTTTTCTTAAATACAAGCAACATTTCTTAGCCATTTATGCTTATTTATGTAAGTGTTTTAATATGTAATATGTGAAACTGTCAAAAAACTGCACCTTGCTTGCTTCTTTTTCTATCAAGTACAGTATTTTATTTCTTTTTTTTTTTCTTCAAATCAATAAAAGGACAGTATGAAACAAGTCTTGAACACAAACTTTTTTCCCCAAAAGTCAACAAGGACACCAATAACGATGTTCAAAAAGGTTGCTGTAGTAGTCTTTGTTTTGTTAGTCTATAGTAGATCTTCTGTGTTGATGGTGTTTGAGAGACCAGCCTGCTGCTCTTTGCCACAAAGATGCCCTTTCTCAAAGTTTAACCAATCAGTAATCTTACATGCCTTTAACATTTTCTAGGGTTTATTTCCCTCTAGGGCTGCTTTCTCTAGAGTATCGCAACCTTGGGCTGGTTAGAGTAGTGATGGTAAATTTGATTATTTTTACTGAATCGAGTTTTAATGAGTCACTCACCAAAGTGAATCGAGTTTTTTGAGTCATTTGATTCACTGAGTCAGTTGACCAGAGAGTGCAAAAAATGTACATTTTCACTCAAACTTAATTTGTTTCTCTTTTCATGTAAATCCTACTGCTAAGATGAATGATTCTAAAAGAAAACAACTATTTTATAGAGAAAAAAAGAGCAAAAACATTTCTAAAATTAAGCAATTTCCTATCAAAATTGCTTAATAAACATTTGTTTTGTATATTTTTATTTTATTAGTATTTTCCTTAAATGTGTTAAATATATATTTTCTCATCTAAATGTCCACTGAAATGTGAGCCAGGGGGCGGTAATGCACCTTAACATTGGTTGCCAACCAAGAAGAAGAAGAAGCTGTGAGCCAGGAGGGAGGGGGTGAGTGAGTGAGTGAGTGATTCGTTTGCTCTATGATTCAGCACAGGAGGGAGGGGGTTAGTGAGTCCTGAGTGATTCGCTTACGCTTAAGCACAGGAGGGAGGGGGTTAGTGAGTCCTGAGCGATTCGTTTGCTCTATGATTCAGCACAGGAGGGAGGGGGTTAGTGAGTCCTGAGTGATTCGGTTACGCTTACGATTCAGCACAGGAAGGGAGGGGGTGAGTAGCTCAAATGTGCTGTTAGCATGTTAGCAGAGCGATGCTACTGTGAACCGAGGAGCTATTTTCTTGATGTGAGCTTCTACTCAGGGTTTTTTCTTCCAGTTCAGAGCAGAAATTTTTTTGTTAAGATACTGGATGTTGTTTTTCTCCACAATTTTAATTATAAGCTAGATATATTGCTGCTAACAGCAACAGGGATGAGTCAGTGAGTCAGTTGGGCTTGTGGATCATGATTCATGAGTCAGTAAAGTGATTCTCGAGTATTGAACGATTCGTTCATGATTCGCGCATCACTAGGTTAGAGGGCACGTATGCCTTGATGAACCTGAGCGCTATACTGGTGGGAGCCTAGTGCTCCTGGTAGGGTCACCCATGTTGGACAGGTCCGGGGGGAGAGGCCATACTAAAAATGATCCCTGAAACTCCAGGTCAGGGGTTCAGCTCACAGATAACAACCGTGTGTGGTTAAAAAACACCTTGGTAACAGAAACGGGATCAGAAAAAAACTTTGTTGCTGTACTAAGGTCCAGTGGGTACAATAGGGGTACCAAAACTACTTCTGAAGTTTGTAGTGTTGAAAAAGGTCCTGAAAAAATTCATACCAAGACAGAGGTTTGGATTATTGTGAAACAGCCAAATAGTGTCTGGGGTGGAAAATGGCCTATAGAGGATAACGAGGCTTTCCTCATGTTCTTAGTCTCTGAGTCTCAGTGTCTACTCTGCTCCACATTACTTTTAGAGCTATTTTTGAATTGGGCATGAGTTATTTTTTTTAACTGCCAACCTTAATTGACTGGCACGACACATTCAGCCTTGTTCCCCTGAGCTTACTTCTTCATAGAGCTTCAAGTGTTTAAAGAGCTGAAATCACTGAAGAACCGACGCAAAGCTGCAGAATTAAATCTGAGCATTTTGGGATCTCTTCCCTACTATCATCTTAACGGGCTCCCCTGAGTTGTAAGCAGACTTGGAACATATATGGAAAAAAAAAGTAAATCTTGTTAGTATCACTTTGTTATTTTGGTTTTCATAAATCCGTTTTAAGGGAACGCTTCTCTGTGTCAAAATGAAACTGTTGTACTTGTTAATGGATAAGTATATTCACTGGTGCTTTTCAATAAGAAACACCACCAAATAGCAGCTTCGTGGTATCAGTGGAATAAATGTTTGATGACTCAAATGCTTCAGTTGCATTTCATTCGTTCAGAATAATTTACGTACAGTTTTTTTTAATATTAACACAGCTCAACATCAAGAAGATCTTGTTTTTGTTTTTTCAGTGACAGATATCGGAGATAAAAGAATATTTTTGTCACTCTCATAAAGCAATAATTGGCACCTTTTTCTTTCGTTATATCACTTTACATGATGAATATTAAACACCAGTTAGGAATTTTTGCTTAACAGATTTTTACAGCTTTTCAGAGATTTCTTAGTATCTAGTCAAAGACATGTATTTGAACACATGCCATTTTCCCTTTGTATCTTTGGTAGTATCTGAAGGATTCCTTGTTTTCTTCTACGCTTGAATAAACTGATTGAAATATGTATGAATGTGTTTGTCTGCTTACATGTCAGAAGTGCTTCATGGGTATTAGTTAAATGTAGCAAAACGGCTCATTAGTGCCCCTTCTAAAACTTTAAAGTTGAACTTATAACCAAATATACCAGTTTCTACAGGAACATGAATCATATCAGACTTACAAAAAGACTATTGAAGTCATACTTCAAGCCCCACTGAAGCTTTTGTACATTAACAGATTTATCCCAAAAAATTAACCAGAGTAAATTCAAATATATCATTTATGGAAATTTGACCTTTTCAAAACTGTTAATATTTTTACTTTTCATTGTGGAGATAGTGAATTTTGAACTTTTGCTTTGAAAAAAAAGAGAAAAAAAAGGCAGGTGACATCATCAGATTTAAGTAAAATTTGCATTTTGTGTTGTAGGCATGATGCACGGCATCATGACCTATAATTAGGAGGTGAACACAGCGAGAGATATGTGGTGTCTTTTTAAAACATAAATCCAGGCCTGAGGATACCTCCATGTGCAAATTAAAACTGTCACTGTCATACAAAAAGGCTTTATTGTCATTGAAATACCATGGCCTGTTTGTTCTCCTGTTTCAGGTGAGAACAACAGATGTCACAGTACTAGAAATTGAGTAGTCGTTACGATTACCAGCAAAATTACAGTACAAAACAAAAATAGTACAAAAATGTTAATGTTATATTTTGTTGACAGGAAACAGATCTAAACCTTAGAGTGGTTACTGAGTAGCCGACTAATGTTACTTCAAGGTATAATGATATTTGCATTACATCAGCATTAATATTTATATGAAAGTACTTCCGCCCTTGCTCTGAAAAGCACGAAAGCATTGTTTGCATATTGCCTTTTTTAATCCTGCCTCAAACACAAAGTACTTCCCTGCTTGACTTTCTGTTGTTATCAATGAGTCTTGGATGAGCTGTTGCAGTAGCAGAATTAGTCCCCATTTCCACAAGTAGCTTTTCCTGCTCTTGTGGACATCTTTCTTTTTTTTTTTCTTCAGTATGCAAACATAGACTGTTCTGTACGGGCCTGTGGACTTCAACGTGAAAGAAACCAAAGCTACTGCTGCTAGCAGTTAGCTAGCATTTTGCAATTTTGCATAATTTTAAAAAGTTTAAATTTGTTCAGAAGCCTGTTGAACAACAGAAATGAGGCTTTCTTTTCGGAAGTAAGTAAAAGGAAAAAAACAGCGGCCGACAGCGCTGTAAACAACGGTAGACTTGTGCGTAACAAGCAAGCGAATAATGCAGAAAACAGATTTTTAGACGGGAAACTGTTCTTGAAGTACAGAGAGAGAGAGAGAGAGAGAGAGAGCTGTGCATGAAGTGTGATTTTTATCAAAACAGCAAAAGTCAGAGGGAATTCATGACAATGTTTATGTGAAGCGTGGTTTAGATCTTCTTTTGCTGCTGGTTCAGTCAAATAGTTTGGAGAGATATAAAACCTGCAGCTTTAGAATCAGCGCAAAAAGGGCGTAAACACAAAGCGCGGACCTGCTGAAACATCGGAATCAGCGAGCTGTCGGCTTTCAGCCCCGACTGTGTCCGTGCCGTCGGGTGATAAGGCGACGTCTCACTGATTCTGATCCGTCGGCGGGTCCGCACTTTGTGTTTACGTCTTTGTGCAGAATCCGTGTACCTGCTCTCATTTACTGTTTTAGCTGTTTGGTGGTTGTTGAAATTTTGTGAGGTTTAACCTGAGATTCTGGTGTTTGGGCAAAATAAATTTATATTAAAAAAATCGATTCAGGATTTAATGAATCGATATCACGTTATCCAAGCTAGAATCGATTTTAATTGATAAATCGATAATCAAAACCCACCCCTACTTTACGCTGTGTATACTTCAGTAATATTTAAAACATGATTGAATTTACTAGAAACCTAATCAGTTTCATATAGCTCCAATTTCTTTAGCTAACATTGTTTTTTTTTTTATCCATTTAAAGTAAGTGTGTGTGCTTTATATGTGTTCTGAGAGTTGATTAGTCAAATCATTTTTTCTCTAGTTTGCATGACTGTCAAATTAGTCACCAGAAGAAGAATTGCAGCCTCTGTATATATGCTGCTAACCGATTAAAAACAAGTACTGTTGCATTGTCAGAATTTTGGTGTCAAAAAAGAAAGTTCTAGTGACAGTCAGTGGTATCTGAAAGAAAATCAAAGAGAAGCTGTAACCTAAAAGACAGATAAAGATCATTACTTCAAACCTTTTGCTGTCAGGAATGAGCATTAAGCTTGCAATAGTACAAACAGTGCACAACACACAACTGGTCGATGATGACTGACAGTAAACAACCCACAAATCCCACAAGAAAGGCAGTTTTATCAATACAAACATAGCTTGTAACAGACAACTTGTATTGTTTACATGAGGTGTAGTTTGGACTGAAAAGGCCAAAAACTGAGGGAAACGACTGAATAAAGGGCAACACAGACTTTGTGGCCCACAGAGGGAATTTGTGTATGAAACGTGCTTTATAAAATACCCGGGTCTGATCAGTTGTCACATTCAAATTGTATTCAGAATTTGCTCAACAGTTGTAATGTTTGCATCCTGTAACCATGTCCAAGTTTTGTTATGGTTGAGACACCCTTCCCCTCGTTTCTTGGAAGTTTATTTCCATAGTTGTTTTAATGGAATAACTGACTAAAAGGACCAAAAACTACAACTATCATCTGTGCATATGTCTTTAAAAACCATATAAAGATTATAAAGAGAAAATCTAATGGCGTAACATGACATTTACTCTGCTCTTACTGTAGATTCATATACTGGAGTAACACTGTTTTTGTTCATGTACACTATGTATGTTGGCTGCGTATTAGCTATGTGGATTATTTACTCAAAGGACAGGTCTTTATGCTCATAGTTACATTTCGTTTTGTTCCTCTCTTCCTCTCTCTCCCACACCATCACCCACAACAATTCTCAACAATCAGCAGTGTTCCCGCAGCACAGGGCCACACTTCGCTATATTTACATATCCATCCACAGTGGATTAGCTCTTTTCAATAGCACAAGTCTGAGGCAATCCTTCACGGGGTGTGCGATTTATGACAGGCTTTGCACAGAATATGAAGTATGAATTATGCAGAACATACACAAACACCAAGGGTATTCTTGGGTCAACAGTGATTAGATGTCAAAAGCATGAGCGTGGGAAGGTTTAGAACAATAACTTCATAATATGCCAGAGTATTTTGATATTGCATACTGACAGTCTGCTTTTCACCTTCCTCTGTATGTTTTTTTTTTTACATAAATAGGCTTTCTGAATATTGAACGGCAGCTCCAAAACCACCTGTTTCAAAAACATTTTCAAGACGCTGACAGCTATACCTAACTGCATGTGTATTCACCATGACATGATTTATGTAAAGACTGACTAGGAACAGTAAGAACAGTCCCTTCACACCACTGCAAATATCACGCACACCCACACTCAAAAAAGTCACAAAGAGCATTCTTACAGACCCTTCACAGTCTTCCAGCAGAAAATTCCCGCTCAAGCCTCTACCAGTTGTCTCTATCCCTCAGAGCTTCAGAAATTGTGAAGAAAGAGGAGATGAGAATAGGGAGGGACTGAAGCTTCAAAGAACTCTGTGATGTGGTAAATTCTTGACACTCTGGTCTTACTAAAGAAAAAAAAAGGTCAGCTAACAGCAAAGTCCAACATTACTTCTATAATCAAAACAAACTGGATAGCCTGGTGGGATCGATGAGGATTTTATGAGCTTTGCTTGTATGCATGTGTGCGCAAGATTTTGTTTATGCTGGCAACTAAAAAAGAAAAAAAAATCAATGGGTATTACCAAGTCTTCATCTCACAGGGAGTGAGTAACAAGCCTCAATATTCAGCATGACATACGAGCTGGAGCTCTGAAGTCTGAGAGTGTCAGTAAGGTGCAGAAACTGCAGAGTTAGCAAAAAGAAAGACTGAGAAAGATACAGGGAGCAGCAACAATTCACCATGTGAATTATCTCCTATTTACTTTGCCTGATGCTGCGTCTTACTGGAAAGGTCTTGATGACTGCATTCATAAAAACAAATTGAGGTTATTTAAGGGGAAAGAAAACGTCTCTGACAGAATAGAAACAGACAAAATTCAAGGCAGAGTCCCTGACTGCAAATTGGCTTGTGACGGAGTCAGAAAAAGTGCAGTGGAAGGAATACGTTCCAAAACCATATAAATCATCCACTTAGAGGCAAGCTGGTCCATCCTCCTGAGTAGCCTGCGGTACAAACCATTAAGAATTTATTTGATTATTGCTAAGTAGTTGCTCAACAGCAAATGGCAATTAGAGAAAATTATGTTAAATCTTGGGAAGCATTAATTTTCAAGCCACACAACCCCATCACATTTGTACAACCCCCCCAACAACACACACACAAACACACATCCACGCACGCACTCGCTCATCTAGGACATGCCTGTGTGGCTTGGCCAAGAGAAGTTAATTGGATTGTCTAAGCATTTTGGATGCCCACTATCTTATCATCTGTAGGGGTGAATATCTAGAGATGTCCCATCCAAAGCAATCGCATTATCTTGACCCAAAGATAAGAATACACATTCATACTCACGCTTTGTATAAAATTATATTTGATATCACCTGCTGCAGTTGCAGATCTTCCTTCAACTGCCCAAAAATGATCTTCCTCTCTACTGGTTATCAGTCAAAGTGCAAAATTGATGACCTTAAAGGGTAACGAGTTTACTTCAACTTGGCATGACCCAAAAGATATTATGGCTCTGTGGGTCTCGCTAAATTTGAACACACTAGCTATGCTGGCTCAATAGCCACATGCTGGTGGTGGGAAATACACTTGGGTTTGAAATAAAATGTAATTATCCTCTAAGGTGCTCTAGCTATAACCCAAATATCCATGTATCCACAAACACATCTCCATCATCCTCTTCTTTTTCTCTTCATCCTCCGTCTTCTGATTTTATCCTGAAGGACACTGTGGCTGCCGGCCAGTCACTCCCTTTCCCATCTGTGTTTACTTAAACTGAATGTGAACACACCACAAAGATTGTTGGATGATAACATATATACACACTAAAACAGCCACAAACATGCATGCACACAGCAGCAGACCCACAGAGAAACTTGGCATCGGTTTATTTTTGATAATCTCTGAAGACTTTGGTCTATAATAGCTTGAAGGATTTGGTACTATTTCTCCCAATTAGTCCAATGTGAGGTTTGTTAGTGATGGATGACCGTGAATGTGATTTGATTAAGTAGTCCCATGGTTTTTTTCCATGTTTTTTTTTTGTGTTTTTTTCAGTTCCCCAATGAATGTGAGTGTTAATTACTTGAGAAGCTTTGGGGGATTCACAACAACCTGTTCTGTTCAGAGCTAAAAGTTACAAGCCCCAACAGTTCATCCATCACAAACAGCTCAGTTTTTAAGGGTCCTATCAGTCATTTTCAGTGCTTTCTCCACCACAGAGTGAAACCTAACTACATAAAGCTAAAACTTTGATACCTACGCCGAAAAAAGCAATCAAAAAAGTCTATCCGGAAAGCTATTTTGTGGGCGAGGCCCCCGATTCGAGCCAACAGTGTGCGTGCTTTGTTTTTCCCACAGCTGAACTTTTCTATTTAGACCTGTCAACAGTCTTGTTGTGCTTAGTGGTTTGTGGTCAGATGTCGTTTCCTAAATAGAAACCATCTATCAGAGGCTAAGTGGTGGCTGAGAGATGTCATTGTGGTCATGAGTGGGTGACAGCGGCAAAAGAGGAAGTGGGGAAAGGACTGCAAAAACAGTTCCAAGGGCTGCATTTTATCCTTGTGTACGAGCTAAGTGGGATGGCCCAAATCCAAAACACTTGAGGATAAAAAGAGTTAATTTATATGTGAAAGGAGTGAGGCGGAGATGTCACACTAAAACCAAGGACGCGTTTCGGGTAGACCCCTGTATATTCAGTTTCTAGTGAAAACATTGCTCAAAGGATACACAACAAAATATTTAAGTGCACCAATGAGACATCGATGGGTTTATGAGACTAATGAAAATGAGAAAAAAAGAAGTGGAGGACTAGGTCAAACATAAAAATGAAAGAATTACAGCAAGATATTCTAAAACTTTCTTTTTATTTATTACTGCTCATGCATCATATTGCAAGTTGTGTTCAAATGCAACATCTAGTGATAATGATGTGTTCTCTGTGCATTAATTGGTCTTTCTTGTCTATATAGCTTAGAAGAAGGTACAAAAGATCAGAACAGATCAAAAGTTGGTGCTGGCTTCATACACTCAGTTCAAAACTCATGGGGATTGGGCTTTACGCTTTAAAGACTCCACTGACTCTTATAAAAAGCATCTGAAGAAATGTTCTATAGAGAAAAGCTTTTCATTTGTTGTTTTATGTTGTATTCTGGTGCTTTACATTGTTAGGATATGTTATATCTTTATTTCATAATTTTTATTGTGAAGCACGTTGTGATTTTCATCCATGAAAAATCCTATATAAATACATTTTCCTTACTAACTTAATAACACAAGCACCAAACCCCAAAACACAGCCTTTACTAAGTTCAATAAAGAACCCTGCTTTACTGCTTTACTTCTCTCCCAGGCTGAAAAAGTACTTTTGCACAGAATGCAGAGAATAAATTACAAAATTTATGGCCAGAAAGACAGCAAAGTCAATCAACTCCTCCATAATCAGGGTTCTTCTTCTTTTCTTTTCTTTTCTTTTCTTTTTCTTTTTTACATTTTTGTTATTTAAGAACTATTCAATACTATTCCATGAAGGATAATAGGGAAACCCAGCAGAAGGTGCCTAAAGGAGCAATCCTAATCACTTTATCCCTGGATTCTTCCTCAACTACATCCATTATAAGCGGAATGTCCACATAATTCCACAGAATTCATAGTGAAGACTATTGCTACATCCTCCGGGTGGACTCAGTTTCCTTTAGCGCCATTATAAGGCAAAATATGACCTTCATCAGCCACTGCTGTATTTTTTGTTTTGTGCTGGTTACATAGTGTCTTTATTCAAGCTCCATGCCATACTTGCCAATTATCAGCAGTTTATGTCAGCATCTTATGATGTCAATATGAGCTTGTTAGGATGCTGACATGGCTCAAAGCACCACTAGCTGATGGGTCCACTTGGAGGTCAGCTGTCATGTGAAATTGTAAGTCTGCCCCCGTTTGTGGATACATCCAGTCTCTGTCTATATTTACTGATGCTCTGTTCCCCAAAAAGTTGTATAACATGAGGAGATTAAACAGATGTGAATGTTATTTTCTCAAAAGTAAAATAAAAAAAAGTTTTACGCATACACAAACATCAGAGTGACTGATCTCAGATATCTAAGTTTGCAGTCATTGTGTGAATAATCTTTCTAGCAGCAGCAGCAGCAGTACTCCCTCAGTCTCCCTACACCTTTAGCACAGAGACTCCTCTGTTTGCATCACCGCTGCCAGAGCTGCAAAAAGGAAGGTAAGAGGGTGAGAAGGGAGGAGGAAGCCCAGGAAACCCCTGGATCAAATTCCTGCCTCTTGGTGAAACCAGACCTGGCTGCAGCCCCTCCCACTTCCTGCTCTGACAATGGGCAAAGGCAGGGAGAACCCTCCTTCCCTCCTCTAGTATAATTGATAAACAATGATTGTGTTCTCCTCCTCTTCACCTGACCTCTGTCAGTAGAACAGAGGAGTCACACATGGTCTAATTGCCACCTTGGATGGCAGAGGCCCAGACAAGCACAGGCCTTACCCACTATGGATGCATTACCTCTGTGTGTGCTATTACAAAAGGCCCAAGTTACACAACTACAGTGCTTTCTCTCTGTCTCTCTGTTGAAGAACTGTTTCATTCATTCAGTTCGGAGAGGCATTCAGCTGGACTGTGATAGATCTATCTGGGAAAGGTCGTTATCTAATCACGGTGCTCGGTTGTAAAGGGTGGTGCGATGCATGTGGTCCCATTGTTAAAGGGCAACAGTTGAGTTAGTGACAAAGTAAGAATGAAGCAAGTGTTCTGTGTCATTCACCAACAGCTGTAACAAAAAACAGAAAACAACAGAAGAAGAATAGTCCTCTTTCTATCTAAGCCTGAACAATTACTCCCATTAGAGCAAAACCAGAGATTAAAAATGTTAAGGCTTGGAAGATTTTATGTCACACAGCGAGTGGTTATCTTTTGTGTTAAGGTAAATGCTGGGTCTTAGTCACAGATTGTGGAGTCACCAAAGCATTTAGTTGACAATCAGCTCTTGCAAAGCTCCCTTAATCAAACACCATGCTCCTGCATACTCATTAAGATAAACAATGCAATTTTGTGTAATTTCAACAGCTATTCCTGCTCATAGCACAATAAGCACCCCAACAGGAACTCAGCACCGGCCTGCTTTTCTTGCTTCACGAAGAAATGTTTATTTGGAATGTCTAGAAATCACCTCCTGAAGGGAAATGAATTTCCAGCGTTCCAGACAAATGCGGCAGCGACATTCCTAGCGGGAAGCTTAGGAATTCCCCCCATCTAGTATTTTGGACTATAATGATATGCTAGCACACATGATCAACATTGGCATGCACAGCAGTGGCAATGTCAGGAGCCACAACAAGAATACATAATTACAAAAATATGATATGCTTGTATGTGGTATAGCACATGCACTGGCTGAACCTAGAGGCAAGGATGCAGAAGTACTTGTAGTAGGTCTGAAATTCAAATATTTACTTTCTTTTTTTAAAAAAATTTACACATTAAATTTAAAACCTATTTGTCAAAAATGAGGGTCTGTCTCATGAGGAAGTGTAACAGTGAGTAAATGTGTTCACAGCGTGGCTTTGGATGATGGTAATGCATTGTAGTCACGGAGTTAACTGCTGACAGCTGAGAATGTGCCTGCAATGTGGTTAAAAAAAACAACAACACATGACCATTTAAGCAATCAAACATCAGTCATCTCCTGCAACTCGGCTGGCCTGTAATCGCATTACGATTAGGCTGCTCGCAGCTCTGCCTCATTACGCTGTGAGTGCCTAAACACTTGTTAAACAGAGAGAGGGAGAGAGAAAATGGAGAGAACCTAAAAATACAGAGCAGCGAGGCTCTAAACAGAGGCGAGTGACAAGCCGAGGATTAGTACTGCCTCAGCGAATCAAACAAACAAGTCCAAAAAGGAGCGCGGATGGAGGGTGGAGACAGAGAGAGGGATGGACAGGGAGGGAGGGAGAGATGGTGATGAAAACAAGACTTCCTCAGGAGTTGACCTAGTAAAACATTCATGAGAGAAGTCTTTATGTGAAGTGTGTGTGCGTGAGCAGGGAGGACGTGAAGGGGAGGGAGTTTAAGACTCGGGAGTCTAAAATAAGACGGTCCTCTGCGTTTTAGTGTCTGTGTTGGGAGCCTACAAGAGTGTGCCTGTCAAAACAAACAAATAAATAAATAAGTTACTTGAGATTTGAGATGACATGCAGGCCCGCTTGGTGCCAGCTGCTACACTGCGGACCTCTCGAATCGAGAATAGACACCGGAGTGAGACAGAACCCAGAAGTAAGCGAGACACGAGAAGAAACGAGGGACATGAAAAGAAGTGGATTCTTTTGAGAACGTCCAGCAAACAAATGGAAGACTAAGTGACTCAGTGGTAATTATGCAGAAAAGCCGCAAGTGCTGTGGCACCCAAACCTTTATTGGTGGGACATAGTTAGATAATAAACAGAACACACAGAAATGATTGACACTTCAATCAAATCATTTCACAGTAAATGTTCTGCTAAGACCTCACTAAGCTATCTTACATTCCCAACTCAAACAGCGCTTATAGTGTGTGCTGATGACTAGGAAAATGTGATAAATTACTGAAGGCAGGTGGCTGTACAGCTGTTAAAGTACAGCACTAATTAACCAGCTCATCTCACAGCCTACAAAAGATCAACCTATCAAAGAGCCCACACACTGATTACACAGCACACAGCCACACATCGAGAGAGAGACTTTGAATTTGAACGTCTAAATATAAATAACCCACATTTTCTGCTTCAACACAGTGTGTAGCTGAGAAACTGAGAATTTCTTTAAGGGGTTTTGCTTTCATAGAAAAGAAAAATATGAATCAGAGCACATCTGAGGGCAAAAGAAAAATACTGGAAATGTATGTATGAGATAGAAATCCGTGTTTAGTATTAACTTTTATGATAGTATCAGCCCGAAGCTTGACTACACAAAGTTTTTGATACAACATCTAATGAAGAAAGGGGGGATAGGGGATAAAAGAGGTGTATAGAGAAAGGGAAAGCAGAAAAAGCCTCTGTAATATAAGCAATCCTGAGCCACATTAAAACGGCTTGAAGAACAAATTAATCTTAAAGACCTACAGAAGGAGTCAGACATGCTCAGAGCCTGAAGAAGAGCCGCTGGGTTCAGGCCCTTGCAGGCTGCCTGGCTGCGAGTACAAAGCTGCATGAAAAACGGATGTTGTGAATGCCTGACACGGTAATACTGAGCGTGTATATCTGTGTGTGTAGACAATGAAACATAAAAGACAGTTAGAACCCTCCACATAACGTTTGATAGCAGATGTCGTTTGCAGAGTACAATATATTTCTCTGTGTTTGAGTTCCTCAGCTTATGACACAGAATAATGTAAAGTTTTATAGCAGGAGAAGAAATTACAAGTACATTTACTACTTCAGTGGTACTGCTATACATTTAGACAACAGTCACTTAAAGGTAAAATAGGCTTAAAAAGTACATTTTATTCCAAGTACCGTTGCTTGTTGTGCAAAACTTGGAATCTTTTTCAATGTCCTATGCCACTGTTTCCTAAACGTCCATATATACACTCAATGGCCACTTTGTTAGGTACACCTTTTCAACTGATTGTTAGTACAAATGTCTAATAGGCCAATTACATGGCAGCAGCTAAATTTATTTAGCCATGCAGACATGGTTAAAATAGCCGGCTGATATTTAAAGTTAGATAAAAGATGATTTAGGTGACTTTGACATGGTTGGTGGTGCCAGGTGAGTTTGAGTCTTTCCCAAACAACCATCTCTAGGGTTTACAGAGAATGGTCAGGGTAGTATAGAAATATATCCAGTGAGCAGCGGTTCTCTGGTGAAAATGCCTTGTTAATATCAGAGGTCAAATACCCACTCATCATAACCGGGGTATGCAGAAGAGCATCTCTAAATGAACCTTGATGGAGTTTTGCTACAGCAGCACAAGACCACACTTAGTGCCACTTCTACAGTAGATGGCTGCTTGCAGCTGGAGTGATACCGCTGATAATACCTCCAACCACTAGGTGGAGCTTTGCATTTTCCTTCCAATTTAGTGCTTGAAGTTCTTCAGTTACTTGTGCTTTTAATTAGTGAAGAGCTAAGTGGTTTTGTGATCATGCAAATGTGCCAGAGGGCAACACTGTGATTGTTGTATTTTATTATGTTGTGTTGTGTTGTGTTGTGCCTCTTTGTGGCCAATTATACAAATCAGCAAGAGGCAAGCTGATTTATTGCTAAATTAAATGGAACTTTGATCATACACAAATTGGGTAACATGCATCGTTAAATCTCACTACAGCAGACCCTAAGTGCTAAAATAGTTACTATTGTTTTTTCAATCTGTTTCAGAAGCTAGTTCTTGCCTAATACTTGCACAATAAACCAGAACAATGAGATTCAGTGCTTTTAATTTTTCACTTTAAAAACTAATCTGTACACTAATAGCACTCCAATGTGTCTTAAAAAAACGAACCAATTTCACAACATTACAAAAAAAGCAATGGCGTCAACATGAATGTCAACACAACTGGGAAATGTTGTACAATAATGTTGCACAACATATAACCGTTTCTTTGGCTGGACACAATGCAATCAGGTTTTCCACATAAATCTTACATTATTTTTCATAGTGTTTCTTCTGACACACACACACACACACACACACACACGGTTTGAATATCAGTTTGTTCAATATTCTATAGATGCACAAATAATTCTGAATGAATTATAAACTCTTACATTAAAAACAATCCAATCACAGACACACACACACACTTAGCAAAGAAAGAAACCTCCAAAACAAACTACATAGTGGGCGTACGTCACACTTCACTTGAAATTTATAGCCTCCTCTATTTCTGTTCCCTTATAATCTAACCACAGTAGCTCTTTTCAGTTTCTCTTTGATTGCAACATCCCAGTCAGACAAATTACTTGGCATCCCAAGGTGCTGCTCTGTCCCCTGGCACCTAAGACAGTGCTGCAGGGGCAGCTGAAAACCTGATGAATCCCTCCCCGCCAAGTGCCCTTCATATGAAAGGGCTGATGAAGCCACTAAATCATGCAGCTAAAGTTTACATAACCTATCAGCAAGTGAAAAGATAGATTTGACAACTCAGCTGAAGCTTTTCATAATATGCAAGATTGAGGTCAGAATCATCATAGAAAACTTCATCACGGACGAGACGACAGGGGTGTTAATGTGAAAAGATTTGATGTTTCATCACATTTAAAGTCTCTCTTTGCGCTTCAAGGCTTTTTGACTTGTCACAGTGAAAATCATTAGGGGAGTGCTAAATGGTGAGTGGTAGGAAGTGAATGAGCTAGTTTTCTTTTGTGTGTGCAGGCAGAGTGTGGCCTTGCAGTTATCACCTTCTCTGTAATATACCCACAGCTCTGAGTGAGTGGCTACAGCTGCAGCTTGGCTCACTGCTCGCGGATTTTCCAGTACCAGCCGTCCCTGATGGCAGGAGCACGAACTCTATAACCCCCACAGAGTCCTTCTCTTTGCAGCTTGTCTGTAAATGTGCGTATGTGCGTGTGTGTGCGCTACAGCTATCTGAACATCTGTCTGTAGTAACATGCCTGATTTGTGTTTGTTCATACAACCTTGAGCTCAGATGGCACCTCTCAATATCTGTCCATCTTATTAGAGCCAGCAGTATTCTCGAGCCCACAGTGGCTATGTTTACAAAGGAACAACCCAAGACCAAGAAAATTTGATAAGATCTCAAAAGTAGTTTTTGCCTTTTCCACCAAAATTGTGGAAAAGGCTTCAGTTAAGTCATGGTGTTGAATTACAGAGGGTTTTTTGTGTTATGCTCATAGTTACAGGTGTGCACTTTGAGTTCATGCTTGCAAGCATAAACAAATCTATTAACCTGCATTTGTTGAAAATACTTTATCTTTTCAGGAGCTGGACTGCACCCCCAAACCCCCCCTTCTAGGTATACGTCTGCAAAGTCCTACTTACATTTACACCACCCATTTCTTGTTGTTTGCATGGTCCCCTCTTCCTCTCCTTGTTATCAGATTGTCAGACTCTCTCAAATGTATCAGGACCTGGGCCCGATCCTCAATGAAGCCTTTCCCAAACATCAGCTTCAGGCCTAGCTCTTTGCAATCATTATTAAACTTTTGTCATCCACATCTGTGGTCGGGGTCCTTGCTAGTGAACTGTCAGTTGGTATAAAGATGCTCATTATCTGAGTCAATGAACATAATTGCTGTCTCTTTTTGGTTTAAATTACAGAAAATAGCTATAATAGCTATTAATAGTTGGGTTTGTATAAGGGAACTATTTGTAGGCAGTGCCCAGCATTAAACCTCCCACAACAATGACAAGCCATCTGTTTTTGAACAATACCCTTCAGCACTTTACAAGAATACATGTAAATCAATAGTAAAATTATTCATCTTTTGCAGTCAAATCAATAACAAGAACAGCAAGAAGTTTTTTTTTCTTTAGAGGACATTAAATGGATTTAGCCCTAATATAATTCTCCATCTGCAGAGAGGATCCATAGAGAAATATCAGTTATAACTTAACAGTAGGCGTACAGCAGCTATGATGATGATGATGGCCTACAATGAACCTGTGGTTATAAAACAGCCTTTGGATGATAAAAACCAAACAGCCTCTTGGGTGTTGCAGCTATGAGGCTTCCGAGCCAAACATGTTGGCTTTACTAACGCTAAGAGCCAAAGCTTGTCAAATTTGATTCAGTTCATGCAGATGAGGACATATTCAGATTCCCTGTGGTTGCTGAATGCCTGTCCTATATACAGTATCTTGTAGCACATGTGTTGACATGTAGTGAAACTTATGCCTTCATAAAACAGCTCTCAACAGGACTGAGGTTTGTACATTATCAAAGGTAATCAGTATCATTCTTGCAATTCTGAAACCATTCTGAAATGTGAGACTATCAACAACATCAAAGGGAGGGAGTCGAAACAGAGCTGTCAGATAGGATGTGAAGGAGAAATCAATTCTTTCTTTGCATATCAGAGGCTTTTACCTCCTCTCTCAAACTTTCAAACCTCCATTTGACAAATCTATTTAGCATTACATAAACATTATAGCTCTGTATACACACTGTAACCGGGATCTTGACAGGGAATAGGAAGGATAGGCACCAGGGACATAAGCCAGACAGACATGAAGGTTTGGCATGGAGTATTTTCTCTCAGCCTGTAAACATGGCTCTAGCTGGAGGACCCAGTTCTTTGACAGGTTGGCAGTACAAATTCGCCCCAACCCTCTGGATTACCACAACTACTCATTTGTCTTCCATTGTCAGTACTCTGTCTTTTCACAAGCCAGTTTCCCCTATTTCCATAACAGCCTTAGAACATTTTATCTTACAACCATCTCATATTCCTAACTTCAGTTTCTTTAGTCTATTTTCTATCAATTTTCACTGGCTACAGGAAAGATGGCCACAAAGTTACACCACCAAAATTGGACTCTTTTTGGCTCATACATTTCATACTTATTTGGAGACATGTCTGTTTGGAGACAAGTATGTCTTGAATATGATAAAAGACTAAGTGTCGATCTATTGGTATTGGCATTTAAAATGACTGATAAATGAAAATTTAAAAAGTAAAGATGAGTTGGTAGAAACACCATTCAACCACATTATTAGTGCTGACATTGCAGAGTTTGTCCACCAGGGGGTACTCTGCAACTTGCCTGGTATGCTACTGTATAAACACAACAACCAGCTGAGCAGAGTCAAGCAGAGTGTAAACAAGTAAATAAATAACTACACATAACAAATGTTACAAAAATCTGTTTATGTTTTAAAGAATAAAATATCGCCCGATGTGTTGGAATCACCCAATCCTGATATCAATATCGGCCTTAAAACTCCGGCCTTAAATAGCCGTTTGGCTCTAGATATGATTTAAGAGAACTCAAACCAAGGACATCTGTACATGCTTGGTAATGCAGGATATTACACACATTTGTCAAAGGTTCTTGAAAGGGAAAAGTAATGACATCTTTTTGTGGGGAAAAACAAATTGTAGTTTGAAGACTAAATTAGCACCTTCTACTCCAATCTGGGATCATACTTTAAATCATCAAACATAATTATAAAGTCAGTTAGACAGATTTAAAAAAAAAAAAACCTCTGACAATTTTTCTGCACAGGAAAAAAAAAATCTTGTGGAGGTGTCTGGCAAGCTGTCAGCTTGTGCAAGCTCCTGGCCTATGGCAGTGTAGAAATTTGCATTTGGCTCAAAGGAGGCCTGAAACATCAAAGTCTCTCTGATGCACCACTTGATGCTGCACAAAGGGACAGGTGAAGAAAAACAAGTCGACACAAGAAAGCACTGAACTACTGTACCCAGAATGCACTGGTTCCTAAAATAAAAGTGGGACACATCTGTGCACTGACAGAAACAACAAAATGCCACACCGTGCTTGAACAAAAGCAGAGACAAAGGTTATGTTTCTACATTACGACTCTCAGTAAGCACTGATATTTTTGTATTTTTGCTCTGTAGAATTTTGTATAACATCTGCAAACAGTTGAGACAGTTTGTGACAGTCAAAGCAAGAGGCTTGAATAAAAAATATGACAGGCTAAATAAGGAGCCGTGGGAATCGGTAGCATGTGATTCCGAAACTGTCAAAACTGTTTCTGATGGCAACTGACTGCTTTACTTATCTACTTTAAGAAATCACAGATTCTTTAGCATTTTAAAGTTTGGTGGATGGTGTAACATTTCAAATCCCTGCTGACAATATTTAAGCTTCCCCTTTCCTTTGACTTATTACTTCATTAAACTTAGATACTACCCCTGCAAGCGCCCGTATTACCTAGCAGCAGCCCCTGAATGATTAGACCAGTAATATCAGATTTACCCAGCCAGACACATAGAAACCCAGGGTAATCACTGAACTTAGTTTACTTGACTATGACTAGATGATGCCTGCTGGGTGTTGGCTCCTGCTGTGTTTAAAATGCATGCTCAGACCGCTGTGCTTTGAACCACATATTCTCTGAGGCTAATTTTGCAAACAGTGCCGCATGTTCTAAAGTTCATCCACTAATTGACCTTGAAATAATTTGGCAAGCTGGGACACAATGACCAGTTGTTTGAGCACACAGAGTGCCACTACCCTAATGTAAAAAGAAGACAAATGAAGAGTTTGAACACCTGCACTCGCTGAATAAACTTTGAAAACATGTTGCAGGCTCTCTCACCATAAATCAGTCCAAGAAAACAGTTCCAAACTTTTCACAGTTCATTGTCAAGCTAGCACTGCATTCACATGTCTGCTTTCCTAATCCTTCACTGTTCCTCTTATTTATGTGACTTTGGCTTATGTGGTAAAGGGCTCGGTACAATTGAAATAAAGAACCATCCCGAACTACACCTGTACGATTTGTTGAATTATGACATTATGAACTTGTAAAGCTTTACATCTCTCCCTTCCTCCCTCTGTCCCTCTCTCTCTCTCTCTCTCAAAATCGAATACTCTCCACTGAGGCTCTCATGTAGAAAACCATTCAGCGTTTCATAGCAATCAAACCTGGCTCGTGAGCAATTACTTCTGATCGCAGCCCAGTTGGCCTGGACGCTGTTTATCCATGTCGCCATGGGAATTCATTGGGCAAAACTCAGACAGCTGAGGGAGGGGGGTGGGGGTATTTCTTTTTCAAATGCAATGTGCCATTGCCAGTATGTATGCCTCCCCAAAGACGCCTTCACGATGGCTCAATGCTCATTTTAATTAACACATAAGCCTGCTGATGTTAATTAAAAAAGAAGACAGACAATTCCCCATCAGGAGAAGATCGCAAAAAAATGAGGGAGGAGGGGAGATGTATAGGTGAACACGCAGCGAGATGCGATGACAGTGCTTGGCACTTATTCATCTGAGACTTTGTGTTGCCCTCTTTAAAACATATGCAACTGGTAAATCAAACTGTGTATCAAACTGACTTTTTATAGAAAAACTTGTATAAGAGTATAATCTGCATTTAGATGTTTAATAAGAAAGTTCCAGGAACAATTGTTACACCTAACGTATATAAAATGTAGTTTACCTGTGTTGTCATGCAGTCACTTCATGTGTTACTTACTTCATAGGCTTGAACAGTGCTTGTCCATAGTTCTGGAAAGTCATGATCAGCTTCAGCTGGGTGCCTCCAGATTTCATGGCTGGGAGGAAACAAAATGAGCTGTTAGATCAGCATCTAAACTAAACTGTCTGAGGCATAAGCATACATGCACAAACACATGGATGCACTCAAAAAAAACAAACAAAACAAAACATGCACAGCTGTTTTGTTATTTGCCATTATGGAAAAATGTAATTTTGCATGAATGCATAATAGAACTATCACATCTGCTGGCCAATTTCCTAGACACTGTAAATGCAATCGTGCCAGTCAGGAGCTGGGTGTGACCGAAAGCAAAAAGTGGCATGAAGAGCATCTGCTAAACACTCTGGCTAGTTCTGGATTTAACAGAGGGTTGAACATGAAACCGACAGTTTATCTGAATGAAAAAGAGCGACTGTGTGTTCTCGCAGCATGCATGCAACTTTAGCAGAACATGGTGCTCTGAGAATTACAAAATATCAGTGATTGAGGAAAAGAAGCCCCTTCAATTTTAGTACATAAAGTTCACATACGCTGCCTCAACATGAGCACATTGCTGAAAATATTTTAGGCACATAGCACATTATTATGGTTTGACTCCAGGATGCCTGAACCTGTTGTTCCATATCAATCGACCCTTCACTATCTGTCTGTTTGTCCAATAAAGTGACCTAAATGTAGACTTCCATCCATGTGTGTTTAGCTACAAGCTACATAATATAAGAAACATGAGTCTCACCAGATGTTTGTCTGTAAGCCTTCATGAATTGAACACATTGTCAGCAAGTTTCTTGTGCACACTGGATTCACTGTAGCGACTTCCCTTTTCATTCCCACAAATTAACCTCCTGTACTCAGGGAGATGAGCCAGGGCATATGTCACTGACTATCAGTCATGTCCATGGTGTCTCCCAGAGGGTGATGGAGGCTCACTGTGAGATTCCTGCTTTCCTTCGACTCACAAAGAGACCGCCAGGCCTGCCCAACTGCTTTGTGTTTCTGTCACAATGGACAAGCTTTCGGGTATTTGCCCATTTATTACAGCGCATTAACTTGATCATATTACACAACACAGCACTTCTGCCTAACCCCAATATCCACATAAGCCCCCTGTAGTGGACCCACTTACTGACTGGATTGCTGGCTGAGTAGCTGACTGCACTCTACCCCCTGCACCGAGCTGTCTTTTGTCTTCATTGACTCTCTTGCTGTTTCTCTCAGAGCTCTCACGGTGTGTTCCTCTGCTTTTTCCCCCTCTCTTTTTAGTTGGATATGTCATCCTTGTATTCACATTCTCTCTGTTATGCTCTGTCTGTCTGAATTCATCATACTCAGTGCTGGCAAGCCTCTCCATTTACCGTGACTCATTTTCAAAAGCTTTTGGATTTTTACATACACTGTTGCACACAACAGTACAACCTACATAACCTCAGGTCAGTGCCTTTTCTTTATGACAGAGGATGAATGCTGAGTGAATGCAAAGCTAAAAAAATACACTGAGAGCATTTGGCCTTCATATATGACAGATTTGCTGAAGCCAGGTCAAGTGAATAGCACCCTAGAGTAATCCTCAAACTTGGTGCAGCTATACAACGAATCTAAAACCTTTAAGAGATTGCAAATGACTGAACTATGATTTAATGCCATGACCTTGAACACATAAGCCACAATTCTTGAATTCATTGCTCAGCGCAGGCTTTCATAAAAATCCACCTTCTAATCGAGAACTAGAAAAAGGTAATCCGCAGTGAAAAATCCCGCTAAAGCTTGGCTGATTGTTTCACTGAATTGTCTCTGCACTGACATGCAATCACACATGACTTGAACAGCAACAAACCCACAACAAAACATTCTTAAGATTCTCCCATCTGTCTCAGCTGTGCCCGAGAGTATGCATTTGTGTTGATCTAACCATCTATCTTGCTCTGTTTCTCCAGGAGACCACAAGTGAATCGATGTCGCTGTCTTATTCTCTACACCTTCCTGCTCGCAGGTCTTTCAGATATGCTCCAGGCCTCGCCCAGCGCTCTGAGATTCCCCCTCTCATGCGGCAATGATAAATCCATCTTGCTCTCACCTGTATCACCTCATGTTACTGTGCGTATGAATTATGAGTGCAGCTGAAGACTGAACAAAAGGCCACAGCCTGCCCCAACAGAGAGACAGACACAAAGGAGGGAAGAAAGAGGGGGGGGGGGCACTAGTGAGGAGAAAATGCTGATGAAGAAAACTTTCTAATGCTGTGTCTGATTTGTCATTTTGTTGAGACAGCTAAGTGTTTGTGCTAATTATGGGGCACAAATGTTTTAATGCATGCCTCCGGGGCGTGCACACTAACACAAACACACACAAACACACACAGACATATAAACACACACACACACACAGACATATAAACACACATAAAGCCACACAGACATACAGCACTGCTTCACTGCAGACAGACAGTATCTTTGTAGGTATGTCTGGCACTGAGCAATTATATTGTCTTTTGTTGAAAAACAGAAAAGAAGGGTTAAAGGCAGAGAGAGTGCTAAAGTGAAGGAGATGTGTAGAACGAGAAATTGTGAGTGTTCTTTGAGAGAACGAGGATGTAGTAATATTGAGACACCAGACAAATACAACAAGTATTGGAGGCTAAATAGGCATAAGTAACTAACATTCCCCACAAGAACAACAATAAAAACATCAGAAACACCTCGATCAAAAATTTTCATCCTAAAGGGAACAAATGGTCTCAGTTTGGGATTGTGGTCATGATTATTACTCACATTTACTCAAAGGAAGTTTGGCCACAGTGGTAACAATGTAATGCACATCTGCATTATAACATCTGATCTCATTACATAGAGAAAACAACAACTTTTTTAGCAGCTCTTACTGTTGCGCTCATTTATAATCCGCTTGAAAAGAAAAGCATTTCCAAAAGAGAGTAATGGGTGTTTAGAAATGAAAACAATGTTGTGACATTCAGAGTTGATGGGGAGGAAGTTCTCCTCAAATGTTTCTTCCAGTTTTTCCCAGTTATTAAGCTTGTCTGATTTAAGATGGAAAAAAAACCCTACAACTTTTTATTTATTATTTTTTCTCAGATAAAAAATTCCTGGTGCTCCACTTTAATTTTTAGTGACACAATGCAGATCTCAGTGAAATACTGTGATTGAATGGAACAAAAAACAAAAGGGAATTTGAATACAACACTATCCTTCCAGTGTAAGAGTGTCAAATGAATTTCTATCAAAAATCCTGATTATATAATTGTTACACTTCAAATAATTTAGGAGTCATTACAAAAACAAGCAGGTCCAGAGGCACTCCACTTTTTACAGTTTTCAAATTTTATGCCAAAGTTTTTTTTTGTTCATGCCAAGGTGAAAAAGCCTTCCCAAGTTGCATTTTTCACACATTAGTATAACATTGAACCTTGAGTATAATTAGGGAAAATATCTTTAAGTTGGTTGGGACATTGCTGCTGTAGGCCAAAATGACAGGCCAGAATCTAACAGTTATAAATTGATCAATACAGACCAGATAAAAGAGTTTAACTGCAGACCCCATCAAATCCTCAACTTCACACACCCACACATGCACCTTTTCAGCATAGCTGACTGACTCACCTACGCTGGTGAGCCTTTGTGTGACCAGGTCCTTCAGCAGGGCATCCAGCACAGGGCTGTGTCGGGAGTAGAGCTCATAGCGGTTGATCCCGATGTGGAATCGCAGCCAGTTGGGGTAAGATTCTGCTGTCACCTCTTCAGTTGGAGAGAACTCCTCTTCGTCTTCGTTTCCGTCCTCATTGTGCCTGACAAGCAAGTGAGGAGAAGAGTGGGAAGGTATAAGTGATGGTGAAGGAGTAGACAAAGAACAATACAAGCTTATAACAGATGGTTTTAAAAAAAAAACAAACAACAAAAAACAAAATGCTGCCTGGCTGGCTATGGATAATCCAAGACAATGAAAAGAAAACAAAATCCAGCATGATGGAAAGCAGAGGCCAAGTTGGGTGCTCAAACAAAGAAAATAGATAGAGAGAGAGGTGAAGACTGATAAGGAAATAAAATAGATTTGTTGTTCTGAATGGACATGATAGAATAGAACAGGAGTACTTTTAAACCTTATATAAAAGTAAAAGACCTGGGTGACAAAATGACTTCTTAATAGAGCAAACATGTTGAAGTCAGAGCACTCTAGCTGTTCATGGACCCGTTTAAATCACACAAGTTTCATTTAAATCTCGTCGGCTTACCATCCCTGGTTCCCTGTTGCTCTGGGATAAAACCTGATGTCGTTGTTGACGTTAAACAAAGTGTCATCGTCCGTGAGAGGCGGAAGCTCAACCTTGTATAAAGGATGCTCAAACAGGCGAGAAAGTCGTGAGACAGCACGGGAAGGGACGGTCCGACCCCCGCTTGCGTCTCCCATCAGCGGCTTGTGGTCATCTGCCTTCCCCGCCGACGTTTTCATCCGCCGGAAAGAGTCCGCCCTGTCCCCGGCGGTGGTGATCTTTTCCAGGGAATGCGATGTGAGGTTGGAGCTCGGCTCGTTGCTGAAATCCTGCAGGATTCGCAGCGTGTGCTTATTAGGCCAGCCGGCTTCAGCCGCCGTCCTGGCTCGCTGCTTCCCCCAGCCCTGCGACTCCCCGCCCGTGTGGTGTGCGCACTGGCAGCCGCCGTCCCCGCTCTCCGCTCCCGTCGCCCGCTTCTCTAGTTTTGGTAACAAGTCTATCATGATGTGCATGGTGCACGCAACCAAAAACACCATAAGTATCAGGACTCTGAATTTGCGAAACAAGATCATGTTTAGCCTCTATAAATATATATTTTATAGCAAGCTTTAAGCGCACCTTAGCTACAGCACCGACATTGGTGTCTAACACTGTTTTCTGAGGACGAGACAACGATGTTACTTTGGGAATTCTCTATGATCGCTCCACACATAATGAGCGTCAGCCTATGTTTAAAAAGCCCATTTTATGTGCGGTGTTTAATATTTAAAACAGTCCCAACGATTCATTCCCAGACAGGTGGAAAGACCAACACATTGTGAAAACCCGGACACTTTGCTGGCTCAGGAAGTGCTCTTCATTCATTGCCTTGTTGAGCAGGATAGCCTATAGTGTCAGGAGGACGAGTGACTAAATAAATCTCACTGAAGATGTATCTTAGGCTAAGAGAAGGGAGTGGGGTCCTGCTAAAAGCATCAATAGTCTTCTTCAAATCTGCTTCCCTGTGTCGCTGCCAGCACGGAGTGAGATGTCAACAGCGTCATAACTGTCTTCAGAGGAAAGTAACAGGATGACACTGATATAACGTAGTCCACAAAAGAACAGGTTTCCTAACATTTACGATCAATTTATAAACAGAAAGAGGAATAATAATAACAATAATAATAAAAAACAAAAACAAAAAAACCCCCAAATAGCAGGTGATCCGCTGCAAGATGCCTGGATGCTGCCCCGCTTCTTCACAAAGCTGCTGCTGTCTGCAAACGTCGCTGAAGTCAAATCAGAGACTGGCTTGGCAGGCTGGCCGGCAGGTGTGTGGGATCCTGGTTGTGATTTCTCCTCTCAGCACTGCCTTGTCTTCCTTCCAAGTGTCCATCCAGAGTGGGTGTGTTAAATATTATGATCGAAGCCCTCTGAGCCCAACCTCGGTGGCGTCATGAGGAAGAGATTGGCTGCGTCTGCACATACAAGTAGCACTAGTGACATGAAAGGCGAGCTTCGGGGATAAAAAGCTGTATGCTGAAACCCTGTAAGGCTGCAAGTCCCCCGCACACAGCCAGAGGGCGTTGGAACTACCTGAAACATTGTGCATCCTATATCACACGGAGGGCAATGGGTATGTATTCCTACTGCATGTGCTTGATGTGTTCTTTTGGATCATTATCAAAATAAGGAATTGGGTAAATTAAACTGGGACATTCAATAGAGGGATGAAGGAACGAGTGTTTTAGACAAACATTATTCGAACTGAAGAAATACAAGAAATTAATTTTAATTGTGAATAAGCCATGACTATTATTGTTGTTATTGTTGAGGTGGTAGTGGGTGAGTCCTTGCTATTTCTTATAAAATTTATAGAAACATGGAAAATTGTCATTTAGGTCAGAAGTCTCGCTGTGGCATTGTTACAGTCAAGAAAAGGTGCTTGTAAATTCCTGCTTTGACATCCAAGAGTCACAGGGTAATATGGAGCTGGAGCGGTGTCCTTGGAAACCTTAATTGAAGCGTGAGCATAAAGTCGTCATTTACTGTAACTCTGTTTTTGGTTACTGGCATCTGAGGAAAAAAATAAATCCAACCCAAAATGCTTCCTCGAAATTCTGTTTCAGAAGAAAATGTACTTCCCACATAATAAAAGTCACATAATGCCCAAATGTGTTGGCATATTTATCAAGCTATCATCTTGTTTATTTCTTTTTAAATGCGCTTGGACATTTGGAGTCTTTGACAGCATGTTGCTTTTGAAGCAAACAGCAAGTAGCAAGTAATAGCTTGTTTGTCAGGATTTGTACATTCTACTATATATAAATAAAATCACAAGAAAGAAATAATCGCTGCACAGAGCTGCAGACATTTTAGGCTTTCAAATTACATGGATTGTTTGTTTGATTATCAGAAATCTATTTTAATGCATATTTAGGTACATGTAAGCCACACGAATCATGAATCAAAAGGAAATTAACCTAGATTTCCACTTGGTTCATCACAGGTTCTGTACAGATCAGTGGAAGATCCCTGCTGGGTCACTCACAGATCCTCCCTTGATGACCAATGTAAATGTCATTCTGACTTGTAATGGGGTAATTTTGAGTTGTGATGTTACAGGATTAACCAAGCCTGTTCTTATTCCATTATGTTCCCTTAAATTCTATTTTAGAGAGCAGCATCCCCTGATTAATTTGTTATGTTCAAAAAGGTTTTGGTTATTTATTGTCCAGAAGTAAAAACTCACAGCTGTGGAAATAGTGCAGTGAAAACACACCAGCTGGTCTTCTCAGAGGTGATTTTTTTTTCTATTTAGTGAAACATATTTTATTTATAATTTCACAGGGACAAAAGATTTACAGCAATTTCTGCAGCTGGCACTTATATCTGGGACTAGACTTTCTCCCCAACTCCAAAGGTGCTATTGAGTTCAAATTGTAAAATCTATACTTTTTGACTGACAGAAAAAAGGGAAATGTGTTCTATTTAACCTTGCTATATGATTTTAAAAAAGAAAAAAGTAAAGTCCTTAGCAGTAAAAAAATACACAAAGTAATACATTGAACAAATTAAACATATTTCTTTGGCTTGTGCTTGAATGGTGTAGAAGGCTCACCAAGTGGGCTCAATTGGAAGAGCTTCATTTGGCGTGTGCCCCTCTTCCCAGAGGCACTGAGCTGGAGTTCATGCCACTGCCAGATTTGTGCATCTAAATAAAACAAGATCTTAAAGCTAACAAGCAAACAAATTGTTCCCCCAAAGCAGGCCTGCTGTCCCAGTTCATCTCATGCTCCAAACAAAACAAATTGGCACGTGCACACATGATAAGAATCCACTGAAATTAGGAAGATATTCAAATTGCAAGCAGTTTTAAAACCTAACATTATGTGGAATTATAATATCAAGAAACTAATTAAAAAGATAAAATGTCCACCTTTTTTTTGAAGAAACAGTAATTGATGCACACTGATGTGTTATACACTAATTGGCCATAACATTATGACCACTGGTAGGTGAAGTAAATAACACTAATTATCTCTTCATTGTTCCACCTCTTATTGGGTGGGATATAATAGGGAGCAAGTGAACATTTTCGTCATCAGAGTTGATGTGTTAGAAGCAGGAAAAATGGGGAAGCATATAGATATGTATGATTTAGGGGCTAAGATGTGATGGCTAGACGACTCAGTCAGAGCATCTCTAAAACTGCAGATCTTGTGGGATGTTCCCCAATCTGCAGTGGTCAGCATCTATCAAAAGCGGTCCAAGGAAGGGACAGTGGTGAACCATGGATGGGTTCATGGGCGGGCCAAGGCTCATAGATGCATGTGGGTAGCGAAGGCTGACTCTTGTGGTCCGATCCAAAAGACTTTAGCTCAAATTGCCAAATAAAGTTATTGCTGGTTGTTTTTTTTTTTGCTCTTTTGGAAGCAAAAGGGGAACCAACACAACATTAGGCAGGTGATCATAATGTTATGCCTGATTGGTTCAGTATCTTAGTGTAATAAAGGAAATCCCTTTGGCTGTGTGTTTATTTGCTTTTGTGGCTGCAAAGTCCTTGTATATGATCAGAATTTGAAAACTTTGCACACAGGCACATCTTTGGTCCTTGAAGGTTCACATGTGCAGTGTATCAGCTATATGAGATATTATCATCTTGCTTAGCAACCACCTAACAATGGGCGTTTATGTATATCTAGCTCCTAATGAAAGCACAGTATAATTTTTTACATGAACATCTAATTTCTATCCACAAAAGTTCAGTTATTCATGATATATCATGATGCCGTCATGTTACCTGGCAACCATGAAGCAACAAGCTAATATTCTTTTCTTTTTTTTTTTGCTTTTATGCACCTACAGCACCTACGAAAACATCTTATCATTTTACTTTCACAACAATAGCGTCTCATTTATATCCACAAAAGCCCAGTAATATGTGATGCAGCTTATTATGACGTAAGTAGCAGTCAGCTACGAGCGCCCCTTGTTTTGTTTTTGTTTTTTTTTTGCTTTTATGCACCTAGAACATTTTATAAAAGCATTGCACCATTTTATTGTCATGGCCAACAACAAACAATAGTCTGTGTACTGCTATATAAAACAATCCAGTTTCACAAGCACATTCAGGCTTTTGTGACATTAGTTTTCTCAAATAACTCCCAGTGATATAGTGTTTAGTAATATACTTACTACAACAATAATATCATGAGATATGAGAAGGAAAGGCAAGAGGGCTGAATGACCTATAATAAGAATTAGCAGCAATTTATTCAGGTTTTCACATGGCCTATTGTGTTAGGTTATAATAGTTACATTTTTTAGGGTTCTAATAATTCATTCCTAAAGCTACTAATATTGCAGCAGTTTTTTCAGGTTACACATACAATATTTCTTGGTCCTGAGGCATCATTCCCAGTGCAGTTTCTCTGCATCTAATTTGTTTCTGGAAATAATGGTAACCTTTGACCCAAAGAAGGAAAAGTGACTGAAGATGGAGAAGTTCAGTTACATGGGGATCCAGAGTCATGCTGCATTTCATAGTGGAAGCTGGTCTTATAACATTTTGATTAGCTCTGGGAGTTGAAGAATGAATCGCCTTATGTTTAAAATGAAGGAAGGGAAGGAGAGGGAGGGAACAGATGGAAAAAAAAATCAATGCATAGTCTGGTCTAGTGGGGTCCATTGGAATCCACTGATGAATTTTTTTTTTCTCTGTCTGTGTGTCTGAATATTTGACCGTAGGGCTCGGCTGTTCCTCGGGTTGGAAGTAGACTTTCCAAAGTTCATCTTGAGCTTCCAGACTATACTAACATCAAATTAATCTGGTTATTTAACAACATAGGTTTTATAACTTTAGTACTGGATGAAGCCAAAACACATTTCTGATCCATTTATATAAATATACATATTTTTTTTTTATTACTGCTATCCATAAAAGTACAGGTAGGTTCAGTCCCATATAACCCTGGTAGGCAGTTATATGAGCCTGATGATTTGTTACACAGCTAATATCAAGATGAGGGAGAAATGGCTGTGCAAATGTCACAAGTATAGATTATAATTAGAGAATAATGTGACCAAGTAAAAGCAATAAAAGCGCTGTTTTGACAAATGGCGTGTCATTGAACACTGCTGCCAGGATAAAAGAAAGGAAGGCGTGGCTGAGGGAATCTGAACGCTACTGACAGAAATGGAAAGAGAGAAAATTATTGTGAGGGTGGGTGCTGAGTAATGGCACATTTATTCACATGACTGAAAACAGGTTGAAAATGTTCTTCTTTGGGGACATATGAGGAAAATTGTGTGAAAAGGGCCCATTAATGAGGCTAGGCATCTGTACTTCAGGCTAAAATAATTCCACCTACTAACTCAATAAAACTTGTTTTTGGTCAGACCCATTTTTATTAAAATTCTTTTGCTCTAACTTGGCAGTAATATATTGTTGTAGGGTGTTTGTGTGTCTGTGTCTAAGTACGTGACCTTAAACTGAACCCTTTTACATGCTTTCAATTTCAGTTACTGCACAATAATGTCAAATGGAATACAGTGAATGCATTCATGTTATGGTCGTTTTAATGTGCAGGATTTCTATATAAAACATTACTCTACCACACGGGTCACATTACATCTTTCATTTGGACCCTTTGCTAATCACAGCACGCTGCAGAATTAGAATAATGAGACCACTGGTGCCATGAGCAGCTCTACAGTGGTCCCGCTGTGTTGATCTCTTTATCTCAAAGACTCACAGGGTAAAACTGAGCTCAGGGATTTTCAATTTGAAAAACACAAGGGTGTGACCTTGAAAATGAGTCATAGGAAGGATATATGTTTTGTGTGAACTGGTAGGTGTAGATGGACAGATTTCCTAAAATAGACTTAGATTAGATTAGATTAGATGAAACTTTATTAATCCCTCGGGTGGGTTCCTCCGGGAAATTCAGGGGACTTGACAAGGTAACAACACAACAGCCACAGGTCCATCTGCCATCGGAGTGATTGACCAGTGAACTCTCAACTGTCCATCGTTCATCAAAAAAGTATTGTTGTTACTTAAGGCCTCACTTCATTGCCAGCTGACAGGTCTCCATTTTTTCCACTTATACTTATTAATATCAAACATACTCAGTTTTAATGATAATAGTTATTTCACATGTTTTTTAAATAATCTTTTTTTTTTTTAAATGTTGATTTCTTTCATTAAGTAGAAAAAGCTACCCAAACCTACCTGTTTGAAAAAGTATTTGCCCCCTAAACATAATAACTGCCTGCACCACACTTTTTAACTGTTGGTATTATGTTCTTTTTATTAATAGCATGTTAATTTTATAGATATAACTGGATTAAAAATTCGAGAAGTTAAGTGTGACAAATATGCAAAAATATAAGAAATCTAGAACGGGGCAAATAATCAACATTTCTGGTTTTGACAGGTTCTATGCTCCACTGTTGGATGCTCGAATAAGGGAGAAGTAGATACTATATCATAAGCACACTTTTGCTTATCAACCTCACTTAGAGGTTCTTGAAGTGGGCACACTTCAAGGACAGACTTTTTTGTAGTTTGACATCAAACATCAAGGTTAAAGTGCAGACTTTCAGTTTCAATTCAGTGTGATGAAAGGTGTGCGTAGATATCAAATGCTAGGTTTCTTCCCTTGAGATGCTGTGCTAGGCCGTTACCACCGTCACCTTTGGCTGCTACTTATTCATTGGTCACTGCCTTCAGTTTTACATTTAATACTGAAAAACAAGCTCTATAGTGTTGAGATCAGTTGGGTGACTGATCAGGCTCTTGAAAAACTACTCTGTTTCTTTGCCTTGAAAAATTCTTGGGTTGGCCTTTCTTTTTTGTTATGCTGTTGGGTCATCAGTAAAAACTGCTGTCCGATCAGTCTGGCTGACTCTGAGCAGATAGTATAGCCCTGTTCTGTAGGCCAGAATTCATTCTGCTGCTTCTCGTAGTGATGTGGTAAGCTTCAGATCATGAGCTGTTTCTCTCTGTTTTCTTCTCCATACCTTTTCTGCCATTCTGATACAAACTAATTTTGGTGCTATCTATGCAGACGCTTTAAAAGTTTTTTTTTCAGGCAGCTATTCTGGCCTTCTTGTTCTTCAGTGTAAACAGTACTAACAATCAAGCTAGATGTTGTGAAGGGGTTTTTCTTAACCAGGAAAATAATTCTGTCATCATGCTCTTTAGTAATCTTATGTGGTCTTTCAGGCCTTTTTGATGTTACGGTAATGTACAATTGTTGTCGGCATGCACAGAAGAAAAATAACAAAAACTGGGCCTAACTGTACAAGAAATAGAAAGCCTGCTGTATTCTTTTCTTTTCAGTGGCTTGCTTAAATATTTTGCTGATGATTCAACACATTCTCTAAGTGACCACAGAGCTTTTGTCGGCTAAACCTACATTTAGGATACAAATACCAACTCTGGTGTCCTGTACTTTGCATGCCTACTATCTATCCATGACCTTGCCTGGCACACATATCAAAGTGTGCAAATAAAACTGCTGAATTTGAAACTGAATTGCTCTTTCTTGTTGGTGTACAATACCTCTGCTCTCACTGTTTGATACTTATTTTCATAAATAATTTAATTGAAATATTTACCACAACCTTGGCAATTAAAGACCAATTGTTGGCTGGAGTTTTCTTGACTGAAGATCATTGCAATTCTCAATGTTGTGTCCAATACCTGATTAATTACCAGGTAGAGCAGGGGTGGGCAGTTCATTTCCCATGGAGCCACATGAGACAAAAAATCCATAGTAGCAAACATTTTATCACAATTTCATTAAGATTCCCCAAAACAATCATAAAGAAAATGTCCATGGTTTGGCAAAATTTCAAATACTTAACTTTATATAAAGTGCAATTGCTATTTTTCCTTGTAGTTTAGTTACCCAGTATTTTATTTTTGTTCATTGAGAGAATTTTTTTTTGTTTTGGACCTGTGCAAAACAGTGCATTGCATTTAGTGTGAGAGCTTTAGAATGTTCTTGCCTTGGCTCAAGAGTTGGGAGTTCGCCTTGTAATCGGAAGGTTGCCGGTTCGAGCCCTGGCTTGGACAATCTCGGTCGTTGTGTTCTTGGGCAAGACACTTCACCCGTTGCCTACTGGTGGTGGTCAGAGGGCCCGGTGGCGCCAGTGTCCGGCAGCCTCGCCTCTGTCAGTGTGCCTCAGGGTAGCTGTGGCTACAATGTAGCTTGTCACACACCTATGGGTGGATGACTGAATGTGTAAAGCGCTTTGGGGTCCCCATTCTTCTTAGAAAACTCAAATTTCTGCTCTCAGGATACACACTCTCTTTAGCACTTTGCCTAGGCTGAGCCACTGGACAGGTGTGTGGTAGTCTATGTTATCATGTTTAATCTCATGCTCCTCCAAAAGCATAACAAGCTGTCTGTAATTCAGTGCTCTTTCCCTGCTAAAGTTAACTATTTTAATTTCAACATCAACAGCATGGTTCATCTTTTTTTTATACATTTTTTTTAACACAACTTACACAACACCTGCAGTTGTACATTATAATGCCCCCCCTCCCCCAAACAAAGCAAAGCAAAGCAAAACAAAACAAAAAACAAGACATTTTTCCTTGTCAGATCTGGGAATCTATTGGTTGTAACACCTTGTACTTTGTTCCATTTCAGGCCCAGCCTTCACTGTCTGTTGTAGTCTCTCTTACTGAGAGCATTGTTTCCAGCTCCTCCGTAATCCTCCGAAGACATCACAGCTGTTGTCCATAGCCATGGAAAAAAAAATATTCAAAATTGTCTGCTTGTCCCTATCAGACCATCAGAGGATGGCTTACTGTTTTTTGTGATTCGGTGGGAAATCACCTAACCTGGTCTCGAGTGCTCCATCCCTCAATGTGGAAAGCTTTGATAGGAAAGGTTCTTGTATTTTTCTGTGTGTTTATTCTCAGAATGACCATTCAAACTGTAATCCTGAAACACAGCAATCTGCTCTGCACAAACTAAGCACAGTTATTTACGCTTGAATCCTAATTTTTCATTGACCTAATGTGGGCCGGTCAGGGACAAACAAAGGGGGGGATGTGGCCCAGAGGCTGTACAATGCCAAGATCTGAGATAGAAGATAATCTTTCCTCTATTGACGTCAAGTACCTGAAGAGAAGCAGACTAATGACAATAAAGGCCACGTCTCATTATAACGTTTGACAGTGTTTGTTCTCTTGGTGTGCAGAGGTCAGATTTCACCCTTTTTGGCTCTTTGTGTGTGTGTGTGTGTGTGTGCATGCTTTTGTTTATGAATCCTATTTCTCACCACAAAGAAATGAGAGCTTTATTAGAAGCTTTATTAAGCTTCTAACAAAAAAAATATGAACACATAGTAAAAAATTTTCCATTCAACTCACTGGTTATTATGCTTATCACAGAGACTTGTTTTGTGTCTTTGCACTTGAGTACATAGGAGAATGTGATTTATTGTTGTTGCAGCTGTGGCTTTTTTATAATGCATATTGTTAACATAAAAATAACAATCACATTCAGTGGCTTGGAAGGTTAAATTAACACCTTGTCCAAAGCTATGACAACAATGTCCTAACAATGAAAGAGGACAGGCCTGTGACTGCTGACTGTAGCAAGCACAGGCTTATATTTCAGCGAGGTTATTGGTTAGCTATGTAGCAGTGGTAATATGCTGTCATATTAGCTCTCTGGACATTGGGATGTGATGCCTCAGAGGGATATCGCGGGGCTGCATCTCCTCCAGCAGGGCTGAAGCTGGATCGCTGCTCAACCAGACAAAAGTAACGCGCACAAGTGAATAATGATGATATTGTTAGTGAAGTGTCACTTCAAATAATATATTTTTGTTTATAGCTTTGGATATTGCCTTTAGTTTGCCATACAAAAGCCTTGGAGTCACACTACTTCAGCCTTGGTTTAGGATACAGTGGAGAGAGAATCAAGCGCATTGAAGAGAAAGATAAATTGCTCCCTGTGGCCAGCAAGAAAATTGTTATCAGATCGATGTCAATGTAAGATACAGGTAATTAATGGATCAATGCATTATAGAGTGTGCAGCCCCAGATATTGGGGACATGGTCTAATCAAAGGCTACTGAGGTCCTATACTTAAGGTAGCGATGCTAATTTCAAGGTACAGGACCACAAAGTACTATATTTGACTGCTGTTTCCCAACCTCTGCAGGAAGTCCACAGTCTCCAAAAGAAAAACAGCAAAAGCAGTTTGCAGCAAGGGCCTCAAATCGTGGTGGCAGCTCTGGGTGTAACTTGTTTCACACATGACCGCGAACCTTAACCAAATGTTTGTCATTGTAAGAATAATGATGAAAATCCATAATAAAATGCCAGTTTTGCTTTCCTATGCAAATACCAATTTTACCCCAACGTATGATGTTTCCCTCACATAAAAAAAACAAAAACAAAAAACCTTTCATTATCTAAATCAGTGACAGTGTGATACATAAGTGTGCCATCATAAGATGAATGTATTTTCAGCTGTCATTTGTAATGCTCTATGTCACTCTAAGAGGAATTTAAGTAAATTAATTTCATGCAATATGAAGCTCTTGTTTAAATCCTTCTGTCACTATAGTTTTAGAGAAAATTGTATAATTTGTGTAATTTTTAAGCAAACAGGACCAGACACTGATTGTTTTGCCATTCTCACAACCAGCTGTGGAGATAGAACTAAAGACTTGGTCAGCCCACATTTGCCAGGCTGAAAGCAAGCGAGTAGAAATGACCCTGTCCGGTAGGCAGGGTAAACATGGACAAACTGTTGTATAGTATGATTTCCCCTTTGAAATGACCTTCAGAACAGGACAGCAATATCTGGTGTGACACCCGTGCACACCCACCCTATTGTTTATAATGACTCAATAGTAAATGTATACATATTTTTACACTCCCAAGAGATTAGGAAGCAGGGTCTCACAATATTTCCAAACTATTGCTGAATTTTATTTCAAATTTGAAGATGACTCTAAAAATGGTGGTAAAAATCATTATAAATGTTTGCAATTTCAAAGTTTACTACATGGATCAACAAGATGACAAAGAGACAAACTTATATGATAATTTATCATAAGATCACTAAACTGATGCGATGTATTGTGCTTTATAAAACAGACTTGCTATGCTCTGCCTCTTATTGGGATGACTCAGCCTGAACATTATTTTACCCACAGTGCAAGGTTAGCGTGACATGTTACAGGTCACCAGGGCAACCAAGAGTCTGGTAGTATGATGATGTGGCTCTGTTCACTGTTTTGTGTATGGTAGACACTGGGGCTCACTCTCTCCTCTTGGCTCTGGCTGTT
Source organism: Perissodus microlepis (assembly GCF_051167445.1). Taxonomy (NCBI): domain Eukaryota; kingdom Metazoa; phylum Chordata; class Actinopteri; order Cichliformes; family Cichlidae; genus Perissodus; species Perissodus microlepis. Next base: position 16,407,998 of record NC_140464.1, read on the forward strand.
TAACAGGCTGTTTGTTACACAAGTGTTTGGCATGGCTCTAATCCCTCATGGGCCACATCCTGTTACTGCTCTGCTCCCACTCGCATGTTCACACATAGGTCATTGTAGGGCGTTGGCTAGACCTCCAAAATTTAGATGTTAAAAGTCATGGCAGACATCCAAATATAAGAAAAACAGATACGTGTGTTTCATACAAAACTCGGCTTGTCAATTGAGAAGCAGGCAGACATTTCCCTTTTCATTACAGTGCCACCTTGTTTGTGATGATGGCTCTCCTGTTTGTGGAAAATGTTTTTTGGCCAAGACTTTGCATCCTGCAAGCCCATAATTAGACAGCACCGGATACTGTAGAGGAAGGATGAGGTTAAAGAGTGGGAGCGAGTGGCCTGTTTTGCTTGGTGGTTTTTGTGACGAGATGCTTAATTACAGGAATGACACCCCCGCTGGACCTTGACGACACATTTCCTGTGATTAGAGGAAATGATCGGTATCGATTACAAGAGCAGAGGAAGAGTCATGTTTAATTGCATTAGAGTAATTGCATATTGATGGCTCCACTTGGCCTTATCCTGACTGCAACATGTCAGGTGTGAAACTTGTTTACACCACAATGTTCAGAAAGTTGCTTAACATGCAAACATTGTTTCCTGTAAAAAAAAAAGAAAGAGCAATTTGTCTCTATGTTTAATGGGAGCCTGCTAAGAAGCTAAATACTCTTTTTATCTACATTTTGCAGCTGCCACAGAGAATCCTCCTTAAGATTTTCCAAGCACAACAAATTAGGTGTAAATTTGATTAAGGTCACATTGTTTACTGGTGACCTTTGGGTTACTTTGGGCAACTGTCAGTACCTATTTAAAGTTGCAATGTCAGGGCTGATTTTGTGGTTCCCTTGTGTTATGAATTCATTGATCTCTAACTTCCTTCTTGAGAAATATTGACAAAATCCTCGTGTTAACTTGTACAATATAGCTGTTCTGCTGACTCTGTTCTGCTGATGATATTTATCATCCTGCACCTAATCAGTTTTGCACTGAACTACAGAAAAGACGTAATTATTATTAATAAGAAAAACAACAGAAGACATGCTGATTAAAAACAAGCAACAACAAGCAATCGCTTTTGGATGTTTCTTTGGAGCACTACTAAATAACAGTGTATTATTCATTAGAAACAATCGATTTTCACGAAGCAGGAGCACAGTTATAGACATGTTTTTGTGTATTTTAATTTCCCTGTCAACACAACTGCCTGTTTCGCTCTCTCCTTCCTACATAGTCTGGGTTCTCAGTGGCTGTGTTTTGAGCAAACCCAGACAGCCTTGATCTTCAGCCAGGGACAGCGGCTACGGGGCAGGCAAGGCCGCTGAAAGTTGCCCTGCTCCCAGGTCACTGTGGTCTGGAAGCCAGCATGGGATCACTGAGTAAACAAGTGGTTTTAGTCAGGGGGTGGCTCAGAGCAGCCAGCAGCAGGGCGTGTATTTGCATGGGCATACATGCGTGTGTCTGTGCCAAGAAGTTTTAAACATTTGGATATGTCCATTGTATTCTGTCTCCTGAAGGTTTTTTTTTTCATTTATTTTTATTCGTTTTATTTTTTAAAACATGTACTGCTTCATATTTCAACTGGGGGCTATGTTTTGTGTTATATGTTACCATGAAATATTACTGGAGACAGTCTTCTGACCTCTATGTGCTGGGGGTGGGATGGCTGTTTCAGCACATCTCATCAATATAATTTTTCAGCACTTCCACTGGCACACATTAGAGAGCTATCAGAAGATATTACTGTATTAAACTGTTCTTCATGTATATTCATGCTCTTATTTTACAGTGGCAAAGGACGAAATGAGCTTTGTACCCCCAAATTAAAATGCAATTCAAATAGACAGAATGATTTTGATGTAATCATCTTAAGTATGACACTGCCAACTTAGGGAATTACTACATGGTGGCTTATTTGCATAATGTGTGTCCCCATGTCAATCTGTTTGTTAAAACTTGATGAAAATCTTGACATGTGTCTTCCTCTTATATATGAAAATTCCACCCCAAGAAACATTTCATGAGGGTACATGCAATCAGGATGACAGGAAGTGATGAGTAAAAGCTTTCCAATCCAAACAGGCATCATTCCATGCAGCCTTATTCCTGACACAGCTGAGCTGGAATTGCCTCCTTGATTTTTGCTTTGTGTTATTTCCATTAAAATCTTTTAGACAGGCTGAATCAGTTTTTACATAGAAAAAGAAAAGAGGTGAATAAATAAAATAAGACAAATTAGTATAAAAAATGGTTATAACTCAAATATAAAACTATAGTTAATTATTGGATTAAAATTAACAAATGAACAATGGACGTTGTAAATTATTAAGATGGATTTTTAGATTCTATTATAAATCCAGCAGACAAATGGCTCCAATCCATTTAATCTTGGCATTTGGTCTTCTACAGTAAATATCAGGGCCTGGCTCCCTGTTTGACTTCCTCTCTCAGCCAAAATGTCCCATGCCAACTTTTGCCTGGCTTATCGTGTGTCTTCATTAGATCAGAGGTCTCATAGGACTACAGCAAAATGTTAAGCAAATTTACAATCTCCTCCCAAGCTAATCTATCCATCTGTTTTCAACTGCTTATGATGCTGTTGCAGAAAAAGAAATGGACAATTTCATAAGTTTTGACTCAAGCCTTAATCAGCAAAATACTTATATTTACCTCTAATCCGTTATGCCAAAGGCTTGGTTGTCTCCACAAAACAACCATGGTTCAAATACTTTAAGTTCCTTTCCTTCCATCTTGAATTATATACACATCAAATAAAATTAAAAATAATAAAAACAATAGAATACACTCGGTTTGGAGTGATAAGATTAAGATTTGAACTTATACTCCACAACTTAGAGGGGATCAATAGGGGCTCAATAGTCCTGAGAGTTCCCAAGATTATCTATCTCACTTAGCTATCTAGCTAGTTCAGTAAAATAGCTAGCTGGCTAGCTATTTAAACTTGTGGCAATGAAATAGAAATTCTTTGGAGTTTTATGTTGCAGTTTTTTTCTTCATGTCATGTACACATCTTCAGTTATTACTTGGGCTTAATTGCTCATTGTAACATTTAATTTGCCAATATATGCACATGCATTCTACATAATAAGCCCTGAACAAGCTCTTCTTTTCTTTTTGTCATGTAGAGTGGGGAGTGTGGCGAATGGGTAGTGGGCCTCCAACGCAGGACTCAGCAAACAGAATGTTGAACTTATAGCTTTATTGCCGGCAAAAAAAAAAAGGCAAAATAGAGGGAGAACACCACACTGAACAGAGGGAGATGCAGACAATATATACACAGGAGGGTGATTTTCTACAAATCTTCTCAATTATTTAAAAAATGAGATCCAATTCTGTAACTGCAAAAACATTTTAAGTTTAAAAAATCCAAAATCGCAAGTTAATTCTATTAACACTTCACTGTATTTGTCATAGAAATACAGTTTATTCTTTCTTTGATGCTTTAACTCTCTCAGTCCATGTTGGCACTCCTGCTCTTCAGACACCATACCTGTGGAACGTCAGCCTCGTCACCCACCTGCACTTAAGGAACAGTTCCTGTATCCATTCCCTGTCAGATTGTCTGCATTCCCTGCTTAATAATCAGGCTCATATGGCTCTCCCGTGTTCCCATAATTTCCAAAGTTTAATTTCGCTGGCTCCCTCCATTCCATTGTTTCTTGCGTAGCCATGGAGTAGCTCTCTTCCCAGACCAACTTACCTGCTGATGCTGAACTGTTTCATTCCCCCTAGAATCCCTCACAGGAAAACTCTCCATAACCACCCGTCTGCCTGCCCAACCTCGTATGCCCCCTGTTGCCAACTCAGAGTAACCAGCAGCCCTTAGAGTATCCTCTTAGACACCTAAAAGAAATCTCTGTCACTCACTTTTCCTACCTTTGGAACTACTTTGTGACATATCTTCAAATATCCTTACTTGGACTAACCTACCTCTGCACTTTCCCAGTTCCCCAGAACACTCCTTGTTGGCATCACCTCTTGTGCAGACTTTTCCAGTAAAAATAAATCTGTTCAACCTAAAAATGCCTGTTAGGTCTTGCTTTAGAGTCCAACTTATATTGCTGCCACTAACACACTTTAAAGAGGGATCTGATTTCTCCTTTCTACAGTAATTTGTGTAATTATGATTGTGTTTTCACAGGGTAAGTGTTATCTCTTTTATTCCCACTTCCTAACCAAACATGCAATCCAAGAAAACTTGGATGATAAAAGTGGAGCTCAGGAGATGCCTGACCTTGCAGTAGGGAATAAAAAGTTGAACAAACACATACAATTCCAGTGTGAATACAGCTTAAGAACTGAATACATAGGATCCTATGCTAAATACTCTGTCTTACATTGTTTCATTTGATGGACCGTTGCCAGTTTTCTTGTTAGTTTTTGATGATAGGTCAAGTCCATTTCCACAAAGATTCTGCTCATAAATTGTCTATGAATGAGAAGGTAGAACTAGTTAATTAATGGCAGAACAAGCAAGTTATTTTTATTATCAACTACGAACAAATTGTATACTTTCGGCTGGTGAGAAAACAGATAAACTATACAGTCTATTCATGGATTGTCCTATAACAGCAAAGCACTACACCAAATAGCATTCACTTGTCACTAAAAGCAGTGGTGCTCCTAATACTTACCTTTAAATGGTAAAGGCTTAAAGTTAATTTATACATAGAATAGAAAAAGTTATACAAACCAAAATCAGTTTTTGTACCAGGCTGAGGTGGTGGCCTATCAGGGTTAACTCACTTTTAGAACCCTGAGCGGCCATTTAAGGAACTGCAGCCTTACCAACTTGCTTCATTTTTGAGCTCTGGAGGTTGCCACAGCAGGCGACACAGTGGTGGGCTGGTTAGTACCGCTAGCCGTTTATCCTCACAGTAAGAAGATCCTGGGTTTGAATACAGCCTTGGACCTTTCTGTGTCGAGTTTGCATGTCATGACCTATGGCTGTGTGGGTTCTCTCCAGGTAATCCATCTTCCTCTTACAGTCCAAAGATATGGATTGTGTTAGGTTAAATTGGTGATACTAAGTTGGCTCTAGGTGTGAATGTGAATTGTTCTCTGTTAGCCCTGCAACAGACTGGCAACCTGCCCTGGATGTACCCTGCCTCTCTTTCTCTGTGACAGCTGGGAGAGGCTCCAGCTCCACTACAACCCTGAATTGTATCAGTGGCAGAAATTTGGATGGATGGACGTTGCCATAGTTGCTCACTGTAGAAAAAAAATCTGCTTTACTCAAGCCAGAATATTAGTTTTAACACTTTCCTTTACTACATATTGTTAACTGGCTTAAAGTGATAGTTGTGTGTGGGTGTTAGATTTTTATTTCACTGCTGCGAATGGCTGTTATTCAACATCCTAGAGCTAAGAGGAATGTTGAAAGTGAATGTTCTGTAAATTAACACATTTTTTCAGCTTAGGCACATGCAAAACTGAGTTACCTGCTGACGTGAGCAGTAGATTTGCTGGTTTCTATAGAGATGATGATTTTGTGCTTGCTATGTACTACAGTTGGTTGCTTAGCAATGCAGAATTTTGTACACCAAATTCCGATAATTCCCACTTGTTTTCGCGGTTCTGGGTTTTTGGATCCTGGGTTTTGAGTTGTGGACTTTGTATTCTGTTATCCAATATCCTCCAGTTGGCTTTTAGTTTGTTTTCACCTTAATGTACTTTCTTTGGGTTTTGAGTCTTTAGTTCTTTGTTCCAGTTACAGCTTATATTTGAATTTATTCATGTCCCCAGTTTATCGCTCTCTTTTTCTTCAATGTCTGAGTTTTATTAATGTTAGTTTTTGGCTCTTATTTCCTGTTTGACTTCAGTAGTTGTTTGTCTCTTGTGTATTGGATTTAGGTTCACTTCCCGTCTCTTGTCTTGATTGTTAGCAGCTGTGTTCTGTTATGCTCCCATATCGATCTTCTGTAATGACCTTGTGTGCAAGTCCTGCTTTTCCCCTGAAATCGTGTCAGAGTGTCTGTTTACAAACCCTCATGTTGTCATAGCCTCATGTTCGTCATCTTTTAAAAAAAATGGGATTCAGATTTTTTTTTTTTTTACCTTCTCTGCCTAATAAAGGGTTTTGAGAGTCCTGCATTTCTTGCACTTGTGGCCACAGAGGCCACTGTTACCATTGCTTAACACATGCTATGTAGTCTTGTTTTAAAATTTTCAAACATGACTGCACTTAATTTCATACGTATTTCATGTACACAGTTCACTAATACAACTAATGTGGAGTGTCTCAGGTTAGGTTTATGAAGCATGCTGAGAAAATATGAAATACCCTCCACCCACAACCAACCCTCAGGTTCTCTTACAGAAATATAGCTTTCAGTACCTTTATTCATCAGCACCGCAGGCTACCCTCATACACTGTGTCCCATCCCTCCTATCCTGGCCCAAAGCTGAGTAAGCTGCACTAATATTTCTCCAGTTCCCTGGGAGTAAATCTGATAGACTGCACAAAGAATTGGCTTATAAGAAAATGTGTTTTGTAAATGCACTGAGAACACAACCAGAGATCTTCAATTCTGTTAACATAATCAAAAAAGTATTCCGTGACACTTTGGAGGGTTGTAATATCTCTATAAAGGATAAGAAAATGGATGGAAAGTGAGATAAAAGAGGAGAATTCTAGTAAGCTGGCATCTTCAGATTCATTTGTTCAACTTACTCAACACTTAAACAGTGCTGGAAGGCAAATTAAATTGTGTTTTTCCTTTTTGAACGTGAGGTTTTCAATGAGTCTAATTAGCATTTATAGATTCACTGAGGAACTTGATTACAGCTTTTAAAGTCTGCAGCTGGTCATTATGCTAATCCAGAAGCCTTCGGTGTGTACTTATAGAACCCGGCCACACAATGAGTGGTGTTTCATGATAGTGGAACGAATTGTAAGTGAACTAAGTGCTCTTTAACTAGAAAATACATATTTTTTTCTATGGGACATCAACTCTTGCCTGAGCCTAGATAGCAAGATATGAGTCAGAACTTAATCATCAACTCTAAGATCACATTTTAACTGCAGTTTTCTGACTGCAGAATTTTGAGTACATTTTCCAATGATTTGATTAACATTTATGGTGTAAACTCTTAACAAACCCCTCAAAACTGCTACTATTATTAATATTGCTATTAATAATCCTATAACAAATTTAATAACAGTATTAATGTCAAAGTACATAAAGATGATTAAAAAACCCGTGTCTTAGGAAACTCAAGGGAATTCATAAGCGATTTATTGTGTTTTAAAGTCGATTCCACGCTACTTTATGCCCAACAAGTAGTTTGTATCCTTTGATACCATGATACACTCATTTTGTCTTTGGTCTATTACAGCCGCCTCATATAGGCCTGTACAGGCAGTCAGAGAACAAGGTTAAACATGCACCATGGATATGTCTTTACCGCAGGCTAATTTCTTTAATTCTTAAACAAGATGCGCATGACAGAGAATTAATTTTCTGCGTAAACAAGTCACATTTTGTTTCCTGGGGTTGTTTGGCTGGCTTTTTGTTGGAAGTTGCACATGATTAATAATGCTGTCCTACACCTTCTGCTAAGGGAATTAACTCAAAAATGTTGAAAATGAATGTGGGTGTGTAAAAATGGGCTGGGTTGTGTGTCTTTTGTTTGTTGGGCCTTTAATATATTTATTGTATGGTGGCACAAGCATATTTCCCAGTGCAAATGCGTGTGCCTTTGCATTGTGTCCTCTTCAATGTCACTGGTGTGCCACAAACCACGTGTCTCCCCATGCTGCCGATAATGAGCATATTAATATGTACATACCCAGCCAGGTTAATGCCTGTCTGGCACTCCAATTTCACGGCCCAGTCTCAGGTTGAGGCAGTTTCCGCAGCAGCAGTGGGCTGTGGTTTCTCTTTATCAGATGAAGAAAGAAAAATATAGTTCTGAATTATTGAGCAGATACATGACTGACAGTTTGGCTGATGAAACTGAAGGAGAAGGAAACAGAAAAAGCAAGAAGGAACACAAACTGTTATAGTGAGGGTGATTGATGCCAGGGATAACTTTAGTTGAGGGGTTAGTCTTAAGAAATACTGACACAAAACATGACTACAGGGGTTGTGGTAGAGTGGACAGAATGGCTGAAATTGCTCTTCAATGCTCTATTTTCTTTCTATTCAAAGCTCCAAAATTATTTCAGGCAGTCCATCAGAGGTGAAATCTTACCTTCATAACTTTCAATCTGACTCATGATATTCATTTGACGGTTGAACTCGTCACCTGTGTTCCTTACACCGCAGCTCAGGAAAGAGAAACGTGTCTTAAAAGAATAATACAGAATATTCCCTAAACACAGTAGTCAATATTTTGAGATGATCTCATTTCAGTAAAATCAACTGATATTTGTCAGCCATTAAGCTCCAGCAAACATTTTCAGCTAAAAGTCATTGCAAATGTCAGACAGATAAAGCAGCTCACATTTAAGAAGCTGTCTGACAGGCACTGTGATCAGGCTAAATGGTGGGATGAGAAATTTCATAGGTGTATGTGTGTTATCATGTCTGGCTCTGTCCTGACTTTACAGCATGTGTGTTTTTTTTTGAAGCCGCGACCCAGACACACCACATATCTTTTATTATCAGATTTAAATCAGATGTCAACACTGCTGGTATTTTAACCACATCATCAGAGGAAAATGCAGATTTTTTAATCTGTTTGCAGCTGGAACACAACGTACAATGACAACCTGATTCACTGCTTCAAAGTTCTCGCTTGATTTAGTTTCTCAGTACAAGAATCTTTCAGAAAATCACGTGCTATGAAATAACTGACAATTGTTGTACTTATATACTTGGACTAGAGTTCAATTTGGAGCTTTGTTTGCTTTAATGTTCAGGAGAAAAGATGCTATTTTTCTTTTCAAAGCATATTTGTATTGTCCCCAGCACAATACCTGAAGGATATTGTGGCAAAACTGTGTGAGAATAATAATGAAAAAAAAAAAAATGCTTTCCAATATTGTTCACATATTTTTCACACAGAAGTATTCACACTAAACAGGTATATGAGGTGTTGGAGAATAAAATATACTCCTCAAAAAATATATTGACATTAAAAATGTTTATTGACATAAAAAGTGTATTTTGTAATTTGTTGAAAACCAAAATGATGGAACAGTCTATGGAAACCAAAATCATCAACCCTTTGAGGGCTGGATTTAAAATCATACCAAAAATCAAACTTAACCTTTACATACTGGTAATACTTTGCTCAAATACCTAATTTTGAACAACAGATCTACCTACCTCATATTAGCAAATGGATGATTAATCATCAATAAATGCAACGGAGAGCTGGAAGAGGTTTTAATTTTTCGATGTTTTGGAGAAAAACATTAATTACAACACATTATCATGTCCTGCTTTATTCAAGACATGAAAACATAATAGCCATAATGATTAAAATACAGTTTATTGAAAGTAAAAATGGTGTTAAACTTATTATGCAATCATTGATAACCATTACTACTATTTAAAAATATCCTCAATGCTGTATTATAGAAAAAAGATCCCTGTATTTCTATTTATTCAACATTAATTAACACTCAGACCTGAAACCATGGATGTCCAATATAAACCCCGGGGGGCTGGAATCAGCCCTGCAACAGTTTCTTTTACTACTGGCTATAGATAGTCACAATTTATTTATTTAATTAATTAATATATTTTATAAGAGATCCACATTAAACAATAATAAATTGATGAAGATTTCTTGTGAATTAATGAAAAACTAGTTACAGGAGAGCCTGAGCAGTGAGCTACCAGATCTTTTCTGTATATTTCAAAATTTACTTTTTGATTCTGGCAGATTTCTTTCATTTCATTATCTTTATCAGCAAAATTTTGTTACCATACTGCAAAACTGAGACAAACTGTTGAAACTGTGTTTCTTTCTCTTAGGGTTGAATGCCTTCACACCAACAAAAATGGGAGTTTCTTTTGCTCAGCCCACTTCAGATTAAAGTTGGCTGTGTGTGACCCACGATGTAAAAGGAGTCTCACATCCCTGTCTTAGACCTAACACTTAAACCTAAAACCTATGTTATACCTGTTTTTTTTGGAGCACTGTCTGTTCCCCTTGTTTTTTTTTGTTTTTTTGTTGGGGGGGGGGGGGGGTGTTTTGTTTTGCTTTGTTTTATTTTATTTTACTTATCTATATATATATATTTTTCTGTAATAATATCTGAATGATGTACATGGGAGAGTATGTATAACTATATCTATGTGTTTCCTCAACACTGTTCATACACGATGTACATACATTATTATTATACACTCATTTTTTTTTATTATTATAATTTCCTCCTCTATTTTATTTGAACTCTCTCTTCCTGTTGGTTAAAATGTTGTTGGAAAAGCAATAAATAAATCTTTGAGAAAAAAAAATAACCTAAAACCTTACTGCAGACTAGTCTGTACGGTACATGTGTTTTCCACACTCAGTGAAATCGCAGTCATCTCTAAATACACCAGTTGTAATTTATTTTTACATTATTTTGTTACATGACCTCTGTCTGACCTCACGTCAGGTATAACTTGTTTTCTCCTCTTTAGCAGAAACCCCTGCAAAGCTCCTGTGAGGAAACAACTTATCTGTTCTGGTCTCTGAGTTGCTGGCATTATGACAAAAACAAACATTATTCACAAGATTTCAAACCTGTAACTTGAAACTACTGTTTTTAATTCAAGCCATTTGAGTCTATCAGACGTATTTCTGCCTTTTTTTCTGTACGCCACCACATCAAATCAGGAAACATAAATAAAAACAAATTACAGATATAACACTGGTGACGGTAATGTCAATACTTTCCATAACTACATACGTGATTAGTGCATGACTCTACAGCTGTTGAACATCACACAGTATTGAGGAGAGGAATGATAAGAGGAAGATTTTAACTTAAAATCTCTCATGAAGATGATTATGCTGTGGTGTAGTGCATCACAGCATCACAGCAGAACATCCTCATAACTGTGTCATGAGGATGTTTATGGTTTACTTTTACAATAAAATCAAGTACTTAACTGTATGAAATTAGACTAACAAATCATAAAACTATACATCAAATTAATGACAATCTGCCAAATGGCACTGAGTCTCATTTTGTAGATACAGAGCAATCCAAAACTGAAAATATCTAGAGTGACGTGTTCAGCATTTGAATACCCTCTGAAGGACAGTGTGGAATTGGTTTTTTGAAAGCACACATGGGGATTTGTAAAGGTCTGCAACATGTTATATGCATCTACTTTACTGTGGCTCATTAGTATTTGCAGTGCAGTGCCATTCTGCCATCCCGAGAATGACAATCCTAAAAATTCACATTTTGATCACATATATATTTCAGGGTGTTTGATCGTATTTTGGCATGGGCGCCATGACTCTAATATTAGTTTAGAATTAAATTTGAATTATACTGAAATTTCTGCCACCAGCAAACAGTTGTCCTTGTTTCTTTTCTTCTTGCTTCTCTTAGAGCCCTGCGTCGGATTAATGCTATAAAAAGTCGGCATCACTGAACTTGTCAAAAAAACTCCTTCTCACATAACTGTGGCTTATTTATCTAACTAATAGATCTAATTGATAGATAAACTCGGACTATATTTGACTCAAGTGCTGAAAACTGTGCTGAAAGATGGGGTTGGCTAAGTATATCTATAATTTGACTAATTCCTTTAATTTCTTTATTGAAAGGCTGACAGAAAGCAAATCCTCTGTATTTCTCTTGCCAATGCAGCCAAAATAGTCAGGGGAGTTGTTTTTTTTAAAAGTTAGAATGAAATGAGTTCACACATTGGTATTAAAAAGCATTAGTAATGATTGGCTGGTGACAGAGCGTTGAACCACATCCAAATGAGAGAGCTGAGAGTGCAGCAAGGTGTTTTTATGCCAATGACTTTAGGTGTTGTCAATGCTGACATTGATAGGATATGTATAGAAAAGTTGACCAAATCCTGACAATAATATATAAAAATGTGATAGACGTGATACAAGCCTATATTTTAATATTTGTGGAAAGTGAATTTTAATTTGCAAGAGTGTTATTTTTTTTTTTTTTGAAAGAAAGTAACTACCTTAGTAAATACAGTACAATGCATACAGTATGTCTTGAGACCCTCCCACAACACTGGGTGTCTGAACATAACAGACAGCTTAGCAAAGAACTGATTTTAAATGGTATGTTTCTGCATTTTGTTACTTGCATTTTGGAGTCATTGTTTGGAACTTCATTTCAGCCAGTTGTGTCAGAGATCTTGTCAAAATTTATGGAAATTTGAATGCAGAAAAATACAGCCAGATTTTGACCTACCATGCTATAGAGCCTGGTATGCACCAGTTTCATTTAACCACATCACAATGATTCCAAACAGACTGTCAATACAGTAAAAACATCCCTTGATAGAAAACACACAATGGAACTCTATCAGTCATGAAAAGGGCTCTCCAGTGCCCGGACTTCAACATTATTTAAGGGACCATCTTGACAGAGAACAGAACAAAAGGTAAACAACATCCAAGGAAGAGCTTTGAGTGTCCTTCAAGTAGCGTGGAGAACTATTCCTGAAAAAATGTGCCTGAGGAAGTTCAGGCTGTGTTGAAGAAAAAAGGTGGTCACATCAAATATTGATTTGCAACCTTTATAGAATTGTACACACTCTTATTGTTTGCCTTAACGCCTTTATGCCCAGTATATCATATTTGATGCGTAGAGTTTTTGTGATTTTTAGGTGTGAGTTTTAGGTAATATACAGCAAGTTCATACAATATTGAAATTTTTAGTCAGTAAGGTAATAGGTGTGTGTGTGTGTGTGAGAGAGAGAACGACTTCTACATCATCAGTGTGATTTTTATTTTTCCACTGAAACACCTAAATAAATTGCACAATACATTTTTAAGCAGTTCATTGTGCAAAAAATTACAGATGTAGCAAATATTGTTAATATTTAGTTTTTCTTTCTTTTTTTATTGTAAGAATGTTGAAAAAAAAACCTCCTTTTAAAAATAATTTTGTGGTTCAGGCTTTAAGAGGTTAAATTATTATTATTGTATTCTACAGTTCCCAGAATCTTGTACCCCCCCCCCCCCCCTCTCTCTCTCTCTGTGCCTTGCTCTGGATCTCTGGCTCTCTCTCTTGCTCTTAGGTCTTTGCATGATTGGGTCTTTGGGAGGTGTGGTCAGGTGGTGCAGCAGCTTGGTTGCCACATCTGTGTGCCATTACCTTATTAACCACAGTTCTTAAGTCCTGGCTTTCCTTCCACTCATTACCCAATTGTTCATGGTTCTTTAGTGATAATATCTAAATGTTTGGAATCATTTCCAGGGTGTTTTTGAGACTCACACCTTCGTCTCCTCAAACATTCCTCTCCCTCACTGTGTTGCTCTTGAGTTTTCCGTTTGACTGAAATCTTGTCTCGTGACACAGTCTGACACAGAAACTTGCTCTTCCAGCTTCAGTGAATTTAACAGGTTTAAAACCGCTAGCTCTCCTCTAACTTACCAGCGTGCCCACTCCTCCAAATCAACATTTGCAGTGGAACGGACTTACTCCATCCTAAGTTTGGAAATAAAATCTTTAGATTGCTTTGCAAGAGTGAGTCTGGTCTTTCTGTCAGTCTGCAATCATGACAGTATTTCACACGTTTAAATAAATAGCTGATGCTATTTCCTGTTTCCAGAATATAATGAAACAAGAGTTGGCTCAAGACTTTTGCACAACAGCATACCCCCCCCAAAACAAACAAACAAACAAACAAACAAACAAACAAACAAACAAACAAACAACAACCCAACAACCCCAAAACAAAACACAAAAAACTGGACAATCGTATGATAATGAAATAATTACACAAACTTTATTTGGACACATCTCACGTTATATTTCTTGATTTTATTCCCCTATTTATTGCCATTAACAGTGAAACCAAAGCAGTGGACAGGGGCTGGAATTATGAAAACATCAACTAAACAAGCACAAAAAGTTACCACTAATTTTTTCAGGACCTGGACTGACGAATCAAACAGAAACACAAATAATGATATCATCTCTACATTCCATTCGACAGCTCAAAGCATCAACGTGTACCGCCTCTAGCACTGACCTTTTAGGAACCTCTTCTCTAGCACATATTTTACACTTCAAAGTAAGCAGTTAAATTATTCCAATTAGGCCTGCAGCGCGTTCTGGTCGCACTAGTCTGCTGATGAAAGAACTTATGAAGCCTATCATCCTCCTTAAAAAAAACCCTGCTGCAGTTGCATATTATACATATTCATTAGGCTGTTTAAAGAGAAGTGTAGAAAAGCCATAAACATTACTCATATATCCATTGTTTCTAAAACATGCATGTTCATTTGTCACCTATTTTACCAGTAGTGATTATCATTAATCTACACAGATACAGTGTATGACTTTCAGATATTCTTGGTGTAATTAAGTTGAAAAATATGATGCAGGAGAAGACGAGGCTTTCCTTAAGTGGACAGTGTGGTGTCAAAGCGTTTTGAAGCACTACAGGGTTTATATTTATGGCATCAAACAGCCCGGTAAAGAATATGACCAGTTTTTGAAACCATGAGAAGTGTTTTATTTCTCATGCAGTTTTAGTGTATTGATTTTGTATGAAGTGCACCTAAGGTGGCTGAAATAAAACATGTGTTGTCCATGCGACTACATTACTGTAGGCCTCTTCTCTGCCTTCATCAGGTGAGTATTTATCTCCCTTTGAAGGTGCAGAAGCAAGGGAATTATGCAGGAGAAAATTGCAGATAAAGGCTATTATGTCCGCTGTAATATCCATTTTCCATACAATAATGTCAGGGAGGAAAAAGTAATGAGAGCAGAGCAGTATTACCCTGCCATCTGCTCTCTTCCACCACTCGGTTTGTCTCGTCTCTCTGGGCCGCTCTCTACGTGGCTCATGTGCTCTCTCACTCTTTCTCCGCAGATCAAGTTTTCTCTCTAAGTTCACAGTTTTCAACATATTCCAAGATCTTCACTGACGATTCTCTCAGAGATTTTTAATCTTTTTCCAGTCTGAATCATCACAAATATGCATCTTTTCCATGTTGTCATGTAAAAATTGATCTGACTGCGTGATAAAAGTAGAATCACTGTCTCCATGTGCATACTCAGTTAAAAAACAAGCAAACATTTAAATGATAAACATGAATGTAAAATGTTTATTTTATATGTCATATGAAATGTTTTAAACTAGGAGCCTTGAACTGTGAACTTTGAACAGACTACCTATAGCAGGGGTGTCAACTCCAGTCCTCGAGGGCCGGCGTCCTGAAACTTTTGGACTTGTCCCTGAGGCAGCACACCTGAATGAAACTATTAGGTTATTAGCAAGACTCTGCCAACTCAGCATGCAGTCAAGTTCTACAGTATCTTGGTAAGGACCTACTAATTTTATTCAGGTGTGCTGCAGCAGGGACAAATTTAAAAGTTTCAGGACACCGGCCCTCGAAGACTGGAGTTTGACACCCCGACCCTATACTGTACAGAGAAATGTCTCTTTTCAAAGTACACCTTTTAATTGGTTGATAATGTATTATTTTCTGTTCATGACACAGACAGACTTCTAACAAGTAACTGTGATTTAAAACTGAAAACATTATTACAGTGATCTTGCTGTGACATTATTTTCTCAGATTCCGCAGCTCAGTAAAAAAATTTGAACTATGTGTTTTTGGGATTAACTAAAGGCCTAATAGATACTCTGATTGTAAAAAAAAAGACAGTATATTACGGCATATTTATGCTCAGATCCACACCTACAGCCAGTTTAGAGTGGCTAATTAACCTATATTCATCTTTTTGGACTTCAGTGTAGCCTGACGAATCTCATGCTCAAGTACCCTCAAGAAACTCCACACAGAACAGATCCCAGATCTTGCTGTGAAGTTGATAGTGGTAATGCTACTGCACATGTTAATCCTAAAGAGCCTGAATCTGTGCACCAAATTTCAGGCAATGCATCCAAGAGCTGTTGAGACTAAAATCCACAAATGTCTTCATGTGGATTTGAAGTAGTAGTAGAGGAAAACTCAGAGCAACAAAAATCATAGTTTTTCCCTAGAGGACCTTAAATAGAGGCAGGTTTTTGTAGGGGTTAGCAGGGGCAATATACATGATGCTATGTGCATGTTTTGTGATCAGCAGAGCCGTGGTGATGTACTGGAACTCTACCAAGCTTAAAAGGTTTATCAAAAAGTAAGTCTATGTGAAAATACACAACAGAGTTGACTTATAAGTAGGTCTTTTTTTTCTTCTTTTTTTTCCACAAGAAAAGCTGCGTGACACTTGATGTCATCATGTTTAGGTAAAAGGCTTTTATGGACAATGCCATTTTGAAACTTTCATATTTAAAATGCTTTAATTCATATAATTTCACCGTCCATTCTCTCTTCTAAAAGCATTAAATGTTGGATGTTGAGTGGGTATGCAAGCACTTAGGGTGCCCTGCTGTCTCACCTATGTGAAGAAGAAGGCACCGTGACATTTAGGCCCCTATGTTCTGCAGGCCCAGGGTCAGCTGTGAAAGCCAACCAAGGACTGTTAATGAATGAAGGGTGGAAATGTCAGCAATCAGTCAGGTGGTACGTCACAATTTCACCGTTTTATTGTCTCTGAGTAGGAGTGACTTCCCGACCCTCAAACTTAAAACTGAATTCTTATTTTTGATTTCATAAGCTGATACGCAGCTACTGACTAAACTCTCTTCACTCAGCACAGAAACAAGTTTTACATATGACACATGGGTCCTCAAATAGAATTTGGCAATAACATTTCATTTAAATGTAATACAGTTTGAGTGATTTCATTTTTCCTTCCATGCAACCTACATGGGACTTTAAGGAAACTGTGATTTGTTCATGCACAGCAAGAGCTTTTCTTCTGCTTTTCCTTTAGAGTGGCCACTGTCCAACAACAGTCACAGTGGTTTCTGAGCAGCCCAGTTTGGCCATAACCACTGGGGGGAAATCCACATTTTACCACAGCTGACCACACACCCACTCGTCTGAATTCCACAGCTTTACTTCAAACACACATCAAGTCTGCACAGCCTTGTGACTGCACGTCACACACATCCACACAAATAGCAGCAACCTGCCACTCTCACAATCCCAGATACTCAAGGCTCTCATTAGGCTCTATAAAATCTAAACATAGCACCACATCCTCACAAATACATGCCCCCAAATGAGCATATGGGATTATATCATACATACTGTATATAAGGATAATATGTTAATATTAATAATAAATAACAGCAGCTTTTTCTTTCCTCTTTCTTTCCATGCTAGTATCACAACTGGCATGATCATGCAGATTTTTGTCACCTCATTTCTTAGGTTTTTTTTGTTCACAAGAATGCACACAGCATCATTAAGGCCCTTGACATGTGTCACAAACCAGAACTGTGGTTTCACAGCCATCAGTCACATGGAGAAGAGACACCACAGACTCTGTGTTTTGTGGTTTTTCCTGTTTAAATGAACATGGAGCCCAAATTTCACTTAGAGCAGAACCCATGTGACAGTGCCAACAAGGCTCACTGCTGTGTGGTTGCCTAAAGCTGGACAAATTCAGCAACAACGTATTTAGGTTAAATATAATGTGTGGTATTCCCAGTTTATATATGTATATATATATGTATATATAATATTGTTTGTGTGTGTGTGTGTGTGTGTGTGTGTGTGTGTATAGTAACTATTTCTGAATCTGCATAATAACATTGCGTTGTGGTTCATTTGTTGCCCTTATGTGACTGTGAGCCTAACCTGTGTTTTCTGCTCTCCCATCCATGGGCTTCACACCTTCCACACATGCGCACATTTTTTCCGCCCCATTGAGTACACTAATGCAGCTGAAGTATTTTTGTACTCCTGCAAAATGCCTCTTCACCACGATTCCCCACAACTTCATGCTTCATCCCAGTTTTTGAGCAGAGCTCTCCCCTGTGCCTTTTTGACTGAGAGTAATTTGCACATGGTTCAAGAATGCACTGAACGATGAGAGAAATGTTGTGGGCTGAGACAGAGGCTAATGTGTATTTATTTCATTGAGTAGCGTTGCTTGGCAAAGCCAGCGTAGCACATACCCTGGGCAATGGCTTGACAAATCAGATCTGTCAGACTATCAACACTTGCCACTTCGCCTCTAAGTACAGGTACAGAGAGCTAACTCTCCAGGGGAAGGAGTGAAGACAGGAGGCATGTACTCAACCTTCATAAAAGAGGAATGTTGGCAATTTGTTATGCACATATTACCCTGAACATCAATATATATATATTTCTACAGAGGAAATGTAATTTCTACTTAGGTATGGTGAAAGGTAACATTTACCATTTATACTCAAGAAAACTTCATTGCTTTGAAAAAACAGTATTTTACATTTTTTTGTGTGTTGTTTGATGTGCACTAGTGCATGTAACTGTTGTCTATTTTGGGTAGCTAATTGCTACTTTAAAAGCAATACTGCAATTAAAAAGAACAAAAAACAAGAGGAACAAACTGATCTCATCTTCACCATTGGAAACTACATCTGTTACATTTCCTAGCTGCTAGTAACAGGCTTGACCCCCTTTTTGCTTCAGAACTGCCTTATTTCTTCATAGCATAGATTCTAGAAGGTGATGGAAACACTATTTAGAGATTTTGACATGACAGCATCACCATTGCTGCAGATTTGTAGGCTGCACACCCATTTCCCATTCTTCCACATCCCAAAGGTGCTCTGTTGGATTGAGATCTGGTGGCGTGAACTCACTGTTATGTTCAGAAAAACCAGTGTAAGATGATTTCAGCTTTCTGAGACGCTATCCATCTGGAATACAGCAAATTTTCACTTTGCTAAATGTTGGAGCAGAGATAGACTTTTCAGACCAGGCAATGTTTTTTTTTTTACAATCTTTTTCTCCAGTATACTCCAGTATTTTCTCCAGTATACTCAGACCAACAATACCATGCCATGTTGAAAATCACTTATATCGCCTTTCTTCCTCATTCTGATGTTCAATTTGAAATTCAACAGGTTGCCTACATGACTAAATGCATTGAGTTCCTGCAGTGTCATTGGCTGATTAGATTGTTTTCTCAACTAGCACTTGAACTTGTATATCTAGTATTGTAGGGTCTTTACCTTACAATATAAAGTGCCTTGAGGCAACTGTTGTTGTGATTTGGTGCTATATAAATAAAACGGAACTAAACTGAATAAGAAGTGCACCTAATGAAGTGGCCAGTATATATACGGACACTAACCAAAGATGTTTTGTTGAAGACTAACTCAAGCTGTGTGAGACATGAACTTTGTTTCCCTACAAAACTGGATGTCCTTTCATTTTAATATGTCTTCAGTTCATTAATTTCAAAGTATTTGCTGTCATAAATTATTTCATATTATATTTAGCCTCTTCGTCAAAGTATACAGCAATAAATATGCGATGCACTTCATTGGTTTTGAAACAGCATTATGAGAAGCTGGAAAGAATGGAGCTCCTGTGGAGTGGCTATATTTGGCTGCCTCATCATCTCCTTTGGTGCTGCAGCTCAGCATGGCAGCTTGTCTGAGAGCCTAAACACTCTATGTGATGCATCCATGTTAATAAAGGTGCTTGTAACAGTAGTTTTGGTTGTAGTCTTACAGCACAAAGCATTTATAAAAACTGACACACATACAGACGTTTCTACAGTGAAGTCTTTTCCAAAAACGGATGAAAAAATTAGGAACTTAGTTCTTTCATCGTTTAAATCTTTATCTGATATATATTGTACACATATTTTTACCTATCTGACTGCAGTTAATCTCAAGTAAATCTCAGTCACACAAAGTGGATTTTAGTGCACCTATATACAGCGTTGTGGCCAATTTTATTTTGTGACACTAAACAACTGGTTAGGGAATAGACATTTTCCTTAGTGGCTTGTGGTTACTGTGAGATCACTGACCAGTCTTTAGTCTTGTGTATCTTTGTGCTAACTTATGACTAATTAACTTATCAGGATTTTTTTTCAAGTAACAAATTATTTTCAGGTTTGGAATAAAAGCAAATCACAGCCTTTACAAGATCTGTTATCTGGCGACATAAATCGACCTTTTTGAGAACTGAGCAGCTACTTTTTATGAGCAACACTGGCAGAGAGATATTCAACTACACAAAAAGTCAGAAAGAGAAAATAATTAATAACGAGCCTGGAGAAGTGTAATTAAATTCCATTTAGTAATTTCAAACACAATGGCCAATGAATAGATAATGAACAAATCAGTTGTTGTACTGCTTATTTGTGCTTTACCCTCATTTGTTTTCATAAAGGTGTTTCCATAAAAAAAGAAAAAACAATGAAGATAATTGTTAGCTCACTGAAAATGTAGTATCTGTTATATAATTTAATGAAATTCTCGGCAAATTACATTGAGAAAGAGAAACTGTCAAGTAATAGTCTTTATTTATGTGTTAGGTGGATCCCATCAATGTGAGGTTCATGTTAGATTTAAAAAGCCCCTTTAAGAGAGGATGAAGTATTGATGAGAACAGGAATGTTTTTATCCATAGCATGTGGTAGGTTTAGAGAAAAACATTCTGATCAGGTCACGACACCATGTTTTGAACACAGTAATGTTTGTTACAAAGCGCTGCTGGAGGGTGACATATATAGAGACAAATAGCATGATTATTATGAAGATGAAGGAATTTCTTCCATCTACCAACAGCACAGCAGTGTGCATTACATTTTCTTTGGCATTTCGCAGTCATCAAGAAAGTAACATTTAAGACTGTACATGCTTTCTCTCAAAATCTGCTCATACCATTGCCAATTGTTGGAAAACATCTCTTTGCTTTGAACTAGTTAAAAAATAAGTCAATTAGAAGCAAATGATGAATCGTTTTTTGGCATCTTAAAAGCAGAAACACCAAAAAACTTTAGATTCCAACTTCTCAGTTGTGAGGTTTTTGATGTGTTGCTCTGTTGTAGGAGAGTAAACTACTGTAAAATTTCTTTGGCATCATTACTCTGAAAAAAACAGGACATTTCATATTTCCCTCATCTTTGGCAAATTATTACGGAGCCCCGGAGGGGACATGGGAGAAAAAAAAATTAAGACGGACTTTTGCGAGATCTCGCAAAACTAACTCGGGATCTCGCAAAAGTTTTGCGAGATCTCGCAAAAGTTTTAGCCGCATTCTTCCCGTTAGCTCGAGACCTACTACAGCCGGGAGGAACACTGCTTTCCCGGCACATCGTGCCTCGACCTCCCGGTTGGCTTCGAGCCGGCGTCCGAAGAATGCGAGATCCCGAGTTTGTTTTGCGAGAGCTCGCAAAAGTTTTGCGAGATCCCGAGTTTGTTTTGCGAGATCTCGCAAAACTTTTGCGAGATCCCGAGTTAGTTTTGCGAGATCTCGCAAAAGTCCGTCTTAATTTTTTTTTCTCCCATGTCCCCTGCGGGGCTCCGTAAATTATACTGGGCATTTCTTGCTGAGATGTTTTTGCCCAAATCATAACTGTGTTAATCAAGAAGAGAGCAACAGTTAAAATAATGATTAGTTGGGCAAATTAAGGTGAAAAAACATGGATCTACAGCATTTTCATGTAGGTTGGTACAATAAAATAGTCTGTAGTGTGGTGGAGGAGCTTTGCTGGGACCTGGTGTAACAGACCATGCGATCAATGTAACTGTACGCCATGTCACATTGCATTTTGTTTGTTTTGCTCTGACCAATTTGTAATATTCTGCTTCTATTGTCTGAGCATAAAAATGATCATTTAGATCTCCAGTGAAGTGTGCAAAACCCGACTGCTGCTGGTGGATGAAAATGTCACCCATAATAAACATCTACATCTCTGTGTGCTTTCGTTTTTCCTGTCGTGTAATAAAGCTGTACGCTTTTGAAGCAAATGAACACAGCACGAAGAAGTGCATTTGGAATCAATTGTGTGTCAAGGGTAATTGCTTAATATAACAAAGTAGGTCATTTAGAGTAACATGGGGGCTGTTTTGAATTGTAACTGATTTGATAAACATATTTATAAAATACTCAAAAGTTAAACAATGCAATTTGTGAAAGAAGCGAGGATGATGAGAAGATGAAGGTGATCTAAGGTTAGGGCGGCTGAAAAACCATGGTTTGCTTCCTTAGCGAATATACAGTTTAGTGCACTATTATAGCACTCCGACAGCATTAGATGTCATACAATATCAATCTATGCTATGCATTAACTTTATATACATTTGACTAAAAAACAGACTAAAAAATTATCTACATTAAAAACAAGATGTTTTTTTTATTTATAGCACTGTGCAAAAGTCTTGGGCTACCCCATATTTCTTAATGTTGAGCTTTCTTCAGCCAGCAGCCAGACTTTCTTCTAATCTTTGAGGTGGTCTTATACAATAGTTGTTCAGGATTTCTGAAGCTTGATGACTAGCAGATAAGGAAGCAAGCTACATTTATTTATATAGCACTTCTCGCAGGCAAAGCAGACAAAAATGTAATTAAAGGTAATACAAAAATGCATGAAATGAAAATGACATGAAAGAACGCGGGAAAACTAAAAGGGAAGAAAAAACATAAAAACTACACAATTATTAGAAAAAGACAGGCAATCAAAAATACAAAAATTCTGAATTAAAAAGCCGTAATGCATAACAGCAGATCTGGTGCAAACATACTGTTAAACAGAATGTGCAAACTTTATGGCTTTAGGTAGATCAGATGCACCCATTTCACTTCATGTTTTTAAAGACAAGCATTAGCAGGGTCAAAAGATAGAGCTACCAGTGAGCAGAAATAATGGCATATAACCTGGACTGTGACAGTATAAATACGAAAAATACTGAAAATGTTAAGATGTGTGAGTTTGTGAGTAATCGGTGTGAAGAGGAGAAGAATGAAGAAGAACATTGAGAAGAATGTTGGTTGTGTGATGAAGCAATTGGTTTAAAAAGCTTTCATAATCAGATTTACCTTTGCTATGTCTCTCTGTATTCTGATCTCCCTTCATGAAGCGTGAAGTTAATTGATTTCATTGGCACTACGCAAGCTAATATTCAATCACCGCCAGCTCCTGACCTTTCGAGTGTGAAACACTTAGCTGTGCTAATTCTGTCAGCATCCAAGCAGTGTTGTATTCAGAGGCCTGCTAGTCCTCAGCCACCGGTCAATAATGGGTTATCTGCATATTCTGTTAAATGAGGTATAAAATGAAATGGAATATGGTTTGTTTTCTCAACTTTATGAGAAAACAGCAGCTGTGCTTGCTTAGTGAATCATGGCAGTGATCACACTGCCATAACTATGTCAGAAGGCAAGTAATATATATATATAATACATAATACAGTCAATCTACCCTGCATACAGTACGTACATATAGATTTTTCCACAACATAAAAGTCATGTCGTATTGGATAAGCTTCAATACATCATTTCTAAAGAACTGGAACATTTTTCCCTCACCATTACAGAAATCAATAGGGACAACTGTACCAAGGCTGGGGTGTAAAATTGCTGTTATCGAAAAACCATAACTTGGCAAGCTCCAATGTATTTGTGATTTCTTTAATGCTTGTGTTAGATGGGGAATGTGATTTTTTCTCTTTTCTATGTCAAATGCTGACTGGAAAAGAAAATGAGAAACACCTTCTGTGCTTTCAGGGGTAAGATTTCCAAGGTGAGTGAAAGCTTCCAACAAATTGCAAATGTGGACCAGTGACATGTTGAAAAGAAACAATTAGACTATGCGTTTCTCCTGAAATGTAACCCTAGTGGATTGTAAATCTTAACTTGGTTGCTGCAACATGAATGGGTTTTCTTTTCAAACAAAACAACCAATGTAGTGCTACTGAACATTGTTTTTTTTTTAAATCTTGGTTAAATCTTCAATTGTAAAAAATACTGTGGTTAAAACGGAATGGTGCATGGTTCAGGGCTTAGTGTGGGGCCACAGTTGATGTGGCAATGTCACCTTTGATTTGTGTTTTTTTGAGCTTTAGAAGTTCCATTACATCCTCAGAATGGGATTGTTTTTAGCCTTTATTTACTTAGACTTACTTAGCCTTTGTTTAGGAATAAATGCATCACTACTTAGCAATAGAGATGCAAGCAATAAACTGCGTAAAATCTTATTTACTTTTCACATATCAGTTAAAACACACCAAATTTAAATCAACCACTCTATTTATGCTGTCATAAAGCTTCATTCATTTTTCTATCCATCCTTTAAATTACTGTCATCTGTGGCATCGGTTGGCTATTGTTTGTGGAAGTAGACTTACATTTGCTTAACTCTGATTCCACTGAAATCTGCAGTGTCTCAAGCTTTGTTAGGCATTTCCTTTAAACAAAAGCTTGAGCTTGTCAAGCTGAGATGTCAGCAGCTTTTACTGGCTGTTTGCATGTGTGCACTGTGGATAAACTTGTGGGCTTTAATAACTCCTTTATCGAGTAAAGCTTTGATGATGGAGAGAGGCATTCCTGCCATATGTTATTTGATAAAATAGACAAGCTGGACAGGTGCATGGATGTATTTCAAATTAGCACCTCTAAGAAATCACCGGGTACGACTAAATGTACAAAGTTTAACCAGTGAGTTTGCTAATATACCACCTTCATTTATCAGTAATATATTATGTCCGACGTAGATACTGAGAGTTAACCATTTTGATTGATACTGAAAAGGTAACATATTATCAAGTATTTAAAATTAGCTTTTAAATATCTGCACAAACAATATTTTTTTTATCTGTATAACACTGATTATACAGATTTTTTCTGCAGAAAAACTGCTTTTACTTTTGATATTTTATGAACAATCTGGCAGTAATAAACCTTTATATATTGAATGCTGTGTTGTTATTGTATGGTATTACTAGTTTTAGTTTCTCTGCCACTCACTAGCTAAAGGTAAATTTTTTTGATGAGAGCTGTAGAATACTTTACAATATTTCAGTCAGAAAGGAGTGTAAAAAGATGAAGAAATCCATGCAGAGTGCATCAAGATGTACAAATCTGCCACCATCAAAGACAGACAGCAACAAATGATCAAAATTTATTTTTTTTAATCCAATTTGTCTTGTTAAACAGTGGAGGAAGATTTTTGTTCTTCTTGTTAGACCTATCTACCAATATCAAGCTAGATTTTTCCATTTGAGGACATCCATAGTTTTTGTATTTTTATTTTTAATTTTTTTTTGTTTTTGAAATGGGTATATATTGTCAAAAATCAGAAAGATTCATTTATAATATTCAGTGATTCAATCAAATCTACCTCTCAAGAGTGTGACTCATTGAAAAGCTATTTATTTGCCTCCAGCATTTTCTGTTTCTCTGTCAAATAAAGTGCATACTGACAGTGACAGTTCAAAACAATGTCTCAAAAAAGTGCCAGGCATTCATCAAAAAGATGAAAAATGAAGGATGACATCCTACTGAACATACAAAATTTGACCAAAGAGAACATATTCTGTCAACACTATATACTGAGCACTATTAGATATTTTAACTACAAAAGAAAAGTTATTGTTAGAGTTTGTTGCACTGCCTTTGTGTGTTGTGTGCCCTTAAGTATAAACCACACAACCCAGAATTAGCTTATTTTTGTCCTTCCATTTACCAAGTGCTGTCACTGAGGAAGAAAGCATAATTCGACTGGGACAAACAGTTTAGGGCTCTCCAGGCAATCACCTGCTTCCCAGCACCTATTATCCCCAAGAGGAACCTGCAGAACTCCTCTAAATGTCTCCCAGCAGCATTGCTCTCCAACTGGCTCCCATATTTCTGCTCCACTGGACGGTAAAATAAAATCCTGCCAGCTGCACATGTGCGCACAACCCACACACACACAAACGTACATGTACACACAGCTATACAGAACTAAGTGCAGTGCAAGAAGGATTTACAATTTAAGGCACAGTGACTCTTCTCACTGAATGCAAAACTCAGCATTTGAATGATCTATTCCCTCCAACTGTGAAAGAACCAGTCAATCATCATGGCAGACCACGCTAAAAATATATTACAATGGGCTGATCGTGTATATATATATATATTACCTGGGCTATGACATGAGTGTTTTAGTCACCCATAAATATGAATGAATGTTTGTATGTGTACATTGACAGAGGCCTTGATCAGTTATTCTAGGTAGCTGATTGTGATATTTGTGATCATACAAAGAACACTAATGACATACGAAGAAAAAAAAATCATAGTAAATAATATAAGGTATATTCCACCACAATGTCCACTGGGCATTAAAAAAACAATGTTTTTTTTTGTCATACCTATGTACCATTGATCTACAGAAAATGTCCTATTATTAGAAACTTGTTTGGAACACTGGTCACTATCGCAAGAGCCATATTACTATTGATTTTCCTCTGGCACACTGGGTGACTCCAAAGTGGTCTAGCCAACAGTACACAGCACTTGCTCACCACAGGGTTTACTTAGGCAAGGCTAGGAGCGTGCAAACAACGGTTGCAAGAGCAAGTAAGTGTGGCCAATTAACAGGATTGAATCTCTGACCACCAATACTGTTTGCGTGACGAACATCAGGAGGTGCTATCAGGTGGTGGAAACAGCAGAAAGTTTATGTCAGTGGGCTGAAATGAGAACTCAGGCTCTTGTTGGAGGGAAGTGCAACGTGCCAAAGTACAGATAATAAAGTTGTCATTTTTCACATGTGAAAAGTGACACTTTTATTTCCTTACAAGGTCAAAGATCTGTTTAAAAAGAAAAAAGGCCTACCACGTCAACCCTTTACAACATGTGAATATATTATATATAATAACAATGCAAGACGCTGTATATCAGAGATGAATTTTGACTTCATAGCAATTGTCTAAGAAAGGTTTTCCTCTGCTAAACGGAAAAGTAGCACACGCATGAAAGTCGCAATGTCTGTCGTGAAGTATGGAGTGAGAGCACCTAAATAGAAATGTTGGAGACAGACAGGTTGACTTGAAAGCAAGAAATTTACTGAGGCTAATCAAAATCCAAATAGTACAAAAGGCAAAGCACAACCTTTGAGCAATTGCTAATGAACAGTAGGGAAACACACAGGGAAGTAATGGCACACAGAGCTATTTACACACAAAAGGGTAATCAGGGAATTGTACACAGGAGGGTAATGAGACACCACTGAACCTAATTAAGACAATGGCCCAGTAGAGGAAGTAAAACTAAATGCAAGACACATGAGATAAAGAAGTGTCAAAGTTAAACAGGAAGTGGATAACAACATCACCACCAACAACTGAAACTAAGAAATTTAGAAACATGACTGAACTTAACAAAAGAAGGAGACTGAAGTGTCTAGAAGGGTGAAAGAAATCTGAGATGGCAGCAATCACTTCAGAGTGTCGGGTCAGAACACTTGCAAATGTTCAGATGTGAGAGGAACAAACAGGCAGAGTCCAGGAATAAAGTTGTCATTCTTTGTATTTCCAATTGAGAATGTGCCCGCAGCCGGGCGAGAGTGTGTGTGTGTGTGTGGTTTCTGCAGACAAAACATAATGATACAAATCAATTAGGAATCAAATTACATAATAAACATAAAGATACAACTGAGGTGTACTCAAGTACAGTATATAACTAAATAAGCTGACATTATACTTCAGACTGGTTACATAAACTTAAAGTCAGACATTATGCATTAACACACTGCATACAACTATGCACTGAAGGCAACATTGTTTTATCATCTGTTACACAGAGCACAGAATCAACAACACGATAACAACGAATCTCTCTGCTAGAAGCTAATTAGCGAACAAATCGGTTATGCTAGCGAACTGCCACTTATGCATAACGTCACTTAAACAGAAGCAGAAACTGCTGGTAAGTCATCAAATACACTCATAGCTGAACACCAACATAACCGAGTGAAGTAAAACATTAACTCATGGTCTTATGAATGCACACACTGTCCGTTGTTCGGCTGCCATCTGTCTCTGAACTGAAGCTGTAGACATGCACACCTATGGTGCCTTCAGGGGGCATAGGAAATCCCATACACGAACCTAACCCTTTTGTACAGCCGCCCCCAAATTTGGTGTACAAATTTGACCTTGATGGAATGTCCTCTGCACCAAAGCAGAATCCTGGGGTAGAACAGGCAACCTGATGAGCCGTGCCACCGGGCGAGTGTAAGTTCGGTCCTTTACTTAATCGACTGCAGCTCTGACACAATCATCGGCCCCTGGTAAGATAATTTTCACGGTTCCTACTTGCCAAAGTGTTCGTGGGGTCTGCTGATCAACAATGAGAACCACCGATCCAACTGCAATGTTCTCTATTTCCTTGTGCCATTTCTGTCGTGGTTGTAAGGTGGGAATAAAATGCCGTATGAAGTGTTTCCAGAATTGGTCAGCCAGGACTTGAGTGTGTCTCCACCTCTTACGACTGAGCAGCTCGGATTCTGGATAGAACACTTGTGGTAGAGCGCAATCGGGCCACCCCATCAACAAAGAGTAGGGCGTGATGGGATCTGGGTCTGCGATGTCTGAAGAAACATAACCCAAAGGCCTGGAGTTGAGTATACTCTCCACCTCAAGCAAGACAGTCCTCAGCACTGGTGCGCAGAGCGGTTTTCACAGATTGCACCTCTCTCTCCCAAGACCCTCCAAAGAGTGGAGCACTGGGGGGATTGAAACAGAATCGGATCTGTTCTGCCGCCAGTTGCTGTCTAAGATCTGGCGTTAGGGCATTGAATGCTTCATGTAGTTCTTTACTTGCAGCGCGAAAGTTGGTACCCTGGTCTGAAAGGAGTTCAAAGGGCTTCCCTCTACGGGCGATGAACCATCTGAGTGACATCAAGAAGGAGTCAACATCCATGTTTACCAGCAGATCCATGTGAACTGCTCGAGTAGTAAGGCATTTGAAAAGGATCCCCCACCTCTTTTCTGTGCGCCGACCCACTTTGATGAGCATAGGGCCCAAGCAGTCCATTCCAGTCGAATAGAAAGCAGGTCGGAAGAGCCTCAAACTTGAGGGCGGCAGAACTGCCATTTTTGGGACATCTGGTTGACCTCTCCACTTCTTACATTCGGAACAGTAATGCTGATGTCTTCTGACTGCTTGTCTCCCCTTTAAGATCCAGTATTTCCGGCGCAACTCAGCGAAAACACGTTCAGCTCCCGGGTGGTTAAGCTTATCGTCACATTGCTGGATTAGAAGCTTCGTAACTGGGTGAGCGGGCTCTAGAAGTACAGGGTGTAGTACCTCAGGGCTCAGGCCTTCGCATCTGCGGAGTCAACCTCCAACTCTAATCAAGTCAGAAGCCTTGTCATACTCAGGAGCAAGGGTAATTAGCCTGCTACTGGATGGAATCAGCTTCTCTGATTTGAGTAATATGAATTCTCTCGGGAAGCTCTCCATCTGAGAATGTCTAAGTAGGGCCAGCTCTGCCCTTTAAAAGTCATCAGCATCAGGGTGACTGGTGTCATTAGCCGCCCCGTGCATCAATCGAGCAGTGGCTTTCAGGAGTTCCTCATACGTGCTGAACTGGTTGATGTCAGGTATCGCTGGACTAGCGGATCCAGTAAGCAGACCACAGAACACTGGCTTCTTCAGCTCCTCCACTTTCTCCTTAGCTTCTCCCACTGGTGCTTGTGGCCAAAGGCTGGATGGCAGCTGAAGAAATGGTGGCTCCCGGCTCCAGCGATTCTCACCAGCAAGCTGAGCCAAAGTTTTCCCTCTCGTGATATCGTCTGCTGGATTGGTTCCTGAGTCAACGTACCGCCAAGATGCTGCAGCAGAGAGTTCTTGTACCTCTGCAACTCTTTGTGGTTCCCACAAAGACTTTATATCTGCATGAATCTGAATGGAGCCAGTTAAGCACTGTAGTCAAGTCTGTCCAGAACACCACATCTTGGATGTCAAGGGTCAGTTCTTTCTTCAGAACAGAAGCCAGCTGTGCTCCTGTAAGGGCTCCACACAACTCTAGCCTTGGAATTGAGAGTTTCTTCTTGGGTGCAACTCTCAACCTCGCAGCCAAGAAAGCCATCTGGACCTTTCCTTCCCCTTGGTCGGTGCGTAGATATGCCACAGACCCACAGGCATGCTCAGAGGCATCACAGAACACATGAAGGCTTCGATGGCTGTTACTACAATCCGAGCGTGAGTCAGTGTAGCATCTCGGCAGCGTTATCTGTGAGAGCTGGCCGAGTTCACTTTCCCACAAACGCCAGGCCTGGAGCAGATTCTCAGGTAAGTGAGGATCATCCCATCCTCTTTTCTTGTCCCAGAGGTGTTGCATGATGACCTTTGCTCTGGTTGTATATGGAATAAGAAACCCGAGAGGATCATACTGCTGGGCGAGCAGCCGATAAATGTTGCGCATTGTTGGCTCTGAACTGACGCTCTGCTGATGCTTGTACCGGAGTGCATCAGCGTTACAGTATGGCACTGTAACGAGTCCTAGAGTGCGCTCTTGAGGATCGTCTGACTCCTGGGAGAGCCAGAGAATGCTACCCTCTGACTGGGACTCAACTGGCAGGTGACTGATGACCGTGTGGACATTGCTAGCCCATTGTCGTAGTTCAAATCCACCCCCCAAGAGGAGAGACTGCAGGCAATCCACCAACTTCTTGGCTTGGCCTTCTGATGGGAGGCTCTGCAAACAGTTGTCAACATAGAAATTACGTTCTATGGACAGACGAGCATCCTCTCCTGGCTCAGTGTGTTTCTGGACATGGGCTTGAAGTGCAAAGGTAGCGCAGCACGGACTGCATGTAGTCCCAAAGGGAAGCACCTGCCATTGGTAGATGGTGGGTTTTTCGTCTACCTTCATGTCTTGCCACAGGAAACAGAGAAAGGGTTTGTCCTCATCTAGCAGACAGACCTGATGGAACATCCCCTTTATGTCACTGCTGAAGGCGACTGGGTGTTCCCTGAACCTGAGAAGGACTCCCAACAGGCTAGCTCCCAGTGTAGGCCCTGGAAGAAGGCAGTCGTTCAGGCTCTGACCCTTGTAGGTGAAGGAACAGTTGAACACTATCCTGTCCTTCCCGTTGTGGTGCACCATGTGATGGGGGTTAAACCATGTACAGTTACTTACTGCAGCCTCTTCCGGTGCAACAGCTGTGACGAAGCCAGCCTGCAGCAGTTTGTGGATTTCCCAAGAGTAGGCAGCTGCCTTCTGTGGTTCTCTGGCAAGCCGTTTCTCTGTACCACGAAGCTGGGCCAAAACGGCCTCTGGTGTAGCACGAAGAGGGGGAAGATTCTTCTTCCACAGTGGTGGGGTGGCATAGCGGTTTACTCCATCAATCATTACTCGAATTGTTCTTTCCTCAAGTCTCTGAATGGCCTCAGCGTCTTGTTGGGACCGGGTAATGAGCCGCTCACTCCGGTATGGCAAGGTATCCATTTTCCAGAGTCTCTCAACATGGCTGAAGAGCTCAGCTTCCGGTGAGGCCCAAGAGACACTGCTGTGGGGTTAGCCGCTGACGTAGGAATCTCGATGGACCCTGTAAAGTCCATCCAAGTCGGGTGTGCACAGCTGCAGGTCCACCTGGAGGGCCTAGGCGTACTGGCTCCACAGGAGTGAGAAGATGTGGATTATCCGACCCAATAAGCAGAAGGGGCTGTACTTCCTTTATGTCTGGCAGCGGCAGGTGCTTAAGGTGATGGTACCGCTCCTGTAATGCTCTTATTGGGTAACTATGGCGTGCTAGGCCAAGTTCCTTTGCTGTGAAGGCTCGGTGGATCTGGAAGGACTTATTAGGCTGTGAGGCAGGAGAAATGGAGAATGACACAGCGGCACCATGGATGGTACAGATATCTTGACGGACAGTGCGGAGTGCTAGGTCCTCAGCTTCCCCATGCAGCCCCAAGCGATCAGCCGCTTCATGCAGAAGTATGGTACGTTCTGAACCATCATCCAGTATAGCATAGGTTTCAACCATTTTGGTACTGCTCCTAATGATGACACGACTTAGCTTGAGTAGCACCTGACTGCTGCACTGGTTGAATCAGAGGCTGTAGCATCTGGGCTGGTATTGACATCATGAAGAACTTCAAGATGTCGGCGCCCACATGGTTTACACTTGGCTTTGAGGTTACACTTAGCTGCTTGATGATCACGGGCGCATCGCCAGCACCTCTTATTCGACTTGATCCACTCTGTCTTCTGCTCCTTCGACAAGAGTTTGAAGTTACTGCACTGATTCAGGTAATGCTGCACCGTATTACAGAATGGGCAGTACTTCTTGGGCCTTTCTTGTGTCGTTGACATGTCACCTTCCGTCTTTCTCCTGGGCTCTCCTTTCGTGAAACTTGCCTCTCCCTGTCGGAGTGGTCCCCAATTCCCTGGACACGCACCTCACACTCAAGCCATTCAGCCAGATCAAGCAGTGTAGGTATAGGAGTGTTGATATGATTGACAAATCTCTGGAAATTTGCTCTTAGGTCATAAGGTAACTTAGCTAAGAGGCGAGATACGTGTGAGCCACACCTCAACTCTTTCCGACCTTGTTCTCCCAACTGGTATAACATACCCAGTAGCGCATGGACTTGGAGTGCAAAAGACTTGGAGGCTCTGATGTCACCACTCCTAATGTTGGGTCCATCCATCAGTTTGGTGATTCTTTTTAAGGCCAGATGTTGAGGTTGCCCATACATTCCTGTAAGTGCTCTCATGGTGTCAGCAAATGGGAATGGACTGTTACTGTATGAGCCAGCTACAAGTAGTGCATCTTCACACTTAAGGTGATCTGTCAAGATCTGGAACTTGAAGTGTTCAGGAGCATCAAGTGGAAGTATGTTATCTAGGGCTAACTTTAATCTTGCAAACTCACGTGGGTCCTCGTGCACAAAGTCGGGGATCGTTGGTTGAGGTCCACGATAAGTCTCTATTGGTTGGGCTCTGCTGAGAGAGACTGGTGTCTGAGGGCATCCACCTGGTTGCAGGCGATCAGGCGGACACTGTCGGCGGTCATCTGGGTAGTTACCACAGCGCCTGTACTGATGACTCAAATCCTGATACCCATATCCATAAGGAGGACGATAGTGACTGTCAGGGCCGCTTGGGTGACCAGGGGTAGGATACCTGTCATCTTGTCTGTAGTATGGATCATCTTCATAGCAGGCCCCTAGCCTTGGCAATCTTGGAGGAGTGGCAGCCTGACTGTAGCTCCTGTGGCGACGAGCATACACCTCATCAACCCTTCTTTGGCCTGCATAATACGGTGACCGTCCCCTTGCTGCTGAAGCTTGAAGTGGAGGGGGGCTCTCACCTGGTGTCATTGGTGGAAGATAATCTTGAGATTCAGGGCATGAGTCGACTGAAGGTGATGGTGACTGTGCGCTGCACTCCCTGTCGAGATCTGCTTCATTTAGACTGTGAGTGAGCTCCTCAATCAGGCCATGCTGGCAGTCCTTTGGATGTTGAGACTCATCCCCAAATGGCACCTGTGGAGCACTTTCAGGCTGATGTGGGCTCTTCTGACCTTTGATTGGCACCAGCTTACTAGTGTGGGCAGGCATGCTGTGGAGCTAGTACAGGTGAGCTAGAGATCAATTCTGTCAGGCGTTGCACATCTAGTCGGAGTTGATTGTGTTCCTCTTTCATATGATGAATATATTGGAGAATTTCAGGATGAGTAGAATGCTTGCCCTGATCATCATGTGAGAGTCGGTTCTTAGCGAGGTCGTCCACTTCATAGTTCTGGAGGTATGATGGCAGCTTTGACAGCTTTTGTACATGAAGGATAAAATGGCTGGCAACACTGAGGGAATTGATGTACTTTGTAAATATAAGCACTAACTAACTAATACATAACAGCAGCTGAAGACAAAGGATAGTAGCGAACAAACATAAATTCAAACTAAACCATAAACAAAACTCAGAACTCAGAACCACAAAGCAACCAATCAGTATTTCCAATATTTCCTGTAGCTTGTACTAAGACTGTGCACATTACCCCCACCCCTACCAAACACACACACAAAGACCTTCCTCCACAATTTAACAGTTTAAAAGATAAATTGGATCAGATTAAAAAATACCGACTGTGCTGTCTGTGCGCTCTACATGAACATCTTCACCTTTCTGAACTCCTTTCTGGCTGAAGAATTGTAAAATATTACTACTGGTTAAACTTAATATATTCATTGTCATAGATGCTAATTTGAAAGTGCTGCTAGCCTTCTAATCTGCTCAACTAGCTGTTTTATTAGACTGGACATGGTTAAAATTGCTGTCCTGTCTCCATCATCATCACTGCTTACCTTGCTAATGTAGTACAGTTGACCATGGTTAGCAGGAGGAAACTCAAATGCTATGATGCTAAATCACTGAAGCTCCTTTACTTGCTAATGCTAGCTGTTTTTCCATATGAAGCTGGATTAGTAACTGATCT
This sequence comes from Perissodus microlepis, assembly GCF_051167445.1. Classification (NCBI taxonomy): domain Eukaryota; kingdom Metazoa; phylum Chordata; class Actinopteri; order Cichliformes; family Cichlidae; genus Perissodus; species Perissodus microlepis. The sequence goes on from NC_140464.1 coordinate 16,442,460, forward strand.
CAGAACAGTGAAAGCAGACCAGCAGCAGCTTGCCCTTGCACTCTGGTCTCCCCTGTCAAAGACCAGGGGTTTATCTACAATGCACAATGTGCAAACCACCAGGAACAAGATGGCAGTAATGTTAAGGATGGACGCACACATTAATTAACAGGTGAGGAGCTTTATGACAGTGTTGTCTGAGGTTAACAGACTTAGATATTTTATGTTTATTTGCTGTCCTGATCGAACGCCATTGGCTTAAAGCAGCTGGTTAAAAAACCTTACCCAAGATACAAAATCTCAATTTTTTTAGTTTCAGTTTTTATATGTGACAATATGTGCAGCTCCTGAAGTGTTACAAGGTTAACTTACTTTAATTATTATTAAACTAAAGTGTTAAGTATGTTGTACTTGAAATTTCCAGGTGAAACACCACCTAGGCTACTTTTGTGCTTACAATTGGTTTATGCTGTGCCACTATTGCACTATAATGCTGCCGCTGCTGGCATATTGTGGCAATAGATTCACAATTGACATTAAGTAGACTGCTGTAGGGTCATTGGAAAATTGTAGTTCACTTGAAGAGGGATGTAAAATTCCCTTCATTTTGTTTGTATTAATAAATAAATGCAGACTGCACTTTGCAATCACAAACGCTATTTAGTATTTTTTCTATATTTTCTTAAATATTATTATAGTTTTTTTTTTTTAAATATGGTGATCCAGTTTTGGTATATTGCTCACCACTGACTTGCTCCATGCATGAATGGTTTGTGTTGAACAAACGTGCCATCAGGGGAGCATGTGTCGGTGTGAGGTGCATCCAGGTACATATCGTACACATAAAGACCATGAGCAGCACAATAAATGACACAGTACTGGTAGAATGCAGAGGTCAGCACAGCACAAACTTTGGGCTATTCGCTCAGGCTATCAGCCAGTGCAGCACATACTGTCTTCTATATGAAGGGACTGTAAGAACAAGGAAGAAAAAAAAAGATACCAACAAATAGGAAATGAAAGGAAACTCTGGGTGCAAGAGAAAGTGAAAACTGTGGGTTCAAGACCATGATAATATCATCTCAACAGAGCCACTGAACAATCAAGGATGTGCAAGTGAAAAAAAAATAAAACAAAGAAAACATAACCCTCCTGTTGTATTGCCCATATGGAAAAGATATATATAAATCTTATAAAGTTTGTATCTGTCTTGTGTGAAACTTGTATGAAAAGCATATAAGAGTGAAAACAGATATAAGATCCCTTGAAAAATTATATAATGAAACTTGTATGTTTTGGATACTTACTAAAACAATATATGAAAGTAATGAGAAAGTGGCCACTTTCATGAGTAAATCATGTAAGCCTTATATGATTTACTCATGAAAGTGGCCACTTTCATGAGTAATCACATATAAGTTTTTACTATTTCTTTTCCATATGGGTGGGTTCAACACAAATGCAACTTCAGAATCCAGCTGTTATTATACATAAATGAAAAAAGGAAACCATGTATAGTGAGAGATTTGTTTTTATAATTTGAGGCTTACTTTTCTTGTTCTCAAATATTTTTTTCATAAACTCCATCTGTACATGTCACATCCCTCTGTTTGCAAGCGAAATGTTTTCCTCATCTCTCTTGCCCCTGGAGTATAAGCCTCATCCTCTTAAATCATCATCGGTTAGTAGCTCTTCATCCGAAACTTGTGCTATGCTTGTGGTTGTAGCCTTTAACTAAATCAAAGCACTCTCTCTTTGTTTTCTCTTGAACAGCACATAAATTCATGAAGGAGATAAAGGCCAAAAGCCCCACTAGCTATGCTACTTTGTTTGAGTGGTAGTGACATGTTTTGCTGTGTGTTTACCAATACTGCTTCAAATCTTTGCTGAGGGGCTCCCATTGTGGTATGAATCCGTTTCAGTGTGAATGCACATGAATAGGTCTGTGTTCTGAACAGAATAACAAAAGGTTGGAAACTCAAAGTCAGTGATTTTTTTATTTATTTATTTTTTTGCAAACAGTTTGTTGGTTTTTCCTCGAAGTGTAAAACCGAAATCGTTTTTCTTTTTTAAATTCAAAACATCTCATATGTTGCTCTCAAATAAAGCAAATATTCAGGCCTTATCCTCTCTCAGTAATCTCCTGCAAATGTTTCAAGCTATCTGCCGTTCAGTTGCAGAATCATTATGTAACGGGTCGAATAGTGGCTTTTAAAAATGTGCAATCTTTAAAATGTAAAATTCAGAGGCACAGTGTGTGAGTATTTTGTCTTACATAACCCACAATTATGTCTGCTTTCATACAGATGTTGCGGACTTTTAAAATGATTGCATAATGTGAAACTTGAGACTTGTACAAGTATCACATTTCATTATGCATGAGATCTTTTATATTATTAGTCCTTTATTTATCCAGGTAAAAAAATCTCATTGAGATTAAAAATCTCATTTCCAAGAGAGACCTGGCATCAGATCAGATAAAATGAAATGATTGAAATCTGTCTGAAAACTTTCAGAACAGTACATTTTCTAGCACAGCTAAACCTTGTGTTTTATATTAGAAGTCATATTATTATTATAAGATACAAAGGTATAACATAACATCACCTAAGCTCTTTTGAAATGTATTGTATACAGCTCTGTATTTAATTGTCCTTGGCTATAAGGGCATCTGTTACAATTTACACCACTTTCAGTCCTTAGTAGCCTCTCTTGCAGGAGCTACTGCCATGTGACCACCCACTCAGGAAGAATGCCAAAGGATAGTTCTGCAATCGTGCCAGCATAGTGCACTTGGTTTTGATGGACTAAAAAGCCATTCTTTCTATGAGGCTGATAAAGACTTAATTAGAAACATAATGAATGTGGAGCACATCTGACAAGCCTAATTAGGCCTGACTGAAATGCAGGGATAATTGGGTTTCCAGTTCAGGGCTTCAGAACATCGACCCAGACCCTCCTCCTGACCCTCGGTGCAGGTCCCCGGATCCCTCGGCTACAAACTCCAGCCAGACAAGATGGACAGTCAGCGTACTCTTACATGAGGCAGAGAACTATCTCACCATGTTGACTGATTCAATTGGTACTCACCCTGTGTATCTGTTGTGAGCTTTGTGATCCATGGAAACTCTTCTGATGCCCTTTATAATCCCATTAAATCCTATTGTCTCCAGCTTATAGCTCTCTCACTGGGGGAGAGGAACAAAGGAACTACGAGTCTGCTGGAGCAGAGCAGACGTTTGTGGTTCAGGTCTTTTTGCCAAAGGGACTTTAAGGTTATCAATCATGCTGTGTGACTTGCATGTCTTGCCAAGCAGATAAAAATATTCCTTTTTACCATCTCAAATCAAACATATTTGACTTTTCATTATTTCATATAGTAGTTTTGGCTATCAGCAGATTGGTCTAGCTCCAACAACGTGGTCTAAGAGTTTCTTGCCTCTGGCTGAGGCAATTCTTATATGTAAATTTAAACACACAAATTCTAAATCAAAATCAGAACTATATTTTTTAAAATCAATTTTAACAACAAAAGCTATTTCTAATCTGTTTTTAAGTGTGGTTCAAACTGAACAAGAAGAGTTTACTTGGTAAAAACATTTATTATTGTTGTTCAATATTATTGATTGGAAGGGTGGTTTAATTGTTTCTCAGACAGAAGGTTGTCAATATCGCCAAGGTTGTATTTTGCTAATAGACAAGACATCATCAATAACATGTAAGCATGCAGTTATTGCTGTGGGGATTGGGTGTTTTGAAGTAGTGACACAAGCTGTCTGCTGCACACACGTGATTGTGGTTTAATAAAAACATATTTAAGAAAATCAAGTTGGGAATAGTTGTGGCTAAAAAGCAGTAAGATAAGCTGCAGTAAAAAATACAGCGTGATGGTGCACTACAACACCATCATGGAGGGAATTTGGACAGGTAGACAGCTTGAAGATACGTTTAAAATAATGATTTGTTGCTGTGGGAATTCAGTCGGGTTAGACAGGTGGACTTCATCTGTATTCAGTCATTGTGGTGTAGATTGGCTGCAGACATTAGTGCTGCAGTGTTGCTAGGAATTCATCTGAATACCTATGACAAAGACATAATGTTTGCAGTTTTGCCTCTGTATGTACCCCACCACAGTCAGTTTTAAAATCAAGCAATCAAAATGTAATTGAAGTGCACAGTTTCAGCTCTGATTCAATGGGTTTTACACTTACAGCCTTCATTTTCAGAGACTCAAAGTATGGATAAACTGACATAATTTTAAATATAATGATTTGTTTTTAATACTTAGATGAAAATCTTTTGCAGTCAATTACTTTCAAAAGGCTAGAACCCATGGATATCACCAAATGCTGTGTTTCCTCCTTTAAAAGGCACTGCTAGGCCTTTAGTGCAGCCGCCTTCAGTCACATCTTGTTTGTGGGTCTTGTCACTGTGAAGCACTGTGTGATCAGTTTTGCAGCATTTAGTTGAATCTGAGCAGAGAGTACAGCCCTGTATGCATCAGAATTCATCCTGCTATTTCTATCAGGAGTCACAACATCAATAAACATTAGTGGCTTGGTTCCACTGGCAGCCATAAATGTTCATGCCATTAACATTCAATTCAGTTTAGTTCAGTTCTGAAGCACACCACATTATCTGTCAACATGGTGATGACAGTGTTTGATTGAAATATAATGCCTCAATCATGTTGACAGATGGTGTTGTGTGCTTTGGATCATGAGCTGTTCCCTTCTTTCTCCATAGTTTTCTCTTTGTGTTATTCTAGTATAAATTAATGTGTTTTATTTGTCCAAAGTTTTTCAGAACTATGAAGCCTCTTTTAGATGTCTTTTTGTCTAATGTGGCCTTCTTGTTCTTGAGTGTAACCAGTGGTTTGTACCTTGTCGGTAAACCCTTTGTAGCTACACTGACAAAGGCGTCTCTTGATTCTGGACTTTGGCAATAATATGCTTGACTCATTGTAAAGTTGTTTATCTAAAACATGAAAATAATTCTCTCAGTAAACATTTTCTTTGCCTTTTCTGGTTTTTCAGGAATTTTGGTTTTGCTGAGCTGTCCAGTGCACTGATTATTTTTAAGAAAGTAAAAGACTGTTGATGCCGATTGTTGAAGCTTTTGATATCTCTCCGAGACATATACTTTGTTTTTTAACCTACTGATGGCCTCCTTTGTTTGCTCTAATATATGTTTGAGCTTCACATTTGAAATGTCAGTGAAAGGCAATAAAATACATTTCAGCACATTCAACTTGAGATGTTGTATCTTATCCATTTACCGTAAGATAACAAAAAAAACATGATTTATGTCGTTTTTTTTAAACGACATAAATCATATATTGGTTGTTTGGTGATGTACAGAAGCAAAATTACATTTTGTTTTTACTTTAGCATTTTTATATATAATATATATATATTGAACAAAATGTAGCCTATTCTCAACAAAATAATCTCCAAAGTACTGAACAAATGAAGTGTTTCTTATCCTTATTCTTATGAGTTGTTCTTTTTATGCTTTTTCAAGTCAGTTTGAGTCTTTCTTGAGGATAATTAGGAATGATATATAGTCACAACAAACTAGAGGGCTCAATGATGAATTTGACATCACTCAGACCCAATTGGACATTTGAAAACTTTAACACACTGTGTAATCACTTGGAAAGTCAGAGTAAACAAAGCCACAGACAAGGGTTTTTGGACCTACCCAACAATGCAAATGTTTAACAACTGCTGTGCATTTATCTGACATTCAGGCTAAAATGTAATTACAGCAAGGGAGATGAAGAACTCACAAAGTAACAATGGCAAGTGAGGCTGTGAAAAAAAGGACAGACTTGATAGTCTAAAAAAACAACAAAGGGAGCCAGACAGTTAGAAAGGAGAGATGTCCAGGCACACCAGGGAACAAAGAGACAGATAGTACTTACAGTGTGGGGAGGATGATCAGCAACGTCAACAATAGAAGTCAGATAATCACAGCTGCCTAGGTGACAGCACGCCATGATTAACACTAATGACCCTACACTTTATGAGCCTCTACAAAGACAATTAGTCCTCCCACTCTTCTTCTCCTCTACTCTCTGGGGCAGTGAGCATGAATTTAACCCACACCTCCCCCTCCTTTATTCCATCCCACTGCTGCTTTTTTGATTTTTTTTTTTTTTTTGTAAGTGTATTCCATCTTTCAGCCTCTGATCACTTTACTTTCCTCTATCTGCAGTGGAAGAGGATTTGCAGTGGAGACGCTGCACGCAGACATCTACATCTGTATCTCCAAATGCCATCCTTGTTATGTTCAAAGCACTCGGTATCCATACAAAAATCAACAAACAAACAAAAACAGAAAACACACTATTAGGAGTTTTGTCTTTTTCTGTCACATCTCAGAGGACTTTTTACAGATAATTCATGGACCACAACACTGGATACAATTATATGTGATAGATGATCCAATAAGGTGACACCTGCTAAGGTGTAGCTGACATGTGATTGATCATATGGTCACTGATTGATGACACCAGAGAAAATGATTACCAGTCTATCTGACATTACTTACGATGGCCCACTGGATATAACAGCATTTCTTTGCAACAGTCAAAAGTATGAAACAAAATTTAGTAGAAGGTAAAGCTGCTGGAAGATGAAGAAGAACAAAAAAATCGCTTCAGTTTTGCTGAAAATCTTTTTAGAAATAAATAAAGACATTTTAAATCATTACAGAAACTCATGTGATGACATTAAAAGCAACAGCAGCAGCATGAATTTCTTTTTTGCATTATAAATGACTTAATGTGCATAATTGTTGATGAAGACACACCTTGTGTTGGCTTTTAGATACATATAGATCTTTAAGTCACTTTTCTTAAGAAACTACTAGTGTTGAGTATTTATGTTACATAATAAATGTGATCAGATCACAAATAGCATGTTTTTTTTTTAGTATTTACAGTAATTACAGTCATTATCATTTGGGGATTATTATGTGTTAGTAATGTACAGGACTGCATTAGATTTAAAGGTATACCTTGTATCATGTGAATGGGGTTTACAGCCTGTGTACAACTGCCTCTAAGCACAATTAATTGCATTTTCCTTCTTTCTAGCCAGAGAATATAGCAGTCCTGTAACCTACAACTCTCCAATGTTCACAGGCTCTCTGGGACTTAGAGCTAATCCCCATGTCAGGCTGACATGCCAATAGATCTGTGGCACATGGAGGCTCCAATAATGACTTGCAGCCAAACCCACAGTGCCAGACCTGGGCTTCTAACACCATGTAATTAGCAGGCTATTGACTCTTTCAGACACCTAGTCTGTGCAAGCTGAAGAATTGCTCCAATTTATCTTTTGTTCTCAAGACTGTATGGTAGTTGGGGACGTGACAAGTGTGCATTTGGTGCAGAGGATAGGTTGTAGCGTGTTTATTCCTGTTGTGAGCTTGTGTAGAATATTCTGGCTTGAATGCCATAGAAGATGGCAGGTAGGCAGATATAAAGATTTCCCAGAGGTAAATAATTTCTTTACAGTGCTCTCCATTACAAGTTACAAAGCTGATTACCAGAACTTGAAATATCTGTCTGCACTGCCCTCAATGTCCAAGCATTGCTTTGCAAACCTATTGCAATATTTATGAAGTCTGTCCACTCATTTTCTTTCCCTGTGGCTAAGGGGGATCTGGAGACTACCCCTGTTGTCTTAGGGCAAATTGTGGGGTACACCTAGTCAGCAGTCTAGGTGTACCTCACCTTTTTTTGTATTATGCTTTTAAAAAAACTAATTTAAAGGGAACCATTTATTATTTCCAATATCTTTTGTTTATTTTGTTCATTCTTCTGCAGTCCCACATTTGAAGTATATTTATTCAAAGATTATATTTCATTTCATTATGCAGTTTCGTCTTGATTACATTCATCTGGCAGTGCTTGAGGTGAAAGAGTAAACAGTCCACGTTGCACCATTCTTGTGATTTTTCACTTCAATCCACAACAGTTGTGTTTTGAAGTCTACATTGTAAACACGGAGCACCATCAGTTGACTCAAGGTCCCATGAGACTGGAGTTGCTACATGCTGGCACACATTCCATGTGCTTCACAAATGTCTTCTGAAAAGTATTGTCTGAAAAGTATTCTCTGCAACAGTCTTTAATGTTCTCTGCTGCTGGTTCAGAGAGATGTGCATTCCCCAGCAACATTTGGGACTAGATTCTGTAATCAACCATGCAGAGCAGCAGCTGTTTGGTTTTAGTGTGCGATCTCTGACTGTTATCTGTGAGCACAGTTTTTGTACTCTTTGTATTGCTATGACAGAATGTAAAGAGTTCATGGAAAAGCTTGAAATGCTGTTTTTTTGCCAGCTGAAATATCTTGTTTACTCAGTTTGCCTTTTGTGCAATTGGGTGTAGGAGCTGAAAGTATTGTTTGGTAATTGGAACCTGTCTTTAAGTGAAATGTCCACAGCCATCCCTGTATTTTGGCAAATGGAAGTGCAGTTTAGAGCTAACCACCTCATGTCCAAAATTTGGAGGGATGCTTCTCTGAGTTGCTTGTAGCTCTGCAGTGTGAAATTTATAAACCACGTATACATTTGCAAAACAGCATGCATAGTGCTCACACAAACTGGATGGGAAAAGCAGAGCTGAATCATGTGGCACTTACATGTTTACTGTAATTGTTACAAACACAATGTTAAGTTGTGCCCACAAAGGCAGTGATTTGCTTGTTTGAACTTGGTGATAGTTGGTGGTTGCTAGCTGGCATTTGATTGCCAGCAGATATTCTTGGCTCCAGTCGTCTAGGTAACCCTGTAATGTATTTGCCACCCTGTCATATGTCAGTCTACAGTATCATGCGCTCTCATTGTCATTCTGCCTTGAGAAAATGTATCTCAGGATGTGCCCACTTTATGTCACCAGCAGTTTTTTTTCAAAGTGACCTAAAGTCAGTTTTCTATGTTCTCTGGTTGCCACTTCACTGTGCATCACTTTCTGCATAGATGGTGCAGATTCAGAGTTTTTACTCTAGACTGCCTCACCATGCATGATTTCGTGTAACATTTCAACTGTCTAAATTACTGACACATCAAAGAGTAAAAATAAAGTGTTTCTGAATTCCTACATCAGATCTTTATTGATCATTAAAGAATACAGTTGCTGTCATACGTTCATGAGGCATACTTGGGATGATTATGTGTTTTAAGAATGCAAACCATTTTGCCCTTTATTGATGGCATGTTCTTGATTCATCCTCAGAATATCACCATCAACATGCCTACTTACTGGCAATAAATGGAATACTAGCAATCCTGTAATAATAATAATAATAATAATACCTACTAATAATACCTATGGCTCATGGAAAAAAACACATTGAAATGTCTCAGGAGGTAAAGCTTGCCACATGAATTCAGGAGCATGAACAGGCAGCATGAAGCTAATTAACATATCTTTTCCTTATTGTACCTGCCTATGAAATTAATCTCTGATGTGCTTAAATGTAGATTTGTAATCTATGCTTGATGGATTTATTTTGAGTCCCTAAATATGGATTTGTACTGTACCCTGCTTTTCTTTGAAACAAGCCAATGCTTCTCTTATTTAATCTTGATGCCTCCTGGTCCACATACCTCTTCAAACTTGGTAAGACAGCGTGGTGTCAGAGAATTAATTTTACCAAAAAAAAGGCTTTTGATTGGTGTGAAATGTGACAGAATCTTCTGCTGGCAGAGTCTGTGAGCGTTGGTGCCCCACTGAGAGGTCTAATGATCTGCTGCTGCAGTTCCATGGAAAAAAAAACATGCACATTTACTGGGATGCCCATCAGCCCAATGGAAATGCAATCAGATCAATACTATTACCGAGCATGCTGACCACATCTGTCAGACTGAACTGTCACACAAGGAGCCAATGTCACAGTTGGTTCTGTGCTGACAAAGTGTGGAAGCAGAACTAAAATATTCATTTCCTTTCAAATTCATCCTTACATGTTTACAGCTGGAGCTTTAACAATAATATATACGGGCATCGGCTCAGTCACATCTAGAGTGAAGACATGAATGCACTTGATGATCTGTAGGATTGCATTTCCATTTCTATTTTCACTGGTGTTCTCAGTGTGGGTCTGTGTGAACTTTGTGCATCTATGCAGGGCATGACACCACCACTGCGATGGCACATCCCAAGAATACTAAATATTTCATCCCTTATATAACTTGAATTGTCCGCCCCAATCGCTAGACTCAGTTCAAAGATATCCCTGCAGGTTAGAGATCATGATCATGTGATGTGTACTAAGAGTTCAAACTCACCACTGTCCTATAATGTTTCTTGACAAAGATGGTTGTCAGTCGAGCTTTGTTTTTCATTTCAGTGATTCCATTTTCTCCAAATGTAAATATCCACCTCAGTCTAAGCTCGTTTTAAGTGTGAAAACAGCTACAATTTTTTTTGATTAACACTAATTAAATAGGAGAGAATATTTACTATTCATAAAACAGCATGCAGCACTACATGCCAATAATTGTGTAGTCATATCAACCAGGTACAGGTGGCAATGTGAAACAGCTCAAATTGCACATTTTTGGTGCCCATGTGTTAAATTGAGTGGTTTAGACCAATGCAGCGCTCCTCTTAGCAATCAGGTCTCACCCCCAACCCTTCAAACAATCTGTTGTTGGTATCCGAGTGATAAAGCTTTTACATTAGTGTTTGTGAGACAGGTGCAGGCTTACTACAACAAGCTAAGTATTTAGCTGGTGCTAAAATTTAAACCATGAGTACACAAATGGTCTAATTAAGTAGTCAGATGTGCTTATATGCCCTCTCACTGTGTGTTTATTGAACTTGAATATGTTGAACAAAATATGCTGTAATATATGAGCATTGCCTAGCATTAAATGAAAAAGTGTGCTGTTGTATGATAGCGAATAGATGTACTGAAGGTAGATGTATTTTTTACCATAAACAGTTCTTACCCTATATGTTTACTATTGTATTTATATACGGTTCAATCATTTCTGGACTGAATCTGGCTTGTTTAGGAGCCAGGAGGTTCCTGTCATTAAGAGATTCACTTTTAAAAGGTTAGCTTAATGTAAAAACAAATTTTCTTCCTTTGGCCACTAGTGTTAGTTATTTTTTATTAGTTATTTATCTGGATTATTTTGGTGTAAATTTCCCAGCTTTAGTGATATTGACTGTAATGTGGTTCAATCCAGGGGGGGCTGTTAAAGTTCACGGTTTGCACTTTTACTGTTGCACCTTTGAAGCCTAAGATGCAGGCTGCCTGTGATGGGTGTTGTTCATAAATTAAGAGTTGAACATCTTGCATTTATACACACAGGTGCACTGGCACCAGTGCAAATATTCAGTACAGTATATGACCCAGTGTGGTTTTGTTATTTTGTTCATGTGCAGTAAAATATGGTGAATGCTGCTCTTGTAGATTCTTGTTGAGTACACACAGTCCGATGGAAGCCTCCCCACTCAGCCTTGCCACAGAGTTTACTGTTTGGCAGCAGGGAACAATCATTCATCAGGAACACAATAACCCACACACAAGTCAAGCCCACAGCCCGTAGAGTTTATGCAACATATGTCTATATCTTACCATTCTTTATGAAACATAATATTGACATTTCTGTGCTGTTTTCTCTCTGATAATAACTAAAGATTTCTACTCTTCCTTTCTTCCTGACAGGAATCATCCCCCCCCACCACCACTGCACGTTTTTCTTGAAACACAATGGAAACTAGAAAGGTGGAATAAATGAACTGAGATTTCCTGCTGGTGCTGACTTTGATGCACTTAAGTGACAGAATGCCTAAATTAATTTCTCCTTATATTTCAAAACTGTGGGTAGAATGAAAAGTAAATTACCACTTTTCTTTCTTTCTTTCTTTCAGATGATAAAAGAGCACTGCTGTAGTGTTCTTTTGTGAGGTGCTACACAATGCTGCAAAGTAGATACCTAAGCAAAGCCAGGTGTGGCCAGTTAAAAGCAAATATGAAATATCTATATCATTAGCAAAAGCTAATAATATAGATGCAGCTGGCCCATGTGGCAGACATAAATGTGAACATGTTAAACTGCCTTTGTATTTGTGTGTGGCCAACCAGTCCCACATGGCCAGACTGCTAAGTGGAACAGAAGAGTTAATGGGATATTTATCAAGTGAGGACACTCAGCCAAAGACAAGGAGAAATAAACAAGCTTGTCTGACCGGGTCCTCCTTGGCTATTATGATAAACAAGCACATTATTTGAAAGTCTAATGACCACTAGATGAAAAGTACTATGCTGTACCCTTCAAGAGCTTCAGTGGTGCAGTTATTGCTTTATAGTGAAAGTGACTGAGTGGGAAGTGTTGAGCCATAGCACAGTGATAGTGAAGATTTAAAATAATCCTATGTTGACTAGAAGAGCATTATTTAAAATCATTCGTAGATTGTTGTGCTTAGTAAAACACTTTACATTCACTGGGAAAACCTGGAGAGTAATTTGAAAGTTACACATTTAAAGAGAAATATAATACTGTTATATACTATGTAAAATGTTCTAGGTTTTACTTGATTATTGTGGTATTTTCCATCAACTAATGGATGGATGGTCTTCTCAGTATTGATCAGCACAAAATAAGCGCTATGTACTTAAGCATAATTACTACATTTTCTATCCAGTCCCCTGTCTGCTTTTGACTAAAGCACGTTAAGAAAAAAACGAAACTGTTGGAGAATTAAAAAAAAAAGGAAGCATATATACTTTTCATGCAGACAAGCAAAACAATATCCACTGATGCACTAACTGTTGAAAGCAAAAATATCTATTTTGTAAGTTATTATTATTATTATTATTATTTTGGTCCATTTTCACATTTTCACTCCAGTGATAATCTTTCATTCCAGCACATCCCAAAGGTGCTATTTGGGTCTGGTGACTGTTAGAGTACATTAGAGTACAGAGATCTTACTGTCATGTTCAAGAAATCAGTTTGAGATAGTGTGAACTTTGTGACATAGGACATTATCCAGCTGGAAACAGATATCAGAAGGTTAGCAACAATACTTGAAAATACTTTGGTGTTTACTTAGCTAGTACTGAGAGGGCCAGAGTGTGCCAAGAAAATATCCCCCAAAATATTACAACACCAGCAGCAGCCAGAACTATTGATACAAGGCAGGAAGGATTCATGCTTTTATGCTGTTTACAGCAAATTCTGACCCTACCATCCTAATGTCACAGTAGAAATTGAAACTCGTTACACCAGACAGCATTTTCTTCTATTATAATTTACAGCCCTTGAGGCCTGGGGAATTCCAGGCCGGTGTCCTGCAGGTTTTAGATCTTACCCTGGGTTAACACACCTGAATCAAATGATTAGTTCATTACCAGGCCTCTGGAGAACTTCAAGACATGTTGAGGAGGTCATTTAGCCATTTAAATCAGCTGTGTTGGATCAAAGACACTAAAACCTGCAGGACATCAGCTCTTAAGTCCCGGAGTTCCCCCACCCCGATCTATTGTCTCTTCTTTTGTCCAATATTGGTTAGCCTAAATTGCATCCTCAGTTACTTACTTACTCGCTTTTGTGTTTCAGAGATGCTCTTTTGCATAACTTGGTTGTAATTAGTGATTACTTGGGTTACTGTGCCCTCTAGTCATTCTCCTCTGAACTCTGACATCAACAAGATATTTTCTCACAGAGAACTGCTGCTCTCTGGAGACAATTGGAGAAAATACCTTATGAAGTACATCTCTTTTTGGGAAGATTATCTGTAAACCCTAGAGATGGCTGTGCAATGGATCAGAAGTCTCTAAAATACAGACCAACCAGCAGTCTTCCCCATGTCAGTGCTCAGTTTGAACTTCAGCAGATCATCTGGACAATGCCTATATGCCTAAATGCACTATTTGCAATGTATTAACATGCAGTTAAACAGAAGCATTTATTCAGTTAGCCAGTGGGGGTCTAGTCAAATTTCACTTAAATTTCTTCAAAGCTAAATGACAATTCTCTGCCACCACACTGATTCAAATGATTAAACACCTTAGCTTAGCTCACTGGTCAATTAAAAAGATAAATCTAATTTCATGGATCACCAGTAACAGCCTGTGGACATACAGTAATTATCTGAAAGTGCAACTGATTTACTGAATATCAGTTTATGATATCACCTCAGTTAACTAAACTTTGGCCCCTTTTTTTATTTCTGTACTTGGTAGGCAGGCTGACTACTGCAGTGCCATTAATTAGAATGCAAGATATGACTCTGCAGGTATGACAGCACTGTTGAAGGAGTTGTTTATCAGACCTTTCACAACCTTATGCTGATGAAAAATACTAATCAGTCATGCGTAAGCAGTGATTAAGAATTGCCCACGTCATTGTTTTCAGGTTCAACATGTAGGGATGGAAAAAGTGAAGTAGCATTTTTAGCATGATGAAAGTGTGTAACGAGTGAGAAGTGGGCCTCTCCTCCTTCATGAAGATTTTTACATGTTTTTTAATTTTTATTCAGTTATTCTGTTTCTCCAAAGAGTGGTTATTCATTTGCATTCAGATGGTACACAATGAACAAAAAAAGATTTGGATGGGGTGTTTTTTCTTATGAAGACTTTTATTAAATTTCATGAAATTGTACGTTAATGTGTTCTCTGAGAGTCTTAACATTCTGAAGTGCACGACTGAAAAATCGTTCTTCTAGAAGGAAAGGTGACGGCACTGTTGTAAACATCTGTTGATTCATTAAAAACAAAAGCAAATAAAAAAGAATAATTACTCCAATGTGAAGTGTCAACACTGTGCGCGCAATAAAAGCCATATGTACAGTAGTTGACAATCTGGAAATTTCCTTCCCTGCTCAGGCTCAGATAGTCTTTTATGAATTAATGTTTTTCTGTGCTTTGAAATTGTGTGCGGGTCTTTGCTCAGTACACCAATCCCACTGAACTTGCCATCTATTTCTGATAGTATTGGAGGCGACAGCTCATCTAGAAGGCCCTGCAACACAAAAGAAATAGGGTGCTCTGCGCATGGCCTAACACATATACAATAAAGTAAGAACAGCGGCAGAGAGGTTCAGATATTAATTCTGCCTCTGAGAGCTGGAACTGTAAAAGTGCCTGTAAATACAAAAATAATAAAAAATAAACTGAATGTGGGTTTGAGTTAGACCATGAAAGCCAAAGTAAGTAGCTGTGTTCTGAAGGATGTCAGAAACTTGAACATGTTACCTCTCGTTTCTATTTCTAAATGTTTGCATGATTTTTGGTTGGCTCTCTCCTGTCTTTTCTTCATCAGTTCCATCAAATATTCACGCTGGTATAAATGAACCTTACATCCTTGATGCATACAAACCAATGCAGGAGACCAACAGAGTTGAAAAGAGATCTGAGGGAGAAGATCAGATGAATCAGTCTTTATAAAAAAAAGGAAGTTGCTGTGATACGCACAAACAATTGTGACGATGACCAGGTTTTATTTATGGATGTCTCTCTGTTCTCAATGTGTCAGTCAGAGTCTTTAGGGACAGGGAATAGTGTTGACATGTCAATCACTTCAGGTGTATCCTCAAAATAAAAGGTGAGGCGTTTCCTCAAGGGACACATAGGTTTGAGACTGATATGCTAGTTTGACATTTTATTGAATCACACTGGCTCAGAATGAAATTGTAAAGTAAAAAAAAAAGTTTTTCTTTTTAAAAAAATATAGTCTGGTACATGCACTTTATAACATGTTTTGTATTAATGCAAAAACAAATCATAGCAACAAAAACAACTCAATGTCAGAAATGAAAAAGATAGCCTAGGAGAAATAGCATTAGCCAGAAAAGGATAAAGTTCTTGCTGGCAGCGTTGTCCTGTTGTTACGTGGTCAGTACATCCCCTGATGACTGACTGATGCCGCATTAAGAGGCTGTCAGAACAAGTCAGTTTCCACCAGATCAACTTGCAAGTACACCATTTAGAGAGACGTATAAAAATAGTCCAGTGACCCTCTTGTGCATTGCATTGTGACGGCTGTCATTACTGGCAGATGCAACAAGCACTCCTCAAAAGGCACAGCAATTTATGATTACTGAAAAAAAGCTCAACACATCTGACCCACAAATTATCAGCTGTCCACCATTAAAATTAAGATAAAACCCTACACTGACATGTATTAACCTATTTTGGTTTAAAAAAATATATAACTGCTAACCAGTTTCTATGAAAATGGCAGTGTTGCAATTTTAAAAGAAAAAAAGATGTTTTGGTATTTACTGGCTTTCTTAATTTAAGCAAATAAATGTAATTTTCATTTTGAATTTGCCTGATGTTGAAATTTCAATGATGCTAGAATAGGAGCAGTAAGTTCTGCAGGTGATCTTTCGACACTGATTTGTGAACAAAGGTACAGTCAAGCAAATGAACTCTGCAGCCTTCCAAGAGCAGAACTGGCAGATGTGATAACAACCGGCAGGGACATTTGTGTATTTCTTGACTGGATGGCAAGTGGTACCTGGCACTCCCACACACACCCGGAGTCACCCAGCAGTCTGACTCAAACCAAACTTTTGCTGTGGTACAGGGACCAAATGGTGTACAGCATAACACCACAGCAGGATTAAGGAGGTCCTCGAAGTATTCCGTTCACAGCGTGACTATACCCTTAGTTGAAGTCAACAGCATCCCACCTGCACTTCACACCGTGTAAGTGGGTCTCCACTTTCCCCTCCTGAGTTGCCTGACAGTTTGCCAAAATTGCTTTGAAACTAACCAGAAGTCTTGTCTTGTTTCATTGTAACACCAAACTCTTCCCATACACCAGTTTTTTGCTTCAGCTATTGCCAGAGTAACACTCCACTTTTCTTGCTGATACCTGATCCCTACCAAGGCCAGTAGGACTCATTCTTCAGCTTGAATGCTTGTTTCACCTCTGATGTCCACCACGACCTGCACCAACCACCTTGCAGCCACAGTTCCATGCAGTCAGCTCAACAATGGAGGGGCAGAACATGGTCCATTTGAATGCAATGTCCTCATCCTCTCTTGGAATACTGTTGAAGTTCTGCTGGAGTTGGGAATTAAAGATCTTAGAGACAGGGGCCTCTGCCAGGCACTCTCAGCTCAGTCACTATATGTTTGGGTGCATCAGGCCTGTCCAGCATCCTCCTCCACCACCAGATCACCACCTCCACCATCACCACCAGGTGATGATCAGTAGATGGCCATGATTATCACAGAAGTCCAATAACATAACACCATTTAATCAGGTGGGGCCCTGGTATTCTTGTCCCAGGTCAGGTAAGATGGTCTCTGGATTTTTTTCATTTTTTCAAAGAGGTCATGTGAATCCTTCTTTGTTTGGCCCACTCATTTAGGACTAGTTTACCCTGGAAGACCCAACAACATACTGTGGGCCCTGGGGATCACTGTGAAACACAAGCCTTTCTACCACGATAAGGTGGTGATTCGCTAAGGTTAACTTCCAGCTAGTTTTGGGAAATGTAACCTGAGGAAACTACATACAATAATACTTCACTCTGGTGTTTCACGTTCTTCCCACTTGGATATTACTGCAAAAATGAGCAGACACTTATCCAAAACTCAGCTGCATCTTAGTATTAGCTCAATGAGTGCCAATAGTCACATGTTGAGTTTGTTAAAGAATTAACAACAAAGATGCAAACTGTGAAAATGTGCCAGCATTTTGCAGAAAATCTGGAAAGAAAGAAAAAGAAATCCTTTCACAGACCAGCATTGTAAATCATTTACAGGGCAGATAGATGCAAGTTAACTGCAACATTTAATCACAGTATTCCTTCTATTCATCCTATTTTAGTCACAGTCAGCTCTGGAAGAAAATACCAGGTGGTTTAACTGCTAAATACTCCAGACAGTTAGCTGATGTGTACACAGCTGCCTGCTCAGGTAGAAAATACAGCCATGGGAGCGGTAAAGGTGAACCATAACAAAGAAGCTGTGAGACAGAAAAGCAAAACAGTTAGATAAAATATATTAAAACATTCTGCAGAGCTGAGGAGAACTTCAGAGTCAGGCCTTAATTACCTCTGGGTAAATCACCACAAAACCCCAATTGTCAATAAACATACTGACAGGATCCACGGCAATGATAATGAAAAAAAAACAAAAACAGTTAAATGTTTGTTTCTAAGCACTTTTTCATATATGGGTTTATGTTTTATTTATGTTTTGGTAGCTGGTAGTAGGGTGAGATGGTGCTGGACAACTAGCCACTTAACTCCTAAAGCTCATGAGGTTTTATATCCAGCTGTTTCAAGGACTCTGTTAATCTGACATGATTGCTGCAGTGCTGAATTTACTGGAAAGTATGCATACCTCAGGGAGATGACTGTGTTACTTGCAATTTTAGCATCAATTGTGTAACAGAGGTTTCATTGTCTTCGCTGAATGCACCCCTAGGAAGAGTTCACATTGCTACACTCTATCTTTTCCAGAGGTTTCATGTGGGCTGAGTGTCGATGTGCTCAAGTAAAAATAATATATTGTGATAATAGACTTTGGAGAGAAACCCAAAATATGCTCTTGACCCACAAAAATGTATTTCTGTCATCACTTTTCCAAAGCTTTCTCACAATTTGATTGATTTGTCCTTACATACATACTATATGATTACTTTCCCATTCAAAGGTCAGACATTGTTAACCTCCTTTACAGTCAGTACAATAGAAGATAATTTGAGTGTTTAGTCACTGATAAGATTAACTACATTTTGACCCAGGCTTCCTGTGACAAAGAAAAAAGACAAAAAGAAGACTTTTGCCGAGATGAGATTTAAAGTGCGTTTTGATTGAGATGCTACATAAAAAACTGGTTTTCAGTAACAGCCTGTTAGCAGCACAGATTCTTTTGTTTGTCACGAGTTCCCTGAGGCTTGTAGTCTTAATTGACAGGATGAGCTGAGGACAGACTGGTGAGCAGTCAAGCTTTTTATTTGGCTACATTAGGACAGAAGCTGTGACCGTTGACGTGACAGACCTGGCAAACTCCTTGGTGCTGTGGGAATTGGCCTAGAAAAGTGACTGCGTGAGTGCTTATTATATGCAACCTGAAGACGTTGCCCTAGACTTAATTTTAGAGTCTAACAAATACACGATGTACAGTACAGATTTAAAATCCATAAAATCCCGAGTATTACAGTACAGAGATGCTCATCTCATTCTCTGGAGCTAAACAACTTGTATTATTGTGGGGTCTTTACCTTACAATATAAAACACCTTGAGGCAACTGTTCAGTAGCACAAACATGTACTACAAAGTATTTAAAAATGCTTAAATGTTAAATGAATTATGCACCGCTCACATACACAAATGCTTACTTTTCAGCAGAAAATAAACTAATAAAAATCCAATGGAAAACCCAGGAAATGGTTTGACTGGTGGACTCATCAATGATTGGTTGTGAAACAATTAAGAAGCACAGATTTTATGATTTTGTCTATAATAAGACATAACTGTTTGCCTTAGTATAAATTAAATGTGCCAGGTGTGAGAATATTAACCTGTCACACAGCCTTTTGTCTGAGTTTTATTTTTTTCAACCAGGCTGTAAACATGTTTATTTCTTCGGTCCGCCATTTCAGCTGCAGAGACTCACAAATTGAGAAGCTCACTGAATACTGCATCACTGAATACACATGCTTTTAAATGAATCATTTCACATGCTTGCCTCTTAAAGTGTTACAGAAAGAGGACATGGAAGATAACAGCCTGGGATGTAGACTGGAATGGCTGCATACCTGACTGCCCACATATGCCAGGTTATTACATCCATGAGTTTGCATTTAAATACAAACATATCTATTAGAAACTGTGCCTCTAGATGTAATGTCAACTATATATGAATGATTTTGATACAGAGGAAGCCTTGATCTTTTTTTTTTAAATTTTATTCACATTTTATCTTTTAATGCTGGTTTCATCGATATATGAAAGATCCGAAAGAGGAGACCAAAGGAAATAGTGTACTCCCAGTGCTTGTCACAAGCTTGGAGCAGTGGGAGGGCATCCAATGTAAAATCTGTGCCAAGTCAAACATGTGGATCCATCTGCAGCAGAGATCTCTTGGGTCATAAGGGAACAGCCAAAAATAGCTTCGTCTGGACTTAAATCTACATATTAAAATACAATCATTAGGTCCTGTTCACATTTCCTTGCATTAATCTTTTTTGGCACCCTATTTTTATTTACCCCAATAACAAACTATAGCTCATACACAACAATAGCAAAAGCTGCATGCACCTGTCACTTTTACTTCTCTTCTTATAGTTAGGAGTTTAGCTTTTCAAAAATACTCTTTGAGAGTAGTGAATGGGGAATTCTCTCAGATCTTCAAACAAATTCTGACAAAGGCGACCTGGGGAAATGAAAAATCAGGGTTTAAATAATAACTGATTGTAGTGAAGCTAAAAGTGAACTCAATACAAAATCATGGCTGTGGAGAAAGTTATGTTCGCCTTAACTTATTTACGTACTTAATTTAATGAGTTGCTTAGTTGGAACTGAGCAGCAGGACCATCTTAAACAAAACACTTTTCAGTCTGACTTTGCTGTGAGTTTTGGGCCATGCAAGCGTGAAATGTTATTTTCAGGTCCAAGTTCAGGGCTGAACTTTGACTCTTCGGTTTGAAAATTTTAGTTTAAACCTTTTTTTGTGCCATATAGACATGTACTTAGTCTTATGTTTGGGATTATTTTTGTGCCATATAACTTGTTTGTGCTTTAACTCACAGACTGATGACATGATATTCAGCTCGAGGATTTTCTGGCAGGAGGGAGAATTCATGTTTTTCTGCAAAATATATTAAGTCTCCCTGGCTCTGAAGCAGAAAAGCTTCCCTGCAACATTACACTGCCACCCCCAGCAAAATGTTATTTTTACCGTATCCATATCCAAAGAACTTTCATCTCATCTCCATAGAGCACAAGGTTTGAGTACTATCAAGATGCATTTTGGCAGAGTTCAACGCACCACTCTGCCATCCATTTTTGTCCAGTGTCTTTCCGATACTGGCTTCATGAACAATAATCTTACTAAAGTAGGAGAAACCATTGCTTGTCATGTCTGTGCAACAAAGACAGAACAATAGGCAATGAAAACAATCCCCCAAAACCAGCTCAGTACTCAGAGTTGGGATTAAGAGGCAGGTGCCAGGCAGTCATGCCTGTTAGGGCTTGCTCTGTAAGTGTGTGGGTGACTCGTTGGTAGGTTTGCGGTTTAGTACTATATGAGTATAAAACATGATTACATTTCAAATATGGACTATCATTTAAAATTGTTTGCTTGTGCTGCTTTTGTTTTATTTGAGGGTTTGTTTAATAATCTAACACAATTTATTATGAGATACAAAAAATGGAATTGTCATGGTCTCCGTGCCTGCCCGGCCGGCCCCACAGGGCTACATGTGTTGTTTGGTTTTCTCTCTCTGTCTCTCCCTCTCTGCCTGGGCGGAGCTCACTGTGGGCTCCCGCCCTTGGCCCACACACCTGACAACAATCAGCTGTCATCACCTAGGAGCACTATTTGAGGCTGGAACACAGATCCTCTCGTCGCTGGATGATTGTACTACAGACATTAGTGATTCTCCCAGCTCCTGTGAACCTGTGCTTTGTGATTCGTGATTTGTGAGTGACTTCCCTTCTATTCTGCTACAGACTTTCCTCCCCGGACCTGTGACCTCCCTGCCGTGTGAACGTGTGTGAGTTTGGGCAAGAAGACGTGAGCGAGTGTGAGAGAGCTTCCCCGTGATTCCCTGGAGTTTGGATTTCCCTTCACTGTATATATCGTGCACTGGTGCTGTAAATAAACTGTTTTTGGAGACTCTGCGCTTGAGTTCCTACTAACAGATTGTGACAGGAATAAATGGGAAAAAAATCAAATCCTCTTTTTGCAAAATTGTACAAAAGACAGTGTGAATCTTAAAAGGTGCCTTCAGAATTGCATAATCACATGTTTTTGCCCTCATAACACAATGCATTCACTTTAAAAGGTTAAGCTGATTTTGGATGGTGTTCAAGTTCTTTTCTGTATCATTTAGGTGTCTGCTTGACAGTCCTTATTAAAACTGCATGTGTATATACTTCACTATCATTACTCAAACCATCTGGACTTGAATATGATAACTCCATAATATAACCAGATTCACTGTAACAGTCCAATCACAAAAGTGCCAGTTTCCTCTCCATATACAAACCCCATACATTTTCCAGCTTTGTGGTAGAGATTCTATTTATTATTATGAAAATGGCTTTCCAGAATGATAAAACTGGGAATCTAAAGACTTATTTAAACAGTAATGTGAGGTTCACGATATGAATACCAATGGCACTAACTTCATTTTGGGATTAGAAGTGGTTCTATTCATATGACAAGATAATGCCCATTCACAGTAAGAACAAAGCTTGGGCAGCTAATAAAACATTAATATCAGCCAAGACAAGATTATTCTGCGTGCACAGAACCACTTTTGGAATTTAGATCAAAGGAAATTTCATTTGGTTAAGTTCTCTCAGCCATTTACACAGCATGTATTTCCTAACAGTAATGCAGTTATCCTTTTTCCCCTCAGCAGCTGTATCAGACATGGCAAGCATCAGTTAAATGTTTGATCTGGTCTCTCCGAGGCTTTACTGTATGAATAAATTCAGCTAAGGCCTTATTTTGAATTGCAGTGTGATGCTATAGATGAATTCAAGTCAGAAATTGGTTCTCTTCCTGCAGACGCATCTCACTTGTACCAGCACTTATTATATTTAGCATGAAATCTGACTATAATTTCCCACAAAGTAGGCTATTTCTTAGAAAATTGTCATCATTTTCAGTTCAAATAAAGGTTAGAAGACATTAAAAAAAAAGAACATTTTAGCAGAACACTGAGAGTTTAAAATATTCCCTGGCCTGTTGTTATGTGCTTCAGCAATGTATTTCAACATAGAAAAATAACTGAAGCCTTTACTTTCTAAAATAAATTTGAGTTTATTCAAACCCCAATCAATCTTATGCCTTCAAAGCAATATTAGCAATGTATTTTATAGAAATTCTTATCTGCCTAAAGATCTAACTTGATATGGCCAAACTCTGCTTTGACTCTGTTATTAAACAATTCCCACTTGACAATTAGTCACTCGTGCCCAAAACATATCAGTTGTCATGCAAATAAGTTGGACTTTGACTACACCTCAGGCAACATGCCACAGAAAAAAAGGGCCCTTCTTGGAAAGTATTACACCTCTGTCTATGAGCCAAAAAACTGTCTAGAACACTTCTAGGCATATGCTGAAAGAACTGCAGTCCCAGGGAGTTTTGGTATCTAAGTCTATGAAATGTATTGATTTGATGAAATCCCTATGATGGTGATGCAAAATCCATGTCATAGCAGAGCTTGACACCAATCCAGGATAGCAGTTGTAAAGGTAGACCTAGAGGTAAAGTCCAGCCACGATGCCAAAAGTCAGCTGATTTCAGTGCCAACCTATATCAGCTGTTTGCTTTCTCGTGCCTCTGAAAGCTACTGTGCTACTTGCCTTTACCCCTGCTTCTCATTTAGTGCTGTTTCTGACTTAATCACTGTCATGTCTGTTTTCACTGAAGGCTGCTCTGTTCTGTGCTGGAGACTTGCTCCTGCATCTTTTCATGTATGCTCAGAGAAGGCCCACAGGCTTCAATACACACCCATAACACCAATTATGAATGACTGTAAAAGAAAATAATAGTATTTGCTTTACTGTGAGGGTCTTGACTGAAATGATAATGATGAAACTGTGCTGCTCAACCTTAGGTCAGAGTATATTGTATCAATTAGACAAATACAGCTTCTATGTGATTATGATCAAGTCAAGATATTTATCATTCAGTGTAAGTCATTCTCAGTGTCAGATAAGAAGTGCCATGTAATCATGGAGTTTTTGAAGTACTGTATACAATAGATATTGCCTATTTTGAGCACTGAAAGTCAACAGAGAAATACAGTACTGTGCAAAAGTCTCAAGTCTTCTCTTGTTTCTTTATATTTTGCCAACTAAAATGGTATATAAGTGCAATGATTAAATAAAATATGCAAAAATACATGAAAATGCAGTGTGTAAGGGAAATAAAATAAATAAGAGTTTGCACAATTCTCTTAGGCAACCTTTCTTGTAATTTTTTTAATTGGTCTTCAGCTTTCTTGAAGGACATTCTAAGCCCTGCTTTGGTTTATAGGCTGCAATTTGTCCCATTCTCCTGGAGAGGCCAATCCATGACCATTAGTGCTCTGCTGAGTATTTTTTCGTATCCAGGTGTGCTTTTATTGCACTGGCAGTGTGTTTTGAATCATTGTGTCATGGTCCTGGGTCTTTGATCCAGGTTTTGAGTTTTGGTTCTGCACTTATTTTTGTATAGTTTAAGAGAATGATGTTGGGTTCCCGAAGTATGTAATGTTGCAGTTTCTGAACATGTCACCTTCCACTACCTAAGTTGTTAATTATAATTCTTGATTTCTGTTCTGTTCATGTCTGTTTCTCCCCTGCCCCAGTGTCTAGCCCGTGTGTCTCATCCTGGGTGTCAGTGTTTGTTACTTCCTGTTTTATTTTAATAGTCATGTTCATTTTGGCTTCCTTTATCTGGATTTGTGTGAGCTGTGTCCCCACCTGTGGTCTGTTCCCTTGTTTGCCCTTGTATCTATATAGTATCTACATCTCCATCTGTCGCAATCTCCCTCATGGTATGTGAGTCTCTGACCTTCTGTTTAGTCATGAGTTCGTTTTCTTCCTTTTTTTGTAGCTTCACCTTTTCCAGCACATAAAGCTGTTATTTAGGGTTAAACTTCTGTCCGCATACCCATTCCTTGACCATTGTTATAGAATTAGAATAGAATAGAATAGAATAGAATAGCATTCAACTTTATTGTCATTGCATATGTCACAAGTACAAGGCAACGAAATGCAGTTTGCATCCATCCAGAAGTGCTTTAGCCATGGTATAGATATATTACAAAATATATATTAGCAATAATATATGTATATAGATATATTACAGAAATGGGTCTGTTATAGGTATGTTACAATGTACATGGTATGAAGGTATGTTATGAATATGCTATAACTATAAGTATGTACAGGCTGTAGTGGGAATGCAAGCTATGTAAAGGCTATGAACAGGATATAAATATGAAACTATACAGAAATATGAAATATAAAGCTATACAGAAATATGCAAGTTATAAACAGTTGTAAACAGTTGTAGAATTATAATTATCGTATTGTACAGAATGATTGTTTATACAGAATTATACAGTAGTGCAGTTAAGATAAGTGTTTTCGTTTAAGGCAGTTTTCACGACCCTCTGCAATGCCTTCTGGTCCGAGACAGAGCAGTTCCCGTACCAGACTGTTATACAGTTGGTCAAGATGCTCTCGATGGTGCAGCGATAGAAGTTCACCAGGATGCCTGAGGACAGGTGGTTCTTCCTCAGAGTCCTCAAGAAGAAGAGGCGCTGGTGAGCCTTCTAGGGTTAAATTTAACCCTAGCAGTTGGTCGTCCAGATGAGATCCTCGGAGATGTGGACGCCCAGGAACTTGAAGCTGCTCACACGCTCCACAGCCATCCCTTTAATGCAGATGGGTGGATGTGGATCAGCATTCCTCCTGTAGTCCATGATGAGCTCCTTAGTCTTCTCGGTGTTGAGCAGCAGGTTGTTTGTGTCGCACCACTCAGCCAGACGATCCACCTCCTCCCTGTAGGCAGCCAGGGATGCCATCAGGACCTGTAGCCTTGTGGACATTAATCCTGCTCAGCACCGCTCCTACATCGGTGGGGGAGAGAGTCAGTGGGTGGTGGTCTGGCGTCACGTCTGCTTTGGTTGTAGTTGTTGGATTCCCTCGCTCAAAACGAGCATAAAGTTGTTGATGCGGGCGAGAGTTTGGTGGTCCTGTAGTCTGTAATGTTCTGGAGTCCTTGCCACATGCGTTGGGGGTTGGAGTTGGAGAAGTGTTCTTCTACATTCTTTTTGTAATGGTGTTTGGCTTTTTTGATACCCCACTTTAGCTTAGCCCTGGCTGTACTGTAGGTGTGTGCATCTCCTGACCTAAAGGCGGTGTTGCGGGCCTTCAGGAGGAGACGAACATCCCGGTTCATCATCGTTATGCTAAAAAAAAGTGAAGTTGTTGCAAATTAGGAAAGTTTAACATGGTATTGGATGGTTGATGGTACTTTTCTGCATTCATAATTCCATCAATTTTATAAGATCCCCAACACCACTGACTGACATCCAGCCCCAAACCGCGATAGATGCTTTATTGTATTTTACTGATTGTTCTCAGAGGCTCACTTTTACTGAAAATAGTCAACTACAGGACTAGACTTAAAAATGAGTAAGAAAATGGTCAGTATCCAAAAAAGAAGACCTTCAAAATACCTTCAGAAAGTATGGAGAATAATTGCTAAAGACCACATAAATAAACCAGCACCATAACCCACAATTATCTGAAGAAGAGATCACTAATGATGAATAAGTTAAATTAAAGATTTCTAACAGGCAAAGAAGCAAAGTAGTGTATATACGAAGAATACTATATACACTGTTTTCCACCCAAAAAGTTTAGAACACACTATTGAAATGTTTTCAGGGCCATTTTAGGTACAAAGATGTATAAAAACAGTGAATTGTGGGAGGCCACATATTCTGAGAAAAAAGAAGTTATTAAATGATCAATCAGAATCAGAAAGGGTTTTACTAGGAAAGTGCTGCGGTACTTAGTGCAAAACATACTGGAAGACAAACACTTAAATAAATATAAAAATTAAAAGTGCTAAATTAAAAACTCTGAACTCCAAGAGGGGCATCCCGGACGGGTTCAGTATAGAGCTGCTACTCCTCCACATTGCAAGGAGGCAGTTGAGGTGGTTAGGGCATCTAATAAGGATACTTCCTGGGTGAGGTGTCCTGGGCATGTCTCACGACCCAGGGCAGACACAGGACAAGCTGGAGAGATATCTTTCAGCTGTCCTGGGAACACCTGTCATAAGCTTTGTGCAGGCAAACAAGAAAGGACCCATATGCAGACTCCAGGACGTGAAGCGTAAACTCAAAAACAGCTTTAATGCTGAACAAGGAAAATTAACTAAACTGAATATACAAAATAAACAGGGCAGCTTGGCAGATGGAACACACGGTGTGGAATGAGGGAAATCACGACAACAAGCTGGGAAATACTAAGAACTAAAATACAGAGACAGGAACACCAGAGGATGGGGAACAGGTGGAAGCACAGCTGGGACTAATCAAGACATAATGAGACGAGGGAAAGCAAAACTAGATACACTGACGAGGGACAAGAACTAACAAAATAAAACAGGAAACACACAACTGAACTCAAGACCTGTAAACATAACACAGAGACACGGACTTGACAAGGGGAGACAGGAGACGCTAGACAAGAACCCTAGACCAGGGGTGTGAAACACAGGGAAGTCATAAAGGCAAAACCAGAGAACTGGAGCACTCCAAAATATAGCCAGAATAAACCGAAGAAAAGAATATTAATAATCGAAAACATAAACACTCAGTCACAGACTCAGGACCATGAGGTGGCTGGGGAGAGGGAGGTCTGGGTTTTTCTGCTTTGGCTGCTGCCCCTGGGACACGGCCCTAGATAAGCGGAAGAAAATGGATGGATGGATGGAAATTATCAAAAGACACTCAGTTCACACAAATCTGTTTGGTTTGTTTCTGAATATTCCTGTGTGTCCAAAATCTACTCTAGCCATCAGAATTTTCTGACATGAGTCAAACATAGTATGATAATGGTTTGTGCAATTAAAGTGATATAAACTTTTACTTCATCAGTATTCCATCAATGTCACTGAAGTAGATAGATGTGATGGTATTCAACTGGAAATAACAGGGTTAAAAATATCTGTAGCTGCCTGCCAGTTATTGAAAAACCTTTCCAAGAATGTTTTGAATACTCGGTTGATGGAGCATATTTTGCCCTTCAAACTGGTCTTTCAAATGCTGTGAAATAGTGTCAGTCATAAAAAAAATAAATCACTGAATTGATTTTTGCCCATGTAAATGTTAGAGGTTAACCTGACAAATGCTGCACTGAATATTTGCAAGTGTACTATGTATTTGAAGGCCTTTATCCACACTTTTTTCCATTCTAGGTTGACAAAATATACAGTATATGTGCTAGCTGAGATGAGAATCTGAGTGAAAGACCAGGAGGCTACGAAGAGCATCTATCCTCTGCTTTGCAAATGTCAAGGTATCAGGGGTAGGTTTCCAGTTATAAAGGCCATTACATATTCCCTTTCACTTTCTGGCAGCTGTCCTGAATAGCAGCTTTTTAAAGTAAATAATCATGTGCTCCTTCTAGATGCGCTCTGGATGACTAACTTAAAATGTCCAGACATGTCCTGTGTACAGAGACTGATATATCAGATCAATGTATATGGATGCGTAGGCTGCAGGGAGACACAAATATGAAAGTATTGAATTCCAGATATCTGTGTGACTGTTCAATCTTTTCTCTTTTTTCCCCCTTTGTTTAAATTTACTGTGACATATTGGTCTAGTCAGTGTTATTGTCACAGGCACTGAGCTGATTACTGTATATAGAGTACGATATTGATGTTTGAATATTTGATTTAATATCATTGAAGCTTATTTTCGAATTTGTAAAAGTTGGATATAGCTCACAGTTTGTGGGATTTTTCCTCTTTTTAAATACATAAAATTCTTCTTCTTTGGCAACTTGCGGCTCGCACACCACATGTGGCTCTTTTGCAACTACAGAGCCACATGCGGCTTGCAAACCACGGGTTTGGAATAGGGTTAACCATATACCATACATATGGTATATGTATTAATTTATCCTATTAATTTACATCGGTCATCTTCCCGCCTGTCCCCTGTCACTGCAGTGTACTACTCTTTTTCTTCTAAATTCTAATTATTTGGTAGGAAGAGTTAAATTGGCTCTTCTGATGCTGAAGGTTGCCGAAACCTCTGCTATATATTAAAGTATAAGATGACTTGAGAGGACTATTGTTGTGAACTGGACGCTCTTTATTGCAGATTCTGTGACACGTTGTTGTCATAAATTGATTGACTTGGTCAGCAACAAAAGTACACTAAGCTGTGGCATTTAAACCATATTCACTTGGTAGTAAGATGCCAAAAGTGTGCCAAGAAAACATCCCCCACACCATTACACTAGGCAGGCTGGATCCATGCTCTCATGCTGTTTATGCCAAATTCTGACCTTGCCATCTGAAATCTTATTAGACCAGGTAACATTTTCACAATCATCTGTTTTACAGTTTTGACGAGACCATGTGAACTGTAGACTCAGTTTCCTGTTTTTAGCTGATGGGTGTGGCGCCTTGTGTGGTCTTCTGCTGCTGGAGCCCATCTGCTTTAATGTTTGATATGCTCTGCATTCAGAGGTGCTCTTCTGCATACCTTGGTTGCAGTGAAAGATTATTTGAATTACTGTTGTGCAGGAAAATCTCAGTAGATCACCAGTTTGTGAAATACTCAGATGAGCCCAACTGGCACCAACAACCATGTCATGACACCTGTCATGTCAGCTGTGCAGTGTTCAGAGTGAAACTGAAGAAGCGAAGAAGTGCATTGCTTACTGTGTTAACACTGTGACCGATGTATAACTCCCAAATATGTTCAGAGAGGAATAAAATAAAATGCATACCCAATAGGTAGGAGCCCTAGCAGGAGTCTAGTGAGTGTTATATGGCAAATTATTATCCAAGTCTTTTGTGTGCAAATAAGGCAAACCTGACAGTAGGCACCTTTGAAATAGTTGCGTTTTGCTTTCTAAATAATAAATACCTGTAGAGAAATGTGTTAAGACAGGAGAGTGAGAGAACTTTGAAAATAAAGTTAAGGCTAATAATGAATTCTGAATAAAGTGTACCTCTGAGAGACAACATGATGCAGAGGCAGCATCTCTGAAGAAGAGGTTTCCAACTGAAGTCAGCATCACAAACAAGAAAGAGCTGTGATTTTTAAAGGGATGATGCAAAGGCAGTTAAAAAGTATTTTGAGGCAAGTGTTGTATTTGGATGTAAACCACATCACAGTGCGCTACACACAAACCGTTACTGCAGTTAGTAAAAAAGTAGTAAAAAAGTAAACAACTCCACCAACTGTCTAAACTAAAGAGGTCTGCACATAAAATATGTATGCCATTTAAAACCAAAAATGAAAAAAACAAACAAAACTCTGTAGTCCAGCAGGAATTTTGTTGTTTTCTCTGCTATATTTGATCTCCTTGAATGTTTTGGAAAAGCATTTTTGTACAGCTGCTATTGTCATAGTTTAAATCACAGTTTCTGTTTCTGCCTCAAGGCTGTTGCATGGCTTCAGGTCAGACGGGGATCTGCAGAAATGATGGGTTGCTGCTGCTGGAGTCTGGTTGGGTGTTGGCGCAGTCTCTAAAATGTCATGTGGTGCCAAAGGACAAGATATGAGGTTAAGTGGTCACCCAAGAGGTCTAACCACAGGAGGACAGTGCTTTAGAGGTTCAAGTCTCAAGATTGTATTATGTGACAGTGTCCTCTCATGAAGAGAGCTTGAGAAGAATCGGAGACATAAAAGTATATGGGTCTAGGTATATAGACCACTAGGCCACCACCATCGTGGCTCAAGAGTTGGAAGGTTGCCGGTTCGAGCCCTGGCTTGGACAGTCTCAGTCGTGGTGTCCTTGGGCAAGACACTTCACCTGTTGCCTACTGGTGGCGGTCTGTCCGGCAGCCTCGCCTCTGTCAGTGCGCCCCAGGGTGGCTGTGGCTACAATGTAGCTTACCATCACCAGTGTGTGAATGACTGGATGTGTAAAGCGCTTTGGGGTCCTTTGGGACTAATAAGGCGCTATACAAATACAGGCCATTTACCATTTAAAATCAGTATACATACATTTTATTTTAATTAGGGGTGCCAATTGCAAAAATGACTTGTGAATTAAGCAAGAATATATATCCCAGCATGTTATAGTCTATTTATTTTCAGTCTTAGTTCAATTTCACCTTTTTTCTAATTCATTTTGGTTCAATAACTGTGCATGCATAGTGTGACATATGCATCTATTATACATGCTTCTAGATGAGGCGAGGCTCGTATACAGTAATGAAGTGGTGCCCTTTTTTAAACTGTATTACTGTCTCTGAAAATTAGAATGTACCTGCTGATATAAGGTAAAGATTAAAGGTAAGGCAGCTGTCATTTTCACTAAAAGAGAGACAGTACAGTATCTGCATGTGTGTGCATGTGTCTGCAGTGCATCGCACAAGCCTAAGTGAGAGTGTTTATGAGTGTGGGGCTGTAACTGAGGAACAGACACTGATTGCAGCAGGGCTCAGGGGGATACTGAGATGGAGAAGGGCTTACGGCATTCCCATTTAATGCCTATCTGACAGGACCTTCATTTAGCCGGAGTGTTTTGCTCCCCTGTGGGTGCCATGTGTAAGGTCAACAGAGTCCCTTTTTACATGAGTTGCCCTCTGTGTGCCTCTCTTTCCTGCCTCGAGTGGCTGGCAGACACACACAGCAAGCATTAAGAATGACTGTTTCTGAAAAGAACCTGAATAAACAAATACTAAAATATCTAGTTTTACTAAAATTCATCATGCCAGTTAAAAGATATTAGAAGTGGGAAAAAAAATATTTGGAACGATTACAATACTAAGCCATGAACCATAGTCCAACATTTTTTTTATTTGAAAATCACGCTCATGTACGTGACCTTGGGGTTCTTACATGTTTGAGACATGTGTGCATATCAATTTTACGCTTTGCAGGCAATTCAATAACAGGCATCACCTTGACAGTCAGATCCCATACGCCTAGTCTCGCTCTCCTTCATGCTCTGCGTGTAATGCGGTGGTTCAATTTTGCACTATTACGACAGAGATTTTCAGAACAGAAGGAGACTTTCAGTTAGGAAGGATACATGATGTTTTGTGCCAGGGTAATATTTTGAATTTAGGCAATTAAAGTATTAGGTAGCTATATGTTTATCATATTATTTTCTTTCCAGGAAAATAGTGATCTGTCTGCTTCATGTAGTTGTCATTGTTAGCACAGGGAATCCATGCAAGCTCTATTAAATTACTGTTGATGATAACTGATTTCTCACTGCTAGAATTTCACACTAAAAGCATTTGGCATGATAAAAATGTGAAGAAAAGTCACACACAGGATTTTCCTCACTAACCATAGTGATGAAAATCTTTCACAAAACAGGGTTTTAAACTGTCTTCACTACATTATTTTCTGTCACTTTTCTTTGGACAGATAATTAGTTTTAAATATTTGCAAGGGGTAATGAAAAAAGAAGAGCTGCTGCCTCTGTTAGATAAAGCGCAGCACACTCAATCCCTCAAGAAAGAAGTAACTCCTCAAGCCACAATCATGAAATCATGTACTTGTTGCTATGTTAATTGTTTTTTGAATAGCTACTTTATTAAAATTATGTGAAGAGGATTTTCCTTGTTGTTGTTGTTGTTTTTTTTGTGTGTGTTTTAGTTTTAATGGTACTGCTGTTTTTAAAAAATGTAGTAATGAGTGCACTCACAGCAGCACCTTGAACTGAACAAACGCTTTCATCATTAACTGAGTAGAACTTTGGGGTATTTTATTTGCAAAGGTGTTGCTGCTGCAGATGAATATTTGATTTGGTGCAGATTTTAAACTAGATGCCCTTCCTGATGCAAATGTCCTATTTATCTGGGCTTGGGAGAGGCATGAGGAATACACCTCTTGTAACCCATGAGGCCATGTGTCCCCTCCCATGCTCAAACAGGGGATCTATATTAATCGCTACACCACAGTCATTTTTTACCACTAAAAGAGTAATTAGTCAAATATTTCAATATCGACCAACACTGACCTGTGAAGTTGGTTTCTAAAAAAAATATTTGTCTGGAAAGCACAAATCAAAGATGAAAACCAGCACAACAAGACTTTAAAGTAATCGCCATGGTGATTCTGCTTTACAAACAGAGGCTCCAGCCTGACTGCTCATCAGTTTGTTACATGTTGAAGTTTGGGGTCTGGCTTCTGGGCTGGGGTCAGCATTCACTAAGCTTTACCATAGCTCTGGGTTGTTGGCTAGCTTAGCACTAGCATGCTGTCTGTGCAAGTGCTTGAAAAGAGCCAAAGTTGTGTTAGCAGCATAATCCAGTTGTTTCTGTCCTGGATGCAGTTTGCGCGTTGCCATCACCCTTTTATCCTTTTGTGCAATAAAAATAAAAGCAGTGTCCACCTCCATGCTGTAGACTGTGAAACTATTTGCCTCCTGCTGCACACAACCTGAAATCTATTGAACTACTGTGAACCGGTTCTCTTGATTCTCATCCCTATGCAGCAATATGATGTCTTTGCAACAGTGCCTGCTGTAATACCATTTAGAAAAACTAGGGTGCAAAAAGTTATCCACTGAAGGTTTAATAAGTGCAGAAATAATATACACTGATTGCGTTTCCTTGGTTCTCGAATCCAAATTAACTCCCAAAACTTGGATTGGTCAGCTCATCTTTTTGGTGATCATTCAAGAAAAACATACTTCTTATTAACACTTATAACTCACTGACATAAGTCTTAAAAATGATTGATAGGATGTAAATTTTTATGTCTTGTCAGTGGTTTAATGAGCAGTACTCCATCATGTCTCTTGTGGAAAACATTTCAGGCATTTCTTCAACTATAGTAATCAACGTAACCATGAAGCATTTCACTGGTGTGGACTGTTTCATTTTAGGAAGTGGAAAAGGTGTGAATTCGCTGGACGCTCTGACACATGTTGTTTTAATAATAACTTGATATCTTTCAGTCCTCCCGGATCAGTATTTCACTCACCTTAATCTGACACAGTGAAAAAAAGGGGCTGTCACATTTCAAAGCTGAAGCTTTCAATAGTGTCGTATGAATCCCTGTGTAACCACAGCTCCTCTCATTATAACCCCCTTTAAACATTCCAGCCTTTGAAGTGAACTTTCAAAATCCCATCTGCTCAGTTATTTTAAGTGAAAAGGCAGCCACAACACAGACTGACTGTAAACTGTAATATCGTTCAGAAATTGCAAAAGATTGCACTATCCCACTTCAGCTGCACTTGAGACTTTGAGCTGACGAGGTACTTGAAGTTTCCCTGGGCTGGCAGAGAAAGCAAGAGACAAAGACAGAGTTTAAGTTCTGTGCAAAGTCCTTGTGACTGTGAAATGTGTCCTGCCCTTCTCTGCCATTTGCTTTTATGGCTTAAAAGGTGGCGCAAATTACTACTGAAAGTCTATAGAGTTCCTTTGAATCTGATACACAGAAAATCCTCTTAACTCCTCCATCACTTTTACATTTGTTGGTGCCTGATGTTCTAACAATGAATTCTAAATTCTAGTTGCAATTTTCAATTAAATCAAATGTTTTGACTCATTTAAAAGTATAAAAAGAATTCATCATTGATCATATCATAATTTGAAGTGGATGCTGTATGCAGGAAGTCTGCCACAACCTCAATTATTCTCTCAACAAAGCGAAAAAGTTCCACTGACTACCAGATTGGGTCAATGGATAGTCATGGATTAGGTGCTGGCTGATTTACACTTGAACCCTGGCACTTTATTTACAGTAACTTCCTGTTTGAGGATTTAAGTGTGTATGCCATGCAGATCATCCATGGCAAAAAAGATTTAGATGAAAGGTAATGGCACACAGTAATGGAGCAAATCCAGGAAAAGACCAGCAAATTTAATGTCAAGTCTTTAATAAAAGCTGCAGTTCAAAAACATTAAGTAATAATGTCCTTGAGTCATTTTATTAAATTTGAGCATATAAATGTGTCCTTCTACCTCCCACACAAATGGAAACAGTTCATCCTTGGCATGTCATTCTTCACAAAAGAGACATTAAAATGAACTATCAGGAAGTTTGCTTTTAAATAGAATGCAAATCTGAAGAACTGATGTATGCTGGAATTAATTTATAATGACCTTAACATTAAAGAGTAGCAAATGACCTATTTGCTTCTATAATGAAAAGGGGATTCTTAATTACAAATAAAATCACAAAATGAAGTGAGACAAAAATATTTTCAGCATCATTTCATTCACTGGAAAAGTGGCATTTAAAAAAAAAGATTTAGTTCAGATAAGATCCTTAATCTATCAGAAATCAAAGTTTCCCACCAATCAGCTGTTGCTAAACAAACATCCTTGTACCATGTAAACTGAGATGTCCTTGTCTACCCAGTGCTTCCTGGTTAGAAGTCATCCTGCTGCATGTACACGTTCCTTCAGAATACAGTGAAGGTTCTGGAACATTCAGATAAGGATTCTAATTTTGCGAGCCAGTGCACTTTGTGCCGACCACTAATGGCTAATGGAGTAAATAATTATAAAGCTACTCTGTGATAAATCTGATTATTTTCTTTCTTTCTTTCTCTCTCTCTCTCTCTCTCACTGCACTGAACCAAGGGCTGAGGCAGTATAGGTCTGTTTCATTATAATTAAACAAACTCCAGCTTATTGCTAATCCATAAGTCAGTCCATCATCACCAGGAGTGAAAAATATATATGAGGATCATTTCTAGAATGTTCAAAACAGAAATACTGTACTAAAAACAACCGATCAACTACATGTCTTGTATGTTTTTGCTCAATCAGTAATCATCTGTATGAAGTTCACCTTAGTAGAGCTTTTTATGGGTTTTCCAGCTCTTTGTTTGAATATTATTAGAATTATTAGAATCTGGTGAACATGGCACATTGGTATGACGATTAGCAGTGTCGTCTCACAACAAGAAGGTCCTGGGCTTGACTCCAGGCTGGGGCCTTTTATATTATCTTCATGTGTTTATATATTCTTTCTGTGCCTTCTGGGTTTTCTTCAGGTACTCCACAATCGAAAAGCATGCACAGGGTTAGGTTAACTGGTGATTCTTAACTTACCATGGCTGTAAGTGTGAATAGTTGTCTCTTTGTGTTAGCTCTGCAATAGATTGAAAAGCTGTCAAGAGTGTACGACGCTTCTTGTCTTATGACAGCTGAGATAGGCTTGAACCTCAGCTGCCCCCTGACCCTGAATTGAATAAGATGAAGAAAATAGATTGATGGCTGGAATCTGTTGCCATGGTTTTGGCAGGTCTGTTTGGTTTCTTTCATAGGTATGTCTATGTTCTACTTTTTCAGGTCTACTCAAGTGGAGTTGGTGAGCAGCCTCAGTTCGTGGTCTCCGCCAGGAGGTGGACTTTCCTGGTAGATTCTCCTCATCTCCTGGCAGTTGGTGTCACAGTCCCTCACCAGATGATCATCTCTGTGTTTGTCACCTGAAAACACTTGTGAAATCTTGGCTATTTGAAAGAACACTTACCTTCTCTTGGTAGTCCACCTTTGGAAGTCAACAACCAGCCAGTGCCTCCATAGCAGCTAGGGCCTCTACCTGCTTCACCTCACACAGCACTCTTCACCTGCCTGAATTCTGGAACTCGCCTGCTGGCTCAAAACCTGTTCCTCACTTTATTTCTCTGCAAGTACACGGCTGAATCTGACCTTTACAACCTGTTATTATTACCTTATCCTGTTTGGAAACCTCCCCTTTTCACTCTCTTCTCTGGCAAAGTCTCCATGATTTTCTCTGAGTTGTGACTCACTCATTCCAATATTACATTACTCACCACACTCCCCATTAAAACTAAGCAAACAATAAACTCGTTGTCTGTCTGTCTTTTTGAGTCCAAACTGCACTGTGTCATGACATCTGTTTAAATATTTAATGTTTTGTATTTGGTTCATTTTTACTGTTTCACTGCTGAAAACCGAGTGCCCCCTTAACTCATCGTATAGAAAGCCACCAGATGTCTGAATATGAAGTCCTAACTGCTTGCATATTGTGTGCAGAATGCAATGTGCAAGTCTGATACCTCCCCTGATAATGCCCATTAATATTAATACTTAGATAATTTAGAGATTAATAAAGTATTCTGTTTCTCATAAACTAAAAATTCCTATAATTAAATACATACATAAAAAATACATGTATTAAAAAGATATACTTGGTTACTGTACTATAAGTAGATTTTTCAGGTATCTGCACAACTTTTTACATTTGCACTCTACATTTTCAAACAGATATCTGTACTTTCTTCTCCTTAAATTTTCAGAACAGACTCCTTACTTTTCTTTGAGGAGAGATATTATTTCACATCACTGTCCACATATACATGGGTGACTTTCCTGAGTTTGTTTTGAAAAATATCTCCATTCAAATAAAAAATAAATAAATAAATAAAACTACCTGGCGGTTAAATGAAATGAAGATATGTTTGCCAGTGAAATGTTGGCCGATAAACGATAACGCAGTACTAACTCTGATGTCAGCAAAGTTGATCAAGACACACACCTTTTGATGCTGCAAGATAAAATCTCAGTTTTCCCAGAAGTTTACATGAGTTCTTGAAAATCTTCAAGAAGCTAGGTTTTCATTATGTTCACGTGTGGACGAAACAGCAAAATGCATAGAAAAAACTACACTTTCAAAATACCCATGTACGTGTGGACATAGTCTTCTTTAGTTATTTCCTGGTTTACTCTGAAGGTTTTCTTCCGTGTCTTGGTTCTACTTTCTATCTCCCCGATTGCTCCAATTGTTTTCACTTGTGTTTCGTTACCCTCCTTTAGGTCATTCCCTAAGCAGCTCTTTGTGTATAAATAGCCCCATCTTTCCCTCAGTCTTTGTCACAGCATCTGTTATGCTCCCTGTGGGTTGCCCTGTGATAGACCCGGTTCTTTCCATTTTTAGCTTATTGTTTGCTCACTTTTTGGATTTTGGTATTTTTGCCTTTTATCTGCCTCCCACATTATGCATTTGTGTCCCCACTCCTGTCTTCCACATTCCTAAGAACAGGTACAAAAACTGACATGTATTTTTATCTAAAAGAACGTCCAGGAACTTACTTTACTGATTATTCAAATTTAAAGTGTGAAATGAGTAGAATAAGACATTACTGCTGTTTATCTATTTTAAAGTAAAGGTAATATTACCGAATCATGATTTAAAAGAAAAAGCAAGCAACATTAAACTAATGATTTTGTCCTTTCCTGTGAGCACTGCTTGAAGTTGATGTGCAAGATGTAAGGCATTTATATTTTCTGAAAAAAATTACATGCTACTGCACTGCTGGGTGCACAACAGGAAAAGTCTCTTAATGGACTCATGACTCACAATCTACAGCATAATACAGTATAGCATAATATCAAATTGTTCAGTGAAATATGTATTATTAATGTGTAGCTCATCCCAGTCAACACAAACGAAAATACTATTTATTAATACCAGAATGAAGATTTAGATAAGTTATGGGGAAGTTATCCTCAAAAATTCCCTGTCAGACTTTGGAAGCTCACATACACTTGTCATCATCATTTACAGCAATATCAAACATCATATAAGCCTTGACAGTGCCACCAGGGATAGAGTTCAGATCTGAAATGTGGAGGAAATACAAGTATTGAACTGCTTCTGGGAGGCGAAGAGGCAGATGTGAGTCATCAGCCTCAGCTCAGTGGCCAAGCTGCCTGCAGTTAAACCAGGATCACTTTGCCTCCATCAGCAGGATGTTAAGTGTCAGAACCCTGAGAGGTCTGCAAAGTGAGGCCTAAAAGAGAGGGTAGCAGTGCAGTTTAACAGTGCATGGTATGGGGTGAAATTTGTTGTTTTCTCCAGACGTGTAGGTATCTGGAACCATCTGAGTCTGAATCAAAACCAGGCTGACATGTACTTGCTGTTTGTGAAATGTTGCTGTTGTTGGTGTTGGATTAACTTTATGCAGCAGAATATGGCAATGTATGCTCTAATGCGTTAGTGTAACTACATAATTTAACTTTAATAATAATATTTCATTTTCTTGGGTACACATAGCTACAATATGAATTGACTAATTCATTTTTTACTTGTCTACTTTTAAAGCAACAAATATTACAGTTCTCCTATGAGTACTAGGTTTGTTGCAAGTTAATAGATGTTTATTACCAAACTATTCTGCTACATAAATAACAGAATATTACTTCAGTTACCAGTTCAGGATTGCGAAAGGTCTATCCTAGCTGCTGTGGGGTGAGAGGTGAGGTACCCCTTGACAGGGCACCAGTCCATCAAAGGGCCAACAAAGAAAGCTAGACAATGAGTCACGCTCATATTTGGCCCTACAGAAAATTTAGATTCAACATGTGGTGGAGAGGATTGTGGATGTGCAGCTGATAAATCTGCAGCAACTATGTGATGCTATCATGTCAATATGGACCAAAATCTCTCAGGAAGTTTTTCAGCACCTTGTTGAATCTGTATCATGAAGAATTAAAGAAGGTAAAAGGAGGTCCAACCTGGCTGATGACTGTAGAACTAGATACACGTCAAGGTAACATCCACATGAATGCCAGGCCTCAAGGTTTGTAATGAGAGCATCAATGTTAGACCTGTGATTAGTTTTAGTATGATCCCAAAACTGTGTATGCAGTGTGTACTTATATCTATGTATATAGACACACATATTTTGAGCTTGTTAAAAATTTGATTCCTAAAGCAGAAATGTTTTGCTTACCTCTCCTCTTCACAACACACCCCACTTACCAACCACTTTCTCATCAAAGTACAAAACAAAACTGCACGGATCGACTCTACTTACAGAAGTCAAGTGGAGTCTGTATTTCAAAGGGGAAGTACGTTGTAGCTGAGGCAATTACAAACAAGCTTTCTCCCACTGAAGATCTGCCAACAGGTTCTGCCACAGTCAGCAGTTTCAGTTTTCTTCAGAGTTCCTACTAAAGCAATGCAACACTTTAGTGTGATTTACCTTATTAAGGTAATCACCAAAGTTTGGCTACTTGTCTCAGGGGGAAAGGAGACGGGGAAAAAAAGACAAAACATTTGCCAAATATTTATTCTATGTAATCAAGGAGACATCACTTCAAGGAGTTAGTCACATTTAAAAGTGGGGAAGCAAGTCTTTAGAGTGCAGGTGGGTAGAGAAGAAACATTGTCTTCTACTGCCTCAAGCAATGGAATAAAGCAAAACAGTAGGGGAGGATTAGTAATTCACTGTGGTGGATCGCTGGAGTGTTTCTGTTCAACGGCCACCTGCAGGTCAAATTTTTTCTTCTTTGGCCCTCCTTGTATGTTGTACAGAGAAGTTATTTGTGACGAACCTCACTTCCAGTGTATGTCAGTGTTACATGCCTGTGGAAATGAACAAAAGTAGAACAGTAAAACATGTAAAATCCTAGCAGAGCATCTCAAAGGAGGAGACAGTATTTGGTTATGTCCATGGGTTCTAAACTTTAGGCTGTCATTGACTACAGGGGATTTTCATTCGAGTATTAAAAGCAATCTATATTTAAAATTATGTTAGCTTGTCCAGTTATTTTGAACCTCTGAAAATCTGCAGAGGACTGTGTATAAAAGTTCTGTAATCCCTAAACACTTAATACTTTTGTTAAACCCCTTGAGTTAAAGCTTTGAGTCTGTACTTCAATCACAACTTGATTCCTTTGATTTAAAATCCACCGTGATGGTGTATACAAGCAAAATTACAAAAAAAGTGGTATTGGCCAGAAATCTCTACATCTACCTGTACCTTTCAGTTTTAATCAGCTGTAATGTTTCTCATATGATGAATATGGATATGTTCTGATTTCTGTGAACCTTCATAAATTCAACAGAGAGGTGCAAGATTTCCCAAATGATAATAATGACTGCTCTTAAAAAACTTTAAAAAAAAAAGTGTAATTACTGCATATACACGTAAACCACTTTTGCATTCCTAACTCTTGGACTCCTTCCTGACTCCCTTTGGGGTAATGTGTGGTTTTCCAGAGATGGTTTTGTAATGCAATCTGCTGACAATTGTGACACCACGGGTATATGGTGATTATTAATTCATAGGTTGGTTCAAGCCATACTTTTTTTTTCCTGTGATGTGATGGTGGTCTGTGCAGATGCATATGTGTTTTTAAATTATTTTTCATTCTGCAGTCATTTCATAATTTTTTATATATATATATGATATGGAAAGTAAAGCAGAGAAATATTCTGAGCCCTGCTCTTTCAATTTTATCACTTTTATCCAAACAAGCTGAAAATGAATGATGTGTTTGCAGTTGCCACGCTCCAAAAATAGTCATGCAAATGAGGAATAGTCTCAGGATTCAGCAGCGCTTTTGTGCAATTTACATATTGCTAAGAGTTCACAGCAACTTGTAGGTGGATATCAAGGACATGAAAACCCATGTAGTTAAGTTGAGATTGATTATCTCGGTACACTGACTTATCAGCAGCTTGCAGACGGCCTGTATTTTGGTCCATCATGATAAAACACATTTCTGATTTTGTTTTAATATGCCAACAGGGTCAGATGACTGCTGCTTCTACAGATGGAAAGATGGAAGTTGTTTTTGGTTTGTGTTTAAATGCATGCAAATTAAATGTCCTCTTGTACCATCTGAATTAAGACAAGCAAAAGGATAAATCAGGCTAACCTCCCATCTTAAAAAACCCCCCAAAAAAACAGAGGCTATTGGAGGTTGAAAACATTGATCATTGTTAGGTAGCCTAATTGCGGAGGATAATAAAGAATTGATTAATGCGGTCAGGGGAGAAAACAAATCAACTGCACACCAGCTATCTGTACAAGTGTGCTAAAGTAGCCACATACAAAAACCAGACAAAAACATAGAACAGTAAATAGATTTCAATATGTTATTAAGCTTATGTTCAATAACATAGTAACAGACAAAGATTATTCCTACAGCACTTGTATATTTCCATTATTAAAATTATGTATAACATACTTGATGGAGGTAAAGGAAAGACTGTGCTTAGAGGAAAGTAAGCAAGCTCATTTTTGGTTTGTAGGATAAACTCTTAGAAATTCCAGTTTTGCTTCAGTGAAACATCCTGCTTCTGCTTTCTTGCCATATCAGCAACATGTACTTTGCTTTCAATGATTACTGAGAGTGAACAACAGTTTTCCACACCTTGAGGTGCATAAGCTGTATGCTGAGCTTCTTGAAATGCAATTACTTTTCATTATAAGTTAATAAAGCCACATTATCTGCAATGTGTAAGGCCTCAGTCAGGTATAGAGACCAGTCAGCAGCCCTGGCCCAATCTCTGGTTGTCTGGAAAAAAAAAAAAATTCTCCCACCATTTGCAAAGTTGTTGCTGTAAGTTGCTCACTGTTGCTAGTTGAAATTCGTTAAAAAAAGGATGCTACACCAAAAACCTCCCTGCAATTTCTTTACTAGATTTAATGTATATTCATATACATTAAAATGTGTGAAATGTTCATCCATATTTTGGGGCTAATAAAAGCTTTTAATTTCTTTAAAAAAAAATATTAGTATTCCTTAGTGGCCATAATTTGTGACAGCTTTTAAATGGCCTCAAAATGTCTCCTTGTAAGTTTGATTTTGAATCAAAGTGTTACTGAGATCCTTTTAGCCATTAGGCAGCTTTGGCATTAACTTTAATTTGATGTGAGGCCAAATGCTCATAAAAATGTAAAAATCCATTTCATAAAGTTTTCGGTACGAAGGTCATTTGTGCCAGTTTTGCAAAAGACTAGAAAATGTATGCCCTGTGAAGAAAAACGTAATTGGGCAGAAAATCCAAGATGAACGTGACGTGGTGGTTTGAACTCAGCTCAGTCCAATAAATACAAAATTATTAAGTTATGGACACACAACTGGTTTTACCATGTAGCTAGAATATTCAGGCTACAAACGTGAAACCTGCTGAAAAGAATCAGAGGACTGCAAATTTGAAATCTGTTGGAGGGTCTGCAGTAGCTAGATGACAGATGAAGAGAGAGGATGATGACAACAGCACCCTAAGGTCAACTTGTAGAACAATTATCAGTCCTAATCTACTGAATGCGGCTCCCTGTAGAGGATCTATAAATATTTCATAGCATGCCAGCGAAAGACTGCATGTTGTAGAGCATTAAGGGTCACTGAAAGTGAGATTGGAAGAGAAAGCCCTTCATGTAGAGAGATGTTTATTAGAGATAGAGAGGTGCAGAGGAATAAAATCAGAGTGTAAATTCAAATCCCTGGATGCATGATGCTTCGCAAATTTAGCCGAGAATGTGAGCAAATGTAGCCTCAGTGAACTTCAGGGTCAGGTCACACCTGAGACCACACACATTTGTTCAGTAAATATACATTTTATTTATGTAATGTAGTGTAACAGTTGAAACACATATTTATGGACTCTCTTTCCATTAATTGTAATAAATAATACAACACATTTAAATATTTAAGAAAATCTGGCCTGCTTTATAACAGATGTATTATCATCATTTGTTAATCCATTTCAAAGTGGGGGTTATTGTGTGTGTTGGTGCTAATGCAATGCTAAAAAATTTGTAGCTTCGAGGCAAAGCTACAGAAAGCAATTTTTACCCTTTATTTGCTTTGTGTTCAGTCAGGCCTTTAAATATAGATAGACAAATATTACTCATGCTCAAGTATACTGTTTACTTAAAAACAAAGTTGTGGATACTTGAACAGACGAGTGCAGCTATAAAGCATGATTAGGAGATGATAGTGAAATACAGACTCACTCCCATTATCCTAAAAACAAAGCATGCTGGTGCAGATGCGCGGGAGCATAAACACAAATGCACACACACGTGTACACATAACGTTTCTTTGATGAACATTTCTACAATACTGGCTGCCAGTGGTTTGATCCTTTCATGTCAGAAGTCAGTAAGAGATCCTGTCTTTTGCTTGGAATTATTTAACAACACACATAAAGAGAGCATTCGAGTCCAAGTAAGGACACATCATTAATTCATAATATACACAAATATTTTCAGAATCAGTTGCACAAACTGACACCCCCACACACATACACAAAGCACTCACACACAAACACACAGAGCCTCTGGCACTCTGTGACTCATTTCTGAACTTCTGCCCACTTTCAA
This sequence comes from Perissodus microlepis, assembly GCF_051167445.1. Lineage (NCBI taxonomy): Eukaryota > Metazoa > Chordata > Actinopteri > Cichliformes > Cichlidae > Perissodus > Perissodus microlepis. The sequence goes on from NC_140464.1 coordinate 16,486,433, forward strand.
CCTCCTGCTTTGTGATTTTAGCCCAATGTCTCAATACAGTTTGCTAAGAGCATTTTTCACACAACCTCAGTACCACATTTGCTTGATAGTAGGCCCCACAGGCCTTTCCTGTTAGCTGCATATTAACCTTAATTAATGTGCCACAGTACTTTACCTGCTAGGAGTGATATACTGATCTAATACACTGTAAACAGAATTAAGCAATGCAATTCAATCAGGATCTAAGGGCTGTTCATCACCAGCTGACAGACTCTTCACGCTGTATGATTTCAGTTAAATGAGATCAAAATACAGCGAGTGAACAAAAAACAAACACGAAAACTTGTTCTTTCTTTTAAACAGCCTGACCAGAGTCTCTGTAGAGTACCAGAGTGAACCAGTTTTGTGTCTGCACATAACAGACAACTTTGCAAAGAATCAATTTAAAAATTGTACCTTTTGGCACTTTGTTGCTCACAGTTTGTTGCAAAAACCAGTGATTTGTTTCCATTTTTTTTTAGTCCAGTCTACAAAAAAAGCAGCCTGACAGGCATAAAATATGCCAACAAGGTGCTTCTCAAAGAGGTATCAGCTAAAAATATTTTGGCATATATTAAAAATTTTGAGGAAATTAGATAAGTAGAGGACAAAAGAAATGGCAGGTCTAAAAAAACCAAACATCTAGAGCAGTTGAACAGCACCTGAAAGGCCTTAACCTCCTGAGAATCAGCTATTCAATTATGTTCTCTGTAATGGACATTTGTTTTTCATAAGATCTTTTGCCTTATTTGAGCTACCCTAATAAGTTCTGATGTAGTAAATAGAGGACACTCTGGGCTTTCCGTTGATATCTGATGTCTTTAGGTGGCCTCTTTTCTCCAAACAGGAAGGAAATCACAATAACGTTCAAGATTCATTTTTCCTTGGTTCTCAGGAGGTTAAGAGATATGGAAAAAAATCAAGTAAAGCTCCGACATGAGACCTGAGAGATGCATCTGGCCTTTATGTTGATCCATCTACGGTTCACCAAAGCCTCATCAGAAATGGTCTTGGTGGAAAGGTGGCTGTCAAAAAGCAATTCTTAAAAAAAAAAAACCAAAGCGAAACAGGGAGGTATGTCAGATTGCACAAAATGGACTGAAAATCAGTGGCATCAGGCCAGGTAGAACCCTAACACCTGATAAGTGTCTACAGCTATCTGTAAATCACGGTGGGGGTTTAGTCACAGCTTGGGGCTATATTTTAACCAGTGGTATTTGGGATCCTGTCAAAACTGATGAAATTATGAACACAGAAAAGTATAATCTGACTTTGATCCATTATGCACTATCATCTGGAAAGGGTCTGATTGGCAGCAACTTCATTTTTTCAACATGATAATGCCGATGAAGTAAAAACATCAGATAAAAAAAACAAAACGGAAAAACACAGTGCCTTCCCCAGAGATAGAAGAATAAATTACAAACAATAACTTCCAACCTTGTGAGAATTGTCTTATGTTGTCTTCTATTTTGCTTTATATGTTGTATTTCTATCTATGTTTGCAGAGGTTTCAATAAATCACTACACCTATTTCCCATTTCCCATTTGAAGGGTGGTTTGAGACTGAATATCATGTCAGCTACATTACTCTGACTCACTTGGTGTTAATATGGGAAATGTTGAAGATCTTAATCTCTGCGATAAACTGGATTAACATAGCAAAACAGGTTATGGAACTGCATTCATTAATTTTCATTTGAATGAAAATAGAGTTGAGAAAATATTCTGTGCTCACAGAAAAACATCAAAGCGATTATTGATAATATCAAAGCTTTTTTTTAAGTTAGTGTTTTTTCTATATTTGGAATTTAATGTGTTTTCTGTATAATTATACTTTAATGGCTTCATTAATGGTTTTACATAAAGTTCTAGCTTTATTATTTTATTATCTTTGCCCTACTTGTCATAGTTCTTTAATGGCTGACATTTCTCATTGTATAATTGTACTTTATAACATTTTTTTGATATTTTATCCTCCATCTGCTTTATTGCTGTAATTTACTTAATCATTTGACATTGGAAAACATAAAAGAAATATCCTCTTAATGAGCATAGTCTCTCTGTTGCGTGATCAAATCAAATAACCTCCAATTTATAAAAAAAAAGGAAGAAAAAATTAAATCTTTTCAACACCTTTGATTTTACAGAGGAGGCCTAATACTTCTTTCACATTAAAATATGGTACCTGTAAGCATACGCAGGAAGTGATGAGTATCTTCAGTGGTTTAACATATCAAATACAGCTCATCACAGTGCTTTATGGAAGACTGCAGTTAACCTCAATCAGTCACATCTGATCTACCCAATCAGCTAAATAAGGTCAGCGTTGAGCTTGATAGAAATCTGAATCTCTACATAGAGATTAAAAGCAGTTATGCTCATGAGATTCATAAAACGAAGTCCATGTACCTGAAGGTGTCCCATTGTCCTCACTGATTTGTTGCCTGGAGCGTAAATGACTACAAGATAAATGAATTTGCAATCATAGGGAACCTTCAACTCCCCGTGCCATTCCAGATCCCTCCATCAGACTCCCACCACTACAATAAATACACAATAACTCACTAAGATCCTTCCCACATGGGGCATGAGAGGTTACAAACAAAAGAGATGTAGTGTGTCCCCTTGATAAATTCATCTTGATAAAGTAGCTTTACCTTGGTTTAACCTATTTTTCTCCCTTCAGGGCACCAGGAGGATCTAACGATCTGACAATCCAGTGCAGCCTTCCCAACCAATCTAGACACAGTGGAGGGTTAGTGGAGGGACAGGAAAATGATGAAAATATTTTCGGAGGCAGTGATGCAAGGCCACTTGAATTAGGGTGCTAATGTAGCGTTGCCCATAAGTGCGAAATGGCATTGAGGTAGCAGGCGCTGCCAGTGGCGTTACCATTAGGGCTCATTTTCCAGTCTTAATGGCACAGGCACCTTGTTTAATAAGCATGGATTACAGGTCATAAAGGGCAATGGAGCATGGACAACCACACAGGCTGCGATTAGGATACAGGGAAAGAGAAAGGGATGGCCTGAGGTGAGGAGAGATATAAGAAAACAGAAAAACTGAAGAATAATACAGAGGAAGAAATCTGAACAACAAGAGACATGAAAAGGGCGACATGAAACGTGGCAAAGGTAAGGAAAAGGCAACTTACTGTAAATGCGAGACCAGTGAATGTCAATAATTCATACCATGAGATTTATAATGATGTGTAAAACAGATTTTTCTGATAAACCAGGAAATGTCAGTGGATTGTCACTGATAACTGATAACATTGAGTTTTTTCTTATCAGCAGTTCTCCTCAAATTGGAATTTTGTCAGACTCTAAAACAGATGAAGTCTGTTTTGTTCAGAACAACTTGGAGAGGATTGGATTTTCTTTTGCTGCACTAATGCTGAATTTTCTGCCAGTGTCTTTGGCTCCCTGTGAGGAAAGTTGATCTAGCCATTGGTTTCCTTTCACTTTGGCATGAATATTAGACAGCAATTCTCACAGCGAGTATATTGTGACCTTACGATTACGTGGTAATCTAGAAGCCACATGCTTACCATGGTTTTTATCTGAAAAGAAAATTAATAAAAATAACTTTCCTGACTCATCATATTAAAATGAAAGCACACATATTACCGTTGATAATATTTCTTTCTCTGCTTACTGCATGTTCGGTACTCTTCTTAGTTGTGTTTCAGACTTTTGATTACTTTTACAGCTTTACATTAATCTTGACTGCATGTTTTGAATGTTGAGGCTGCTGGCTTGTTGTTTATTCTAAGCATGTCATTCTATTCTAGGGGGGAGAGAAGCATAGAACTCAATATAAGCCTCTTGGTAATATCTTTGAAAGTAAGGAAAATGTGACTGTGGAAAAAACAGACATTAACTTGTAAATTACCTTGTGAAATTTCTCACATTTCCCCACTGGCTGCGGAATATGGTGTGCTGAGAATTACGGGAAAGATCACTGAAGTCAAGAATGGAAATCTGGCACATCTGCTCTCATTTCTCCTATACTTTTTCATATGTTTTGGTCTCTCTAAGGCACTGATGGGGTTTTTGTAGAGGATAATCAACGGTGAAAGAAAAATGAAAGTAAAGTTTGCTTGTGAGACAAATTATGTTATGCTGCATTTAGCAGTTTACAAGCAAAACACAGTATATAAAGAATGGCATAGCAGACAACTGATTACAGAGCAAAAGCATGGCACTGCAGAGAACATATTTCTCCAAACTCTTGCACAGTGGCCAAATCTCATCATCCCTCCTTCACAGAAACTCAGGTTATCAGTGTAAGCTTCGAAAACTGACACTGGACGTATGTTTTGCTTAGCTTTATGTCATCCAGCTGAGCTACTTACTACTGCCATAGAATCCTGACTGACCCTAAAATTAATGACCACTGGATTAATTTGAGAAACTTAGTTTGCTTTAACTAATGTGCTCTTCCTTTTTGCTTTAACACTGAAGAAGCTACTTAGTATTACCTCTCAAATGGAAACATTACTGACCCTTTTAGATTGCAAATATTTTACACAAGATACATGTAACCAGTCACTTTATAAGGTATACCTTGCTAGAATTGGGTTGGACCCTCTTTCACCTTCAGAACTGCCTTTTTTATTCCTGACAAAGTTTCAACTGATGGTCAGCTGTTACAAATACTTTCCACACCGTCATTTATACCACAACTTGACCTTACCTTGTTAAATGTCACAGTAGAAATTTAGACTCGGCCCGAGAAACATTTTTCCAATCTTCTATTGTTCATTTTTGGTAAGCCTGTGGAAAATGTAGCTTCAGTTCTTAACTGATGCGAGTGGCATCCGGTGTGATGTTCTGCTGCTGTAGCCCATCTGATTCAAGGTTCAAAGTATTCTATATTGAGAGATGCTCTTCTGCACATCTGGGTTTCATGCACACAGCTGTCGCTCCCTAGATATTTTCTTTTTAGATTTAGGTTTTTGTAAACCTCAATGAATTTGTAAATCCCAGTTTCTGAAGTGCTCAGACCAGCTTGACTGGCATCAATTTAAATCCACTTAAATCATCTTTCTTCTCTATTCTGATACTCAGTTTGAACTTTAGCTGGTTGTCTAGACCATGTTTACATGCTTAAATGCATTGAGTAGCTGCAGTGTAACTGGCTGTTAAGATATTTACTGTTAAGAACAGATTTGAACAGCTGTACCTAACAAAATGGCTGGTGAGCATATGTAAACACTGTTGAAGTAAAGTTCTGACATTGGCTTTATATTATGGTGGGTACTTTTTAACAATAGCAAGTGCCCTAAACCTGTATTCATTTACATAAATGCAAAGTTGGTTTTGGTCTTTGGACAGTCTGTGCTGCAGTTCTATGGAGTGTCCAGTGTTGGTCAGTATGACAAAAACCTGTGTTTTCCACATTCAGGTCTCCATAGCAGTAACTTACTGTAACTGAAAATTATGAATTGGATGCCAAGATTTAAATTTGTGATCACGTGCAAACTTGTATCCATGAAAATCCACATACTCTCTCATTCAGCTCATCTGTCAACCCTCAGGCACCATGCCAATTAGTTCACACCAGAGGATAATAATTTCATACATCACCCAGAGGGAACTCATAGACACAACCATTATTCACTTGCCATACTCTAATTTTAACCTCACACTGGGATCATTAAGGATTCATTATGTTATTCAGCTCATAGTCAGAATTTTACAACATGGTGATGAATTTAGAATTCAGTAAATGCTGTTAGCCATGACACTTAGCCAGTCATTCAGTAATGAATTAATGTGCTGGAGCAGAAGAAGGTGGTGGAGTAAATGCTGAACTTATTTTACATTGAATCTTTCAGAAATCACTTTCTGAAGTCCTTAAGGTTGCTACAAGATGTCATTCAAGAAGAAACTCAGATTTACTTTGAATGACCTTTTATCACAGTCAACATTTCATTTGGGTTATGGTTATTGTATTCACAACATTTGTCATTCCTTAATAATCAGTTTTATTGACACACCTGGCAGCCTGCCAGTCAAATACGGGCGGTTTGCATGCACATGCGTGCATACAGCTGCAGTCCATCTATTATATCTCATCGGCTTTGAAGGATTATGTACAAAATGTCCAACTCAGATTCATCAGACTAACAGATAAATGGATATAAAGTCCAGAATAGTTTCACATAATATCCTTCAGATGATTTGCTGATTAAAATATGTCATCTAGTAAGAAAGATGGGATTTAGGTTGTAGTTGGCAAATGTTTTAGATTATTTTGTGCAGGAGAAAACTTTGCCCATCTGCAGCGGTTCATGAATTATGGTGCATTTGACGTGGAAGAAACTAGGAGAATATATCAGTGCCTTCAAGGTATTTTTGAAAGTGCTTAAAATCTCCATACACCAATGAAGACAAAATAGAAACAATTGTAATCCCAAAAGTGCTGCGCAAAAAAGAAAAAGTGTCAGAAATGAAAACTCCTCAAGACAAGTATGGTAATTAGATGGCAACTTTGGATTCTAGAAGAAATTCGGAACAAAATAAATTTGCATGCAGGCAAGTAAAGAGGTTGGTGAAAGAGTCTTGTTTTAGCTCTCATTCTCAGCTTGGTTTAGGACTCCACCTCTGTGATTATGTCTTAGAGTAGGCGTTCACACCTCTCTGTTCCCTCTATATAAAACTCCATGGCAACCCACTCTCTTGAGAGTGATAGAAAAGGAACAATGCGACTGATACAATATTAATGTTTGTTTGCTTTTACTTTTTTATGGTGTTAAATAAGACAAGGTCATACTTTCCATTTTTCATTTTTATTTTATTTAATTATTCTTTTAATAATAACATAGAGTTATCCAAGTTTGGCAGAAAAAGGTGATACTATTCTTTTTCTACAGTTCTATAGCTCCAAAAGTTGCTTGAAAAGATTTTCACTCAAGCCAACTAAAAGCTCAAAGAAACAACACGAGGAGTCCAGCTATGTTGGTGGCAGGGATCGTCACACCTGTGAGACTACAGAGAAGCGTTTTACCTAATCAATTAGCAGCATGATAATTTGTTGTTGTCATCCTTGTGTTTAGGACTGCAGGGATAATGTCTACCATGTTTCCCACTTAGTGGGGATGGCTGAGCTTATTATCACTATTTGGGAACAGAGATGCATCAAACCTTAATGTACTGAATATATTCAGGTTCAGCATTTGTTAAAGATTAATTGAAAAATTCAAAATAATGGCGAGTTAATGACGTCTGCTGGACTACAACACACTTAAAAATTATTGCATTCTTCTGTAATCCTGCGTTATCTCAGTTATTGTAGTGAGCTATGGGGTGAAGCATATGACATCAATTTAAAACAGTTGCCAAAAAAAGAAATTAGGATAATACACAAGGACGGTCCAAGTCAATTCATAATCTGGTTGATCTGAAAATTTTATCAATTATGTTCAAAGCACTATGTAGAGATCATCCACCAATATGAAGAAGAAACAGTTCTGACAACAGGGGAAAACTCCATTTTAAAGTCAGCTTTTGTAAGACTAGTTTAAAACATGTTTCCAAATACTGAAATATTATTCAAAATTTTGAAATTATTTAACCATCAAGAGAAAGCTTTACACTGCATAAACAGTAGACCATTTTAATTTGTGTAAATAAAGCATTTATAAATACTAATTAATGGCTTTTGTAAGGGTCATTCTACTGAAACTGGACTTCTTAGAGCAGTGGTCCCCAACCTTTTTAGCGCCACGGACCAGTTTAATCTCCGACAATATTTTCACGGACCGGCCTTTAAGGTGTCGTGGATAAATACAACAAAATAAAATTATCCAACCAAGACAAAAACTGGTAAAACCAACATGTAGCCACACATCTGAAAGCATATTGATTTGTTCTCCTGATATTTAGACTGTAGTATTGATATTTTAACCAGTCCCCAACCCCCAGGCCAAAACCGGTACCGGTCCATGGCCAGGGGGTTGGGGACTGCTGTCTTAGAGTGTCTAATGATATTTTGATGAACTATGATGCTGGAGAGTGCACTATTTTGATGTTGCTGGACCTGACCTCTGCTTTTGACATGGTTGATCATCATATTTTGTTAGATAGATTAAACCACTGGGTGGGTATATTGGGTACCGCATTGGAATGGTTTAAATCCTGTTTGTCTGAACAATCTTTTTCTGTGGCTACCTTTAAGTTCAGATCCTCCGTCAGCTCTCTCGCCTATGGGGTGCCACAGGGTTCTGTCTTGGGACTGTTGCTGTTTCTGTTGTATTTACTCCCTCTTCTTCAACTTCTTAGCTCTTTTACGGATATTTCGTATCAATGTTACGTAGATGATATTCAGCTATATATCTCTTTTAGGCCACCTGATGTTTCTAAGCTTCAAAGCTTGCAGTCCTGCTTTGATTCAATTAGAGATTGGATGGCTGTGGGTTTTTTTTGTTTTTTTTTAAAATACCTCCATTTACAGTGGAACTTGTGAACACCACAACATGAACTGAGATCACACTTCTTCAAGATCAACTAGAACAGAAATCAAATTCACACTTGTCTTAAACTGGATTCAAAAGATAAACAAAAATATCCTACTCTGCTAGTTCTAAGCATAAAGTCAAAATAAAAAGAGGACATGATTAGAACAGGAAATCAACTTGTATGCCTATGCATTCCTGAGAAGGTCTCTTTGCTTTCTCCCAAAGCCCTTGTACGACCTTGCAGGTAGTCTTGCTGCTTTGCATTGTCCGACATACTCCTTGTATGCCACGCCAGTGGTGATTGTTGGATCAAGGTTGATAAATCCCTCTTCCTGCTGTGTCCAGTGTCTGCTGGTTTGAGCGGGCACGTACACAGCTCTTGTCTGCAATAGGTCAGGTTCCTCGTCCTCTTCAAGAACAGGCGCATCCTCTTCCTCCATCTCCAGGGGGAGATCTGGAGGCTTCTTTTTCTCCGTATGGGGTTTTGGGTTTCCCATTCGATAAAGGATATCGTAGTGGAGCTTATAGAGAGTGAAGCCGAAAACTTTTTAACAAACAGATGTCGAAAGGATCCTGTACTTTTGGAGCTCTGCCTGTGTCATCTTCAGCTCCAGGAGTAGGTCCTTCAGTTTCTCATAGGACACAAAATCCTTATTCATGATAAGTCCCACTGAGCTGACCAGCACCAAGACCTTGTTCGGCGTGTGCTTTTCAGTCTTCCCCGGAATCCTCTTCATCACTTGGGTCAGCCATGGCATTCCATGCTCTCTGTAGCTTTCAAGGGTCCTGGCGTAGCACAATCCACGGCGCTCCATCTGGCCACATACACCACTATGGACATGGCCTGGGACTCGATGGAAGGCTCCCTGACGTCATTATTTATCTCTACATAATCCATCAAGTTCCTAGAAGCCCTCCTTGTTCCCTTTATGTCACGGTACTTAATGTCCGGGAACCACCTGATCTTCAGCTCGAGAAATCCTGCTCTCAGGCATTCTTGTACATTCTTTTTTTTCTCCTTTTTGCCTGTCCCGTTTGGCTCTTTTGCCATCAGAATTATCGTCTAAAGGCGAAGAAAGATGCCCAACGGATTTACTTTACCAAATGGACCATCCCAGTCTTGCCGTAATGGTCTATTTGATTCACCTTTTATTGTTTAGGTGAGAGCACCTAAACAGAGCACCCCATCCCCGAAGTGGCATAAGCGAGCCCCAGGCTCCAGGCCCTGACAAGCAGCCACCAGGAGTGAGCCGGTGTGTACCTGGACGCCCATCCCCGGACACAAACAACCACCAATGCACCGATGTCTGAGGGCGTCTCCCACTGGCAGGGGAAGTGGTGGGGGGAGATAGGCCTCCATACCTTGGAGGGCCTGAGATGTCCCTAGAGAGGTGGCGTCTGATACCCAACCTGACATATAGACACAGACAAACAGGCACACATAGATACAAACATCCATTCCCACCCTCATGCTCTCAAATGCAATTACTCAGCACTCACCCAACGTGGAGACAGACATAAAGAGACACTGTACACACAATCACACTCCCCAAGCGTACTCTAAGGTACCCATGCCTCTGGAGGGGAAAACTGCACCCAGACCCAGGTAGTGTTACCCTTTTCCCTGGGGTGGGTAGAAGCAGACTGCCCCGACTCGGCAGCAGCAGGGAGGCCCCACATTCCAGAACGCAATCGGACGGCCAACTCCTCCTCCTAGCCCGCCCGCTCCAACAGGCAGCAGAGAACGGGGGTGTGTGAAGACTCCAAACCTCCCTCCGCCTGCTCATATGTAGTGTTGATGCATGTGTGTTCTAAGGTGCATTTAAAACCCAGGAGGGCATGGAGCTACCTGCCAGAGAGCAGCAGGTAAGTGCATAGCCCCTCCTGATAGCCCTCAATTTCTACATATTTAAAATTGAGAGCTGGGCAACAACGCCAGGGGTGAGGTTGTACACCCTGATGGTCTTTTGGATTCCGTGTAGCATGCCCACCGCCCAAGAACCTATATGTATGTGTTATGAGAGTGTGAGTAATGTGAATGTCTAAGTTGTGGGATAAAATTGAGGCACAGGCAGCCAGAAGGGGACAGAGGGGGGGGATGCCTCCCCTGCACCCTGGTGACACACCTTTACCCCAAGGCCCTGCATGTGTGGGTGATTGTGGTGGAGCAGGAAGAGGGAGGCAGCTGGAGATGGGGAGGGAAGGAAGGGAGGGGCAAGTGACCCCTCCCTGGGGCCAGCTCCCCCGCTGACCCCAGTAGGGACCCCCATACTCTGCAACCTGCCAGGGAAAGGGGGCCCAGGCCCATCCGGACCGGGGCCCAGTTCAGCAGCGCCGCCCGGCCCCACAGAGCCCGGGACAGCCCACCTGACCCCACCACAGAGAAAATTACACCCACCCCATCATCCACTCATCTTCCAGACTACACAAGACAATAGACGCCCAGGCTGAGATCTTCCTCCACCTGTCCTATTTCTCCCCCACCTGCACAGTGAGTTCCTGAAGAGAGGAGACCTCCTGCAAGATGTAACAGCCTCCCCCATCAGTTGAAGAGCCCCCCCCAGGTGGCTCGATGCACTGGCGGCACCCTGCGCCAGGGCTGGGCCCCCATACACCCACCCGCCCACAACCCCGGCGACACACCAACCAGGACCCAAGCCCCCAAGGCCCGGCCAGGGCCCCAGCCCAGAGACGGAGCACCCCCAGAACCCCACGGCCATCCCGGACCCACCCTGGGGCAGCCAGGCTACCAGGTCAGTAACCCACATCCGTCAGCACAGACCCTCCCCTAGCCCCGCTGCATGCAGCCACGAGGAAACCGTCACCTAAGAGCCAACAGAGCCCTTAATAGGCCATGACCGCAACCCCGGGTTGAGCCCTCCAAGGAAGATGCTCCTGGGGAATCCCCCGACGCCCCAAGCCTGTCCCTACCCCCCCCACACCAATCACAACAGCGAAGGTGGGACCAAACTATGACCCCCCCACTAGGTTATGGAGCTGATCAAAGGAGCCCAGAGCAATTGATCTGATGTGGTGGCAGAGGCTGTATCAAGACTAATGTAATCTAATAGATAATTTCTATATTGGTTAGAATTAAGATTATTTTTATTTTTCCAGTTCATGAGGACTGTTTTCTTGGCTATGCATAGGGCAGTAAAAACCATATGGGTTGTATTCTTATCTGTAGTGACATTATCTAAGCTGCCCAACAAACACACTAAAGGGGGAAGTTGGAATGTTACATTTCAGACACTTTGATAAGTCTTCACATATCTCGCGCCAAAACTTCTGAACTGGTGGACAGAACCAAAGAGCGTGGATATAATTGTCCGGTGAATTGGTTTGGCAGTGTGAGCAGTTGTTGGTAGACGTAAAGCCCATCTTGAACATCTGATGACCTGTATAGTGCACTCTATGTAGTATTTTGTATTGAATTAATTGCAGACTGGGTTTTCTAATTAAATGAAAGGTTTTTAAGCATATCTGAGACCAGAAGTTTTGGTCTCAGTTAACTGATAAATCCACTTCCCATTTTGCAATAGGAAGTGATATTGATTCATCTGTTTTAGAGAGCATTCTGTATATTTTGGAAAGTAATTTTGGGGTTTTAAGAGTAAGAAATTGAACCACACTTGGTGGTGTTTGTAGTTCAACTTGGAATTATTTATTATGGAAGGAGCAATTAATCGGAAGGACTGTAGATTTTGACCAGTTAATTGAGTAATCTGATATTCTTGCAAAAGAGTTTATCAATGCAATTACCCCAGAGAGATTGGTTTGTGAGTTTTGGAGAAAAAGTAACATCATCCGCATAAAGGCTGATTTTATGTTCCACATTCTTGCATTTTATGCCCTTAATTACTGAATTCTGTCTAATTGCTGCTGCTAGTGGTTCAATAAAAATTGCAAACAGTGAAGGGGAAAGTGGGCATCCCTGCCTGGTGCCCCTCAGGAGACAGAAGCTGGAGGATGTTTATTCATTTGTTTTGACACAAGCTGTTGGGGAATTGTATAATATTTTTAACCAGTTAATGAAAGAGGTTCCAAAACCAAATTTTTGTAAAGTTGCAAATAGAAATTTCCAGTTAACTCTGTCAAATGCTTTTTCTGCATCTAAAGAAAATATTGTAGTTTCAATGTTTTTACTGTATGAGTAGTCTATCAAATTAAGTAATCTACGTGTATTTGTTGATGAGTGCCTACGTTTTATGAAACCAGTTTGGTCAGGATGAATTAAGAGGGGGGTTATTTTCTCTAATCTCTTTGAGAGAGCTTTGCAGATTATTTTAAGGTCTACATTTATAAGGGATATTGGACGATAGCTTGAGGGATATACAGGGTCTTTGCCTGGTTTTAGCAGGAGATTAATGTTTGCAGAATTCATATTTGATGGAAGTCTGCCCTTTTCTTTGATTTCCAACAACGTTCTGTAAAAAAAATTGGGGCTAGAATCGTCCAGAATTCTTTGTAGAATTCTGCAGGAAAGCCGTCTGGACCTGGAACCTTATTATTGGGCATACTTATCAGGGCTTCCTGGAGCTCACCTGGCGTCAGTGGTGAATCCAGTGCCATTGCTTGAGTGTAATAATTTTGGAAGAGTTATGTTGTCCAAAAAATGATTAATTTCCTTTTTAGGAATAGTTTAAAAATTTATTTGTGGTGAATACAACGCTTTATAGAAAATCCCTGAAAATGTTTGTTTATTTGTTTCGGGTCATATATTGTGTTCCCAGATGAATCTTGAACAGCACATATAGTTGTTTTTTTCTTTATTTATTTTTAGCTGGTTTGCTAGAAATTGACCGGATTTATCACCATGTTCATAATTTTGTAAGCGTAGTCTTTTTACTAAGAATTTATTTTTTATTTTTTATAATCAATCATGTCATTTAATTCTAGTTTTGTTTTGCGTATTTTGTTCAACGTTTCCTGATCTTGGTGTGACACGTAGGCTTCTTCTAGGGATTTGATGTTTTTTTCTAATTCCTGAATATGTTTGTTTTCTATAAGACAATTGATAAGTGTATTTGGTAATACTGAAGCTTAAAGGAATTTGTTCAATTCTAAACTACCATTCGCTTTAATTTTCCGCCAACATCTCCGGCGTCTGACGTCAGTTACAACATGAGTCGCTTACCTTGTCCGTCACTTCCGTCACTTACCTCTGTGAAAAAAAACACAAACAAACAACAACAAAAAAAAAGATTGGATGGCTGATAATTATCTTCAACTAAATGCTGATAAAACTGAAGTCATTGTCTTTGCTCCTGAGAAATTTGTTCCCCTCGTGGTTAAAAGTCTAGGCCCTCTTGCTTCTTATATTAAACCCCCATTAGGAACCTTGGTGTTACATTTGACCCACCTCTGACGCTGGACACACGTTAAGTCTTGTTCTGTGTGTTCTGTCTGCCTTCCTACCGTTTAGTTTCATGTGCATTTCCATTGTTGTCTACAGGATCCAGGTCATATCAGTTACTGTGTTTTGTTTTTATTTTAGTGTGGCCCTGTTTAATTTAGTAAGAGTGTTGGAGGAGAGGAGGAAAAAACAGTGACAAATTCACATGTGCAGCCTGTCCTGCAGGAGGCAATACAATATAAATTAGATTGTAGTGCATAAATATACTTTTTTTTTAATGTCAAATATATTAAGTTAACATACCTCCAGCAGACAACTGTGTTTGCCGCACACCTGGCTTGTCTACTAAAATCACTACTAGAAACATAAAATACAATAAACATCAAATACATTTCAACGAATTTAAAAAAGCACTAAAAGAAAAACAGCCTGTACCTCGAACCTCTGCTGTAGAAGTTTAAAACAACCGTTTGTGTAGAAGACAGAACTTCTCAGGCTCTTCACCTACTCACACAACCATTGTTCACAGCCGCTCGTCAGTACAAATGAGAGAAGAAGAGCACCTGCTGCTACTTCTTCTTTTATACCCTCCCTTGGGTCCCCTGGGTCCTAAAGCCTTCCCCATTACATAAAGAACAACAGGAATGAACAAAAAATTACACAAACCTAGAAACTAAAATAAATGGAGACAAAGATACAAAAACATGACCTTATAACCAACAGAGACTATTGTAAAAGAAATAATGAAAATGTAAACCATAAACCAAGGACTGTAACCACAACAGCGAGTGCTTAATAATGAATTCAAGGTCCAAAAATACAAATCTGAAAGTCTAGAATCAAGGACCAGGAAACCTTTAAAGGTGTCAGAATTTGGGGTGTTGTGAAACTTTCAAGCCACAAAGAGCAGGTCACACCGATATAATGTACTGGTACTTTGACAATGGACATCACATCAGGGTCTCTGGTCATAACCCAAAGATGAAACAGAAGTTTTCAGTTGAGAGCAGTGCCGAAGTCTTGCACACACTGTGAACACATGTGAGGAACATTGAATTCAAAGGGTTGTGCACCATGAAGCCGTTCCTCTCTCTGTTCCCTCTGTATGAAAACTCCATGGCAACCCACTTACTCTCTCAGGCATAATAAGAAAGTAACAATGGGACTGATATAATATTAATGCTTGTTTGCCTGAACTCCTCTACGGTGCTCAATGAGTCAAGGACATACTTTCAGGTTTTCACTTTTACTTTCTCATAATTTTATAAATTCATGGTGTTAAAAAAAGAGGTGATGCTATTCTGCTTCTAAACTAAAGAACTGTAAAAAAAACCCCAAAAACAATAATGTAATATATATATATATATATATATATATATATATATATACATATATATATACATATACACACATATATATATATATATATATATATATATATATATACACACATATATATATATATATATATATATATATATATATATATATATATATATATATATATATATATACACATATATATATATATATATATATATATATATATATACACACAATATTATATTTTTTTTTCTTCACTGAAATAATTACAAAAATTACAGAAATAGCCAAATCTGTCGAGGCACAAAGCTCCCAAGGGGTCTGCTCTTTAGAATACTTCTAGCTAAGTGCTCAGAGAAGCAAGAAATGGAAGGGAACAGACTCAGCAACCTGTCATAGGCTGAAAATCTGTCCAGTCTTTGTAGTGTGTCACTGTAATTTTGGCATGTTAGCATTCCCTAAGTATTCAGGGTTCAAAATAAGGGTAGATAAAGGTTAAGGTGGTGGATACACATCTAGATGAAGAACCTAAAATACATGTTTCTCCTCCCTCTCCTTGGAACGGAACAACCTTAGTTTTGCAAGTCCCAGATCATGAAATAAAGCAGTAGACAAATGAAAACGTTGACCTGATGATGCCACTATATTGAAAATGACACCAAAGTTATTAACAAAATAGGATCATTGTGCATCCATATAAAAAGCATGTCACATAATGACACATGATAGTGAGTTCCAGGTGAGTTGAAGAGGGAAACTAAAACAGTTTGTTTAGCATTTAAGTACCAGACTGCAGCCCAGATTTACAACCCTTCTAAAGAATCCTGCCTGTGCAGCATTAAGAACAGAACCCAGAAGAGCTTCTGTCATTGCATTATGCTGACACCTTGAACAAAAGAGGGTAAAAACAGTCACTAACTGGACCCCTGCAGTGTCACACGTATTTGTGATGGATAACAGGAGACTCTCACAATCTGTTCTCTCACCTACCCTTGCAAGAAAAAAATAGATCAAATTAGTTAATCCCCTTAAAACACAGATACACACACTTTACGCGTATTCAGCACAAAGTGTTGATCAATGCTGCTGGATAGCCAGTCTTACACCCTAAGCCCTGGCATGACTTCACATCAGATGAAAGCAATGATGATTTGCTGTGAATCAGCACTTAGCCACCCACACAATATTGGGACAGCAGAGGTCCTACAGCCTTTCTTTCACAGCATGCACTATCCTCCACCCCCTGGTTAAAGCACGAGCAAACTTCTATCAAGCAATCGATAAAGTCCAAACTCTTTGTATTTCTTGAATGACACAATCTGTATCACTTGTGTTTAATCTAAAACACATTTTAGGTTAAAAATGATCTATTTTTTTATTTGTATTTGTATTTTTTCTAGAATCAATCAATCAATCAATCAATCAATCAGTCTTTATTTATAAAGCACTTTTCATACAAAAAATGTAGCACAAAGTGCTTTACATAGTTAAAAGCAGCCCACCCCACCCTCCAACTCACTCCCCACACTCTCATTAACATAAATGATGTGAATACACACATATGTCCACACACACACACACACACGCGCGCACACTTAAAGAGTAAAAATTGGGCTGGGTTCGCATGAGCCAAGTGAGGAAACACTATAACAAGGAGCCGTCTGCACCGGGAGCCGGTCACAGACTGCAGCCTCCAGGCTGGGCACACAGCAGGAGGGAGGCAAAGGAGCCCCCCAGCCAGGCTGAGAGGACCCCCAGAGACCCAGCAGCCACGGTCGATCACAGCCCCGGTGCAGAGAGCGCCCACCGAGGAAACACTGGAGATATGACACAATAGGATATATACAGGGTAAAATGATAAAATAAATAAGAACGGGATACAATATAAATATAAATATAAATAGAGTAAGAAGATTAAAAAATGAATAAGAATAAAATCAATAAATATTAGGTAAAGCCTAAATTAATAATAGAATAACAGGATAGAATAAATAAGCATAAAATAAATAAACGCTAAGTAAAAGCTAAATTAAAAAGGTGGGTCTTGAGCCTGTTCTTAAAAACATGTACGTTCTCTGCGGCCCTGAGCTCCTCCGGCAGGCTGTTCCACAGACGAGGACCATACCACTGAAAAGCTGCCTCTCCGTGAGTATGTGTCCTGACTTTAGGGACAATCAAAAGGCCAGCACCAGAGGACCTCAGGGTCCGCGAGGGTTCATATGGTAAAAGCAGATCTGAGAGATAAGAAGGCCCAAGACCATTAAGACATTTAAAAACCAATAAAAGAACTTTAAAATCGATCCTGAAACACACGGGGAGCCAATGCAGCGATTCTAAAACCGGTGTAATGTGGGCCCGCCCTCTGGTCTTCGTCAGCACACGAGCTGCCGAGTTTTGCAAAAGTTGTAAAGTTGAAATATTCTTCTTAGGAAGACCAGAGAGCAGGGCATTACAGTAATCAATGCGACTGGTAATAAAAGCATGCATCAGCATCTCTGTGTTGGCCCGAGAGAGAATAGGGCGGACTCTGGCTATATTTTTTAGATGATAAAATCCAATTTTGGTTACATGTTTAATATGTGGGATAAAACCAAGCTCAGAGTCAAAAATAACACCCAGGTTTTTCACTTGTAGCGAAGGAAATAGTGAAAATGCCTCTAATTTAGACAAGAGTTTCTCTCTCTGAGCCTCGGGACCGATGATTAAAACTTCAGTTTTGTCCTGGTTAAGCTGTAAAAAGTTTTCTGCCATCCAAGATCTTATATCTAAAATACAGTTAAAAAGGGCATCCATTGGTCTGGTGTCATCAGGAGACACGGAGATGTACAGCTGAGTGTCATCAGCGTAACTGTGAAAGTTCACTCCATGCCTCCTGATGACACTGCCGAGAGGGAGCATATACAAATTAAAAAGTACAGGGCCTAGAACTGACCCTTGGGGCACACCACATGTCATTTTATGGATCTTAGAGGAGCATGTATCCATACTCACCATAAAAGTTCTGTCAGAGAGATAGGAAGTGAACCAGTTGTGTACAGCACCAGAGAGGCCCACCATGTGTTTCAGTCTGTTTAAAAGAATAACGTGGTCTACTGTATCAAAGGCTGCGCTTAGATCCAGTAGCACCAGGACTGAGAGCTTTTGGGAGTCCCAGTTACATCTAAGATCATTTAGAACCTTTAGGAGAGCAGTCTCTGTGCTGTGGTTCACCCTAAATCCAGACTGGAATATCTCCAGGACCTGTCTATCATTCAAAAAGTCATTAATCTGAGTAAAAACAAGTTTTTCTAAGATTTTACTTAAAAATGGTAAGTTGGATACAGGTCTGTAGTTGTTAAAATCATTACAATCCAAATTGCTCTTCTTCAGAAGGGGCCTCACCACCGCCGTTTTAAAGGCAGCAGGGAAGACACCCAACTGAAGAGAGCAATTCATCATGTATAAAAGCTCAGCCTCAAAAAATCCATAAAGTGTTTTAAAGAGTGAAGAAGGGATTGGATCTAAAAGACATGTGGTGGGTCTCACTGTGGAGAAAACTTTCTGAAGGTTCTCAGCATTAACCAGGACAAAGCTGTCCAGTGTCTCCTCAGGTACAATCGAGCCCTCAGATGTGTTTACAAACATATCGCGATTAGATAAAATATCAGATCTGATGGCGCTGACTTTTCCCCTGAAGTGGTCTGCAAACTGCTCACAGAGCGAGTCTGTGGGGGTTCTTTGGGAGCTGTTAAAATCAGGGTTAAATAAATGATCTATGGTGGAAAAGAGGACCTTGGGATTATTTTTGTTATTACTGATTATTTTGGCGAAGTATGAATTTCTTGAGTTCCTTAATGTATTATTGTACATTTTAAGTTGCTCGCAAAATATTTGATGGTTAGTATTTTTATTTTTCCTCCATCTCCTTTCTGCTGCCCTGCAATTTCTTTTGAGTTTTTTGACTTCTTCGTTTCTCCAGGGTGATGCATGTTTTACGTTAATCTTTTTGGTGGTGAGTGGAGCAACGGAGTCAATGCTTTTCTTCAGTTTGCTGTTGAAATGATTAAAAATCAAATCGCAGGGTGCAGGTAAAATCACAGGGGGGCATTCGTCTAAAACCCTGGTAAAATTTGCAGCCACTTCAGAGGTTAGATAGTGCCTCCTCACAGTTCGCACCGAGGTCTCCCGCTGAATAAAACCGGTGATGTTAAAAAACACACAGTAGTGGTCAGAGACAGCCAAGTCAACAACAGAGGACACGCTAGTGGACAGCCCATGGGTGATGACCAGGTCCAGAGTGTGTCCTCTGTTGTGAGTCGGCTGTGTGACGTGCTGGGTAAAATCCAAACAGTGAAGAATGTTTAAGAATTCTTTTGCTGCAGGGTCAGAAGGATTATCTATGTGCAGGTTAAAATCACCGGTTAAAATTATCATATTATATTTTGAATGTATGTTTGTTAAAAATTCTGAGAATTCCTTGATAAAAGCAGCGCTGTCTTTAGGTGGTCTATAAATTGTGACAGATAAAACTGGAGGGCTGCTGAAAACAATAGCATGGAATTCAAAAGTGGTAAAATGATCAAATAAAATTTGTTTGGAGGTGATTGTGTTGTTGGCCAAAGATGCAGTCCCACCACCTCTCTTACCACTTCTAATAGAAAAAGAGAAATTAAAATTTGGTGGGGAGGCCTCAGTGAGAACAACTGGTGCATCCGAACCCAGCCATGTTTCAGTTAAAAATAAACAGTCAAGTTTATTATCTAAAATTAAATCATTAATAATAAAAGACTTGTTCAACAGAGAGCGGACATTTAAAAGTGCCATACTGATTGAGACTGGTGGATTTTTGACAATAGAGTTGAATGGATGTTGATTATGAACTGTTGCCCTTTAGTAGTTTCAGTAGCTCATACATTTAGATTGTATTTTTCAAACCACTGTCTTTGGGTTTTGACAATGCATTAGATGAAAACAGCACACAGGTCACTGCTGGAATTGCTCCAGGCCCCGACGGTCTTCAGCTATCTCTGGCTTTGTTATGAACCCCCCCCCCCAAAAAAAAACATGCTTTCTGCTATTCCAAGCAAATTTCTCTGAATTATGGATGACCCTCATATAGTAACAAATTGCAAGAAGCCATGCGTTGTAATACAAGATGGGAGGGAAGACAGTTTGGACGAAACATGAAAGGGAATGTGTGTCTGTGTACCTGTATCTTTGTATTTGTTCGATACATATCAAGTTCCTTCCTTCCCAAGCAGTGCGTATCATAATCAGTTCAGAACCTCGGGATTCATGGACTGAAATAACATGCAGAGGCAAAGCTGGTGAGTCCTGACTTGCCCCCCCCCCCGAAAAAAATCCCAACTAGTCCATATTAGATGTAGAGAACGATGCATGAGGTGTATACTTGCATCCCTGTTTTTTTATTGTACTTATATTTTTTCTAATAAAAGTACAAAGCTTTCCCCTTTGTTTTGTATACGTGTAGTAATGTCAGCATCTCTCATATATTGACACTGTATGTTTATAGGAGGCAGAGTCAGAATTTAATAGCTTGTTAAGTGCATTGGCTTTGGGAAGAAGCCTATTGGCTGTCATCCTGCCAGGACCCCGGGGACCAGCTGGTGCCCAGGAGGCTTAACATGCAAGCTTCTGGGAGAAAAGCTTTGATGTTACTCCTATTTTAAGAGCAACAGTCAACTTGCTGCCTACAGAAATGAGGTATTAGGGACAGTCAATTTGGTTTCTTTTCAGTGAATGTGACAAAAAAAAGTGCATTTGTAAAATTAAAATCCAAATTAAGTTTGTTAATTCATGACTTTGTTTCCTTCTGATCTTTAGGAATTTGTTCCTCTTGAATGCTGGTTTACCAGTTTGAAAGACACTGTTGGGCTTCTCATTCCATGTTTTATAAATTTATGAACCAATAATAGAAAGTCAGACACTGATTTTTTTATCAGATTATATTTGGCAGCAACCAAATATTTAATTACCAAACAAATATTAATCTCACAAACCTCAAAAAATTGTGACCACATGTATTATGTAACACTCCTCTTTGACCTCAAGGTTTTACAGCTGTTTTTTTTTTTTTTTAAATAAACCTCCAGTGACTGTGACATCTACCTTTGCTGATGCCAACATGCCTTTGACAGCAGGCAATGCAGTGCACTAGTGTGCTATAAAAGGCAGGAACTGGAGCTTGTTCTTCATAAACAATTGCAACACATAGTTTAAATCACATATTACACTGATGTTCGTTTTTTTGTAACAGAGCATAAAATGTTTTTATCTGTAATATCTTTTTTACCCATTACCCATTTTATCAATACAACCGCTGTTGCTTTCATGTGGCAGCTGCAGTCTGGTCCAGACAGAACTGATTCTTATCTCACCAGCCTCTACTCTCACACATGATCTAAAGTAATCTTCATTCAGTTCTCAAGTACTCCCTTTCAACATGTAAATTAATCAGAACGGCAGCTATATTGAAATGTATTGATTTTTTTGTATAGTATTTTTTTTCTCTCTTATTTTCTTTTCTAAATGTACCTGTATATTGTTTACATGTTTGAAATAAATTACCAATCATCATCAAGTATTCCTCTACGAGACAGCTTGGTACAATATTAACAGGAGTTGAGTAATAGTATGACTAAAAAACCTATGGTAACAGTTCTTCAGCATCCTTTCCCCTTTATTATTTCCTAAAATGCATACTGTGATTTCACATGACTGACAGGAGTAAATCCAACATATGCTGCTGTCTGCTGTTAAAATGCATCAATCTGGTGGTCCACAAACCCAAACATTAGACATCACAACCAATCTGTCAAAAATAGAAAGTGATCCCAGATTTTTCACAATAATGTCCCCCACCCCTCCGCCTCCCCTCAAAAAAAAAAAAAAAAAAAAGTCTTCAGGTATACCAGTATGGCCAGTTAGGAGCTGCATGCAGAACCAGTGATGTACACAGGCAGTAATAATATCATATAACTACTTTTATTCTTCCACACAGCCTGAATTCTCTTGGGCAAGCTTTCTTGTAATTTCTTTAAGTAGTCTTCAGGAATAGTTTTCCTTCTTGAAGGACATTCAAAGGTCTACTTTGGATGTTAGCAACCAGGGACTCTGGAGGAGGCCAGCCTCTGTGTTGCTGTCTTCCACTGTGTGTTTTTTCTATCCAGATGTGCTTTTACTACATTGGCAGTGTGTTTGGGATGATTGTCACGCTGAAAATGAAGCCACTGCCAATCAGAGGATTTCCAGATGGTATTGCACGGTGAATCAAAATCTGATGGTACTTTTCTGTATTCATCAATTTTGACAAGATCCCCAACACATCTCTCTGAAATGCAGCCCCAAACCATGTCAGAGGCTCCAATTGTTTTACAGATGGTTGGAGACACTCACTATCTATAGTGAGATTCATCAGTGCATTAATTGTTCCATAAGAACCACTTTCACTGATTTTCATTTGTCCTTAAGAATATCTTCTTGACCACCTTTCATGGAAACCATTTCTGATGATCCTTCACTGAACATCCCTTGAGTCAGGTGCCTATTTTATGATTGAATGATTTATAGGGCAGAGTTGATTACTGTAACAAAAACAAGCCTTCCTCAGAAAATGGTCAGGTATGAGACTGGACTGAAAATGAATAAAAACGTAACCAATGTCCAAAGAACCTTTAGACAAGATAGACCTTCAAAAAGCCCGGAAAACTTTAACTGTATACTACACTACTACTAATAATACACTATTTTTGCACAGTAGTGTATTATTTGCACGATCTGATATCGTCGTGTTGGTGTTGTTCCCAGATCAACATAGTAAATGTTGTTCCAGGATCAACATTGCAAGTGACCAATCAGAATGTTGTGACGTCATACTTTTGCGATTTCGGGAAAAACCGCCGTAAAACAAAAAACTGTACTTAAGCTGCGAGAAACCGCCTCTGTCCGCCGATCAACGGACCCTGACCCTTTAATAAACGCTAAGCAGAATTGATATTGCCCTTGCAACATTGGAATTTCATAAATGCACGAATGGCTTGGCGCGCCAAAGAATAACGTCACAACAATGAACAATGGTCACTTGTTCATTGTTGTTACATAGTAAACAACATTTACTATGTTGTTCCAGGAACAACACCAACACGACGATATCAGATCATCCGTATTATTTATACACGCAGATACTACTGGCATATCCCTTATCTACATCTTGCCTTGACTACATGGGGCTCTTTCTCCACTCCCTCATATATCAATTAGATAATAAAATACTTGGCAGGCTGCCCATTCCATTGCCTGACAATGTCAGTAACAAATTGAGTATTTTTATTGAACCAATTATAAATAATGTGGCATCTTTACAAGAAGATAGGCATCTGAGTTTTTTTCTTGCAATAATCATCAGTCAGAAACCATAATGAATAACAACCTGATCTGTCCCCCCCCCTCACAGCTAAGACTCTCCTTCTGGTCAGAAGTAGAAAATGAGAAAAGTGGAGGGTAAGAAGGACAGGAAACGGGGAAAGATAACTGCTCTGACCTTGGAGAAGTAATCCTGCAGATATAGGCAACACTGGTGCTGCTTCCAGGCTCTCGTACCTGCCAGCTTCAGAATCTCAGGGAATGAGCATAAACGTCAACCACTTTTTATTTCCCATGAACGTTTTGGAACAACCTGGACTTACAGCAGTTTGTAAAATAGTCTCGAAAAAAAGAATCTGTTCTTTTCATGTTCATGGACACAAATTGTTCTGTTTTTGTGTGTGTGAGTCAGTCATCACAATTTTGAAAGTATTGCATTCCAATTTGAAATGTATTTTTTTGTCCTGTATTTTGTGTGCATACCTTTTTGAAGAGAAATCAGAGAGCCACAGCATTTTAAAACATGTGGCAAGTTCAGATAAACCTGGTTATTTTTTCTAAACCTAACCAAATACTCTTTAATACCTAAACAAATAACATATTTGTAATTACTAATGTATTTAAAATGCAAGTGATGTGTATATCTTAAAACTGGGTCTCTAGTGTGAAAGGCCCCAAACCGACTCCTCCACCTCACCTACAGCCTTAAACAAACACATACTTGAAACAAAACTAAGGAAGTGGTTAAAACAGAGTATGTGAAAATAAGAATACAAAACTCCAAACATCAAAGGATACAAAACAAACCTGGATAGAAACTCGAGGTCAGAAATTCATTAGAAACTGAAAATGCACAAAACCCGAGGATCATGACAGATACTTGTATGTCCATATACACCTTTTTAAAAACTTAAAATACTTCAGATTGTTTTTGTGGGGCAGTTTTTAAAAACTTTAAATTTCCAGTTTCCAATATGGCAATCACATCAATAAATGTAACACGACAAGCAGACATTTCCTACTGTTGGTATTACCAGACACAAGGACTGGCATCTTCTCCAGCACTAACTGTGACTGTTAAAGTGTACTTGGCGAAATGCATCAGGTTTCTGTTGGCAATCATAACAACCTCCAAACATTTTTACCTCAAAAAGAGAAAAAGAAGATGGAAGATGCGTAAGAAAAGACAAACTCTGTGGAGCCAATACGGCCTCGCTGCACGTCCACCAGTGATTGCGACTGGTGGAAAAAACAAAAAGTCATGAAATACTGAAAAGCTTTGCTATGGACCAGCATGAGGGAGATTGTGGAGACGATGTCTCTATTAATCCTTTCTGAAACAAAATAAAAAGAAACAATTGTCTTACTGCATGTGGTAACAACTCATGTCGTGCCAAGATTTCCTTTTAAGTTGATGAAAGAAAATTCTGGCTGTAAAACATCAAGACACGCATCAGTTAAAAAAACAGTCTTCTCTGAAATCCTCACTGAATTCCTTGGATATATTAGCTGCAAGGGTTTATTGGTTATAAATGAACTAATCCACAAAAGAAATATGAAAGAAGAAAAGATTGAGTATCTTTGTGAAAATTTATCTTAAAACGCTTTCATGTTTGGCAAACACTTGATCCTTTAAGAACAACTGATCCTCTACAGAATGTCTGGTGAGTCTTACTATTCGCCTTCGTCATATTACACTCTACAGACATCTTGCCTCAGAACAAAGAACAGGGCGGCACAATTCCCAGCTCATATTTTTCAAGTGAAGCAATCAATAGATTCATATGAGAATGTGTGTATGTTGTTCACTTGTAAGACACGTACACGCCTTTACTGTTGCAAAGGGATTTCTTGTGAGAAGTTTGAAATGGAAAAGAAAAACTGGACAATTTATCTCACTTTGCCAGATCATTTTCTCAACGTTTACCTTGCACATGAAGCCACTGACCACAGCCTTGAAAATGTTGTCGGAACCTGATGGGAAGAAAACAGCTTCCCAAGGTCAAACCGCAAGTATATATTCTCTGTTTCACAAAGATGAAAAACCTCCGGAGGGCAGTTAATCCAAGACCCCAGTGATCTCCCTCTGACCTTGAGTCACCACAAAGGACCCATGAGACCTGTATTGTTAGCATGCATCACAGAGACACTCACTACCAGACCCGGCAACAGTCTGCAAAGGACAAAAAAGCATTCCTATCTCACCTAATGGGGCGTGACAGGTCATTGATTTCAGACTGAGCAAAATATCAATATTACCTTACAGAGGAGATGGAGCATGAGTGACAGAGGCTGTGATTTTTTTCAAGCCAATCAGAAAGGAAATGTATCACTCTGACCTTTGATATGGGAAGGCAGTTTCCATGTTATCAATGTGATTTTTGATAACCACCTGCTGTAAACCCTTTGAAAACCTTGTGACCACTGCAGAGAAATAGGAAGTAATGTGTATCCTTTCATGCTATATCTTCTGTGAAGATCATATTAAATCTCAGAATTTTAGGAAAATGAAAGCAAAGGTAGGAAAGAATGAGTTGAAATGGCTGCTACATATTTTATATTTTCATATTTCATTGCCTCTGAATCAATGCTGCTGCTTTTTTCCCCTCTAATTTAATCATTTGAGTCTTTGTAAATTTAAAGTATGGTTCAGAGCAGTTTCTGGAGCATAACATTGTTTTTATTTTATATTAGTATTCTAGCTGTCATCAGACCAGTCTACTAAGGCAGGAACTAACACAAGTTTTGAATAAGTTTTGGTGACCCTGAACCCTCCTATAATTATGTTGCAGTAGGCCTAAGCTGCTGGCACCTTCCCATGATACACTGAGTGGTTCTTCTTCTCCCACTCTCTTTGTGTTATGAATCACTTTGCATTTAATCATTAGTTATTAGTAATCTTTGGCTCTCTTTCACAGTGTGTTTTTTCCTGTGTGTGTGTCCTGTCTTTCTCCCATCACCCTCAACCTGTTGAAGGAAATGACTCCCCCTTTATGACCCTAGGAGGGAGTTTTTCCTTCCCTCTTTTGCCAAGTGCTTGAGGGGTTCATCTGAATGTTGGGGTTTTCTCTGTATTATTGTCATTACCTTACAATAGAAACTGTCTTGAGGCAACTGATGCGTTGATTTGCCACTATATAAATATAATTCAACTGAAATGAATTATAGGCTGATGGTTGCAGTATATCAAAGTGATAGGACAATAAGTTCACAAGAGACAGTCACAAAGCCTTTCAGGTTGTTAGTTGAGATCAAAACGAAGGTCAGACGGTAGAAATAGGAGTCAGGGACCTGACTTACCTTAGCAGTATAATGTAGTTGTTTCTGTCCTGGACACAGTTGCTAGTGTGCTAGTATACTTTTCAGATAAAAGAATTTAGTAGTTTTAATTTAGTGAAGTATCTAAAAGACTGGCATCCAGACCAAGATTCAAGATGTTACGATCTCTCTGTCCTCTTTGTGCTGACCGGCCAGTTTCTGCCTTTCCCTTAATCAAATGCTCTGTGCCTCATTCCTCCTCGATGCCGGTTTGTTTTTACGTCTGTTTGTGTGTCTCTATGTGGGTATGCCGGTTTTTGTGCAGCAGCAGGACTCAGTGGAGTTTTCCCACCTATTGGTATGGCACACCTGCTGGCAATGATGCATCTGCCTGTGATGACCTAGTTAAAAGCGACTACTTAGGGGAGTGCCTGAGCTTTAGTCAGTATTGAATGGTTGAATGACTACAGTCAGTGTATCCCTGGCACTGGTGTTATATGTATCTCTTGCTATCTGTGAGGAAACCTACCTGCCTTTTCCTGTGTACTGCCTCCTGGGATCAGGAGTTATTGTGGAACACTGCTGTGGAATAGAGCTTTTGGGATTGTTGTCACGCTTTTTCACTGTAAATAAATTCATTGTATTGAAGCAGTCCTGAACTTTAGTCCTGCTTTGCCTCATGGCAAACGTGACATAAGAATTCAAGTTGATTTAGCTTCAGTTCAACATCCAGTAACTGAAATATATGTTACCAATTTTAGAGCATTGCTGTTGTAAAGTCAGCTATGTTCCTTAAGCTGGGCATACACTGTGTGATTTTTTTCAGTCGCGTTATTCAGCTCCTGCTCAAACTGTACGATTGACTCACAGGGGTTAGAAGTTCGTAGGTCACGATGCAGGGTCTCACACTATACGGCCCGATGCTCTGATGCGACCTGAGTGCTCACACTGTGCGTCCATAACATGAAGGTTATAACAGAAAATCTGTTGCTCGCTCTCTCTCTCTCTCTCCCACTCTGTCAACTTTGCTAAATTGCTACTAAAAAACATCATCGCTTGTGTCCAGATCACACGCTGCACTGCTATGCTTCTCCGTTTTTCACTTTCATTTCTATGTTTGCGCGTGCGCAGTGTGAGAGGCTCACACTGCGCACGATGAAGCGCACACGATGAAGGTGAAACTCGGGCCGACCCCCAAAACGGTCACACAACTGAAAAATCGTCTCAAAATGGGCCAAAAATCGCACAGCGTATGCCCAGCATTAGGGTAAAATGGCTACACTCAAAAAAATGAACTCAGCCTATCTCTGCTTTTACTAAAGTAGATTTTGTTGTTTGTTCTTAATAAACTCGATTTTGCAAAAATTCTTAAAGTGTTTGTGCAAATTTAATGAAATGTTGTTACTTTTTGTTGTTACACAAAGTCATTGAACTGTGTCAACGTAACATTGTTGAGTAAATTCACAGGTTTGTCCCTCTGCACATACTGCTGCGTGCAGAGCCCGCCTAAGTAAGGGCCAATGCGCATGCGCACCACCCTCTTTCTCAAGCTTGCTTTTTCTTCGCCATGTGGACTGGTTCAGCCGCATTTTTGTCCAAAAATCAGGTAAGAAGTCATTTTTCTTGTAAAGCCCGTCTACATATATATGTTCACCCGTCAGTTAATGTCGCAAGTGCTACTAAGAAAAGAGTACAGGCAGGGTTTTGCCCGGTAAAGGTTTGCTAACGTGGACTTGCTGCACGTGAGTTTCCAAATGATTTTGGAGGGGACTCCATTGCAATAGCAAAGCTCTGTTTTCAGCCCAAATGTAGTGTAGCGCTAGCGTCGGTATGCGTCGGTACAGGCAGCGCATTCGGTCCGGCACGCACTTTCGCGCCGAGTTTATACTCGGACGCCTGACTGCGTTGCACTTTAGCCAACAACAGTGGAGAAGCGCTCCTCGCTAGCAGACAGGTTAGGGTGTATTTTCTGTCTAATATTTCAGCTTACGTTTTGATGTAGCTTGCAGAAAGCATTTAGTAAGCTGGTGTAAGATGAACTGCATTAATGTTGTACAATGTCCATGGGATTTCTCACTCGACTTTTAATGTCAGATTACACACACATTTACACAATATGCAGTGGTGATGATGTAGATCAATAAATTCATTGTTGTAGCATACAATATTAAAAATAAAACTGATTAATATGAAACATTAACAATGTGCAAATTATTTAGTTTTTTCAGGGACAGTGTAATGAAAATGTCTTTTGTGCTTCTCCCCCAGATACGTTGATGTGGCAGTGCAAATTGTGCAAAAAAGTGGTGTCATCACGAGCTCTGTTATTAAAACACTACAGGTTAGTTCATAGTAGACAGCAGTATCCATGTGCCTATTCTGATTGTGTCTGTGTTTTCAAAACATGGAATGCTCTACATAGCCACTTAAGCAGATCACATACCCAAAGAACTCTAGACAAGTCTGTGAGTTTGGCAATATTTAACTGCCATTTGTGTTCCTGCTGCAACATAGCTTCAGAGCAGGAGTATTTTTCTCACATTAACAACCATCTAAAATGTAACGAGACTGTTCATTGCATGTTTGAGGGTTGTTCTTTCAAAACAAATATCTATGGTACATTCAAGTCTCATCGAAATAGGAAACACAATCCTTATACCTTAAAAGACTTTAAAATCGGTATTGCTAACACTATTGTAGGCCAAACATCAGCTGATGACAGTACAGACACTATTGTAGAAGAGGACATAAGTGCAAATATTGATCACGATACAACTACAAGTGAGACTGAAGATTTGGCAAATGTAATAGAACTTAATTTTGCATCTCTTTTACTTAAGTTGGAAAACTATTTTCATGTTCCCAGCATGGCAATTGACGAGTTGCTTTCAGAATTGCACTACCTGATAAGCTGTGCATCAGTGCCTTTGACAAATCAAGTAATTGTAGACATACTCAAGAATCATAACCTTTGTCTAGACCAGCCTGTTATTGAAGAACTGACAAAGGCAGTTTCTTTTAACCCTTTGTTAAAAGCCATAGAAAAGGACGGCACACTTGCCACTGCCTTCAAACGCAGACAGTATTACAGAAAACATTTTGAAGTAATTGATCCAATTGAATACATTCTCGACTCCCAAAGCAAGAGGACCTTTCAGTATATTCCTATTCTAAAATCATTACAGCAGATATTTAAACAAGAAAACATACTGAACAAATTTGTCACTAGCCACAATCAGAATCCTTTTGTAAATAAGGAAAAGTATACATCATATAAAGATGGTCTACATTTTCAAAATAATGAGTTTTTCTCAGGCGGTGAACTAAGAATCTCTATTTGTCTTTATGTTGATGATTTCGAAATTTGCAATCCATTGGGGACATCACGGAAAAAGCATAAACTTTGCTCAGTTTACTGGATTTTAGGTAACTTGCCACCAGGTAGTCATTCATCCCTCTCTTCTATTTATTTGGCTCTCTTGTGCAAAAGTGAGGACCTTAGGACCTTTGGCTATCCAAAAATATTTGAGCCACTTTTGCAAGACCTTGTCATTTTAGAGCAGCAGGGAGTGTTCATTGACAATTTAGGGGTCAACTTTAAAGGCACTGTCCAATATGTAGTGGCAGACAGCCTCGGAGCCCATGGATTGGCCGGTTTTGTGGAAAGTTTTTCTGGAGATTACTTTTGCAGGTTTTGTACTGCTACACGCTCAGAGATTGAATCAAAAGCTACAAATAGTGACTTTTCTCTGAGAACTGAGGAGCTCCATCGTGTACACATAGCAACTGCACGTGAGACAGGGGTAGCTTGTTGTGGTGTGAAAAGCTCGTGTGTCTTGGCAGACAGTCTGTCTTTCTTCAAGGTCACTGCAGGATTCCCCCCTGATCTTGCACATGACCTTTTTGAAGGTATTGTGCCTTTTGAGATAGCTGAGTGCCTTCGAATACTAATAGGCAAGAAGTACATCACTTTTGAAAATCTAAATAGACTTGTTCAGTCATTTCCCTACAAAGGAGGGGATCAGACTAATCGCCCTCAGAAATTGCCTCACAATTTTCTTAGTAAAAAAACTGTTGGTGGCAATGCACATGAAAATTGGTGTTTACTAAGACTTCTGCCACTTATTATTGGACAACACATACCTGAAAACGAACCAGCTTGGGAACTTCTACTAGATTTGAAGAATATTGTTGAGCTTGTTGTGTGTCCTGTTCATAACAGTGACTCAGTTGCATACCTGGAGAGTAAGATTTTAGACCACCATCAAAGGTACAAAGAAGTATGCCCAGATAGAAGACCATTGCCAAAACATCACTTTCTGGCTCATTATCCCTCAATAATTCGCCATTTTGGTCCACTTGCCTTATTATGGACAATCAGATTTGAGGCAAAGCACACATTTTTTAAAAAAGTTGCTAGACACACAAACTGCTTCAAAAACATAACCCTGTCTTTGTCAACCAAACACCAGCTCATGATTGGCCATTACATGCATTCATCAGGCTGTAGCAAAGCCACTTTTGAGGTTTCACGAGTCTTGGCAGTCCCAGTAGAACTTCTCAAACGTGAAATTGCACATTGTCTTGCTGAAAAGTACCCTGACACAGCTGTAGTTAGCCTTGCCCAGAGTGTGTCTGTTGCGGGCATCTACTACAGGAAGGGCATGTTAATAGTACATGGATCACTGGGGGGTCTGCCAGAGTTTGCTGAAATCCTGCAGATGTGTATTTTGGCAGATTCGTTGGTGTTTATAGTAAAAAAACTGAGCTCGTGGTACACTGAACACTATGGATCCTTCACAATTGACCCATCTCCAAAGGAAATTTCTCTTGTTGCACATGAGGATCTGGTGGATTGTTATCCACTTTGTGACTACCAAGTCGGAGCTTCTCGCATGGTTACATTAAAGAGATACATACACTGTTCAGGTAATTTTAATGTCCATGTTGCCGATTTAATTTTTGTGCTGTATAGCAGTTCTTCTCAAAGTTTGGTTCTTAAAAATAGTTGGACCAGAACTTAAATCTACTCGGATATGTTTCAAGCCTTGTAAAAATACTAGAAAAAAAATTGTGCTGCAAAATTCTGAATACCACTAAAAAAAATACCTGCTTCACCATTGTAACATGTACTGAAGTTTGGGAACCACCTGCTCATGTTCTTGCACTTATTTTTTTAGAGTAACAGTTGGAGATTGGGACATCAGAAATGACAGCCCCAACAAAGCTTCTGATAATCCTGGGGGAGAACAACGCACTCAAGTTAACCCTTCCTTTGGGGATACCAAAGAATGTTAACGAGCTCAAAGCGGAGATTGAAAATCAGTGCGGAGTTTCTGAACAGTTCAGATTGCAGTACATGGACACAGATTTTAATCAGTTCCTTAACATGACATCCACATTTGATCTAAAAGACATGGACAAAATAAAAGTGATTAAAACAGGTGTGCCAGAAACATCCACTGGTAGTAATGAAAGCAGTGTGTCCTCATTTAACTTGGGTAGCCCCTGCTCTGGCCACAACCCTGATTATGACACAGATATACTGTCATCGCCAGAATCCAGGTCATCAAGCTCCTCAAGCTCAGCAAACTCCACGCTGCGATCAGAAGCCTGGCCACTGGACTTTCGCATACCTGAGTTTAGCTTCGATGTAGAGCTGCAATTGACAAAAGGCAACCAGGAATTCCAAGCCAATGGAACACTTTTAACCCTAAAACCAAAGCTCAAGTCTGACATTTTAGAGAGCTTGTCTTCAGAAATTATGAAGTACAAAGCTTACCCTTCAGACAGCAATCTTAGTGATGTTTGCCAAGCTTTGGTTGTAAAGCATCCATGCTTGAAAGAGAAGGGTTCAGAAACTGGATTTTCTGCATGGAAGATCAGTTTGAAGTATAAAATGTCAAACTATCGTGGAAAACTGAAGAACTTAGGGTGTAGTGAGTTGGTCATCAATTCTCTCAAAAGAAGAGGGAACAGTAATGTGCATCCCAACCAAGTCAAGAAACCCAGGAGAGCGGAGGTGAATTTCTGCCCTGATTATCCAGCTGGAAAAACCCGAGAGAGTCAGGAAGAAGAAAGGTTGGTGCTGCTTTCAGAGTTCAAGAAGAAGAACAATGATGAAACCATCAAAGCAAAAATGGCCCAAACCTTTCCTCACCGGAGGCAAGAAATTCTTCAGGACATGCCCTTCGTAGCTGACTTTAAAAGCCGATGGCCAGCTCTTTTTTCTTCACGTGAGGTAACTGAATCAGTTGATCTGCAAATGCACTCCACATGCAATATTTTAAACCCATCACGCTAAACATTTGTTTATTTTACAGATAAATGCTGAATTCCAGCGCATCACTACGGTCCCGCTAACATCCACATTTATGGCACAGCTGGACAACAACACAACCAAACTGACCAAAGTCTTCAGAAACAAGGGAGGAACATCTGGACGCAAGATCACAGAAATCATGGCTGCAATTGATGAGGTTTGGAATTAATTTTTTTGAATGCTTCATTCCCTCTTTTAATACATATGATTTTGTTGTCTCCTTCTATTGTAAGGTAAAGTTTAATGTTGGTATTATGGGATTGTTTATTCTTTGTCCTTTTCATGATAGTGTTGTCACAGTAATAAAGTTTTAAGTTGATTTGGATACTTCATAAAAAAAATTGCCAGAATTAAAAGCTGTTTTTACAGGACCATAGCGTTTCCAAAACGGGATTTGCCGCGGCTCCCTGGGGAGAATTTTGGCATTTACAGTAGAAAAGCTGAAGCTAGAATAAACTGCCATCAGGCACCTTTCAAACCAAGACAGGATAAAGGGAGGTCTCTGAGCGCCCCCCCCCCCCCCCGCATGTGACGTACAGGGTCACGCATTCAGCGTCAATTGCAGCGACCATGGTAAACAGACAGTAGTTTTAGCTTGGAGCTCACCTGTTGTCTCTCCCGCTCCACGCTCCGCTCTGCGAGTGTTTTTACCACTCAATTGAACCGCTGGCTGTCTCTCACTGTCCCTAAACAGACGAGCGATCTGTCTTCTTAACGGCCAAAAGAACGTAGTATCACTGCGTCCGTCCAGTTGATCATAAACAAGCTGAGCAGCCCATGGTCTGCCTGTGTTATTTACTTCTGCTGTCAACCGAGGCAGCGCGCTGCTCTGGCTCCACTACGGGGGACTTCCCTCTGTGACAAGAACGCTTGATGTGCGTTCAGCGAACAAAGGTGAGGGACTCAAGCGGCAATATTACTACGAGGCAAAACGTATCAGAATCGAGTTTTATCACTTTTCACCTTTGCGCCTTGCCGCATTTACGCGGCTCACAGATTCGGATTTATCACTCTGTAATGATGCGATGGTCTGTCTTATAAAATCAGCTCAAAAGTAAAGCTATTGCACCAACATGCTTTACCTTACAAACAGTTTTGAATCTGGTACTTGTTGGTGTTGTCTGTAATATTCAGATTGTGGTCCTGGATGTCCTCTGCTGTTGGTTGTTTTGTGCCGGGATCACACCGTGCGTTTTTTCGGCCGTCGCACACGGCTGCCCATGCCACACTCTTAGGACTCTAGAGACGTGACACACTGGGCAACACACGAGTTCAGTGACCCAAACTCAAGCAGAGACATGGAAAACATGCAGAACAGTGGGCCCTGAGGACCAGGGTTATGGGAAACCCTGGCTTAGTACTACAACTGTTTTTTCATTTGTCCTTGCAAAACCTCCTGTTCAAGTCCTCCAAACACACCCACGTCACCCCGCTTCTCTTCCAGCGTCACTGGCTGCTGGTCAACTTCAAGGTTCATTTCAAGATCCTGGTTCTGGTCCTTAGGGCCTTACATGGACAAGCACCATCATACAATGGAGATCTTCTCAGTCCCAACACCCCCAGCAGGTCCCTGAGGTCCAGTGATCAAAGCCTGGTAGTGCACAACAGTCTAAAGACCAAAAGTGACAGATCATTGCTGCTGTGGCCCCCAAACTCTGGAACTCTCCTCCTAAGCCTTAGATCAGTGGACTCAGTGGTTTACTTTAAAAAAAAAATCCTCTGTTCAGGCTGGCTTTGGTGTGACCTCTTGTTCATCCTCTTCCTCACTGGATTCTTCATGCTGCTGTTTTTGGTCGGGTTTCTGTTTTTTTTTTGGGATCCTGTGGTTACCTTTTTTTGCTCGTCACATTTTTCAAATGATAATGTTCCTTCTTTCCTTAATTTTTTTTATTTTAAATTTTGTTGTTCTTCTGTAGTGTGTCATGGACTTTTTTTCTCAAAGCATTATATATGTCTGTGAAGGTTCTCAGTCATCCAGGTCATCGTAGTCAAAGGAGCTTGCAAAGAAAAGCGTCTGGACTTCTTTAAGTTACTTGAAGACGTTTCACCTCTCATCCGAGAAGCTTCTTCAGTTCTAAGGTCAAATGGTGGAGAGTCCCAGATATAAACCTAGTGGGAGTATCCCCCCACAGAGGGACAAAAGGACCCCCTGATGATCTTCTAATCGCCTGAGCCAAGGTGTGAAACTGGGTGTGGGTCCCAATCAGCCAGAGTTTCGGGTGTGTTCATTGTGAAACCTGGCCCCACCTTATCATGCGAATTCCTGAGGTCAGATGGCCCAGGATGTGAGTGGGCGTTAAGGCGTCTGGGAAGGGATCTCAAAACTGGATTATAGATGGCAGAGAGTTGGTGTCGTAAACCCCCGCCTCTGTTCAAAGATGGTCGCTCACAGTGGACATAGATGGCTTCTTTCACTCCTCTTTCAAACCATCTGTCCTCTCTGTCCAAAATGTGAACATTGGCATCCTCGAAAGAGTGTCCTTTATCCTTAAGATGCAGATGGACTGCTGAGTCTTGTCCTGTGGAGGTGGCTCTTCTGTGTTGTGCCATGCGCTTGTGAAGTGGCTGTTTGGTCTCTCCAATGTAGAGGTCTGGGCATTCCTCGCTGCACTGTACAGCATACACCACATTGTTAAGTCTGTGTTTTGGCGTTTTGTCTTTCGGGTGAACCAGTTTTTGTCTGAGCGTGTTGCTGGGTCTGAAATGCACCGGGATGTCATGCTTGGAGAAAACTCTCCTAAGTTTTTCTGATACACCGGCTACATAGGGGATGACAATGTTGTTGCGTCTGTCCTTCTTATCCTCCCTCGCTGGTGTCTGGTCTTCTTTTCTGTGCCTCTTTGCTGACTTTAAGAACGCCCATTTAGGATAGCCGCACGTTTTGAGTGCTTCCTTTACATGTGTGTGTTCCTTCTTTTTTCCTTCAGGCTTAGAGGGAACATGTTCTGCCCGGTGGTGTAGGGTCCTAATTACTCCAAGTTTGTGTTCCAAAGGGTGATGGGAGTCAAAGAGGAGGTACTGGTCCGTGTGTGTGGGCTTCCGGTAAACTTCGATGTTGAGTTTGCCGTTCTCTTCAATGTGCACAGCGCAGTCCAGGAAAGGCAAACAGTTGTCCTTTGTGTCTTCCCTGGTGAACTTGATGTTTTTATCCACAGCGTTAATGTGCGCAGTGAAGGATTCCACTTCTTGTGTCTTGATTTTGACCCAGGTGTCGTCCACATATCTGTACCAGTGGCTGGGTACTCTTCCTTTGAAAGAGCCAAGAGCCTTCCTTTCCACTTCCTCCATGTAAAGGTTGGCTACAATAGGTGACACGGGGGAGCCCATGGCACAGCCATGTTTTTGTCTGTAAAAGCCTTCGTTGTATTTGAAATATGTAGTGGTGAGGCAGAGGTCTAACAGTGTGCAAATCTGATCGGGTGTGAAGTTGGTCCTGTCCTCCAAGGAGCTGTCTTCTTGTAGTCGTTTTCTGACAGTCTCCACGGCCTCCGTGGTGGGTATGCAAGTGAAGAGAGAGACTACATCAAAGGACACCATGGTTTCATCTGGATCCAGGGTAAGTTTCTGGACCTTGTCAGTGAAGTCGGTGGAGTTCTTGATGTGGTGTGGGGTGTTCCCCACAAGAGGAGCAAGGATGGTAGCAAGGTGTTTAGCAATGTTATAAGTGGCTGAGTTTATGCTACTGACTATGGGTCTGAGTGGGACAGCTTCCTTGTGGATTTTAGGAAGTCTGTAGATGCAGGGTATGGCATCCCCTGGCATTATATACATTTATTTTGCTGAAGTTAACTGAAAATGTCTTTAAAGTTTAGCTAAGTCAAATTTGCTTTTATGTTTTACAGAACGACACAGTTGCAATGAGAAGAGTGTGTACGCTGAAAGGACTTGCAGTCTACCTCAATGAAGATCCGAACAGCTTGATCAAAGAATATCAGGCAAGTAATCAAATAGAAACAATTTCCAGTAATAAAAATTTAACTGACGGTAATTTTTCCTCACACACATTCACTAGATTATAACAAAAAGTTAAAATTAGAACATTATTGGAGATATAAAAGCACAAGCTTATGCGGGAGTGACCCTTGCCATTACAGTTGGGGTGTAATGTGGGCTGAGTGTACTGTCTTTCTGCTTTGTTGTTCTGCCGTGTAATCTAGATGATGGACCAACACCTCTCATCTCGCTCTGAGCTGTCTACTGTTTTGCAGCTTAAAGGGATATTCCACCCCAAAGTGAAAATTGGTCTATTACCATATTACCCAGAGTAAGATAAGTGAGAAAAAATAATTTTGTAACCAGTGCAATAATTCTCCTGATCCGGCAGCAGTCTATTTGCTTTTGCCTAGCATTTAAAAAATGGAGTGAATGGGAACTATAAGCATTTTGGTTGCAAATGACTCTTTAATGGTACGAATTATTCCTGGTGAGCTCAATAATCATGTCGACTTTAAATGAAAAGTAATAAGTGACTTGAAGGATTTGGAGGAGTAGATTTAGACTTGGGAATACATTATGGTTACCACATACAACACTGTAAGCCGCCGCTGCATGGTGCATGGATATTCGAATATGTGTTTATTTATGGAAACCAGAGGCTTTTTCAACCACTGTTGTTGTATCCAAGTGCTATGCCATGGCGGGTTACAGGGTGCTTTGGCGTAACTGTAATGTAGGCCCAAGTCTAAATCGCCTCCTCCTGCAAATCCGTCGTGTTACTTTTTACTTTTCATTTGCAGTCGACATGATTATTGAGCTCACCAGGAACAATGGGTATAAGATCAGAAATGTACTGTGCTGGTTACAAAATGCTTTTTTCTCACTTATCTAACTCTTGGCAATATGGTAATAGACAAATTTCCACTTTGGGTGGAATATCCCTTTAATTGATAAGAAACCCTGCAACTTGTATTATTATGTTTATTTATTTATTTATTTATTTTTTTAGGATGTGGACTTCCATGAGGCCGAAAGTGAAATGGAGAAGACGCTCATTGGCATCTACGTCATCAAACCAGAAGGAGAGCGTGACCTTGACCCGGCAGAAGACATTGGTATCATAATTGAGGGTGTCGCTGTGCTCAGAGATCTTCCTGATGTTGCCACTGCTGTTGTGTTGTTGTTCGGCCTGATCTACACTTAAAACATGAGCTACCCATCCAA
The DNA here is from genome assembly GCF_051167445.1 of Perissodus microlepis. Classification (NCBI taxonomy): domain Eukaryota; kingdom Metazoa; phylum Chordata; class Actinopteri; order Cichliformes; family Cichlidae; genus Perissodus; species Perissodus microlepis. Next base: position 16,524,698 of record NC_140464.1, read on the forward strand.
CCTCAGGTACACTTTTGAGTTTTTTCAGAAAGTACTGATGGGACTTGATGCTAAGCTATCAAACAAAGTTCAAGTGCTCAGAAACAAACTCCTTGAATAAAGAGGAGGAAGCGGGAGGCCCTTATTGCTTAACTTAGTTTGAATGCTTTACGTTCAGGTATAGTTAAGTTGTTCATAAACACTTTTTTTCATTGTCAGTACTGTTTCTTGGGAACATTCACCAGTTTTGGAGAACAATAATGTTCATTTGCATTTTAGCAAAATACTGTTACTTAAAAAATTGGTGTTGCACTTCTTCTACTGCTACTTGACAACATACAGAAAATGACAGACATTTTAAAAAGTTTTAGCGGTTAGGCCGCTGTGATTTGATATTTCAAAGAATGTGACATTTGGCAGCTGTCTGCAACTTGGGATGTAACCATAACTTGAAAAACTGAGTAGCACTGTTTTACAGTACAGTTTTTGAACAAAACAGCCAATTTTCACTGTTTTAAATGAGTTTAGTTTGCTCTTTCATGCTTATCAGTGTTTGAAAATAATTCCTGAAACGTCTTGTAAAATGTAGGATTTTTTTTGATAATTTGGATGCTTTCTGGACCAGTTGAAAGACAAGTTGGTTAGCACTTCACTGATCTTTGAAGTAAAATATTGTTTTATGCACAAAGTATTTAGTTAAAGTTGTAACAAGTTGTCTGCATTGATTGCACTTTGTGTTAAGCTACGGCTACAGTCTTTTCGGTCTGTCAACAAGTATTTAATATGCACTGAATGTGCTTAGTAAAGACAGGACTTTGTTGGATCATTTTTTTAATCATTTTAGTTTGACGACAAGTTGGTTAGTACTTTATACTGATCTACATTTTCTGCACAAAATATTCACTTGGAATTTGTAACAAGTTGCATTGATTGCACTTTGTGTTAAGCTGTTGTGCTTGGAAAAAAGTATTTTATATGCACTGAATGTGCTTATTAAAGGCAGGATTGTGTTTGATAATTTGGGTGCTGTCTTCATTTCTTCCTAAAAGATCTCCCTAAGATTTACTTAAAAATGTTATGTCAAGTGGTTCCACATAACTGCTTTAAGTAACTTTTAAGAAACTTTGCTATTTTGTATGGAAGTAACCAGTGTAAATGATTTATTTGTAATTGTATTGAATAGAAATTACTTAACAATTTTATATAATTCAAAAGCAACAAAGTTATGTAGCAGCTACATAACAGTTTTACAAAGATACTACCTAACCAGGTTATGTCCTTCTAAAGCAGAAAAGTTATGTACCAGCTAAGTAACAGTATTACAAAGATATTGCCTAAACAAGTTATGTAGGCTTAAAGCAACAAAGATAAGTATCAGCTAAGCATTGCAATTAAGTTACATTTAGCCAATACACTTACGTAAATCTAACTTAACAGTATTGAGTTCAAACTAAGTAACAACATTTCTTAAAAGTTACTTAAAGCAGTTGTGTGGAACCACTTGACATAACTTTTTTAAGTAAATCTAATGTTTTATTTTTTTGAGTGTACAGGGGTTAGCATTATATTTCAAATGCTTAAGCTAAAATAATTTAGCTAACTTTGTGCCTTACAGCAACCATCCTGACATTTCAATCTGTAACCTGCCATGATCTGCATGTTAGTGACTTAACCTCCGAAGACCCTAACTCTTTCATGGAATGCTTTTTTAATTTCTCTCTGCTATTTGGGCTGATTGGAACATGATGAATGTAAAAACAAAGAATTACGTAATTTTTTTTTCTTTTGTTTTACCTGATTTTTGTTTCTGAGAAAAATGAGATCCATATATGAAGTCATTCGCTTGAAATTTCAATAGGACAGCTGCAGTATAATGTCCTCGTAAGTGGATATTAGGTCCTTGTAGAGCAAAATTTTGTATTTTTGTCTAGACAACCGAAAATGTGATGTCCACATATGTGGATGCCAGGTCCTAGGAGGTTAAATCAACTTTTTTAATGAAGGAGTTCTTTAAGTATGTAGGATAATCATCTTGCTTTGATATTGTGACTCATGTAATTTTGTTGTACTGGTATCAATGACTAAAAGTGTTTTACAACTCGCCAAATTATGTTATCTAGTGAAGAATTATATAACAGTTTAAAAGAAAGTGAGGATGTGAAAACTTCTCTGTTAATCTCCAAGAAGCAGGTTTGCAGAGTTTAATTTGGAAATCTTGGATTAAGGATTTATAAAGCTAAAAAAGTATCATAAGACCTCAAAGGCAAGGGGCAAATTCAATTAGCTGGAAACTAAAACAAAAGAATGCATAGTTTGCAAATGTAAAATCTGTTTTCATGAATCTATAAATGATCCATGTTTGTGCATATTTATGAATCTTCACTCTTGTAAGTCTGGTGATTCTTCCTAAAGCTGAAATAGAGTTCACCAATCACAAGATAACTGTGAGTCTAAGATGACTTTTAGGTCAGAACAAAGTGTCAGAATGACTAAGTAACTCTCCATCTTAATGCATCCTGGGAGCAATGCTTGGCCTTAAACAAGAATTCCACTGGCTTGATGCCACTGTGTGTTTTAGTCTGCCATTGAAAATACATTACAGTGAAGAGAAGTTGGCAGCTGCCTTCATCAGTACTTTATTTTTTTTCCAAATGCTAAATAGGTGCAGCAGCAGCAGCTCAGCATGCATATTGAAGACCTTCCTGCAGTTCCACCGGTACATATACACATACATCTGCACAAAATGACTGCAATGAATGCTAACGGAGAAAGTAATATTTAAATTGTTAACTTGCTGTGAGCATACTATATGAAAGTGCTAATCCCCAGAGGTTACTTTTTATCTCACATTTCTTCTTCTCTATTCGCTTCCCTTAATCTTCACTCCTCCCTATCTTTCTATTACCTAAATGAAGTACAGACACAAATGGATTTCTTATACAACTCTTTGATGGCAAATGCACTTTGACTTTGAATACAAATGCTACCTTTCATGAATGCCTCTGCCAGGGATTATAATAAGGCATTCTTCACATTCAACCAGCTAAAGGTCTTATGAATTTATTGAGCTGAATGGGATAGCAGATTATAACAAATGAGAAGAATACATATATGTTTCATAAAATGGAGAATATTTAATACAAAAGTGACAGGTCTTCCAATATTTTCTGCCGCTTATTTCTGGATTAACATGTTAAATACGTATCCTCTCTCCCAAGCGACTGACAATGGATTCTCTCTTTGAGGATTTTTTTTTTTTCCATTTTCTTTGACATGTACATAAATGTCAGTATCTAGCTTTTTCACATTAATGGGTACACACAGGAACACAATAAGTTCCTCATATTAAAAAAGAAATAACATCTTCCTGCTTCCAGAAATGGATTACACATCAAACACATGCTGCTCTGCTGTGGTTGTATGTCAAAACCTGACAATCCCAGAGAGCAGGGGTCGTGTCTCTCTTAAACTGAGCATGGCTCGGGAACCAAGGCAGATGACCAGATAAGTCCCATTACAAGCAAGCTTAAACTATGATTCATATAATGCTGAGATTATTTTGTTAGAACACATTACACTGAAAAAGTACTCTGGTGTTCTGAGCTATGCCGAGGTTTCAATTCCTTTTTTTTCCCATATGAATACTAGTGGAAGTTTGAAGCCTTGGAAATGAGATCTCTGTTGGAGTCCAAAAATCCAGTCTGTTTTAGCAAGAAAAATGACTGTGGGAACCTGCCAGTGGGAACCTGTGTGTGTCTGTGTGTGTTCCTGTCTAGTTATCTTTGTGAGGACCGAAATCTGCATTCTACTATACTTGTGAGAACCAACAGTCACTTGTGAGGACACACACACCGGTCCTCACAAGTTTGAAGGCCTTTTTGAGGCTCAAAATGTGGTTTTAATGTCAGGGTTACAATTAGGTTATGGTTAGGTATTAGGGTAAGGGTTAGGGTTAGGCATTCATTTTTAATGGTTAGGGTTAGGGCAGTGGTTCCCAAACTTTTTTCGCTAGGCCCCCCTTTGTTTTACAAGAAAAATGTTCACGCGGTTTATTTTCACACCTCAAACATTTAGTAAACAATTAATCAAATACAAGTAATCTGCAATAAATCACAGGTAGTAATAAAATATACTATTAACTCTTTTACGTAGCGTAAAAGAGTACCTACACGGGTATTTTTGAAAATGCAGCTGTTTCTATGCGTTTGGGCCTTTCGTCCTTGCGTTTAGAATCACCGAAAATTGAGATTTTTTAAACGTCCTATTTTGCGTTTACGTGTGGACGAGGAATACAGAGTTCGTCACGCAATGTCAAAGGTAGGCTATGTGCCTTTTTTCACATCACGCTGTGCGCCGCGTTATTGTTTACATGAGATGAATTGCAGAATGGCAGATAGAGACAAAATACTGTTACTGTTATTACTGTTAATCTGACTATCTGCATGCTTACATATACACACGCAGTTACTGTCCCTCCATTAGAAAGGCAGAGGCGTCACGGTGTAATTAGGTTAGGTGTAGTTGTTTTTTTTCCTGTGTAGTTGTTTTTTTTCCTGTGTGGGGCCCGCCCCCACACTTTGGGAAGCTCTGGGTTAGGGTAAGGGGCTAGGGAAAGCATTATGTCAATGAAAGTCTTCATTAAGATAGCTGAACGGGTTTGTGTGTGTGTGTGTCTTCTGAAGAATCACCTGAAATAAGACTGCCACAACTGACATCTACATTTTAGTGTGACTGAAGTCACTTTACATTGGTTTAAGAATTGTCTCACCCTTTCAGCCTGCAGTAACGCTAAATTGTGTGATCAAAGTTAAAAGAAAAACTTTGAATACGTAAAATGCAAAGCCTATAAACAAGACCATGAAATATTAATACAGTTCAAAAGTGCATCAGCCCAATATGTCGACCGAAAGTGAAGAGGGGATTTACCAGGTAAGGTTACGAGATATGCCTTTATTAACCCTTGGATGCACAACCTACCAGTACCTACACTCTTCCACGAGTGGGGTCAAAAATGACCCCAAATAGAAACAATGCATTTTGCTATAAACTCAGTTGTTATTCTTCAAAATCTTTAAAACGAAGAGTTGTAATATTTTCATATTTGAGGTATTCCTCATAAAACATGATTGTGACATGAAGCCCTTTGCATTTTATTTATTTTTTTCATTAATTTTAAGAAATTGCAGTTTTTGTATCACTTGTATCACTTTTGTATGCTTGCTCTGCAAATACTGCAGAAGCTGGGTCTTCCCTCTGAAAGGCACAAGTTGTTCATCCACTGTAACACAATCACTGAGCATGAATTTCTGCCTGCATTGACCAGGAACAGACCCCATATGTAGCGGAAAGCTGCCATGTGGTTTGTTTTCAGTCAGTAGGCTCTGGTCCTCTTGTCATCAAAGTGCAAGAAACTGCGAACATCTTTAAATCTTTGAATTGACATGGTGGCCTTGAACAATGGGTTATGCAGAGGACTCCCAAAAAACACACTGACTGGTACATCCTGGTTCTTCTCACTTCCTGCAAGAAGGGTCAATCAAATGAAGGCCAGGAGCTTATGTTTGATTACATTTTTCCACTCTTTTCCCCTGTCTGTGGCTACTCTTCATGCCTCCATGTTTGTGCATGTCAGCACCTCTTCTATTATATTATCAGACATGAACATCTTCCATGCATCTATTGGGGAGACAGTACTAGACCCAGGTGCAAGTCCTGGCCGACTAATTCAGAATATTGTGGCTAGAGCAGTAAGATGGGCTCATTCTGTTAGACTCAATATCCATTTCCTCTTCAGAGGACTCCTCTGTATCTGACTGGCCTTGTTCAGTGGGGGGGACAATAGTCTGGGTACTCTATATCTGAGATGTCAGATTCTGAGTCAGTGCCTCCGATGGGCTCTTCATCCCATCCGTCCTGGATCATTTGTAGGGCAAGGTCCACAGCTGGCCTCATAGCAGCCATGTTACTTTAAATATTAAAAAAAAAAAAACATCAGAAAGGACAATGTTTGAAATGCACAGGAAACTATAAACAGGGCTGCACATAAATGGTCCGCAGGTGCACATTTGCTGTCAAAATAAAAGACGCGTACCAGATAAGAAGTTGGGACGCTCGTTTGTGTACATTAGATGTTCTGGAGGAGAACAGACATTTGTTCAGAACTCTTAAAGATGTCGAAAAAGCAAGCTCCGTAAGCAATTACTTTGGTGTTCCTCCACCACAAAAGAGGCACGTATTCTCTGAATTTCCGGGAATACTTTTATTTTGACAGCGAATGCGCACCTGCAGCCCTGACTATAAATCGTGTATGTTACTGTGTAAAAATGAATTCTTGATCCATCAGAAGTGTAAGTGGGTCAGTCAGAGTTGCTAAGGATGAACGTTTCATAGAAGATTCCATAGGAACTGCTTGGGGTCATTTTTAACCCCACTTGTGGAAGAGTGGGGTAGTGATACAAAAACTGTATTTTTTATAAATTAATGAAAAAATAAATGCAAATGGCCTCATGTTACAAACATATTTTATGAGGAATACCTGGAATATGAATATATTACAACTTTGCATTTTAAAGATTTTGAAGAAAAACAACCCATGGGGTCATTTTTGACCCCACGTGTGCATCTAAGGGTTAATGAAACCCTTATAAAGATACAGTATAACTTAGTCTACGTACACTTAGTTATACTGACTTGTCTTGAAAAAATGGTGTCTTCATTAGTAGCTTGTCTTGATTCCAGACAATTTGTTCAGCAACAACCCTCTCAATTAATCAAATCAAGACTAGGGGCTGATGCTGAACGTGCTTTATTATCTTGATAATTAATCTGTTGTCTTTCAGCAGCCAGCATTAATGGCCCTCCTGGTGAAAATTTACGCCTTTAATTAAAAGCCATTCATTGCTCAACAAGCCACCTATGACCTTCAAATCACTACCACAGTTAGAAAGTGCTATTACGGCAGCTTGATTTACACAGGGGGCAAAAACTTTGTATAAATTATCCTAAAATACTTTGGATAGTGGTGGAGAGGGACTGACAGAGAGGAAAGAGAGAAAAAGCAATAAAGGAAAGTGTAGACTTTGAAATTAATTTAATAAAAAAATGGTTTACAGGCACAAAGTGCCATCGGTACCTTAAGAGAATAGTTATTTTTCATTCTTATTAATTTTATTTTTATTTATTTGCCAAATCATAAACAAGATAGGACTACTTCCTGTCTATTTTTAAAGAGAAAGCTGCAAGCAACTGGAGCATCAAGGCTTAGATTTTTTTTTTCCTTTTATGAATTGTGTTCCCCATAAAAACTAAATGGATCACAAAGCTGGGTATGCTTTTAAAAGTGACTGCTTTGACTGTATGCCCGGTTTATCATGTGGGCATAGATTGATATAAACTTCTAGGCATCAGTTGCTTTCTTTTCAGCAAGTACATTTTGTTGTAAATCCATTTTCACCTATCAAAAGCATCCTGGTTAACAGTATAATGAATATGGATGTGCAGAAGCAACATCTAAAAGTGTTTAAATCTGTATTTAAAAAAACATACACAATTTCACACAGACTGCATCAATTATTTGTCTGCAATCTATGGTGCAAAAGTAGCAAAACATGTCAATTAACATGTTGACTAATACACATGTTTTGAATAAAAGCAAGAATTCACTATGAAATTAATTTGTTCTTTCTGGCTAGATGGAGTAGTGTTCTGTAGTTTCTGCTGGCCACCACTCAGAGCATAAAAATAGCACAACACCACTTAAAACTGAGACTTGTGATTTTTACACTTGTTTAAGGGTTCAGTTTGTTTCACTTCAGGAAAGTACTCTCCAACCCAACCCTTCTAGTTTATCTGCTAGTAGCTCAGGTACACAAGAGTAACGGTAGGATGGTAGCCTCCTTTCGAATAGGAACAACTGGTGGTTGCTTAGTGATTGAATTGAACATTTTTGCATTCAGCAGCCATTTGCAAGTAGCTGTGGTGATTTTTCATTGAAAATCTATTACATGGGTTGGCTGTTGTTAGGCAACCTGCCTATTTGTGTAATGGGGAAGTCTTTAGGACCCAGGGAACCCAATGGAGGGTATAAAAGAGGAAATAGCAGCAGGTGCTTTTCATTTCCACTGACGAGCGGCTGTGAACAATGGTTGTGTGAGTAGGTGAAGAGCCTGAGAAGTTTTAATTGTCTGCTACACAAACAGTTGTTTTAAACCTCTACAGCAGAGGTTCGAGGTACAGGCTGTTTTTCTTTCAGTGCTTTTTTTTTTAAATTTGTTGAAATGTATTTGATGTTTATTGTATTTTATGTTTTTAGTAGTGATTTTTAGAAGATAAGCCAAGATAAGCCAGGTGTGCAGCAAACACAGTTGTCTGCTGGAGGTATGTTAACTTAATATATTTGACATTAAAAAAAGTATATTGATGCACTATAATCTAATTTATATTGTATTGCCTCCTGCAGGGCAGGCTGCACATGTGAATTTGTCACTGTTTTTTCCTCCTTCTCCTTTTTGTTGCGTTTTTGGTTTTAGTAGGGTCACCTTTTAAAACTGTTTTTTTATGCCGGGTTTGTTTTTATTTCTACTGGGCTGGTGCAATATTAGTCGGGCAATGTGCAATCCCTGAGCTGGGCTCTTACCTTAGGGGAAGTAGGTCTTTTTAGAGGTGCTCCGTGTGGATTTGCAGTGAATAAGTTTTATTAAGAGTGATTTTAGTGCCACCGATTATTGCCTGAACTAAAACACTTAGTGCATGCGATAAGTGTTCTGTTGGGCTCGTATTTATTTGGGGTGGATTTGTTTCTTTTAAAGCAACGAGCATCTGGGACCACCGGGGCAAAGCAAGCCCTCAGGTGATAGCTGCATTGCTGGCAGGTTGCACCAAGACTATTTTGTGGTCGTTAGTGACCGTTCCCATTTTGATGTTTTAGGCCTTTTGCAAACCCTTTGTGTTCTTTTAAAATAATAAATTTTAACATATCTGACTGATATTGACCCTCTTGTCCTGTTTATTCTGGGCTCGTTCCTGTAAGAGCTTTGGGCCTGAAAGTTTGCACAAGTAGTATAGAGGCCCTTAGCGGTTACTCGGTGGCTTTTACTCGCTACATTTGTCATAGTCCATTCTGAGTGTCAGGTTGTGGTAGAGTATTTTTTCAAGGTTCCTCCCTCCTGTGCGGAGTCCAGTTTCCCCACTCTTGATTGGACATACCTGCATGTCATTACCTCCAGCTAAGAGACTGTTTGAGGACTAGCTTAAGCCCTCATTCTCTGCCAGATCGTCTGCTACCTTTGGTGGTAATTCAGCTCACAAGTTGCTGTCTTGTGGTTTGTTCTCTCCTTGTGTTAATTTTGTGATCTGTGTCTTCAGTTCATCACAGTCTTGGCTCAGTATTTGCAACATACCTGCTTACTCACCTGATTCTCTACGCTGACCTCCTTTACTCCAGGTTTTTGTTTTTTGAAACTCATCTGCACACTTTCACTCTTGGGACTCTGGAAAGAACAAATTAGGGCTGCTCAGCTTCACACGCTCCCGCTCCTCTGGGCACTTACTTATTGTCTCCTCCGGGAATATCCGCTTCTAGTTACCAAGTAAGATATACAACTTTTCTCATACCCCTGGATTCCTCCTCCATACTTACCAATACAGAATCAGTGGATTAACCGAGCTCTCCTCTTTTGCAGTGGATCCATTCCTTGTGGTATTCGCACCTTGTGATTACCTGTTGCCTTTCCTCTGAGTAATCTGCTGCCTATCGTGTCTGCTTCTGAGTCCAAGGGCCATCTCAGCCCCTGACACTTTGGGGTTTCTGGCTGGACTGAATTTCTGTGTTTGACCATAGAAAAACTTGTAATTGTATGTGATGTACAAAAGTAGCTTTGGGGACGGCACCTTCAAAGCAATCAATATTGTTACCAAATGTAACAAGCTTGCAAGTTCATTGTACTTCCACAAGGTCACAGTGATTTTTATTGTGCCACATTCGCAGGATTATGATGGAGCAGGATGGATGTTGTGTGCTCTGGTGCTCAAGCAGTCTGTTAAGCAGTTCCCTAACAGAGCAGACATGATCTACTTTTGATTGAGAGTAGATCAGGATGTCATTCATAGAAGCAAACACCTACTGGCCGACCATGTCATGAAGGACATTGTTAATAAGTTGTTGGAATACAGCAGGACTATTGCACAGGCCAAATGGCCTGTCTTAAACTCGTCCCCCTCTGATGCACACCAAATTGTAAGCGGTGCCCAGGTCCAGTTTGGTAAAGATGCTGGCCTGAGAGAGATCTACAGAGGTGACAGGAATCAAACGGTCCACTAAAGTCAAAAGGATATCAAGTTGAGAAGCAAAGTTCTCAGCTGTCCCTGTATCTAGGAGAGCCTTAACAGTTATCAGTTTGTTTCAGCTGAAACACTACCTTAAGCTGGAAACGAGAGGGGTCGATGGAATGGGTGGGTCCAGCCAGGATTCCCCTGATGTCTACCTGGGCTCGCCGTTTCCCAGAAGCAGGGGACACTGGGGGTAGTGATGTTTTGCCGACCCACAGTAGGTACAGATGTCAAGGACCTGGGTCTGGGGATCCAGGGTTCTTGAATAATTTATGGACATGTGTACATCTGTTGCTGCTGTCCCTCATTTCCATGTTGGTGTGTATGAGTAGGTGTGTGTGGGGGTGTGGCAGAGCACTGGGTTTCAGGCATCATCAGGCCCACTGGGTGTGGCCCGCCTCCAGGCGGGACACACCAGAAGAGGATGATCACACACACCTTTGGGTCCTCATTCCCAAATTCCCCACGGTCTGCCTTGCTGACCGTGACAACAGAGGTCTTCACGTCAGTGTCATTCTCGTTCTTCTTTGGATAACTTCCTCAGTTGCTTTGGTTCCTTGATTGAGAAACTGCTGGAATTAGCAACTACCCCTCCAGAGAAGGGAGGAGATGGAGGAGCTATAGACCTTTGGGACCGAAAGAGTTTAAAGGTACAAGGAGCAGGATGAGGTTGTGACATGGCTCACTGATCAATCTTTAGGGCAATGTACACAGTCTCATCCAGTGTCTTAGGAGCCTCACGTACAGTCAACATATGGAATTAGCCAATACCTCTATAAAATTGACCGGCCTAAAGCGTCTCCCCAGTTCAGTTTAGGTGCCAAAGTGCAGAAGTCAGAGACAAAATGACATCCTGACGTAAACTAAGTAATTGTGACTTCATTTCCACTTCGCTGCTAGCGGGAACAAAGGCCTTCTTTAACTACTCCACAAATTGGGCATAATCAATGCAGGCAGGTGACTTCACATTATAGAGAGCTGCTACCCACTCCTGGGAACAACCAGATGAAAGCGAGGTTAGCATTGCAAACTTAGTGCAGGAGGTGGAGTACTTAGAAGGGTGACATTTGAACATCAAATCCAGAGTGGCAAACTCTGACGGCTGATGATCAGGGGGTATCTGAGCTCCAGATATGAAAGGAATGATATCTGAGCAGAGAACGGGTAGGTGGAGCTTCCTTTTAAAGCCAATCCCTGTGGCCACCTGACCACTACCTGACACTAGTGATGGGTTTATGACATGAAGCTAAGCATTGAGTTTTGTTATTAAATGTATATTTATCTACTAACAACTGAGGAGTTTTAATCTTAGTAAAACAAATAAGCAATAAAGGTTTAGTATGTATTTACCACTGTACAAATCTATCTTATACACTACCACATTCAAATCAGTCAATCAGCGATTCCAGTTACTAATTATTCCATAAAATCTTGTGGAAAAAAATGTTTACCTGGCACACATTTTGGGTAGGAGATGAAACCTACTAAGCTGACAGAATATCTTCAATTTTGAAATGTGGGAACGCCAAAGCACTGTAAATGCATGCTGTGGGAAACTGTAAATTTTATGTAGCTGGGAAAAGGAGAACCAGAGATCAAGATAAGAGATGGCGATAAGGACAGAAAGCCAGTGAAATACACACACGCGCACACACACTGCTGTGTGCTATTTAAAAGTGATCGTAATACTTCTTCTGACTTATTGCCATGACACATTTTCACTTTTCTCAATCCTTTTTGGTCTGCATTAGTTAGCTATTTATTCAGCCTGTTAGCAGAGGGAATACATTTTTATTTCAAAGAGCTTTACTGCTAGAGATCAGCTGGCTAGAAGTTCTACCCAGGGGTACTGACTACTCATCGAAGCATAAAACACCAGTCTTACTACTTGATTCAGGGATTCAAAGAAAATAAAGAAGGCTCTGCTGGTTATCCCTTTTTGGCTGAGTTGTGGAAGCACATCAGTGGAGGGCAGATAATAGAATGAGATGCCATTAGCTGCTGAGAGAAGTTATCTAACTGCTTTAATAAGAGAGAAGAGATGAGTAAGAGTGTTCTAGCATTTAAATGATCACCTCTTGATGTGTTCTGAAATATCACCTGCATAGAAAAAGAGTAAAAGCTTATAGGTTGGATATTCAGTTGTTGGACCTTTTTAATAAAAGAAAAGAAACAAAAGTTAGAAACTAGGAAATGTAATTTACCAGGTTGAGTTGCACGTTAGCAAAAGCTGGATCTGGGCAAACTATGAGGTTAGCAGCATTAGATGGCTGTTTACATATGGATTTGTTGTTAAACCTCTTGTTTTTGACAGGAAATTGATTGGAGAGTGTGTATGTATAGCAATATATGCGATCATAGGACAGCCATAATACAAGCATATGATTTTACTGAAATGATGCATTGCTGTAACTTAAACAGAATATAAAATATTTAATGTGAGCACAACCTTACACATCTTCAGCAGTAATCTTAGTCCATATAAAAAAAAATGGGGGACATTTTGCAAAAGAATAAATAATTTTACTTTTGATAACATACAATTTACCAGTAACACACAGTTTTTTGTGTAGTGAGGTGTTTTCATAGTGTTTTATTGTTACGTTTATTAAAGGATTGCTTTAATTTTATTTTTATTTTAGAGAGTTCGTCAGTCTACTCTTCAGGATTGCAGAAAGATGAAAATGCCCATGCAGAATGCATCAACATGCACTAGCAAAATAGTCATGAAATGATACGTTTTAATCCTGCCTAGTTTGTTTTGTTGAACAGTTGAGTGGACTGAAGTGTATTTTTCCTGCTTGCCTTTCTGCAAAAGTCACTGCATGGCAATGCCATAAACTGTACACTGGAGTTGGAGGTAACCACTATGATGCCATCCACTAATGTGGACACACCTTTGGAACGCAAGTTCGATTCCCTCGCAGTATCCATTAAGGGCTAGGCCCCCCATGCCAAACGCCAAGCCCTGGAATGGCGCGGCTACGTCTGTAGCTCAGACATGATACATTTCACTGCATGTTGTACACTGTATGATTGTGTATGTGACCAATAAAGCTCGTTTCTTCTTCTTTCTATGTTGACGTTCCAGATCGAGCGTTTTGACCATGGTGTCAGTGAATTGCATACGATTGCATGTACTTAGGTTACATGAGGTTCAAATAGAAATCAATGTCAAGGGCAAATCTTGTATTTGGCAGAATATAGTACAGCATGTGGTTGATCAAGCTTGTGAACTGTGATGCTGTTTTAAACAAGCAAGCAATTATATTTTCTTCAACAGATTTTGACTTTCCAAATGGCAGGTTATTTAAAAGAATATTTGAAGGAAGAATGGTTATGTTTAAATGCATGTAAAATGGTCTCTTTTACAGCTAATTGACCTGGACCCAGTGTGCTTAGTAACATTTTGTTTAGTGTTTTTGAAGTGTGTTTGAGTTAAAGGGGTTAGGTGCAAGAGCACAAAACAGACAATTCTTTAAAACCATTTGTAGAGTGTTTGTAATATGTGGCTATTATATCAGTAAGGTTTTTCTTTTTTTTTTTTTCTTTTGAAAAGTATTTTTTTTTTTATTGAACTGTGGATAGATTGTTATAGACATACTTTGACAAGGAGGATGGTATGTTTTAGATATATATGTCTTTAGTCTTTTTATTATGTTGATGGCTATTAAAATGATACATATCAGACTCAGCTGTGTCGGTGTATGAATAGACTGTAAATATTACTAAAAGCATTAGTAAATGCCTGCCTTGTCTCCCTAAGTGCTGCTGTGAGTGAGCCAAACATTGTGAAACACTGGGTGGCATATGGAATAAAACGCCAACCAACCTTTTCTGTTTTAAACAGAATGAGAACAGTCAGAATATGTAGATGTAGCCAAGCTCAGGTGGCAGCCTATTGTGACTTTTTAACACTGGTTGGCCTGTATTTAATTTTACCTTTTCTTTTATTGTAATAATGTATGTATAATGTAATAATGTATAATGACTGAGCACTTGATTGTGCACTGAGTGTCCATGATTGTAAAATCCAGCTTAGTGAATACTGATTGCTTTGTTTGATTCTTTTAGTTGCTGGATTTGGCCAGTAGCAGCATGGCCTTTCTGTTGGCTGCCCCCTTTCACATTGCCCTTATTTTAAGGCACGTGGGTATGCAGTTGTAGTGTTTTTCATCCCTCTTTATTAGGAGCCTCTTTTTGTTCATTTTTTCAGTTTTAGGACACCATTTAGCCAGCGCTACATGGTTTGCTTTAACCGTGTTTTTATAATTTTTAACCTTTTATTGTATTACTGTATACTTTTATCACTTCAACCACTTCTTTTGCTGAGGTGTTTTTTTCAAACTTGTGGAGTCTTTTATTTAATTTGTTCAAATATTGAGTCTTTAAATTTCCAAATGGTTAGATTCCCCAGGATGTCATTGTTGCGACCTTTAAATAATACTCCCCTGACTATACAGCCAATATAAAAATACATGCCTAAGCACCTGTAAAATCATACAAGTACAAAAAACCCCACACTCCTTGCCCTTAAACATTAAAAACTAAGAAATGCAAATCTTATTTTTGATAAAGAAAATACAGTCCACACCTCAGATTGTGGGAGGCAGATATCTTTGGGCTACAAGGGGTTTGTGTGACTTGCAGAGACAACACCGCAGACCTGGGTCATGTTGTCCCCAGTGGAGAGATAGGGTGGGTGAGAACCATTAGCCAGTAACTAAATCCATTCCTAAGGTGCTGGATGGCAGAAAGAAGAACAAGTCTGTACAGCGTAATGAGACACCTCCACCCAGAACTGACGCACAGACAGGCAGGTTGAAATGCATCTTCAAGATTGACGTACACACAAAGATATTAAGCCACCAAAAACTGACATTACTGAATTTGATCTGAGTACAGAATGTATCAAGATACACAGACACACTCACAAATTTATGTACAAACATTTACACACAAGTACACACATCAAATATATTATTTCACCTCGTTTCACCTCATTATAATGTCATGCAAAATTAATCCATTTTAATTTGTAATCCTGAGTAGTAATTTAGGCTTAGCATAGCTTATCTTAAGAATTTTTTTAGTTTGTATGACTTTTACCATCTTAGTTTAGTCTAGTCTTGTCTATAATTTTTGGTCCATATTTTAAAAAAACCCCCAAAAATATAACTTTTACCACAAATCAGGTAATCAAGTTGTGACAGAAATGCAGACATTTAGCTTTATTATTTATTTATAAAACTTATTATTTTATTTATATATTTTAATCATCTTCTGCATTAGCTTAATTTGTAAATGAAATAACAAGACAACATGCCTGTGAAGCTGCTTATTACTCAATTGTCCAATTACCTTTGAGCCACTGAAATCGGGGGGCTGTGTATAAAAAAATGGCTATAATAAATATAAATAAACATTTTGTGAAACCTCTTGAGTTAGAACTGAAAGTCTACACTTCAGGTGATTTATTTAAGTTGTGATATTATACATATAACAAATGTGCCTTTTGTCCAACAAATTATTTGTGTACAAGATAAGTCTTATCTGATCTAGACGTATTAAGTGAACAATTACACTTTTTGCTGTGGTTGGCCCAAGTACACAGTGTTTTGGTCACAGCATATGCAGTATCTTCAGGGTAAGCTTCAAGGTTTACAGTTTCACCCACAGGGGCACATGTCTACCCCTCTCTGAGCCTGGTTGTGCTGGAGTTTTTCCCTACCATTGTCGCCAAGTCTTTGCTCATATGGCATCGTCTGATTGTTGGGGTTGTCTCTATATAATAGTAGGGTCTTTACCTTACAAAATAAAGTGCCTTGAGACAACTTTTATCATGATTTGGCACTATATAAATAAAACTGAGTTCAACTTACCTTGTAAATGTCAAAAACTATTCTCCTGTCAAAGTCTAAATCATGTAACCATCTTCTTGGTACTTTCCTTCATTGCATTCATAAGACTTGTCAAATTTCAGCCTGTCACTACATCCTTCCACCTTGAGGGGCAATCATTAAAGCTGTCTATATATACTACTGTTGTAGACTGTTCGTTAAAAGTCATGTAAGACAAGAGAAGAGTCCACATACTGAAGCAAAATGATGACGTTAGTGCTGCCATTTCATTTGACAACCAGTCCTGTCACAGTAAGTGACGCAAATGATAATGGAACAAATCACACAAAGCAGAGAGTGGAACTGGATTGTATAAAGTTTGACACTGGCATGTGTTAGTCTAAAGGTGTATGCTTTACAGTTGCAGAAATATATTTTTAAGAAGCAGCAAAAATAAAATTTCTGAATGTAAAAGCAGAGAACCCTCCCATGGAACTATATTTAGGTCAAGTCACGTGAGAAAAAAAAACATAAGGGAAAATGATTTTATTTCACAAGTGCAGGTATTCCTTGCCTCTCATGCAATTAAATCCTTTGTGCATAAATTCAGCAACCCACGCATGAAGAACTCAGCAGCGCTTTCCACAAAGAATCTGTCACACATATGAGAGTATCTGCTTTGCGAGTGCTGCAGCAGATTCATGCTCTCATGGTTAATTCTGCTCTCGGTGCTGAATCCTGCTCATTCAAATCAACAGTTTTGACAGTTTGGAGGTTGGAGCCCAAACAAAGAGGGGTCCTAATGTGACTGTTCACTTATAAAGTAGTGATGCCACAGCCTCTGTAATGGAAGCAGGATTAGGTTACTGCATTAAATGGATTTACACCATGTTAGCAACTTAGCTGCTATTCTAAACCGTATATGTTTACAATTTGGAAAACGAAGTTTGCCAAATTAACTATCAACTGTCATTGTTTGCTGTGTAGCAGTAGAAACCCTGAAAATTGTCATTGGAGTACTTAACACAATTACTTAATGCTGAAGGAATCTTAAAACTGTAAGATTCTGAAACAGGTTCTAAAGCCTCTGCACTATTGTCCAGTTCATCTGTTGTACAGTCTTTTCTGTAGTAGATTTTAATTATCTGAGACTTTTTTTCTCTTATTTTCTTGGAATTTCTTAATTTTCCTGCTTACCTTGTGTGATAAAGCACAATTATGTGAGAACATGCCTAGTTGTCAGCTTGCATTCACCCAGGAAAAAGAAGGCTGTGAAAAATCCCTTACCCTCTTCTTAACAGTTTGATCCTTGTAGCCTTGTAGCAATACTGTCAGTTCTCAGTTGATTAAATCAAAAACGTTAAATAAAATGCTAAGGTTTTGTAAGCATTTGATTTGAAGTAAAAGTAGCTGAAGACATAAATTACCTGGCACAGAGTGCAGTGAGCTTTAATCAAACTAATGCTAAACTAATATCTCCTCACATGCTCTCACCAGCACTGTTTTGTCTTTGACTGAAAGCTATCTAAATGGACTAAACTGAGAGAGCATGAGCAAGCCTCATCAATTTTACTTTGAGCCTGAAAGTGATTTGTAAATGGGTACAATTAAAAGGCAGCCTTTGATATGAATAGAATGGTAAATGGCCTGCATTTGTATAGCGCTTTACTCAGTCCCTAAGGACCCCAAAGCGCTTTACACTACATTCAGTCATCAGAATAACAAAGATTATATTATTTCAGGGCAACTGAAATGCTCAGTGAACTCTAAAAACAGATCCCAATTATAACACACTAAAGTGAAAGTAAGTCTTGAAAGTAAGTCCATCCTATGCAGTTTCAGCATATTACACACATGTACAGATGAGTTAAAACAGAGATAGCAACTGCAAGTAAAAAAGTAAATTTTTCTCTGATTCATCATCTGAGCAGATACATTTTCTGTTGCATGATGTAGAGGTGTTAGAGTATAGTGTGAAGAATAACTCCTTTAGCATGTTAACAATGAAACATTGAAAGCCTTCCCAGGGGAAATTCAGATCTTGGAGAGAGTACCATCACCTGACTACATTGTCAGGTTTGGGTAAACAGGCAAGTTTAGCTGGTGCAGGTTGCACCAGCATTTTTAGATTGGTGTGTATGAGTTGTCGTTGATTGATATTTTTAATCCCCTTGTAGATATTGTCGATTAACCAGTCACAGTTCCCAAGCCTTTTTAATTAAGGTGAGTGTGTGTGTGTGTGTGTGTGTGTGTGTGTGTGTCTAAATATTTTATTCATATATTTTAATTTACTTTTTTTTTAATTCAAGTATTTTTCTGAGCTCATGAACACCTGGATTTTAGAGGTGAGTCGTCCTCACTGGACAGCCCATCTACAAAAGTATGACTTTACAGGATATGACCTTTAAAATCTGCATTGATAAACAATAACACGTTCTTTTATTTTAAGTATTTAGGTGCTTTCCTAATGTGGTATTGCTACTTTTTTTCCCAATAGAGAACCTCTTTAGCAACCACCTTTATTGCCTTTTTCATGTATAAATAATGTTTACAAAATTGCAAAACTCAGAGTCAGAGACACAATAGAGGCATGAAATGGGATTCCAAAGACTACCTGCCTTATACATATATCACAACTAACAAGAGCTTTATGTCATCCATGGTCTGTATGTCTTAATACAAGCAAAAAGCATTATTTTTGGTCTTGGCGCAGTGAAACAATAATAATTTATCATCTCATACACATGAACAGCCATCTTAAATGATCCTTCCTAGTGGATGCCTAATGAAGACAAAAGCTCTTTTTGAGAATAGTTTCCTGTCTGTAAGGAATTATGCCCATGTGTTACAGAGTGTATGAAAGAAGCAGGGAGGTGACGCAGGGATGATCCAGGGCTCAGAGCGGAGGAACAGAGACTAGTAGTGAGGAGAATGAATAGTGACTGGCGCTCAGCCCAGTGGCAGCTTAATGACTTGCGGTCAGTTGACTCTGTCTCAATTAATCAGACTGCTCTTTCCCGCTCTCCTCTTTTTTTCCCTCATCTTCCCTTGGCTCTAATTTCTTCCTTTGTCTCAGAGCTGAGAGAAGATGTTTTGTTCCCACTCTGTCTATCTCTTTTGTTTTCTGCTTCTCTATCTCTGCCTGTGGATTTCCATCTCTAGACTATCGCCTTCTCTTTCTCTCTGCTCCCTGACAGCTTCCTCAACAGGACAGTTTTCATTTCTTCTTCAGCTCTGCATTAGTAAGAGAGTGAAAGAATGAGGCCATTTTACTATCATCTTCTATCTTCCTCTAAGTACGGCAGAAACCAAGTCTCCTGCAAGACTCAGAGAATTAGGTTTTGAAGAAAACTCAAGCCCGCTTTAGCTGCAACAGAGACAGTGAAAACAGGCTTTGACCCATGTAGATAATGGAATAAAATTCAGACCTGACAACACAACTAGCCTGGACATGTTTGCTTCTGGATCACAAAGTACAAGAAGAGGCAGCACTGTGCTTCTGTGTGTGCAAGTGGCCGCTCAGCTCTCCCATGTCAGTTGTTATCTACTTTCCTGGAGTTCCCAGGGGGGATCTTGCTGGCTTCCCAGGGTGGTCCTGACCGGGTTGACATTTGGAGGACTGGTCTGTGATGGCCTGTAGGGGTGTTCCATGCAGCAACAGTCACAGCTGCACTCAGCTTTGCTCCTCTGTTCCTTCTTTTTTGGCCCTTTGTCTCTCTAGATTTACTCTCTAGTTGTCACACCTTTCTCTCTCTGTCACTTTGTTTTTTTTTCTTTTTGTACTCTGCACTCAGCTTACTCCATCTCTGTCTCATTTTCACTTTGTGTCCCTCTTGCCCAGCTTTGTCATTCTCTCGCTCTTTCTGTTATCTTTCTTTTTCTCACATACAAGCACCCTGCCTCTCTGTCCTCCGTCCCTCTTTGCCTCACACAAATCCATTTTTGTATTCTTCAGTGTTTCATCTACACTCTCCCTCCCCTCTTGCTGTCAGTGGGGTCACTGTGCTGGGGAAGGCACCCTAAGGAGCCTGCCTGCCACAAATCTTACACGTTGGGAAGAGGTGTGGCAAAGGACCTGTGCACTAACTAGGCTAATTCCCTGATGCTTCACTGTGCAGTCAAGCAGACAGAGAGAGCAACCAAAGGTCAAACACTCCAGGTGGATGTGATGCAGCCATTGGGCACGAAAACATCAGTATTGTAGAAGCATTGATTTACTTTTCATGCCCATTTGCTGATTGGAATTTTGTTTTCTACTAAGGAAATGTGAAGAACAACCAAGTGAGTTGTAGCGCCATTCAAAGTCAGTGTCTTTCTAAGATTTGAGCTGTACAGTTTCTCATAGGAATTCTCCTTAGCATTCATTAGCCTTTGGTCAGAGCTGTGCAAGTCTGACATGCCTACAACTTTTCTCAGAAAGAAAGGGATCTCTAGCAGTTTCTTGTCACCAGACAATTTAACTGACAAATAACTCTCACTCATGTGTGTTCATTCTGAAGAACTGTCTCATGCAATTGGATTGTTGAAACCCTGCAGACCTTGGTCTGTAGCATCAGTCTTTAAC
Organism: Perissodus microlepis; assembly: GCF_051167445.1. NCBI lineage: Eukaryota > Metazoa > Chordata > Actinopteri > Cichliformes > Cichlidae > Perissodus > Perissodus microlepis. The sequence goes on from NC_140464.1 coordinate 16,545,407, forward strand.
TCTGTTTGAGCGTGTATGTTAGTTTTAAAATAGATTCAGACATTGTCCACAGTTGCATGAGACTTAATGTCTTCATTTTAAAACTGTAAATTGCAAAAGGGTCTTTTTATATGTACACTATTAAAAAAATGTTTTTAATTCTTTTAAGTTAAAATGCAATTTTGAACTTACACACATATTATTATACTGACAAAACTAGCATTTTGCCAAGCTATCAGGAATGTTTTGTTAGAGAAATTAAACTCCCATAAAACTCTGCTGCAATCAGAAGAAAAGAGACATGATGTAAATAATGTTGTGTGTCATTATTATAGGTTCAATTGAGTTACAGGCTTTAAAACATGATAAATAGAGTACTTATAATAAGAAAAGCATTTCTTTCTCTAACAATGCTTAGTACTAAATTCAGCTTCTATTCATGCAGACTTATGATCAATAATGCCTTTCCTTTCAATGTGCATCCCAAATTCTCTTTGTATTCACTTTGGTGTGAAACATTTTCAACAGCTGTAGGTTTGAGTTAACTGGAGAGCCTCTTCAGTTAACTCCAACTGAAAAATAAATGGAAGGAATGCACATTTGTCTCGCTGACTGTCCTTTTGAAGAATTTTTACATTCAACTTAATTTTCTCCAGTTCTGTTACCTTCATTTACCTAATCCCCATTTCATGACTTTAGCTAATTAATTAAAATATGGATGGCCTGCAAACAGTTACATATGTTAAAGAAAAAGAAAAACGTAGGGAAAAAAAGTATCTTTTCACTACTGTAAAAATTCCTTTAAAAAATTAAATATTTGAAAACTATTTTTATATATAAGTGTATAAAAGTATCTATAATACCTTCACTGGCCAAATGTTTTAGGTATGTGTCTTAAACTGTTCATTAAAACAAATATCTAATCAGCCAACCACATGACAGCAGCTCCGTGCATTTAGTCGCATAGAGGTAATAAAGATAACCTGCTGAAGTTCAAAGTGAGCATCAGAATCGGGGAGAAGGGTGATAACAATTATACCACAATCAAAGTCAGTTATTTCCACATGGGTTGGTCTGAGAACTGCTGGTCTTTTTGGATTTTTCCACACAACCATCTCTAGGGTTTACAGACAATGGTCCAAAGAGAAAGTGAGTGAGCAGCATTTCTCTAGGAAAAAAATACTTTGAGGTCAGAGGAGAATGGCCAGCAGCAGAAGACCACACCAGGTGCTTCTCCTGTCAGATGAGAACAGGAAACTAAGGCTACAGTTCACAAGGGTCCACCAAAAATTGAAGTAAGGAAAGATAAACTGGACTGCTTTACTCAGCTTGTGCTCTTGATGCTTCTAGGACCATTATCAGTGGCTTGCTATGTAGTGCAAAATGATCTGTACCGTTCTGATAAGTGAAATTTTACCATTATCCTGCTTGGTACTCGTTAGCTTATTTATATGCAGTGTTGGGTAAGTTACTTTAAATTAGTAACTTAGTTACATTACTAGTTACTTCCATCAAAAGTAACTCAGTTACTTCAAGTTACTCGTTACTTTCAAAGTAACTAGTTACTAGGGAAAGTAACTTTGGTTTTACTCAGACTTCTCTTGTTAATGTGTTGCTAACTGGATACCCAGCAAGAGTGCCAGTCTTCTAGCTTGCTTACTTGCCACAAGTGCACTGTGCCACCTACCAAAGAAAAAAACAATATGCATATTTCCACGAGAGAAATCCCACGCCTGGACCGTCGTTGACCACCGCCATGATTCTAGCCTACGTTACAGCGTCGTGTGCGCTTTTTACATCCAACACAAAAACTGCAGTCGTGGTGCTTTTGATTGTACTCAGAACTCAGAAATTCTGCCTTCCGAATAGGAAGATGTAGGCAACACCAGGCTGCAGATGAGTTGCATACAGGGCTGGACTGGGACAAAAAATCAGCCCGGGCATTTTGACTATAGACCGGCCCACCATTATAGCAAAAATCATAAAGCCTTTGAATGAAAACAAACGCTGTTGTGTCAGTGATGTACACTGTCTTGATGGTATATATGTATCAATCTATCAATCGTTTGTTGTAAGACTCAGATAATTATTTATTAAAAGCTAGACATTTTAAATGAGAATAAGAAAGTATTTCTTTGTGCCCCCCTTTCCCTGTTAATGCCCTACCTGGCCCCCTGGCAAAACTTTGCTAGACCCGCCCCTGCACAGTTACCAGCTGTCAGCTACACAGAAAGGATCCTGGTGTTATTTATCTCTCAGAAACAGTTCATAACTTCCCTTCAACTCATTCATGTCACCTAAAAGGTAAACCTGTTTCTCCATCACCTGTTCAGCTCTGATGATTCAGTAAGGACATCTCCTGGTTTCATCTTCATGTTTCCCTCTCACCAGATATCCAAACCGATATCATGACCAGCAGCTTTACAGCTGTGGATCCAGCAAACATCAGCTGATACTAGAAAGTAATATTAAATAAATTCTAGATAGACTGCAGGTCATAACTTCTTACCTGAAGTTCAGTTCACCTGACACTTGGACGGGCGGCCGCTTCGGGTCTCTCCTCCTGCCTCCCCTTTCCCTCCTCCACCTGCTGGCCTCCACCACTTGCTAATGTTACTGAATCTGTGGAAGCTCCGCGATAGCCACCACACGAAGTAACGAATAACGAGCCTATCTAAATCCCAGTAACGAGTAACGTGTTCCTGATTTTGGCATAATAACTAGTTACCGTGCTCGTTACCACAATAATAACATAGTTACTGTAACTACCACAGGACAAGACTCAGCAGTCCATCTGCATCTTAAGGATAAAGGACACTCTTTCGAGGATGCCAATGTTCACATTTTGGACAGAGAGGACAGATGGTTTGAAAGAGGAGTGAAAGAAGCCATCTATGTCCACTGTGAGCGACCATCTTTGAACAGAGGCGGGGGTTTACGACACCAACTCTCTGCCATCTATAATCCAGTTTTGAGATCCCTTCCCAGACGCCTTAACGCCCACCCACATCCTGGGCCATCTGACCTCAGGAATTCGCATGATAAGGTGGGGCCAGGTTTCACAATGAACACACCCGAAACTCTGGCTGATTGGGACCCACACCCAGTTTCACACCTTGGCTCAGGCAATTAGAGGATCATCAGGGGGTCCTTTTGTCCCTCTGTGGGGGGATACTCCCATTAGGTTTATATCTGGGACTCTCCACCATTTGACCTTAGAACTGAAGAAGCTTCTCGGATGAGAGGTGAAACGTCTTCAAGTAACTTAAAGAAGTCCAGACGCTTTTCTTTGCAAGCTCCTTTGACTACGATGACCTGGATGACTGAGAACCTTCACAGACATAGTTACTGTAACGCGTTACTTAATAACGCGTTAGTCCCAACACTGTTTATATGTCTGTGCATTGTATTTTCAAAATGTAAAGATGTAGCTTCCCAACTAAGCTAGCTAGCATTAGCAGGATAAGGCCTTTTGTGGTTTTATTTTGAAGAGATGTAAAGTCTTCTACTCGTGTAGAAAGGGAGAGGTATTCAGATAGTTGGATAAAATGAAATCACACACACTGCCCTTTAAAAAAAAAAACGGCTCTATAGTATCTCTTACTAGATGAAGCGAAAATAATAAGAATGGTCTTGACAGTCTTTTAGCATATATACAACATAGCAAATAGCAAACAGTGATAGACTGCTTCACCTTGTACAGTGAGTCCAAATGAATGTACTTCAACAAGTTAACCAATGTTAAGCAACAAACACAAACTGTGGTCTAAAAAGCAAACACACCACCACTGACCCAAAACTTCCATTCCCTACAAAACCTTGAAGTGAAATTGACAGAGCTTATCTATCACCTGAGAGAAAAGCTCCCACCTCTCATTGCCACCAGTACCTGAGTCGGGATAAGGAGGAAACAAATAAGAACAAAATGAACACACAGGCAAACAGAGCCAACAAAAAGAACTCTAACATGAGTCTTGTGTGCACCTTAACAAAGTAAAGAAAGCCTTCACAAATAGCTCTTCATCCTTTTTCTTTCTCGGTCTTTAGCCTTCCCAGTGGTGGTCCAATCTTTAATTACTGACTCTATTTGATTTTAATCAGCAGTGTGAAAAGACAGATATCACATCCCCTTCTAAACCTTCCCACAAAGACCTAGCAAAGTGCAAAGTTATATTTCTCCCAATTAGGATCGAATGGCTTGGTGCTGAAGTTCTCAGAGTGTGTTTTCCAATTTGCTGTGTCAATTAGATTTTCTCCTAGGTAAGTAATCAGACTCTAGGAGAGGGTGTGAGATGGAAAGATGACAAAAGTAATTACAGCTTTTTGGGAGGTTTGCAGCTGCTACATGGTGCCTCTATACCACTTTTAATCATATTTATTGGGGTTTATGGGAAACCCTTGCCTTTGTTTTTCTCACAAAGAAAGCAGATTATACTCCAACAAAGATAACTAAAACACTCATGGAAAACACACATTTGACACTGCACACACATGTTCTCGAATGCACATAGACAAAAAGAAAGAAAGCTGAAAACTGATGACAGCATTGTTTCTTTTCATTGATTTCACCACAGTGTTGCAGTCTGTAAGGCAGGACTATTGTGTTGGAATGTTTGGCTTTCTTTTATTAAATTTGGTTTTCCGCTCCAAGCACGCTGATAATAATTTGCAAGAATTAAAAAGTTTCAATGTGATATTCACTTTTAATCAGAGTGAAAAATCACAACACTTACAGCAGCTAAAGTTAGAACTGGGAATTTAATGGTTGATGGACAGAAATATCTGAAAATAGGAAAAAACAGGACACAATCAGAACAATCCATTAAAATAAAAAAACATTAAATTTTATTTCTGAAAGCTTGAATTATGTGTCTTTGTTCTTGTTTGAGATAGAAAGAGACAAAGCGGGTGAGAGAATTAGGCAGAGAGGCAGAGATAGGCTCACTCTGATGCTTGGCTGTCCTGTTTGTCCTTGTCAACGCCTGACACTCCCCTAATCCCCACTCCCGGCCACCACCATCACGACCCCCATCTCAGCTGGCCCAGTTTGGCTCAGAGACAAAGCTGTCACCCAGTCAGAGATCTGGGACCTATCCAAACCTGGTCCAGATGTAAGCATCAGAATTTGCACAGGCTCCTTCAGTCCTATGCATATGTTTACCTGCCTCCTGAGACAAATCCTCAGACAACATTGGCTCCTGAGCATTTGAGGTGCCTAATGCTTTTTTAAAGAAAAATCCTGAGCAAGTATTTACTTATGACCTTATTCATTTCAGTTTTAAACTGGGAGCAGGTTTCACAGGAGAGGAGCCTGGTAGCTGAAGGCTATGCCTCCCATTCCTCTTTTGGATAGTTTAGGAAGTGAGTACTGTAAGTTTATTAGTTTATTAGGAAAACATGTCACTATGAGGCTTTTAAGATATGATGGGGCCTGAGTGTTAATTTTAAATTCAAGTCTGGATCTAATAGAAAGCCAGTAAAGAGAAGCTACTGTGGGAAAACTATTTTTAGTCTCATTTAATACTCCTGTTGTTGTGTTTTGGATCAAAACAGCTTCAATAACTTCAATAACTAGAACTAATAAATGCAGGAACTATTTTTTTTTTTTGTGATAGTACCGTGCATATGAAAGGATGCAGTCATGGAGTTTTATTGTATTTAATTACAAGCACCACAAAAGCTTGTGTACACTTAATGAGATTTAATATTGAAGCATTACTTAATGGTAAGATTTCTTATATGGATGGGGTCTAATAAACACATGCATGGTCTGGATGAAGTCATTATTGAGGTAAACTCAGATCAATAAGAGAAAAGCAGTCAAAATAAATTGTAAATAGTCTTAGATTTATGGATTTAAAAAAAAAAAAAATAGTAAATGATCTTTCCGGAGTAGCTGAAATGTATGTGAATCTGTGGATTTCCTTTTCGGCTTATGTGTTATCTTCTTTAAGGGTCATTTCTGCTGTAATGCTGTTTAGTCAGCTATTTTCAATTAAAATATTTATTTAAATAAATATTTAAATATTACTAAGAAATGTTCAGAATGGATAGAATAGGGGTCTACTACTATTAAAGGTTTATATGTCATATGGGAGAATGAGATTGAGAACATTATTGGAATGGTGAGTTGACTTATTTGCATTTTGAGAGAAGCCAGTTGGGTCTAATAATGAATTTAGTGCACTGTTGTGACCGCCATGCACATCAAAATCCCTTTTATTATCAGAACTAAGTACCACATCACACAAAATCTCTTAGAATTCAAATAAAACTTTAAAAAATCGATGCCATTTATCATCCTCCTCAGCTTGTGCTTTGAGGATTCAACTCTTGCTTTCAGCTACTTCCTTTAGGGGTCACCACAGCAGGGGTCATCTGCCTCTATTTCACCCTTTCACTAGCATCCTCCTCTGCCACACCAACCATCTGCATGCCCTCCTTCTTACATCCATGAAACTTCTCTTTTCCTTTTTCCTGGCAGCTCCATGTTCAACATCCACTGTGCATTATATTCACTATTCCTCCTCCTGTACTTGGCTTTGAGGGTTCGGGTCAGTATAAATCAGGAGGTCACGCTTTTTCATTTTCTTTTGAAGACCACATGTACTCAAAACATCAGAGTTTTCATGGCACGATAAATAGTTAAAAAGCTGCTGATTTATTTTTCATTCACTCATTTTTGCCCCAGAACCTTCTCCAGTCTTGGTTTGGATGTTTCTGTATTACTTCTAGTTTTTTTGTCAAATTATCTGTGAGTCACATTGAGGCTATAGTGATTAACACCGTCACCTCACAGTGAGGTTGTTGGTTTGAACCCTGACTGGGGTTTTCCTGTTTGAGGTTGCATGTTCTCTCTGTGCCCATGTCAGGTCAACTAGTGATACCAAACTGGCTGTGGATGTGAGATTTAAAAGAAATTGCTTAAAACGTTTAGAGTAAAGCATTGTATCAGTGTGTGGTCAAATGATAAAACTACATTTTAATCAAAACTCCATTTAATAAAGAAGTTACCTCATACTTCCATTGCCTGTGTTCCTTGATTGTCCATTAAAATTTCTCTGAACATCAAGAGTGTGAGACATCAACAGCAGCTCTATGGGACTATAAAAGCAATATATTCTTGATTATCACTTGCAGTATATTTTCTCAGTGATACTCTGCACACAGAGAGCTCATCTACTTTGTCATGCCTATTGTTTACCAGCCCTTGCATTTTAAATGTAAAAAGTTCTGTGATGAGCAAGTTCTTCCGGAGCTGCATTGGCAGAAAGAAGTGGGCGGTGTGCCCTTTGAATTTAATTTATTCTAGACATTTAGCTCTTATCATGAAATTGATATGCCACTGTCAGATTTCTTAAAATATGCATTGTTCTGTTTTGTAAGAAACGTATACAAAAAGAAATCACACATTCATATCGTCTGGCACAGTAAATGTAATCCTGAAAACCAACAAAACATAAAGCGTGCTATAAATTTAACACCTATTTCAGGGAAACTGGAAGAAACATTGCTATCTGTGCACCTGCTGAGAGCTGACTTCTCATAAAAGTGGAAAATGTGAGGTCAAGCAGTTACTGTTCACAGTTGGTTTATTTACCATTAACAGTACACAACTCATTAACAGTAACCAGAGGAGGCAGCTGGGTCCACATGCCTACAGCTGTTCTTGAGTTTCAAAGTCAAACACATAAAAGCTATGTAAAGGCCCAGCCAGGATGTTTTTAGCATATAAATCAAGGTCCAGTCTACTCACATAACTAAAATGTAAAATAATTTTTTTTATGCATTTGTCCAAGTGAAACACGATAGATCTCCTTTACTCATCTTTTATCAGAGAGCATGTATAAATTAGATTTTTCTGAGTAGGCGGAGACTCTATGTGCTAAAAGAGTTTTCCCCTGAAGCACTGCGTGTCTGTAACAGTCACACCCAAAATACATGAAAACTGATTCAGCTGAACTAAATATTACATTTCCTATACTGTAACCAGAAGACGTTTATTACATTTTGTATCCTGATGTGTTTCTTTCCTCAATGAGAGGTGCAAAAAGTTTTTAGACGCAACCTTTCACTTCAGTGTTTGTGTGTGTTTTCAAAAAATGTTAAAGTGTGAGTGTTGTCCAATATCACAAGCTGTTTTCCTCTCCTAGTGCCATTAGCATTTCATACTCGCTGTGGATACCTTTTGATCCCAAATTGAATTGATTGTGATCATCCCACAGAACACAGGCCCTTTATTAGGCACACGAGCTGTGCAGATTGCAATCCTGTTTTTAAACAAGATTAAAAAACAGAGACTGAACACAAAACTAAAATTTGTGCAACTATAAAGGAAGGTTGGTGCAAAACAATTTTGGCTTCACTAGAAGCTCATTTTTGTATTTTTTTCTCTTCTTTGCACAGCTTTATAATAATAAGATAAACATGTATTTTCTCAGAGGAATACGGGGGATAATCAGATTCTGGAATCACCGACTCCCTGATCTCCTGTGTTTCTGTCGCAGTATGTGGTTGCATTAACGAGGACATAACAAGTTTGGATCTTGCAGCTGAGAAGAGCCATCTGAAATTACATCAAAACCACACATGCACATATATTCACTCCTAATGTCTAAAATTATTTCCTCAGAAGTTGGTTTATGAGAACACACACACTCAAACAGATGTACACCGAGGGGGTGTGCATGACTCATTCCGTGTTCATTAGCAAGGAAGAGAAAAATGCATCACCAGCGCTAGCTGAAGGCTGGATGTGTAGCGTTAGATGCATGTTTACTTAATGATTACATTTCTAAAGTGTAACATTGCACCCCTTGTTGAAAGTTGAGGTGCTCCGTTTCCTTACAATCACACAAAGAAAGGGAGGTGTGGTGTGTTGCCTTCATTTTATACGTTCTGAGATCTGTTATATGAGTGTGGACTTGATACATACTGCTAAAAAAAATGAAAAGAACACTTTGAAAACACATCAGATCTCAATGGGGGGAAAAAACATCACGCTGCATATCTGATATTGACTGGATAATGTGTTAGGAATGAAATGCTGCAACATCGCTTGATGGAAATGAATGTTATCAACCTGCAGAGGGAGAATTTAACGACACCTCAAAAATCAAAGTGAAAAAATGATGCAGCAACCTAGTCCATTTTGCTGAAATTTCATAGCAGCAGGTCAAAATGGTACTGGAGTTTGTAGAGTGCATGCGTGCATGCCTGACAACATGGGAGCATGCTCTTAATGAGACCGCAGATGGTGTCCTGAAATTCTTCCATATCCAGACCGGAGCATCACTAAGATCCTGTATAGTGGTCTTCTATTGGATTTAGCTCAGGTCAGCGCAGAACCAGTAATAATATCGGTTTCTTCGTATTCTCAGCACATGACGACAACCATTGTCATGCACCACGAGAAAATCAGGACCCACTCCACCAGCATAGTGTGTGACATTTCATCCTGATAACTAATGGCAGTCAAGGTGCTGTTGCCTTAAGAGGTCCTTCCATGGATATATCTGCCAAGACCATCACTGACCCACCACCAAACCAGTCATAGGCAACCCCAGAAAGTTGCTTCCGTTTATCTGTGGACGCATTTAGTCAGTCATCGAAGTGACTCCTTCAGTCTCAGCTGACTGCAGGTTTCCCCAACCTTAAAAACAGCACATTTGCTTAAAGAAAGAAAGAACACTTTATTGATCCCCGTGGGGAAATTCCTCTCTGCATTTAAACCATTCACTCAGTGAAGCAGCGGGCAGCCGTTGGGCGCCCGGGGAGCAGTGTGTAGGGACGGTACCTTGCTCAGGGGTACCTCAGGGTAGCCGTTCAGTGGATTCGAACCACCGACCTTCCGATCGTGGGGCCACCACTCTACCTACTGAGCTATCCCTGCCCCCTTAATGACCAAAAGGAGCACCACTAACTAACAATAGGCCACGAGGTCAGTTTCATGATCATTGATATGAAAATTGTCATGAACATTGATCAGTAGCCATAAGTACATGTATATATCATGGCAATCCTTCTGGCACTTAACAGCATACTATATTACTTGATTTTTAACACAGGACCAGATCCTTGGGGTAGATCAATTTTCAGTGCAGCTTGTTTTGGGGTTTGAAAGCCACAGAGACGCGGTGTTTAGAGAAAATGTCAGCTGACACATAAGGGATCACTAAGGTTTTTTGCTAAGGCTGCAGTCTTTTCTTCTGGACCGCCTGGAGCTTTCTTTAGGTGCCTTCCCAGCTTTGAAAAATGTCCAGGTGGGATAACCACATTTACTCAGGGCCTTCTTGATATGTTCTTCTGCTTCCCTGGCCGCTGTGTCTGTGGAGAGGGTGTTCGCTGTGTGTTGTAGTATCCTGATGACACCCAGTTTGTGCTCTAGTGGATGATGAGAGTCAAACCTTAAAAATACTAATCCGTATGCATTGGCTCATGGTACACATCGTCTTTTAAATGTCCCTCATGTCACTGTCACTTTTGTCACTTTTCATATCCTCCCTGGGAAACTTGATGTGTTTGTAAACCAGGGATAATGTGATCAGTGAATTGTGGTACCACCATGAAGCCAGTCGGGCTTCATGGTGCCGGTCAGTGAGCACAGGCACAGTGAGGTTTCTTTGTGTTTTAATGATCATCACTACATTAATAAATTCAGCAGTTAACAACCAACCAGACCACTTGTGTTTTAAGTGTTTCATATAGACATTTACTCTGGTTTAGCTTGTAATGAACTGCTGGCATCTGGGGTTTGAGCACATGGTTTTGCAGGTTTTCTCAATTTCTCAACAAAATTCTCAGCACAGAACTTAAAAGTCAGACATGTCAATAAGCCAATGAAATTTGACCACATATAATTTCATTGTTAATATAGGTAATGTTGACCTGCACTCTATTAAAAAGAGAACTTGGCCTAAACATTCAGTATAACAGCTGCTGGGGCTTTTATACTGGACCAGAAACTAGATGTGTTGGAATTAAAAAACCGATGACCACATGACACACTGGATTTAAAGGTTTTGAGGTGTGTTTTTGTAGGAGAGATTTAAGAGGTCTTGTGTCATGGCAGCATCTTTTTTATGATGCAGATAAATCAGTGCCACTGCCGCTCACAGACTGTATATCCACAGCATCATCTTAATAATTAAACTTCAAAATAACTGTCAGAAATGCGGATGCAGTCATCCCTGATGGGTATAAATATATTGAAAAATATTGGTATTTAAACCTTTTCAGTGGAATAGATGTGAGGTTAGATTCTGCAGGATAAATGCCTGTTGTTTATTTGGTGACATTTCAGTGTCTAGCTGAATATCAAGCCTTTTATTGAACAGCCCGCATAAAAACCGGTGTCATGAAACACTGAACACACACAGACAAAACAAACACACCATCAGCTAACCTAGAACACCATATCAGCTTTTTGTTAATTAAAAGCAGAGCAATAAATTTTCCACGCTTTGTCCTCCCCAGGAGTAAAATACTTCCTGGAATAATGAGTCAGTACAAATCACTTAACATGCTACTTAGTGGTGTTAGTGTATATGTGTGTTTGTTAGCGTGTGTTAATGTGAAAAATCGTGTATGTGTTATTGATTCACATTCGCTGTCTTTTGAACTTCTGCTTCCTGTTTTCAAGCAGATGAAAGAAATAGCTGTTGGCCAAGATGAATGAGATTATAGATCTCTATGTTTCTCTAAAAGCTGCCCTGCAGTGTAAACCTGAGGGAAACATGACCACTTCCTTTTCATCATTAAAGGCAGAAATTCACATATTTATCCTGTGGACTCTTTTGAGATAACAGTGAGAGGTGTTTGCTAATGTTATTACGTATAGTTCAGTGCAATATTGTAAGGAAATTTAAGGCCTACGGCATTTCAATATTTATTTTTCTGACCCAATAACAGACGATTTTAAACAATTCTATGTTTTCTTAACAGTTGTTTAACAGGAATGAATGAGACTGAAAATGATCCCAAATTAAATGGTTGTGGGGGTCAGAGTATTTATTTATTTATTAGCAATTGTGATGGAAAGATTGACAGATGAAGTCAGGCAGGAGTCTTTGGGGACGTTAATTGTTAATTAACAGCACTGTGAACTGTAGTGAAACACATGTGTGTAAATGAGAGGGAGTCAAGTAGAGGCAGTTAAGGTGAACAAGTTTAAATATCTGGGATCAGCTATCCAAAGCAATGGACAGTAGTGGTGAGTGATACTGCAAATGTTATAATCCATCCAATACTGAATAAATAAAGGGCCAGTACTGCTGATACAAATATTGATGCTGATAATTTGAACTCACAAAGTCAATTTATGTAGTGGAGATCAGTGTGTCGTGATTTATGAATCATTATCAATTTGTATATTCTGAACACATTAATGACTATAAAATAACAGATTTTTACTTTAATAATGAGTTAACACAGTAAAAGAAACTTTTTGGCTTAATGTACTTTAGAAATAAACATGACAGTCAACACTGACATTTTTCCTGGTGCACGTTTGATGTATTTTTTCATTTCCAGAAACGAACATTTGTTTAACACAATTCAGTGGTCTACTTAGAGAATAGAAACAATGTAACAATCCTATCAAGCTAGTATCAATCCGATACCATTACCAGCGTTGGTATCAATACTATTGATATTTGGATCAATATGCCCATAATGGACAGTGCACAAGAGAGGTGAAGAAGAGAGTGCCGGCAGGGTGCAATGGCTGGAGACAAGTGTCAGGAGTGATTTGTGACAGAAAGATAGCAGAAAGAGTGAAAGGGAACGTTTACAATATGGCCTGCTTTGATGTACAGTATGGTTAGGAGACAGTGGTACTAAGAAAAGACAGGAGGAAGAGCTGGGGGTGAGATAGCTGAAGATGTTATCATTTTCACTGTGAGTTACCAGAATGGACAATGTTAGTAATGAAAAGAGGAAGATTTAAAACTGATACTTAAACTGATCTTAGTATAAATAGCCACATCAAATAGCCTACAGTTAGGCAATGAAATGTAATGTACCGCCGTTTCACTGTGTTTAGTATATGCATACTTTTGTGCTTGATGTATGCAAGCCATGCCTAAAATGTCAAAAACACAAACTCTTTGATAGGTTACATATTGCTTTCAGTCTGTTGTGGTACAATGTTACACAATGGATTGTTAATTTTACCATTTTTGGAATGGCAGATGGTAGGCAACACAAAGCAGCCAGGCTAGAGGCTACTGGAGAAGTTCTGGTCCTTACCAGGTGATTTAAGGTCCCATTGATTGGATGTGAGAATTTGTTAATCAGGGCAAGGCTGGCAACTGAAAACAACAGATGCATGTAAATTAATCTGGGATTAACTGTATTACTTCTCAGAACACATTCAGTCCAAAGACTGGTCCAAGCACCATAATTATGGAACAGCAGTGAGACAGAGAGTGTGAAATCTGCCCGTGAAGGTTAGGCCAATATATCAACACACATTGGGAATCTGACAGGTCTCTGAGCACTTTAGTTGAGTTTATTTTCCCCCTTTCATCACATTTTTTTGGTACCTCAGTTGGCTAATGTCTGACCTGGCCTGCAGGAATTTGGGATTGATAGACTACAAGCTTGTCTGGTGTCAGAGTTCTTTTTATGAATTTATGAAACAGGTATGAACTCACCATTCAACACAAATATGGTTTTTCAAATGCTATGAATAAGAAAGGAAACGTGATTTATGAGCATTTTCTTTTCACTTTTATAAAAAATAGAATTCCAAGGTGTGACTGACCAAGATATGAATCATTACTGCTCTCATAAAAACTGGGAACTGTTATTTTAATGATTGCATAATGGCTGTGACACATCTAATGCTGAAAAAGGAACATGAAAAGCATCAAGACATCATTTGGAAATCATTTTTATATAAATTATATATGTCATAACATTTTAATGAAAATGTGACGAATGCATCAGCAATATCTTCTTCTCTGATGCCAGTTTCATGCTAATTGCTTCAGTTAAGGTTAAGTTTAATGCAGAAACATGATAAAGTTGTAAAGCAGTTGGAGAAGTTATATAAATCTATCGTTTATATACACTTTTATGTTCAATAGGTGATATCTGGAAAAGAAAAGTGAGTTTAATGCAATGACCTCCTTCAACATGTAATGAATGGTAAGCTAATGAAGTTAGAGCTCGCAAAGCACTGCACCGTGTAATGAAAGAATACTGGATGACTATGAGAGAAAAGAAAAGCAAACTTTAATGATACAACAGATGATTTCAGTGAAAATTTCAAACCAACATTTAAAGTAGAATTACACAAGAATCACTCATGGGCAGAGTTGTGCCTTTGTGACACACACACACACACACACACACACACACACACACACACACACACGTGCGCGCGATTTTGATTAGCTGACATGAGATTTTGTGACATTTCACAATTTTCTCATGGGTACAAATTAAATCCATGAGTGCTCCAGATAGAGTCTTGCCATATGAGTCATGAAGAGAGTCAGCCTTTCTCTGCAGTCTTAAGATTATCACCAAAATGCCTGAAGATAAATTCAATTTGAGTAAAGAATTAGTTACTAAAATAAACCCCCAAAAAATCACACAAGTGAAGCAAACTTAATGTAAATTTAACCAACTTCTACTCAAACCATTTAGTCCAAATGTAACTTCACAGCACTATATTTCTCTGTTGGTATGCAGTCGGCAGTGCCTACTGGCAATATTTATGAGACAGAAAACAGATAACAGCTATTCAGGGGTTTATAATATTCCCATCATATGAGCTCTGGGTAGAGTTACTTGTCATTATGGATGTGGCTTAGACCTCACAGGGTTATCACAGGTATATTTTGATGTGATTTCCAACATTGCAAAAGGGTTTTTTTGTTTTGGGGGTTTTTGTGTGCTTGTTTTAACACTGATATTTTTATGATTAAAACAACCAAAATGTTTCTGGGCTTCATGAATCTAACTTTCTGAACAAGTCTTCCAGCTCAGCAATGAACAATAAAATCGTTCATGATCTCCACTGATTTTACAAAAACAAAAAAAAAGAGCAGAAGTTAAACAGTGCACTTTGTAAAAAGCTTCCTACGCGAAGGACTGACATTTTAAAGCATATGGCACCTCTTTAAGTCTGCGGTAAAGAACAGCCGGTTGAGCACTTTCCTCTTGACTCCATCAGAAAGAAAAGAAAGCAACCACTGAATATTCATGACCATATTCATGACAGCATAAGGTTTCTGCTGGGATGTCGGAGGGGCAGGTCACGGCTTTGAACGTACTTAACTCGGCGAGGATTCTCTTAGATAGCAGCCCACAAGAGATTTCTGTAAGAGCCCAAATTCTCTGAGCCTCCATGTTGTGCCAGAAGTCAATGATCCGTTGACCCCGGCAGGTGGGAGGCTGCTGGGAGCCAAAGGCCAATCAAATCAATTCCACCTAGCCAAGACTGAGGTCAAAGGTCCTGTTTGTGTATGTGTGCATAGGTCAATGTCAGTATTCAGTCACACAAATTAAGGGCACTGAATCTTCATAAATCCCACACCAATAGCCCATTAGCTGCATTGTATTCGCTTGTTACCATTCAGTCTCTCAGTAAAACCTTGTGAGGAATTTTTGTCCCAAAGAATCTGCTCCCTCACCCCCTCTTCTCTTTTCACTTTGTATGAGTCAAGACAACAGACTAATTGGTGCATTAAAACAGCCTGAAGCCTGAAATGAAGCAAGGCAGGGAGTACAGTCTCTGAGGCACACAAGGACTTGAAGAGAGAAAAGAGTTGAAGAGAAAAAGAAATAAGGAAGCGGAGATAATGAACAGAGACAAAAAAGACAGAAAATTGCATCCAAAACAAAATAAAACAAAAAAAGAGAGATGATAAGAACACAAACAAGCAAACAAGCAGAATGAAAGACACAGCCAGATTTCAAGCTTGTACAGAGATTTGTGAGTGCATGTGTTAAATTTTTCTTCTTGCTGGAGACAAATTGCAGCACAGACTGAGTGTCTGAGCCAGGATCAGACACCAAAAGAAAAGATGGGGGAGGCCAGACCTGCATTTCCACCAGAACTGGCAGGAACCCCACGTGTTTGAAATACGAGGCTCTCATATCCAGCTTGTTTGTCTACTTTTCTATTTTCATCCTCTTTTCATCAACACAGTATCTTGGCTTATACATCCCATCCTTGTTGATCCTCAACTATAATTTTTGTTTTCCCCGTGACTTCATGTTGCTGTAAGCTACTCTGTGTTTTGTGGACAATGATAAATTGTTTCAAAATTAAACAGATCTGATGCATCTGCTGTTGTTTATAATTTGCAATGCCTCCACTGCACTGCACTCAAATCTTAATAGTCTATGTGTGACCGAAAGATGCGAGCCTTTGCTGCCTGAAACCACTAAACCATTTTTAAAGTGTTTGTCAGCAAGTTTAGTGGAGTCAAATTAGATTTAAAAAAGGGGCAAAGGGCGGTCAAAAATCATACTGTTCTGTCAGTCTGATCTATTTAGTGGTTTCCTACCCACTTTACTGTGCCATAAGGTAGTTTTTCTTAAGAAAAAAAGCAAATCTTCCCTTTGGTCATCTCAATTCAAATTCAAAGGACAGACAGATAATGGGGCAAAATGACTGAGCGGCAATCGTGGTTGATTATAGTCATCCTCCTTCTTTGTAATAAAACTGATGTTCTGATGTTAGCATTTAGCTGAAAATGACAGCTGTGTTCTAGTACAGGCCTTTATCATTCAAATGTGTACTTCATACTAATTCTGTAATGTGTTTGGTATGGATTTTTGGTTGCTTTATACCTTGCATGCTTTTATTTTGAAATGTAGTAACTTACTTCCAACCTACATCTCCTCTAATGAATTACATCTCCCTTGTGCGGCACTTTAAAGAATGGAGACAGGAGGCCAACACAGGGGGTCGCGGGCACAGCAGAGCAAAGGGGAAGGAGCTAAATGAACATCAAGGAAATGTGGGACTGGGAAACTGTGGGGTTGCTCTTTGGAACCAGGGCTAGACATGGAGGGGGAGCCAGACCCAGCAGTAACAGTTGATTTACAGTTTAAAAAAGACCCTAATGAAGCTAATAAAGATATATCTTTAGCAAATTCCTGGAATGGTTTCTATAGTATTTGTGTTAAGGCTGCCAGCCATGGGCACAATATATTGTTTGACTACCAATTGTGTTCTGTGCAGTTCTGGTTTCGATATTGTTTTTACTGCCTTGAGATTGTTTTGATTGATTTTTAGAGTTTTAATTTGGTAAAACTCATATTTCTCTTGATTTTAGGATTTAGGACTTTGGTAATTTTTTGTTTAATTGGTACTGTGGTTATTGCAAATTCATTGGTTACAGTCCGTCTTTTAACTGCTGTCTGCCAAATGAAGGGAAGTCCTATACATAGTCCTATACACAATAGCTTGAAACATGTTTTATATTTCAGAATCCTCAAAATAGCCACTCTTTGCTTTGATAACTGCTTTGCACAGTCTTGGCATTCTCTCAGTGAATGTCATGAGGTAGTCACCGGCTGAGCATTTGTTGGCTCTTTTGCCTTCACTCTGCGATGCATCTCATCCCAAAGAATCTTGATTGGGTTTTGGGCAGGTGACTGTGGAAGCCAGGCCATCTAGAGCAGCACTCCATCACTCTCCTTCTTGGTCAAACAGCCCTTACCCAGTTTGGAGGTGTGTTTGGGGGTCATTGTCCTGTTGAAAAATAAATGGTGGTCCAACTAAATGTAAACCGGATGGGATGGCATGTCACTGCAGGATGCTGTTGTAGCCATGCTGGTTCAGTGTGACAGTGTCACCAGCAAAGGCCCCCCACACCATCCCACTTACTCCTCCATGCTTCATGGTAGAACCATACATGTAGAGATATTCCGTGTCTTTCTGCTGTGTCATTATACTGTGTCTTTGTGCAACGCAGAAAGACACGGTAGGTGGAACCAAAGATCTCAAATTTCGACTCATCAGACAAAAGCACAAATTTCCACTGGTCTAATGTCCATTTCTTATGTTTCTTGGCCCAAAAAAATCTCTTCTGCTTGTTGCTTTTCCATAGTAATGGTTTCTTAGCAGCACAAAGGCCTGATTCCCGCAGTCTCCTCTGAACAGTTGATGTAGAGATGTGTCTGTTCCTCTAACTCTGTGCGGCATGTCTCTAATCTGAGGTGCTGTTAACTTGCTAACTTTGTGAGGCTGGAGACTTGAATGAATTTACCCTCAGCAGCAGACGTGACTCTTGGTCTTTCTTCAGACCAGAGGCGGAGCCAGACATTTGAAACACCCGGGGCTTAGCCCTAAAGGGTAGTATGCATGTGGGATTTTTTTTTTTTTTTTTTTTTGGAAGAAATGACTGAAAGATTAATTGGCTCTGTTTTGAGTTTTGTTCAAAAAAGAATGACTTCATATAGGGAAAAATATATATCACATATGCAGGACACCTTAAACTAGTTTTTTAATTAAGCAGCAAGGCAGAACAAAGTCGGGGCTGTATCAAGACACGAGGACTAAACCCCAATTCAACCAGACCCAGGACTGATCCGGAATTAAAACAGGACTACAACAGTTCAAAATCAGGACTACTTAGAACTTAACCAAGACAGAACCAGAATCAGAACTAGATGATAGTAGCACTAAAAATCATCATAGACCTGAACTACACTTATTTTTTTAATTCTACCAAAGTACACTATTTAGATTGAGAAAAGTTTATATAATCATTTAGCCTTGTTGTGCAAACAAGCCTGCATAACTTAATAAATGTAGAATTTGAAAAATAGCAAACCTAAAAAAGAAACACCAGGTACGAGATACATGAGTACCTATGATACGGTGATACTTTTGGTAAACAACCATTTGACTAACATGTGTGTCTCACCTGCTCTTGTTCCATCTCTGTTCTGTCCTCATTCTCCTCTCTCTCCCTCTTTGTGCTGACCAGTGTTGGTCAAGTTACTTGAAAAAAGTAATCAGTAACTAATTACTGATTACTTCCCCAAAAAAGTAATCCCGTTACTTTACTGATTACTTATTTTCAAAAGTAATTAATTACTTAGTTACTTAGTTACTTTTTAAAAACACTATTTACAACCTGAATAGGTGATAAAGCGATAGATCTTTCAGCCCAATTCTACTTTTTCTGCATAATCCATCATACAAAATGTAATCAAATGGAAAAGTCTCTTTTTAAAACTTGTTTTGTTAGTTTTAATCTTTTAACTTTATGCATCAAGCAAAAATTTAATTATATGCAACATTCTCTGACTTGAATAAATTAGTTTAACATTTAAACCTATTTTCTGCACATTCCAGCATATAAAATATTTTTTGTGTGTGTTTACACTCACTCTTTCAAATAGATGCAAGTAAAACACAGCAGAAAATAAATAAAGTCACAGACTAGCGGTCCTGTTGCTCTATTTTCACCTGTAAAGCAGGAGTAGGGTAGGCGGAGGTTTACCCTGGTGCAGGTGAGCCGCAGCAGTCAGTGGAAGAATCCGCGAGTTTCTCTGTAAATTTCCCATTACGTCATAGCGCACTCGGTGCTTGCTTGGAAGTTTAGGGGTTTTTTTCGCTGTAAAAAGAAGTTTTCTTCCCACGCACAACGGACACTAATGTTTTTGTCACTTTTTATGGAATCAAACTCAAAATAAGGTCAGTACGTCCACGCTTTAAACGCTGCATGCTCATACTCTCTCCCGTACTCGATATATGATCCATTGTTGATCTGTACACAGCTGTTGCCACGAACGTTGCACTTGCTTACGTCACTGTCATGAGACATTCTCGCAAAAAAATCACGGTTTTAGTAACGCAGTAACGCAGCGTTCCTACGGGAAAGTAACGGTAATCTAATTACCGTTTTTGCAATAGTAATCCCTTACTTTACTTGTTACTTGAAAAAAGTAATCGGATTACAGTAACGCGTTACTGTAATCCGATTACTTTTTTGAGCCCATCCGATTAATCCGATTACTTTTTTGAGCCCATCAGTTAAACAATATTGTTTGCTCTGGGTCTAAACAGCGCGTTGTGTGTGGCATCCTCTTTTGCGCATGCGGGCCGCTTTGAGGGTTCACACTAGAGCGCGTTTGCTGTCGCATTTTATTTGTAGTGTGAACAAGCAGACAAAAAAATCGGATTTGATAAAAAAAAATCGGAATTGAGCATTAAGACCTGCAGTGTGAACGTAGCCTAAGTCTGTGTCCTTGCATGTGTAAGTTCCTGTTTTATTTTGTAGGTCTGTGTCTCTCGTCAGTGTTTCTAGTTTCACTCCCCTTGTCTTGTTATATCCAATTACTCCCAGCTGTGCCTCCCTCCTGTTTCCCATTTCCTGATTGCCCTGTGTGTATTTAAGCCCTGTGTTTTCTTGTGTGTGTTGCTGGTTCGTCTGTGTATCTTCCTCCGTCTTCCTGTAAATTCTCCCCGCGTTGTTCTCCCTGCATCTCTATTTCATGTTTCAAGGTTTCAGGTTACTCTTAGGTTTTGGTTTTGTCCACCACGTTCCTGTTTGTTTCACCTTCATGTTAATAAAGCTCGTTCACTTCCGAAGCAGTCTGCATCTTGGTCCTTTAACAATTCACACGCGGCTTGCCCCGGCAACCCGTGACACCATCAGACATATGAGAAGGGAAAGGGCATTTGTTGAAGGTTTTAAGGGGGCCAGGTATGACGTTATTTTCTTATTACTCAGCCTTTACCTACATGGAGTCACCGGAAGCAACTGCAGGCTGCAGCATGTGAAAAATTAACCAATTCATTAGTAATATGCAGAAACCCGCATATCTGATTTAATTACTCATTAACTGAAGCTGTTGGTATGATGTTCCAGATCATGGTTACACTTACATAAACTCCACAGAAAGACCAAAGCTGACCGGGTGACTTGAATCATGAACCTTCTTCCTTTCAGGTGACAGAACTTTAACAATAATCATATTAAAAGTAATATTATATTAACATTGCCATTAAAACAACTGTAATATTAAGAATAACATTCTCACAGCAAGAATGTTAGTTGGAATTCTTAATTCATATACAGTGTAGTACAGACCTTCACCTCAGTCCCTCTAGAATTTCCCATGTGAGGACAGTCTGGCAGCTGGCATCTCGGCAACTGTCTTGCATCGTCTGGCATTCACCCTGCCTGCAACAGCTGGAAGGGAGCAGACTGACAGTCACAGACAGCAAAGATCAAAGAGACGTAAAGATGGAGGGACAGAGCCCATCTGTCAACCTAAGCAGTCACATCCTGTTCAGTGCTGTACAATGACATCTGGCCACAGCCTTCTGCTGCAGCTTGGCATAAACTCAACAAATGTTTTAAAACTGATTATTAGCAATTACCAATGCGAGGTCTAACAGTAATTCAAGACAAGAGAGCCAAAAGAAAAATCCCTTTATTCTTAAAGTGACTGTAAAGAAAGATAACTTGGGACATCACTTGCTCAAATGTGCTTTGCACTGAATAAAGGTGCAAGTCTGATAAAAGAATGTGCACAAGCACTGCAAAAGTTAGAACCCAATCTGATACCTGTAGCTTTATTTGAATTTCTAACTAAATTATATAGATTCCTAAACTGTAAACTCTCTCTCTCTCTCTCAAAAGTAATTTATGGTATGGAGTGTGTGTGTGTGTGTGTGTTTCAGCAAATCCTCATTTACAGGATATCATCTAACCTTCGCCTTTTCAGGGAAAACATTGACATTTATTTACTGGCAACTTATTTTTTTTGTACAGACTACTAAACAAGAAAACATACTCAAAAAGTTTTTGTCAAATATTTGCAGGTTTATAGAAGCGACACCCTAGTCTGTGGATTAATTTTTGAGCATATCTTTGCACTTCCCTACATGCAACACACGCTGCTATAGTAGCCATCAACCATGCCTGCTGAGATGTAGCTGCCTCCATCTACCTGGCCTTTCCGTTGCATCTGTGTTACATGGATGTATGACAGCCCTGAAGCAGTCCACTGCCACCAACTCGAATCACTTGACGTCTTCATGTATTTATGACTCTATTAAAAATCTGCACAAGGACAACAGGGTGGTGTTCTAGGACATTTCCATCGTCCTTCTTGTGCTCCCATCTTACTCCCTCGGTCTCTTCACAGCCTCCCCGTCATTAACTGAGATTTATGTAACCACCCGCTGATGGGAAGTAGATAAATGTGTGGTTAATGTAAAAATTAGTTGGACAATTTGTGGTCAACATGGAAATTTTCTGTCTTTTTTCATTTTTAGATGGCATGTATGTCACTTATCACTGACATTTGCTGGATGAATTATTGCAGGTTGGAGTCTGTCTTCCTTTAACCTGACATTTTAATGAACTGTCTTATGATAGCAATGAAAGGGGAATGTTTGAGGATTCATTACATCCCAAGAACAATTATATATTTGTAAGCATTTCGGAGTAGGTTAACAACACAGAGCATATGTTAAGCTGCAGTATTCTTCACAAAGCCGTTTTCCTCGCTGTCGACAATTCTCTAAAAAACAAAAAAACAACAACACCGTCATGTGAAACGCTCAGCCTACGCTCAAAGTTGCTGAGTTGATGACCTTTTCACACCAGAGCTAAAGTATGTGAACAAAATAGTTTTCATGAGGTCAAAGCGGTTACAAATTCATGCCTCTCACATGTACACAAATACATCAGTGCAGCTTTTTGTTGCACACTGAGTTCAAATGTGCCATTTCACCTTCAGTCATGCTTAAGAAGCTGCTGAAAGCAGATGTTTCAGTTAGTGTTGTAAATCTAAAGCTTTTTTTTTTTAAGATTTCCTGCTTGAATTTATTTTAATGTCTACATCCAGCTTTCTCATTTGATACAGATAGCGCCTGCTTGAGTTGACACAAAGTACTGTCCGCAAGTCTTTATCAGCCCCTCATTTCTTTATATTTTTCTTCCAAGGAGCCAAACTTTCTTGTAATTTTAAAAAAATGGACTACAGGAATACTTGTCTAAGCTTTCTGGAGGTCTTTCGAAGTTTGTCTTTACACATCAGGTACTTTTTCACTCATTTTAAGAAGAATGAAATCTTTTAGTTTATTAATCCATTTAACACTGACCTACGAATCATTCAAGCATAAAAAAGCACTAAACTCGTGATAAACCAGTCTTCTGTCTACACATAACTGACAGCTTAGAAAAGAAATCAGAATCAGAATCAGAATCAGAATACTTTATTAATCCCTGGGGGAAATTATTTTTTGTTACAGTGCTCCATTATAAACCAACATTAAGACAAGACAGACAATACGCTAACTAAGAATAGTACAATATATACATATATATACATACATAAGTCACTCATAAATAAATAGCTGGAAAAGAAACGTGTAGTTGTAGCAGTAACCAGTGTGTTAAGTGGATGCGTTGTACAGGGAGATGGCCACAGGCAGGAAAGATTTCCTGTGTCGTTCAGTGGTGCTTTTCGGTAATCTCAGTCTCTCACTGAACGAGCTCCTGTGACTGACCAGCATGTCATGGAGTGGGTGGGAGGTGTTATCCAACATTGTCTTTATCTTGGACAGCATCCGCCTCTCCGACACCACCTTGAGGGAGTCCAGCTCCATCCCCACAACATTACTGGCCTTACGCATTAGTTTATTAAGTCTGTTGGCATCTGTGACCCTCAGCCTGCTCCCCCAGCATGCAACAGCATAGAGGATCGCACTGGCCACAACAGACTCATAGAAAATCCTGAGCATTTTCTGGCAGATGTTGAAGGACCTCAGTCGCCTCAAAAAATAGAGACGACTCTGGCCCTTCCTGTAAAGTGCTGTGGTGTTTTTAGCCCAGTCCAGTTTATTGTCAATGTGTACTCCAAGGTATTTATAGTCCTCCACAATGTCAACACTGACCCCCTGGATTGAAACAGGGGTCAAGTGTTTCCTGGTCTTCCTGAAGTCCACGATCAGTTCCTTGGTCTTTGCCACGTTGAGCTGCAGATGATTCTGCTCACACCACGTGACAAAGGAGTCGACCACAGCCCGGTACTCTGTCTCATCATCCCTGCTGATGCATCCAACCACTGCAGAGTCATCAGAAAACTTCTGAAGATGGCAGGTCTCTGTGCAGTGGCTGAAGTCTGTGGTGTAGAGGGTGAAGAGGAAGGGGGAGAGGACAGTCCCCTGTGGTGCCCCTGTGTTGCTGATCACCTTGTCAGACACACACTGTGGGAGACGTACATATTGTGGTCTTCCTATCAGGTAATCAACAATCCAGGACACCAGAAAAGCATCCACCTGCATCGCTGCTAACTTATCACCCAGGAGGGTCGGCCTGATGGTATTGAAAGCACTAGAAAAGTCAAAAAACATGACCCTCACAGTGCTCGCCGGCTGGTCCAGATGGGTGTAGACACGATTGAGCAGGTAGATGATGGCGTCCTCAGTTCCAAGACGAGGCTGATAAGCAAACTGAAGGGGATCCAGGTGTGGTCTTACTATGGGTCGCAGCTGGTCTAGCAGCCTGTCACAAAAACATATCATTTGTTCTGATTATTTTAGTTGAATCTTTAAAAATACCAAAGATAACACAGTTTGACAGATGTAAAACAGTATTTTTCACAAACAAAAGTATTGCGTTCAAAAGAGCTATTAGAAAATATCTCAGTAATGTGTGCAGTGGCTTGTTAACAAAATCTATGGAAACCAGACAAATGGAGGCCAAAAGAAGAAGTGGCAGGCCTAAAATCTATCAACAGCAGATAAACGGTGGCTGAAAATCATGTCCTTAAAAAATATCCTCACACAGGATCTGAGAGTGTCACAGTCCTGGGTCTTTAACACGTTGTGCTGAATGTTTGGACTTTCAAGTTCTGTTTTTAATGAAATATTTTCTGTTTCATTATTGGTTTTGTTGCTTACATTTTTCATATTGTTCTTTAATATTTTCAGGCTTGAGTGTTTACTGTTACTGTTACAGTTACTGTTTGTGTTATCTTTTTAACTGCCATAAATGTAAATTATGTCAGTTTGTTTAATTTATTTTCTTTATTTATTGTTGTTCCTTTTGGGGTAGGAACTAAGGTTCATTCTGTGTTGCGCACAGGCCTTTTTTAAGTGACGTAAAGGGAAGTAAAAAGCATGTGCAAAGAAGCTAAGTTAATAAGTTAACTAAGGCAGAAGAAGGAATAAATAAGCAGTTTAAAGTAAAAGAAAGCTGCAAAGAAGAAGAAATTGGGAATTATTTTCGTTAAGTTTTTGTTCCTGAAGCGTACTCATTCCCTCACGGTTACGTGCAGCCAGCGAGGTACGTTAACTGTGTTTGTTTATCGCGTATTTTGTTAACTTGGGTTTAAATGTTTATTTGTAATATTTATGTTTGGTCATTCTGTACTTTTTTGTAATAACAGTTTGACGGTGGATTTTATGGTGTTTCGGAGGAGAAGTGTGACGGAAGAATAAATCCATCTGTGAATGAAGAACCGTGGTGTCGTGTATTAACTGGAGGGAGTGATAGTCAAACTCGGACCTGCCCAGACTCGCCCTATCAGCGCAATTTCGACAGCTCATCAAGACGGGACACAGATAAGCCACTGTTTAGGACACACAGGTTCATAAGGTTTTCATGAAGACGTCTATAAGTCAGACTCTAAAGTTTTTGGTCTGAAAAGTGACACAAGAGTTGGAAACTAAAAGGGACTGTGTATAGCCTGGCAGCCACGGTGTTTCACGTATATGAATGTGCATTTACGTAAGAGATGTAAATTCATGTTCAGCTGAATAATTATAATTGGCTCTGAAAGGGCAGAAGTAAACTTTGTACATTTTGACAGAAATTCAGTTTGTATTTATGGTTCAGTGTCTTTTAAGAACTCTGTTAAGTGTACTTACTCTGTAATATTCTACATGTATGGGCTAATTTGAATGAGAGTGACTTCATTTAGTTAAGCTCATTCTTTCAGTATTCACAAATGTTGTTGCAGCTTGCTCTTGTATGCTGTCTGTGTATATCTATGTCTAAATAATCAAAATGTCACATACAAGTAAAGAAGCTCAGGGTGCAGCAGCTGCTCTGGAAGAAGAGACAGAGTTAGAGCAGACAGGTGAATCAAATATCGGGCAAAATATAGCACCACCTGAAGAGCCTCGTAGAAGTGAAAGAGCCCGGACATTAACAGAGAAAGGAAAGGAGTTTCAGAAAGAGCAAATCAAAGGGCTATTGCTTCGCTTTGACAGCAAATATGAACGATGGAAAGCTCTGATTAAGGTAGCTAAAAGATCTGTGTTAAAACAGGATCCTAGTGACATCCTACAAGAGCACATCACCAGTATTCAAAGGGAATTATCTGAGTTGAACATTGCTTATGATGATTACAGAAGAATTGATCAACCAGCCCATGACATGCGTCGCAAGATGGATAACTGCATCTCGATCACAAAGACTGTAGTGCAAAATGCTCAATCTGAAATGCAGGGAACAGCGGAGGAGTTGATTTGGCCAGATCATAGTTCTGTATTCTCATCCTCAGCCTCCAGTGTTTCACGTCCTGCCTCTAATGGTTCTAAAGCTTCTTCTATTCACTCAAGTGTATCTTCACTTAGAAGACAAGAAGCTGCTGCCGAGTATGCAGCTACACAGGCTGTACTGCAGATTATGGCTGAACAAGAGGGCCACCAAGAGAAACTGCAAAACCTTGAAGCTGAAGAGAGGTTGATCATTGCAGACCAAGAAGCAGCAGCATTAGCTCGTCGTCTTGAAGGAGAAAGGGAAGAAACTGAACGTAGGCTAGAAAGAGAGAAACAAGAGGCTGCTCTCTTAAAGAAACAGCAAGAAGAGAATGCTGCAAGAAGAAGGTCTGTAGAAAACCTAAAGAGAGAACTTGAGCGTTTGGAAAATTTGAAAAGGCTGAATGCAGCCAAAGCAAGGCTTCAAGTATATGATGAGAGTGAGCTCAGTCCAGCCCAAGGGAATGCTCCACAGAGCCTGGATCTACATAAGGTTATGCAGCCACTCAATCTGGTGAAGCCTGAGGACCAGCACTCACAACCACCAAAGGATGCAGTGCTAACACATGTGCTTCAAGATAGCACAGGAGAGCTTGTGAAGGTCTTAGCTGAGGCTATATCAGCAAATAGGCTACCCATTCCAGAGCCCACAGTTTTTAGTGGTGATCCACTCAAGTTTAACCATTGGAAGTCATCCTTCCAAACTCTTATTGAAAAGAAAAACATTCCAAGCTCAGAGAAAATATTCTTCCTCCAGAAATATGTTGGAGGAGCAGCTAGAGAGGCGTTAGAAGGTTATTTTCTGATTGGTTCAGATACTGCATATGTTGCTGCATGGGAACTCCTCAATGAGCGATACGGCCAGCTTTTTATGATTGCCAAAGCCTGCCGAGACAAATTACATGCCTGGCCAAAGATAGCGTCAAGAGAGAGCGCTGACTTAAGGAAATTTGTGGACTTTTTACGCAGTTGTGAATGTGCCATGGCTCACAATGAGAGTCTGCGTATTCTTGATGATGGCATTGAAAACCAAAAACTGACAGCCAAGTTGCCTGATTGGTTAAGCAGCAGATGGAACCGAAAAGCCACACAGTATCAGCTGGAGCATGGAAGGTTCCCAGATTTCAAGTATTTTGTAACTTTCCTGACCTTGGAGGCTAGTATTGCTTGTAACCCTGTTACATCTTACTATGCTTTGCGGCAAGGGGAGCCGGAAAGGACAAGATCTAAACCTCAGAATGTAGTGACCTCTAAGAACCAAGCAGCAAGTGCAAGGATTTTTACAACTAACACCACTGAGAAGAACATAAGCACATGTATGTTTTGTAAGAAAACAGGGCATGTCTTGCACAAGTGCCGTAGACTAACTGCAAGGCCAGTTGCTGACCGAGTGAAGTTCATACAAGGTGAGAAACTGTGCTTTGGCTGTTTGAGTCCTGGCCATCAATCCAAGAATTGCAGCAACCGGATGGTCTGCGACACCTGCTCAAAGCGCCACCCCACATGCTTACATGAGGATCGCTCAAAGCAAAAGGAAAATGACGAGACAAGTTGCAGTAAGGAAAGAAAGCCACAATCGCCGCAAGACACCACTCAAGAAACCACATCCAATAGAGTTGTGCATGATGGTAACAGTGCTCAGACTTCAGCAATAGTTCCTGTTTATGCATCAATGCCAAGTGATTCAAACAAAGAAGTCCTCGTCTATGCTCTGTTAGATTCACAAAGTGACTCTTCATTCATTCTTGAAGAAGTGGCAGATGCTCTTGATGTTAATGCAGAGCCAGTCAAGTTGAAGCTGTCCACAATGTCTTCCAAGGAGACAATTGTACCATGCAAAAGACTCAAAGGTCTACAAATAAGAGGGTTATCTTCTTCTAAGAAGATCACAGTGCCAATGGTCTACACTCGTGAATTCATACCTGCCAATCGTACACACATTCCAACACCAGAGACTGCAAGGGCATGGCCTCATTTAGAGCATCTTGCGGAACACATTGCCCCGCCAAAGAAATGTGAAATCGGTCTTCTTATCGGGTATAACTGTCCACAAGCACTAATGCCTAGAGAAGTTGTATGTGGTGAGGACAACCAGCCCTTCGCACAGAAAACTGACGTAGGCTGGAGCATAGTGAGCTATGGTGATCCAGGCGAACACTACAGTGATGCAATAGGAGTAAGTCACCGCATCATTGTAAAGCAAGTGACTCCTGAACCCAAAGTAACAAGTAAGTTGAAGAGCGAAGTTCATTATGTTTGCAAAACAAGAATTAAGGAGATGACTGCTCCAGAAGACATACTTAAGGTGCTGGAATCTGACTTCAGTGAAAGGCTTGGAGAAGAGGCAAATCTCTCGCAAGAAGATCTCCGGTTTTTGACTAAAATGAAAGAAGAAATTAAGCACAAAGAAGACGGACATCTTGAAATGCCTCTGCCTTTTAAACAGAGCAGGCCAGAGCTACCAAATAACAAGCCATGTGCTGTTCAACGCCTCATGTGCTTGGAAAAGAAGCTCAAGAGAGACCAGAAATATCAGACAGATTACATGAACTTCATGAAAGACATTATCAGTCGTGGTGAAGCAGAAAAGGTCCCAGAAGAAGAGCTTGATAAACAATCAGCTTGGTATATTCCCCACCATGGCGTATACCACCCTCAAAAGCCAGAGAAACTGCGAGTGGTCTTTGATTGCTCGGCAAGATTTCAAGACATGTCAATGAATGACTATCTTCTTACAGGACCAGAGCTCACAAACACCTTGGTGGGAGTTCTTTGTAGATTTCGAAAGGGCCCAGTCGCTATTATGTGTGATGTGGAACGAATGTTTCATCAATTCCATGTAAAGCCTGAAGACCAAGACTACTTGAGGTTCTTATGGTGGGAGAATGGTGATCTTGAGTCTCCGCCATCAGTTTTTCGGATGAAAGTCCATTTGTTTGGAGCAGCTTCCTCACCTGGCTGTGCCAATTTTGGACTTAAACATCTAGCCACAGAAGGTCAGGATCGATTTAACCAAAGCACTGTCAAGTTCATCCGAGGAAATTTTTATGTTGATGATGGACTGGTGAGTGTAAGGTCTGATGCTGAGGCAATCGAGCTGATCAAGGAAGCAAGAGAGCTTTGCAGCGTAGGCAAGCTTAGACTACACAAGTTCATTTCCAACAGCAAGAAGGTATTGGAGTCAATACCAAAGGAAGAGTGTGCAGACAGTGTCAAAGAACTGGACATAGATTTAGGGGAGCCACTCCTAGAAAGAGCACTGCGCGTGCAATGGTGCGTATCCTCTGACGACTTTCAGTTCAGAGTAACTGTCAAGAAACACCCAATGACGAGAAGGGGAGTGCTATCCACAGTAGCTTCCATCTACGATCCTTTGGGTTTCGTAGCACCGTTTGTTTTACGTGGGAAGTTGATCTTGCAACAGTTGAGTCGAGCGAAAGCTAGTTGGGATGAACCACTTTCAGAGGAGTGCAGATCACAGTGGCAGTCATGGTTACAAGATCTCCATAACTTGTGTCAAGTAAAGATTAAGAGGTGCTACATACCAGCAAGCTTCATAGATGTCAAGCAGTACGAGTTGCATCACTTCTCAGATGCTAGCTTCACAGGTTATGGGGAGTGCACTTATCTAAGAGCAGTGAACTCTAATGGCAGTGTACACTGCTCACTTGTCATGGGGAAAGCGCGTGTTGCCCCCACTAAGGTCACAACAGTTCCAAGGCTTGAGCTGTCTGCAGCAGTGGTTGCTGCAAAGATGGGTGCCATGTTAAAACATGAGCTTGAAATAGACAACCTTAAGGAATATTATTGGACTGATTCAAAAGTTGTTCTCGGGTACATTAATAATGATGCCAGACACTTTCATGTTTTCGTGGCAAATAGGATCCAGAGAATCAAAGCCACCACAGATGTCAACCAATGGTATCATGTGCAGTCCGAAGACAATCCGGCGGACCATGCTTCGAGAGGGTTATCGGCAGATCGGCTCGTTGCTTCGAATTGGTTCACTGGCCCAGACTTTCTGTGGGAAAGGGAGCTACCCACAAGAGATGCTAAGGTGGGAGAGGTTAGTGATAATGATCCAGAACTTCGAAGGGCTCAGGTGCTCAACACCAGCGCAAGGATAAATAGAACATTGTTGGACCGCTTGACTAAGTTTTCTGACTGGGAAAGAGTTGTTAAGGCTATTGCTTGTCTTAAACGTCATGCTAAGCAAGTTAAGGGTCTTAGTCCCAAACTCAATGGAAGTACAAGTGTTGAGGAAAGACAACAAGCTGAACTTTTCCTAATCAGATTGGTCCAAACAGAAGTATTCAGCAGTGAAATCAAGAATTTACAGCAATGCAAGGACGTAAAATCCAAAGACAAAGTAAACAAGCTATGCAAATTAAGTCCATTTTTGGATGAGCAGGGTGTGCTGAGAGTAGGCGGGCGCTTAACAAGAAGTGATCTTCATACACATGTTAAACATCCTGCTATTCTGCCAAAAACAAGTCACGTGTCTTCTTTATTGATCAAGCATTATCATGAGAAAGTACAGCATCAAGGAAGAGGTATGACTGTAAATGAGTTGCGATCTAATGGGATATGGGTCATTGGATGCAGCAGTGCAGTTGCCTCACATATCTTTAAGTGCGTCACATGCAGAAAGTATAGAAGGAACACACAAGATCCAAAAATGGCAGATTTGCCAGAGGACAGAATGGAAATGACCCCTCCATTCACATATTGTGGCATGGATTGCTTTGGACCATTCTATGTGAGGGATGCAAGAAAGGAACTGAAGAAGTATGGTCTTCTCTTCACTTGTATGTGTTGCAGAGCTGTACATATCGAAATGCTTGATGACCTCAGTTCAGATGCTTTCATCAATGCATTGCGCGTATTTATTGCAATACGTGGGAATGTAAGACAGTTGAGATGTGATCAAGGTACCAACTTTGTGGGTGCAAAAAGAGAGTTCATGGACTCAATGAAGAACTGGGATCATGAGCAGGTGAAGAAATATGGCTGTGAGTTTGTAATGAATCCCCCATCATCAAGCCATATGGGAGGAATTTGGGAGAGGCAAATAAGGACAATCAGAAGTGTTCTAACAGCAATTCTTGATCAGTCTGCTAAAAGACTTGACACCGCCTCACTTAGGACTTTTTTGTATGAAGTGATGGCTATTATAAATAGCAGACCGCTGACAACAGAACACCTGAATGATCCAACAAGTCTTGAACCGCTCACACCAAATCACATTCTTCTGATGAAGTCTAACATCATATTGCCACCTCCGGGTCAGTTCGTGAGTCAAGATTTATACCTGCGTAAGAGATGGCGTCAGGTGCAGTTCTTGGCGAATGAGTTTTGGACAAGGTGGAGGAGGGAGTATCTTCTTAATCTCCAGCAAAGACAGATATGGCATGGGGATAAAAGGAACACCAATGTCAATGACATTGTTATTCTTCAAGAGGACAGTGCTCCGCGAAATCACTGGAGACTAGCAAGAGTCACAGAGGTGTACCCCAGCTCTGATGGAAGGGTCAGAAAGGTAAAGCTGTTGGTTAGTGACTCAACTTTGGACAAACAGGGAAAACGCACAACTAGGCCAGTTTATCTTGAAAGGCCAGTGCAAAAAATAGTTCTACTTGTTGAAGCAGAATAAGCATGTGTTAAACTGTTGTAAATGCTTATAACTTGTAGATTCAAATCTGCGAGGAAATCTCAAGTTGAGATTTGGTGGGAGTTTAACTGCCATAAATGTAAATTATGTCAGTTTGTTTAATTTATTTTCTTTATTTATTGTTGTTCCTTTTGGGGTAGGAACTAAGGTTCATTCTGTGTTGCGCACAGGCCTTTTTTAAGTGACGTAAAGGGAAGTAAAAAGCATGTGCAAAGAAGCTAAGTTAATAAGTTAACTAAGGCAGAAGAAGGAATAAATAAGCAGTTTAAAGTAAAAGAAAGCTGCAAAGAAGAAGAAATTGGGAATTATTTTCGTTAAGTTTTTGTTCCTGAAGCGTACTCATTCCCTCACGGTTACGTGCAGCCAGCGAGGTACGTTAACTGTGTTTGTTTATCGCGTATTTTGTTAACTTGGGTTTAAATGTTTATTTGTAATATTTATGTTTGGTCATTCTGTACTTTTTTGTAATAACAGTTTGACGGTGGATTTTATGGTGTTTCGGAGGAGAAGTGTGACGGAAGAATAAATCCATCTGTGAATGAAGAACCGTGGTGTCGTGTATTAACTGGAGGGAGTGATAATCTTGATTTATTGTGTGGATGCTTTAAGGCATCCACACTATTGTTTTCCTGTTTCTCTTTATTCTTTATCTTTATTATTATTCCGGGTGTTTCCGTACACTTTTCGCCGTGGAACTACTTCCACAATTTTCAGCCGATTTTCACCGTTCAAATTTTAAACTATTCTGCTATTTTTGCTAATGCCGGCTATATCTTTTGGTATTTTTCACTATTATACTTTTTAAAATATTCCACTTTTTTCCTTTAATTTGTCCCATTGAAATGAATGGGAAACTTCCGCAATTCTGCTAAAACTTTCTTGTTTTTGCAACTTAACTACTTCCTCATATTTTCACGTAGAACAACCATTCAAACTTTAAAATGTTAACAAATTATTGGGCTATTCAGGTATAAATCAGCTTTTTCAAATCTTTTACCGTTTTACTTTTATGCCTCTTAAAGTTTTGAGTTGCAAAATTTAGATTTTTCACAAAATACATGCGTTGTTATGGTTGCTATGCACTTGGCTTCCAGTGTGCCACTCTAGGTTTTGCAGTCTTCTCTTCATGTCCAAACAACTGTTTGCTACTTGCTGAATTTTCACTCAACTTCCACAAATTATACATCAAAATGTAGGTATTTTTGCTGGCTTTCAGAAAATGTCACTATCATTGTTGTGGGATTTATAGAATTTTGGCAAATCTCCTCAGACCAACACAAAGTCTCAAAACTCTCCATAGAAAGTCAATGGAGAGTTTGTTCAAAATCACCGCTGGATTTCTGTAATGAGAGGCATATTCGAATCGTCATATCTCCTTAACGAAGCGAAGTTAAAACATGAAGCTTGTCCCCGTATATCTTCAGACACTCCTGACGCTCACAATTCAAGAATGTTTTTCTCACCTATTACCGTTCTGAAATGAGTTGGACTTGTTTGAGGGTAGGAAATTCGTCCTTCGCTCAGATTTCTTCAGATTTCAAACTCTGGAAATGAACCACTTTTTTCTCTCGTCATATCTTTTTAATGGATTTCCACAGAGACCTGAAAATTTCCATGACTGTTCACCAAAGCCTGCTGTCTCTTACGGTGAAAGAATGATATCGATACTCCAAATAGATTTAGAGTTACAAAGCGTTGTTTGAGGGCAGGTCAAGGCAGTTTTTGCTTCGCTCTACTCAGTTATGGTGCATTAGAAGTCAAATATCTTTAATAATTCATATTTTAATGATAAATTGTCAACACTGAAAGATTCCCCCATCTCTTCTGAACAAAACGGTGTAAGAATGACCGTGCTAGCGCCTACGGTTAGGAAATTATGGTCATTTGTTTGAGGGGAGTCGTCACTATGAGAAATAGACTGCAAAAGTCCTGTGTCTCTCTGTGCTGCATGCACCTGTTTTGGCGGGAAAAAGTGCACAGGCTCTCTGATTGGTGGATTCAAATTCAGCAGCTCCCAGGCTTTGACCTAGAAACATACTTCTCTCTCCCTGTGTGTGTGTGAGTGTGTGTGTGTGTGTGTGTGAGTGAGTGTGAGTGTGTGTGTGTGTGTGTGTGTGTGTGTGTGTGTGTGTGTGTGACAGAGAGAGAGAGAGAGAGAGAGAGAGTCTTTTTATGGGATGATCTCATTGTAAGATTCAAATTCAATATATTTAGACTGGTTGACTGAATTGGATCTTGTGTGTGTGTGTGTGTGTGTGTGTGTGTGTGTGTGTGACAGAGAGAGAGAGAGAGAGAGAGAGAGAGAGAGAGAGAGAGAGAGACTTTTTATGGGATGATCTCATTGTAAGATTCAAATTCAATATATTTAGACTGGTTGACTGAATTGGATCTTGTGTGTGTGTGTGTGTGTGTGTGTTTGTGTGTTTGTGTGACAGAGAGAGAGAGAGAGAGAGAGAGAGAGACTTTTTATGGGATGATCTCATTGTAAGATTCAAATTCAATATATTTAGACTGGTTGACTGAATTGGATCTTGTGTGTGTGTGTGTGTGTGTGTGTTTGTGTGACAGAGAGAGAGAGAGAGAGAGAGAGAGAGACTTTTTATGGGATGATCTCATTGTAAGATTCAAATTCAATATATTTAGACTGGTTGACTGAATTGGATCTTGTGTGTGTGTGTGTGTGTGTGTGTGTGTGTGTGTTTGTGTGACAGAGAGAGAGAGAGAGAGAGAGAGAGAGAGAGAGAGAGAGACTTTTTATGGGATGATCTCATTGTAAGATTCTAATTCAATATATTTAGACTGGTTGACTGAATTGGATCTTGTGTTTGTGTGTGTGTGTGTGTGTGTGTGTGACAGAGAGAGAGAGAGACAGAGAGAGAGAGAGAGAGAGACAGAGAGAGAGAGAGAGCCTTTTTATGGGATGATCTCATTGTAAGATTCAAATTCAATATATTTAGACTGGTTGACTGAATTGGATCTTGTGTTTGTGTGTGTGTGTGTGTGTGTGTGTGACAGAGAGAGAGAGAGACAGAGAGACAGAGAGAGAGAGAGCCTTTTTATGGGATGATCTCATTGTAAGATTTAAATTCAATATATTTAGACTGGTTGACTGAATTGGATCTTGTGTGTGTGTGTGTGTGTGTGTGTGTGACAGAGAGAGAGAGAGAGAGAGAGAGAGAGAGAGAGAGAGAGAGAGAGAGACTTTTTATGGGATGATCTCATTGTAAGATTCAAATTCAATATATTTAGACTGGTTGACTGAATTGGATCTTGTGTTTGTGTGTGTGTGTGTGTGTGTGTGTGTTTGTGTGACAGAGAGAGAGAGAGAGAGAGAGAGAGAGAGACTTTTTATGGGATGATCTCATTGTAAGATTCAAATTCAATATATTTAGACTGGTTGACTGAATTGGATCTTGTGTGTGTGTGTGTGTGTGTGTGTGTGTGTGTGTGTGTGTGTGTGTGACAGAGAGAGAGAGAGAGAGAGAGAGAGAGAGAGAGAGAGAGAGAGACTTTTTATGGGATGATCTCATTGTAAGATTCAAATTCAATATATTTAGACTGGTTGACTGAATTGGATCTTGTGTGTGTGTGTGTGTGTGTGTGTGTGTGTGTGTGTGTGTGTGTGTGTGTGACAGAGAGAGAGAGAGAGAGAGAGAGAGAGAGAGACT
Organism: Perissodus microlepis; assembly: GCF_051167445.1. Classification (NCBI taxonomy): domain Eukaryota; kingdom Metazoa; phylum Chordata; class Actinopteri; order Cichliformes; family Cichlidae; genus Perissodus; species Perissodus microlepis. The sequence goes on from NC_140464.1 coordinate 16,581,204, forward strand.
TTTTATGGGATGATCTCATTGTAAGATTCAAATTCAATATATTTAGACGGGTTGACTGAATTGGATCTTGTGTGTGTGTCTCTCTGTGCATGCGTGTTTGCATGTGTGTCCATATTTGTGATTCTGTGGCTGTTATATTTTTTTTGCCGATTTTTTTCATTTAACAAGTATATTTTAGGGACCCTCAGCATGTTCAGCATTTTTTCAGCTGTCCATTTTGCTTTTCCAATTTTTCTGTTTAAGTTATCACTATTGTGCTAAATCATACTATTTCTGCTATTTTATAAGATTTGTGTTAATTTAGTATTTCTGCCAAATATAGTATTTCTTATTAATTATAGTTTTTCTACCAAATCATAGTACAGTATTTTTGCCTTTTATAGGATTTTTATAGGATATTTATATTGCTTAATATAGTATTTTTGCTTTTTATTGGATTTGTGCTTAATATAGTATTTGTACTTTTTATAGGATTTGTGCTTAATATAGTATTTCTGCTTTTTATAGGATTTGTGCTTAATATAGTATTTCTGCTTTTTATAGGATTTGTGCTTAATATAGTATTTCTGCTAAATGTAGTATTTATGCTTAATCATACTATTTCTATATATTTCTGCCAGGCAGCCAATCCTCTGTGAGGACTCAGACATTCAAATGCACATATCAGGGCCTGCACGGCTTCCCAGCAGCCAATCATGTCTGAGGTCTTCCGTTTCTTCTCTCGTCATATCTCAGCGACGGATGTACAGAGAGCAATGAAAACGCGGTCAAAGTACACCAAAGTCCGCTGATTCAGCCAGTACAAGAATTATGCTTCTAGTCCACCTAGTTTTTGAGTTGCACAACGTTTTGTAACTCCAAAAAACGGCGCTTTTTGCCTCTCACTGTGATCTAATTCTGACTGCTCATCACCCTGTTTTTCAAGGCGCCAGCTCTCTTTCCCAGTGGCGCAGTTGGTAATGACACGGGTCTCCAAGCCAAACGTCGTGGGTTCGATTCCACCTTAGTCAACAGGTTTTTTCCCTACAAATTAATACACTATCACAGACCAGTAATTCATATTCATCATTTATTACAATTATGCAAACTTTTAGCATTTTACCAGCTTTTCTAATATGGACCTCACATTCTTGTTAACACTCCATGGCACAAATACTCTTCCCTTTAGGCTCTGTGTATGTGTGTGTGTATCAATATTTCTCCCATTTTAAAGTATTACTCCTCCATAATTGTATTTCTGTTAAATCAAAGTACTTTTACTACATCTTGGTACTTCTGCTCAATCATAGTATTTCTGCTAAATCATAGTATTTCTGCTACTTTTTGGTACTTGTGCTTAATACAGTATTTCTGCTTTTTATAGTATTTGTGCTTAATATAGTATTTCTGCTAAGTTATAGTATTTGTGCTAAAACATAGTCTTAATTTAAAATTACAATATTCATAGTTCATCACAGTGTCTCTGGTAAATCACAGTATTTCTGCTCTGTTGTACTATTTTTCTAAATCATAGTGTTTCCGTAATGTTTAAGTATTTTTGGCTAAATATATTCTTTCTGTTATCTTATACTATTTCTCCTAAATTCTTGTATTTTTGAGAAGTTATCATGTTTCTGGTAAGTTACAATATTTCTGCTAAGTTCTGCTGTGCTATTGTATTTCTGCCAAGTATTATGTTTCCTCTAAGATATTGCAGTTCTGCTAAGTTATTACATTTTAGCAAAGTTCCTTTGCTTCTGCAAAGTTTTTACAATTTCTGCAACTTTTCAGCTTTTTCAGCTAGTTTTTGCATACAGCTTCAGCTTTAAAGCATCCACACTGCATTTTCGCAGGAAATGCAAATTTTTCTAGTTTTTTTAGTGTTTTCCATCTTATCCTGCCGTGTCTGTTTCCCTGTGTCCGTTCTTGTGGCTGTATTTCCTCATTTACCTAAGGTTTTCACTTCTTGTTTTATTTGATCAGTCTTACAGTGTCTTGTGTTTTGTTTACTTCCCTGCTGTCTCGTTGTTTTAGATTATTACCTCCACCAAGGAGGTGTCGTCATTTTTATCTGTAAATTCAATAGCTTGAGGAGTTTTGAATGAATTCTCATAAAACTTTGTAGGGGTGTAGAGCGGGGTTATGTTAACAATCCATTAAAATTTGGCTTACATCCACCAAGGTCTTCAAGGTCAACCTAACGATTTATTGGTCAAAAATTGACGAAAAGCTTTACAGCTTAGAAACTTTGATTCTTACAAGTGTGGTATGTATTGTGTACATATAGAAAGGACCTAAAGGTCAAACTGATAACGATTTTGTATAGAGCTATTTGAAACTTACTGAGATTGTTTTTATTGCCAACATAAGGGCATATAGGGATATTAGATTTCAGATTAGACCTTTGGACCTTTGGCCTCTTCTTCGAGGTCATATAAGGTCGAGCTTTCATAAAATGTCTTTCATATTTACAATGGTGCTTAAAATCTGCTGTCTTTCTTTGTTTTGGCAACATTTAGGAAATGATACTGGCATATGGGGATTTTAAATATCACATTATAATTTGGATCCAAATATTATGTCACATTTGGTCTCTAATCCCATTTTTGGATTTCACATCTGCTTTTCTTTCAAGTTGACTCCAAAATATATCTTGAGACAAAGAGAGTGAGCAGAATTGGTGGAGGTTTGTGCTCTTTGAAAAATTCTTGTTGTCACCTGGACCTCGTTACACTCCTGTGTCCATTTCTTCTAATGACCTTTTGTGTGTTTAAGTCCTGCTTTCCTTTATCCTATGATGTTGTGTCTGCTAACCTCCTCTCTGTTTATCCAGACAGTTTTAGATTCTGTTGACTTTGTTTATGGACTTTTAACAAGTCAAAATTGAAGCTCACTTTTGGTTTCCCAGTCTCTGCATGTCTGCATTTGGGTCCTAAACTTTGCATCCATGACTACTTCAAAATGGTCTCAGTATAAGGGTGGCTGTCAACAAGCCATTTTTAAGGAAGGGAAACGGGGAGAAAAGGTTGCGCTGTGCCAAATTACGTAAGAACAGAAAATCAGTGGCAAAAGGGCTTATGGAGTCATAAATTCAAATAGTTTACAGCACTCCTTAATAGATCATGTAGTATCTATTATGGATCGTGTCAAAACGCATGGAATTAAGCAGAAAAGTGCTGCCAGAATGAAATTCACCGTGAACCATCTGGGAAAACATCTGACTGACTTCATTTTTCAACATGACAATGATCCCAAAACACAATGCCATGACAGTAAAAACATACCTAACCTTGGAAAAAAAAAAATAAAACCACACACAATGAAGAGCTTTGAATGTCCTTCAACAAACCTGGAAACTATTCCTGAAGGCCACCTAATAAAATGACAAGAAAGCTTGCTTATGAAAGTTCAGCCTCTACTGAAGAATAAAGGTGGTTATACTAAACATTGATTAAGCTCATTAGAGCTTTACAAACTCAGTTTTTTGTTTGTTTTTTTTTCTTTATATCCCGTTTCAATAAATCACTGGCCTCATGTCCTGTTTTTTCTAGTAAATTAAAAATAAATGACTGGGTGGCCCAAGACTTTTGCAGAGTTCTGTAGAATTTTTTTACAATCACAGAACACTGTCACAATTCAACCAATCAGAGCCAGAGTACTAACATCTAATTCCCACAGATTTGATGGTAAAATGTAGTTTTCTTGATTTATGAGATAAATATTAACTCATTATTTTCATTATGCTTAAAAATGGAAGATATGCTGTAATATGTTTTGAGCCCACATATAAAAACAATAACTGAAAAAAGTAAAACTTAACAAAGTATGCTTAAGTAGAACATTCTGTATATATTAAATAATGTTTCAACAAACTTCTCAAGACCCCTCTGAGCACCTCAGCAAGTACAATCATTATGAAAGTAAGAAATATCAATGGAGGTTATAGCAGCCTATTCACCAGTGTACTCATTATGTTTGTCTAAACATACTGGAGAGAAACATCTTGGAGCAAATTAGCGTCTAAATTGATGCAACTTTGTCATTATGTAAAGAACCTCAAAATCTAAAGATTTATTCATCCGTGCTGTCAAAAGGAGAGTAACAAACTGCAAAGAAAAAGCTATTATTTATAAGCGCACAGTAGATTGTCAGCAATACTGCTGTGAAATGGCTGTGCTGACATAAGTTTTGTGTATTCTTATGTGCACTGGATGGGGAAAGACTCGAGGTTTTGTGCACAAACAAACTTTGAGGCTTAAAAGAGCAGTTGCAGTAGCTGTAATGTCTAAAGTTTAATCTGAATAGTTCATGTTTTTACCTGTTTGAAAAATATCTGAATATAGCCAACATCACACTTATTTAATAATGCCACAAGGGACATATTTTCTAATAGCTTGGGCAACTAAAGTCCCTTTGGTTATTTGTCACTTGTACTCTTTAATAACTTGCATCAAAATCATGTTGTTCCAAAGGACTAAAAAGAGATTGAAGTCACCCCAGTCTAAGTATAAACACAACAGAGCCACCAACAGAGGCGTTCACAGCTGGACAAGTTAAGTAAGATATATTTAAGAAAGCACTGAGCGTAAGGTGATCCAACAACTGTTTAACAGGCAGCTTCCACCACAGGTTCACAGACATCAAACAAATAAAAAATCCCCATAAGAAAACACATTTCACAAATACATGGTAGAGGCATGACTTAAAATGCACAAACACATACACACACAATATTCTCTGAAGGCCATCCACCAAAGCCATTAAAAAGCAGTGATAATGACTACACTAGCCATGCTTGCTTTGGGAAACCAGGCCTGAGGGGCCCCAGGGACCTACTGAAGAGCTGCTTCAAAGCTGCGCCAAAATAAGTTACAGAGTATTATGTATGAGAGGTTGCAGCAATGAACAAAATATTATACTAAGTGTGAAAAAAAGTTAGGACATACAAGGAGTGGTTCCACCACCTCATATAGTTGGCATCTTTGCACAGGGGTGTGTGCAAATGTCATGGATGATATGTTGAAAAGAAAATTCAATGAAGAACACGGGCCACGGACCTGTGTTATTTAGACCCAGAGTGAATACCTGTCTAATCAATCAATGAGAAACCCTTTGGCACGTGCTTTCATCCAGATACACACAGACACAGTGCAGAGAGAGTCCTCCCTGCTCTTCCCCCATATTCTCCATTTACAAATTAAGACAATTATTACTTCCCTTGTGCTTAAACTTGCATTGATTTGGCTTACATCCCATTTTACCTCCAACCTATATGCCTTATGGACACGCTTTAATGTGGACAAATGCACAAATATATCTGAACCAAATAAGTGCAAAATGCTAATTAAAGCCACTGAGACCATATAGAGCACGCTGGCAAAACAGATGTAGCGGCCAGCCTGAGATGAACGGAGATACATACACACACACAGCCTGATCATCGCTTCGAGGCACACAATCTTTTACAGCAGCGTATGTTAAGTCGTGGCTGTACATCAATCTTTTTGCCTCTTAATGTTTTTACCTGTAAACACACAGGCATGCACTCAAAATAAACAAAGCTGTATATGCACAAGTACTTTGACACACGTGAGTACAGCCTTGTATAATTGGCTGGCTTCTCTGGGACAGGGCCTTGGGTGGGGCTCAGATGATGGGGAAAAATGTTGATGTGTCTAAAACACCTCAAGAAATGATCTATTTTCTCTCTACTTTATATTCCTTTTGTGTCACTCCCTTTTTATGCTCTTTTTCTCTCAATGTTCTTGTGATAAATGAGTCTCTTGGACCGTGCGTGTTGCAGTATTAAATCATATGCACCCCTTTTCCAACACAGCATCTAAACAACCTTCTCTCAGAGAGCGAATATGGCTTCCAAGGGCAAACACAAACTCTTTTCTCTTTATGTCAAATGTTGTGTATTGTTGAACTTGACTTCTTCACATTAACCAGCAGTTTCCCCGGGCTATCAGCACAGTGTCCTTGTAAACGTGTGCCCTAGGAAAATGTGAAGTGGAGAGTGTAGTGTGATTAGGTCTGAGTCAAAATACCTCTGGCTGCACTGCAACTGACTTCTGCCAGTAAAAGAGTAGGAGGTACAGAAAGAAGTGAAGCAGATAGATTATCATAGTTAGCGTTGTATTTAGCACTATCACTTACATTAACACAGAATCCTGGAAAGCTCAAAGTTCCCTGGAAAGAGTTTATTGCTGACAGCAATGATTGAATTTTGTGCCGCTTGAAGCTCATTGGTTTCTGGTGTATGTGAGGGCAGTGTAACAGAAAAGCTAATTTATGTAAATATCTTTTATTAGGCTTAATTGCTTTTTTTTTTTTTTAGAAAAGGCAGCAGGTCAAGAACATGACTGATTTCAGTTTTCAGAAGTAAAGGTAAGGAGGTACTTATCACTCCATGAAAGGCTCTGTGGGCAAAAAGCCCAAAAACATGATAATATTTTTTCTACATGTAGGATTTTTTGTGCTATATAATAGTAATTTAATATATATATATATATATAAACCCTGTATAAAAGAACCAAGCCAAAATCTCAAGTGGAAAACACTGCATGGGGTCAGGAAGACCTTTGTCTGTAAACACAGTTCTGTGTTGCATCCACAGCTGTGAGCTTGATATCAAACTGCTGCCTTCTCATGGTCTTATATCAGATGCACTGAGGATAACGGTCCTGTGGTCTGAAAAGTAAAATTTGAACTTCTTTATGGGAATAACTGCTGAACATCCTTTAGAATAAAGAGGAGACGGTCCAACGGTCTAAAATTCAGCATCACTGATGTTACTGAGATGCATTAGTCCACATTGCATGGGTATCTTGCACATCTCTGCTAGCGCCATTAGTGTTCAACAAGATACATTAAATAGAAAAAAAGAATTGAGCCATGATTCTTAATCTTCTAATGTAATTGTTTTCAATCCCAGTCCCAGTGCCACAGGTGTATAAATGACAGTGGTAGTTTACAGTACCTACAGGTACTGTAAAAAGATGCCACACTTGCAAATTTTGAATTCAATTCACTTTTATTTATATAGCACCAATTTACAACAGCAGTCACCTCAAGACGGAAGAGCAAGACAGGACAACAAGTTAGTTGGTGAACTTTCATCCTCCTAAATATTCCACGATCAACTGTGAGTAGTATCATGGCAACGTTATAGAGCGAGGACGTCTGTAATTGCTGAGGCACGCGATGCGTAAAAAATTGCCAACGTTGACAATGCCAAACTAATCCTTCGTCACCCATTGAAAACATTTTTTAGCTTTATGAAAGAAATAAAAATATAAAGTGGGCCTTCAGCAGATAAGCAGCTTAAATTTCACTTTCAAAACTATAGCCAAACACTTACAGAGTGTTAAAGGAAAAATGATGCAACACCGTGATAAACATGCCCCTTTAAAATTTTCTTTGAAAAGTGATATTGACATCAAATTTAAAATGAGCATCATGGGTTTCAGAATTGTATATGCGGTTGTTGTCCTATTTTCAATTATTGCGTTGTGGTTTTTTTTATTTTATTTTATTTTTGCCACCGTCAACTCTTTTGGAAACAGTTTCTTTTAAAGTTATGAAATAGAGCAGAGAATGTTAGAGGGAAAAACTGTCTTATTGAACCTGTCTCTGTAATGATAACACACCAGTATGAGCGTATTTAGACACTCATTACTCAGCCATATTGAGCCATTTAAATGGAAGTATGGTCTTTATATGAGCTTCATCTCACTCTAATTACTGTCACATTATGCTTAAATATTTGGTAGGAAGATAAACTGCACACTTTATTCCACACTTATCTGTGAATTACCTGTGTGTCCTGATAACTGACCTTGTTTCTCCTTTACTTGTTTCAAATAGAAAAGAAAAAAAAATCAGTACTGTACAAAAGTTTTGAGTCACTGTTCTTTAGATATATTTTGCTAGGAAAATGGGAAATGTAGTAATGCAAACAAAGTTTGTGCAATTCTAATGAAAATGTTGAAAATCAATACTGTGTATGAACACTTTTATTCTTTGTTCAGAGATTGAACTTTCTTAGCAAAGCTTTCATCTAATTTCTTTAAGTTTTCTTTAGGAATCGTTCTCCTGGCTTCGTAAAGGATGTTCAAAGCTCTTCTTTGGATCTTGGCTATCTTTTGTTCTGTTCTCTGTCAAGGTGATCCCACACTGCTTCAATAACACTGAGGTCTGAGCTCTGGGGAGGTCATTTCATTACTGGCAGTCTTTGTGTGCTGTTCTATCCAGGTGTCCTTTTCTTGCACTGGCAGTGTGTTTGGGATCATTGTCATGCTGAAAAATGAAGCCGTTACCATTTCTTAAGGACATAACTTTCAGATACTATTCATGTGCACTGGATTGTTCGTTTTTTTTTCACCATACTTGTCCACTTTCCTCAAATCTGTTTTAGGGACATACTGCACAACATGACAAGGTATGCTAGGTTTCTGTCAAAACACTCTTTGGCTTCACCTTGTTGCAAAAATACTATTTTATACCTGCCAACTTATGTTATCTTTGACATTTTTCATAGATTCTGTGAAAGAAATTGGATAATGTGTTTTTGTGACATGCTGCTAGTTAGAAAGTGCCTAAAGATACAAATTAAAGTTGGTTCAGACACAGATTGTCTGTTGCATAGACACAGCACTGGTTCATCCCTTTAGAATGTGTCTGTTTTATACTTGAATTGGTCAGTGTAAGTGGCTTACAAAAAACAAACAAAACAATCTTCTGAAAATGGTCAAGTACGAGGATTAAACTGAAAATGAGTGAAAATGCAGCCAGTGTTTAAAGGCAAACTTTGACCTTCAGGAAGCCTGGAGCGCCATTGCTCCAGTTTTTAAACACCATTTTAAAAACTATGGTGTTTGGTGTACGGTGTTTAAAAACTAATAGATGCATACAACATTTCTATGTTCATATTTATATTTTTCTGTCAATCCGGGCTAAATGTGTGTCAAAGATACTGAACATTTGATTGTAAAAAGGCCTCTATTCACTTCATTCATAACAGGAAAACATTTTAGTGATTAATGTTTTCATTTCATTAAACATATATGGAAGGTTTTATAATCTGGACAAGTTAAACAGTGCTCTCCATCACCACGATAACAACGCCAAATAAGGGAAAATCTTTTGCAGGTTTTCTTCAGAGTAAGCCGTACAGGATCATTGGCTCAATACCTTGCAAAAGGTGGTTTCTCCTTTAATCTTTTAAAGCTGTTTGAGACTAGGCAGATAAAATGAATGGAATTTATTTATTGTATTATTGATGTTTTTATGATAAAGTAAATTGTGTAAATCAGTGGAGTGGAAGCGTCATAACCACCATTTGAAAATCAATATCATAGTAGGTGTGTTCGTTAATAACAATCACCAGATATGCCTGATTAATATTTTTAGCCAAGGAATCTGACAAATCTGTGCCTTAGCATGGCAAAGTACTAAACAACCAGACTCACTCATAGACAGAATAAACTGTAGCAACATCACTATTTCATTCATATGCTTTTACTTTTATCCATCAAAAAAGATTGTACGTGTTTTAACTCAAATTATTAATTACTTTTAGAAGTATTATCAAAATGATCTGCACAATGCTTTTTGACACACAGATACAATTCTTTGAACTTTGGCATTAGCTGTACCTTCTTTGGAAACACATGCAGGAAACCATCAGAGGGAGGAGAGGAAGAATGACAAAACACCCTCAGTCGGTCCTTCTCCCTTTACTCCTGGGGCTGTGCCATTGATCCACCTGTAAGCAGTGCTTCTAGTGGTTTGAGAGAGAACACAAGGGGAGCAGGCACACAGACTAACTGAAGAGCCAAATGAAAATTGAGAGGCAATTTAGGCAGCCAATAGCTGAATGGAGTTCTTTATAAAACACTCTGAAGTCTCTGCTCGTGTGTGTTAGTCAGAGAAGAAAGACTATGGAAGAAAGAAAGAATTAGAGGGAAGGGACAGACATCAATTTGACACATTAGAAACTTGGTCATCTCACCCTTGGCATAGAAAGAACCCACTTTCTTTTTTCTCATTGGCTTTTACTATGCTTCCACCATTCTACTTCATCTCCACATCTCATCTTACTGTTCTCTTAGATCTGAGTGTTTTTGTGTTGCACTACTTTTTTTTTCCCAGTGGCAAGACCTGTGCCTGCAGTGGACTTCCCAGTGGCGCAAAGCCCCCATTAATGTTAGAAGGTTGTATGAGGCTTCAGTATGGTGTAACAAGTACAGTACAGTGGCATAATGCTCTCATCATCAATCAGAGAGGCAGTTTAGCTCTTTGGTTGTCATGCCACAATTTTCATTAGCTATTGTGTGTGTGCAGCTGTGCCATATTCAGTTCTTCCCTTCAGGGCAGCTATTGAAGGTACAGCGGTGTCATAAAACATAGTTCTCCTGTCCTTGGTCTATGACACATTACCCAGTGATGAGTGACATGACACAGGAAACATGTGAACAACTACATATCATATACTGTATAGTGATGTCAAACATATATGAGAAGACTGACACCACCACACAACTTTGTAATAAACCATGTGACCTGGCTGCTGACTTTCTATCTTCTATACCAGCAGTCCAGTACCAGCATTTTCTAACTGATGGGCTCAAATAAGGTCACTTTTTAAAATTTTGACCTTTTCCTCAAAATATGATTAAAGGTTATTTTGACATTGATTAAAGCAAAATGCCTATAGGTTTGGAGAGTTAAGCAACAAAATTAGTAACACGAAGGTCTCATTTTGGCCTGTAGGGAAATGTGGAAAATACTATAGAACTTTATTCCTACAAATTTGTAATGTTCAGCATGTTATTAGTTAGATGTATTGATGATGACAAAAATAGTCACAGTTCCTAAAGAAACCAATTTTGAGCTTTGGTTAGCAGTTTAAAAGTGTCAAATGTAATTATTTCATAGCGGCAAGTATGCAGTCATTTGAAAAACTAAGTACACCCCGTGATTTAGCAGCATGTCGAATCACCTTTCACAGCAATAACCAGTAATTCTGGTCTACTCTTCTTCAATCTTACTTCATATCATTGAGATTTGTGGACATTCATTCATCCACAGCTCTCTTATGGGCCCACCACAGCAGTTCCATCATGATGAGGTCTGGTCTGGAGGACGAGCAATGGTGTTGGGGCATTGCAACACCATTATTATTTTCTTTTAGTAGATTTGGGATAATTGCCTTGTTGCATGACTCAGTTTTGGCTTTAGCTGATGGACAGATGGACTCAAGTTATTCTCTAGAAATCTTTGGTATGCAGAGGGATTCAAGCAAAACAAGCTTGGCTGTTTTGCTTGGTCCTATGGCTGCAAAACAAGCCCAAATCATCAACCCGGCCACTGTAAAATATTTGGGTTTATATGCTGCGTTTGGTTTTTGCTAATGTGATGCTGTGCATTTTGGCCAAATATCTCCCCATTTGGTCTCATCTGTCCAAAATACATTATTTCAGAAGCCCCGTGGTTTGCAAACAGCCATGTGGTGTTCGGGGGTTTTTTGAGACAAGAGGCTTTTTCCTGGCAACCCTTCAAACCATACTTGTTAAGTCTTTTTCTAATTGAACTGCATGAACTTTAACATCTAATGTGCTGAATGAGGTCTGTATAGTCTGAATTTTCCACTCTTGGCAAAAATATGGCATTGTGCTAATACATCTGAGTCCTCCAGACGAGCAAATTCCCCAAACTTCCACTTTTATAGAGGTGATCAGACTTGTTAATAATCAATTAATCAATTTCGTCTGATTAGGCACACTCACCTGTTACCTACCCTCTTAATTCTAATGAAGCAGAAAGGATGCACTTAGTTTTTTACAGGACTGCATAGAGTCCTGTGAAAACTATATTTTTCACAAGAAAGTCTGCATCTCTAAACATTCTACTTTCTCTACCCTCAAAAAGAATACTTTCCAATGGTAATAATATTTTATTTATATCATTGCTCTGTATGCAACAGAGCTCCTCTCCTCAGCAGGATGTCCTAAGTAGAACTATGCTCTGTAAGACAGAAAAGTTGCTCTATTCAGACATGCATCCCTGCCTACTGGCTATTATAGCTCCACTAGCTAAATCATTAGAGTAATTTACTTACTAAGTGCTTGCTACTCTGGAAGAGTCAAACTCCCCCACCATTCCCCTCTGGCATTGGACCAGCACGCTCAGATTTCGACCCAGTCAATACAAATGGTCATTTTCTTGCAGCACCAAGCTCTGAAGTTCTCTGCACTCAGTTGTACTGTTTGCAATACTCCCAGCACCTGCACTGTAGCCAGCACACATGAAAGACTTTATATTAACAAAGGAAGCGAGATTGCATATTCATATTTTACAGTATTTTGTTTTCAGTGATTTTTTTCAGTAACACTATCTACTGTTATTAAAAGTGAGGAAATGGAAAATATATATTTTTTTTACTTATTTTAATCTATAACTACTGACAGTCTATTTATTGGGCTCGTTAGTGGTATGCTAATTGTGTTCCATTCAAGGTAAGACTCATTCTCAGTGAACCTTGCAGTTATTACCCACATAAAGTAAAACTCCACCAGTAAATTACAAGCATTAACTTCAGCACAGATGCCTGCAGTGGAATGCATGGCAAATGTCTCAAACACCTTCTTTTTATCTTGTGTTTTATAAATATCTAAACTACTAAATATTGACTCACTGCTCTTAACACATGAGCCTCAGTGTCTCAAGCACGGGTCAGACAGGAGGGAATTTCTGACAAAAATCAAATCAAAATGATGCATGCACATTTCATAGTGAGAGCTGATGTCTTTATTTATCAACTGAGCAATAATAGTACTAATACCGATATTGATAAAAATCCAAAAACTATCCATCCCTTTGGGTGACACAGCTGACATTTGGTTATGAAATGGCCTTTCAGTCTGTTTTCCTTTCAACTCCTGGTAATTTACACTTATATTAGCAATATATTGAGTCATTCAACATCAATCATTATTTTTATCCAACATGGAGGTATATATGTGGTCACTCAGGTACTATTAGTAATAATGAGCTACGTTCTGATAGGCACACTTTCCATTAAACTTTTCCTTAAAATAGTAGTAGTAAAGAAAATGGTAATCTTACTATGCAGAATATTGCATCATTTATATATCAGATTAACAAATTCGAATGAACAAGATTACTACTAAAAAGACAACCGTCATATTAATGGAAAGGCACAAAGAAACCACCAAACAGGAACTGAGAGCAGCAGTACTTTCAAATTCTAAACCACATGTTCCTTCACAGTCGTCTTTGTTCACCACCACAGTAGCATTTCCACACACTGATAAGACTTGACAAGTGTCAAGTACCATTTCCTCTCTGTCGCTGTCACATAAGGAGCATGAATGTGAATGACAAAAATCTGAAATTATGATGCCAGCAATGTTGCATATAAAGTTGATATAATCAAAAAGGAACAGTAGATTGCTGTAATTACAAACCATTATTACCAGTTTTACAACAGTATTTTTAATTTAACATATTAAATATGGATTAAATGTAAAAGATTTTTCACTTAAAATTGCATGATAAAACCCAACAAATAACAATACTTCTCTGCAATTTTAAGACAGATTAATTGTAATATAGTGATGTTTAACCATATTATTAGGTAATTTCATTGTTTTTCTTCTTCTTCTTCCGGTTATTGCTCTGTTTAGGGGTCGCCAGGGTGAATCAGCTCCATCTCACCCTGTCTCTAGCATCCTTTTCTGTCACACCGACCCTCTGTATGTCCTCCTTCACTACATCTATGAACATTCTTTCAAGTCTTCCTCTTTTCCTCCTTCTTGGCAGCATTATTGTCAACATCCTTTGTATAATATATCCACTTTCCTTGCACATGTCCAAACAATCTCACTCTTGGCTCACTAACTTTGTGTCTCAACTGCTCAACCTGAGTTGTCCCTCTGAAATACATATTTCTAATTTTGTCCATCGGTTTAACTCCTAATGGAAATCTTCAAATTCGCCACCTCCAGTTAAGCCTCCTGTCTTTTTGTCAGTACTACTGTCTCCATACCATACAATCATAGCAGGTCTCACTACCATCTTGTAAACCTTCCTTTCATTCTTGCTGGTATCCTTCTATCACAAATCACCCCGACACTATTCACCAGTCACCCCTCTCTGCCTGCACCCTATTCTTAACCTCTCTTGTGCACAATCTGTTGCTTTGGATGGTTGACCCCAGGTATATAAACGCGTCTACCTTCACTACCTCTGATCCCTGCAGCTCACTGTTACACTGTCTCCCTCTCATTCACACACATAATCTGTCTTGCTTCTATTTACTTGACTTTCTCTTTTCGCCAGAGCATACCTCGGCATTTCCAAACTCTCTTCCACCTGCTCCCTGCTCTCACTACAGATCACAGTATATCTTCTGCAAACATCACAGTCCATGAAGATGCCTTCCTGTCCATTTGTTAACCTGTCCTTCTTGTCCGTAATCAAGAAAGGGATCAGAGTCGTTCCATGATGTAATCTCACCCCCGCCTTGACCCCATCTGCCACTCCTACCACACACCTCACTATTGTTTTTACACATGTAAATACCGTTTATTAAACTAGAACCTACAAAAATATAGAAAAAAATACAAGATTTAATGCAGATTTAGGGCTACAGTATTTGAATATAATTTAATATATGCGTTTCAGATTTTCAGAACATTTTAATTACTGAAAATATCTGCATTTTTACAAGATGGTACAATTTTTTTCAGTATATTCAGCTGAAAAGGTAGCTCATCCTGATTAGATTTGGCCCACCCCCTCAAACACACACACACACACGCACACACCCACACACGCACACACACACGCACACACGTGCACACACGTGCACACAGATCACACATTTATGACATTTGCCAGTAAATCATTTAGTCAATTAATCAAATGTCAGCTGGGAAAAGCAAATGGCAGGTGCTGGCTGATAAGAGTGATTGCTTTTGGCACAAAATTAACAGATGGATACCCAGTCATACCTGGAGAACTTAACTAAGGACTGGCATTTTAGAGGAACATAGTGTAAGCACTTGAAAAACAGCACAAGTGTATTTGGCCTTGGATACTGACAACAAAGACATTGCAGTGGGCTGCGCTGTGTGTCACGTTCACCTTACTTTTTTTTTAACTGTCACAGAAATTCAAAAATATCTGGGCTTTTTGTCTAAATTTCTCTTTTTTATGTTTTTTATAACAATTTATAACTCTTTAAACGACACACCATTGATTGGAGTCTAAAATACAGAGAAAGATGTCTACAGGCATCACAGTTGCTGTTTGGCAGTTTGTTTTTTCTTTTTTCCATCCACCCTCTCTCTTCCCCTCTTTCCACTCTCCTCTCAGAACTAAGATTTGGTCCACAGCAGTGCGCCCATTGGCAGCATGGGGTTTTCATCCATATTCAGAAAAGCTCTTCTCTTGGGTTGAAGCAGTGTGCCAGGAGAGAGAGAGGAGAGTGATGCCATGCCTCAGGGGACTGCTGTGAGTGGCTCCATAGTCAGACTGGGCAATCTCTATATGGCTTTATTAGAAACAATGGCTTACTGCCACTGGGACATAAAGAGGGGTGACAGATGAAAGGAAAAAAACAGCATAAAATGTCTTAGTAAGTTGTGGATCAGCAGCAGCGTCAATGTACATGCGTTGGGGGCTGGCACACTATTGTCTAAGGTACTCCATCACTTGGTGCTTTGGCAATGGAGGTAGAGCGTATCACCTAAGATTCCTCATAGGTGCTCAGATTAAATTATATATCATTTCTTATCTAAATGCATCTGTAGTTAGAAAACAAATGTTTCCTCATACGATAAACATGATCACTCAGAACATCCATTAAAACCATGCCAGCATATCCACCAGATTTCGACAGATAAGGATTAAGGGTTCATATTTTTCATTTTTAACTGTTATATCTCTGTATAGAGAAAATACTAACATAGATCCAGTGTTAAGTACACTTGTATCTGTGTGCATAGAACTGTGAAATACATTATTTTCAACAGCCAGTTTGGGAAGCAACAAAAGAAATCTGGACGAGATCCGTGTGCACCCTCTAGTGTGCAAAAGACACACAAAACACCTCTGTAAATTTGAAAAAGATGAATGGCAACTGGATAACAGATGGCACCCTCAGCATTATGCACTGTTAGTAGCAGCACTAATTGCACCAATCTAAAAGATTAAGCTTTTTTGTTTTTGTTTTGGATAACTCGCACTTATTCAGTGAAACTAGACCAATTATTTTAGAATTATTGGCTTTAGGAAACTGTCAAAAAGCCTTGCTTCTCTTGGGTTACAACAGAAGAGCCACAGCACTACAAATTTACAAGATTTATAAAGTGACTTATGACTAAATGGAAAAGTCGTTTGGTATATTTCCCAGAATATTACTGGGGCGCTGAAAGAGAAATGATGCTAAGAAGTAATATAAATCAATACAGCAAATTTTTTAATATGTATATATACAGAGGATATATCTCAATGATCTCTAAACAACAAAATAATGGGATGGGATGATAATAACCCTTCCTGCAACACATCTTCCATTATGATTCAGTACAATGCTGACATATGATGCGTGGGTGTCACTAGTCACTCATGAAAGCTTGTAAATGACTGTTCTACAGCAGCTATCTTTGTTTTTGGCACTCTTCTGTTGTTTTTCTTTCTCTCAATTTCGCACACCTGTGCAAACACACTAACCCAATGAAACACTCGTGCATGCACACACATCTTTTATAATTAGCTCACCCCCCACCCCGTCCACCCCTCTTTTTTTGCAGCGTTGATGGGCTCACCTTGACAGGCCCATTAGCACAAAAACACTGAATCTGAATTGTGCAGAGAAATTATTTCCTCCAGCTATAATACCGCCTGCCCTTTTTACGCCTACCTTCAATAATGACACATTCTGGCCATATCAACCATATTTTCCAGCATTCTCACTTTTCTGTTTCCAATTTATTTTGCCCTGTCTCACAGGCGAGAGTTGGAGGAGTAAAAAAAGGACTGATATAAAGCCTGTTGGGTTGTGTTTTTCAAAAGGTGCAAAAAATCCTCTATAAAAGAAGATGTCTAAAAAAAGATTGAGAACCATGAAACCATTCGAGTTATATTACACAGCATACAAAAGCATACAGGTACAAATGAAGACAGTGCCAACTTATAAAGGCTTCACGAGTAATGTAGTTTGTTTTAAAAATGCAGATGACCCCCCCCCCCCCCCCCCCCCCCCTTCCTTTTTTCCCCAAGGCTGCTTTACATTCATTTTAATTTATATGTGGGCTTTTATTGTCGAAAAACATAGCCAGTTGTTGTGGATTGATAACAGTTTTGAAGGAATGCCTCTAGGGAGCTGAAATGCTTTGCCTTGCACAACAATGAGCCTATGGAAAAAAGTGTTTGTGTACGATGCTGATTCATGACCCCTGTCTTTTTAAAAAAAATCATCTCCGTTTTTAATCCATTCATACCTTTTTTATTTTCTTCTAAACAACTGAGGATGCACAGATGTATTCTTCGCAGAAGTGTTTTTACGCATAATGCATGAAGAGGCAAACACACTGTTGGATAAACCATGGAGGGAGAAGGACTTTACAAATAAGTGTCCCTTTTGTATTCACAAGTTGTTTTAGGTTTTCAAGACTTTAACTTTCTTTCCTTCACAGTTTGTGTGTGCATGTACAAAAAGGTATGATTTTTCTTTTTTGTCATAGTGTGCTATGTTGAAAGTTTCAATAAAAATAGACCTAAATGTAAAGCACCCACTTTATTAGGTACACTTACTTAGTGTCAGATAATTAATTCTTTGTGATAACATTCTTCATAGATTTTGGTCCATATTGACATGATAGGATCACACAGTTGATGCAGATTTCTTGACTCCACATTTTCCACCACATCCCAAAGATACTCTGCTGGTTTGAGATTTGGTGATTTTGGAAGCCATTTGAGTACAGTAAACTCATTTTCATGCTGAAGAAACCAGTTTGAGAACTTTGTGACATGCTGTGCCATTGGAAGTTTAGCACACTGCATTTATAAAGGAATAAACATGGTCAGCAACAGTACTCAGGTAGGCTGTGGTGTTTGGGGGAATGCTCAATTGGCACTAAGGGGCTCAAAGTTTGCAAAGAAAATATCCCACCCATCAATGATTTTTATGTTGTTTGCACCAAGTTTAGATCATACCATCTAAATGTTGCAGCACAAATCGAGACTCATCAGTCCAGGTGAAGTTGTTCCAGTCTTCTATTGTCTAATTTTTGTTAGCCCGTGTGAACTGTAGTATCAGTTTAATGTTCTTAACTCACAAGAGTGGCACCTGGTTTGGTTTTTGCTTATCCGCTTCAACGTCTGATGTGTTTTAAATGCAGAAATGCTTTTATGCATATCTTGACTGCAACAAGTGGTTATTTGAGTTATTCTTCACATCTGCTTCAAGCAGTTTGGCTATTCTCCTGTGACCTCTGACATCAACAAGAAGTTTTCAGCCAAAGAAATGCTGCACACTTGATATTCTCTCTTTTCTGGACCATTCTCTGTAAAGCCTAGAACTAGTTATGTGGGAAAATTCCCATAGATCATCAGTTTCTGAAATTCTCAGACCAGCCTGTCTGGCACCAACAGCCATGCCAGGTGTGAAATAACTTAAATCACTTTTATTTCACTTTTTGATGCTGAGCTCAGCAGGCCATTGTGACCATGTCTAATGCCTAAATGTACTGAGTTGCAGCCATGTGGTTGGCTGATCAGATATCTGCATTAATGAGCAGTATCTATCCATCTCAAGAAAAGACAAAACATAGAAGAGTGCTGATATATTCATTAATGAAGCTATGATCTTTGAAAAGCTCGACAGAACTTGTGCTTAGCAGATTAGAGTAACCTTTAACATGCAGCACACACACACACACACACACACACACACACACACACACAGAAGCACAAACAAGTAAATTTCATTGCCACATTGTACACACCCAGCTTGGTGAGGGATAATTAATTTAGTGACATATGAAATAATAAATTGCTCACTTGCCACCTGCCTCAGTTCAATCACTTCCAATATTCCTAGTAATAAGAAATTATGCAGATCAGATGACCTTTTCCACAAATCCCTGCTTCAGGAGTCTCAGCAACCACCTGTGGGCATGGTAAAGAAATACATCAATAAACACATAAATGAGCAGTATGGGGGAAATCAAACACAGTATTCTGCATTTCTTCTGGCACAGTAAGGATCCTTGATTGATACTCGTTATCATCAAGCTTATGCATTAGTTCAGTAAGTCAAAGGAGCTTGCAAAGAAAAGCGTCTGGACTTCTTTAAGTTACTTGAAGACGTTTCACCTCTCATCCGAGAAGCTTCTTCAGACTGCATGTACTGTAATGCATCGTGTGTTTCAAGCTTTTATGTCCAGGGTGCAAATTCCTGTAAATCATTAGACACACATTTACTTTTACCACGTTCACAGTGGTTCACACAAGCACATGCAATCGTATTCAACCACACACACACACACACACACACACGATCCCCTGAAAAGCTGCCTAGACAGGCCTCTTCAGTTTAAGTAATGAGGTGTTTTGTAGTGCTTGATCCAATTATAAAACTTGGAATGCCATAAAGTAGAAAGAAAGAGGGACTCCAAAGAGCTGTAGCTTGTTGCCTTACAATCTACTTTTGCATGGGTCACCTAGAATGATTGTAGATACAAACCGTTTTTATTTTGTGCAGTCATGTAGCTTCTGTCCACTCTGAATGCACAATTTGACTACCACCAACTTAAACCTTCCGGTTGTGGAGTGCTCAAGGTCTGTGGCCTCTGCATTCACAGCCTATTAGCACAGGCAGGCTACATCACCCAGCTTACCCATGCATGAGATAGGCCCTCTGTAATACAAATTGTCTGCACCACTTACTGCAGCTCCACCACAGAGCAACATGACAGCCATTAATTGGCACAGCCCTCGGTGTGGGACAAGCTTAGAGAGAGAGAGCGCACTACTTCCCAGTCAGGGAAGGGGGATGGGAGCGGGTATGAGAAGACAGGAGTCAAAAGGGTGGGGAGATGGGAAGAAAGGAGGAAAGAAACAGTAATTGAGAAGATAGGATAAATGGGCAAGGGTGGCGAGTGGATGGAGGAGAGGAAAGGATTACTGTCACCTTTTAAAAATGGGACAGCAGAAAGGTGTTAAAAGGTAATTTCCCACCAAATTCTATTAACAGTTTTCACAGAGAAAGTTAGTAGTTAGGAAACTCTTCTAAAACTAGGTGATCAAGTATGTAAAGCACAAGAGAGAGGGTGGGTTTACAGCCAAATTAACAGGAGGCTGAGACTGGCTTGAATAAATTAATCCCAGGGCACTAATTGTCTTATTTAAAATGTTTTAAAGAAGTCACTGCCATCCAATGCAATGTCTTGCAATTAACTAAGATAGATAGATAGATGTTTCTCACTTTACTTTTGGTGATACAAGTCAAACAAAAAAAATACAGGCCTGTAACGATCAACAAGCAGGAACACGAGGAATCAAACATACAACATCAGAAGAAGGGTAAGAGTTCAAAAAGGCAGACTTTACTCGAGGTAAAGTGGCTTCTGAACACAGCTGTGGAAGAACAGTGCAAACAAAAGCAGAGGGAGAAAGGAGAGTCAAAAAACAGAAAAACAGGCAGTCTCAGGCACATGGGAGGACTTACACAAGCCTGCTGGAACGCCTGACTCATGGCACAAAGACAATCTGACACAGAGGCCACAGAAGGAGGACAATTAATACTGGAAGATGTGAAGTGAAAAGAGAGATAACAATATAAATGAATATAGGAAGTAATAATATGATAATCACTGAGTGAATGGGTTAAATGCAGAGAGGAATTTCCCCACGGGGATCAATAAAATATACATTGCTATTATTATTATTATTATTACTAAAAAAAGAACACAATATAATTTTAAGCACACAACCAGACATGACAAGATAAGGTTCTTTGTCTATTTTTTGTATGCGTGTCCCCAGTTTAAAAAAAACAAACAAACAAACAAAGAAAATTAGATTAGATTTTGGTGAAATTATCTTTCATCATCAGGCATTAAAGGGATGCTCATACTGAGGGGAAACTAGAGTTTCCTGTATGGACTGTACACAGAAACACGCAAGTTAGGCTCACTGTCAAGCCTAAATGTTCAGCAAATGTGAATGTGGGTGACTGGCAGCCAGTTCAGTATAGACCTCATAGTTCATGTTTGAATCAGTCTTGTCAAACCCACCAGACTCCATTGACAAAAACATTAATTTTACCATGTAGAACACAAGAGATGACAATCTATTGCTTACTCAATCTCTGCGTCGGCGAATGACTTGGGATCATTGGTGTTGATCTTGGTGTTTTTAACTAACATGTTCGCAGGTTTGTGAAAACGCCAAACAAAAAAAAGCAGACGAGAGAAAGAATACAATCATTAATCATCAGTCTTTGACCAGGAGAACTTCATTAGCAAAGGGACTGCCATGAGTCTGCAGGTCTCTGTTGTGATGTAGGTTCATATACCTCCTGACAAGCTCTTGGATGTAAGGTGTATAGGAATACACTGAAATGGCTATTGGTGGTTACTACTCCAGTTGAGGCCAAATTTAAATCAAACAACCAATATGATTGTAATGCTTACTTTCAGCTTTAATTCACATACATTCACACATATTTTTCAGACATATTTTTAAATATTACCATTTCTTTTCATACTTGGATAAAAATCTTTTTCAGTCAATGACTGCCTGAAGTCTAGACTCATGGGCATCACCAAAAGCTGTGTTTTCACCCTGGAGATGCTCTACTAGGCTTTTTCTGCAGCCACCTGCAGTTGCTGCTTGTTTGTGGGTCTCAGATTTCTCTTCAGTGACAGAAAAGCTGCTCCTTTTGGGTTGAGATCAGTTGACTTACTTGACCATTGAAGAATATCTCTATATATTTCTTTCCCCTGAGAAGCTGAGATTTGCTTTTGCAGTATGCTTTGGGTCATTATCCTTTTGCACTGTAAAGCGCTGTGCAATCAGTTTTGCAGCATTTGGCTGAATCTGAGCAGAGAGAAGAGCCCTGTACACTTCAGAATTCATCCTGTTACTTCTATCTGCAGTCACAGCATCAGTAAACACTAGTAGCCTGGTGCCATTGGCAGAAATACTTTTGACCAGAGGTGGAAAGTACTGTACTTACAGATTTCAGGTATCTGTACTTTGTTTGAGTGGGGTTTTTTTTTTTCGGACAGCTTTATACTTTTATTTCCTACATTTTAAAACAATTTTCTTTACTTTCTACTCTTTACATTTTCAAAACAGGATCATTACATTTGGTTTAATGGATTTGCGGGGAGTTATTATTTCACGTCACTCCGGGCCTTCATACTTCAAACCGATTTGAGCCTAAACACTAAGACATGAAAGGTAGTCCTGTTTGCGTATTAATCACCAGGTAAAAAGAGATGAAAGAGGCAAAACCGTGTGCCAAAGTCAGGTCAGTGTTATTTTCTGATATTTAACAACTGCAGTATTGCGGTTGCAGTACTTCTGCATCTAGCTAGTGGTAGAAAAGAGGAGCGAGGAGCATAAAGGGAGTCATATCTTTTAAGTGTCAGGTAACTTCAAATGCAGTGTTTCTATCAGCTGAGCAAACACACAAACTGTTTGTGTGCAGTTTCTCGCACAGTGTGTTGCTAGCTAAAGGTGCAGCGAGAGAAAAGAAAGAGAGCTAACTTCACTCAGAGATGGAGAAAGATAAGAAAGACAGGACAGGAGAGGAAGAACAGAGGTTAGATTTAAAGGTAAGGACTGCTCAGTGGTGTTTGATAAATTGGAAATGTAAAGCTTACATGTAAGTCCTCATGTTTTTAAATTAGATATTGGGTCTGTACATGTGATATTATGTTTTTTCATATTGTGAAACATACTGCAAATCAAACTGAGGTATATTAACTGTGTTATTTAAAGGTGGTATGGTAAATGGCAAATGGCCTGTATTTGTATAGCGCTTTACTTAGTCCCTAAGGACCCCAAAGCGCTTTACACTACATTCAGTCATCCACCCATTCACACACACATTCATACACTGGTGATGGCAAGCTACATTGTAGCCACAGCTGCCCTGGGGCACACTGACAGAGGCGAGGCTGCAGGACACTGGCGCCACCGGGCCCTCATGTATGAAAACACTCTGCAGGTTAGTGCAGGATAAACAGGTTAGTTTCCTCTACTGTGGTGGATTTAAAGGTTCCTTCGCCCGATGAATCTCATTTTAGCCTCTTTCCTGCTGATTTTCCTGTTCAGAGGCAAAGTCACACTCTACAATGTAGGTGACCAAAAATAAAGCCATTTTTTAAATGTTCCTTCTTTTTCTCTGCTCATGTTCTACTTGACTGATTAACGCTGATTACTTTTATTAGAATTACAATTTAGACTGAAATAAAGTTTGTATTCCTATATACTAATATTATTTTATTATTAATACATTAATATAACACAAGGTTTAGTTAGCTTTGCACAAACAAAGCTGGAAGAAACGCCCTCCGAAGAGCTACTTTTTACTTTCTTGCTTTGAGTACGTTTGAGAGCAAGTACTTTTTTACTTTTACTCAAGTAAAGATGTTAAACCATTTTTTTAACACTAGTATCTGTACTTTTACTTAAGTACAGAATGTCTGCACTTTTGCCAATTCTGCTTTTGACCAATGTAAATTGTATATTGCAGGCTTTGAAAATGATGCATTAAAATCCTCAACAGTGGTCTTCATCTGGATGGAAGTTGTGAAGGGGTGTTCTTAACTAAGGAAATTATTAAGTCAAATCCACTTCAATTGTCCTATGTACTCTTATGGTATTTCTGAACTTGCCAGTGCATTCATCCACTTAAAGAATAAGTCAGCTTGTTGAATTGGACATCTCTAATAGGCTTATTTTATCTTTTATGATAGTCTCCGTTGTGCGGATCATTATCTCTTTGGAACTCATGTCAAGGGTTCCAGTTAAAAGATGCCAAATCTAAGTTGAACATGTCATACCAATAAAGATCTGCTTAATTAACAAATATTAATGACAGTTGCTCAAAGGTAAAGGACAGTTGAGGGATCATACATATACATAAAAAAAGGTCTGTAATTCATTTAACAGTTCATGCAATACTTTTGTTTAACCTCTTAAATTAAATGTGAAAGTATTGATTGTTTGATTATCAGATGCGTACGTATAAGAAACAAATATTGTAAAGTCACACAGTTAAGCAGTGACCAGTGTTGGGAAGGTTACTTTTAAAATGTATTCCATTACAGAATACAGAATACATGCCCTAAAATGTATTCTGTAACATATTCCGTTACGTTACTCAATGAGAGTAACGTATTCTGAATACTTTGGATTACTTAACATATTATCATGCATTTTACAACTACGTGAATGTACTATTGCTGTGTGATTTATTACTATTATTGAAGGTCCGCGGCTCCGAACCGTAGTAAAGGGACCTCTGGCTAATACGGGTTCCGTGTCGGGCTCGTAGCCGAAAAATAGCTTTACTTTGTTGTGTGGGTCAACTCTGCTTGCAAGAGACAGAGAGGCGTTGAAAGACTGCTCCAACGGAACTTATTGTTTCGGAGGAAAACACGAACGAGCTTACTTACAACTGGGCTCGTCAGGCACTCTTCTTGGCTGCAGTGGTTATTATTATATTTACATGCTTCCAGCTCCCGTTTTTGCTCGATGACAACTCGTACTTTTCGACTCTCCTTTTTCTCCCACCTCACGCTCACAGACACATAACGAGTATGGCAGTGCATTCTCCCTGCAGCACGGACTACACTGCCCATGATGCTACATTCTGCATTCTGCCTATTAGCTTAGCACAACAACAACAACAACAAGGCGCTCTCTCGCCCAGGAAACACGCAGAGCGAGAGCGTCACCCTGTAACCATGGCAACTGCAACGCTGCCGCCTGGAACTACAGAACATAGCTGTCAAACAAAACCCAAACAGTCCTGACCCGCCACAGTATGAAACAGGAAAGTACCGCCGTGTAATCCATTTATGTCAACAAAGTAACTGTATTCTAAATACCACCGGAATACAGTTACTCATATTTTGTATTTTAAATACGTAACGGCGGTACGTATTCCGTTACTCCCCAACACTGGCAGTCACCTCCATGAAAACATATTACCAGTGTGTGCCAGTCAACATCATCTCAATGCAGTACAGAAAGAATGAAGCTGCAATGTTTGGGAGAGGACAGCAGGGGTCTCTGCAAGCCTAAACTTTCTTCTAGGCCCTTTGTGACATACCTGCTTTTCATACACATAAAAGAACTCATTCTCACGTCTGACACAAAGAAGTTCGAGGAGCGTGTTGTCGCTTCTTATGTCCTTGAGCTTTTGTGTTATTTTCTCTTGAAGTTGTGATTACACTTGACGTGTCCTTCTGCTTTAACGTCATCACCCATCTCCACTTCAGTGATGCAAAGTTTCTGTACAGCACGCACACTCAGAAATAAAAGGCTGTTTAACCATTATTGGAAATGTGATGATGAAAAAAGCAGAGACATTTGTGTCAGTTTAGTAGATGAGAAAAATGAAAAGGGCCTGTACTGATTATTACTGGGAATTTAATATTGGATTGTTTAATCAATCCCTTAAAAAGCACAGAAGAAGTTACAGATGAACTCTTTTGTTTCAAATATCCATATGTATAAAACAGTAGGTAGATGAACCTGATACTTCCACACATTACAGACTCATTGCCACATAAAAGGCACATCTGATTGTATAAAAAGAGATAGATGTGGGTTGAAAAGATGAGAGGCCAGAGATGATCGATACTCCTGAATAGATGTAGATATAAACATATCAATCATATCTGTCATGTAGGTGTGTAAGCACTGAAAACCTGAAAACTGAAATAAAAGCTCTGACAGACAGGTCCAACACAGGATGCCCCGCCCACGCACACAGGCAAAGGAACACACAGGCATACACAACACACACATACACACACCCAGCGGGAGTTCTGTAATCTCTTAATCTCTCCAGTGCGAATCGGGGTGGTTATGTCGTGTAGAAGAGAAAGTAGAGCTGTTTGAGGGAAGGTGTGTGTGTGTGTGTGTGTGTGTGTGTGTGAGAGAGAGAGAGAGTGTGAGAGAGAGAGAACAGCTTTGATAAGAGGAAAGTGCGCATGTGTATGAGGGACACATGTGTGTGTTTGTGCTGTGGGTTTTTGCTTAAAGGCTTGCTTGGCTGACAGGCCTTCAGACAAAACTCAATAAACTGAGTAAAAAGCAGAAATGAAAATAGAGTTTTTACAATGTACTTCTATCTCTTTAAAGCAAACAATTACAAAGTGCAAGGATGCAGCAACTTCAAGCAATGCAAACAAAACTGTATCAAAATAACAAAAGTAAAAGTGAACAAATGCTAGAACCTTGTAATTAGTAGCTTTTGTGCTTTGGCTGCATTTTATTTATTTGGACAAATAAATCAAATCTATCTGCTTCATGACTGTTCAATAAGTACAGACAACGCGCTACAGGTGTAACAGGAGTCATGCCTGTTACAGTGCTGTGCAAAAGTCTTGACCCCTCCTTTTCTTAATATGTTGCTCAGAAAATGTGATATAGGTTCACCTATTTAGTGATAGATGCATCAACTTACATACATACAGGTATGTCTTTATTACATTGGCAGTGTGTTTGGGATCATTGCCATGCTGAAAAATGAAGCTGTTGCCAATCAGATGCTTTCCAGATGGTGCTGTATGGTCGATCAAAATCTGATGTTACTTTTTTGCTTTTATAATTCCATAAACTTTGAAAAGATCCCCAGTATCACTGGCTAAAATGCAGCCCCAAACCATGACAGAGCTTCCCACGTTTTACAGATGACTGTAGACACTCACTGTTATACGTCTCTCTTGTCCTTCTATCTACATAATGTCAGAGGTGTGAACCAAAATTTTAAGATTTGGTTTCATTACTCCTGTTGCCACTGATTTTCAGTCTACTTTGTCCCTAATTTAGTACAACTCTTAGCACTTACGGCTCATAGCTCTTCCTGGTGCAAAAATACTATTTTATGCCCATCACTCTGTGTTATCTGTGGCATTTATGTAGATTTAAATAAAGAAATTGGAACAAATCAAGTTGTCTGTCATGTGTAGACACAACACTTCCCTTGATTTTATGACCATCATTTTTATACTTCAGTGATTCATAGATCAGTGTTCTGATGAAAATAGTCAGATATGAGGATTAGACTGAAAATGGTTGTAAATGCAACTGATGTCATCTTGTAATTTACAGTTTACAAGAAGTGCACACTACGTACACTATGTACGTCAGCTCAGCTGACAATCAAACAGCACACAGACCCGCAAGACGTAATACAAATGTGAAACACAGAGCTGGAGCAAGAGACTATGATGGAGATGTTAGGTGGTCACTGTTTGTTTTCTATAAAGTTCCAGCCTCACATGCTGCATGCTTTGTAAGCTTGGGCCTGCAAACCTACTGAATAAAGTTTAAAACTGAGAAATGCCCCAAGCAAGAAAGTACAGACAGGAGGGTGGGATCTCTGCAGATAAACACACCTCCATCCACCTTCAGGCATGAATTTTTTAAGAATCTAGAGATTTTTTTTCTTTATTTTGTTTTTAGGAAACCCCTGCCTTTTATTCCTTTAATAGCCAAAGCACTGCCTGTACATGACATCAGCATCAAAACAATTAACATACACTGTATCTAAGAGCATCTAAGTATGTGGGAAGAGAGTCCATTTCAGAGTTCACTTAATTCCATCCGAACTCCTCACTTTTGAATAATGTAGAGCATCTTATTACTTCATTAAGTATTTCATTGGCTGATCTCACAGGGCAGAGACATATTTAGTTTTAGCTTTATTATTCAGGATGCACACTCTGTAAGCAGATATGGCTCTGAGTGTGCCCCCCTTGTCTGTCTATGCATGTTTGATAGAGATGCAGAGAGACCTCACCCAAATCTTAGCTGCAGGTGATGAGATGCCGAAATAATGGCTCATCCTTGTCTTACTTGTGCACTAAATCGCTTCACTTAGGAGGATGCCTTATTTATGAAATAAGGGAACGTTACACCGTGGGTGGACGGCTTGTTGCCTCAGTCAGTTTGGATAGCAAGGGGGAATTTGAAGATAGGATGAAAAAGGATCATGTCATCGTCATAAAGGAAAATGAATGAAACACGTCCCTCTGCTCAAATATATCCAAAAAGAGCAGCTAGCCTCCACACAGTCCCACTGCTTAGATTTAAACAAATCACCCACATGATGGAGGGATTTTTTTGTATGTGTGTGTGTGTGTGTGTGTGTGTGTGTGTGTGTGTGTGTGTGTGTGTGTGTGTGTGTGTGTGTGTGTGTGTGTGAAGGAGGACAAATTTGTGGATCATCATTTTAAACTCAATTTTCCCACGTTTGCCCAAATAGCCCATATTGAAGTAATTACTTCTAATCAGTTGTGTAACACCATGTAAATCTGTCTAAACTCATTTTCCGCATTCAAATGAGGAAAACAATGTTTGCCTCTGAGTTGTTAAAAATCAAGTCAAGTGTTTATTGCAAAAAAATAATGAGATTAAAATGATTTCCAAGAGGGGTATACGAAATAAACACACAAAATTTTTGCGACGCAACAAAAATGCACAAAAAAAACAGGCGCCCGTATGTGTATCTGTGCATGCGTTTCTCTGTGTATACAGAAATCAAAGGGTCTTTGAGGCGGTGGAACTGCGTGTGCATTGAGGCCTTTGGTTTTTTTAACCAGAGACTGTTGTGTTGCCATGGAAACGCCTGTTGAACGAAGGTTCTATGAATCTTTCAGCAACCCCCTTTTTTGTCCAACCACTTGGGATCTTTTCATAACCCACACAACATACAAAAGTTTTCATGGCGGGGAGGGCGTCCAGTCCCCAGTAAACTGGTCAAAGTGTCTTCACAGGTGAGCGGTACACCGTCTCAATATCGGTTTGTTGCATCAGATGGAATGAATCCCATGCCTGAAACAAAAGCACAGAAAAACAAAAAAAACAAT
This sequence comes from Perissodus microlepis, assembly GCF_051167445.1. Classification (NCBI taxonomy): domain Eukaryota; kingdom Metazoa; phylum Chordata; class Actinopteri; order Cichliformes; family Cichlidae; genus Perissodus; species Perissodus microlepis. The sequence goes on from NC_140464.1 coordinate 16,610,342, forward strand.
TCATGCAAAAAGATACAGCGTCTACACAAATGCAAAGAGGTCAAGGAAGCACCATGCATGCTAAAAAGATATTTGTCCACAGCTGGGGAGACAGAAGCAAACACGGCAACGACCTTCTCCTCCTTCTTTCTCTCTGTCTCTTTCAGCAGACCATGAGCTCTGGGTAATGATGAGAGTGTCAACAAATGTGCTCTCCTTTATCTTGTGTCCTTACTGACATGAAAAATGAAATGCTGTTGAACGACAAAGAATATCCAAACTCCCCTTTTCTCTCTCTTTTTTTTCTCTGCACTTCAATAATTTACCAAAAAATTAAGCTCATCATGTTGATGCTAACCCAATTAAACTAGAAATGAATCCTATATGGGCAGCAATTCACAGAGTCTAGAAATAATACAGTTTAAGAGGGTTCTGACAAGCAGCTCACTGGTTAGTGGTATGTTTATGATGGAAATGCACATATGAAAGGTAATCAATATTTCAGCTTAGTGTAAAGCCAATGGACAGTGATGGGAGACTTTCAAAGGTCCCAAGGTTTTCAAGCATAGACATAAGACATTGCCATTGCTGCCTGGTACTTCAGGCTGTTGCACCTTTGACATGAATGATTAATACACTTCAGCTTTTATGTATCTAGAGAGATGGCAAAGTGTTCTGACTAATCAGAACTTCATCCAAAGGTGCTTTGGTACTGATGGTGACACATTGTTACATTTAAAGAGGAACCTTTGTCCTAATCAGCTATCCTGTATTTCCCTTTTCCTGGAATCGACGTGCTGTATATTAATCATGAAAAGAAAAGATGTTTAATTTTGCTGCACACTATGATAAAATAGGACTGCACATCATAATATTTCCTTTTGCTACGGCTGAATTTGACTGCGCTGGTTTTGCATAATTATATATTCCGCATGTTGCCAATCTTGTACTGGTTGCGGTATTTGATAGTTTTCCAGCAAACCATCAAACAGAGATCATGCAGAGTTACCACTGAGCCTTGTATGACACAGAATGACTAAAAAAATCCCAGTTTACTCTGTTTGGAAATGTAGCAACAGAATCCCAAGTAATAACTCAAAGACAAATGGACTTTCTTTTCTGGTCCTGAGGATGTTTCATGTCTCTTTTACAATGATCAGCAGCAAAAAGCAGGTCCAACTGCCTTCTAAGTTTCCACTTGTACCTTTTCTAACCTAGTGGACAGAGCATTTTAGACACCCTATAAGTACATTTCAGAGGTTTTCCTGATGAAAACTGAAATGTTTACCAAAACCTTAACTCAACCGGTTCTTTCCTTTCCCATCTTGCCTTTACCATCAGGCAGAGCTTTCTGGGAAATTCAATTTCTCTTTTATCAGAAAAAGCAAGATTTCATTTTGTAGGGCGACTACACTCAGGAGGAGACACCTGAAGATCAAACTCTGATCAAGAGGCAGACTGTTGGCAAATGTTTTTCATCTTCAGTTTTGCGGTTTTTCATATGGCATTGCTTCAGGTGTTGTGGCGCTTCAAAGTGCTAGACATCTGTACCAGTTTTGGATATAGATTACCACAACTTTCAACTTTGAAATATTTTTCTTAGTCATAGTTATCTTTTTGTGGCAGTTGGCTGGTGCATATCTCAGCTATAATAGCGTGAGAGGCGGGGTACACCTCAGACAGGTCCCCAGTCTGATTCAGGGCACGTTGCATTTCATCTGACTGAAATATTTCCAGTTTTCTGAACTTGACCCCTTGACTGCGTGTCTGTTTTTTATTTTTCTTTAGCACTTTAGCAAAACCTGACAGATAATATGGTTATGCTTTTTTATAAATTTTTTCACACTCCACCAAAAAGTTTGTACTCAAATGTTAGTGTGTGAAATTTTAGAATATATATTTTACTTAAGTGAGTAACACTTATCAGCTTCTGTGTGTGTCTGTGATGCACCAATACCGAAAGCAGCTTGCTAATCAAACCTAACAATTTTGCTTCAGGGTGAAAGGTATCAGTGATTACAATATTAAAAGGCTTTGAAATGTGAGTCTAAAAACCAGTGGGTGATATCTCAGTAGTTATGTTCAATATTCATATACAGTATATGGTTACAACGAGTACCAATTTTTTTTTTATACACAAATAATACTGAAATGTCATAAACATGTTACCAGTTTGCCAAATGACAGTTTAAGGGCCAAAATAAACTCAGTATTTTCTGTCATCAAATGATGATGCCAAGTCTTTTATCCTTTACACTTTGATTGTGTTCATTTGCTTTACAAATCCCATTTATCAGCAGCATTTTTCTGTTAAATAGCGCAAAAAACTACACATATGCACAATGACATTATATCACGATGATTTTAATAGAGCTCTTTTTGTAGAAAGCTTGGTTTCAGCCTCATGTTTGTGAACCATTCACTTCAGTGTAGGAGTGTGTGAATGGGACCATTAGTAACACTGGATTCTTCAAGCCTAGTGCTGAAGTAAAGGATATTTCACTTTCAGGTAAAACTCATGAAATTTGCAGAAATTCTGTGATCAGTGATTGTTTTCTTGCTATAGAGCAATCGAAATGAACATTTTCTGTCAAAAACCTGTCAATCAAGAAAAACAAAAAAATGACGCATTCCCAAAGATCAAGAGACACATGTTTGTCTCCCAAGACAAAATTTGTTCAAACAAGGAGAGAGGCTAAGATTCTAGGCTCACTTAATTACATTGGATTTCTTCTCCAGCCAGATATGTCACCTTGTCATGAGAATACAATATTTTGAGAAAGTGTGTCGAAATTGTGGTTTTTAATAGAATGGCATCTGACAATGACATACCAAGGTGCACCTGATCCCTTTTTGCACAGTTTCTATTGCCCTGTAACAAACTGTGAACTCAAAATAAACATGCTATCTACAAATTCTCACCAAAGATTAATTTTGGGTTAAATACCAAATTAATAACTCTAATTACTTGCTGACAGGGCCATATATTTACACTGAATGACACTAAAATGACAGAAAAATATTGGTCATTGCATATTCGCTCATAATGTAAAACCATAACTAAGGAACGACCTTTTGACTGAGAGGGACAGGATAAAAAGTGACCAGAGAAGTATGAGAATTCATTAGCTGGCAGGTGCTCAGAGGTGATGGTAACTATAGTAATGAATGAAGCGCAGGAGGGAAAAAAATTAATCAGGCATCATAAGTGACCTTCTGTTGATCTATACTTAACATTGAGTTATGACTTTTTACAGTAAACACTGCTTTACAAAAGGTGTTTGGACTATTTTTAAGACTATAAAAGCAGGAAAATCAATCCCTTGACTGAACTGGTCAACAGGAAGGTCAGAGGTCTACAGAAAACATTAAGCACAGTTTCAATGACAGGATTTGAGTCACTAATAATGTCCAGCAAGCTACCTCGCTGTCAATAGTACCTGTCCAGTCTGTTAACTTAATTGTAAATGGTGGATAGCAGAAGAGAAGATAAATGTTGCTTTAGGACTGCTTGTTGTCAAAGGATCTTTCTAAATGGCAAAACATCTAGGGTTTAACAATCCTTAACCCTCAATGGGTTACAGTGGCAGCTGTCTAAGCAAAGACAGCCATGAGTCATGAGAAACATATTGAGGAACCCTTCATTTCTTCATAATTTGGTTGTGTATATTTGAATTATATTCGCAAGGCCTTGATCAATAATTCCCCATGTTTTGGAAGGTCTTTTGCAGTTTCTCTTTGGACATTGCATGCTTTTTAACACATTTTAAGTCCAGTCCTCGTACCTCACCATTTTCAAAGGAATGTTTTGTTTTTTGATGTTTGTTAAAATGCCTAACATGACCTATGAATCATTCAGGTATGATAAGGAAAATGAATCTGCGTTGTGTTTACATAGTTCCTAAGAACCCCAAAGCCACAGCCACCCTGGGGCGCACTGACAGAGGCGAGGCTGCCGGACACTGCCGCCACCGGGTCCTCTGACCACCACCAGTAGGCAACGGGTGAAGTGTCTTGCCCAAGGACACAACGACCGAGACTTCCGATTACAAGGCGAACTCCCAACTCCTGAGCCACGATCGCCCGATATAACACACAATGCAGCAAATAACCAATTTTAATCTGCATCTGATATGCAAACCACATGCATGTGTTCCCATTTGAGTGTATTAAAAAAGCCTAAGGTAACACAGTTATTGGTATAAATAAATACTAGGGGTGCAACGATATTCGTATCGATATTGAACCGTTCGATACAGTGCCTTCGGTTCGGTACGCATATGTATCGAACAATACAAAATTTGTAATTTATTTTATCAACTTTCCTTCTGACGATGCTGTCTGTGTTGAGCGCTCAGTGAATCTGCGTTCGACTACTCCGCCTAGGCTGCACTGTCGAGCGCAGATCCACTGAGCGCTCAACACAGACAGCATCGTCAGAAGGAAGAGCGCAGGGCAAGCTAGCGAGACAGAAGTTAAGCTCTCCTTGCAACGTGGCAAATTGAACCTCCCCCACCCTCATTCGGATGTGGCGTTTGGAATTATTTTGGTTTTCATGTGACGTATGACCCTGAAGGTAAGCGCGTCATGGACTAAAGTAAAACAGTATGTTGGATGTGCCACGCAATGCTTAATTACATGGGTGGGAACTAGTGTGTTAGCGCAGTTAGCTCGTTAATGTGTTGGCCGTCTAGCCCCATGCACGGGGCGATCAGGGGTAGCTCGTTAACGGAGATTTGCCGTGTTGTGGCGTTAAGGTCATTTCAACGAGATTAACCTGAAAGCACTAGTGGGAACACAACGAATATGACTGCACATTTACATCATCCTAGTGCAAAGACAAGTGGAAGCAGACAAAAACAATAAGCACGCATGCTACAAACTTTACCCGAGTCATTTAGACAGCCGTTAGCACATGATTCTCCTTAATGGGACCTGATATGTTTAATAAGCTGCTGAGAATATAGCCCAGAAGAAGCGTATAGTATAGCTTTTATTTTGGAAAGAGCCATTTCTCTGTAATAAACTCTCTTTTCCAAAGATGAGTGATTCCTCAATCAGATACAGGGCTCGCAATATCGCTAGCCCGACGTCCCGGGGCTAGCGATTTTTCCAGTCGGGCTACCAAAATCTATCTCTGCCCTGCCCGTCGGGCTATTGTAGGAAGGAAAAATATATGTCAATGCTTTTGCATTCTTTCGGAAATGTAGCTGGGTAATTATGTCATTGGCATCGGTGAGCCACTGTCAATATGTGAGGTATTGAAATCGCGTTTGAATTTGCGCTTGTTTTTTGCTTTCACTTTGCAATCGCGCGAACTGTGTATAGAGAGCGACAGCACTGATTGGTGTGTGATGATAATTTGCGCACCAATTCCTCTGACATCGTCTTATCAATCGTTAGCTTACTACGCAAACATGACAAGTGAAATCTCCCGCAGCAAGCTTAAACATGCGAGAGGTTGATCGCGCAGAGAATCGCTGAGCATTATGTGAGTGCGTGTGTAAAAGCAGCAGGATATATATTTTAGTTCTGCTGAGCCAAATAAGACAGGTCAGGGTGAAGAAGTGACAGCCAAAGAAAAGCCTACCACAAAACGGAAAAGTTATGACAAATCAGACTATAAGGCAAAAAGAAAGTGCAGCTTTATGGTTTCATGGACAAAATAATTTCTGTGGCTGCGATATGATGAGCTATATAACCAGGGGTGCACATAAGTGGTCCGCAGGTGCGCATTCGCTGTCAAAATAAAAAACACGCACAAGGGTTAGGGTTAAATTTAAAAACTGTACTTTTGAGTTAAAATATATATTTATAATTTTAATAAATGACAAATTAAAAAGGCATGAACATTTTTTTTTGTATCGAAAAAATATCGAACCGTGACACCAAAATATCGAACCGAACCGAACCGTGAATTTTGTGTATCGTTGCACCCCTAATAAATACATAATATTTTTGCACCAACAGGGTGATTCACAAACAGCTATTAGCCAGAAACTTGGCATAGCTCAGCATCGTGTCCTTAAAAATTCTAGGAAACTGGATGAGTTGGAACACACACACAAAAAAATGGTCTCAGTGGATTGGTGTCTGTCAAGAAGACATTCATAGGGAAGGGAAACAGGGAGAAAAGGATGAGGGATGCCAAATTACACAAGAACTACACTGAGCATCAGTGGCAACAGGTCTTAAGGGGTGATAAATCCAAACTGAAATTTTTGGTTCAAACTGTCATTAGCATAGACTATATTATATGTTCGTTCAACTACTTTCACAGTCATATGAACTTGAGTGACATCCTGTTCTTAATCCTTAAGGTTTAATATAATGTCAGCTGACATTTTGCAGCCATAAGAGTTTCAACATTTCTGGAAAGGCTTTCCAGAAGGTTTTGGAGTGTGTTTATAGGAATTTGTGGCCATTCTTCAAGAAGCACATTTGTAAAGTTAGACACTGATGTTGGATGAGTAGGCCTGGTTCACAGTCTAAACTCTAATTCATCCCATTCTATTAGGTTGAGGTCAGGACTCTGTGCAGACCAGTCAGGTTTTTCCACACCAACATGCTTATCCATGTCTTCATGGACCGTTTTTTGTGGACTGGGGTGCAGTCATGTTGGAACAGGAAGGGCCCATCCCCAAACTAATGCCAAAGTTGGGGTGGCTGTAGCTCAGAAGGTAGAGCAGGTCATCTACTAAATGGAAGGTTGTTGGTTCAGTCTATTCACCACTTACCAAAGTTGTGAGCATGAAATTGTCCAAAACGTCTTGGTATGCTGAAGCATTAAGAGTTTCACTGGAACTAAGAGGATGAGGACAGCTGGTGAAAAACAATCATATATCATAATCCTCCCTCCACCAAACTTTACACCTGCTACAGTGCAGTCAGACAAGTGCTGTTCTCCTGGAAACCTCGACTTGTCCATAGGATTACCAGACATAGGAACAGGATTCGTCTTCGACCTTCACTGCTCTAGAGTCCAGTGGTGGCATGCTTTGCATAACTGCATCCAACATGTTGCACTGAGCATGGTGATGTAAGGCTTGGATGCAACCATGGAAACCCATTCCATGAAGCTAATCTGAAGCCCACATGAAGTTTGAATGTCTGTAGTGACTGTCTTTGCAGAATGTTGGCAACCTCAGGACACTATGTGCCTCAGCATTCACTGACCTTGCTTTGTGTTTTAGGCTAAGTTGCTTTTAGTATTTAGTAGTGAGGAAATGTCACAACTGGACTTGCTGCACAGGTGGAACTCACTGAGAGCGACCCATTCTTTCACAAATGTTTGTAGAAACAGTCTGCATACTTAAGTGCTTGCTTTTATACACCTGTGTCCATAGAAGTGATTGGAACACCTTAATTCAATGATGAATAGGTCAGTGAATACTTCTGGTAATATACTGGATATGGAGGAGGTCAGGAGAGAGGTGAGTGTCTGCAGCCATCAGCATCTTACATATGGCTCTGTCATGCTCTGTGCCCAGCAACATTCTATGGAAAGCATCTCATTGACAACTGCTTCATTTTTCAGCATTGTAATGGTCCCAAACACACTACTCATGCAATAAAACCATACCTAGATAGAAAAACATATAATGGTCTCCCCAAAGACCAGACCTCAAGAACATAGACTTTGGCTTTTACAAACTGTACAACTCTTCTTCTTTTTTTGCCTTAATTATTATTTTGATAATTTTAAATGCTTGGGTATTATTACTGATTACACTACATCAGTACGTGCCATAGTCCAATTGAACTGTGCTCAGGGACAACCTCTGTATGTAGGGCACATTACACTTAGTCAAGCCCAGGCACAGCACACAGCAATCACACGGTCCAACTAACTGAACTTTTGGGGTCAGACATGCTAGGGTACAGTACAGATTGCCTAGTGTGAAAACACCCTTGGTGCAGAGGGATGTAGTGCCACGAGATATCAATCTCTTTCACATGGAAAAGGTCTCCATAATTATTATGCTAGCTTCATGGCACAGATTCTTGTCTCTTTGAATATTGAGAAATGTATTAGTAAGGAGTGTATTACAATGTGCACCTCTTCTCTTACATCGTCTTACGACAGCTAGAAGAGGCAGACGGGAGGAATTAAGAGCGTAGGAAAATCCCCAAGGAGCCCCCAGTGTGAGCAGAGAACACAGTGAAAGATGAATGCATTTACTCTAATTAAAGCAAATGATTGCCCATCACGAGCGCTATATGCTATCATTCACACACTAGGGGCCTAATGAGCTATTATCCCTGCACGTGCCAAACATCAAGAGACTATAGCAGCTATATTTGTTTGTTTATTGCTCAGTGTCAGACATTTTGAGACACACATTTTTGAATCTCCACCCCCAAGAGTAAGAGCCGCTCAGAGTGTAATTGAAAACCAACATGTCAACATGTAAACCGCACAAAAAATGCTTCAGGAAATGAAAGGATATATCAAGTGATTAAACTCTGTCAGCCACTTTGATTGGCTTCAAATGCAGAAAAGGAATTGCTAATCAGTTCGTTGAGTAGCCATGAAAAGGCGAGCTCTCCAGGCATTGCTACTTGTGTTCATTAGTAACATCCTGGCATTTCTCTATCCAGACCTTCACATGAAACACCGACACTAAAGCCTTGAAGACTGCTTTTAGTATCTTTTTTTTTTAACACAGAGTTGGCCTGGTAAGAACATCACAGAGTGACTAGAGTTTGATTAGATGGAGTGTAGACTCTCTTCGCTTTCATATATATTGCAAGTTTAAAGCATTTATACTGACCAACCTCTGGACTCAATGCTGAAGCCTTTGCAAATCAATGATTTCTGTAAAACAAGCAACACAGACAAGTTTGAGGAGCTTATCAAGTGTTTTACATTGATCTAAATGTGTCAATAAATAAATAAATAAATGCTGCATAATATAACCTATTACTTCAAAGTGTGTTTGAAAGTGTGTATGATGTCAATGAGTAAAAAAAGCTGTTTAACCATATGGAACTCTGAGTGATGGATCTGCAATATAAATGACAGAAACAATTCATTGTTTTCCAACATAATCCATATGTAATGTAAAAATGGATTTAAACCACTGTTTCATTTCAGTGAGTTGCATGCACATAATATAAAAATGCAATAAAGATATAAACAATATGCATAGTAACAAGTACATTTGACTAAATACGGGCATCACTTTCTGTTACAGTTGTGGTAATGGTGGGTTAATATAAGGTGGCTAGTAATACCTTGTGAAAATAAAGTAATGACACAGAACTAGCAAGTTGTTACTACTTAATTTACCCCCCCCCCCCCCAAAAAAAAACAAACAAACAAAAAAACAAAAAACAAAACACTGTAAGGTATTTTATCAGCAGTTGTTATTGCGTAGTAATATTGTGATATATGTGGTATATATGCGGTGGTGTTTATAATTGCAAAATAGCAGGACAGAAACTGAGAGTAATAATGTGGACACAAACATATGCCTATGATGCAAAACCATTTAGTAATACTACACAGTAATACATTGTTAATGATACAATAACCTACAATGATGATGATGTAATTAGAATTTAATAAAAGAAGAGTGATAAGCAGGCAATCTTTGAGCAAATAAACAGCTACTTCTTTTCTTTTAGCTTGGGAGGGCCAACCCATTTTTCTACATAAAGTAAGAAAATAGAAAGGAGAACAATCACAAATGATAAATTGTAATGGGAGGATGAAGTTAAACCAAAAATATTTAAGCCACAGTAAAGGGGAAAAATACTATTAATTAGACCTAAATATTCAAAGGTACCAGTTAGCACATATATAGCCAGGTTCCTGGTTTGAACTTCTTGGTCAGTTGTGTTTCCTCCCACAGTCCAAGAAACATGCGATGTTTGGAAATGATTCTTCAGATGTTAAAGTCAAATTGGACAGTGGTTTGTCTGTCTCTGTGTTAGTCTTGTGATGGACTCTCCTCATGACCTAGATATTGCTATAAAGATGGATGGATGGATTATATGAATAATAATAACTTAGTAATAGTGGTTTGATACATTGATTAAAACACAAATCTCATACAGGGGAGCATTAAATCAAGCATGCTGAAGGCAGCAAGTCTCTGATCTTTGCATGTATAAATATAGTATCTTAATAATCTAAAAAGTATTCCCAGCATAGCTTTAATATATTAGTCAAAAAAAGAAGTGCAAGTTTGTGAAAAACAGATTTTAGGTCCACACCATAATATGTGTATATATGAAACAAGGAATATAAGGAATGACCTTCTCTGTGCATGATGCAAGCAGACTGTGCAAGTGTCCAGATCTATTGTTTGAGAATTGCACAGCATTCCTGGGTGAACACTGCCTGCAGTTGTGCAATGTTCCTAGGTTGTGGCTTCTTCTGAAGAGCACATTGGACCAGCATGTACCAGACGTGTTCAAAAGAAGACATTTTGAAAGGCCTATGTCACTCTGCCAGTGCTGGGACAGGCATTATCCTTCTGAAACAACCACAAGAATGGCACAAATACAAGTTTGAGCACCTCATCTCAGCACCTCTGTTCAATCCACAAAGAACACTCAAGATTGAAGATGATGCTCTTATAGAAATGCAAGGCTACAGCAACAGCTCAGGCATATATATCAACAAATGTGAATGCCCATTGACTAAAACCAATCAACTAGAGCCACACACAGAATGTTTGGATTTTCTAAGAGATTAAAATGATGGATTTAAAAGATTGAAAACACATTTTACTACATAACCCTGCCATTTCTTTTATTGACTAGGCCCAGACAAATCTCCTGCCACTTTCTTTTTTTTAATGAAATCATGAAAACAACTAGGTTTAACTCTAGCACCTCTCCCACAAACTTAGTTGGGATAGACACCAGTCTCACCCCAACCCTGAATAAAATGGATGGATGCTTCTTTGTGGTGCTAATTTATTTGCGCCTTAATTGATCCATTCTAACCCCGTGATGTCATGTTTTTGTTATTTAATGCTCTCAAAATGAACTCAGCAAATGCTGTGTCCTGTTTATTTACAGAATCGCCCACTTGAAGTGCTCCTAACACACTCTCTGTTCAAGCATCCAGTCGCAGCAGGGGAGCTCAGATATTGACAACACTAAGCAATGTTCTAATATCAAGCGTGCAAATTAGCGAGTGATCGTTTTCCCTCTTCACATGTGTCCAAGTAAGTTTTCAGTCATCTACTTTATGTCCTCGCATTGCGACGTTATGCTCGTTTGTCTCGTACTTTCCTTGAGAATAAAACTCATTTTCGATTCATTTACACACCTGCAGAGATGTTTCATCACCACCGTTTCCTCATAACCACAGTATAGCACATTAACATGCCACACCACTCTGAAGCAGCATTCACTGCAGTTATCTTTTATCAAACTGTTAAGCAGTGATCATTGTGCACTTAGTAATTTTCTTTACTCCCTGTAACAGCCCTCCACAGACGTCTCCCACACACTCTCGCTAACCTGACACTCGTGCTGAATTGACAATATGCCTGCTTCATTACTAAAACTGTCATCCAGTTACAGTAAGACAAAACAACAGCAAGAGCTCAAATTAATAGAGATACACTGATGGATTGACATATCATCCCATTGCTTGTGCAATTCACTCAAGTAGCGTCTCTTTGTGTATAATGGCTACATCGCAATCTGCTGAATATAGGCTCAATAATACAGAAGGGTCTTGCTCCACGTGCTTTCAAATAAAAATGGGGAATTAATAATTTCATCTAACAGATCATTGTGTTTCTCTCTGCATGATGGTAGCTTGTAGTTTTCAGGTATGAAAAGTAGGTGCTGTGACAATTCAGAGCCTGCATGTTTCTGAATAACTGACCTCAATCTGTTCTACCAATCCATGCTTACATATTTGTTTTCTATTCTGCCACTACTATGTTGGCCTAGTTTTTCTAGAATTGAATGTAAAGGTTAGAGAAATTTGCTCATTTGTTAAGAGAAATGAGGAAAAATCAAATGTAAAAAAGTATCGAGATGAATTGAGAAGAGGCCAAGAGCTGGCCATGTTATACTCACGGTTAAGTGAGTATAACATGGCCAGCTTAGGGATGCATTTAAAATAAAATGCTTTTGATTAATAGTCATTTTATAGAGCACAACAATCTCAGCATCTTAACTCGCCTGTAGCTTAATCTAGAGAAATATGTATACCAAGTAAGGTGTAAAGTGTTCAAGTTCTACCTTTATGTTCAGTTTTAAGCGTATGTGTGGGAGCTGGCATATGTTTTGTGCATATGTTGTTTACGAACCTGCCACCAGTGGGCTGTGTTTAAACTTGAGGACACACTGAATGGCGTGTTTGTCCAGTTTAGCTGGTGTGTCGTCTTGTTTACTTATCCTGTTGTAATATTATTGTATCTTGTTGAATTCCTTTTTTCTGAATGATTTAGTTGAGGGATTGAATTGCAGTAGTGTTCAAAGGTCTTTAGCCACCCATTATTACTTCCTCATACTACAAGGTTATGTTTTTGGTAGATTGTTTGCGTGGGGTATTGTCTGTAAACACAATAGCACACAAAATTTCAAATGAATCCTACAAAAAAATGTCTAGAGGTGTAGATTGGGGTCACGTTAACAATCCATTGAAAGTTGGCTTACTTCCACCAAGGTCAACTTGATGATTTATTGGGCGAAAACTGGCAAAAAGCCTCGTAGCTTTGACACAATGATTCTTACAACTGTGATGTGTATTGGAAACACACACACACACACACACATATATATATATATATGTATACTAGCACAGATTCTAAATCTCACCTTACTTTGGCTGCCTTTTGTTCTGTTCTCTGTTAAGATGATCTACACTGCTTTATAATGTTGACGTCTGGGCTCTAGGGCAGCTAGTTCATGACTGATAGTGTGTTTTTCTATATAGGTATGTTTTTACTGCATTGACAGTGTGTTTGGGATCATTGCTATGCTGCAAAATTAAACTGGTCAAACTTCAGATGCTTTCCAGATGGTACGGCATGGTGAATCAAAATCTGATGTTACTTTTATGTGTCCATAATTCCAATTTTTGACAAAATCCCAAACAGTGGCGGAAATGCAACCCAAACCATGACTGAGCCTCCGCTGTGTTTCACAGATGGGTCTAGACACTCACTGTCGTCTCTCTCAAACTTACATGTGACAATTTGTATTCATCACTTGACAAGACCTGTCATCACTGACTTTCAGTTTAATTATTTTCTAATTTAGCATACTTTGGCCTTTTCTCCCTGTTTTGCTTCCTTAAGAAGGGAGACCTTTTCTGATGGGACTTAGGTGAGCAGTAGCTGAATCAGCTGTTGGGCCAGATGCATCTCTCAGGTTCTACATCAGGTTTTTACTTTTTCCTTTTTGTGAAGGACATGACTTTTAGATATTGTTCATCTGCTGTAGATAGCTATTTTTTTTTTTTTTAGGTCTGCCACTTCTTTTTTTTGTCTTCCACTTGTGCAGTTTTCTCAAAGGATTCACTGCACAGCATACGGAAATGTGCCTAATTTTCAGCTAGGAATTTCCTTGCTGGTGCAAAAATACTATTTTATGCCTTTCAAACCATGTAACTGTGTTATCTTTGTCCTTTCTTTATTAATTCAAGTACAGAAATGGGAAGATTTTTTTTTTTTTGTGGCAGGATGCTAGTAACAAAATAAAGATTGGATCCATGATAAACTTTATGTGTAAATAGAACTCTGCTTTATCCCTTGAGTTAGGTACCTTTTTATAACTCAGTGATTCTGTGTCAAGTTGCTTAACCAAAAAAGAAAAAAACTGGACTGAAAATTAGTGAAAAGGTTGCCAATGTTCGAAGAAACAGAAAACCTGGAGAACAATTGCTCAAGATCACTTAAAAAATCAAAGAGATTCTATCGTCTTGGGAGCCAAATATACAGAAATATAAGACAAAACTCAAGACTTTTGCACAGTACTGTAGTTTCCACATTTGAACATGGGAAATTTAGCAAATGACAAGTGACAAAAAAAAATAAAAATAAAATGAATCTCTTGCTTTTCCTCACAGGCATTAATAAAACAGAAGGAGCATCGGATTGTCTCTTCATCTTTCATGGGTTCCCTCCTCTGCGAGACTTCTTCAACCAGTGTTCTTTCTTCTACAAAGAGGAAGCTGTTTTGGTGCCTTAAAAAGATAGTTTGATAGCCTCCCCCAGAGCACAATAGAAATCATTCATTTTTCATGGTTTTGGCTAAGCCAGCTATGGGTTTCCAACACAGCTCCAAGCCTTCCTCTAGACAGCATTTGAATCTGACAGAGAGAGAAGGCTGGATGTCAGGGGGTTGGATGAGGTGATGGATGGATTTGTGTGATGTGTGGAGTGAATGTGTTTCCCCTGAACTCTTCTGACAGCTGGAGCTGCATGTCAGCCTGTAGCACTATGACGAGGTGGAGAGAAAACTCTACCAACTCCAGCTCTGTCTTTATAAAGATCACGTCACAGAACTTCTGTTTTTAAAATAGGGGGAAATCTACACTCTCACATGTGACTCATACAGCGAGAAATACAAATATCCACTGGGTAAAATACAACTTTAAAGAACTGGGCTCCTGTTGTACTTTAGTATCTCCTCTGTGTTTTGTTCAATTTTGAGTTTTGAAAGACACCCACATAGGATCCAATGGGCTAAAACTCTGATCTACAGTGGCAATAAAACCTACAGATTCATTGCAGACCAACACGGAGCAGTCGCACTGACAATATGAGGAGGTGTAAAGAATGAATGAACAAAGCTTAAAGGTTGGAGACATCATTTTTTGATTGAGGAAACGAAAACTTTTTTTTATTGAATATAAGGAGCGATACGGCACTCAGGGGAAATAAAGAGGAATTAGCTTCAGTGGTTATTGTTTGCAACCAATGTGGATAAAGGATTATGCGCCAAAGGGATGATGCCCCTGAGGTGAGGCTGGAGGTGTGACACCGAATGGATGGAGACAGTAGCAAAGTGGGTCAAAGAAAAAAAAAAAAGGAACTGTTGGGGTAATGTGAAAGTTGCACATGTAGCTTATCTGCTGCAAGAGATATACTCACATATCATTTTTCACCCTGCAAATCATTGTTCACTGTAGAGAGCGTGCACTGTATCTCAGCCTATGCCCTATTTTTCAGCCTTGTGCCTGAAGCTTGATATCTCATTGCTTACGATATCTATATGAATAGGGACAACAGGTCTGTACAGTTCTGGACTGCAAATGACACTTTCTGTTCTTATTTTTTAAATTTACAATATGTGAACAGGAAGATAAAAGGAATGAGACAGAAATAAAGGGTCGAACTACGAAAAACAACAACAACAACATGAGACTAGATATGAAAAGTTCAGGTAAAGTCGGTTTTAGAGTTTGTTCAGCACACTGCTGAGGTTCCTAAATAATTTAATGGGTGCTTAAATAGCTCGTTGCTTCAGGTACTGAGAGTTTGGGTGGCACAGACTGTGCGGTTTGCTGATCTGGCACAGACAGAAACAGCAAGGGAGATGGGAGTCGGTTTAATTGGTTGAATAAACTCAAATGAGATTAATCTGCCTTTTTCAGTCTTGCAGATTTTTTCCAGTGTCATTCACTTTTTTTTGCTTCTGTTTTGTTTGTCGTTGTAATATTTATAACATGTATTTATGTTTTATTCATTTTCTATTCTTGCTTTTGATTCACCTTTCTTTCTATATTGCCATTTTTCTTGCTTCATGTCTTCTTTTCTTCTAGTCTTACTCTCCACCTTTCTTTTTTATACTATCTCTCTGCAACCATTAATAATGCAACAAAGCTGGGGTTCTTTGGCTCTCACGTTTAATGTTTGTTTCTGCATTAACATACAAATTGCAAGTTTTCCTTAGAAGAAACCAGGTAATGGTGTGCTCCTGTTGATATACTCAACTACAAAGACTTACCCTGAACTTATCCTAAGTTCTGAGCCCTTCCTGTTATAAACGCATGCTTTGGTCTGATAAGGATATTTCTTTCTTTACTTGCATATGCAATTGAAAACTAATATATGTGAAGAGCCTTGGGGTCTACTAAACACAGGCTCTTACTGAACAACTATTATTTGCTCAGAAGGGTAGGGAGTTGGCTTCTGAATATGTAGGTGGGCATGTTACACAGTGAAACATCATTAAATGTTTTCATCCTGGGATCTGGTTAATCAATTTAACAACTCTTCAATAATTTTATTTTGCATGGCTTCCAAGTACTTAGTGATAACTGAATTTGCATAATTTCATTGGGTCCAAACTAAGACTCTCTTTGTTCCTTGCATTGTGCTGTCTAATGTTGTTGTAAGCACTATCTGGTCATTTTTATGCCACACTGATCTGTCATAGTAAACATACTATACAGCAGTCTTTGTATTAATGCTGCTCTTGCAATAATGACTGAATTGAACGCTGGCCAAACATTCTGTTTTGGTTCTATTTATATTGGCAGCTGTGTAATTTTACAAATTAACTAAATGTCACGCAATTCAATTACTCATGATTTCATTATGGGAAATTTAGAAAAAGGCGCTATATTAAATCCTGACACAAGAACAGACAGTAACAGCAAAGAAGGAGCAGTTCGTGTTTTTTATTAGTATCTTACTGTAATACACAAAATCTCCTCCTAGAATTCTCTCAGGCGCCTGAAGGTTCCTATCTATATCACATATTATTGTGTCATCGTGTTGCCTAGCAACAATTTACCAAAAGGCTAAAAGTACAATTTTTAGGAATTTATGCACCTATAAATAATTTTAATTTCAAGACATGTTATACATTATCTGTTATGGTGCCATTGTGTCGCCTGGTAACCACTTAGCAATGGGCTAAAATTAGCTGGTTTTAGCACCAACAAGATCTTATGAAAGCAACCGATCTTTTTTTTTTTTTTTTTTCTTTTAATGCGAGCAATATTTCATTTATATTCACAAATACGGAATTTCAATTATACATGATTTAATGTTGTGATTTTGGGTAGCAATCATCTATGAATGGGCTAAAATGACCCATTTTTAACAATTATACACCTTATAAAATCCTGTCATATTTTATTTCACATTAAACTCCATAAATACACCAAACAACACTGTAGCATGAGCATGTACTAGATTAGATAAAATACCATATAACCTTGTACTGTGATTTCAGTGAAGTGAAGACCAGTGTTGGCTGCAAAGGATTATAAAGCAACATGCTACTGTAACCACATTATATTTTTCAAATTCACAATACAACTGCAATAAAGTTGTTACTTGTGTTACAAAGGTTCAGTTGTCTCCAAGGTGGCTAGACAAAAAGAACAAAACAAAATGATAGAATGCTCTACAACTTTTGAGGAGTGGTGATATGGACAATGTTTTTAGTTTTCCTGGGCAAAAGAACAAGAGCACAATGGTAAAGTCAACACTTTGTCCAGGATGGAAACAAGTGCATTATACTGCTAGCACAAAGCTAGCAAAGAACCCAGAACGAAGTTAAAGTGAATGCTGACATCAGCCCAGCAGCCAGAACTTGATCTTCAACAGGTAACGTAGTCAGTGCTGTGTAGTCAGGCTTAAGGATTTACAGTCTGTACATATTTCTGAAGTAGAATCATTGTGACAGTTACTTTGAAGTCACTTTGAGCTGAATTTCAACTTTGAATTCTGTTGCTGGCTTTGTGGTCAAACTTAAAGACTTAAAGACTTAAAAGACACTTAAAGAGAGATTGTAGGTGTCGTCATAAGGATAGGGGTCCGTGTCAGTGAGTGGAACTAACTGGTAATTATGTCACAGTACATTTGAGGGGCACATAAAAGTAATGGGGAATGTGTAATACATTACTTTTTTGGGTGGTAAGGACCCGAACACTGGTGAACACATTCATAGGACTGGCACTGTCAGACGAAGAGATTAAACTCATCAAGCTTAATCAACACAGTTGTGTGGAGAACACTTCCATCCACAATATTTTGACATTATCGAAAGTGGAAGTTTATTTAATAAAATTAATGATGACAAAATTACATTTAACTGCTTTAATTTCACCATTCTGGTCTTTTGTGTGCTGGCTCGCTGTCACTGTTGTGATTGCTACTCTCAACTGCAGCGCTTTCTTAGTATGACAAATCAAAGCGTGTGCTCTGAAGAGGCCTGTTGCACTGTCGCACTGTCATTATTCTTTATTGCAACCATAGATACGGAAATAATTTATAGAAAGACAACACCTCTACTTTGCATCACTTAGGTTTATATACTTCTTGGCAACTTTCTCAGGCAAAACGCTTCAGGCAAGAGTAATTTTAAAGCAGCTTAGTTACTGCTTTAGAATGACACTCAGAATTTTTCTGTGCATGTGTGTGTGTGTGTGTGTGTGTGTGTGTGTGTGTATGTGTGTTTGCACTGAATTTTCTCTACACAGACTTCTCTATGCTAAAGGTTTTTTTTCAGCTCCTACTTTAAAGCTTATCATTTATCATACTAAGGACATTTCATATAACACTACATTTCTTTCTCCTTCTATAAGGGCTTTTGTTGCTGTGCTTCAATTTTATTTTTATTTTTTTTAGCGCAGTCCTTAACTAAACTTAAAAATACCCTTTCACTGTGGTTTCACACTAGTTTCACTTTTTACTCCTCAGGAAAAACTTTATAGGAAGAGGTTAAAACACCGTGCTCTATTTCAGGCTCCTGCCAGCAGAAGTTAAGTTTTTTAGCTTCTTTGTTGCTTCTTCACACCTGTTCATTTGAATTGGCATTAACTGTGTTTGTTTACTTGAGTGGGAGTAAAGAACTGAATTTTTCTTTTTGGTGTAAGTGTGTCCTTTTACTTCTTCTTCATTCACAATGTGGGAAAGAAGCGGGGTGTTATTGTGCTTTTGTGGTCACTTCCTTCTCTTATATTGTGCCATATTATTTCAATGAGATTTGCATGTGGGGACACATACATTTAATAGGATATTTTCACATGCATCAGTAGCCACAATCTCAGCTCTCTGTAGCTAAAAAAGGCAATCAGCTTGAACTTTTTCTTCAAACTCACTTGTTCTTTCGCTTGCAAGCACGCACGCACAGTGTGAGCGAGAGAGAGCAGATAGTGTCCTCTCAGATCATCCAGACATCAATGACTTGTCATACAGCAGGCCCTTCTGTCAGCCTACGGTGGATGGGGAGCCACATGAGTCTTTCCAGTAGCAGTCGAAGACAATGATACAAAGCCGTCCTCACTGAGAGCAGGAACATCAGATACACATGTATGCATATACACACACTGACTACACACAAACGCAGTGACTCAGTGTAAAGTCACAGAAGAAGCTCTTCCTTTAAGTTCACAAACTGCAAGATATGCTGCACAACGCCCAGTCAGGAATACAGGAATAACACACAGTGAAGAAAATATAAGAGTTCAGAAGCTAAGAATACAGACAGACACTGTGGCAGGGAGTTTCTAGAAAAAATCTTCCAACTTCACAAGCAGGCAATTTGATGATCTGATTGTTAGAACTAAATAAAATGTCACCAGTGGTTAATTTTATTCAAAAGACCAAAGTTAAAGCATCAATGTGAAGGACAATATAATATAATATGATCAGAGTGATAATATCCCTGTGGTACATGGAAGCTTTTGTAATAAAGAACAACAGTTGAAAGCTAAACAAGAGGCAAAAATAACACCATGATAGTTACTGAAAGTAATAAATACTGTAATAATAACACATAGGGAAAAATTATCAGACCCTAAGCAGATTCTAAAGCCTGTGTATTTTTTTAAACTTCAGAAAAAAAAAAAATGCAGCACCAGAGCCGTTTATTTAGCCTGATAGCGAAAAGAACAAAACAAAGGCGAAGGCGAACAGAGGCAAAGACTAAATGATAAACTAAACTGGGAACATCTAGAAGTAGACATGACAACTACAAACATGAACTGGAGCATGAAAAAACTGAGACCTGAAGAGACATGAAAAACCATGATCATGAGGCAAGATAAACAGACAACCCAACACTAAACAAAGGGAGAAAGAAGAGTAAATACACAGAAGGGTAATGTAGGAAGTGGAAACACTTAGGGAACACAGCTGACAACTAAACACACTGAACATGGAAACACGAGACTGTCAAAATAAAACAGGAAACATAATGAGACGAAGTCTGTGACAACAGGTGTTTGACAATAGGATATGGAAAACGCAGACATGAAACACATGACAGACTGGAGTGACGGAAAGGAACACAAGAAGAGGAACCTGGGAACAGATAAGGGGGACAAGGCACGGGCGTAACTAAAAGTCATACATAGAGGACAAGACAGAATTACACAGGAAACAGGAAATGACACGTTAACAAGGAAGCATGGGTGATAACCTAGACTAAAACCTAACTAAGAAATACTGATAATAAACTGTAGACTTTAACATTTCTGCAATTCATATCAAAATACAAAGCAAAAATACAAAGCAAACTCAAAATGCTTTGTCACAGACCCAGCACCCTGACAGTAGCACCCAGGTGCGTCTAGTCAACCTGGTCATCAGCAAGTGTGAGTGCCACTATAAAAGCAAGTTTTTTGACAGTTTGCAAGCATTCAGGTGTGTTAGCATGTTAAATGCTAAAGTTTATGACTGTAGATAAACACCGAATAAGTATGGCTTTATTGGAAGGGCTGTCAAGATTCAAGATTCAAGATTAAAAGTGTTTATTGTCATGTGCCAAGAGAAAAGGCATTTCTCTGTGCAATGAAATTCTTTCTTTGCTGTCCACCCGCAGATGCCGATTACAGTTTTTCTCAGTCGCTTTGGTGCGTTTCTCAGATCAGAATTGAAATTCTCATAACTATTAGTTCAACCTCCACAACACTCAGTCATTTGTGCACATCATAGTAGCAATTTCTCCTCTCTCTGAACAAACTGCAAATGATTTTGGACATGAATCAGTTGCTTCCATACATTTCCCTGCTGCTTTCTGACATTTCCATTTGCTTGTGTCATGTCAGTCAAAAGTAATCATACCTATGGATGCTGAATAGTCGTTCCCAATAAAACTAATAGTCATACATCCATTGCTTGAGTCATCACACACAAAATTGTTGAACTAGTTATCACATGCCAAATATTGGCCATCTGTCAAGCAAATCCTATACCTTTCTGTATCATTTTTCCTGGAAATGTCTCCGAAATTGAACAATTGATCTCAGGTGAATCACAGCTGTCACTCATGAGGAGGCGTGTGAAAGTTTAGTTGTAACCAATGACAAACAACTTGTTCACTGTCAATTATGGATGAATCCTGTGAATCCCCAATTGGCAAGCATATATAAACTGCGCAGGAGCTAGTGTGTACCATTTCCACACTTCTGTGACACAAAATGGAAGGTCAGCACCGTGGAAGAGGGGTGAGGATGCGGGGAGGAAGGGGAAGGGGAAGAGGGAGAAGAGGCAGATATAGGCGGATTCCTAATGAAATAAGGGCTACAATTGTGGACCATGTTGTCAATCACGGCCTCACCATGGAGGAGGCTGGTCGAAGGGTGCAACCCAATATTGGAAGAACTACTGTCAGTTCAATCATCCAAACATTCCGTAGGGAAAACAGGTATGCAAACAGTAATACACTGTACTGTACTGTGCCATCTCAGACACATCACATGTTACTGTACTGTATTTGCAATTTCACAAAAAGTTCACTCTGCACCACATAGGATTGTAAGACAACCTCGCGGAGGCGGAAGAGGGCCCCTTTTTACCCCACAGCAAGAAGAAGCCATTTGTGCAATGGTCATTGCAAACAATGCAATAAAGCTGAGAGAAATACAAAGCGCTGTCATAGAGAATCACACGGTATTTGGCAATATTGAATCTGTTTCAATTTCAACAATTGACAGAGTACTCAAGAAAAATGAAATCCACATGAAGCAATTGTATAAGATGCCATTTGAACGAAACAGTGACAGGGTGAAGGAGATCCGTCACCAGTATGTGCAGGTAAAGCTGGTCTTCTATGTTCTGCACTGCAAACTGTTTTACAGTACTTCGTAGTTTCATGCAGTACACTTGCAATTCCACAGCACATACTCTACAATGTGTTTTACCAAATGCATGCATTACTGTTTGTTACTGTACACAGGCATATTGTGACATTGCATTTCTGTCTCTCTCTAAAGCGTGTACTGGAGCTGGAAGCCAGGGAAACACTGCACACATTCATATATGTTGATGAGGCAGGTTTCAATCTGGCCAAAGGCAGAAGGCGTGGAAGAAATCGCATTGGACAGAGGGCAACCACTGAAGTCCCTGGTCAGCGCGGAGGGAATATTACCATGTGTGCAGCCATCTCAGACAACGGCGTCCTCACCCATATCCCCCTTCTTGGTCCATACAATACCCAACATCTCCTGACATTTTTAGACACTCTTTACAGGGACCTAGTCCCTGAGAATGAGAGAGGTGGAGGCCAACTCAGCAAGTATGTTGTTGTCTGGGATAATGTCCGTTTTCACCACTCCCATCAGGTCAGAGTGGTTTGCAGCACATGACAGACTTCTGGTTGAATATCTCCCTCCATATTCCCCATTCCTTAATCCAATAGAGGAGTTTTTCTCTGCCTGGAGGTGGAAAGTTTATGACCGGCATCCACATGAGCAAATGGCCCTGCTAGCAGCCATGGATGCAGCATGTGACGACATCACAGCAGGGTCCTGCAGAGGATGGATTCGCCACTCCAGGAGATACTTTCCTCGCTGCATTGCGAGGGATAACATCTGTTGTGATGTAGATGAAAATATGTGGCCAGACAGACAGGAACGTCTGGATGTGCCAGAATGATTTACTGTACTGTTACATGTGCTGTTTATCGTTCACATTAGTGCACAGCTCTACCAAATGGGTGATTTTATGTTTACATGTATTCTACAGTGAACAAGTGACTGTAGCATATTTTTCTTTTGCACAATTCTGTAGGATTACAAACACTTCTACACAATGGAAATGTGAAACGTACGTATTCAGTGTCTCAGTTACTCCCAAGACTCCCATAACATCTACAGTGACTTTACTGCACATTTCAGATGGCTGTACAGGTAGGCCATAGTGCTGTCGTCAGCATTTTCAGGTGTCACCAATTGTTTTTGCAATGGGAAACACTGAAATTATAAACTGTCATAGTGGAAACATGACAATGCCATTTGACTATCTTGTTCATAAAGATGGTGTCAAGACTTTTCATTTTGATGGCACTGACAGTTTCATTGACATGGATACTTGCTTTTGAGGTATGGATAATCAATTCTGTGCATGTGACGTGCTTTTGCAGGCTATCCACTAGGTTTTGCAGTTTGCACTAATTGTTTTGGGAAATGCACTAACTGCTGTGCAAATGTTAATGGTGTTCTGAGGAACGCACCAAAGCGACTGAGAAAAACTGTAATATATACAATAGAAATAGAACATATTAAAAAAAAAATAGAACAAATAAATAAATGAAGACAGAAAAGGAGACAAAATATGGAGATTTGAAACAGAGATGTGTGCAAAGAGAAAACCTCTTCTTTCTAAAAAAGAACATAGCAGCATGGCTTAGGTTTGCAAAGTTTAATCTTAACGAATTAGAAGACTTCTGGAACAAGGTCTTTGATTTGATCAGACCAAAGTGGAAATGTGGCCGAAAACCTAACACAACACATTGGCAGAAACACCCCATACCAAAATATCTGCCATGTTTTGCTGAAACACACATAAGCAAATGTGAAAATTCTGGGAATAAGGCAAAAATAGAGTTTGCACATATCTAACAAGTTTAAAAGTCAATGTTTTGGCATGACCACTTTTATTTTTTTACACAACCAGGTTTCTTTTAGGAAAGCTTCCTTGTGATTAGTCTTCAGGAATAGTTCTGGATTCTTGAAGGACATCAGCTGTCCTTTGTTCTGTTTTTTTCCATCATGATGATCCCACATTGCTTCAATAATTCGTCAGTTGTTCTGGGAAGGTCATGGTGACTGATGAATGATGGTGTTCCATTTTGTCCTTTTCTAACCATGTATGCCAGGTATTTTTCTGTGGTCACATTTGCATCGATTTTGACAAGATCTACAACACCAAACTATGACAGAGCCTCCACCATGTTTGACAGATGTCACTTAAACTTACTGTTGTACCTCTCTCCTGACCTCCTATCCATATTCTATTCAACCAAAGCTTTCAAGTTTGGATTCATCACTCCATAAGACCTGTTACCACTGATTTTCAGTCCAGTTTTTGTGTAATTTGGCATACCTCACCCTTTAGTCCCCACTTCCCTTCCTTAAGAATGGCTTCTTGACAGCCACCCTGCTACTGAGACTGTTACTGATGTGAACAGCAGATGAATCAACTGAAGGGTGAGCTGCATCTCTCAGGTCGTGTGTCAGGTCTTTGTAAAAAATTTACAAGAAAGTCTGGTTCCTTGGAAGCAAAATATAAAGAAACGAGGGGCAGCAAGCATAGATAGATAGATGGATAGATAGATGGATGGACTGATAAATTTAACATTTAACATTAAATTTAACATGAAGCACTTTCTCTGTCAAATGTCAAAAATAGTAGTCCTGCTGGAATAGCAGCTGGAATAGGAGCTTCCTTATACAATAACAAACCGACCTTCATAATCACTGTTTTCTTGCTGCAAGGTGCTCAAAAAAATTAATCTCATAGGGTCTGATGTGATGATCTGCCCCGTTTTCTCTGACCTCATTATTTCAATCCATTCACTGGCTGCATCTGTCTTTTTTCAGAAGCATCAACACAGCCACTATCAGCGAGTCATTAAAAAAGCATAAAGTGGACACTGTGAGTTAGCACAATCTGGAGAAAATATGAAAACATGTTTCATACTAATGACTGAAGCTGCAGAAGGCTACCCAGTGTATGTGGGTTTTTAATGCTCGGTATCAGAGGCTTTCAGTGAGGGGTGTGCTGATACCTTTTTGCAGGCAATTTGAGATTTGTGGTCAAACACAGCCAGGGGAGAGCAAGGAGAAAAGTCAAGACAGCAACAAAGAAATTTTGTGAACAAATGTAGAGCCTTACCTGCATACGGTTTGAATTAATATGAAAGAAACTCAAGGAGGATGCTTCATTTGCAGACAATAAAGAGACAGGTGGTCAAGTACCAAGCTGGGTCTATCTCTGCAATTTTATGCATTTCTGACAAGCAGGGATAGAAATGAAAAAATACACTGCATGTGTCAGTCACAGAAAAAATAAGAATTCACATCATTGGTTCCCCAGGTTCAAACAGGTGAGTGTGAAACAGACAAAGTAAACCATCACCACGGTTGGCTGTGTGATGAATGCTGTGGTGCACAAAAAAGCACCGTGACCAGCAGAGTGTGTGAATACTTTTAGCTGCATGTGTGTGTACATGTACAACTGTGGGTAAAATTAGGAATTAGAGCAGGGTAGAGAGGAGGATGTCTGCTTTCAGTGTGGGTCAGTGCTCAATGCGCAGCCTCCCTTCCCGTTTCCCTCTGAGACTGCTATAAAAGAATATCTGATGCTGATGCAGAGAGTGAGGAAGAGGCTGAGAGGACAAAAAGAATCCTATATCACTGTGGCATTCAGAGACAGTGGGTGTTGTTTTATGCCAGCCGTCTCCACGAATTCTATTCAGAACAAAGATTTGGTTTCACACAACTCAGGAAGGGGTAAAAGAAAGAGGGAGAAAGTGCAAGAAGCTTAGATTAACTAAGATGAGAAAAAAGGCTGGGATTTAAGCAACATTTGTTGCATTGTTTGTACAGACGGGAGGATCTCAGATTCTAAATAATTCACACTCTGCTTATATGGTTCTTGGCTTTAGACTCAAAGGGTTTTGCCAACTGATTTAGGCACAGAGAGAAGTAACAAGACGACTGTCCTGCTAAATAAACAGTAAGCAACAATGAATTGACACCATGTAGCTCACAAGATTGCCTGCATAAGTTTTAAATATATTTTCAATACATTTTTTATAAGGTTTGTGTCAAAAAAGGTCTAGCATATGTCACCTTACTGCGAGAACCTGCTTGTGAGCACAGCCTCACACTTCTGCATCAAACTTTGGAGAAATGCCAGAAAGAAATTAGTACCGCATAATGAAAAAAAAAATGGAAACAAAATCACTTTAAAAACAAATAATAACCTAAAAGCAAGTTTGTAACCGTTTCTTCAGTGATGTGTCTTTTGACACGCTGCTCCTCATCCTTATTCAGCCCTGCGGTGGAGGTAGAAGTGCTGCCAAAGGATCTCATACTGTCCTCTGGCTCACGTGGGATTAAAATCCCATCAATGTCTATAGGTACAAATCCTAGATGAGCTTTAATATTCATTACCAAAACTCTGAAATCAATTTCAGAATAGACAGGTAACAAGTGAAATTAAACTAGGCTGTATGTGTAATTATGGTCTCCTTTTCTGGTGCCTGGATTCTGAAGGTAAGTACTGATAAGACATGGGCTGCATACATTAGGCTCTCCATGCTGCCAAAACATAAGTTTCATTTTGGATGGATTTGTTATTTTTCATAAACAGAAACATATTTTCAGCTTAGCACACTGCAGGTTCTGTTAAAAATCCAGGCATAGTTTTCAGATTAAAACTCTAATTAAAAAT
This sequence comes from Perissodus microlepis, assembly GCF_051167445.1. Taxonomy (NCBI): domain Eukaryota; kingdom Metazoa; phylum Chordata; class Actinopteri; order Cichliformes; family Cichlidae; genus Perissodus; species Perissodus microlepis. Next base: position 16,636,942 of record NC_140464.1, read on the forward strand.
TAAATTAACTGAACTAAATCTAAGTTTCTCTAAGCTCTTGAAAAAGAAATGGCAGTTTTGAAATAAGGTTTTAGCGTTGTGAATTAAACCCCTTGTAAAATGCTAGAAATTCAGCCTGCCTAAGGCACTGAGATCAGCTGCTTTTTGTTACTGCTATTCTTGTACTACCCGCATGAATGTGGCATTTTGTGACAAAGTTTAAATGGATAGATGCTTGTTCCAAAGAACATCAAAGAATTCTTGTACAAAAAAAAACATGTATATTTTGGTATTTTCCATTGTGAAAGCAGTGAGTAACACATGGTAAAAATCTAATTAAACTTGGATCACAAATGGATTTCGAGGTTCAAGCAGCCCTCGAAAATTATTGCAAGGTTGTGAATATTAGAAAATGCTCGGCCTGAAGAATTTGGAAAAGGGAATGGGTGTTATTAAGTAGCTTTCCTTGAAGCGTTTTTCATAATGAACGTGGAAATTCTGGAAAGGAGTTGTCCTTCAGCTGAAACAAAGATGCAAAACGCCACTTGAATTATTTTGTCAATGCAAGGACTGGAACATGCCGTTATTATTTAAAATAGGAATATAAAAAGACCTCACAGTCTCACGATATATTGACCATCATCTTCAAATAACGGGTCACAATGTCTGACAGAAACGTGCTCAGACATATTATCGAGTGGGGGCACATCTGTGCGACAGTATTATCGTCTGATTTCTGGGATACATTCCGCTCCATTTGTTTCACATGGCGCAGCTGTTTTAAATCCGGATGCTGCCAAATCCTCTCCCAGCCAGCAAATATCTGTGGCCCATGGTTGAAAAGGGAGAGGTAAGAGTGTGTGCGTGGATTTGTGCACATATGTGTGTGTTCGTCTGGGGGTTGGCAGAAAGAGAAAAAAGTTGAGTAAACTTAGAGGACACAAAGAAGAGACAGGAGTCCTTCAGGGGAAAGGGCAATTCGTGACAACCTTCAGAGGAGCATCACGAAAATAAGTTTTTCTTTGGTGCCCTTAAAGCTTTGAGTTATTTTGGAGTAACAAGGTCCTTTGTTTGGCACAAAAACCAATCAATTAGCTACGACTGCAAAAAAATTTCAGTGTTTCTTTTCAGTGTGGCAAATCACTCACAGGCAGCCTCACAGGTGAGTTTGTCACTCCTGTCAACCATCCACTGACAGCTCCAGGAACTGCAGTGGCTACTGGGTGACTTCAGTATTTGGAAAGATGACTAAAGTGAGTATTATAATGCAACCGGAGCACCACAATGTAACACAATCAAAATATAAAATACTATTCAAAGCGCAGCAGTTCTCCTTATAAGACTAGCGAAAGGCTACAAAGCAAATCAATGAAACAAGAGGGTTATTAATTACTTATATTTTAACATTTGCAACAAAGTACCAGCAGTTTGCACACAGTCAAAATCTGAGTATTTAAATGTGTAATCTAAATAATGTGGTATTTACACCATAATTCTAAAGCTTTTCAAAGCACTGGGTGACTTGTTCGCACATTTGCTAATTGATTTAATCTGAGTGATCCACAGCCTTTTATAAGACGCAGTCATGTTGCACAGTTCATTTCAGTAATTCTTCACTAAATTTAATTATCCATGAAATCAAATGAGGCTTCGGCATATACAACGGTAGCAATAAATACTTTTACTAATTCCTTTAAAAGATTTAGGAACACTTAATCTCATAAAGTTATGCCTTTCAAGCTAATAAAACAAGATGAAAGAACTGAGTCCCTCTTACACATTATATGAAACATAACCAGGAGTGTGTGATCATAAATTACAAAAAAATATAAATGATCCCATTTCAGTTCAGCAACAGAAACTTGTGAATACATACATACACACACTCTCCAGCCACTTTATTAGGTACGCCCGTTCAGCTGTTTGTTAACACAAATATCTAATCAGCCAGTCACGTGGCAACAACTCAGCGGATTGAAGCGTGTACACAGCATCAAGAAGACCAGTTAAAGTTCAAACCGAGCTTCAAAAGGCGGAGGAAAAGAGATTTAAATGACTTTGAGCCAGCGGGTGTCAGTATTTTAGAAATTGCAGATCTAGTGGGATTTTTCCACACAGCCATCTCATGGGTTTACAGAAAATGGTCTGAAAAATAGAAGCTATCCAGTCAGTGGCAGTTCTCTGGGTGAAAATCTCTTGTTGATGCCATAGTGTTTCAAGCTGGTAGGAAAGCAACAGTTACTCAATTAATCCTTCATTACAACCACAGCATGCAGAAGAGCACCTTTGAACAAACAACACATCAACCCTTGAAGCAGATTGGTTGCAGCAGAAGACCCCACGAGGTGCCACCTGAGGATTGCTTAAACCTCACAGTCTACTAATTATTGTTGCTGACTATGTCCATCCCTTTATGACCACATTGTAACCATGTTCGGATGGCTGTTTCCAGCAGGATAACACGTCACAAAGCTTAGTAGTTTCTTGAACATGACAATGAGTTAACTTTACTCAAATATCACCAGATCTCAACACAATAGAGCCATGCCCACATTATGAAGTTACAGATCCCTGACATTCTGCTGTTTTTCCTCACCTCTTGTATAACTTCTTTCCCTCAAGCTGTTGAACTTTTTCCTAGTCCCACTCCCTGATGACTGTTCAGCTAATAATTAATGCACAGGTAAAGTTACAAGGTTGAAAGTTCAGGTTGAATGTTTTCTTGGGAAAAGCACTTTTGAGATGTGTCCATGTAGGAAGGGAATAAAAAAAAAGAGAGAGAGAATTGAATTAAAAACTTGCAAAAGCAGAAATATTGCCTGTGAACTCACTTATTTGGTTGTGAAGAGCAGCAGGTCATCCAATGATGGTGAAAGTCTAACTCCTTCACTTAGATTTAACCACTATCAGGTCAGTAATACACTGAGTCTGTGAGCTGCTGCTACAGCTAACCTCCAGATCAGCTTCATGTAAGTTGTCTCAGGAAACTGAAAGTTAACTGCAATGTTTTTGTTGTGATTTGGTTGAATGAAAAAAGCGATTAAACAAATTCAATCAATTTTGTTAATTTCTGCTTCTTTTATGCATTTTGGAAGTACTGAATCTGAATGAAAAAGTAGTTAATTGGGTTTGGCAGAGACCACAAATAAATACAGACTACTGTATTCTACCCACAATATCATTATGGGTAATACATAATAATATATGAATTCAAGAGCTGAAGTTTAAGTTGTGTAGGAGAATAAAAAGTTATTTTTATTTGCCTTTTATTTGGGCCCCCATCTGTGCGTTGGGTCCTGTGTACATGACCAGAATACCCACTGGATAAACCAACCCAGAACAGAGGACCTTTGGGATGTGGAGATTTACATCAGCTGACAAATCTGCAACAACTGTGTGATGCTATGATGTGACCATGGACCAGAATCTCTGAGGAATGTTTCCAGCACCTTGTTGAATCTATGTCACAAAGGATTAAAGCAGTTATATATAATGTGTAAATATAGTAAGCTATATTTACACATTAAAGGACACCATCCACACATCTGCCTGAAACAAACACCCAATCAGGTGAAGGTCTCAGGTCTGTAATGTCTTTACAACTGCCTCTTTTGCAAAGTGAAGAGGCCATTGATCACAAATAACCACAAAAAGGATTTTGGTCCAACACACAGTGAAGGATACCAGTTTGTTGCCCAGTAAAATCCTACTCACCATAAAAAAATAAAGGAAAACAAAAACAAACATACGATATCACTATCGGAGCTGTTGTGTTCACTGTACCAGTGAGTCATCATCAGTGTTGGGTAAGTTACTTTAAATTAGTAACTTGGTTACATTACTAGTTACTTCTATCAAAAGTAACTCAGTTACTTCAAGTTACTCGTTACTTTCAGAGTAACTAGTTACTAGGGAAAGTAACTTTGGTTTTACTCAGAATTCTCTTGTTAATGTGTTGCTTCCGTAACTGGATACCCAGCAAGATTGCCAGTCTTCTAGCTTGCTTACTTGCCACAAGTGCACTGTGCCACCTACCAATAGAAATGAAAAAATAATGTGCACATTTCCACGAGAGAAATCCCACACCTGATTCTATCCTAGCCTGCTTTTTACATCCAACACAAAAACTGCAGTCGTGGTGCTTTCGATTGTACTCAGAACTCGGAAATTCTGCCTTCTGAATAGGAAGATGTAGGTAACACCAGACTGCAGATGAGCTGCATACAGAGCTGGACTGGGACAAAAAAATCGTCCCGGGCATTTTGACTAGAGACCGGCCCACCATTATAGGAAAAATCATAAAGCCTTTGAATGCAAACAAACACTGTTGTGACAGTGATGTACACTGTTCTGATGGTATATATGTATCAATCTATCAATTGTTTGTTGTAAGACTCAGATAATTATTTTTTTAAAAGTGAGACATTTTAAATGAGAATAAGAAAGTATTTCCTTGTGCCCCCCTTTCCCTTTTAATTCCCTACATGGACCCCTGGCAACACTTTGCTAGACCCGCCCCTGCACAGTTACCAGCTGTCAGCTACTTAGAAAAGGATCCTGGTGTTATTTGTCTCTCAGAAACAGTTCATAACTTCTCTTCAACTCATTCAAGTTAACTAAAAGGTAAACCTGTTTCTCCATCACAGCTCTGATGATTCACTAAGGACATCTCCTGGTTTCATCTTCATGTTTCCCTCTCACCAGATAACCAAACGACATCATGACCAGCAGCTTTACAGCTGTGGCTCCAGCCAACATCAGCTGATACTAGAAATTAATATTAAATAAATTCTAACAACAGCTGATCAAGCTTAAAAGTGCTGCTGTTGTTTAGCGCGACATCCGCTGGTTTCCTCTTTCTGGCGCAAAGTGGGCGATAAATAAACAAGAGAGAAAAATCAGCTGATCACTGATCAGTTTCATGATTGAAGTAGAAACAGGAGAGGGGGTGAGAGGATGAGAGAAGAAGAGGCAGCTGTGCAGCGTAAACACAGAATAACTCCAGCTTTGTGTCTTTTTCATTGAAGCTGAAGTCCGGGACAAACTGTTCCTTTTCACCTCAATACGAAACGCGTAATATTTTCTCTGAATACAAGACGATTCCGTTTTTTACGGGACGGTTGGCAACTCTAATAATTAACCTTATGAACAAAATAAAGTTCAACATCAGTAACATAGCACCCACCCAGCTGTATAGAAACCCCGTCATGCTAGCTAGCACGCAGTACGAAAAAGTCAGCATAACGAAAATAAACTCCACCTAAACTTGGTTTATATCTGACCCAGATAGACTGCAGGTCATAACTTCTTACCTGAAGTTCAGTTCACCTGACACTCTCGGACCAGCGGCCGCTTCGGGTCTCTCCTCTTGCCTCCCTTTTCCTTCATCCACCTGCTGGCTTCCACCACTTGCTAATGTTATTGAATCTGTGGAAGCTCCGCGATAGCCACTACACGAAGTAACGAATAACGAGCCTATCTAAATCCCAGTAACGAGTAACGCGTTCCTGGTTTTGGCATAATAACTAGTTACCGTGCTCGTTACCACAATAATAACGTAGTTACTGTAACGCGTTACTTAATAACGCGTTAGTCCCAACACTGGTCATCATAAATCTGTTTGTAGGTTTCTCTGAAAAAAATAAATCATAGCCAAATTCTGCATCTCTATTGAAAACCCACAATCACTCATCTCTACTGATCAGCACTGATCAGTGAGCCAGATAAACTGTTGCACCCACTGCTCAAATAGCTAGAAACAACCATGATCAGATCAGGGTGTCCTGACCTTACATCATGTTTATGCTCTTTTTAATTCTCTGCTCAAGTGGGTGCTGAAGTGTGGATGCAGTAAAGAGAAAGGGGACAGAAGAGGTTGATGATGTTGGACGGTTTTGTGTTTGCAGCTGGACACATTTAGTAATTCGATCATGGCACATCACTTGGTAGCTAAACGTTGAGTGGACATTCCAGACACAGCTTCCCTAGTTTACCCTGTAATGTATTTACTTCCTTCGCATCGGCCACTCGGCAAATATCCTTTGCTCTCACTTCAGTTGTTTGACTTTAATCTGAGATGCTGAGGTTGGGACCTTGAAGCTGCTGAATGCTGTTGACCTTCTGTATTGGACACTAGACAACAAAGTGCAACAAAGCCTACATAAGGAGGCAACAGTGGTGACTGTCAACCAGGAGGTTTATATGTAAGCTTGTTTCCACAGCTGAAAAAAAATTACCATCCATAAATTGGATTTTCAAGTTTGGTATCTTAGATTTTTGATTTAATATGCTGAAAATAACTTGAAATATTAAGTTAGCTCTGCAAATCAGGAAGCTCTTTGACGATATGTTATTTACTTAGTATCTGGAAGTAGAAGGCAAATGAGCCCATTGACATGAGCACATTGATTCACACCGATACATATTTTTATGCAGTTATAATTTGCTTAAGGGCGTTTAAACCTGAAGAAGCTGGCACAGATTTGTTCACATTGCCATACATTGGTAGCTCAATGATGCTGTCACTACCCAATTTTGAGTGTGCAAGCATCTGCGGCATCTGGTAACAAGAAAATTACGTCTTTCTAAAGCTTCATAATTGACAGCAATAACTCAAAATTTCAAAATTCTACCTTTCTGCCACTAAAAAAATGCCATCCACAACTCGAAATTTCGACTTTTTAACTGTGAATTTCAAACATTTTTTTCAGTGGTAGAAACAGGGTTATATAGGTTTAATTTCTGATTAGAAGATTTGTTTTACTTGTTAGTTGCTTTGTTTTAATTCTCAGTATTTTATTTTCCTTTTAGGACCATTCGGTTAAATTATGCCACCAAAAGTAGTTGATTAGGTTTAAAAGATTGTAATCAAGTACAAACCCCATTCTGAAAGAAAAGATCTGAACAATGTTAATAAAAATTTTCCTGAAAAAATTTCCAGATCTCTTAAATTCATATTTTATACACAATAGAAGATAGAAAACCTATCAAATATTTAAACTGAGAAAAACTGCAATGTTCAAAAAAGAAAAAAGGTCATTTTTAATTTGATGGCAACAATAAAAGCCAAAAAAAAGATGTACTGTGGCCATCAAAATCAATTTTTCCCCTTGGCTGTATGTAGAAATTCTGTCCATCCACATCATCTTATGCAATACCAATCAATCTGTCAATATCGCGCTCCTCATTCCCAACCAAGAGTGCATCCCAGTCACTTCACCAAAACCCAGCACCCTTAGGCCATTGGTTGCACGTAGAAAGTCTGTCCATAAATGTGAATGGAACCGGTGACAAAAGGCAGCTCCAGCACCCGCTGGGAATGGGTTTGGTTTACTGTAAAGCAAACTCTCACTACAATTGTACAGGAATCAAATAGCTTGCAACAATAGGCTTCATTTCACATTCTCTTATAGCATCTCCCACAAGAAAACCTGAGGTGATGCTGCAAATGCCTTCTCCATGTCCACAAAACACACAGAGAATGGTTTAGAAAACGAATACACACCCTCAAATACAATATCAATAACCTGAAAACGACAATGTTCCTCATAAATGTGAGAAACCATTCAGGAATACTCTCCTCTCCAACACCCTGGTGTGCACCTGTGTTCCTCCTGCAGCTTGAACACACCGTGTGGCCCCAGTTTGCCATCACAATCCAAAGATACTACTGACTTCTATGCTTCATTGCTGATGTATTTCAATAATGACAGTTTCAAAGCTTTGTTGGACGCGGAACGATAAATTGTTCTGAATATATTGTTCCATAAACTGTTACTGCTCCCTGATAGGAAACTCTGTCCTTTAGAAACCACCAACTTTTACTTTGCTGCACTTTTGTTTTCATTCTTAAAATGAATGATATTGCCTATTTAAAATAGCGCTACAAAACACCTTAGATGTTGCCTAGAAAAGATCTTCAGTTACCTAGATCAAGCGAGTCAGTCTTGTACACAGGTTGGCAACAATAACAAGTGATGAAAATGTTCAGTCGGTATCTTGTTGCCATTTCATGTCTGATTTCTGATGCAAAAATAAAAAAAATTGTTTACCTGGTGTCATAAATAGGATCAGTCTCGGCACTTTGAAATAAGCTACAAGAGGTAACTTGCGAGTTCACTTTCTAATTCACAGCCACCAAAAGGTTCCAAAAGAGCACATCTGGAGCTAGACATTAGAGGAATATTAATGTGCGACTGGATCTACCACTGAGGTATTGACAAAAACAAACTGTCAAAAGGAGGGAACCACCATCACTAATGCCTGGCAATGTGAGTGAACGATGACCTACAAGATATACATTGCCACAAGTGATGCAGGAGGTAAAAGTAGGCTACAACAGAAGACGTTTAAAACACATTCAGCACTGATTCTTCATACGTAAAAGAGACTGTGGCTGCAATTGTGCAGCCTTCCAGGAGACATTATCAAGTGAAGCAGTGAGTTTGAGAGATATCAGTTCTGGCTACAAAGCATAGCTGACATAATTACTGTAGATAAGATTGTGAGTGAAATTATGCACAAAAGCAAAGATTGTGAATTTGGTGGATTACAAAGAAGCATGCGAGGGAGTAAACGGGTAAAACTGTGTTCACCATGACTGCTCAAGACCTTAAAGAGAAAATAGAAAGCCAAGATGCTGATGAAGATGACAGTTGACAATCAACTAGTGAACTACTACTGAATATCAATAATATGGTCGGCTGTTGTTTGTGAAATCTGCTACTTAGCTGCTTAGCATCTCGTCACGAGTTGCTGTGATAATGTGTGCTACAAGTATAACCTATGAGTTCTCACAGCTAGAGATTACCTACCAGTCTCTATATCAAACACAGCTGCACCTCACTGGGACATAAACTGCCTGTAAACATTTCAGGGTGAAAGTAATTCCAAGAACACTAAGCTGGCGATTGAACCACAGGCCAACAATTTCTTCAAAGACATTAAAAAGAGCATCTTCAGTTTCTTGATAATCCTGAGGTCTTCTGGCTGAAGGTTGCAGCAGATTTCACACGTCAGAGGTTGTTCCTTCCTCTTAGATATCCAAATACCCACAGATGCTACATATCACGGACAAGACAGCATGTACAGACAGCTAAATCAAACCAAAAAAGATGTTTACATGGCTTTCAAATGGAGTTGATAAGTCCTTCAGAGCACACCGCCTAAGTCCAGTATAGTGTCGTCTCTTTCTATACCATATGATGTCTAAGGTTATACATTTACAAAGAAGATACTGGCATTCATACAGCAGTGGAGAAGAAAGAGAAGAAGTTAGCATGTACACTGTATGTGGCTGGCAGCCAGCCATTATCATGAATAACAAAAGACCAGCCAAGGCCGTACATCTTAGAGTTTCCCTCAAGATAGTTTTTATAAATGCAACACATATCATTTGAGGAGCATAGTCTTTACAAAGTCTGGACAGTTCCTGGAATCTATTTCAGCAACCTACTGGAGTTATGCACCCTGGGAGGGACAGGGTTATCTAGGATGTTGGACAACTAGGAATACACATAAATCCCAAGCTTGAGATGCCTTTCATTACCCAACACTTTTCTGGACATTCAAGTTCTGTTTATTATTAAATATTTACTGTTTGATTCCTCATTTGAAGAATCAAACAGAAAATTACAAGTTTCCTTATTGTTTATATTTTTATCTTCATCAGTTTCCTCAGTCTGTTCAATCCTGAACTCTTAATTCCAGATTATTTCAGAGTTTATTTTTTTCCATCATTGTTTCTTGTCCCATCCATTTGTTTCATCAGCCCTAGTTTAAGTTTAACAATGTGCCTGCACTTCCTCCTTTAGTTATGCAGCTCACTTCCCATTTTATTTTGGTAGTTTGTTGTCTGTAATTTCTTCTGTTTGATTTTACTTCCCCTTTTATCTGATTAGTTTCAGCTACCTCTTGTTACCTGGCTGTTTCTTCCCTCATTACCTCATATGTGTTCATAGCTTCATATTTCTTGTTTCCCTGCGCTGTTATTCTTAGTATATTGCCTGTGTGGGTTCCTTCTGATTTCCTTAGGATTTTGAACCTTGTTTTGTGCTTTTTTTTGGATTTCTTGTTTTAGATTTAATCAGCCTCAATAAAGGCTCTCCTTTTGTTCTGCCAAGTTTGCATCACAAGTTTGCTTTGTTTAAATTGCTGGCATAATTAACGAAATAAAACTTTATTTCACACTGAAACTTGTTATTTTAAATTTTCCTAATTTCCAGTGATGTAGTAGTTGAAAATGATGGCTGAATCGACTGTCTAATGAAAACACTAAACTCAGCCAAAATGGATCAAAGCACCAGAGAAAAGAACAATTAAAAAAATCCATGTATGGATCTATGCTATGCTTTCATAGAGTCTGGAAAAGTTAGACATACAAATGAGCCAGATTATTTCCACATTTCCATATTTACTTGCAATTTTTCATCCTCTTTTATGTGGTTTGACCCTCAGCAACGTGGTTGAGAGAAAACAAATCAGTGAATACAATAATGTGCTTGAATAACTTTAAACTCTCACTGGTAATCTACACGGTAGTTTAATTTACATCTTTGTTAAAATGTAGTGAACTGCTACACCTTTTGGTTTATTCGTCTCTCCCTTTTCTGCTTGTTATTTCTCATTTGATCTTCTTGTAGGTTTTCACCAGAGTCTTGTTCTTTATACCTGCCTTGTGTATTCTTTATTTGGATCCTTAATTTGAACTAAAATGTAACAACCATTTGGGAGTCATCCACGCAGCAGTGCGCTGATGACAGTCAGCAGGGTTTATTTGATGTTATTGTCCAATATTGGGATGTTGATCTTTAGCATTCAGACATTATCTGATAGCGATCTCATTATTGAAGCTATAGTGCAGATCTATTATAGACACATCTACAGACAAACAACAACTATAATCACAGTCCTAGATTTCAGATATAACATCCAGACAGATAAAAGATGAATAAAACAAATCACAAACAAAATGACACCTGACTATTTCATGCAAGCTGCATGTATTTTCCACATGGATTTAACTCTCTATGCAATACAGATTTGTGAAAAGGAGAAAAAAAAAGTATGTTTTCAACAATTAACCTGTACTCTGACATCTTTCTGACAACACTGCAACAGTGGCATGGTGGTATTATCCTGACCTTTTACTTGAAATGTGAGATCTGTGATCAAAGATCACAGTCCAACATGACGTGGCGCTCGCAGCTTCCTGTGACTCCTGAGCCATTTGGCAAGCTTACGTGATCAGTGAGACTTGGGAAGTCTGTCAAGAAGGCCGGTCTAAAATATTCTTCTTCTTTACTTTGTATTGTGAGGAAATGAAGTGAAAAAGTTAACCAATAATAAGTCAGTACAGACAAAAATAAATAAATAAAAAAGCTCCCAAATTATTTGGCTTCCTGCTGAGACAACCCAAAACTCATAAACTGACAGCTGGTAGTCCAGCAATGTGAGCCTATTGGATTCCATGACAAAGACACAGCTACTGGCTTTCTCTCGGCTAGCCCCTGCTGGGCTAGGCAGCTTTATATTTTGTCCAGAGAACATCTGGCAACCTACACATGCAGAAGGTTCGGTCTCAATCTTGCATGTCCCCTGGGCGTGGATGCTGCCAGGCCTGTTGCCCCGCACCCCCTCCGCCCTCCACCATACTCCATCTCCCAGTCCAGCCACAACCTGCTACAGCTGGACCTTGGCTCAGTCCCCCGTGGCCTGCTTCTAATCAAAAACAGCCACATTTGGCAGACAGCACCCGCAGTTATGATATTATGAGACACCAGCAGACCTTTGGAACACTGAACGCTCATTTATTTGGGGTGAGTCCCAGATATCAGTGGAGAATTTTAAATAGGGATGGCTTTCCACAGACTTTTCTGTTATTATCAACAAATGTTTATTGCACCAGTTTTGTCCTTATAGTACCTGTTGCTTGCTGAAGGATTGCACTAAATCCCCAAAAATATCTGTTACCTGAACTCACAAAAAGGACATAAAATACTAGTCTTTCATTTTTATATTTGTGCTCATTTGCATGAAAGGAAAAGATAAAGAAGGGACAGCTTTGGATTTCACTTGCTTATTGCATTGATTACAAGATTACACGTAGAATTGTATATTTTATTGTTTATCATATATCTTCCATTGTACTTTAGGTTGTTCTTTGCAGACCTGTGCAGCTGTAAAATTATGGCCTAGAGCCAGCCAATAAATACTGTTTTGTTTTTTTGCATGGAGTTTAACAAATATTTGAGTTATCATTCAAGGTTGAAATGTGGGTTATCTACCTGCAGCAAGCACTTCTAGTTTAAATGGGTACTTTGGGCAATAAGAGCAATAAAATCACCAGAAAACAACCCAAAGGTTACTTCTATCACCTTCAAATGAGCCATGCTTGTATCATTTTGCAGAACTCTTACTTAGAGGATCGACTGTTCATGCTTTAGAGGTTAATTGATTTTCAATTGCTTCATTTAAAATGGAAGCGGTTTTTCTGATCACAAAGCAGGAAGACAAGGCCAGCAGTTCTCCTGGGACTGAGAAGCACATTCCTCATATAACCCTCCAAACAGCGAATTATTAAAACACAGAAAGAGATAAAACCCTCTCCTCAGAAGTTAACAACAACCATCACTGTTGTGCTGAGGGGCGTCTCGGTGAGTGCTGAGTGTATCTTATGTTACTCAACAACAGAGGCGGGGAGAGACGGTGCACTGGAGGACTGCACAGAGAATTAGAGCTTTAAATAATTTCCCTTCTGTTTTCTTATCTTATAAATGTTTTCCTAGAAGCTACTGCATCTCATTTTTACAATAGAGAGTACATACATATACAAATTATAACATAAGCAAAAACACTGAGTCAGGCAGAGTCTTATAGCCAGGCGATGGTGGCGGGCCATGTGGTGTTTGTGGGCGGACATTCCCTATGGCAGCATGTGAATTGCATAATGCAACCTGTGAGCCACCCTGTTTGTTTTCATTTACGGACCAGTCATTAAGAGCTGTGTGTTAGGCCATAAAGTGCGAACTGGACCTTATTGCACTTCCACATGATGCAGTGCTCACAGCCTTGGGAGCAATGTAGCAAGAAAGACTGTAAAGATGAATAACAGCACAAATCTCGGGCATGTAAGTCATAGTTTACTTGATAATAGTTAAATCAATAAGTGTCATGCAAGTTCTAATTGAAAGAAGCCAGAATGTTCTGATGCAAGGGGAAAAGACAGTTTTTTTCCACTTCAGACAACCTGTTAAAACACTGTGTTGTGTCATACGTGGCCCTGCATCAGGGTTCAGGTCATTGCAAAGCCCTAGTTAAGTCCACCTGTCTTCACACATCCTTCCCCACTTTTTCCAAGGCGAGCACTTCAGCAGCTTGATAACATTCCCAACACAGACCGAGATTAAGTTCTTTTCAATTTGAACTTGATGATTCTCTTGTCTGCTTCACTTCAATGCCACTCTCAACATCAAAGGATTTGGCAGGGTTCTGAACAAAGTCAATCAGTCCTTGTTATTTTTTTTATTTATTTATTTATAAAAGGCAGCTGCCCTACATCCAGCATGACAGCTGCGTAAAGGGCCAATGTGTAATGATGCACATGTGGAGAAATAATTGTCTAATTTGGGATGTGTCACCCAGCACTGAAATTAGAGGGATCAAAGATTACCGTGTTTGTTTTCTGTGCCGTATCCTCCTCCGCCGGTTTGTTTCAAGACTGCTCATGAGTTTTGGTGCAGGCCTGTTTTAGAAAACCTTGCTCCAGTATGAACAAAAAAAGACTATTTGTGGGGTTTGACTTTAGGCTCCCACAATGAACCTACTCCCAAATATAAGACCAGGGGCCCAGCCTTTCTTTGGAAAGACTTCCAAAGAAAGGCTTTGTGAAGGAATGCATAGATTTTTAATTTTTTAGATGTATTGCCATACGTTTTGCAGCTGTTCCTATTAATAAAGACCTGCACTGCCATTTATACTACACCAAGGTAGTAGAGTAGTACATAAATAATTAAATCAGAGGAAAGTTGCTTTTCCACTATTTGCTATAGACATTTCTGTTTTTATTATAGTGTATTCAAGTTTTTAAGAAATCTGTGAATTAACAAAAACTTTATTATTTTATAAATAAACAGTCTGGGCAATGGGCTACCAGAAGCTTTTCTGTCTTTTTACACATTTATCATGTAGAAAAACTGAGACATACTGTTGAAATTGCACTTTTTCTTGAATTTAAACATTTCAGGGATGAAATGTTTAGTTAAATGTATTTACACTGACAGAAAGGGTCATTTCACTGGTCCAGCCCACTAAGAACCAAAGTGGGTTGTATGTGACCCACAATCTAAAATGAGTTGACATCACTATTCAAAAGTGTGTAAACAATTTTATCTATGCAGTAAATGTACTATCCAGAAAGTATAGGCACCTCAGGGACACATTAAATACTAACTAGTGTATGACCTTGATAAATCAAACTATAGTCGATGCTTTCCTCCCAAGCAAATGAGTAAAACAACATATAAGTACGTTTATGCTGAGTGATGAAGTCCCGAGCAGCCTATGACTATGACTCTTTTTCATTTCAGTGCAAAGATGAAGTACATTGCAATACAGCCAAAAAATTCACAAATGGAGATAGTTTTCTTTGTCCACAGTTGATTTTTCAATCAGTAGTTGGACTTTTACAAAACAGTCCACTGTTTGGTTTCTATCATCTGCTGACAACTGACCTTTGCTAAGTTAACCATGAACTTTTCTTGACCGAGCGGTCATCATAAGTATACTTGGCAACAGCAAGAGGAGAGATTGTCAGACATCAGATGCCAAGGCGTCGCCTACAAGCAAATCTGCAGCAGACCAGCAAAACAGCCAACAACATATTGCCAGGAATGCAAACACCAGATGAACAAAGCCAAGACATCAGCTCACAATATTCCTCTGCCATGAAGGGGTGCTGGAGGCTGACAGCTGATGTGAGAAATGAACGGAGTCGCTGAGTAACTGCAGCACCAGCAGGGAGTGTGTCGCAAACATGATTATTCCCACACAAAGTCATCCTCAAGCTGCATTACTGTTGGCAGATGGGGGCTGCTTATGAGATGCTACATGAACAGTATGCATGAGTGTTCTGCAGCAGCATTAAAAAAAAAAGTCCTTTAAACCTACCACCTTACCGCAACGTGTGTGTTAGAGATGTAGTACAGCAGGTGGAGTACGGTAAGCACCACCAGGTTTTATATTGGAGACTTCATTTGACTTTGAAATTGGTGGTTAGTCCTTCGTTGCCTAATATAGAACATGTTTCATACATTATATTTTTTTCACTTTTTTTATGAAACATGCTATATATTTTTTTGTCATTTTCTCCTCAGACACACAAATACACGTCAAACAGAATTATGTCTGAGACTGACTTTTGCCATTCACATAACGCAAGTGCCTCATGCTTGCCTTCGCAGGCATGCGTTTGTGTGCAGTATACGTGCACTTTCCCTTTGCTTGCAGTGCGGCAGCTGTGCCAGACTCTAATTCGCAGAACTGATGGCTACGAGCATGCTGCTGAGCAGGTAGCAGGCAGCGGGGGGCACTGGGTGGCTCGAGGGATGTTGAGAACACAGGAAGATGCGCTCAGTGTTTTTGGACAATGTGACTCGCTGAAATATCAAACAGCCATTGTAATGTGTCATGCTCTGTGAGTGTGGCGCTTACATCACGCTCAACAGGTGGAACTGAAAGTAGTGAAATATCACATGGTGAGCAAGAATGAGTACACAGAATGAGCAAAGAGTCGGGGAGGGGGGTAATGAATCACACTCCTTAAGGTCTTAAATAGACCCAAAAGCATTACTGTCAAAAGCAGCTGGTAATGAGAGTTGCTAGGATGCTGATGTTGCCATTACATCAGTGAGATCTTGAAATCTGTGGAGGGGATGTGATTTGATTCCTAATGCAATGGGGGAAATCACATGTTATCTGTGTTAGTTGTGTTTACCAAATCGCAATCTATGTGTACGAGTCTATGATGAATCTATTTGTCCATGAGGTAAGCAATCCATACCTATCAGCTGTGTAATATTTAAAAATTACACTCTTTTAATCTGTTTTGAAACTATGTTGAAGGCTGTGTAGGTCAGAGGGTTGTGGCGGCTAGAATTACGTTGAAAACTGCTCATTACTTAATGCACTTCTGTAAAGTCACACAGTAGTTGCAACCATAAAATAGCATCTGCAAAGCATTGAGAAGTGTAGTATTGTCACTGCGTTGTGTTTCACCACTGCATGCAGCACTGTTTCTGTTTTTCTGGATGCTCATCCAAGATTTATTGTCTTGTATAAAGTGGCAAGCAGAGCAACCTAGTTTTGACATGTATTCTTTTAGATGGGAAACTCAGCTTAGGATAAGAGTTCAATCCCTGCTGACTTCTTAACCCTCACTGAGGCACCAAAAAAAGAAGGGAAAGTTGCTTCACCCTGGCGCTCACCAGCTGCAACATGAAAGGAAATAACTTTATCCCATCAACTTTGAAGTGAAAGTTGTCATCTCTGCTCAGTCTTCAGCGCTCCCGCTTCACCTCTGCCAGCTCCTTTCCTCGCTGAGGTGGGGTGGAAAGAGTGGGGAGAAGGGATGTTGGGGTTGGAGGGCAGCCAGCTAGAAGATAAAGTTGCCATGGTGATTGTGCGTCCCTTCTCTCGGGGGACCTGTCATATTAGAAACTGCTTCCCTTAGCAGTGACTTCCACGGGCTGTTCCCCTCCCATTGTACGCTGTGTGTGCATTAATGCCTGCTGACATTTAGCTGTTAGGCCCTGCAAACAGATTGGAGATGAAGGCTGTGATGGGCAGCGTGGTAATCCTGCACACCATGTTAAGAGAGCATCCGGCAGGAGCTGTCGCTGTCCCACTGCTTCAGAATTTGAGTGGAAACATCTAAGAGAAATAAAGGTTGATGAGGCAAGGGGGAAAAAAGTTTCAGTGCGTGATATCAGGTGTGCTGAGCTGGATTTATAATATAAACTCAGTCGGTGTCTGGCTTTGAAGTTTTTCATATTCTACTATTCTTACTAGATACTTGACAGACACCTGCTCCCTTAAAGGGAGTGCCAAACCCTCCCTACTGTGAAAACCTAGTGAGGCTAATGACCTCATCTTCTACTTACACATGTTTGCCTCCAGGTTTATATAGAAAAGATGACTTTAAATCATGTTGCACACTCTACAACATACCACCGCTGTGTGTTTGGTAATAGAAAGACTTTTTTTTCTTTTTTACAAATATTGTTCTTTGTCTTCGGGGTATTGTGAGAAGAGCTCTTATCCTGAAAAGATGTTGTGATTGCAGTTTAACTCGGAGTTTAGACAGGTTTCCACATTAAAATGGGAAGCTAGTGTGAGATTTACATCTACAGGGACTGGATTCAAATGTTAGAAAATGTTTGCAACATAATTTGGTAATTATATTTGGCCCAGTTTGACTTCAAATGACACAAATTAAGTTTATCATTTTTTTTTTTTTTTCTATCTAACAGAGAGAGTGTAGCCTCATTAAATTGGTGGAGCTTGGACCCAAAGATAGACCCCCTGCAGAGAGAAATTACTGAGGATTAACACTTGAAAAGAAGCACACCCTTTTATGCTTTATATTCTGTAACAGCATGAAGTTTCAATAACAAACCAGTGGCTTATTCACTGTAACTTCTGGTGCAAATACACCTTTAGCTATCCCATTTTAACAGTCTGTCACTGGATATTTTATTTTGTAAGAAATGAAAACCCTTTTCAATATTATCAGTGCGTGAATAGGGAAAAATGTGTTTTAATCTTAATGTTTGACCTTACAGTTAGAGCACCTTGGGGAAAAAACGCCACTTACTTCATCGCTAAGACACTGTGGGTCAGAGAGAGAGAGAGAGTGAGAGAGAAAGAGCCGACGCAAGATCACGACAGCTGTTAAATTAAATCCGTCAGGGGGTGTCACATTATTGAGTCTGTGGTACATGTTTATTCCCAGTGGGGACATTTTCCTGTGTATTCCATAATAGGCTCTACGGGTCGTTGAGAGGCGAAGCATTCCCTATCGGTGCGTTTGTTTAATAAAAAGAAACACAATAAAAAAAGAATCTTTGACATCTTTAAGCTTCAGCGCTTCTAAACAGGTCATAAAAACTCAATGAGAGACACTTGGAGCGCGGACCCGCTCCACTAGGATTCAGTGATGACGTAGGCTGAAGCTGAATAACCTGAGCGCTCCACTGATGAGCGGATGCGCCAGTGCGCACCTCCCCATAATAATCTGGTTGAGCAGCGTCGCTGTCTTTTCAGCACCACTCACTCACAATCCAACCAACCGGAGAGGCAAGACAGCAAAACTGAGTTCTCTGCAGCCCGATTTGTTTTTTCCCCCTTTCCATCTCTTTTTCTTTCTCTGTGATGATAACAACTCAATAGACTGAAACTCATTTCCCTGTAAAGGAGTTATCAAAACCTGTTTTTCTTGCACCATCTGCAGAAAGAATTTAGATTTGCTGGTGTCTATTTATTTAAGAGGACCGTGAGTTTGGTGGATGTCTGCTGTTATGATTTTTCACTGCGGATTCTGATCTAGTTTTTTGCCATGGTTACACTGTAGATGAAGTTTGATCTTTTTTCATCCTTTATTTCTTCTTGCTACACTTTGAAAGTCCAGAAAAATGTCCGCGGCCATTTGAATGAATGAGTTGTGTTGTAGGAAGTTTGGGCTTTTTTTGTTTGTTATTATTTTACAGAAGACTTTCAAGCGTTAAGTGCGTAATTTAGGATCATTTTCCCCCTTTTTACGGTGGGATTTGTGTAGTCTATCTTGTCAGGATGCTGGCCTTAGTAGTTGGACTGTTGTATCTAGTCGCTGGACGCGCGGTGCGAAGCCAGGATGCTACAGGTAGCCGCTTTGTATGTAACGCTATTCCTCCGGGCGCAGAGCCCGGCTGCGGGTATGGTCCTACGGGGAACCGTGTCCAGAGCAGCAGCCCAGTGGAGGACGAGCTTCGGAATACGATCATCCAGCTTAGGGAGACCATCCTGCAGCAGAAGGAGACCATCGTGAGCCAGCAGGGAACCATCAAAGAGCTCAACTCTAAGCTTGCGCGCTGTGAGGCGGCAGCCGACGAGTCGTCTCAGGGCAAGTCCCGAGGTCAGGGCTCCAGACGGAAGGAGTACGGCAAGAACACCATGGGAGACTTGCCCCGGGACCCCAGTGAAACTATAGATCAACTGGGCAAGACCATGCAGAGTCTTAAAGGTCGGCTCGAGAACTTGGAGGTAAGGTGGAAACATGCCGTGTACATATAAGAAAAGCACTTTTGTCTTATTTCCCTCTCACCCCCCGTGAACATAAGATGCACCATTGCACCGTTTCCAGCCCCCCCCCCCTCCCCTGCCCCCCTCTACTATCTTGTATTACTATAGAGCATTGCGTGTCTGATAATATTCCCCGCCGCAGGAGACCTCTCGGGGGAATCGGGAGATCAAAGGGTCACGTAATGGGCATGTCACATCAATACCCCTTTAATCATTAAAAGATATCTCTGATGGCGAAACCCACTGCATAAGAGCCATCAATAAGAGATGAGTAACAAAAAAAAAAAAATCTTGTCAAAGGTGTAATCATACATGTGGTGCAGGAATTTGCAAAGCAACCTTGAATAATTTATGAGTGCCGCGTGTATGTGTTCCACATACGCTTTTATTTGCGGTCGTGTGGCTAATTATTCATGGCAGCTGATGATTTTGATTTCCCCAGATTTTACCTGCATCAGAGCATTACATTTTCAAATCAAATCAAATGCTTAATGGTTTGTCTTGTTTGCCTGAGAGTTCTGCACCATCACCAGCCCTCTGCTCAGTCCCATTTAATTCTACAAGGCTCAAAGATCACATTTAGTGAGGTCAACTATAGTGAAGTGGGGGCTTTTTTCGTTTGTTTTTTTTTACATGCAGTAGACGCTAACATAAGCCCTGGCTTTGTCGCTTATGTCATGTCACTGCGCACTGTGTTTTTCACCAGCTGACAGCCCTGATGCCATAAGCAGTTATAATACTGTTTTTAAATTCAAGGCTATTTTTATATTCAGTATACTGCATTGCTGATCCATCCATCTCTCTACTCCATTCCCTCCTCTCCCTCTTCACTTGATTGGAAGCTTCAATACCCCGATTGGATGAAGGATGCATTGCAGTCATAAGGATACATATTACATTGCATTTTAATCACATATCTATTGATCTGGACCTGCTTAACATCCTGATTATTGCAAAACCAGTGTTGCTGATAGCAATATGGCTGTCTAGAGTAGGATGTGCATCTCATATCAAAGCCATCTACACACATCAACAGTTGCAGTCAGGACCATGTGACTGTTTGCTTCTGATTTCAGTCTCAGATTACCAAATAACCTCTTCAACCGAGGCTCTGGGATGGTGTCATTGTGTCAGAAAAAATTAATCCACAAGGTTTCTGAATTCCATGGCGAACCAGGCCACAAAGGAAACTAAACAAATGTCTGAGGGCCATTTTGCAATCAAACCATGCACCCCCTATAAACATGAGGCTGTAGAGCTGTTTCCTTATGTCCAAAAACAACCTGGAGACAAACATTGTGCAATCTACCGAATACCCAACACATCCACAGATATATGGCAGGTCACCAATCAGTGTCTTCATGTTGATATTAATGTATCAAAAACAATAGAATATCAGATATCAATATATAGATAACTTCAGTCATCCACTGCAAATCTGGGTATTTATATAAATGTCTATCTATCTATCTATCTATCTATCTATCTATCTATCTATCTATCTATCTATCTATCTATCTATCTATCTATCTATCTATCTATCTATCTATCTATCTATCTATCTCCCAGCAGCAGAGTTTGCGTCTCCCCATCACAAATGTGTCAACCGCTGGTGTCTCGGCCCTGACTCCCTTGCCACCAGAGCTCAGGGAGCTGCTGCGGCAACGTTTGGGGGCGCTGGAGACCCAGCTCCTCCGGAAGGTGGCTGAGCTGGAGGAGGAGAAGAGCCAGCTCTACAATGAAACAGCAGCCCACCGCCAACGCACCGAGAGTGCGCTCAATTCCCTCTTGGAGAGGATCACAGAGCTTGAAAAAAGTAAGTGATACAATGGGTGCTGGGAAATTTCATGGCAAAATTTAATGCCAAACTTTTTTTTCCTTTTCCCCTTTTTTGTTGTCTGCTGGATTTAGAACTCATTAGTCAATCCCTGTGCACTTTTCTGATGATGCAAGTAAAAGTGATCCTTTTCTCAGAGCCATTCTCAGAGAAGTTCCTGGTCTTGAAAATAAGGCTTGGAAAGCAACGTTGAATGCTTAATGAGTTTAAGAAATGTTCAAGAGATGTCCACACTCCAGGGTATCACTTTGATGGTACATGTTAAAATACCACAAAATATGTCTGCTGGAAGGAAAACTGTTTTAGAAGATGATCCCGCCACTCACCTATTTCCTGTTTTCCCCATGTACCCCCCTAAGGTTTAGCTGATAGAGTCAGGGGTCTGATACAAGCTATAGATTTGGGTAATTGCTAATTGCTCAGATGGGCAGTGGACCGAATAACACAACCGCATGTATGATATTGCAAGTCAGTACAACAGCCCTTCAACAAATGCTACATTGTGAGACTTATTTAGTTCAATTTATATCAAATCTGTGCCAGAGAGATGTCAATTCAATTCCACAGCGATTTTCAATGCTGTGGTGTGGTGTTGTTGTGTCAGTCGGATTTGTGAAGATTTTTACACTGGTGATAGCTCTCCAACAGCTTGGTATCATCTGCCCTGTGCATTACAGTAAAATATGCAAGTTTATAGAACAGTATTGACTTAAAGCTCAGTGCACATTTTTAGATTTTACATTTCACATTCTAATTCTGCAGGTTAAATTGATTTGACCGGTTCAGCAGTCAAACCAATTTAATTCTAAAATGGTCTGCATTGTAAAGCCTTATTTTAGTGCTAAAGTTGCGCAATATAACCAGAGGAGTTGTGGTTTTTAGCGGTGTATAAGGCCAGAGTATTGTGCTCAGCACAGGTAAAACTCTGATTCCACCACTTTGAAAACTGAAATGTGTTACTTTCCTGCAAATCAACCACAAAATCATATTATGTGTGATTTTCACAACTATCCTTTCCTTTATGTAGCTGACCAACAGCTAAATAATTAACTCCAAGCTTTGACTTTGAGCAGAAATGAATTAAGCGAATTGGAGCACTAACATAATAACATTGGAGGATGAAAATTTGTGCATTTACAATTTAAAAAGTTGAAATTTCATACAAATTTCAATGGAAACAAATTGAAAATATTGTAAAACCTGTATTGATGTAACTTATGACGGTACAAAGATTTTTTTTAAATGAAATTTTTAAACTGACAAAATTGAAATTGGATTTTTTTTTTTCTAAAAAAGAAAATGCTAATCTTTCCATGTGATGCCGGTGTTTACAAATTTGGCACAGAAGCACTTTTAATGCCACCTCACATCTTCTTTAAAGCTGTTCAGCAGCTGTCAACAGCTGATAATAATACTTGGAGAAAAGGGAGCTTCTAATTTTGATCAGTCAACCCACAGAACACAGGAAAGCGTGTTTTTGCCGTGCTGTGCCTTATAAGGGTCTCAAAGTGCAGAGGAAGCTCTAGAGTCTCTGAATCTTTTAATAATTATGTCTACTGTAGATGATGAAATCCTTAAGTTATTCACAGTTTTATACGGTGAAACTTTTTTGTTAAATTCTTGAACTATCTGCCGGCAATGTGTTCCTCAGAGTGGGAAACACCTGGTAAACAAGCCTGGAGCAATTCATGACTCCAAGGTTAGCAGTGTGTCAGCCAGTTCCCCTGTCTGTCTGCCGGTTCATGGTCAATTCAGCATTTTGGTCCAGACTCGGGCATCTCAGTAATCAATAGAACAAGATGCTAGACATTTGCGGTCCCCAGGTGATAGTTCCTGATTTCTCCTGGCTTTTCTTTTTGCGTCAACATTATTTTTTAACTTTGTGTTTCACTAGAAGAAGATGCTACTTTCAGCTGCTCCTTTATTCACAAACGGTCACTCCACATGTTTTATTTGGCAGTCTTGTGTGTTTTCCCAGGGATCTTTTGCTTGTTAGGCACTCTCAATCCACTAAATTCGTGTTTTACTCAAATCTGAAAATATCCCGACCACTACAAGAGAGCTGGCCATTAGATTTATTCTCTCTTTCTCTCTCTGTCTCTCTTTGGAAACTTCTTGTCCAAATGAAGCCCGTGTGCCATTGTTACCTGAATATGAAAAAAGAAAACTTGAAATTTGAAGGCCATAGGGATGCGGTCACAGGGTGAAACATGGGATGCACAGTAGAGAGGTTGTCAATCTATCATGGTGACAACACAGAGAGACAACCATTCACTCTCACATTCACAACTATGGCCAATTGTTATTAACCCCATCCATGTCTTTGGATCACGGGAGGAAGCCGGAGTACTCAGAGAGAAGTCACACAAGCAAGGGGGGGAACATAGTGTTGTACTGCACCACTCTGCTGCTATATAGGTTTTCTTTGCCGTCATTGTCACTGTGAAATTTGGTATAGATATGATTTAATAGGACTCATAAAGGTTTTTCTTTTTTTAGTTTTTCACCTGCAAATCTATCACTCAGTGCTCATGCTACTCAGCAAATTTAGCATGCTAACATCAGGCTGTTCCAGCTCATAAAGATTACAATGCTAGTGTTTAATTGTTAACTTGCACTGTTACTCGTCATGGTTAATCACTTGAATGCCAACATTTTAGACTAAAAAAAAAGAAAAGTTGGTGACCAACTGCTGGTGTAGTCTCATCAGATGATTTTAATCTCTTGGAAAGCCCAAATATCTTCTGTGAGTAGTTTTAAGTTGGTTGGTTGGTTTTAATCATTTGTGATTGGTAATTTTAAAATAATTGGTTGAAGTTATTGGATGCTCAAGCCATAAATGTTAGAAGACAAAAACAGTGTTTGTACAACACTGTCATCAGTGCCACTGTGCTGTGACTGAATGAAGTCAAACAAGGCCAGCCTGTTGGCATGTTGGATGCTGACATGCATGTCCAAGCCGTTGCTACAGCTTTGCAGAGCACCATCTCTGATCTGATTATCCTTGGTGGAAATCTAACTGGATAGAGGTGCAACCTCAGACCTGTGCTTGTGCTATTCTTGTGGTAGCCCCCCACCCTGCAGCTGTTTCAGCAGGACAATGCCTGCCCCCACATTGCCAGAATAGCACAGATCTTTCTAAATCAAGAACATATCCAGACAGTTTCTTGGCCATCATTTAGTCTTCATATGGTTCACTGAACATGCCTGGGACCTGCTGGCCCAACGTGCTCATTAGCCACACAGAGCGACCACTGCACAGCTGCAGGCTGCACACATCCAGCAATGGAGAGCAATTCCTCAACAACAGATCCGGACACGTGTTCATTCCACGAACAGATGGGAGACCGTTTGCATCACCTCCAGAGGAGGCTGTACCTCATATTAAATATCTTGTATGTATCTTGTAGTGACTGTCTATGAAACCTCTTCCCTGTTTTAGGCTAGAATTATGGTCCCAAATTTGTGTCTATCTAAGATGTTTCAGGATTTCAGGGTGAAGGATCATGAAAACACAGAGGCTATGGATATGCAGCAGCATGCACTGGCAGTATGCCTAGGTCAAATATTGACTGGTTAAAAAGTTAGCTTGAACAGGAAAGGGAAAAGTGAAGAGCAAGAAACATAAAAAAGACAGAAATGCAGTGGGACTGAGTGGAAAGTTGTAATTGTTTTTCAAAATCAGTCCACTTCACTGCAAATACATTTTTCATTTCTTATGACTTCATCAGTCTTCTCCACAGCAAAGGTTAAGATAAAAGAATAACAGCACAAAGGTGAGCTGCAATAACCCATCTTGCCAATTGTTCTACATATTTTTGAAATTGCTCTTAATTGGCAAAAAGCAAAATGTGGAAAATGGATCTTTAAAGCTCTGCATTTCATCTTTGGACTACCAAGACAGTAGCAGTGATGTGTGTGACAGTGACTCACCCTTTCTTATCTTCTTTTTTCTGTCGTCATCCTCAGAACTATCAAGTCGTGACACACTAAAAATAACTTTGAATATATTACATTAAGTGTTCCTCATCTGTCAACAGATAATAATGCCTTCAAGTCACCTGAGGATTTCAAGGTGTCCCTTCCTCTCCGTACAAACTACCTGTATGGACGCATCAAGAAGAGCCTCCCAGAGATGTACGCCTTCACTGTCTGCATGTGGCTCAAGTCCAGCGCTAGTCCGGGAATAGGAACTCCATTTTCATATGGCGTTCCAGGCCAGGCCAATGAGATAGTCCTCATCGAATGGGGAAACAATCCCATTGAGCTACTAGTCAATGACAAGGTAAGTCTATTATGATAAACTTAAATTTCACCATTTGCTCATGCTGCAGAGTAAATCCTTCACACTGACCTGATTTTCTGAAGACAGATGCTCTAAATCCTTTAGTATTTTCCTGGCAACACAGCTGGCTCTAATGATGGGCGTAAATGTGGATCAGCAAAGACACTAATTAAATGCAAAGAATGAATAAGAATGAGCCGGCTTTGGGATCCAAAACAAGCACATAGCTTCTGTACGTACATGTGTGCACAATAACGATACAGCCGAGAAGCGATTCGCTGACCATTAGCTCTGAATATTTAATTTTGCTCCTTATAAACATTTAATACCATCGACCCACATTTCGCTCACACCCGCGAATAACAGTAATTCATTAGAGGAGTTGTGTTGCCACATGTGCTCATCTGCTTCATTGTCCTCTTTGCTTTCTTTGGAGGTTATATTGTAGTTAAACAGTGTGATCGCAATTAACCCAAAATATAAGAAAATGTTAAAAAATAAATAAACTTTTATCAATATTTAATGCAATTTTGTCATAAAGCAGAAGACCTATAATTGTTTTATTGATGAAAGACAAAATTTTGAGGCTAAATGTTGCTTTCTTTGTGATGGGATCAAGCTTCACATCACATGGAAACTTGGGAGCAAAGCTTCATGGGAAATAAGTTCTTAGTGTAAAGCTAAGAACACACATTATCCAATGTAGTACTTAACGCTTCTTTGTCTTATGATATCACAGCTTATTGTTGAAATTGGGGAATTTTATGATAACATTTTCCTGCGTTGGAAACAATCATAGTGGTGTTACTGGCACAGACAGGTCTACCCACAGTTTTTCCTTCACTATGCATTATACATGTGTTCAAGTCAGGCAGATAATAGAAAGATGGTGGGAGAAAATGATGAGAGTATGACTGAGAAAAAGAGGGAAAAGAGGGTGGAAATTAAACAAGCTCTGGAGGTGATAGAGCAGTGTAAGAAAGAGTTGGTAAAGAGAGGGGGAAAAATGAGAAGGTGCCAGAAAAAAAAGAAAAAAAAGGAAGTTAGGGAGTGAGACAGAAAGCATGAGAGCAGAAGAGAGCGAGGAGAGGCTGGTGAATATGATAACCGTATGTGCAGCAGCACATCCATGTGCTAAACTTGTTCGCAGCGATAACAGGGCCCTCTGGGGCACATTGTTTATGCTGTTCATTTGGCAGCATACTGAGAAGAAAGCAGAAAGCTGCCTCGACAGTATTAAAAAGTGCAGCGTTGTCTGTATTATGTATTTGTACTTGGTTATGGGGGAGAGAGCGTCTTTGTTGTTATAAAGCAGCATCTTCATCATAGTATATTTTGTCTCAGAAAAAGGGAAAAAAAAGTTGATTTTTTTTGTCATGTTTTTTCTCCCCTCCAATGTTCAAAAGATGCTGGTGGCATCTCAATTTTTCATTCAAATGGGACTACCAGGAGTTTAATCAGTAATGGATTCAGCTGGCCTTGTGCAATAGTAACACTGTTTTGTTGGCAAGTGTACAAATGTGTGATGGGTCCACATTTTTCCAAATATCATTCAAAATTCATGCAGTTGGTGTGTTTTTGTTGAGTTGTCTGCAAAGACAAACATCACTGTAATCACTGCTGTAGAATACGGACACTTTAATGACTTCGCTCTTTCTTGCGGCACCTTCTAAAAACATTTCACACTTACCTGCAGAACCTCATCAACACCCTGCTGGAGATGAGGAACAGAAAGTCCTCTGAACATTAAGTAAAACACATCACGGGCCATTTTGACATCTCATAGAGGGAAAAGCATAGATTTAGATACCAACAATGGTTTTCATTTTAGGTGTCCCCTTCCAGGCTCCATTTTCCTTGTTTTGTCTTATAGAGAAATGGAACAAAAGAGAAACATGCATGCTTTTCCTGCTATAGCGAGTCAAAATATTATTATTTTTTTGTTAAAAAGCCGAGAGGAGAATATGCATTTCAACTATGTAATAACTGCAAAATTGTATGTTTTACGGTGTGAGTGTGTCATTTGTAGCATTAAAAAATGAGTCAGTCATTCTCAAGAGTATGCCCTTTGGATATAGTGCTTTAATTCGAAACTCTGTGTCTACAAAGAATCACAGCTGGCATAAATCCATTGCTGCAGAATAATTGACGAATGTTGTTGTTTTTTTGGTTTGTTTTTTTCAATTTTACAACCTGAATCTTTAAACAGTCCATGTGGCCCAGAATGCTCCAAATCAGAGAGACTTTATAACAACCTTCCCAGTGTTCCCTGTGGTGAAGTGTAACGCCTGGTGTCCTTAACAGGGTCAATTGCTTCTGTAATTGCAAGTGAGTCGAATTTTATTTTGAGTGACTGCCCATCTTTTCGGGTTTATTTGCATCTGGAGCTACATCTGCAACTAGGTATTAGGATAAAGCAGCTCTGTAGGGTTATATAAAAAAAAGCTAATGAGTTACAGTACACACTGATAATCCTATGTGCCGCACTGTATCCTCAGAGGACTATGATGTCATTGGCTGGTAAAATAAGCGGTTGTTTTTCTTTGATCTGTGAACAAAGCATAAGAGGACACTGTTTTGCTGTTAGCTATCTGACTGCTTTGAAGGATGCTCTATCCCTTGATGTCACCTGGGTAATCTAAATTTTATATGTCGCAAGGCTCATGTGGGGATTTCTTTGCAGAGGGTTGTCTCTTTGAAGCCCCGGCCCTTCTAATTGGTGTCCTTGTTTCTAGCATGCCACAATTACACTTGTACCTCTCTCGACTTCTCTTGCACCCTTATACTGTATCTGCCTATCATTGCTCCTCGTTCTTCAGCCTTCCTCACTGTGCTCACGCCATTCACACCTCGCACTTCATTCTCAATCAGGTGGCCCAACTCCCTCTGTCAGTGAGTGACGGGCGCTGGCACCACATTTGCATCACCTGGACAACTAGAGATGGTTTCTGGGAGGCTTACCAGGATGGCGAGCGTTTAGGCACTGGGGACAACCTGGCCCCCTGGCACCCAATTAAACCTGGAGGGGTGATCATCCTGGGCCAGGAGCAGGTGAGAGCAATAGAGAAGCTTTGATGGTAAAGAACAGGTGTATGTGCATGTATATGTGTGTCTGTGTGTGCATGTGTATTTTTCCTTGTGTCAATAACATCCCTGGGGGTATTCTCCCCCAAGCTCAGCGCCAGAGGCTCTGAGCAGGGAGCAGGGAAGAGGAGGAAGAGAGGCTCTTCTCACGCTATTGTGGCCCTTTCAGTATTACCTCACTCATCCACTTCCAAAAGGCAACATTTTACCCCTGGGAGCTGTGTTAGCAAGTTATTACGCTGGTTAGCTCCATGACAGCGCTATGTGTATAAATAGGAATATACAGTGATGTAAAATCTCCTCAGAGAACTATTAACTCATAGTGCATTACTTTGGAGCTTAAGGAGGAGGTGATTTTTTTCCTCACTCATACATTTAAGGTGAGATTGCTGCAGATTGCACAGTATTGCAGATTGCACAGCATTTGGATATTTTAAAGTGGCAGTACACTAAAAAGAATTTGCAGTGGGGTCTAGGTTTTTTTTGCTTTTGTTTTGCATTTTGATTAAAATCAAACAGAATTTATTAATTTTAATTAAAGTCTGTTTACATTTCCTTTAGAAACTCAGCTCTGTTCTCTTTCTCTATGAAGGACATTGTGGGAGGTCGTTTTGATGCCACCCAGGCTTTTGTGGGCGAGCTGAGCCAGTTCAACATGTGGGACAGAGTACTGCGGCCCGTGGACATCATGGGCCTGGCCAACTGTTCAGCTTACATGCCCGGAAACGTGGTTCCTTGGATTGATGCTAATGTGGAAGTGTTTGGAGGTGCGACCAAGGCTGCTCTGGAAATCTGTGAAGACCGTGCTTTTGATTCCTAAAAGGATCCGATGCAAGAAAACCAGTGTGGCCGCTGGGCTCTGGAAGCTAAATATTCTGACTGGTGTTTCTTTCAAATCCCAAAGGCAAGAGCACCAGCCCAACATTTTTACATATTTATGTGGTCTGCATAATCTCAAAGACTCTGTGTTTATTGGAAACACAAGTTCATGTGTCCGTTCAATTCGAACCCTTAAGACGTTAGAGGGGATTTCAAAATCGTTTGCTTATCTGAAGAAGATGTGCCGTTGCATCGGTCTGCTGTAATGATATGAGCTGCTGTCATTTCGTGTTTTCTCCTCAGTAGATCAACTTTTATTCGACTCCTCTTTGAAAACAGCTCTTCTTGGTTGCATTCCTTATAATGACAATGCTGCACTGTATTCATAGTCGATGTGAGCTCCAAACAGGCTTTGATGTGCTGTGGAAAACCATTCCTAAGTAACATGGCAGTGCAGAACACACTGTGAGCTTCCTTGCAGTTTGAAAAGCAATGAAACAGAGAAGCCAAGGAGTGAGGTGAAATGGGGTGGACGCTCACGAGTTCAAAGTGGGTGAGAACAACCCTCGCTGTTGATTATTTTTGAGGTATTCCAACATGGCAGACTGTCTAAATATTATGCATGAGCCTGAGCAGCTCACAAGTGGCAGTGCATGCTTTCTGTTTACACACACAGTGTTGCGGGGTGTGTCTAAACAAGTTGATGCCGCTTTCTGACAACATTGCATAAGTCAGTGTGTGTGTGTTCATGTGCGTGAGGCTTGTCTTGCGTGTAGAAGGACTGGAGATTATGAGGGATGGGGGACATTTTCATTCTTGTAAATCTATGCTTAATACCTCACTGCCCCTTGAGCAGCTGCCATATCCCAAACAGCTTTATGGATGGGTTAGCTTTGCTCAGGTTAATAGCAATGTCAGACAGCTGCCCAGGACTGGCGAATCAACCGAGCTGCGGATGCCAGCACAGTGCTCAGTGAGGGCACAGGCTGGGTTTGACCTTCAAGGACAATCCTTAATTCCTCATCTGGGTAGTAATTATGTGTGTTAATGATTGAGTGTGCTGGTGAGCAGCCCCGGTCCACTGGTGTTTCTCTAAGCCAAGTGGTTCACAGCTGATAAAATATTGAGATGTAAAGGGGAAGTCAAATGAGAGCAGCACTCTGTGGGCATTATGAATGTTGCTGTCAGGTGGAGTTTGGTATTAATTGCCTCACACTAAGCCAGAAAAAAAGTCTAAATCGATGGATATGTTATATTAAAAATATATATATATAAGAAACTGATGGATCTTGTTACTGCTTGGTTAATAAAACCTTTTACGCTTTTTGCAGCTTAATTATTGTTACTTCTTGTTGTTGTGGTGGACATTTGTTTCATCTTGATTTGATTCCTCTAAGGAAACAGATATAAGAGAGGCAACAAATGATATAAACTTTGTTATCACCTCTAGGCTTTCTTTTAGTCTCCTTGTGGACTTTTCCTGACTGAGTAGATACTAGCGTAAAAGCCATTAAAAAGCTTCTACACACAGCTGACAAAAGTAGGATGCAGTAGGTAACTGGACAGCACAGAATGTGGCAGAGAGCGATGGTCCACGCTTAATAGCATAAACATAAAGACGTGTGATCATTTTGTGATTGTTCTTCTTTTCGGTGTCTTTGTTAACAGTGTTTTAATGTAAAATCAAGAAATTGGATTTCAGCAAAGTGTATTTTTCTTGCTTTCTGCTCATGATTTTTGTCCATTAGCAGCACATTATGTTAAGAAAAACAGATGGAGAAATTGTTTGTTTTTTTAATTGTGAAAATGGCCTTTTGCGAAAACCATATGTGCTTTTTCTTGTGAAATTTTGGTCAGCTTTTAAGGCGCAGCTCAGCAGCACAGACGACAAGGGACACACGAAAATGCAAAAAATGTGTTTGCTTTCAATGTTTTAAAGTCCTCTTTAAGTGCGTGCAGCAGAGGTTTTTGGTTGTGCACTTTTCTGCGGTGCGGTTGAATGTCCTTTTGCACCCATTAAAAGAGCGAGAACAAGTTCCCGAGACGTGATAAATTAAGCAGCAACTTAATGATGTGATGGAATAAGTGAACACGCGCTTGAAACAGTCGAAGCATGTTTTATTAAAATATCATTGCGCTGCATTAGTGATGATGTCAGAGAGGAGTGTAACCCTGCAAAGGTCATGCTCTATTCTTCACTGATGTTTCTAAATTAGGAAACCTTACTTTAATCTTTGAGGGAGATTAAAAAAGCTCCTTTTTTTTACTGTAACATTTTTGGTTGCATTAATTTTAATGGAGACGTGGGTGCTTGTCCAGTTGGTAGCCATATTATTTGTAGGACTAGGATATGTCCTCTCATCTGGGCAATGAAATGTTGTCAGCAGCGGAGAAATCCTCTGGATTGGCAGGCTTCCAGGTGGAAATGAAAAAATCTGCCCATGCGGATTATGGGAGCTGCTACAATGTAGGACACTGTGAGCCTTCTTCATTCTCTTCTCGACCCTGTGTGTTCTGATGCCGTCGCCGCTGCGCTGGTGGAGGCGCACCAGGGAGCCCCTGTTTTTATAAGAGAACAATATGAGGCCTTCAAAAAAACAAACAAACAAAAAATACCATCAAAGAAATATATATATATATGTATGTGTTATGTTTGTTTTTTTGTTTTGCATATTCTATATTTCTGTATCTATTTTCATTGCATTGCTGCTGTAACACTGCACATCTTGATGTTCTGAAATGTAAAGTAAAAATTTGCAGTTAAATTAAAGAATCCCACTTGCATTTACATAAATGATGGATACACTAGTTTTTTGTTTGTTTGTTTATTTTAATATTCATTGAGGCTCTTTTTTCACATGCCTACAGAACAGTTCGCCACAGAGTTAATGACAAAAACTCGTGGCTTCTCATCATTTCTATCTGCACTCAGCTGTATGAAGACATCAATAAAACTTTACATCTTTATGTTTTTTTTCTTTCATTTGGTTTCTGTGAGGTGGCGCTCCATGGGAGACTTCCCCAGTTGTGCACATCAGTGTCTCTTTGCAGATCCCAGTGGGTTGCGCTGCATATGTGCTGTGTTAAGTCTTTAGTGGCTACCAACATAACAGTATTAGTGTTAGATAATCTCTATAAACACACATCTGTATATGAATATAAACTTTAGGCCGGGGACAATATTTTTCCCTGTAGTCTACTTATCACCTGGGTTTTATTGACCAGCCAAGCCACAGGTTGCTGGTAAACAGTCAAAATGGAGAAGAAAAGACTATCACAATTAATCATCATTAACTGTGATTTGATTTTTAAACACAGTACTTGTCTTGAGCCGTGCTCATATCTTTATATGTTTGCTGGAAAATGATAGTGATTTACTGAAATATCTGAAATACAACATATAAGGAAAAATCTGAGTTTGTACAATTCTACCAAGATTAAAGGTCAATATCTGGTATGACAACTTTTTATCCTTCAGAACAGCCTGAACTATCTAAGGAAAGTTTTCTTGTAATTTCATTAAGTAGTCTTCAAGCATAGTTCTCTAGGCTTCCTAAAGGACATTCAAAGCTCTTGTTGGCTGCCTTTTGTTCCATTTTCTCTCAAGAAAATCCCACACTGATCCCCTCAATAATGCTGAGGTCTGCAATTGTGTGTTTTCTTATACAGGTATGCTTTTACTGCATTGGCAGTGTGTTTGGGATCGCTGACATGCTGAAAACTGAAGCTATTGTCAACCGGGTGCAAATCTGAAAGCAGTTTTCTGAACCCGATGATCAATTTTGACAAGATCCCCAACACCACTGGCAAACACTACCCTCTGCGTGTTTCTCGGTTGTAGACACCCACTGTTGTACCTTTCTCCTGACCTACTTTCCACATATAGATGAAGATTGAAACCAGAAATTTCAAATCTGGATTCATGACTCCATCAGACCTGTTGCCACTGATTTTCAGTTCAGTTCAGGTAAAATTTGGCACACTTCAACCTTTTCTTTCTCTTTCTCTTCCTTAAGAATGTTTTCTTTTCAGCCTCTCTTTCACTGAGGCCATTTCTGATGAGGCTTCAGTGAACAGTAGATAAATAAATGAAGTGCCAGATGCCTCTCCCAGTGCCTGCATCCAGTCTTTCTTGCATTGCTGAACTGGGTCTAATATACACCATTAATGTGTCTATTAGACCTAATTTCTTAAATATGTTAAATCTATCTCTGGGCCACATACCACAGGCCTTCAAGCTGGCAGTAATGAAGCATTTACTTTTAAAAGCCATCACTTTACGCTGCTATCTTAGGTAATTACAGATCAATCTCCAACCTTTTATCTCAAAGACCCTTGGAAGTGCATTTGTGAAACAGCTAACTCATTAGCTGCAGAGGAATGGTTTGTTTGAAGAGTTTCAGTCAGGTTTCAGAGTTCATCACAGCACAGAAACACAGAAGGTTACAAGTGATTGATTCCTATGGTCTCTGACAGTGGACTCATCTCTGTGCTTGTCCTGC
Source organism: Perissodus microlepis (assembly GCF_051167445.1). NCBI lineage: Eukaryota > Metazoa > Chordata > Actinopteri > Cichliformes > Cichlidae > Perissodus > Perissodus microlepis. The sequence goes on from NC_140464.1 coordinate 16,670,780, forward strand.
GAGACAGTGCAGCGTTCGATACTGTTGACCATAACATTTTATTAGACCGATATCCTTCAGTGTGCATACTAAACAAATATGTAGGACTGTTTTGTTGCATTTGCACAATGTCTCTAAATGTAAAAACATCTTGTCTCAGAGTGATGCTGTGAAACTTGTTAATACATTACTTGTAGACAGCACTATTGTAATTCTTTTATATAGGGCTGTGCTAAAAACTCCCTGAAAAGCCTTCAGTTAATCCAAAATCCTGCAGTGAGAGTACTGACAAGGACTAGAAGGAAAGAGCAAATTTCACCCGTATTGGCCTCTCTTCATTAGCTCCTGTTAATTTCAGAATCAAATTTAAAATCCTTCTCATCACATACAAGGTCTTGAATAATCGAGCCCTATTTTGTGCTAAAGACCCCATAGTACTGTATCACACCAACAAGGCTTTACAGTGTGATTTTTGCCCTGTATTTCTCCCCTCACCCCCAGTCGATCACAGCAGATAGCTCTCCCTCCCTAACCCTCTTTCTGCTGGACGGAGTTTTTCCTTCCCACTGTCACCAAGTGCTTGCTCAAAGGGGGTCATTTGATTGTTTGGTTTTTCCTCTTTACCTTACAATATGAGCCTCAAGGCAGCTGTTGTTGGATTTGGCCCCTTTTTTTTCTTAGATATTTTTTTAGGTGTGCCTAAAAAATATTTGTACCTGTACCTGACCCTACAGGTCTGCTGTACTAGAATCAGATACATGTATTTGTCCAGTCATTGCACCTGATCCTAAATTGGTCAGACACAAGGACTGAAATGAAAATGAGTGAAAAACCAGCCAAAGAAAAACTTTTAAATACTTTCAGACAGACCATTTTAAATAAATTGTAGGAAAGTCTTGGTCCTTGGAAAAAAATAGAAAGGCATGAATGGCAGTTTAAGACTTGGCTGTAGCTCAGGAGGTAGAGCAGGTCACCTACTGATCAGAAGGTCGGTGATTCAATCCTTGGCTGCTCCAGTCTGCATGTCAAGTATCCTTGGGCAAGATACTAACCCCAACTTCCTCTCCGATGCATCCATCGGAGTATGAATGTGTAAGAATGTCGTTAGAAAGCACTAAGTGTAGATAAAGTGCTTGTGAGAATGGGTGTGATTGGGTGAATGAGGCATGTTGTATAGAGCGCTTTGAGTACTCCGTGAGAGTAGAAAAGCGCTATATAAGAATCAGTCCATTTACCATTTACCAAGACTTCCGCACAATACTGTATCTGGATTAATATCTGGATCATCCACAGACAAAACAGGAAAACTTGGTTTGGATGTTGTCTATCCTGGCTTCTGCCCTAGAGGCTAAGCTCTTGTTCCAAGTTCTGGAACCACACCTTAAACCACCTAAATGTAGAGAAAGTCACTATTCCAGTGTGGGTACTTCTGACAAACTGATTCCTGCTTTCTCATCCAACCTCCCCCTTTAATTTCAGACGTTATTCCACAGGTTTTTGATTGTTGTGTATGAGACAAATTATCTTGCAGAAGGTGTTACATGGCACTAATGAAATCTAACTGAAAGGGGAATTAAGCTCAAAGCATCATCTTTGAATTTTACGGCTATCATCTGTTTCACTGACAGCAGCATGATTCAACAGGATAAACAGTGTATGTGTTTGTGTGTCAGTGTATGTGGGCCTGTGACAGAGAGCTTTGGTGCCATGCTAGGTCTGGAGAGTAAATTTGTTCCACTTATTAAGTTTTTCACCCACCGCTGTAGAGTTTGGAAGGGAGATTTCCAAGCAGCGCGGCCCTGGAGGGTTCATGAAGAAACGATTTCAACAGCTGCTGCAGATGTAATGGTAGCACTACATCACTAAAAACAAATTAACAATTCAGTGCTGTTGCCTTCTTCTCTATTTAACTATTAGATTTGACTGGATAGAGTGACAGTGAAAAATTCACCTGGTACATTTTTATTAGACCACTCTTCACATCCGTGTATTCTCCTCTCAGTGCCCCAGATCAGCAGGCTTTCCCCAACATAGCCAAAGGTTGTGTCGAAGTGTGTGAAAATATGTAATTAAAATCAAATTTGATTGTCACTGGAAGAATTCAGGAGATGTATGCGGAGATGGGGGTAGAATTAGTGCCAATGTGCTGCTAGCACCCTCTCATGCACGCGGTATCCCAGTGGAGCCCGGAAGAACGAGCGATGTAAAGGCTGTGAGATAAACAAGTTTCAGAATTAAGACCAGAGAAGTCCTTTGGCTCAGTAATTAAAGCCTTATAGAAGAAAAGCCTGTGCAGAAGGCGAGGCTTTCCAAGGCATTTGAAAACTGCTGTTTTCTTGGATGTCACAGACTATTAGTGAGACCCACAAACTCCCTTCGGGTTGTATCACCGCCTTTATAAAATTATGCATCAAAAATGTTGCATTCTGTTCCCATCTCTGGTTCTGTTTGGCAACTATTTTAAAAGATTCACATATATATTCTCTTTTTGGTTGTCCAAGACAACATGTAGCCTCCTCTAAATGAGTTACTTGAAGTTTTTGTTGTTTGTTTGTAGTTTGTCTTTTTGCAGATTTCAAGAAAAGATTAAACCACCCTGCTGTACCTTTTTAGTGCTATTTATGCACAGCACCCAGAGATGAGCACAGTAAATGTTGTTTTGGGGGAATAAGAATAAAAAAGAGCAAAGACGGAGATGGCATGAGGGAGGGATGAACAAATTAATCAGCACAGGAGAGGAAACAGCTGCTGCATGACAGTTTGCAATGCTCCCTCTCTGAAGATCAAAGATCCTGCAGATTCTAGATGGAGATATCAAATCATCTTTATTCTGTTAAGCAGTACAGGGTATTTTCAAGCAGAGTAGAAAATCATAAATCTGACACGTCTTCATGCTCAGATTACAAGGCTCACAGTTTGCCGACTGTGAGCCAGAATATAAAGTGTTTAACCTCAGCACATCTATTCTTAATGCCTTGTCTAATCACACACTTTGTCCTCATTTCTGGGGTTGATATGTATTCCTACAGAGACTATTTACATTGCTAACAATATATAAGATTTCTGCATTGACTTTATTAAGAAAAATATTAAACACTGGCTTTAATATGTGTTTTTTTCTGCCAGTTAAAAAAGAGAGAGAGACAGAGAAAGAGCTGAAATCTCTCCCTCAGGCTGTGTGGACGGCAAATTGTAACTCAACACTTGTCTATCTGTCTTGCAAGAAGCAGCAAAGCTTTGCAGCAATAACTCTCTTATTGTGCATAACTAAAACTGCCTTTTTACTTGCTCCAAAACACCGGTGTGTTTCCCTGCAACAAATAAACACATTGACTTTAAAACAGCCCTCGTGTCCCTCTAACATTTACAATGAAATATGGTCACCTGCTGGTTTTGATTTCATTAACAGTCTTTCTTTGGAAAAGACTTAGCTCCACAATATTCTAGACTTAGCACTGCTACATAGGCTTCTCTTATTTTGGAGGAACAACATATGATTCATGGTTAAAATGGTTCAGCTTTCTGAGAGGTATATTTACATGCACTTTTGCTGAGATTAAGATCAGACGATCAATACTATATTCATTCCTGCACAATAAACATGAACCTCCTGTCAGTAGGCAGCTTAGTCAGTAGGTGAAATGGGGAGGTGGGGGGCATGAGATGCTTTGGTTCTGCCCAGCTGTAACCAGAACAGAAAAAAGATCTTGCGGCACCTAAATTGACATATTCACAATGGTATTATGACTGAAGAGTCCGTGGCTTTAAAGTGAGACTTTTTCTTCATTTTTCCTTCCTGTGTGGAGGTAGGAGGTGGTAGTCAGCCACATATTTCACCTTTAGTCTGTCTCCTGGAAATTAAAGTTCTCTGAAACTAAACTACAGCACCAAATAGATTTTGAAGGAAGTGTCATTTCTGTATCCCAAAAAGTTGATTCTGTTCATCTGGATGTAGCGTTTTCAGTGGGAGTTACGTTTCATCTCTCATCCAAGTGACTTCTTCAGTAATTTCTGCAGCATTCTTTTTTCTTTTTTTTGCCAACAATTAATGGAAGAAGAAATGTTTGAGCTGTTGCAAATGTGTACATGCATCGGTAATGGTACATCAGTAAAATGTCAAATCACTGTTTCTTTCTTTACATAACAAACCCCACAGTGACTTGTTATATGATGTTTTACATAATGATACATATGTAATGAGCACTTTGTAGACATACTATCAACACCAGCTGTGTTCTAAAGAAACAAAATTGCTGCTGAATGTTACATTTCCTCTAAATGTAATCCCAAAAATCTAGTTTCACACCTAAATCTAATTCAGGTATGTGGAAATATAATCAAAAATGAGAGAGGGTTGTCCTTTGAAAAGCATATTGTGTTGCTTTAGGCTGTTTTTTTTTTTATACAGAAACAAAAAAGACTTAGCTTTAAAGGTGCTGGTAGGCTGATTTTGACACTTTCAGAAAAAGTCAACCTTTTTTCTCTAAGCAGCAAAATAAGGTGGAGGCTCTGTCATGGTTTGAGGCTATACTTCAGCCAGTGGTGTTGTGGTGGTGATGGTGATGTCAAAAATCATCGAAATACAAAGACAGAAAAATACCATCGGATTCATCATGCAATACGATTTTTTAGTATGGCAATCACCCCAAACACACTGCCAATGTAGTAAAATAACACCTGGATGGAAAAAGCACACAGTAGGATAGGAACACTCTCAGTCATGGATTGGTCTCCGTAGAGCCCGGACCTCAACATTACTGAAGCAGTGTGGGATCTTGACAGAGAACAGAACAAAAGGCAGAAACATCCAAAGAAGAGCTTTGAATTTCTTACAAGAAGCCTGGAGAACTATTCCTGAAGACTGGAAGCTACTTTTAACTGCTCCTTTACTCACAGAGGGGTCACCACAGCTGTAAACACTGCATGTTGGATTTGGCAGTTTTCACACTAGACGCTCTTCTTGACACAACCCCAAAGGGATTTTGTGTCTCAGAATCAAACCAGGGATCTTTTTTCTTGTTAGAAAACTAAGCCATAGTGTAAACCATTACACTATGTCACCACTGTAAGGAACTGGAAGAATATTTAAATACATCACAAGAACAAAGAACAAAGGTGGTCATACCAAATATTGACTTTCAAGCTTTTTAGGATTCTACAAACTCCATTTTTGCTTTATATACTGTTTCTTTTTTATATTTGCAGATGATTCAATAAACTGCAGCACCTTCTACCCATTTTTTAATAAAAAATAAAGAAATGAGGGATGCCTTGAGACTTTTGCACAGTAGTGTAATCACATAAAAGGTATTAATAGTCTCGTGTAAATTTCGGAAAGAAAGAAAAAGGCCTGTTTCCCTAGATAACAAATATTGCACCAGTCTCCTAACACATACACAAAATATCCAGTATTTTAAGAAAATACTTTTTTAAAGTATTCATTAATGGCCTAAACTCACATATGTCTATTTGTGACACTCCTGGCATCAAAGACAAAATTCTTGAAAGGTAAAAAGAGTAATTATGAAAGAAAGCTCTAAGTCGGGAATGTGTTAAAATAACAGTCACCTCATTTCCAGTAAGTCGTTCATGGTAGAAATACAAGTGCGGTAAACCAATCATCACTTCTTGACTGAAGATTAAATACAGTTAGTCATCACTTTATTATCTGATGTTGATTCATAAGATAGATTCACAAAGTCACCCAGTAATAATAAACTAAACATGTGACTCTTCATGATCCTTTTATCTTTGTGGAATCTAATCAGATGTCAGTGGCTCTCCTACCCTCAGAGGGGGCGTGGATAAGTGTATTATCTAGATCATTCCACCGCTGCTAACAAAATCACCACCAGCCAACATTTCCTACCCAACAGATGAACCCATCCTCCCTTCAGCAAAAGCACTGTGCACACACACACACACACATGCATACTCTTGCTTTTGTTATTAAGCCCTGCTCTCTCCTGACATGAGCAGATCATGTGGCTTTCATCAGTAAAAGGATCTAGGTAGGAAAAAAAAAACATTTTTATTTATTTACTGTGGACGTAAATCCATGCAGGTTCTATATATAGAGCTGCTTGCTTTTTTAAATATCTGAACTTCTTGTTCTCACTGGTTGAAAGTAAGCCCATTATGCTTCGGATCCAGCTGCAAACTCCGGTTTGTTGCTTTAGTCTGAACAAAAGACAGACAAGAGCCTTTGGGTGGATGAGACAGACGAGGAGAGAGGAACATGGTTGAGTGTGTTTCAGTGGATAGTTGAAAAAACAAAAAAACAATAGCTTTAGCTCAATGTCTGAGCTTCTGGCACTAAGGGAGAGGATGGGATCTGCAGAGTAACTGAGAGCATGAAAAATAAGCATCTGTGTGTCAGAGAATAGTGTGAGGGGAATGATTATGATACTATAAGAGTGAGGCAGCTGAGATCAACAGCCTCACTGCCAAGGTAAGTATCATCACTCTTTACCCATATGTTCATCCTGCTGATCCCACATGGATGTGAGGATGATGGGTAAGGTTAAAGCCTGAAGAAATGTGCCTGGCTTGCATTGTGTTTATGTGTGCTTAAACACAGCCTGCCTTGTTAATGAATGGATTGGACTGATTAGTCAGTGATTGCATGCCCACTCTGTAAGATGTTTGTCACTGTGGGATTTTCAGCAACGCCAGTACCCTTTATTCATTTTAAAATAAACTTGAGCCATGCACAGATGTACGGCTAATGAGAATTACCTGAGAACAAGCACGAATTACAGAAGAAGACTAATACGGCAAGTCCAAGAGGCAATCCACCGAATCCAGGGAGAGAAACTGCATATTTGATTATAACTTAGCTTTGTTTCTTGTTACAAAATTCGGTTCTTGAGGAAAAATGCATCATGAATAGCAGGTGATGTCAGTGCATAATTAAAAAGTTATACATTCTGTGAGAAAGACACTAAAATGCCATTCATATGCAAAGCTGGAGGAGATTTAGGGGCTGGCAGACACTTGGCGGAGGCTTGGTTTGTTCCAAGCAGCCCATCGTTCACCTGAGTAACAGTGGCTATGATTGATTGCAATGAAAGCTTAGACTGACTAATTTTGCCAACGCCCCACAAAAGTTTCAAGGTTGTTTGCATTAACTGCAGTAAATTATGCATAATTGATAGCAGGCTACGTCCATACAAGTCATTCGTCACGAGGCTATGGACAACCGAAGCAATCTTTTTTCCCTTGCTAACAGCATTTTAAGGTCCTGATGTAATCAGTCTGGATGGATATGAATGTGAATATATACTTTATGAGCTTAAGAAGTTGGTGCAAAACCTTTTTTCTTTTAAAGAATGTCATTTTATGGCTCTGGCAAGCTTGAAGAAAAGTGGATGACAAAAAAAAACCCTCTGAATTTAGAGGAATTATGTGATATTTCAGCAAAAGATGGCATTGAATATCGCTGTCAAAACGCCATCCTCAGCATGGATCTGAACTTGCTTCGAGTTAGCTTACGAGAAAAACTGAAAATTATTGTGTAGCATCAGGCCTGGCTCTCTTTAAGACAGCAACAAAATCCACTTAACAGCAGCTCTAATCTCACTAACTGGCAGGGCATATGGTTTGCAGTCAATCCATACATAAATATAATGTTAAATTGACAATTTACCGTCTTCCAGATGTCAAATTTTAGACTATTTTTTAGCAGAACCTTTTCAGTTTTTGCTTTTTCTGAAGATAAACATCCCATAAAACAGGAAAGTATGAGTTTTACACTTTTATTGATTGAATGAACAAAATATACAGTGTTAATTAGGGAGCCTTGAAGGTGCATATTCTGACACTGTTGAACAGAGCTAGCTGTTTGTCCCACTTTCCCACCTTGTTTGACATAGGCAAAGCTAAAAATCTGGCAAATCTATCCCTGAATTTAAAATTGGATTGTACATCTCTCATCTTATTTCAATTTTCGAAGCTTATCCTCATAAAAAGGGGGGTGTTTCAAAGACACTGAAGGATATATTGTGAAATTTTGTTTGAAATAACAATTTAGCCGTTGCTGTAATCCATTCCCTCCTTGCGGCGGGAAAGCAAAGATATCCTCATCATTTAAAAAGAATAACTCAGCTGTAGACACCATCACATCTCTGTCGCATGCTTCAGAAGCACCCATGGGATTCATGGATTATAGCCACATGGCATGCCACTCAAAGGCATTTCCACTGCTCTGCACATTGCAAAGATTTCAAGGAGGGTTTTAAAGCCTGTGTAAATATGTTCAAGATAAAGGGTCAGTTAGACATCTATGTTTAATCAGCCACAGAAAAATGCACAGGTATGCACACCTTTAACCCCCCCCTTTTTTACCTTCTGTAAACAAAATGCTTGATCAGTCTTCAATCTGCCCGTAGGTTCATGCAGCTCAGCACTGAATAAGACATCATAGCCACTTCTTGGCTCTAATAAGTTGAATTCACTCTATGAGACACTTCCACAAATCTCCTCAGGGCCTGCAATACAAGTTGAATCTGCTACTTAAACAGAAAATAAAGCACATTCAAGAGTTGTTCACTCTGAAAAATTGTGCCACACTTGCATAAGGCATGAGCTGCCTGTGCCCTGTGCATTGTATTTACTGAAAGAAAAAAAATTTAAAAAGTGACACATTTAGCTGGTTATATTACACAAACAGTACAAAGCCTTTCTTGTCTGCCATAGAGGCCGATTTGAACCATGCGGTAGATTCGCAGGGATTAGGAAGGAGTAATTAACCCAGATGCAAACCTTGAATATTTAGGGAAGTCATCAAGATGACAGAGGCAGCAATTAGTGCGTGCGTGTCCCTGTGTTTGTGTGTAAAGAGCCTTCAAACACACTGAATGAAGGTCCCTGAGCACAGAGCTTTGTAGCTAAAAATGACAGCTCTTGTCTCATTCAGACAAGACTCGTAGGCGAGATGTCTCAGTGCTGCATTACGAGCTTTTGCAGCTTTGAGATGTTTGCTGTGATCAAAAATGTCTGGATTCCACAAGGAGTTTGGCATAAACACAATGATTACGGGATCAATGCTCATGTTAATGCCTGCTGCCACCAGGCATGGAGTTGAGTTTAAAGATAGTAAGTGCTTACAATTTTAAAAGGGACAATCACCGCATGAGGCTCCAGGCAGCAGTTTATGGAGAATTGAACGCGGGTGCGTTTCTACATGCGGGGAAAGTTGTTCATTTGTAATTTATGACAAGTTCAAAATTATGCTGAGCAACCCACAGACTTGCAGTTCAAACAACAGGTGCAGAGAAAGTGATAAATTTGTCACAGACTCAAACTGGGTTTCCCAATTCTAAACGCCACATGGCCTGTTAGCTGCCCCCATGACGAACATTATTCATCTCCAATCAATCCTCTTCTGTGCAACATTGACTGATCGCGATCACATACACAAGCACACTGCACCGAGACTTCTAGTTCAACTTCAAACATGGTCACAGCTTGATTCCAGTCAGTCGAATGTCAAAATGCTTAACGGTGTTGAGCACAAGAGCGCAGACACATCCCTGCGACAGGTAAAAAGAGCAGTTGTAGCTGGTGCAGGGATCTTGGCCGTTGTATTTGCAGTTTGTAAATATTTTGTGGTTGCCAGTGAAGCATAGAGAGCTCATACATGGCAGGGGACCTCAGTTTCTCCTCCAACAAGGTTGATCCATTGAGATGTGGCGCCTGACATCTACTCAGTTATTAAATTTTCACACACTGCTGACCGCAATATCATCAGGAGCAAACACTCGCTGCTGTGTACCCTCAGGCGCATGGGCCTGTTTACTTGTGTATTTAGCGCTGGTGAGTGCATGATTCTGTGTTGTGAGATAATTTCAGAAGTCCAGTGATCTGACTCTGGTCCTGAGACAGATGCAGTTGGACAGGAGTGAAAAATAACATGGCAAAGGCCGCAGTGTTCAATTAGCAGCCGTCACAAGAATCTCCCTGTCTCTTATTTGCTGTCTGCTGCACATCAAATATGCCCCTGACTCACTCTGTATAATATTGGAGAATACGCAAATGGATGACTCAGCGGATTTTGTGAGGCAGCGGTTTGCCCTCATATGAACTCAGTTTTTATCGCTTCAGAATAAGAATAAGTGTCGGAAATGTGCTTCCATCACCGAGGAATAAGAAAACGGACATTCGGTCTGACTACATCTCCTTGAAAAGAAAGTTTTGAGTCAGAGTTAAATAGTTTTGACCCTTATAAATATCCTCGTTTAATAATCTGTTTCCACATATGAAGTTTTTCTCCTACTCAAGCACTCCCAGCTTCCTCTGGGCGTCAGCACATCTTCTCTTTAAGTTTTATTTTCCACCAAAGTTTTTCACAACTTTTTCGAATAACTCGGCAGACTGCAACCAAAAATAAACGTGTTAAAATTCCAGTTCTTGTATCTAAATGTGCTGAGGTTACCAGTGATTTGAACCAAGAGCGCCGAGACTCTAAAAGGAGATTGTACATGTAATGAGCTGCTGTATTTCTTCAGCTTTCTTGCCAGATGGTGTTAAAGATCTTCCAGTAATGCGCAGCAGGAGCCTGTTGTGCTACTTTAAACAAAAAACTTTATGGTCATGCTGCTGTTTTAAAAGAATTGTTTTACACATTAATTATCGGTTTGGGGGGGGGGTTGTCAGTTTACCCAGCAGATTAAGACTCAATTTTAATCTTGCTTGGTGAAAATAATGAGCTCCTGAACTGCAGCTCCATCAATAAATTAGAGTCTTCTTGCACAGTGGGCCTTGGTGTTAGTTGTAACTGATGAGTATACTGAGAAGCTCTATATCTTGATCCTTGGTTTTATTCCATCCATTCACTAGTTTAGAGAAACAGCATGATTGACATCAATTTAAAAAAAGCATAGAATAAAGAGTTTCTGAAAACGAGATTCGCAGGTTGCTGCTGATTAGACTTGTGAGGTTGTAAAGTGCCGAAGCATGTGCCGTCTTCAAGGGCAAAAAGCAAATTCTTAAACCATTTCTATTGTCTGCCCACCGCTTCTGTGAAGCTCTGCTGGGAGAAATATGGCGAGCCTGAAAAGGAGGTGGCCTTGCTGGCGCAGCATAAGCGAGCTGTCTTTTGAATGCCTTGGTGCACTTAGGTATTCTGTGGAAAGGGGTGAAGAGCTGTCCTTGAGAGCACATACACAAAAGAGACAATAAGCGAGAGGTCACCAATAGCCTGGGCAACACGAAGCCAGAGAGTACAGTGCATGCAGAACATACCATGAATTTTCTTCTTTTTTCTCCATTATTATTTATTATTTTTAACAGTAAATGCATTGTAAAGCGAGATCGATTGAGATATTAATGCATCGTGCTTATCTTATGCTTCATCTTGTCTCGATTTAACTTTCCCGTTCTCTTTTTTCTCCCCATTAATTTCTTCATATTGGTTGACAGTTTGCTCTGTGATTGATTTAGTCATCTGAGCAATCACTCATGGAAAAAGGAAAAGACAGGTGAGCGGGGTATTAATTAGACCTTGCAGAAACAGGAATACTTCTGAGAAAACAGTGTGCAAAATCCTGATTTTTTTTCCCCCTGTGATCACACTGGATTATCTAGTTTATCTTCACCCTTATTCTAACTCTAGTATTCTTAATATTCTGAATTATGTGTGTGCAGCTGCTTAAAAAACACTACATCGTGAACTTGCATCACCTTGTGAAATGTGAGTGACTGGTTATAATTGACCCCCATATTGCTTTATTTAGCATTACATATTGATTGCTGCCTACAGGAACATAACTCAGTGGGAGGTTGTCAGAATCGCCACAATGCAGTAGATAGAAGCAAGTGAGAGAGAGAGAGAGAGAGAGAGAGAGAAGCACTCACATGGTGGCTTCAGAGACCAATTATGTTGTATGTGTCACTTAAGAGTGTTTTGAGGGCTGAGAGCAGTGGTATGTGTTTGGAGCCTGAGGGTACAATCTCATTTTACATTCAGCTCTTTTTGTAGCTCCCCATGATTTCATGGAGCTTTCCAAAGTTTTGAAATCAAATGACATGCACAAAAATAAAATAAAATAAAATAAAAGTGTCTTGGCATATTTTCTTCCACCGCTGACACATGATATTTGTCGTTGCTCTGTTTGATTTGTTGGAAGTTCAGATATCACGGAATGTAAAAGAACCTCAGCTGTCATCATAAAACAGAAAAAAAGGAGGTAAAAAAACAGTAGGCTATAAGGGAATAAAATCAAAATAGCAAGAAATAACAGGAATCTATAAATACATGCACGTCGTGTTGACGCGTGTTGATTTAATGTCTCCAAGGTTATGAAACTTCTCTCAGACTGAGAGAAAATCAGCTGACAGTGAGAGACATCTAGTGGTAAATTAGGGAACTTCCGCATTGATGCATTATTTCTTTTGGGGTTTTTTTTTTTAGTTACCTTCTAGTGTTAGAGTTACAAGAGCTGTTTTCCTTGGTACTTTGGGGGAATATAAATATAGAGCGGAGCAAAAAAAAAAAATGCAGCTGGCTGTTACTTGCTTAAGGCATCAAGTGTCACTAGAGCTGCTTCTGCAACATGAATGTCAAAGTGTCAGAGATTGTTCTTTGTTTTGTTTTGTTCGTCTTCAGGTTATCACATCGCTTATGCCTATTATAAACTGTAACACTAAAAGCAAGCTTGCGAACGAGCAAATCTCCACGCAATAGATTCACGTTGAAGCAGGTGTAATTTTGAATCCAACTACTATGAGCTGATGAATTTGGTTTCCACTTACATTAGCGCTCCATTCGGTTCAATATTTCACTAATCCCAAACCCAAACATCTAATTTCCTTGTTCTGCTTTGTTTTTGGACTCTTCGTGTTCTTAAAAAAAAGGGGGTTGCAAAGTGTATGCTATGTTCCGCATTATGGAACAGTTGCCTCCAGGGAGCGCCCGTCTTCAGGTATTTATTCTATTGTCCACCTTTCTCCTACACTAAGTGTCAAGTTAAACATATACAGATCAATTATGGAAGAAATCCTTAAAAGATAAAAGCCCAATTAGAGGGTTAATATTGAAGTTGAAGCGGAAATTAATCGATAAGACCCCCAGACAGCTAAAATCATCAACGCCATTGCGTGGCTTTCAATTAAATTTGACTTTTCACATCTAGAGCACCAGTTTTCACGCTAGTCTAAACAATCCTGCAGTGGACATTTCACCCAGCCACTTTTATTTTGAAATCAAGTCCAAGCGGAAGTTGTATTCTCGTTTGCTTAACTCCCATCTACCTCCACAGGTTCCCCTCCCCTTTTTTGAACTAACCACCTACAATAAGTTTGACAGCTCAGCTTTTTTTCACCCCCTGAGTGTGTGCTCAAACGAAGAGTGGCAGCAGTAACAGATAGCTCGAGTCTCCACCACAGGAGTTACTTTTCCCTTTTTTGTTGCTGAGCGTGCGTCCCTACGTCTCCTGCTGGCTATGAGGAATTTTATGTCTGCGTAGGTTTGGTCACCGCTCCCACTTGGACCTGTTTTTTGGGGAGGGGGTGTTTGGCATCGGTGTAGTTTCTTTTTCCCTACAAATAAGTCAATTCATAATTAAAAATATAATATTTTCTTTGTCGGGCGTCGCGAGGGAACTACATTAAACATGTCGAGGAACGCGGAGGAGGTGAACAAGCTCGCTGAAAGTACATACAAGGTAAGCGCTGCTTTCCTATGAAGGTGGGAAACCCAACAGGTGCGAGAGGGAAGAAGTGCCTCCCTAAACTCGGGTTCAAGTTTACAGGTTGACTTTTACCAACCTGTTGTCTAACAGGTGTTATTCATGGTTCTCATGAGGTTTTTTGGGGGGTTTTTAGCAGTAAAGTTTACTTGTGTGGACATTCGCCTTTAAGTAGTTTACCTTCTTTTTGAAAACACAGGAGAATATATAGGGTGATATATGTTTAGCTTATGGGCACTATCACAAGTAAGTGACAGTGTTACAGCAGAAAAAAGACTATTATCACACTTGATTATCCTACCCTGGGGTCTTGCTCTTTCAGGATCCCTGAGCTTTAAGTGTGTTCTTGGTTTACTCAGCATCTCAGCCTGCACTGTTAATGAGTTCAGTGCATTTTTGTCAGCACTTTTTATTTTAGTTTAGAAGCTTCCCGAGAGCTTGTAACTGCCTATTAGTGAGTTGAATCACTGGTTTTGAGAGAATAGCCCCACCCTGGGAGTGGCATTTCCTTTTCCCTCTTTTCCCATTAAATTGCTGCCGTGGTTGATCAGCATCATTTGGGCTGTTCTGTAGTTCCGTGCCAACCAGTAGCCTAATTAACTTACTGAAGCGGGAGCTTTTCAAGTGAATTGGTATTTACCACTCCTCCTTATCTTGGATTGTGGGGAAACTGATCCCTTTAAAGCAATTTTAATAAGTAATCAGCTGTTTTTTTTGTTGAGTCTATGATTTAATTGGGTTTCAAAGAGAAGCCTAACCACTGAAAATGAAACGTTTAACTGAACGCGAGTGGCACTCACCAAATCCCACCAGGCTTTCAGACTTAATGGCCCTCTGCAGTGTGCACGCCACAGGTGGCAGAGTAAAGGTGACTGTGTTCAAAGCAGGAGGAGGAAAAGAAGGCAAGAAGCTTTCTCTCATGCATTTATCCTTTTTAAACAGTTCTTATCCACCGGCCTCCTCCAGGGGCTGCCCCCACAGCTCATTGGCGTGGTGAAATGCAGGAAAAAGACTCCAGGTTTAATAATTTAACTGGCTGTGTGTTTTGTGTGGTAAGATTATACAGCAAGCTCCTTGGCAGCCATCACCTCAGGCTCATTGATAATAAGCAAGACAGGCTCCCAAAATAGTCTGTTTAAATACTCAGTGGCAAGTTGTGTTTGTTTTTTGTTGAAAATGAACACGATTTGGCTGTTTACATGTTTCATGGACTTTTAAAATGCAGTGTGATTTTCAGCAATGGAAGAACAAGTTTTTCTCTTACAGCATTATTAGATGCTGAAAATTAAAGGAAAGGTTACTGAGTCATTTCTTATGAATGCCTGTATCAGCAGGGAGCTGTTACTTACACATTATGTCAGTATGCTGCTGACAAATGTCTGACGTACAAGTGGCTGAACAATGCAAGACTCATGAAACATTGTTTGCCATGGGTGTCCTAAGGAGGTTTTGCTTGTGTGTGCGTGTTAGCTAAGACCTGTCTAATCAGAGGGTTGGACTTGACACCTGTAAAATGGAGCTCAGAAAATTAGTAAATTTTTTTCCAAGACATAATTAGTTCCACTCCACGATGTTGATTAAAGGATGGCGATCACTAGAGACCCCACTTTTATCAGATTAGCCTGTGTCTTTTCATGCCCACGTTATTTAATTGATTGTGCATTCTTATTCTCGTATTTATTATTTCTTTGTTGTTTTTGTGCTTCCTGTCTTAAGTTTCCACAGAAGCAATTTTTGGCCTCTGTGACATAATTTGTAGACATTATCTGTATGCATGCGAATGTGTGCCTGAAGGACATGGTTATAGCTTCCTTTAAACTGTCGTCAGGCTCTAGTGTGACTGCATTCATTCATTCTTTGCCTCGTTATTTACGTCTCATGTCACTTTGTCAGTTTGACAGTCACAGTGAATCCTTTCTCTCTCTCAACCCCTTTAGACCGTAATGGAACAGTTCAACCCAGGACTGAGGAACCTGGTCAACCTGGGCAAGAACTATGAGAAATCAGTAGCAGGTGAGCTTTTTTTCCCCCTTTGTTTTTGCTATTACATCAAAAAAAGATTCAGAGTTTATATATTAAGTTAGAGTTGGCTAAGAAATGAAAAATGGCTAACTGGAAGTACAAGTTAGCCATTTTGGAGGAAGGATCGGACAGGTTGGATAATAATGTGGCTATTTGTTACTCTGTGGTGTTCAGAGGGTATTAGGGGCTACTGTGACAAAAATTAATGACAATTTTATCATTTTCCCAGCAATGACCCTGGCAGGAAAGTTGTATTTTGATGCACTGACTAAGATTGGGGAGAATGCTGCAGTTTCTCCTGTCTCCAGAGAATTAGGTAAGTTTCCAAGTTGATCTGTCCTGTGATTCTCCACTGGGATAAACTGGGGGAAATCTGCAGACTGTGGAGGCAGCTCCCTTTTTCTCAAAAAACTTTCTTCTTTCTAATTTATTCAGTTGTATTTTATTCCCAAGGCAGTCTTTTCATTTCTAATAATAGTTTAAGGATGATTTACTGATCCTCAGACAGAGCAGATAGATTGTTGCTTAATTAAAGTTGATGGAAAACCTCAGTTGAATGACATTTTTTTGTCTGCAGCAGTCAATGTCATTTGGTATGTGTTGCACACAGATTTGCGGGAGCAATAGGAAAGTGGCCTCTCTGAGTATACAGGGTAGATGCAGGTTTGGGTGAAAGAGCAGGAAGTGTTGTAGGTCTGGGGAAAAGATGGGAAATTCTCCAGCTTAACAAGACAAAGCTGAATTGAGAGGGTGTGTTGGGTATATGACGTGAGGAGAGTGAGGCATGTTACACGTGAATAATGCAGTGCATCTCGAGTTGACTTCCTAAAGTAGCTCACAAGCTTCACTCCATTGCATTTGTTATGTCTGTAGATTTATTCACAAAATGATCAGATGTTTATCACCGGCTTCATTCTAAATATGTGTGTAAACATGGGATAATTGTGAGGAACACAGGAGCTGAATTCATTCAGTGCCAGTTGCCATTTTAGAACTATTAGGTTTGAAGTTTTAACAAAGTGAATTTAAAAGTCTTAAATTAAAATTTCCTGACCTTGCTGATCGGGAGCATATTTTCAATTTAGCAGGATTTGCCAGTTCTAAAGTGCATCTGACATCAGTTTGAGAAGTGTGAGAAATGGATCATTAATTTATTCACAAGTCAATGAGATGACCCAGTAATCACAAGCTAAAGCAAGTTAATATGTATGCCCCTCAGTCGCTGGTCTAAATCCTTCTCAGCCCCATCTCATAAGACGATGAAGCACAGCCTTGACTCTACACCTGCAAAGCCTCATAAGAAATCAGAGGTTTGCAAAAGATATCCACAAGACACTTTGTGTAATATAACTAAAATTAATTTAGAAAAAAATAAATGAAAGGAACAACAGCTATTCCCTGGTTTATTGTTTCATGATGAAAAAGAGCAGGGTAATGTTTGAACCTCTCTTTATCACTAAAAAACTAAACCCAGGCAGCGCTCTAGCTCGAACACATCAGAAGTTACCCACTGATTAATTCCAGCACCGTTCTTGTGATTTTTATGTATTTGAGTGTGATAGACTTGGGAATACACTGTTTGTTCATCGTCCTATGTTCGTTCTTCTCTAACTCCCCAGGCTTCAGTTCCCCTGAGCTAATTTGTAGTCCAAAGAAGTCTGGCATCCTAAGTCATTGTCACTAGTGTCACACTTTGATTTAACCACTGTACGCCTCTCATCTCCCCTGCTGATTAGTAGCAAAACTGCTAATTAAATTTAGCAGCACAATGGGAAGTGCCACCTGGTGTCAGTTTCCTGGCACAGTTAAAGTGCTACTCCACCCAAAAAAAAAATAAACACCCTGTGCACACTTGGCAAGTGGCTAGAAAAGTAAGCCTTTGCATCCTCAATAGGATCAGTTTATTCTGAGTCATTATGATGGATTATGTAGAGTGGTGGGTGTTCATCTAGTTTAATGAACCAGGCTTGAAGACCCAAATCATTGTACTTGGAGTCTGTGCTGCACGTCAGGATCTTCAATTTGTGTCGTGAGTTGCTGTCAGGTTCGTAAGACATTGTTTTAAGTTGTAATAATTATGGAGACATCTTCTACAAGAAATGTGGTGTTAAAGTCTACACATCTTCATCACGAGGCTGCTTATGCTTGTAGTGAAGCTGCTCTGTAAGAAACATGAGCTCCAGTGACAGATAACCAGAAACCAGATACTCTCGCGAGGCATTAGAGCACCGGTGCACCTCGTTCTCTCGCCCCTTTCCTTTATCTCTCCCTCCACTTCTGCCAGAGTTCAAATGTCAACCTTTTTTTCTTTTTTCTCATTCGAACGCTCAGGTTTCTGACGTTTGGTCAAACAAAGAGCAGGAATTAACATGTACAGACCAGGTTGTTCGGATGCAATAGGATTAGAACGTGCTTAGAATTTGCTCTTTACATCTTCTCGTTGTACTTCTAGTCTTGATGCTAGAAACAGAAATGCACAGGGAACAGTGAAAAGAACCGCAAAACTGCTGCCTAAAAATTGGAACAGCAAACAGCCTGTAAGATATGTTGACTGTGCCGCATTTCATTGTCCCCAAAGAATTTAATCTCATCCTATCTTGTCCTTTTGCAGCAAAAAGGGTATTTATAGATGTTTCGTGGACACAGACACACAGTGACTAGTGTTCAAATGGCACCAGGCCCACTTTACATAATCCAAGCATGTTTGCATACTGTGTCAGGTGGTTCTCATAGATGCCAGGATTATTTTGTCCACAGTCAAAAACGGTGGAAGAACTGTGGGTCTTTTTTTTTTTTTTTTTTTTTGCAGGCTTCTGGGAAAATGCAATAAAGTGCTCAGTCTTCACAGAGCCTTTCTACAAACAGACATTGCCTATCTGTCTCAACATATGCAATTACGAAAGACACTGTTCACTGTCATGTGGGACATAAAACAATTGTATCTCATCAGAGGCAAAAAGGGATTTATTTAAATCGATGGTGGTTGGGTTGGCTGGGTTTATCTCTGTGGTTTTGGTTGGGTAATAATGGCACATTGCTTTTAGAGTTATCCTCATAATGATACACTATTGCCCTCACACCTTGCTCAAAAGAGTGCACCTGTTGCCGAGCAACATTTTGTGTGGTCTGTGCAACAATAAACAAATGAGTGAGAACTGCTGGAAAGAAACTGTGATGCAATCTTTATGCAGTTATTAATATGAAACATTTACGTGACATCATTTTCTGAATTTTGTTTTTGAGGTATGTTTATGACTCGACTTATACGCCTTACATATAAACCAGTCTGTCTGGTGTTTGACTCAATACCACACCTGTTGACATTTTTAAGATTATTCTTACTGTAAAATGAGGGGACTTTAAGGTTGGGCCAGTCTTGGGCCCTGTTTTATTTTAAATCTAGCATAGCCTTTCTAAACTCTTTTTCTTTCTTTTACTGTGTATTGCCATATCCAGCATTACTACATTGTCATTTCTTCTCTTATACTTATTGTAGTACCCTTTTTCTGCCTCACTATTTATCTCCTCACCATATTTTCCTCCCACCCTTACCCTGGCTGCACTACCCCTCAGCTTCTTTTATTCTGCTCTGTCAAAGGGCAGATTTACTGGGATGAGCAGAGTCTTTATCTGCCGAGCTGTTTGAACTGCAGCAGCCAGTCTCACTGTGAGGCAAGGTGGAGCAGGCAAGGTGTGGAAAGATGGAGCAGGGAAGGGCAGTGTTTACATACTGATGAATGTACAGGTCAGAGTGTCTGCAGGCATATTGAAAGGCTGTCAAGGATTTGCGCAGTGCATTTGTGCACGTCAGAACACAGTTGAAAGACGACAGCAATTTTTTATTTTTCAAACCTTGGTGTGCGTGCTGTTTTTCCTATTTATCCATGTGCTCCAGTATGGGTCTACTGCTTTATAAACCTAACAAATCTAGATGAGGACTTGATGAGTAAAGTATTTATTCTATGATGATTTGGCTTGTCTGTTTGTAACACATAAACTGGAGGTGTTTGTATCCTGAAGCAGAAGCCACTGAATCTCTACAGTGGCTTCTGGTTACATCATTATCAATACTTATATGTACAGTACAGCTGTATTTGTTGGCTGCAGCTGCATGGGAATCAGCACCCATGGGAAAATGCTCAGTGTGGGAGAAGATGCAGTGTGCATTTGTTGAACGTCTTGTAATCTTGTGTTGGCAAATCCACTGATGTATCCCACATCTATGCTACAAACAGAAAATATACCCGACATATGCTGAGCATTATCTTGAATTTAAATTGCTGTTGGATGTAAACTAAGGATGTCTTACGAATAACTTGTGTTCATGAGACTGCACACAGATGATTCATTTTCTAAACAAATTAGTTTATCTGTTTTGACATTATTGCAGAAAGAAGATGACAAAGAATGCTGGCTAAACAACCAGAGTGACCATCTGTGTAAACACAAGTTATTAATTGGCCCAAGACAAATTTATACACACACATTGTTATTCTGTGTCTACCCATCATCTAAGAGGTGTTGAAAATGGTGATTATCAAAGGACTGCACCAGCCAAACACACCCATGCAGATTTCAGTCTGTGAGCAGTATTATCCAGAAGGCAGTATGTTACAAAAGCCTTTTTTTGCATGTGAACTCTTGACAGTGTCATAAGAATGAAGTGCAGAAATTATCTTCAGTTGTCCTTTTTTCTCACATCTTGCACAGCAGAAAAAAGCCTGCGTGAGATACTCCATTTGAGTTAGACGAGCTGGGACCTGCCTGGGTAGACCAGTCTCGTGGGCACAAAATAGGCACAGACTCAGTTTCAGTGAGCTGGCAGGTTAAAGACCACGTGCACCTGCAATCAATAATATCTAGAAAAGTCAAACCTCAGTGCTTGCGTGTAAACGGCAAACCAGACTCAAGACAGTTTGTAGCCTTTCTTGTTAGTAGAGTTACTGCTATTAGTTTTGCATAATGCTTGGCTTTGGGTACTAAGCAGTACTATTTGAATGCAAAGAAGTTGAAGGGAAATCAGTCTTCAGTGGAGCTGCCAATACTTTGCTTATTTGTTACTTGAAACCACCTATTTACTTTTAAAAGTAATTTAAAAAAGTAAGGAATACCACCTAAAAATGTCAAACTTGTCTAATAGAAGAAGAGGTAGTACAATTTTTATCTCTGGGATGTGGGGACTTAAAATGAAACTGCTGTACTTTGGCTTGGCGCTACAAGCATGTAGTTATTATGCTCTGTATTGTGCTCCGTAATCCTAATTTGATTGTTTTTAGGAAAAACAGGTTATGATTTGTGGCAGCCTGCCATCTGAGCTCTTTTTGATTTCCTGAGCAGCAAGTGGTCCCGTTTGGTCCAGGCTCCATATAGAGTTTGCTTTCATGCCAGTGAAGGAAATCCTACATCACATCTGTAGCTGGTTACTTTTTTGGTTAAAAAAATATTGCAGATACTGTCAGGCTTATAGGCTATAGTCTGTGCTGTGCATTATGGCTGTCATTTTACACTTTAGTGAAATATCTTTAGATAACGATTTTCTGTACAGTTGAGACAAAACTTTCCATCTTATGACATTAACCTGTGTGCCATCTTTCCCCTTCCTTTTTTTTGCACCTGGCAGGTGTAGTACTGACAGAAATCTCAGAGGTCCACAGGAACGTTCATCTTGAGCTGGAGGAAAACGTGAGTCTTGAATATGTTTTTGCAAATGTATACATGTTTTGTTTTACGTTATCGAATTGATCTTTAATTGTATTGCCTCTCCCAAATGCATGCTTGTCTCACTCTCTGAACCTGTTTCTCAGACTGAGGTGGAATTCACTAACCGGCATTTAGTGGTGTGCTGTCAGCAAACGGTTCTTTTCATCCTTCTGCTGCTGTTGATAGACACCACCTTATCTTCCTACCCACCTACAACAACTGAAGTAGTATCATGAGCAAGAAAAACATGAAACATTAGATACAGAAGGAAAACAAATGGCTTTGGGTTGTAAGAGCAGCTGGGGCTTTATCTCGTTGCTGAGAACAAGCAGGTCCTAACATGTCCTGTCCTGTACCAGCTGGGGCAGTTACAGTTTGATTAATTAAGTATGAGCATTGTGTACGCTCTTAGCACACTAACACCACGAAACGGTTGCATGGACTACTTTATTAATCTTTTGTTCAGTTTTGAAGAACATGTTGTAAATGTTTATTATGTAAAGGTTGCAAAATTTCAGTTCACTTTGTGTTTAGGTAGCATGGAAAAAGACCATCGCTTTGCTGGAACTTGCAAATATTGGATGTTTTAAGTGAAAAAAATTAGCAGAATTTCATGTACCATATTTCACTACAACACAAGCATTCTTAAATTTTAGATGTTTAAAACCTTTTAAAAAGATCACAACATGTTGGGCGCATTATTTTTATTGAATGTTGCACAAGTTTTGTGCAAATAAATAATGCTAGTGCCTGAAAGTAAACCAGAAAACATGAACATGACGCAGAAAAGTTGGGAGGCACTCTTCTGAGACATTGTTGCAAACGGCATCAGTGGGTGGGCTCAGTTGTTAATGGATGCGAGTTTATGACTCACAGCATTAATTCAGGTCAGAGTCAGTCTGATGACTATGTGTTATGTATACTACAGTCCCTGTGGTCATCTATATGTTTTCAGTGATGGGGTCTTCCACATCATTGATCTGCTGCGTGTGGGTGCAGACACTGCATCACAACAAGGGGAGCGCTTTGACTCCCTCACACTAATGAGAGGGAGAGAGCTGGAGAGCATCTGAGAGAAGACTGTGGGCATTCCCACGCTTTGTATCTGACTCATTCATAAGCGCAACCTTGGACTTGGTTCTCGCCCCCGCACCGATACACTTTAAATGATCATTCTCCATTTTTCTCCATGAGACTTGCAGCATTTTTCCTTGTTTTCTGCTGACAGCAAAGCTTGACAAACTGTAGCCCTCCATCCACCCATCGAGTTTATAATAACCAGTGTGTCTTCCTGTCCTCTCTTCTCTCTTGTCCTTCCTCCTCCTCTTCACCTGAAGTTTAAGAGGTTCCACAGAGACATAATAGCTGAGCTGGAGAGAAAGACTGACATGGATGTCAAATACATGACAGTGAGTAGTTCTTTTCTGTGTGCGCGCACAACTAAGTTTGGGTTTGTTTTTGTTATCACTGGCTTTTGTGCTACATTTTACATTTTTATTCAGCAACTACATGAAGTGAGGGAGAAGCAAAAATAAAATGGAATAAAAGCCTTTGAATTGGTTTTTAATACAGGATCAGCAGGTAAAGAGGACGTAGATGATGGTTTTTAAACCGTGTTGAGTTGAAAAATATGAAAAGCAATCCTTTTTATGCACTTGATGAACTATAATCTCGTTCTGTGCAATAATGCAGGAATCTTTTTGTGCCTCTTTGAATATTAGAAATATAGAAAAGTTATTTCTCTCTGATGTTCACTTTGCACTAGTGCCATATAGCAGATGGATCCAGCCTAACACATCATCACAGACATTTTAGCAAACGGTTTACATTGCAAATCAGCTTGCGTAGTTTACTGCATAGTGTGAAACATGACTTTGTACTGGAAGATTTTTTTAATATATCCAGGATATACTGCAAACTTGACTGTGGATATATTTTGGCAGCCACCATTTTTAAATTTCAAATGATTCATCCAGTTATTCTTAAAGTTCACAGTTTCTCCTTATTTCTGCTACCCAAGATGGTTCTGACAAATCTCATCAGGTTGGTGTTGCAGCATTTACATGAATCATTCTTCTGATCCAGGCCACATTTAAAAGATACCAGATGGAGCACAAGATGAAGCAAGATTCTCTGGAGAAGTCCCAGGCAGACCTGAAGAAGCTGAGGAGAAAGAGCCAAGGCAAGAATGCGAACAAGTACGAGAACAAGGAAAGCGAGGTGAGACGAACTTAAAAAACAAAAACAAAAAAAACAACTCCTACAGACACATGACACATCGTACACACATGCGCTTTCTTTGACACACGTGGGCGTGTTCATATAACGACACTCATTCACAAACCTTGACAGCTGAAACTTGCAGCCAGAGTATCAGAAGTTACTGGCAATATGTGAAGCGTCTGGTCTGTGCAGTTGTGCAGAAGCTCCTTGTTTGGGTTTTTTGGCTTCTTTTATCTTCTTCAAGAATACACCCGCACAAGGTCCCCTTACACCATCTTGTTCTACCCGCATGTCCACTTATAAAAGTTGCCAAACACGTGCACAAACAAGAAAGCAAGCAAGCACTAACTCTTCAGGCTATAGAAGTGACATTTGATTAGGAAACGCTAAAGTTAACCAGGCCACTCTTTGAGAAGTGGAGACTTTATTGCACTTTTTTGTCTTGTTATGTATTTAATGTTTTACAAGGGCCAAAATGTTTAAAAGTGTGCTTTTATTGTCTTTTTAAATTATGACCATTTCTCTGTTGGTACTTATCCGTGATCTGTGTGTCACAGTTACCTCAGGTGCTTTACGTCATTGATCTTGATTAATCACTGTGGAATATGAAGTCATTATAACAGGTTAACTCTGTTATTACATGGTGCAACCACACCCTGGCAGTGACGCTGCTAAGTGGAAAGTGCAAATGAGTTAAACCTCAGAGTTCCCCCGACCTATGAGCATACCAACTTAAAGTCTTGCATAACCTGCCTACCACTGATCCTGCCAGGCAGCTTATTCGCCTGAGCGTGTGTGTGTGTGTGTGTGTGTGTGTGTGTGTGTCTTTTGCATATTTAAAGATTTGTGTGTTTTGTCAACAAGGTCTACTTTACTGAAGGCTGATAAACTGCACAGTTAAAGGAAGAAAGACAAAGAGACCTAAAAAGGAGTTTCACACTTTAATAGAGGAGTGCACTAACATAAATACTTGATTTTATTTTCGGCTTTAGCTTCTACCTCTGCCTACACTTGACTTGTCATTGCCCAGAATTATTTTCTTCATTATAAAGGAGAGAGAGAGAAGCACAAGAAGTTGTGCATTTTATTTATTTATTTATTTTTAGTGAAAGCATACGAGAAGCTGGAGTAGATGTGATTAGCTTTTTGAGTACTTTTTTAAGCACTAATGTTAAAAATGATACATGTAAGGAACTGTATTTGATGTTTTTCTGTCAAATATCATAGTAAGCCAAATGTCCTTGGGGTTAGGTTACGGACTTTTAGTCAAAACACATTCGATAGAGTCACGAAGCTCAGTGAAGTTGACAAGGACATTGATTCACATTTGTATTACATTTTAAACAAGTTAGTTACAGCCCTGGATTTTTGCTTTCCCCATGAAATGTCAGAGCAAGTTAAATTATCTAAGAAATTACAGCTTGTTTTAGAGCCAAGCTTCTGTGTGCACACAGTTGATGATGAACTCCACGTGCCCTGTGGCTTTATAGAAATTTCAGGCTTGCTTCCTCTTCTCCCTTATTATAAATTCTTCTGTCACCTCATTCATTCTTTTGTTTTCTCATTCCTTTGTCTCTCACTTTACCGTGCTCCATTTCCTCTTTCCTTTTCACCTTACTGCTCTCTCACCTTCCCACCAAGTCGCAAGTCTTGTGCCTACTTATCTAATTTAAAGCCAGGTATGCGGATTTAGAGATCCAACAGACACCAAGTTGGGCTGGCATGCAGACGGTGTGTCAGGACTTGGAGACAGGAGCTTACAGGAGCAGGTGATTCACCAGACACCAAAGATTCTTCAAAGCCAGGGAAGGATCTGACAGAAGACAGAGAAGATAAAATTAAAAAAAAAAAAAAGATAAATAAATGAACTGGGAGTGCTGTCACAGCTGTCAGACACCTAATTAAAAGACTCTCCCAAAAAAAGTTGCTGCACAATTTACTTTCTGTACACAAGGATAGGAAAGATTGGGATTTGTATCAAAGCCTCTTAAACCTCAAAGAGCAGAAAGTCAGAATCATCTGTTGGGGAGGTGTGTAATTTTTTTTTCTTTTTTTTGTTTGGTTATCTCTGTTGCGATCCTCTGCAATACTCTCACCTCCCTCACCTTGTAGTTCTCAGGATAAACATAGCTTGTCCATAGCAACAGGGTGACTGTGGTGTTGACAGATGTAAAGTGATTAAGAGGGTGTGTGTGTCGAAACTGCATTTTACATTCCCCTTTTACTTTTTCCCCACCCAGCGATATGTATTAGTAGAAATTCTGCCACCCACTGCCACGGTTGTGGAACAATATTCACTCTCTGTTTTTCTCCTTCTCTGTTCTGCCCTTAAGTCCTTTTGTATTTTTAGGGTGAAACTAAACACTAAACAGCAATTTAGCAAACGACACAGAATGATTTGTTTCATGGGCTGTAGTGGAGTTATTAATACTTCAATTCATCCCACTGAATTTAGTGTTTCTGCTTTGTTTTTTTTTTTTTTTTGCAGTGTTAATCAGTTTGTTGAAAACAGTGTTGTGGATCATGTGGGTTGTACTGCTCACTCTATTTTTCTCACCTAGAAAAGACTGTGCATTGCAGTTTTTCTGACATGCACAGGAAACGCGTGTCAGGAAAACCACAATGTAGAAGCAACAGAAAATGGCGCTCACAAAATACTGCAGATTTGTATAATAATCTGTCTGTACTGTAGAAATATATAGAAATATATGCTGGTGCTTTTCAGAAATCCCCCAAATGTACTAAAGAAGTCAGTTAATGCATTTGTGTTTGTGTGGTCTCCATTACAGTTTTCTAGCTGTGCTTCATTATATTTTATTATATCCTTCATTATGATACTAAAAGATTAAAAACTTACACGGCTGCATTAAAATGTGCCCTCACAGGGTTTGATTGAAACAAAACGGAGGCACAGAGAAATGATAAGTGAACAACCGGTCAGTAACAAGAACAGTTTTAGTAAGAGTTTTATTTCTGCACTTATTTGTGTAGGTGTGAGTATTTGCTTCTGAAATTTGCATATGATTGTTTGTTGAAATACAGACACAAAGGTAAGCCTGTTATCAGGATTTCTGGTATCGATGGAGGAAATTAACAGATCTAAGTAGATACGTTTGTGCCTGTCACGAAAGCATAAACAAACAGGAAGATTTTCATTTGGTCAGGAAGACCGGCGACTCTGTTTAGAAAGGGCAAAACGGTATTGCCCCATATTTGTTCATGGTCTAGATAACCAGAAGAAATTGTATTTATTTGCCTTTTTGTGTGATTTTTTTTTTTTATTTATTTTTTAATAAGCAGTATTGTTATTTTTTAATTATGAGGTCATGTTATTGTGCATTTTAACTTACTGATACGGTGCTACCAAATAGTGACCACTTTTCTACGTGCAGAATGTTTTTGGGAATAACATGGATTAGAAATGCACTGTACCCGGCACAGGTTTGTGGTAAATAAAGCCTTCAGCCATTTGAGGATTTATCAACCAAGGACAGAGCTGTAAGAGCTGAATAGAGAGGGTGTGTGCAATGCATTAACAGCCGTTAGAGGTGTGACACTTCCAGTCAGTTGGATGAGAAATGGCTCCCACAAATTTTGACCCCCCCCCCCCCAAAAAAAAAAAAAGAGATAAATTAAGGAGCATGAAGAAGTCAGGAAATGAAGGCAATATTAAAAGACGCCATTTCATTCAGATTGTTGTTCTAACACCGTTCACTTCATTACATTTCAGTGATATCAGCATTTGCTAGAGTAGTGAAAGTGAAACTGAATATTTTAAATATCTGAATATCTGGTTCATTTGCATGGATCCCACATACATGGACACATCAAATCCTTTCAGTAGCTTTCTGACCTTTTTATGATCCCAGACTGTCAGTGTAGATAATGCAGCCCTCCCTACTGTTCTGCCCTTTCACTAAACATCAAATACAGCACAGACTGTCAATAAAATAAGATCTAAACTAATAATACTTGTCCTCTGCACAACACAGATTAGAATATTGACAAAGGAACCCTGGTCTTTTTATACATTTTGCCCTTGTTGGGTTTTTTCTTTGTGGCTCAACAATGACGGTGTCTAAATGGCTGTAAACCATGTGCATAGCGAGATAAGACCTTGATTTATTCAAGGTGGTTGTTTGGAAGGCACAACACAGTTCAGACCTGCTGAATCTGATCTGTTCAAAGCTTATCATCTTTTCAGTTATGTTTACATAGATGTGCATTTGTACACTAAACAATTTGAATGTTGTCCATGGTTTTTAATGTCCACTTGCATGCATGTTTGCAGTGTCTAGAAACGTTGGCAAGCCGACAGATGGACATGCAGTTGTTCGTCGCCGATGGCTGTAAGGAGGCTCTGCTGGAGGAGAAGAGGCGCTTCTGCTTCCTTGTGGACAAACACTGCATGTTATCCTATCAGTTCGCTTCCTTCCATGACAAGGTAGACAAAGTCCTGCTCTTATTATGTTGGAATCAATCAAACTCTAGTCATATTATATTGCTGGTTCAGCCAGAAGAAACCGAAACCCACAATCTCTAGAGCCTCAATGTATCACGTTGCCATAGTGATAGAAATGTTGCACTCCTTCTACTGATTACTCATGTTTTCTTTTAATATCTTTTCTTATTTCCACGACTGCTGGATAGGCCAGAGACATACTGTCGGAAAAGCTGAGCACCTGGCAGGACCAGTGCAAAGATGCCACCAATATGCCCGAGAGTGTTTTGTCAATGATTGAAGGGCTGCGTAAGCCAGTTCCCATCACACCACTGCCCTCCCCGTCCCCGTCACGACACAGTGTGGTATGATCAAAGTGGCAATCCTAAGACTTGTTCTTGTGCTACATGTGTTGCTGTCTTTCATACTGTACTATGTTTTTTTTAGTACTTTTTAGATAAAATATCATTACTACGTAATGGAAACTTACCTCAGAGAGACGATTTCCGAGTGTCTCTCTGTAGGTCTGCTTACCAGTCTTGACAAGATTTAACCTGTTATGTACAAGGTTGTTTTTTTAGCATTGCTGTCAAATGGGGAAAAGCAACATGAAAAAAACCAAACATCAAAAAATTGATAACTCATATATGCAGGTAGCCTCTGCAATGAATATGCCATGCTTGGTGATGGGGCTCCCAGGGTGTAGGATGTTTTGATGTCAAGGTTATAGAAGTACCTTATATACTGAGGCTACCGTGCTGACACTGAATATTTAATCATATTTATCTTTCTATGTTCAGACTAAATTATAAAGATACTCAGAGTGTATCTTCCAAGGACAGTTTTTGCAATTTTA
Source organism: Perissodus microlepis (assembly GCF_051167445.1). NCBI lineage: Eukaryota > Metazoa > Chordata > Actinopteri > Cichliformes > Cichlidae > Perissodus > Perissodus microlepis. The sequence goes on from NC_140464.1 coordinate 16,699,689, forward strand.
AAAAATATTATCCAGATCAGCCGCAGAGTTTAATGGGTTCTTCATCTGCCTACACTTCACCTTTCCACCTTGGCAACTTATGTAATCTTGCTTAAAAAACATATAATAATGATAATGGCAGTGATCGCAGACCTCGATTTTTGCCCTGATGGAGTAGTTGGATGATAAACATTTGTCTGTTAGACCTGACATTTTCTAACTGCTTAGGGTAGTAATTCTTGGGCATTTGTTTAGCTGTTACTGAGGCTGCTGCTGCTACTACCTGCATGTTTTGACAAAAAATCATTTTTTATTTTTTTATCTTTTATATTATTTATTTATTTATTTTTTAAAGGAAAAAAGTAACATACTGGTTTCACAAATGCAGCCACCATATCGCTAATGTTTTCATTCATTGCACTGTGGCAGAACATATCTACTCCCCCGGCACCACCTAAGAAAGCTGAGCCCAGCCGTTTGGTTAATATGTTCAACCAGGACAACAACCCCACCGCTGTAACCACTCCTTCAAGCAACAGCACAGGTATTGCAGCAGGTATTTTGACAGTTGTTTTCATTTAGCACTTTGCTCTGTGCTTTTGTGTCCTCACGTTTGTGCTTTTCAAACAGATGGTTTTTGCAGGTGTAATGCAAGAACCATCTGTTTGTTCCTGAAATGCGTGTCTCCCTTATGCTGCATGGAATGACGACATTTGCTTCTCTGCGCTAGAAAATGTTATTCCATGATGAGCTGCATGAAATAAATGTGTTAATAGACCTCTCTGCATTGAATCATACTTGTTATTAATCTCTGTCTCTCTTCCACAGCATGTCTTTCATCCTGTCTTCCTTCTCTCACCCCAACCGGTCGCAGCAGATGGCCGCCCCTCCCTGAGCCTGGTTCTGCTGGAGGTTTCTTCCTGTTAAAAGGGAGTTTTTCCTTCCCACTGTCGCCAAAGTGCTTGCTCATAGGGGGTCATATGATTGTTGGGTTTTTCTCTGTATCTATTATTGTACGATCTACTGTACAATATTAAGCGCCTTGAGGCGACTGCTGTTGTGATTTGGCGCTATATAAATATAATTGAATTGAATTGATGTCTGGGTCGGTTGCCCCTACACTGAATTACCTCAACAGCCAATGGATAATTTATCAGAGAATTTATCAGATACCAGAGAAACAATCCTACTGACTTTGCCAGCCCTTTTACTTCTCCTGAATTATGACCATGAGGTTGACATTTGTTGTTCAGAGTAAAATATGTCAACAGCTAATCTGCTAGAGACATTTGCTGTCACAGTTACTTTTATCTATCAGGTCATGCTTTAAACTTATCTTGTACATTAGATTATGTCTAAATCCAGCAGCTGTAATTGTAGTTTCTTTAGTTTCAGTTGCACTTTTTGTTGAGTACTATTAGGCAAGGTCAGTAACCATAGCAGCTACTGTGACCACGTTAGCAAGGCTTTATATTCTTAATCGTGCCTTGTATTAACACCGCTTTCTGCTTCTTTGCTTCTTTTTTTTTTTTTTGTAAACTTCCTTCCTCTCTCCCAGACCACGGGAACGGCGAGGACAGCAATCTCGCCAGGTCTGTCTCTGTCGCCACAGGGCTCAACAATATGGTGAAGAGACCACGTGTGCGCACCATCTTTCCCCATACTGCGGGCAACAATAACACACTGCTGAGCTTTGATGAGGGAGACGTCATTGTCCTGCTCATCCCTGATGAGAGAGACGGATGGATGTATGGTGAAATGGAGAAGAATGGAAAGTGAGTCTAACTACGTCTGATGAATTTATACAGACCAGATATGTGATATGAAAAATTATAATCACAGATATGTGGGGAAGGCTTGTGCACGAACTGTGCTGTACATAGGGGTCTGATTAGATCTGTGACACATGCAGTCACTGTTGAGATGTAATTCAGCTGGCTTTAAATGTCTTTAAATCATAACAAGAACTCTGTATCATCATCACCTTCTTCCTACTGCCTCTGTCAAAAATTCATGCCATATTCCCGTGTCCTCATAAGAATCAGGTAATTAATAGAAGGTGGAATTCTGTCTTAACTGGCCAGATGGTCCCTCGCCTGATTGCTAGGCTGACCATGTATGAGCACACACAGCTCCAGGCTTGTCAAGTGATGCCTGTGCTGGAGAAGTCACTGATAAGAAATCAAAGTAAAATATGGCCTGAGGGTGGGATGTACGATAGCAGACTGGAGTGAGGTGGAGGGAGAAGTTCAGAGTACCACCTGCTCTCCCACACAGATAGGCACCAACCAAGTCCACTCTCGCCAGGTCTCTTGTGCGTGACTTTTTAGACAAGGATTTGATCTGAAGCCCTTGAAAATGTGTTTTCGAATTTTAATCATTCATCGGGTTTGATCTTTATTGCTATCAAGGGAAATTACATTACAAATATACCCAGAAAGATTGATCAAGGGCATAAAAGAATCATTTCTGAGTAGCTTTCAAAAATGAGGCTAACACAAAGTAAAACTTTGGTCTTGATGCCTCGCTGCTGCAGGTGGGGCGAGCTGAAGCGCCTAAAGGCTTAAAAAGTGTATATCGTCATGTTTATCAGAGCACGGCGTCAGACAAGATGGGCTTCATGTTCCACAGGAGGTTCGGCTTTGATGCTTTTGGTTCTCTCGCTGGGCTTCTGCCTTTGTCTCATATCTGCTTTGATACTGTATCCCAGCAACTCACCAGGACTGTTTCAGATATGGACTCTATTGATGGACTGAGAGATTGAATTCCAGCAGGACTGAGAAATTTAATTCCAGGGAGTGAAAAATCTACTGATAATAGAGCAACATTTGTCAAATAATGACATTTGACTTCTGTGTGTGCATTTTATTGGCATGATTCCTAAAAAAAATTATCCAGTCACAATCATTAGAGTTGAGCTTTCTTTTCCAGGAGCAGCTAGTAGTGTACACTCTTGACAATCGGTACTTGTAAGCTGTCCTTGACTGAAATCAAGTAGTCTCAGTTGCTAGCGTTAACAGTTATGGTTGAAACAAGCACGGGTTCTCTGTGGAAACTTTTCCTTAAATAAACAAAAGCAGTTATTCAGTGTGACTGGGTGAAATTAATTTTCCAGTAGGTCCTGACTCTTTACTTTTTTTTTTTTTTTTTTTTTTTTTTTTTATTATTGCAAGTACACCGAGGAAATACCTATTCTTCAAGTTAGTGCAAATATTAACATCCATCCACACAGAGGGAGGGGCTGATTGATCAAATACTGATTAGGAGCAATCTTTCTGCATAATAGTACAATGACAGGGAGTCCTTGGTCTGAACTTGGGATAGGGAGAAGCGTTTTTTTTTGTTTTGTTTTGTTTTGTTTTTTTAAATGTGTTTCAGAACTGAAGTAATCAATTTTTTATTATTAAGGTAAGAAATTTTTAGCATAGCGTTTAGAAATTAATTTTGCAATAATTAATTTTTTAGTCTTTCATTATGTTCTTTGGAGTCAGGTTTCATTTGGACATCTGTGTGTGTGAGGGGGCTCAAACTGTTGCCACTGAAACCTCACAGGTCTCTGAAATTCTGGCTCAGTCGTGACTCATTTATTAAATCAGTGAAAATCAAATTCTTTCCGCACAAACTCTGTTCCACCTCGACGGGTTCAATAGAAGACTTTGTCCACAAGATCTTTTCTTCATTTGCGTCATCGGTTTCCTTTGATGGAAAATAACCTGTCTCAGCCTGAAATCTTTATTGTCAAAGATGAACTCCTTCAAAATAAACCAAAACTGTGATTGAAGTTGCACCCTTTAATGCTCTCCCTCTTTGCAAATAACAAGTGACAGATTCAACCTGTTTGCTGGCATAGTCGCCTTAGGCATACATTCAGACTGTGTATACAACAGTAAAGGCAACTGCAACGGATCCTGCTCCTTTATCTGGTTTCTGTATCTTCTTGATAAGAGATGGAGAGAGCCGCTCAGGAGAGGGCAGTGTAGGCTGGCTCTTCACCGATCACTTGGAGAGTCCTTCAATTGAGCTGATAACGACCGCTGATGCAATCCTCTCTAAGTTGCCTGCTGTGTTTCTTTCTTTTAGGAGGGGCTGGTTCCCTTCATCTTACTGCCGTGCTCTCACTGAGACACTCGTGAATAACAACAGGTAAGGAGAAGCCACATTCCAGCTAACACACACAGACCTGCAGGTGTCATATTGCAGCCAGCTCTATTGTTGGAAGTATTTCCTCTAGTTGGCCCGCTTGACATGATAATCTTTACAGTTCTGTGAGGATTTTCCCATTCCTTAACCTTTGAGTTCTGCTGTTAAGCATTCTGTCTTCATTTTTATTTCTGTTATTTCTGTTATTTATTTATTTAAATGATGCTTGTGTTGTTCCTGACATAATGTTTCAAAGCCTCTGATAAAATGTAAGTAATTTGTGATCAAATGATTCATGTGGAGCCCTTTTTTTTTTTTTTTTTTTTTTTTTTTTTTTTCCTTTCTTTTATTTAATGAATCAAAAATGATACTTTTCACACGAGCCCAGCAAAATATCAGGAAACAGGATGCTGTTTGCTGATGAATAGATTTTGCTGCTGATGAAAGAGAGAGAGAAAAGGTTCAGAGTCGACTCCAGGCTTTTTCTTCAAAGAGACTAATCCCTGTTGGATTAATTTATTAGATCTTAATGTGCGGCACCTCCCACAGAGAGGCTGCCAGCCAACTACTACCACCACTCCCGGAAAGTGAAAATTTAAACTATAACCAGAACCTGGGGACAGAACACACAGACATCTACATCCCTCTTCTTTTGTCCATATTAGGAATTTCAATTAGCCACATTCAATCTGTATCGCTTAACATTTAACGTCAACATTTAAGCTGGTAACCCTAACCCATGATGCAGCTGCTAAAAATGAAAATGCAATACTCACATATGCCTGGAGACTCACTGAGTTTCATTATGTAGCTACTTAATTTCTTCATTTCTTTGACCATCTTTCTTTTATCATCTCTTATACTGCCCTCCTCTTCCTCTCCAGTGAGCCTGCCGCCCCGTACCGCAGCAGAAGTGTGGTTAACCTCCACCACCAGGACACGGAAACAGATGAGGCAACCATGGTTCTCCCCCCAGCAGATTACAGCGACATCCCGCAACGCAGCACAAACAACAACACCTCGTCTGCCGGCACCATCACCACAAATAGCAATCACCATCACTCCCCCACGCCCTCTGTAGCCTCCTCGTCTGATCACAGCACGGTCAGTTGGCGATTTGGTTTGTGCGCTCTTCTTTGTCTGACATTTTGGTGTTTTTAAAAAAAGAAACACCGAGTCTGGTAGACTTAAGCCGTGACTTAAAAAAGCAACTGATTTGATCTTAGATCAGGTCTGCGAAGAGTTTGACCAGCTTTCTTCTGCCGGCATACTGTCATCATGTTGTGATATGACTGGCACTATGAGGCTACATCTCACCTTATACCTGCTGCATAAAGGCTGCTGTACCCTCAACTGTTTTTACTGCCAGTGACAGTGCGTGTGTATGTAGGTGGTGTCAGATGAGCTTTTCATGTGTGTCCTGGAAACCTGACCACACTTTAATATAGTGCGAGTGTCGACTGATGTTGACAATGAAGGAAAAAAAAATGTAATTGTTAGGACTCGAGGACAGTTTTACACTTTTGAGCTTTTGAAAAAGTGTAAAGTATGGGATTATTTTCCTATTATTTAGTCTTATTTTTAAGACAACGTATGTGTGCCAGCAAAATAAAATTAAAAAATGAGGGACTTTTCTATTTCCGGGTTGAGAGACACATGTATAAAGTTTATTTAGTTACTGCAAATGTAGGTTCTGATGCACATCCTCTCACAGCATAAGTCTAAACGGGATAAGTAGTAATAGATGCTAAAAATATCCACAACCTGAAATGCATTTTGAATATGCACCTTGGTGTTCTGAGGAAATAAAGTAAATATTGAGTCTAAAAACTGACTTTGTGTCCAAAGTTGTAGTCCCATGACTCACCTTCACTGTTTTTTGTGGGTGAGCAGAACACAGCTGTAATGATTGTTATTGTTAGGATAATCTCCAGGGTCCTGATGATGGGTCTCTGGGTGAGGCTGCTCTAGTAAGAGGCACTGAATTGAATTGAAAATTAGGTTTTATCATCTAGGGTGATGGTGCACACATGCCATGCTTTGCCAGAAGCTTTTTTTTTTTGTATGCAGACAATGTTTTTTAAAATATTAATATTATTTCATCCATCTCTGAGAGTTTTATTTCTTACCTTGCCAATGTTCTTACATTTGCATGCCATGCAAAATGGCAGGCAAATTGTGGTTTGGTTCTAGGAAGGCCTTTTTGTTCCCATCTGCTGGTTGGATGTAAATGCATTGTGGTATGTACGGGTTAAATGCGCATGACCTGTCTGCACAATGACTTACACAAGCTCTGTATATGCTCTACAACCATCTTTACTACACCTCTCTGACATTGCTTGTCCAGATAAATTGTGCACTTAACCTTTCATATTGGTCAGCCACAGTTGGATATGGACTTTGCACATATTTCTTTTCCTGCACATTCACGTTTGTTTACAATGCAAAACGTAGAATTCAAACCTGCACATACACAGAAAAATATCTGCTCAACATGTATTGAATATTCACACGCAGTCATGTTTACTTTAACCTTAACTGTAGCTTGTTTTCAAAGGTCCTAAACGTCTTCACTTGTGTGACCCACTTCACAAGATTTCTTATTGCGTCGTCCCTTCAGAATAGATCTGCAATGACTTAAGTTCAAACCTGTGAACACATTTCTTGGTTTTTTGTTTTGTTTTGTTTTTTTGATTTTCTAAAAATGACCATCAAAAGTGTTTGGTTGTATAATTCTGATATTAGATATTTGACCACTCTTCTTTGTAGCATTTATTTAGATTGATTTCCTGGCAAAGACCCATCATTTATGCATCATCCACAAGTTTTCCGACCTTAACCATTGGGAAGTTCTTTCTAGAAGCACAGAAAGTACAGATATCTTAGGTTTGTTGTTGTGGCCACATAGCTCAATTTTGATCATAAAAAGTATTTGGCTTGTCCATGTGGGCAGTCAAGCCTGAAGCTTTTGATTTTGGAGCAGAGGCTTCTTTCTTGGTCGGCACCCTCTCAGTCAGTTTTGATGTCCTTGGCTTTTCCCATTGTTCCAAGTATTGGTCATTCTAATGAGTGCTGTCAAACAAATTCTTGTAATGCTCCAAAGACACAACAGTTATAGTCAATCATAATCCCTAACTTAATACGCCTTAACCATGTCAAGTTCTCAAAGAACTTTCACCACCACTTATTAAAAGATGAAGTGGGTGTATGTATATATTTGAGCCTGTATGTCTTCTTTTGACCTGGTGTGGATTAGAGATGATCCAAAATAAACCCCAGCTTTTTTTCACCCAATTCTTGTTTTTAAAGTTGTCAAATATGTTGTACAACTATTCCACCAGTTCCAACAACTGAAAGAAATCATTAAAAGCCTAAAGTGTTCATGACATTAATGCGCATGATGAGTGTGTAACTTCTGACCACAACTGGGCATGGAAGATGAGGCAAGCAAACAAAACACAAACAAAATAAACACAGCCGCCGTGGCTATTCTGTTAGGTTGATGTTTGACCCACTTAAAGGTCAGGTGGCAAATGGAGATACTCTTCTCCTCCTCGCCTGCATTTATTATTAACCAGTCACTTTGGTCAGGGCCTCAGGCTGACTTACACTAGTGGGACCAAATGTTAGTGTGTGTCCATTGTCAGTTGTATCAGTCTACATCCTGGCTCTGCATTATGGTGGAATTCCACTCTGGGTGAACCCGATATCCACTATCCCTCATTGTCAATTCCTTCATTCTTTCACTCAATCATCACTCACAGATCTGTCTCTTTATCTTTTCATCCTCGTGCCTTTCCTTCCTGCTTTACATGTCTCCCACCAGTTCCAGGATAAACAGGGTTCACTTCCAGGGAAGTTTATTCCTTCCTAGTGACTCACGAACCCTTGCCATAACTTTTCAAAACACAGACATATGCAGGATCCCAGAATAGACTCGCGTGTGGGAAAAAGTTCTCTACAGCTACAGCAGATTATAATACTCGGCGAAAAAGTGGGCGGCTGAGGTTGTGTGTTGGTGTGCGCACATGTTTATGCATGCGTGTAAAGTTAGTTAGCAACTTGGGGGCTGGAACATTCATGAATATTATTGCCATAATGATGCATACTGCATCAGTCTGTGTGGTTATCTCAGGTAATTACCTCTGAATAAATTTCTTGGCACTGTTGGTATAAACTAGATGTTTTTCTTGGATTATTTTTTTTCTCTCTGCTAGTTCATAATTCTTTTTTTTTTTTACATAGCACCATGGCTTAAAGCCTGATTGTATTTCCACATTCTTTCTCTTGCTTGATGTCAACAAACTGGTTGGAGTCTGTATCAGCAAAGCCTGTTTTTAAATGATGTTGGTTGGTCTAGACAAGGAAAGGTGAGAGAAAAAGAGATGTAGGGGGAGGTGGGATTTCTGGAATGTTCTGTCATTATGAGTTTAAAAAAAGCACCCTCACTGGTTTGTTTGGGTGTGGGAGAGATAAGATGACAACTAACAGTAATGAATAGAGATTAGATGCAGAAAAAGCGAGAATATGATCTGAAAGATTGAGATCTACAGAGAAAGTTGAACTGTAAGAGTATCAGGGAAGCCGATACTCATAGCTGACTGAACTCTGTGTTGTCCGCTAGCATATTGTGACTCTGTTTTAGTGCTGGATATATTAAACCTTAATCCAGGACCTGGTTTAAGGGAAGTTCCACAGAATCTTATTTAGAGGATAAATTATTACTTTTCTTTTAAATAAAGGCTGATCCTTTTTGAAGTCCAGGTAACCAAGTTATGAAACTGCTGGGCCTCTCTGGAAATGAGATGGGTAGTGTCAAGACTGAAGCGCCCTGGTCAGCAATGTCGCTCAATCGGTCCACTACTGACCTCTTGCGGAGTCTGTTGAGTACTGCAGATTGAAGGCCAAAAAGCACGTTAAATCCAGGACAGTGGATGTTACCAGGAAGACGAACAAAAGCAAGCTACAGGTTTATAAAACCACTATTGTGTAAAAAAAAAAAAAAATAATAATAATAATAATAACTCAATTACTACTGCTACCTTTACTTTATAATGAGCAGTAAATTGTGTAGTGTAACATGATCTTATTTATTAAAACAACCAATCACTTTTTGGGGCTATGAAAAATATATTAATTTTGTTGTGTATATTTTAGAGGGCACTTCCAGGGCCCACAGAATAGGTAGTTATTCCCATAATTGTTCACCCAACATGGAGTTTTGTTTAAAGGTTTTGGTTTCGTTTTGTTTTTTCCAAACTGCAGTGTAAGAAAATGTGTCACCACATTTAACTTATTAAAAACATATAAACATTTGTGTTTACAATATTTGTGCAGCTGGGGTTCAGGTACATTTTTCTCTATACTGCCAACGTGGTCATCATGACTTTTTTGTTGTTTGTTTTTATGCAAAGTCACAAATGTGCAACCAAGAGTTTTGTGATGTTAAGAAAAATATGTTAGTATCTAATAAGGATCCAAATTTTTATTAGATGTGAGTAATGATTCAGCTATAAATCTGTTAAAGGAGTTTATGGGTGAACCCTTCCAGGCACCGAGCACCTGTTAAGACACTTGCATTCACCATGGCTTGTCATAAGAAAACTTAGCACGGTTCATTGTGCTACAGACTTGAATTTCCAGCAGATCCAGGTTCCACACACCGTCTTGTGACATGATGCATTAAATTGTTTTCAGTACAGTGTGTTCAATCCTTCAGCTGTGGAAAATATGTGTTAAATTCTCCTAGAAATCAAACGAGTGTAAATACAAACGCGGCGATAAATCGCCGAGGCATTAAAAGTGCAAATGTGTCATGGTTTTGTTTGGTTGGGCTCGTGATTTGCATGTGACAGTATACATGTCTGTTTCTCCTCCACAGGCGAGTCAGCCTAATGGCACCGCAAGACCCCCGCCAGCTTTCCTCGCGTAAGTCGCATAAGAACATGAGCGAGATGATTTGCTTTTCTGTCACTCGGACGTAAACTCATCATCATCTGCTGCATTTTTCACAGGGGAGGGAACCCTTTCGCCACAGTCAGGCTCCGTCCAACTGTCACCAACGACCGCTCCGCGCCAGTCATCTGATCAGTCCACATTTCCACCCACACTCAACTCCCACAAACCCTTGTCAAACTTCCTGTGTCATCTTACTGTCCAGCAGCTTCTGATCTGGATGAAAATAAACTCTGATATGGAAGTACTTTGGGACCATTTTGTTTACTGAACAGATCCACATATATTTATGAAACATATATATATATTTTCTATGTCTATTTTTGCCCTTCTGTGGTGTTAAATACTTAGCACATTCTGACCTGCACATAAGATATGAATGAATAAAAACGGTCAAAGAGAGTAGTGGAATTATGTTGTTGCTTGTTCATTGACAGAAATGACTTAAGAGATCATTTGTTGCCATAGGACGGTGGAAGAAAGTACTGTACAGGACCTCTGCATTTCAACCTCAGGTCCAGATGATTGTTTATGCTTAATATTGATACGATGTAGTACAGTGACTTGTCCTCTTGTGTATATACCTTCTTGTATATACATTTGCACAACAGATGCTTTGTCCTTAGCCATCTAGCTTAACTACGGGAGCGTGGAGACCGCACTTCTGCCTTAACGACACATTCATACTTACTGCAAAATGTTGCATTCTTCAAACTGTCCATACAAGATGTTACAATCACCTCATCGTACATTATCTGTGAAATCAGTGCTTCATTGACTACACATAACAAAAACATCAGTGTGTGCACTTTCCCCCTGACCCACTTACACCCTTTAACAGAAATTGCTGTATGGAAATAAAGATCTATTTCTTCAGTTTGTTGTTTGTTGATCTGAAAAAAAGTGTGACTTTAAATGCTTTTTCATCTGCATTCATTCATCTGGGAGGGGAAAAGAAGGCAATAAGTCAAAAATATAGATAGTATTCATTTTTAATTACAATAACATATAAAAAGTAAGAACCTCAATCATTACAGCGTGCGTAGTGTGTTTTCTAAAGCAAGATATATTTGTTTAAATCCCTCCCATCCAGTTATAGATCCTTTTCTTCTGTTGGGGGACAGTTTTATAACATCTTGCTGCGATGGAAGACGTAGACGGGGTGATACTGCAGATACAGAGACGTGAACATTCTTGATTGTCTGGCTGGGAGGAATGGTGCACGTTGACTTGTTGCGGAGGGAAAATCCAGATATTATACACATTATTGATAGATTGCTTCAGTTTTTTAAATTCAGCATGCTTCCTTGAAGTAATTCTTAAAGGAGTCGTCTTCGCTTTGACTTTGAGTGTCCTCTTAAAGTAAGAAGTCTTACGCAGTTGAGGTTGTAAAGTCGTGGGCATTTCAGATTATATCTACCTGAGGTCTGCATTGGCCCTGGAGAGCGCAACTCAGCAGAAAAGGAAAAAAAAAAAAAAAGAAAAACAATCAGACGTTCAGTGCAAATATGGCCCCAAGAAATGATATCAACAAACAAAAACAGACAAAACTCTAATTCAAGTCCACTGATTTGGGTTTCAGCTGGAACACTTTATATCCAGGGATTTATATTCATCTCTAACATGTTCTGTGTCATTCCACGTGATACAAATAAGGAACAAAAGAACTTCCTAGAAAAAACACAAAAAGCTAATTCATCAAAAATCTCGAGTGCAATGTGAACTAAGCACAAGGTTAACCCACAAAAAAAGGGCCAGGCAAAAACAAAAACTACTTATGCCTTGATTAAATGTGACTTGGCAAAACAAAGGAATCTGCTCAGATCCTCAGATAAAGAGCGAAATCGTCGAAAGAAATCATGACTGATGGAATCGAATGATCACTCAGCATGTAGTGAAGGCACTGACAACAGCTGGACACATGTCAGAGTAGATCCTCAGCTCGCGGATGAAAACACATTTCTACACATGCCTCTAATAGAAAATCATGGTAATATCTACGTCATTTGTCGTATACATATATTTATATAACATAATGGCATAACAGCAATGTGCAATATTAACAAAAGATAAGAAAACAAAATGAAAATCCTGGATTATCTCTGTATGTGTGTGTGTGTGTGTGTGCGTGTGTATATGCATGGGAAGCGTGTGAGAGCTGTAGTTTGGTCCCCCTAGCCAAAGGTGGCGCCACAATTGGGACACCTTCTCTGACGCAGTGCAAAGCAGAAGAGGATACCCAAGGGGAAGAAGAAGATGGCACACAGGATCCCCAGGCAAGTGAAGTCATCCTCGAGGACACCAACTCTGCAACACACACACACACACACACACACACACACACACACACACACACACACACACACACACACACACACACACACACACACACACACACACACACACACACACACACACACACACACACACACACACACACACACACACACACCAGAAAGCATTAGTGAGGACTATTTGGATGGGAACTCTGTTTATTTATCTACAACATACATTAGAGCCAAAGCAGTGATTCCAGCCTTTAAAATATTTTATTTATCTTATTAGCCAAGTCTACACCTACACCTCGATCTGATTTTTTTATCCTCTGTGAGGATTTTCTGACGAGTTCTGACCTTCATCACATGCTTCAAACAACATTTTCCAGAACACTCGTCTCTCTCCAATTACCTCTCGTACGAGCAACGCCGGATGTTTTGGGCTAAACGGTCATCAAGAGGAAACTGTTCAGTTGGCGTTTGACCTCATTCTTGAAACAGAAGCTCTTTACTCATCTGGTTCAATATTATAACTAATAAACTCAAAGGAAAATCTTAGAAACAAACAATCAGACAGAAAGTGTCAGATTGCCGTCCCTTATTAGACTCTTTGATTTACAACAAGAAAAAAAGAAGAAACAAAGATTGATAATCTATAAAAATAGAAGAAACGGGAAAGCGGAAGAGCTTTTATGCAGAGTGACAGTAAACACCGAGCTGATCCCGTGACTGCACTACACCGACCAGTGGGGCCAGTAAATCAGCTGGAGGCCCTGCGGCGCGTTCAGCTAGTCTCTGAAGAAATGAAAGCAGGTGCTTTCCGAAGTAGCTTCTCAGAGTCTCAGATTCAGTTAAATAAAACCGACCTTTCTCTCCCTCTCAATTCTGGATCCTGCTGCGACAGTGAACTGTGTTTAACCTTTATATTGCTCCTAAAATAAAGTAACTTGCATTTGCGTTTGACCTATCGCGCGATATGCCATGTCATGGGTGTTTGCACAACTTATTTGGACACCGGTACCAGGAAACGGGCCGTCGCTGACCCCAGCAACATGGCCACAAATGCTGACTAAAACTGCGTCAGTGTTTTTCAAAGTCTTCCAAATGTCCGACATACTGCTGGTAGACTAAATATGTTTGCTTGTATGTCGACTTTTAAATGATAAAGTGCCGCACAGCTGTGCGTCATTCTGATTTTAGGAAGTGGAGAAACTTTCAATAGAAAGCTTAAAAAAAAAAAAAAAAAAAAAAAAAAAGAGTGAAGAAGAAAATGAGTTATTGTTAAGTATTTATGGCATTTTTAGCTACTTAAGTCAATCAACCACAATCTCCTTGAAATACAAATACATTACTTCATATTCCACTAAGTTGCAGAGCTGAGAAAGCTGAGAAAAAACACATCAGAACCGCTTTTTTATTATTATTTGCAATACTCTGGTCTATTTGATTTGCTAATCATTCAAATGGGTCAGAAACTTAAGAATATATCTATTAAAAGAAATGACTTTGCCTGTTTTTGGAGCTTATATGAGCTGCTTTCCTTTCAAGATAACCGCCTCTTTTGGTTGTGCTGCAGTCATTTCTAATTTCAGTCACATGCTGGTTATAGGTTAGTACCCAATTTTATTTTGTTCTCCTTTTTCTAGATTATGTTTAATAAATGTGTGGATCTCACTTCCCGTAACAGGCTGGTGACAACAGCTTTCAGAAACCACTGGGTTCTCATTTTAGTAATAATTTATAAATAATCCTGTTGAACTTGAGAAATTTAAAACTATACAATTAAGTCCCTAGAAATGAAATACAGTACATTTTATTATTGAAATTCTCAGTGCATCTCATTTCCATTTGATATTCATGTGAACTGTGCGCTTCAGTCACCTTTGCCTCCATCACATGTCTGAGGCTGAAGTCACCTGACTCTCAGTCACAGTGAAAACAACATAAAACCGTCAGCCGTAACTGAAAGTCATATCTTCTTAAAGTTAGATAAGACTTCAGGCCTGATGGGAGATGTGTCAGACCAGTGAAAATAGAAATGCAAAATAACCGCACGGGATAAACACGTTTTAAGACGTGCGCATTCAGACCATAACTGAGCCTCAAAAGGAACCGTTCTCAGAAACCAGGTTAACCACGGTGAGCACATGACACTCCACATGCTAATCTGGGGAATAATCAGTGGACCAGCTGGTTTTTTACCGTCTTCTTCCTCAGTGTACAACTAGGAATCCCACCCAGCAACACACCAGCTTTTATCAGATCTCCCTTATCCACGCTCTAACACGTCCGTGTCCTCACCTGCAAGCAGGGCAGCCTCCCACCACCACTACAGAGGGTTGGATGATGGCGTAAGTCCCAGGGTAAGGCTGCTGGGATACAGCAGGGGGCATCTGGGCTGCTGGGTAACCTGCAGATTAAAAGAAGCAGGTGAGACAAGTCACATGCAGGTCAGAGGCCGTGTTTATTACCATGAACAACACAATCAGATATTACTGACGTAGACTGCAATAAAACTGCCCTGAGCACCAACAGGAGTGTTAACTGGAGGGCTGCTGATTTCACTCTTCAGCCATATTTACTTTGCAGACCACAAAGTGAGACAATGACCTTTGACACGATACCCAGAATTCTCAGAAGTGTTTGCCATTCAGAGAAAACTGAAGCTTAACTAAACACAGACACACACACATCGCTGATTTATGATAACTGTGCCATAAAGCTTAAAAGACAGACTAGTTTCTCTGTTGAGAAGACCAAACACATGTGGTTCAGTAAACAGGAAGCTTCATGCAATTACAAGAACTTGATTTAAGCACAGGATTGCTTGCTCGAATGCCGCCCTTATACAATCACAGTCAGGTGATGAGTGCCTGTACTTCATGTACAGCAGTCACGCAGTACAAAGACATACAACAGCATAGCTCCTCCGCTCTAGAAGA
This sequence comes from Perissodus microlepis, assembly GCF_051167445.1. NCBI lineage: Eukaryota > Metazoa > Chordata > Actinopteri > Cichliformes > Cichlidae > Perissodus > Perissodus microlepis. The sequence continues at coordinate 16,714,981 of NC_140464.1, forward strand.
ATTATTTCTGGATGTCAAAACTTTCACATCTTTAGATGATTTTGATTCCAAATAAATTAAGAAAAAAAATTGATCAATCAAAGGTGATTTGCTGACTAGTTGTGCAGCTCAGCATTTGTTTATTATTAATCATTTAAATCTGGATATTGTCTAATTTAAACAAGAGAGAAAAAAGTCAGGTTAACCCAGATCTTTTCGCATAGAGCGCATGCGCAACATTGGAGCGCCTTGTGAAGGAAACTGGTTAGTCTTTGACGAAACTCGAAGTCTCTCACGTTTCACGAAAAGTTCCCTTTATAGCCAAAAAACTCTGTGGCGCATAAAGACTTATAGCATATAAAAGCCCACAATAGACTTCCTTTAAACATAAACGGAAGTGGGTTAACGTTTTGTTAGTTACTTTACTTTCCGGTGTGCGCTTTAACCGTGGACACGAGCGAAATACATGGGACTACTTGCCTTGACCAGCGGGGTACGCGTAGGGCGGCGGGGCCGCAGCGGGGATGGCCCCATAGTTGTGCTGCTGCTGCTGCGGGCCGTAGTCGTAAGCACCCGGGACGGCGTTGTAGGCGGGCGGTCTGTCCTGGAGAAGAGGTTTGCTGTCCACCATCTCGCCCGACGTAACGTGTCCTCAACTTGTCTCGTTGTCTGACCTCAAATCAGCCACACAAACATGCACACAAAGGGGGTCGAAACTGAACTACTTGGCGTTCGTTGCTACGGGAGGTTCGCTAGCACTCAGTGGCGACAAAATAAAAGAAAATACGCTGCGCAAAAATGAAACTTCGTCCCTCTCCATGCGCCAACTTTGTCCCCCGGGCGGCGCAACAACCCCAAACGTCCAGTTCAGAGACGGGAATGATCTGAGTGTGACTGGTAATGGTTAACTCAACTCCATTTCCCTCCTTAAAGTTGGTCCTCTGATACCAAAACAACAGTCATCTGTCATCGCAGCTCAGCAAAACTCAGCTGGAAGTCGGAAAGGCTTTTCCTTTCTGTTCGGATTGTCACAAGAGAAGAATCATGTGATGAGCTGCTGTAGCGCCTCTGCGCAGTGAAAGGCTTCTTAAAGCGACAGCGCATAAAAAAATAAAAGGCCGTGTGTGTCTTTCTGCATGCAGCTCACTGCAGTGCCTGCAGTTTACTGAGAGAAAGAGAGCGATTATCTGCTGGTACCAGTTGATATTTGGTGATATTCTGCTCATAATTCAGGGATGGTTTGCATCATATTGGCTGTTGTTTCCATGCCTCAGAGTCTGAGCCAGACCTGTTTACTCCGTGACTTACATAACTGCTGCCCTTATTAGTACCTAGCGTTGCATAATATTGAGTTCACATTTTTAATCAGAGGATAGGAGTGCTGAAGAAATCTAAACGATCTAGCAAATTCCTGGCAATGGCAACCAGTCATAATCAGCAGATTATTAAAAAAATGTATGTGCTGAAATGTTATTGCAAGAAAATTCAATATGGAAGTAGCAACGGATAGTTTTGAGAATGGGTTTTGAAGCCTGAAGTGTAGCATTGTGGGTGCCACATGTGACCATATGCCTGGTAAGCAAAGGGCATCAATATATTATATGGGAACATCAACTCTTGGGTGGTATTTATACTTTTGATATGTTGCCCAGTCTGGTGCACCCACCACATTCCTGTGTTACTGAATCAGCACACATATAATAATTTATTGTTATGGTACGAGGTCTATGACCCAGTGTTTTCTAGTTTGTGGGCAGAATGCTGTTTATTTTTGAATATTCAGTGCTTCTCATATTCATGGTTATTTTTACGCCTTGTATTAAGTATGTTTTAGTTAGTCTTCAGCTCTTTGTGATTTCTGAGTTTCTCTCCATCAGTGTCTAGTCTCCTCTTGTGGTTAATCGGTCTTAACATTAGTTTTTTCTCTCATCTCAGCGGAAGTTCTCCTTTGTTTGTTTCTTTTAGTGTTTCTTTGTACCTCTTATAGAGTTCAGTGTCACAGCAAATGCCTTCCTAAGTTAATTCCCTTGTCTCTGAGTCCTATGTTTGGGTCCTACCTCTGCCTGCTGCACAGTACATCCTTGACATTTATGTAAAGATACATAACAGCTGTTTATTTTTAATTGGTTTATAATTTGGAATTTAACTCTGCCTGAGTACATTTATGAACAAGAGGGCTACTTGTGTTTTGTGACCAAGTATGGATAAAAGCAAAAACAAAGGAAGAGTCAATCATAATCAGGATATGGATGGACCAAATATAAATTAAGCAGGTGTGGGTTCACTACAGGCCTTTACTTCTTTGAAGTGAATTAGAAATTGACTAGAAATTGACCCCATTAAACAAATAGCTGTGTGTGTCTGTGTGTGTGTGTGTCTGTGTGTGTGTGTGTGTGTGTGTGTGTTACATGTATACTTCTTGCACTTGAGTCCTCTATGTCAGGGCAAATCTTTAAAAGAAATGCATTAATTAAAACATACCAAAGTAAAGCAAACTCCCTCCTTTCATCTCAGCTCCTCAGCACCTCACCTCCATGAAGCTCTTTGCCTGTTTATGTCCATACTCTACTGCCATCTTGTGGCCATTGTCGTTGAAATCTGGCTTGTTTTCTACTCATAGGGAACTGTAGCCCTCTCTGTTTTTCAGTGGTGTCCATCTTCTGGTAACAATGACTGGAGCTGGGAAAGCTGAGAGGCCAGAAGCTTTTGTCTGGTGGTTTCCGCATGCGCATTGGATAAACCTCTGTTCTTTCATGGTAAACCTGTGGGAGAGCAATGTTCAAGGCAAGCTGCCGATGGCTCTGCTTTCAGTGCTCTAATATCAGATGGAATCTGCACTCTGTGTGGAAACACAGCTAGCATTAGCAAGTAAACCAGTTTCAGTGATTTATCAGTTATAAACTCATGCAACAAATTAGCAAAGAAAGCTGTTGACAATGATGGTGAGGGGAAAGCAACTCTGACCATGTCCGGTCTAATAAAACAGTCAAGTTGACCAGATGAAGGCTTAGAAGCACTTCCAGATTAGCATCTATGAATATATCTGAATGTAACACATTTAACCTCCTAATTTATCAAAACTCAAACTTCATTTTTCATTCATATTTTAAGGCCATTGTGAGTAGGCCAGACACATCTGTCTGGACTGTCTTATCCAAAAAAGACAAAAGGACTTGTGAAAACTCTTCTTCATCTTCCAAATCTTGTCTCTCCTCTAAAATTACTGCAGTTCTCTGAGCAGAGGATCTCTTTGCTAACTTGCTAACTAATCAGTAAGGAGTCACCCTAGCAAGCTATTTATTTTCAGCTGCAGTAGAGTGTGAGGAAATATAGTGTTTCACCAAAAACAGAGAGAAAATGTGTTGGAATGTGGGCACAGACATTTTTTGGTGTTTATAATGTAACAATGTTTGAACCTCATGCAGGAAACACCATGCAGGAAGAGGAAAAACTAAGGAGACAAAGCCAAACAGACCCAAACACTACAAAAGGTTTAATCATCCATCAAAACTTGGCAGACACTGCTTGGACCAGCTGTTAGTACAGTTAATCTTACAGTGTTTGTGAGTCGTCTGTGTGTTGCTGTTGTTTGTACCAGGCTAATTAAAGGTGGGCATATCAACCTAAATATCACTATTACCGATACCAGCACTGGTATCAGATTGATACTAACGTGATAGGATCGATATTTTTGTTTCTATCCTCTAAACCTCTAACATGCACTATGAAAAATGTCTGAACCTTTCTGTGTTCACTGTCATGTCTATTTTATTTATAGTTTATTGCACATTTTTAAAAACAAAAGACCCAAAGTGCTTTAGAGATGGGCACATTTACTAGTTCCAAAATACATTTGTGGCCAAAAGTTTTGAGAATGACACAAATATTAGTTCTCACAAAGTTTTCTGCTAAACTGCTTTTAGGTCTTTGTTTCTGTGATGTACTGAAGTATAATTACAAGCACTTCATAGGTTTCAAAGGCTTTTATCGACAGTTACATGACATTTATGCAAAGAGTCAGCATTTGCAGTGTTGACCCTTCTTTTTCAGGACCTCTGCAATTCGACTGGGCATGCTCTCAATCAACTTCTGGGCCAAATCCTGACTGATAGCAACCCATTCTGTCATAATCACTTCTTGGAGTTTGTCAGAATTACTGAGTTTTTGTTTGTCCACCCACCTCGTGAGGATTGACCACAAGTTCTCAATGGGATTAAGATCTGGGGAGTTTCCAAGCCATGGACCCAAAATTTCAACGTTTTGTTCCCCGAGCCACTTAGTTATCACTTTTGCCTTATGGCACGGTGCTCCATCGTGCTGGAAAATGCATTGTTCTTCACCAAACTGTTGTTGGATTATTGGAAGAAGTTGCTGTTGGAGGGTGTTTTGGTACCATTCTTTATTCATGGCTGTGTTTTGGGCAAAATTGTGAGTGAGCCCACTCCCTTGGATGAGAAGCAACCCCACACATGAATGGTCTCAGGATGCTTTACTGTTGGCATGACACAGGACTGATGGTAGTGTTCACCTTTTCTTATCCGGACAAGCCTTTTTCCAGATGCCCCAAACAATCGGAAAGAGGCTTCATTGGAGAATATGACTTTGCCCCAGTCCTCAGCAGTCCATTCACCATACTTTCTGCAGAAGATCAATCTGTCCCTGATGGGTTTTTTTTTTTTTGGAGAGAAGTGGCTTCTTTGCTGCCCTTCTTGACACCAGGCCATCTTCCAACAGTCTTCGCCTTACTGTGCGTGCAGGTGCGCTCACACCTGCCTGCTGCCATTCCTGAGCAAGCTCTGGCATTCCGATCCCGCAGCTGAATCCTCTTTAGGAGACGATCCTGGCGCTTGCTGGACTTTCTTGGACGCCCTGAAGCCTTCTTAACAAGAATTGAACCTCTTTCCTTGAAGTTCTTGATGATCCTATAAATTGTTGATTTAGGTGCAATCTTAGTAGCCACAATATCCTTGCCTGTGAAGCCATTTTTATGCAACGCAATGATGGCTGCACGCGTTTCTTTGCAGGTCACCATGGTTAACAATGGAAGAACAATGATTTCAAGCATCACCCTCCTCATGTCAGGTCTGCCATTCTAACCCAATCAGCCTGACATAATGATCTCCAGCCTTGTGCTCGTCAACATTCTCACCTGAGTTAACAAGACAATTACTGAAATGATCTCAGCGGGTCCTTTGATTACAGCAATGAAATGCAGTGGAAAGGTTTTATTGGGATTAAGTTAATTTTCATGGCAAAGGACTATGCAATTCATCTGATCACTCTTCATAACATTCTGTAGTATATGCAAATTGCTATTATAAAAACTTAAGCAGCAACTTTTCCAATTTCCAATATTTATGTAATTCTCAAAACTTTTGGCCAAGACTGTACATGCAAAGAATGTTGCTACTTTTAATTAATTGTTAATTTATCAGATTATGAGTTATTTTCAGGTATGTTTGAATAATAAATCAGTACTTTCACATAAACAACAACAACAACACATGCACACACACAAAATGAATGTATTCTTTCTCAGTTTTTCCTACTCATCTTAACATCCCTTAGTTTTGTCCTGTGTCTCCTCACAGTGGGCCCAATCCACAGGTTGGGAACCACTGAGGTAATTCAAAGAAAGAAAAAAGTTTTTCAGTTGCTTGATAATTGTGATATATTACAACCTCAATTCGGTAATGTTTTGAATCTAGAACTTAGGGGACTATTTTTACTCTGGTGTTGGCGGATGTAAAGACTGCCTGTAACACTGACGGTAGATCAGTCCAAAGTTGGTGGCACAGGCAGGAATACTGACGCTCTGCAGGTTTCCTTTCCATCCAAAGACGCCCCTGTGTTGTTCAGCATTCTTACAACCAGAAAGGAGGACGTCTTTGAAGTCGTGCTGAGTTGAGCCTGTCCCAGGGTTGGCTATCCACTTTGTCTAAAGCTTCTACTGTTTCCTGAAGCTCAGGTGGATCAAAGTGCGCCTGTCCAAGATGCTGAGCCGGTTTTAACATATCCCATCGGGTTCAAAAGTTAAGTTATTTTTTGTTACTCGAGTTTGTGGTGAAATATTCCAAACTGTAATCAAGCTCGCGCTTCAATAATTCATCTGGCGCTGAATAAATTATTAAAAAATGCCTGCTGATCAGCTGCAGCGGTCGGAAAAAAATATATCATGGGCTCCGGTGTTCGACCAATGGGAGAAAGAGATCCCACGCTCCTGCCGAGCTTCAACCAATCATAGCAGCACTTCCTCCATTTCCTGTTGTGGAGTGGGAGCTGCACGGAGGATTCCTGTGGTCCAGAATGTGAATTTAATACTACTGTGTGCATGGATGACTTTATTTGTTCTCCCCAGAGGTGCTGCTGCGTCACGGAGCCTCATGCGTAAGTAACAGTTGGAACGTTTTTTTGGGGGGGGGGGGGGGACGCCAGCTGACTGCTGCCTGTTCCCTGAGGATGTAAACAGCTTATACCCGACTTTGCGGCACATCTTAGTAGATATCAACTGTGTTATCATGCAGCATAGCAGGCGTTACATCCCGTCTGTTGTTAATAACATGGGGGTTTGAATGTGTCCCAGCATGGGCCTCAGAGATGACAGGCATCGGCTGCTGCACCTGATGTCATGACGCGTCTGTGGATATTCCCTTGACAACCGCGGATCGGATACCAATATTCAGGTAGGCTGCTGCGGTAGCCCGTGCAGTGTTTCTGATCCTGGATTTACTGGAGCTCCTGTGTGTGATTGCGTAAAGCTTTACTGCTGTCTGTCATCTATAACAAGTTCAGCCTGGACAACTGCAGGTTTATAAAAACGCTGATGTGATGAGCTCCTTCTGTTTACTTCTGTTTATGCGAGAGGCAAACAAAAGGGCCCGGCTCAATGGATAGCCTTGACATAGTATACTGTAGCGGATTAGTATCAGTTGATAACACAAGGGTCAAGCCAGCCAGCCAACATAAAAGGAAGACTTCCGGTCAAACTTTTCAATATAAAAGTCGACTTCCTCGTTTGTTTGTTTGTTTGTTTTTATAGAAGATAAAGTTGAGTCTGTTTAGTTGGCTCCATTACGTTTTTGTTTACCATGAGGTAACTCTCGCAATTAACGACTGTGCAGCTTTAAATCAGCTGAAACTCTGCACTGTAAAATTAATGCATTAACTGTTTAGGACATACAGCTTTTTTATACCCTACATAGTACACAATTTTCAGAGGCTCAGACGTAACTGGACAAACTAATAAGGACTGTTTTTTAACACTTGGGTGAAAAACCTTTACAGCCAATGACTGCTTGACCTCCAAATACCTTGTTTCCTCCTGTGAGATGCTCTGGCAGGCCTTTACTGCAGATTCCTTCAGTCGCTGCTGGTTTGTTTGTCTTTCTGCATTTAGTTTTGTCTTCAGTGACCGACAAGCTGCTCTGTTGGGTTGAGCATCAACTTGCATCTCTTTGGACCTCATATTGAGATTTCAAACAGCAGGTTCAAATCAACTCCAGATCTTTTATCTGCTCGTGTTTTTCATCTGGTATTGAGCATTGTCTATTTACTACTGAGCCCTTGAAAATGAGGGACTATCTATAAAAATTACTCTAATTCCTAATTTTGTTAAATGCCTTGAATTCAAATAAAAAGTCTGCACTTCAATCACATCTTGATTACTTGATTTGAATCCACAGTGTTGGTATACAGGGGCAAAACTACAACAAATATGTAATTGCCCAAAAACTTACAGACCTAACTGCATGTTATTATTTTTGAGTAACAGATATAAACCTAAAACTCCAGAAAATATGTTAGACACTTTTTTATTTATTGATGTTTTTTTTGTTTTTTTTAAATAAAACACTTTTAATAATGCAGTCATTTGTGATTTGTGAGGGATGCTTTTCGATGCTATGAGCAGAGAGTTTTACAATATATAAGGCACAGCTTGGAATGATGAGTGTTGTCCTCTTGTTCCTGTTCAGGAACCATCATGCCAATAACACTTCTGTGGGCCGTGGACGTGTACGGCAGAGTGTACAGCCTTTCTACAGCCGGCCAGCGCTGGGAACGTGCTGATGACTCGCTGCTAGAGCTCAAACGTGTCTCTGCAGGGAAGGGGCGCTGCTGGGGCATCGGCTGTGACCACCATGTTTACCTCAATATGATGCCCAGTGAGACCCCGATCCGCTACCGGGAGGAGACCTATGAAAACCAGGTGGGACAAGGTTGTATATTTTAACGCTGTAAATGGAGATGCTGTTTATGATTAATGCTAAATCTGTGTTTTTTTTAATGTTTGCTTTTTCAGAGGTGGAACCCAGTGGATGGCTTTACTGACACACTGCTGCCCACCGACCGTTGGCCGTGGAGCGATGTGACCGGAATGAATCCCCAGCCACTCCACAGCTTCCAGCTGCCCTCCCGCAGCTGGGAGTGGGAGGGAGACTGGTATGTGGATCACACCTGTGGAGGAGAACCAAGCCAGACTGGGGTGAGAAATAACTCCTCGTGAACACATACAAACCCTTTGTTTACATCCTCCTGTCTTTCCTCTGTTCTTCTGTTTCTCATAATATTTAATTCATATTTAAAACAAATACTTCCAGTTTTAATCACATGCTCACTACCTTGGACTCTGTAGGGCTGGGAGTATGCTGTTGACTTCCCAGCCAACTTCTCCCCTGACAAAAAGTGGAATTCTTGTGTCCGTCGTAGACGGTGGATCCGCTACAGAAGATACATAGCACAAGGCACTTGGGCAAAGGTTTCAAAAGTCTCCATTTATTCTGTATTTCTATATGATCATGTTACTTTCACTATGAGACAAAGCAAAAGAATTACCACAGTAGCCTTGTCTTCCTCTGCAGATCCCCTTGGACAATCCCAGGAAACCTCCACTGCCGCTCTGTGACATCAGCTGTGGTGGCTGGGAGATGAGCGACCAGTCCGGAAGGTATCCCTACCTCTGGAGTGTATCTCAACAGGGACAGGTGAGCAATGTGTGTGTAGGACCCATTTACTGTAATCGTAATAAATGTGTATTAAAATGAATAACCGTACCATAAGATTAAAAAAAGAGGTTATGGCAGTGCAGAAAATTCCTGGAAAGTTTAAAGAGCTCTAAAAACATTCTGCTGTTGTTCAGGGAAGTGTAAAGCTTCTCCACCAACAACGTCAATACAATGCTGTGGAAGCTTTAATCAAGCACGTTCACAAACACATTTAAATCTCATGAGATCAAACAATTCAAGATTAATGATGTATTCTGTTGCAACAGGATGCTCTCATGCTGAGCGTAGACCACTTCTAAGGTTTAGCCACAAGAGGGCAGCATGACTTCATATAGTTTCATATGGTCCTTGACCATAAGGCTTCTCGTGAACCAGTTAAATCGTGACTAACTTGATGATTAATCAAGTTAAAATTGATATTATCTATCCCAGAATGAGCTCAGCCACCTACCATGGTATGGATCTGTCTTTTTAAATGAAGGGGTGTGTCAGATGATGATCTGCTGATGTTACCTTTACCCTGCAGGTGTGGTTCAGAGAGGGTATCCACCCTCGTGTGCCAGAAGGGACCAGCTGGGAAGAAGTTGAAGTGCCCAAGGAGGTGGCTCAGATATCAGCTGGTCCTGGAGACCTGCTGTGGGCTTTGCTATGGGATGGGAACCTGCTGGTGCGAACTGGCCTGAGCCTGGACAGTCCCACTGGTGAGCTTTCATTGTAGCTCACATTTACTCAACAATTTTCCATTATGTCTCACTCTGGTCCCCTTTTCTTTACTTCAACAATCTCTCATACAGGATCACTCAGTGATTTTGGGACTTTTTCAGTTAGGAATCATTATGTAGCTGCTCTGAAAGTCATTAATAATGCAGTTTAAATGCTATGATCATTTTTGTAATAGTATTATACCACAGTCCCACTGATTCAATTCAATTCAATTCAATTCAATTTTATTTATATAGCGCCAAATCACAACAAAAGTCGCCTCAAGGCGCTTCATAGATACAGAGAAAAACCCAACAATCATATGACCCCCTATGAGCAAGCACTTTGGCGACAGTGGGAAGGAAAAACTCCCTTTTAACAGGAAGAAACCTCCGGCAGAACCAGGCTCAGGGAGGGGCGGGGCCATCTGCTGCAACCGGTTGGGGTGAGAGAAGGAAGACAGGATAAAAGACATGCTGTGGAAGAGAGACAGAGGTTAATAACAGATATGATTCAATGCAGAGAGGTCTATTAATACATAGTGAGTGAGAAAGGTGACTGGAAAGGAAAAACTCAATGCATCATGGGAATCCCCCGGCAGCCTACGTCTATTGCAGCATAACTAAGGGAGGATTCAGGGTCACCTGGTCCAGCCCTAACTATATGCTTTAGCAAAAAGGAAAGTTTTAAGCCTAATCTTAAAAGTAGAGATAGTTTCTGTCTCCCGAATCCAAACTGGAAGCTGGTTCCACAGAAGAGGGGCCTGAAAACTGAAGGCTCTGCCTCCCATTCTACTTTTAAATACTCTAGGAACAACAAGTAGGCCTGCAGTGTGAGAGCGAAGTGCTCTAATAGGGTGATATGGTACTACAAGGTCATTAAGATAAGATGGGGCCTGATTATCTAAGACCTTGTATGTGAGGAGCAGGATTTTGAATTCAATTCTGGACTTAACAGGAAGCCAATGAAGGGAAGCCAAAACAGGAGAAATATGCTCTCTCCTTCTAGTCCCTGTCAGTACTCTTGCTGCAGCATTTTGGATTAGCTGAAGGCTTTTCAGTGAGTTTTTTGGACATCCTGATAATAATGAATTACAGTAGTCCAGCCTGGAAGTAATAAATGCATGAACTAGTTTTTCAGCGTCACTCTGAGACAGGATATTTCTAATTTTAGAGATGTTGCGCAAATGGAAGAAAGCAGTCTTACATATTTGTTTAATATGTGCGTTGAAGGACATGTCTTGGTCAAAAATGACTCCAAGGTTCCTCACAGCGTTACTGGAGGCCAAGGTAATGCCATCCAGAGTATGAATCTGGTTAGATACCATATTTCTAAGATTTTCAGGGCTGAGTACAATAACCTCAGTTTTATCTGAATTAAGAAGCAGAAAGTTAGCGGCCATCCAGGTCTTTATGTCTTTAAGACATTCCTGCAGTTTAACTAATTGGTGTGTGTTATCTGGCTTCATGGACAGATAGAGCTGGGTGTCATCGGCATAGCAGTGAAAATGTATGCTATGTCTTCTAATGATGCTGCCTAAGGGAAGCATGTATAATGTAAACAGAATTGGTCCTAGCACTGAACCCTGTGGAACTCCATAATTAACCTCAGTGTGTGAAGAGGACTCTCCATTTACATGCACAAATTGGAGTCTATTAGATAGATATGATACAAACCACTGCAGTGCAGTACCTGTAATACCTACAGCATGTTCTAATCGCTCTAATAGGATATTATGGTCAACAGTATCGAACGCTGCACTGAGGTCTAGCAGGACAAGCACAGAGATGAGTCCACTGTCAGAGGCCATAAGAAGATCATTTGTAACCTTCACTAAAGCTGTTTCTGTGCTGTGATGAGCTCTGAAACCTGACTGAAACTCTTCAAATAAACCATTCCTCTGCAGATGATCTGTTAGCTGTTTGACAACTACTCTTTCAAGGATTTTTGATATGAAAGGAAGGTTGGAGATTGGCCTATAATTAGCTAAGACTGCTGGGTCTAGAGATGGCTTTTTGAGTAAAGGTTTAACCACAGCCAGCTTGAAAGCCTGTGGTACATTGCCGATTATTAGAGATAGGTTGATCATATTTAAGATCGAAGAATTAATTAATGGCAGGACTTCTTTGAGCAGTTTTGTAGGAATGGGGTCTAAAAGACACGTTGATGGTTTGGAGGAAGTAATTATTGAAGTTAACTCAGAAAGATCAATTAGAGAAAAAGAGTCTAACTTAACATCAATGGTACTAAGAGTAGCTGTAGATAATATTACATCTGTGGGATGATTACTGGTAATTTTTTCTCTAATGATAAAAATTTTATTTGTGAAGAAGTTCATGAAGTCATTACTAGTTAACGTTAAAGGGATGGTTGGCTCAACAGAGCTCTGACTGTTTGTCAGCCTGGCTACAGTGCTGAAGAGAAACCTGGGGTTGTTCTTATTTTCTTCAATCAGTGATGAATAGTAAGATGTTCTGGCTTTGCGGAGGGCTTTCTTATAAAGCAGCAAACTATTTCTCCAGGCTAAATGATGATCCTCTAAATTTGTGACACGCCATTTCCTCTCCAGATTACGAGTCATCTGCTTTAGGGTACGTGTTTGAGAATTATACCACGGAGTCAGGTACTTCTGATTAGAGACCTTAGTTTTCACTGGAGCTACAGTATCCAGAGTCGTACGTAGTGAGGAGGTGAAATTATTAACAAGATAATCGACCTCTGTTGGGGTAGCGTTCAGATAGCTGCTCTGCTCTGTGTTGGTACAGGGCATTGAAGATGATAACAGTGGGTGGATTATATTCTTAAACTTAGTTACAGCGCTTTCAGAAAGACATCTACTTTGATAAAATCTACTCTCCACCGCTGTGTAATCAATTATTGTAAATGTAAATGTTATCAGGAAATGATCAGACAGGAGAGGGTTTTCAGGAAACACTGTTAAATGTTCAGTTTCTATGCCATATGTTAAAACAAGATCTAGAGTGTGATTAAAGTGGTGGGTGGGTTCTTTTACATTTTGAGAGAAGCCAATTGAGTCTAATAACAGACTAAATGCCATGTTGAGGCTGTCATTTTTAGCATCTACATGGATGTTAAAATCACCCACAATAATTATTTTATTTGAGCTCAGAACTAAATTAGATATAAAGTCTGAGAAATCAGACAGAAACTCTGTGTAAGGCCCAGGTGGACGATAGATGATAACAAGTAAGACTGGTTTCTGAGTTTCACAGCTGGGGTGGACAATGTTAAGCATCAGGCTTTCAAATGAATTAAAAGTCTGTCTTGGTCTTTCATTAATTAATAGGCTGGTGTGAAAAATTGCTGCCACACCGCCCCCTCGGCCTGTGCTTCAAGGTTTCTGGTAGTTAGAATGACTCGGGGGTGTTGATTCATTTAAACTAACATAATCATCCTGCTGCAACCAGGTTTCTGTAAGGCAGAGTAAATCAATTTGTTGATCAATTATTAAGTCATGTACTAACAGAGACTTGGAGGAGAGAGACCTAATATTTAATAATCCACATTTCACTGTTTTACTCTTTGGTTCAGATGTGGATACTGTATTGTTCTTTCTTTGTAATTGTTTAAGTTGTTTGTTGCTGGTTTTTAGTTTGTTTTTTGTCTTTTTGGAAGCTGACACAGTCTCTATGGAGATGGGTTTTTGGGGGGGTAGCAGGAGGAGAGAAGCTGCAGAGAGGCGTGTAAGACTGCAACTCTGCTTCCTGGTCCCAACTCTGGATAGTCATATTTTGGGGGGTTTAATAATTTGATATATGACACAGCTAGAAAGTAGTAAGTGAAATTCATTGCATTTCCAACTGTCAGTCTTAGTAAACATACAACATGTAGTACTGTCATATTCCAGGTCGGTGTCAAAAGTAAAGGTTTAAAGGCATGAAAGTGGCAAACATTTTTAAACATATTTTTTTTAAAAAACTTAAAAATATGAGTGTGTATCGAATTAGGAAGACTCACTCCCTTTTAAAGATAAAAATCAACATCACATCTGGTTTGTTCATGTTTAGATGATTTGAGAACTCAACAGGAAGCTTCTCAGTAATGACGGCGTCCTCATTATGAGGAAGGCTTGCCTTTGTGCTGCGTTTGTAAAGCATTTTCTTCTTCTTCTGTCAGGCATGTCGTGGCTCGAGGTGGAATCACCGGGAAAGGAAATTGAAGCGCTTCACGTGGCTGTAGGAGTCAGTGTGGTCTGGGTGGTCACTAAGGACTACAAGGTGGGTTATTAGTCAGTTGCAGTTATGTTAGGGCATTGTAGCCCACTGACAGTGTCACTGCAATTTTCTTGAGACTGAAATGAAACAAATGCTTTGATTTAAAAAGAAGTAAACTGTATTACTGAATTACTGCTACTGCACTAAAATAAATTTTTGAGTAATGACCCCAACGTCGGTGCGTGAATCCAGGTGTGGTTCAGGCGTGGCGTGAACTCCCACAACCCCTGTGGCTCTGGCTGGATCAGCATCGGAGGGGAGATGATGATGGTGGACGTAGGACTGAATGACCAGGTTAGGAGAGCTTAGAGCTGAAACATTTCATCAGCGGATCATCAGTTTAAATAAACAGCTGAACGAGTCGACTTTATAATATAATACTGCTTATATGAAAAGATATTCCTCAAATGCTTAGAATGTGGATTTAATAGGTTAGCTGTTGCCACTGAAGTGGGCCTGTGGGTGAAATTTAACTATTAAGGATAAGATTTTCTTCGAACTTTCTTGCTGCTTGGGTCTTTTAAACTCCACTGCAGATGGTGCCTGCTCTGCACAGCTTCTGTACTTCTGACTGCTACCACCTCTGTCTGATTCGCGTTACTGTCACTCTGGATCTGGTTTCAGGACAAACCAGATCAGGTCTTAGGGTGAGGCAGAAAGCTTTCGATCCTGTGCCTTACTGCTGAAGACTTTGCTAGCTCTGCAAACCCATATCTCGCACCTCCTCCCTTTCGGTCTCACCCATGTCCCCCTCCTTCTCTTGCCTGTAGTCCTGTAACAAGAGCACAGCCAGACGTTCCAGCCAATGTCCCAGCAGGCCCAGCCTTATATATCCCCAGACTATATTCCTACTCGCCTCACATAGGGGAAGACTCCCTAATTAGAAGCTGGCCAAGCCATCGTCATCGTATCCCATATTTCATATTTCAGGGTTGCAATTATGGGAATGGCTTGTGTGAGGTGGCAGGAGCCAGTGTTACAGTATATGGCCTTATAAAGCAGTACTTGCCTGTGTCCTGCTAGAGCTTCTGATGTGTTATTGAGGAGTGAATACTTTCCTGCGATTACTGAGAGTTAAAACTATTTAATAACTCAATAAGTAAATATTGCATGTACATCAATGGCCGTCTTTTATTTTTTATGTTACAGCATTTGTTTTTTTTTTTTTCTCTGTTCTTCTGTCAGGTGTGGGCGGTCGGTGAGGACCGCGGCCTGTATTTTAGAATAGGTGTCACCCCATCTGAGCCAAGTGGAAATGGCTGGATCCCTGTTTCTGCCCAATGGGGCAATAGTAAAGAGGTTATTCCGCCCAGGTGTGCATAAATAAATTAACTGCATATTTTAATTGGCAAGTACAGTGCACATTCAAGCTTAATATTGCGTGTGTGTTTGCATGTGTGTTGTTTAACAGGGATGACTGTGAGTTCAACGGGCAGTTGACTGAGGCATCACAGGGCTCCGTTCTGAGCTGCACTGATTCCGACTCAGAGTTGGGTCCTGCCGACCCTCAAAACAGCACTTCTAACACCCCCATCTTAGAAGCAGAAGCACCCTCTGTAGTCCCCTTAGGGGGCTCTGACTCACCTACGCCTCCACAGGAAAAAGAAGATGCTCCTTTAGCCCCCCAAACGAATGCCCCCAAGCCTTTTATTCCTGCCAGTGACAGCTTCATCAACAGCCTGGTGTCCGATCGTGACAGAACCTCCACGCTGCAACCGTCCATCACAGAGATGCCGCAGGAAGAGCGTGAGGAGCCACCTCCGGCCCCAGTACTCCAAACCCCTGATGCCGGAGGGCACGATGTCCCCTGGATGAACGTGGACCTGGAGGGGGCAGAGGCGGCTCGAGGTGCACAAACGGCAGGGCCCTCAGTGGGCGATGGCACTGCGGCTGCCACTTATGCCCTGGGGACTCTGGAGAGCTCTCGGGGAGTGGGGGAAGAGGAAGGACCAGTGTGGGCTTGGATTTCTGGTGGAGGTTGCGACGTGGATGCGAGTTCACAGATTAGCTGGCTTAGTCCTGCAGGTATATGGACAGCTGTGTATTGTGTTTTTGCTCCATTTTATGTCTCTGAATGATTGTGTGAGCTGTATCTCTGTCCATCAGGTCCTCTCACCACCTCTCTGTCACTGACTCCAGTCCAGTCAGCCGCCTGGAGCAAACAGCCACAGCAGCAGGAACACAGAGAGGAGATCAGCAAGAAACCGCTGGAAAGAAGCAACGTAAGACAGCTTATATTTGGCATGTCTCTTAACATGCTCCTCTAAGTGTTGGATTCATTATATTCTTTCATGGCACACCCTCGGCTGTATCCGTGTCTACATCTGTGCCTCCTTTTCTCTCATCAGTCGGTGTGGGTGCGTAAGGGCACACTGCGCTGGTGGAGAGACTGGAAACCTCAGCGCTGGATCGATGTGGGCGTTGCTCTCGAGCAGTCCACCAAGTCAGATGGCAAAAAGGACAGCATTTTCTTTGTTTACTACACACAGTATGATGAGAAAAAGGTCGGTTGTGTTAAGCTGCGACCGGTTAAAGTCTCATAAGAAGTGACAGAAAGCACAGATAGATGTCTCTTGGTCACTCTCTGTTCATTCTTTGTGTCTTAGTACCTTCACGTGTTTATAAATGAAGTGATGGCGCTGGTTCCGGTGCTCAGGGACTGCCACTATGCCTTTGCTGTGTACACTGCCGAAAGGACCAAACAGAGGTGGCCTCTGGTCCTGGCAGCACAAAGCGAAAAGGATATGAGTGATTGGGTAACAGCTTTATGCATCATTAAGCAGTTTGACAGTTGTTCCCATCTGTTATTTTTCAGTGAAGCTGATCAGATTCTCCATTGTTTCTGGATCTGCTTTGTGTCTTCAGTTGTGCCTGTTGTCTGACTGTTGCTGTGAGTGTCGAGGGATCACAGGTCTCCCGTCCAAACAGGCCCTGTGGTCCACCACATCAAAGGGAGACATCATGGTCCACGAGCCGTCCCTCTCGCTGGAGGCCCCTGCGCATGCCATGGCCTGTGACCTCATGTGAGAATGATACCGAGCAGTGGATTCTGTCTGCTTTTTCATGTCTTTTCATTCTTTCTCACTGTCTTGACCTGGTTTCTCATTACTCTGTTTTTATTTTAAATCACTGCCTCACTAACATGCTAACATACATCTCTGTCTGGTTAAAGTGGGTAGCATTTGAGCATCTAATCACTTTCAGTCTGTGCTAACTATACTGGAGCTAACGCTGGGTGCTTCCGCTGTATGGTGCTGCAGGTTTTGGCGCCAGATCCACGGCCACCTGCGCTGTGTAGAGTCTAACAGTCTGGGGCTGGTGTGGGGCATCGGGTGGGACGGCACCGCCTGGGTCTACAGTGGGCGCTGTGAGCAACAGCCCAACCCGGGTAAACATGTCCTGTAGACGATTACCCATGTCCCCAGACCTATACAAGGAGTACTTCAAAATAAAGACATGTTCTTATTTAGCAAAGCCAAACTTTTTCCAGCTAACTGATTGTTACCAAATAAATAAAATACTAACATGTAAATATCTAAAAAAAAAAAAAACAGTCTGCTCTTTTCTTGCTCGCATGTTCTAGTTTGATGTGCAACTGCTTGAGCATAGTTTAAAGTCTCTTCCATCTGTTGCCACTGTAGAAGCACACACAGATACACATGCATAAATATTAATTCCCTTGTTTGCATGAAACTTTAATGTTTCTTCGTTTCTGCAGGAGGTGCCGTTCAGATGCACCAGCAGACCGACGTCAGGAGCGTGCATGTGTATGAGAATCAAAGATGGAACCCTATGACTGGATATACAGACAAGTAGGGTTGCCGCCCGCACACACCCCACCCCATCTTTTACAGTTTTTAAGTCTTTGCACTTTATTTTAAGCTTTGCAGCTGTTCTCGCCACCTTACACCATTCCTTTGTGATTTACTCCTCCAGAGGGCTTCCTACAGACCGCCCTATGTGGAGCGATGAAAGCGGCCTGAAGGAGTGCATCAAAGGCAGCACATACCCGCCCTCCCCTCAGTGGTCCTGGGTAGGTAGAATCCGAGGGATTGGTTCCTCCGAAATATTCATTTTTTTGTCTCACTGGCATTCTCTGCCATGAACGTTTGTTTCAGGTGTCAGAGTGGGCCGTGGACTACAGCATCCCCGGAGGAACGGACAAAGAAGGCTGGCAGTATGCTGCAGACTTTCCCACGTATGTAAGCTTTTTTATTTGTTTTTATTAGGGTGTCTCGAAAGAAGTCCTTCCCTTTTATTGACTCATCTGTTTTCTACAGGACATTTCATGGCCACAAAACCATGAAAGACTTTGTTAGACGCAGAAGATGGACTAGGTGAGCACACAATTTGCATCGCTGGGATTTTGTAGCGCTCAGTTTTTGCAGCATCTTAACAATAACATATCCACACCCAGGAAGTGTAAGATCACATTGCAAGCTCCATGGAATCAGGTCCCACCCATCCGCCTGAGTGACATCTCACTGATGCCATGCCTGGCCCAGAGCAAAATGGAGCAGGTCCCTGTCTGGGCCCTCAGTGACAAGGGAGATGTCTTGTGTCGGTTGGGAGTCAGCCTCCAAAACCCTGCGGTGAGAAACGTGCTGAGGATCTGTTTTATAGGTAGTTAGTTCACACTTCTAACAATCTCTAACCTCACTGGGTCTCACCACATAGGGCAGCTCGTGGCTCCACGTGGGCACTGACCAGCCCTTTAAGTCCATCTCTATCGGTGGAGCCAATCAGGTATGGGCCATTGCCAAGGATGGAGCTGTCTTCTACAGAGGATCAGTATCCCCACAAAACCCTGCAGGTCAGTTAAATTTATAAATCTCATAATGAATCATATATATAAGTCATAAAGTTATAATGTGTTCTGGAGGAAAAGAGAATAAAGTTAAATGATTTATGATGTGAGTGCATGCATCGACTAATATAACCAGCGAGAAACCAAAGAGAGCCAGACTTTGTCTATTTTTCAAGAGCTTTTGTCTCTCTGCAGGAGAGTGCTGGTACCACATCCCCTCCCCCCTGAGACAGACCCTCAGACAGCTTTCTGTTGGGCGGACCTCTGTCTTTGCTGTGGATGAAAACAGTGAGCAATATTATATTTTATTGGACCAATGTCTATTAAAATGCGAGAACATGAGTTAAATGGCAATACCTTCTGTCAATGTCATTTAGGTAACCTGTGGTACAGACAGGGCCTCACCCCCAGCTACCCACAGGGCTCCGCCTGGGAGCTCATCTCCAACAATGTCACCAAGGTTTCTGTGGGGCCGCTGGACCAGGTCAGTGTTACCACAGTTTCCAGAAGCAAACAAGCTGTAATGGAATTAAAAGTAAAACAGAATCTAAAAGACATTAAAAGGAATAAAAAAATAAACTGCATTTATAGTAAAACTGGAGTTAAAAGCATTAAGAGAATTCAAATTAACTTTACATAATAGCAGACCCGTTGCATTCATATCACCCAGTTGCCCATCTAAACAGATATGTTTTTAGCATTCAGTTACCAAAGTCTGAAAAGCCCCGTCACCCCAGAGACTTAGCTGAGTATAATAAACACTAAATAAACTCAAGCGAAGGCTTAAAACAAGAAGTCTATCCATAAATAACTACATTTGCATGTTGTAAGGCTGGAGTTTGTGTCAGCGATGCTGTTTTCTCCAGGTGTGGATCATAGCAGACGGAGTTCCAGGTTTCCCTGCTGAGACTCCCGGAGCAGTCTGCCACAGGACGAGTGTGGGACCCATGCAGCCCAAGGGCCTGTCCTGGGACTATGGGATAGGGGTGAGCTCCTAGTTGATACCTATTGCAAAAACTGTTCCCATTTCTTCAGTTGAAACTGAAAGATGCCAAAGATATTATTATATTGTATCCTAGCACCAAAAAAACGATTCCCAAAAAGCTATTATCACAGCATAGTGTGCAGTGTGTCCCTAAAAACTTTGTGGAAACTGGGACTCCTGTGGTAAGAAACAGTAAAAAAAAAAATCCAGCAAAACTCTGACACAGGACATGTGAGATGCATCCAGCCCCTTTAGCTGATTAGTCTACTGCTCACTGAAGCCTGATCAGGAGTGATCTCAGTAGAAGAATGAATCTTTTAACAATTTTCATCTGCAGATCGATACTCATGCGGTGCTGTAGTGAAGAAACAACCAAAAGGGTGACTTTCAAATATTTTTTAACCTCAATGTAGCTCTGTGAAATCAGACGGAGGGAAAGTGGCTCTCATAAGAGAGCATAAACCACTCAAGCTTGATTAATAGTACTGTGATAAATCTACGCTGTAGGTATGATTGCCAATAAAAATCAAATGCAGAGTAAACACAGTGTAATGATTAGCAGAGGGGTAATAGCTCTGTCAAACAAATGCTTAACAGAGCTCACGCAACAGCCAGTATTTTGCCAGTGTAAACTAAATCTTATTCCCTATTTATTAGCTCAGAGTGCAAGATGATCAGCTCAGGTTCACTCGTGCTGGCAGACACACTGATGGAGAAGTATATTCTGTATGCAAACAGTGACACCGAGAGAGAAGCTCTGCAGGGATCCAACACAGGACTATGAATCAAGCCTTAAATCAACATAAGCAGAAGCTTTAGGCAGGGCCATCATGTTCTCCTTACTTGAATTGAAGAATTCAGGCTATTGGCAAAAGGCACCTTTCAAACTTAGCGTTAAGATTTGAAGTAAAGCCCTTTTTTAATTGTCTAATAATTAGGTTAAAATTAACTGCACTTTAAAAACCAGCAAAATATATACAGTCAGGGTAATATGAAGTAACACCCGCTTTCAGTTCTAAAGATGTACATATTCACAATATAATAAATCTATCTGGTAGATACAAGGTCTTAAAATAAGGTAAATACAACAACAAATTACAGTGTTTTCATTTATTTAACAAAAAAACAAAATGCAGAAGAACTCTGGAAAAGTCCAACTTTACCTCTTCTATAGGAATCAAGTGCGTAAGTAGCAGCCAGGTGCTGCTAATCACATGCAAGTATTCAAAAACAGTTAAAGCTGTTTAAGCTTTTTCTAGTATTCCTTATCATTTGCGTGTGTTTGACTTCCAGGGAGGATGGGAGCACATCAGTGTGAGGGGGAACTCAGCAGAGGCTTCTCGAGGCCCTCACCCTCCTCTCGCCGGCCCATCGCGCAGCCCGGTCCACCCGCAGCGTCCGACTCAAGCGAACGGCAGCGCCACAAGCGTGTAGCTCTCTCTCTGTCTCCCGTTTCCTTCTCGTCCCTTTTTCCTCAGCCCTGTTTGTGCCTGGATCTATACACAGCATCTCTCCTCAGACCATTTCAACGAACTCCTATCCCTTCGTGTAAAGGGACATGCACAATCACACCCATGGGTTTGGACTGGCTGGATTTGAAACTTGATCGATGGATGAATGTTACTCGCTGGCTTGTTTCCCGGGCAGAAATCATGTCAGTATTCACTGATGACAAAACAGAGAAAAAAGTGAGCGCATGTTGTTGCTCTTACTAAGCTTTGGCTACTGGATGTCACAGGATCTAGCAATAGCTTTTAATTCTTCTCCACAGCAGCCTGATAAAACCTAAGAAGGTGGGATGTGATGAAGGGCTAAGGCTTGGTTACCAAATGAATTTCAAACAATCCCAGAGTAGCCTAAGCTGTTATCGGTTTGTAGACTCTTGTTCTGTTTGTTTTTGTGTTTTGAGTTGCCTGTCATGTACATTTGAATGTGTTATCATTTATTTATGATGCGTTTGTTGAGTTGCGTTTCTCCGTTTATTTTGCACCATTACATGTTTGCAATGGAGTGTATTTATGACTGGCAAAAAAATTTGATACATTCACTTTGTGTGGGGAAAAATATATTGCTTTTTACCGCCAGGCAATACCTTTCTATCCTTCTGCAATAAAATGAGAGGCTCTTCCTGTTGATAGAGATCTATATATATCTATCTCTATAGATATATATAGATATATACACACATCTAGATAACTGCTATGACCGTAACACTGCAGCAGGTCTGAATGTCACCACGGCTGTACATTGATTTTACCGGGGCATTGAAATGTGAAATAAACGTCTGGAAATACCGTTTTGTGGTTTGACATCATTTCACAGAAGCTGGCTTTGGAAGTTTGACCCTTTCCACGTCTTTGCTATTTTATTCTCTTTTTTATGTACTGAGTGTTTCTCATCCGCCAAAGAATTTCATATATTGTTACAGAGGTGTGCACAGGATGTTTCCTGAATTCCTCCCTCTATATGTGCATTTAGGTTAACCCGCCATATATTTGTAAAGTTACACAAGTGCTGAAACTAGCTGTGAAAAAAAAAATTTCTTTAGACAATCACAAATGTTAAAATGAGTGATTAAAGGCAAAAGCTGTCTGCTGTGAAGTCCTGCAGACATATCACACTGCAGTGAATCTCAAAAATCCGAGACACAATCTGCAGTTTTGATTGAAGGTGGATGTTTCAGCTGCAGCACAAATCCCCTGACCTTCCAGCACTGATCACAGGATGTTCCTGCATTTTAAAAAAAAAGACCTTTGTCACATATAGGCCATTTTAATCTGCTCTGAACTGAGTATATTTGAAAGAATTTTTTAGTCTATAATCCCAAAATAGATGCACACACACACAAAAGTATTTTTGCTCTACACTTCAAAAGGCTACTCCATGTGGGATGTTGAAAATGTAATACAGCAGTGTGTATTACTTCTTCATCCCCCAGCTTAAACTGGGGCTGACTCTAAAGAAAAGTAGGACCCTGTGCAGCAAGAACACTGATCCGTCTATAGTTTGAGAAAAATAAATCCTCAACTCACAGCTTGATTAAACGGTCATGGAAAGCAGAACTGTTCTGGTTCTTGAAGGGAGTGGCACTCACTGCAGTGGGAAATCCTGCTTTTTTCTGCATTTTTTTGCAATGAATAACACGGAAGGCCATAATCGGATAGTTGATAGTCCACCACTATATTTTCAGCTTTACAGTTTACACCTGTGCTAACACAATGAACATTAACATTATATTATACTACACAGCCACTCTCAGAACACAGCAGGGATGATTTGGAAAGCGCATTTTGACATCTTAACCTACTCGAGGCCTTAAGATTACCCGTGCAGCCTGCCCTGAGCCTCATACACCAACTCTTGTTCAGTCCAATTAAACGTGTTAATCTCCTGCATGATTATCAACTGAAAACAGAACGAGCCACAAACCTTTATTAGAAGTCATTTGCATTTATTTTCATATTAAACAGTGTAATTATAAACATTTCAATCACACTAAGCATGATCAATATGAAGTAAAAATATTTTTTTTTAATTCTACAAGTTTAAAGGACAGAATGACTTCACGTCTGCTTGTTTGTCTTAATTTAACTGCTTGTAGCTGATGACTGTGATATGTTCCTCTGATTCAACTCAGTTTAAGTTACAAAATGAAACCTCATACCTAGAACTCAATTACATAATTTCCCATCATTTACAGACAAAAAGAAAAATTAACATTTATATACACATCAGTACAGTTCAACATTAAGTTACATTTCTCAAATGTGCAAGATTAAGCAAATGTATACTGTAGTGAAATAAAAGAAGATTTCCTTAAATAGATGTTCAAGTTTAACTGAAGCACAGGCTGCTGGTTTTTAAACAGAGGATAACATTGTCTGGGATACAGTGTCGTCTGTATGGGGCAGGTGAGACGGACATGTAGCTATTACGGGGCGAAGTACAGCTTCTCATCTCATCATCAGCGACAAAATATTCAAGGTCAATTGAAAGGAAAGCCTTAACTGTATACCCTACAGTTTCAAATAAGAGATTTTAAAGCTGTACATAAAAATGTCAGGAAAGGTCTGTCTTCATCTATAACCATTTGCATTGCGCTTCTATACAGAAAGTGATCGCGACGAATGCACATCCCTGTACGTACGGCCCCGCAAATGATAAGACTCAGAGGCAGAAGCTGAACAGAAAGGGTCATTTAAGATGGAAATGCAATCTGAAATAGTGAAGTTTGACACAAAGCTGAAAAAAGAAAAAGGCAAACAACTCCGCCCACAACGCTCGGGTTTATAAAAGCAGCAGCATTGAGTTTCTTGTTGTTGTTGTCGTCGTTGTTCTAGTAGTGAGTTGCTGTGAAAGCTTAAAGTCCCTGCATACACTCATCAGCTTGTCCTACAAACTCTGATTCAAACCAATTTATGAAATTCATTGCACATTTGATTACAAACAGCTCATGACATTTTCTTCATCCTTACATTTAAAAATAAACATTTCCAGCTTTTTTTTTTTTTTAAACATCATCCCACTAAACTTTTTGTAGCGATCATCAATCGAGGGGTGCAGCCTCTTTGTCTTTCAGCGTCATCAGGCACTGGAATGAGACCCAGCGACAAAGTAATCGAGACAACCATCAAAGCGACTTCCTGCACATTCGCAAGGATAAAATAAAGCTTTACAAAAGAAAAACAACAACAACTTGTTTTAAGTTATTCATCACAACTGTCTTACAGCTGGGTCGCCTCTTTAACGACTGATATGACAATCCCACAATTCTTACCGACATTTCTCCAAACTTCGACTACGCTTACTATACATGTTCCTTTAAAACATAAAGGACAATACAGTGTGTCGCCTCTGTAGTGTAGTGTTCCAGTCATCCTATGCATGGATTGCACCTACAGCAGTTACAACCCGTTAATTCAAATGCTGCTACAGAAAGACAACACACATGGCTTCCTCTCCAAAAAGGAGACTGTGATTAAACTTAACAGGAAGTTTTTAAAATAAAAGGCAATCACGGAAATAATCACATGACATGAAGGAGCAAAGTGAACAAATTAAGCTGTCAGTTTTAGGTGTGTGTGAAATCAAAGAGCTTATTCTTGTTTGGCTGTAGTGATACGTTTACCAGCCCAGTGGGTTGATTTTCTTTAATTAAATTAATTTTTTTTTTTTTTGGTGAAGCAAAAGTCCTAGAAAAGGAGTGCACTTACACACAACAAAAAGAAGCAGCCAAACACCTGGAATGCGCATGATGAGGCATTAAAGAAAACATTTAGAAGCTACGTCAGTTAGTTTGTTTTCCCTCCCCAAAACATTTTAATTGCACTGAACTAAAAATCATACAAACACGCACACGCACGCACGCACGCACACACACAGATGGAGCTGGAGAGGTGATGTGGCTCAGACTGGGACTGGGCCTCGTCCGTCTTATTTGCCTAATGTCCGTTTACAGCCTTTTGTTCTCATGGCCACGCCGCTGAGAATAGTTCTGCCTGAGAGAAGCATCTGCAGTTTGTCCCCACAAACTGCGTCGTCTGTTGTCCTTATTCGGCTGTTCTCCCAAAAAAAAGAGCCAGAGTAGCTTCATTCCGCAGTAGTGTGAAGATAAACGGTCCCTTCATTTAGCACCCTAGTCTTTCTCTCCGTCCTCGCTGCTTCCTGGTGTGAACAAAGACAAGTTTAGTCATCTGGTAAAACCCCTGAAAACACAACCATTTTATTGTTCATGTAAACTCTGATGACAGTGGTGGACATCAAATTAAACATAATCTTAATATATTCAGACACTTGCATGCATATAATAAAATTAGGAACGCAATGGAATCAGATTGGTTAGCTTAACTTAGAACCAAGACTGCAATTCAAGAATAGCTGATCTCAGTAAGAATGCACACCTCCTAAGTTTGTGAATTTGATGCATACACGTGGCACACTGTAGCTGTACAGTGTAGTGGTTTACAAACTGGTTTAATATGTGAAAGATCAGGAGAAGACTCAGGTTTGAGTGAGGAAGGTTTCATTAAAGTTTTGTATTTACTGCACAGACATGGACATTTTCTTCCTAAAATACTGAGCTATCCATTCAAGACTGTATACCAGTTTGGCCTGCTCTACTTGCCTCCTTGTTCAATATCAGAGTCGGTAAGATGGGTAAGGGAAAAGCTGGCAATGCTGGCCGGTGAGATGGAAAAACGGGAGTAGCTTGAAGAGCCGGTCCAGCTGGTATCCAGCATGGACCCCACTGCAGGGGCCGGAGAGGAAAACGATGCTGCAGATGAGGACCTTGCCTTGGATACCGTGTCTTTACCCGTCTTGGACAGGAAGGCGGGTGCGGGTGAGGAGAAGTCATCATCCCACTCAAAACCACCACCTGTAAAGATTTAGTCAGTGAATCAAGACATATGCTTTGTGCAAATAGAGGCTTTTATTGCTGACTTGTGGCATTACCTTCTTCATCTGTTGAGCTCTCAGAGTTGGCAAAGCGGTTCAGGTAGCTGGCAGCAGGCGTGGAGCTGCTGAACTGTGGTACCCGACTGTTTGAATCCAAGGAGTGGTCACCCAGTTCCTTGGTGGGCGTCTCCTAAATAAGATTTAATTCAGTTAACACATATTACCAGCTGCCCCCGCAAACTAAGAAAACGAAGATCACAGACTAAAATTTTACCTGGTCAAACAGGTAGACAGTGACATCATCAAAGAAAGACACGGCTCTTTTGGAGTTATCCGCACCAAACCTTGCAGGAAACGGGAAAGATGATGCTCCGATGTTCAGAGATGTGGGTTTTAACAAGCTCTTCAGGTTCTTTGCCCTACTGTCGTCCGAGATAACAACTGGCACCGGGTGCACGGTTTCATCCTCGCTTTCTGAGCTAGAGCTGTGCAGCTGGTACGCGCGCATGTCGTCATCCGAGTCGTCGCTGTTCTCGTCCTCCTCGTCTGCATCTACGCCATCTTCTTGCCCATCTAAGCCCGACCCATCCCGCCTCCCCAGGTAACGCCCCTCCACATCCGGCTCCTTTATTTTATGACCATCACTGGTGTCGGTTCTGGTGAGTTTAGCGTGAACTACACTCTCTGTTGCTGGCTTAGCTGGGGCAATAGAAGGAAGTATTGAGGTTTCTGGACCTTCAGAGGGGTCCAGGTGATCAGTAAATGCAGTGTCCTTGAAAACCTCTGGTTTAATTCCATCTTCATTGGAGCTGCTGGTAGACTCGACCACCTGGTTTTCACCATTTTCTGTGATATCTGAATCTGCTACTGAACCCATCTCCTTAACATCCTTGTCTTGTGAATCAGCAGGTAGAGAAAATAAAGAGTCAATATCTTTTTCCTTGTAAGCCTCCAGTGCAGGAGCTCCAGAAGCCTCGGGAACCTCATCAGTAGAGTTCCTCAGCCACGTGTCTTCAACAGAACCACCTGCAGTTATTTCTTCAGACTTCTTTTCAGGTTCTGATTCATTGTCAGAAAAGTATGCAGAGTCTCTGTAATTACTTCCCATAATTGGTTCCTCAGCAGGACCTTCATTATCTGGCTGATCTTCCTCACTGGGATCTTCACTGTGAGTATCTAGCACACCCTCTACTTCGGAGATTATGATTTTCGGCGGAACCAGACTTGCCGCAGTTGTGAGCTCTTCTGTCTCCTCTTCTTCTTTGGTAACACTCAAGCCATTTTTTACAGGAGAGGAATCTTGGACATTTGGCTGAGAGTTCCACTCAGGAGACTCCAGGTTCTCAGTCTCATAACCACTGTCTGATATCCTGTATGGAGGTTGGAGTTTGTGTTGAGCAATTTGAGCATTCAGTTCATCTCCTTGCTCTCCAAGTCTGTGTATGTCAAGTGAGTCTAATGAGTCTGGTGTTTCAGCAAAGTTCTCTACAGTTGGAACAGTGGTGGACATACTGTCTTCCAATAAACTGTCCTGGCTGATCTGGTCCAAAGATGGACCCGACACCAGAAGAGAAGCTCTATCATGAGGATGCCCATTGGTATCCATAAATGATTCTTCATGATCAGACAGAGTGGTTTCCATTTGTATATCTGCATCCTCAATTAGCTCATTCAACAAATCATTACTTGTTAGGTCTTCACTGTGTCCATTATCTGAAGGTAATACTTGAGCTGGCAGGGGTTCAGGCATTTTACTTTCTATGGGCTGAGTGTCATCCTTTGAGGTTCCAAGGTCATCTTCAAGGCTGGGAATTTTGGCATCTGTGCACAAAGAATCTGTATTGGCACTGTCAGATATTGCAGTGGTGTGGTCATCAGTGTGACTGATGAGAACCTCAAACCTCTCTGAGATAGAATCAAAACCAGAGTCTACACCTCTGTTTGAGGATTGCAACAGACCAAGGTCTTCTGTGGAAGAACTATTTCTAGCTGGCAGCTGGTTGCTTGTGTCATCTTCTGTGACCACTGTAATGGAAGGCACCAGTGTCTCATTTTCTAGAGACTGACAAAACTCCCCCAAACTGTTACTTGGAGAGTCTAGAAGTTCGTGTCTTGAGGATGTGCTACTTGCTGCCGATTTAAAATAAGTGTCTGCTGTGTTTAAGCTGCCTAACGAGTCAAGCTTATCCCAAGAATTCATTTTGAATGCTTCCTCTGGTTCGTGGGCTAAACCGGGTAAAAGAAAATGTGGTTGTGGGCTTAAGAAACTAGCACCCTCCTTCATTAGGGTTTGATCTTTAAGAAACATAAAATTATCTGCTAGTTTTTCAGTACTCAAAAGACTTTTTCCATTCATGTTTTCATCCTTTGCTTCCACAGAATTCACCACCTTAGTGGGTTCCCCTAAAAAAGCATCCCCATAGCTTCCATCTCTATTCACTGCTTCACCCTCTAAAGTTCCCCCTTCAAGGAAAGGGTTTCCGCTGCGCTCTGGAAGCTCCATAAAATT
Organism: Perissodus microlepis; assembly: GCF_051167445.1. NCBI lineage: Eukaryota > Metazoa > Chordata > Actinopteri > Cichliformes > Cichlidae > Perissodus > Perissodus microlepis. The sequence continues at coordinate 16,743,596 of NC_140464.1, forward strand.
CTGCCTCCAGGAAGGCGAGTCTTCTTGTTTTGACCCGTCTTCTGTAAAAATGTTGGTGTGGTACGGACTGTCATTTTCAAGAGACGACCAGATGTGGCTGTCTGGTAAATATGAATCCTTTGAGTCAATACTTTGGTGGAAAAAGTCGGCATCTGTGCTTGACTCATCTAGCCGCACATCTTGGAGCACAACAAAATCTTGCCCGCTTGAACCAAAGCCCATATCTGGTTCTCTATTCCCGTCCTCCCCAACAGTGCTCTCCCCTTGCTCTTCTAGTTGGATATAATATTCATTCCCATTAGATGGCTTTTGAGCATCAAACACCGGTAAGATCCCAGGAAATCCTGGAGTGTTCCCACTTTCTCCTCCTGCTGCACTAGTTGAAGGATCAGGGAAATGAGCCTGAATATCTTCACTGGAAACAGGAAAGAACATGCTGTGGTAGTTTAGTGTTGTGTCTACGCCTGAACGTCCATGGTTACCATCATAGTGGTCATGCTTAGCCGCTTCCCAAACATACTCAAAGCTGAGACCTTTGCTTGTTTCAGTCACAGTCAGAATTTCATCTATTTCTTGTCTCAGGGCATCATCAGCAAACTGTTCCAAGATTGGGAAGGAGGAATGGCTAACAGTGGTCTGCCGCATAGTGGGGTTAGGCTTCAGTGCATCCCAGCGTTGCTCGAAATCTTCTTCTATGTCCTTCTGGCCTTGCATACGCAGATAGATGAGGAGACGGTGTACTTCCTCTGCTGTGGCCCGCTTGTCTGGAGACAGCCAACAGAACTGCAAAATTTCATACCTACAGTTACAGAAAAAATAAAATAAAATTAGACACTTTATATTGCTAACAGCCTAATAATTTTAGCAATGTCATTAGTTTTAAATTTAACAATTTTAATGCAAGCTGCTTAAATAGCCATCTTCCAGGGACTCACCATCTATCAGAGTAGGGAAGTTCCAGTTGTGGCTTGAACAACTTGACTTGTTGCTCCTTGATCACATGGTTGAGAACTTCTCGGTCAGACAGATGCGGGTACGGCTGAGCAGCATTCTCAAAGAGCTCCCATAATGTGACCCCCAATGCCCTATGGACAATTGAGGATTAAAAAAAAAAAGTTGTACTAGAAGGATAAGCAATGCATATGTGCCACAGGTATCTGCTTTACATTTCTGAAACTAGATGAATTTTCTATATGACTCCACAACACAGCCAAGTTTACACAGAAATGGATCATAAAGTGCTTGTATTTTATTACATATACCAGCATCAGCATTATTTTTGTCAGTAAGGTACCAGACAATGTAACTTCAGTAACTTTACACAGTCAACTGTTATCTATAGGTAGTTATTTACCAGTTTCACACAAAATTGGTAAATAAATTTTGTAGCGCTGTGTTGAGTTGCTAAAGTAGCTAAAGACAACTTAATCTCACAGTGAAGGCTTATCATGCTTGGACTGTGCTTTACAAATCCCTACACAAAACGTGCACTGCTTATGTGTCCAGAGTAAAAGATACGTTCTGCTACACACGATCCATACATTCACCAGACACTTGCTAGTACCTGGTTTGACCCCCTTTTGCCCTCAGAACTGTGTGATGCTGTCATGCAGATTTGTCGGCTGCACATCCATGATGCAAAACGGATGGAGATGGTCAACAACAATACTGAGGTAGGTTGCAGCCTTTAAACAATACTTGGTTGGCACACAAAGTATTCCAAAAATATCTTTGACACCATTACACCACCTTGATCTTTGATACAAGCCAGGATGGATGCAGAGACATTTCCACCAGATTCATGCAGTGTGGTCTTGTGCCGCTGTAGTCCTGCTTCAAAGTTCAATGTGTTGTGTATTCCGAAAGGCTCACCTGAATACCTCTGTTGTCATGAGTGGTTATTTAAATTATTGTTGCCTTCCAATATTTTCTCTCTCTTTTTTTTTTTTTTTTAGAACATTCTCTGTAAACACTTGAGAAGACTGTGTGGGAAAATCAGCAGTTTCCAAAATACTCAGAGCAGGACATCTGGGACCAACGAACATACCATGTTCAAGGTCACTTTCTTCCCGATTCTGATGCTCGGTTTGAACTTGATGAAACAACAAGTTGTCTTGACCATGTCTACATGACTAAATGCATTGTGCTGTTGCCATGTGATTGGCTAATTAGATAATTGCCTTAAACAGTACCTAATAAAGTGGTTGGAAATTGTATATGCTGTAGATTCAGTGTAGCTGTGGGATTACATAATAATTATTAACTTTCTCTTTACCTCAGGAAACATTTAGAATGTCAACATAGTTGTATTCAGTGGCAAATTAGGTACTTGGATAATAGACTTAGTTTTTAATGTAACCTTTACTCAATAAAGAAAATATAACTTATATAACTACTAAATATAACTAAAATATAACTACAACTCATTTGTAAGATTGTCCTGACTAAAACAGGCAGTAGTAACTGTGAAGTCATGGAGGGGCTCAAAAAGAATACTGTGAGGAGAGATGTACAGTTGGTGAACTGTCAGGATTGTTGTTTTAATCTGCTGAACATTAGCAAAACTGTAAGTAATCATTTACTATGATACTTTACTTTGTTGTATTCCAAAAATAAATCATGTTCCAATTACATGTATGTATATTTGAGCTATTGTGGATTTGGCTCTACTTAGAATACCTGTTAGAACACATTAATACAGTTCTTTGGGAGACTAAATCGGGAGTTTTAAAAAGCTGCTTTTTAAAAAACAGATCCAGGTTAACTTCTCTAATGACAGCAAGTGAGCCTGGATGTGTGAGTCAGTTTTTGAAATGCCCTCTAGTGTCAGTGCAGGGCTGAAATCTGGTACATACCACACATTGCTTGGCTTGGTCTGTTCCATAGTAATTACGCCACCATGGCGCTCGCCTACCAGCTCAGGAGCCAACCAACGAAGGGGTGCATACACATCATCCTCTGTGATGATGTAATCCTCCTATGGTAGCACAGTTTAAAAACAATCTGTTACACAATTTTTACAATTTTTTCCAAGAAATACTGCAGAAATATGACCTAAATAAAATGTTTATTAGCTCTCAGGTGGTTCACTCTTGCACTGCCTCCCTCTTTCTTTACAGAAATAGATCTAGTGGGTGACCTTATATCATGAGTATTAAATTCAGACAGCCAAACTGACAGATCAGCAGTATTAAAGGAATGCAGCAGACAGAGCTTCCTCACATATGCAGCATGTCATGTTATATGAGAGGACAGTATTAATTCTTCAGTGAAATATATCGTTGATCAAAGGAAACATGTACAGCCTCTGATAAAGTCTGTTTATTTTCAGTCTGTTCATTTGCAACTGGTTGCACAAGCACTGACTTCAGCCAAAAAACATGGCCAGACTTAAACATAAATAAAACTGACTTGCATTTAAACAGTGCTTGCCTACTTACTAACTACTCAAATCACTTCATGCGTATTCATCCATTCATATAATGCTTTATTCTTTGCACTTTTAACACTTTTATGCATCTCACTTAAGGTTTCTCCTTACTTTATATCTGCAGGGTCCAATGCCATAGTCTCCCACTTTGACTGTGAGGTCTGCAGTCAGGTAGCAGTTCCTCAGTGCTAGATCACTACAGGAGCATAAACACAGACATGAGCATTACATTTTGAGTGGTGAAGACATTCAAGACAAATTCACAATTGCTACAGCATTCACAGATTTGGAAGAAAGACCGAGGCCATCACTAATGAAATTATTTAGCTTATTCGGTTTTGTTTAGCCTATGCCGGCATTACCATTTAGAAGTATAAAAAAGGAGTGTGCAAAACGATCAACAAGAATCAAGTGAGGAAAGTTTGGCAAGGATCACAAAACACTTAAACATTTACAGTAAATTAGAACAGGGGCTTTCTTATTTTATCTGTCTTTCACACTGCAACAAGCTGTGGAGACTATTCCTGACTGTGCATCCAGCAGCAGGATATGATTTCTGGAGGGAACCACAGGCTGTGCAGACTTTTTGTTAGTCTGCCAGGGGAGGGCGTCACAAGCTCTTGAGACTCTGTCTGCTCATTAAACAGCCATATGGTAGTTCATTCACACTGACTGAAGAGGCAGGCTTTGGTTTCCCTCTAGCCCTGCAGCATTCCCTGTCCACAAGCTCCAAGTCCTTTTTACCCACCCAATGACAAACCCTGCTGACACAAGTATTCTTGCATGCACATGGCCCAGCTACTGTCAGACCCACTGAAACCCCTGTAAGATAAATGGAGCTGTATTTTAAACTCTCCTGTCCCCTGCTGCTGGCTGACAGCCCAACATACAGTAACACAGCAGTGAGGAAGCAAGTCCAATATCTTAACCCTACAAGGTTAATGCATGCCACAGCAGTAATCGCTTCCATACCTTACCATCCATACAGACACTTGCGCAATTTGGTATCATGGTTGCCAGCAGAAAAAGCACCATAACTAATATGTCTTTGTATTGAACTGTCATTGTTAATACAGAAAGAATAATATAATCTAGTAACCTAATCCAGTCAATAAATGCAGAGTCCAAGAACAACTGACAAAGATCTTTTATAGAAAATGTATAAAAATAACTTTGCTCCCCACTGTCAAAAAAAAAAAAAAAATCAGATACAATGTAAATGCAGCAGCAAATAAAACCTGCAGTCAAAGACAGCACTGTAACTGTTCAGGCAAAGGGTATTTGATCCTTTAGGATGCTTCGACTAACACAGGAGGAAAACATAGCATAATACGCTGCGGATTACAGGAAAATAAAGTGCAAGCTGTTAGATAGAAACTCTACCTACCTTACTATACAATATAAAGCATTTTAAGATGATCACTCCTGTGATTTGGCACTGGATTAGATTACATTTTTCCTCTTTTATATTATAAAAAAGGTGATCTTATTAAACATTAACACAATTATTAACACAATCCTTAACACATTAACACTTTTGTAGTAGAATAATACAATCAAAATCCTGGTAAACCCTAATGAAAAAGCACAAAAATGTCTTATAATGGCTTAAACACCCCTGTCCACGTCTTCCTATTGGGAATCTATTCATGGCACGCAGTACAGTATGCAATTTATTCTGTAACGGGTCCAATTTCACCCTTGCATTACGAAGCTGAGGTTTCAGCTTTGGATACGGCGTGTATAGCACATGGTACTGCTACATAACCATCCTCTCTGTCATTTCTGCCAGCATGTGTCTGTGTGCAGTGTCGTTCAGTTGGTGGTACTTTTTTTTTTTTTTTCTAAATTAAAATTCTGTGGTTAAAAGTGCCACAGAAACATTTTTACGATTGCAGAATAAATTAGTTCACATGAGAACAGGCTTGTAGAACTCTAGTTGAGTAGTAACAAGGATTAAAACACAACGCCCAATATGAGGCTATCCACTTACACGCAAAAAGCAGAATCATCATATCCCTTTGGCAGCGGACAGCTGACACTGTGGCAATGCATGGGAGCTGTGTAATTGGAACCCCCTGAGCTTATTCTGAGCAGGCAAAATAGAGCTGATGAGCTGAGCATCGTATGTTCCCCAAGTTCCCAACACCCCTTGTACCCCCCTGCTGGCTGGCAGCCAGACGTCCAGTACAGACTGGGGTGAAAATGAAACGCAGCCTTCTCTGCTGTGCACACCATTTTTGGACACCACTGGTACTCCATAGAGTGGCTGGGCAGTCAGCACAAAAGTAAAACTATTAGTTGACCCTTGTCTTTATAATAATATTATGGAATGCTAATGACTAAGTACTCGCCAAGAGATACTTGGTGGTACGCACCTAGTAAAATGTATCTATAGGATAAACATTAAAACGAATAAGAGCACATACTTTGTGTGATTTTAGTATATTGGGATTTCAGAACAAACATGTTAGTCAAGTACATTCATTAAATAAAAATCACCAACATTTCTACTTATCTTTTTTAACATTAAAATACAACTGGAGCACACAATTTAAATATATAGTCAATACAATCTTTTCTGTCTAGTTGTCAGTGACCACTAGACAGAAAAGCATTTCCCGAAACACCAGCTGTATTGAGTGGAAGGAAAAGCACAACGTTTAGCTTAGTGGATCAAAACTGAGAGGTAGCTAAAAGTGTTGCAGCTCTGAAGTGCTACCTGTGCAGGAAGTTGTGTTTGTGAAGGTGAGTGACACCAGCAGCAATTTCACAGGCCATCCTCTGCAGCTGCAGCAACTCAGCATTTCTGAAAATCCAGTCCTGCTGAGAAAGATAGCCCCGCAAATCCCCCTGCAGAGGCACACACACAGATAAACACATTCGCTCATTAGTATCAGGAATAAACATTCAACAAATGCAGCAGAACCTCGTATGTATTCTAGCAATGGGAAGAATTTATCAAGTGGCAATAATTAAATGCAATGTGGAGACATCGCCACACAGGGGCAGCATAGTCCCCTTCTTCTTCCTGACTTCTCAGCACTTCTCACTGCTGACATGTGAGAAAAACAAATAAGGGTAAGGCGGTTTAATGAGTATTGCTGTGTCACAGGTATATGGGTACAAAAGAATCCAGTTCAGACCAGGGAAATAAATTTGCCTGATGGGGTTCAGACTGAAGTCCCCTCTAAACAATAAACACAGACATGAACCTGATAGAGGACACAAAATGCTGTAAGTTATCAGAGTGACAGTCCTGCAGGGGTCTTTGTGATGGAGCTGGATCTCAGATGAGTGCAGTTTCAAAACACAGTCAACGGGGAGTTGCTGTGAACACTTTAACCAAAACTTTTCAGACTGTTTAACAACTAAATACTGCACTGTATACTAGAGCTTTGCTAACCATTAACTAGATGATGAACTATGTGAGCAAAGGTTTGAATGAACCCTGTTAAAAACATCTTTTAGCAGAGGTGGCCATCAAAGAGTAACAGCATGATTAGAGCCTGACTAATTTATTGGCAGGACAATCTTAGTGGCTAATTTTAGCCACTTCCCAATCTATTGGTATGTATAACTGCCGATAACTGAAAGTTTTAAAAGCGAAGACAAGTCAGGCAAAAAAAACCAAAAACAAATAACCTTCAACCATTCACAAGAGGCAATCTGCAATTTTCTTATTTTTGAACTGTATTGTTATAGAATTTTAGTAAAGACCAAGGATTGTTAAGGCAAGGCAAGGCAAGGCAAGTTTATTTGTATAGCACAATTCAACAACAAGGTGATTCAAAGTGCTTTACAGAGACATTAGAAACAAAAAAAACAAATAAAAAGCATGATTTAAAATTGATTAAAACAAGCAGACAAACAAACTAATTAACAAACAAACAAACAAACAAAACAGTATATAAAATCAAAACAGATAAAATCATAACGTCTGTGAAGGTTCTCAGTCATCCAGGTCATCGTAGTCAAAGGAGCTTGCAAAGAAAAGCGTCTGGACTTCTTTAAGTTACTTGAAGACGTTTCACCTCTCATCCGAGAAGCTTCTTCCGTTCTAAGGTCAAATGGTGGAGAGTCCCAGATATAAACCTAGTGGGAGTATCCCCCCACAGAGGGACAAAAGGACAACAACATTGTCATCCCCTATGTAGCCGGTGTATCAGAAAAACTTAGGAGAGTTTTCTCCAAGCATGACATCCCAGTGCATTTCAGACCCAGCAACACGCTCAGACAAAAACTGGTTCACCCGAAAGACAAAACGCCAAAACACAGACTTAACAATGTGGTGTATGCTGTACAGTGCAGCGAGGAATGCCCAGACCTCTACATTGGAGAGACCAAACAGCCACTTCACAAGCGCATGGCACAACACAGAAGAGCCACCTCCACAGGACAAGACTCAGCAGTCCATCTGCATCTTAAGGATAAAGGACACTCTTTCGAGGATGCCAATGTTCACATTTTGGACAGAGAGGACAGATGGTTTGAAAGAGGAGTGAAAGAAGCCATCTATGTCCACTGTGAGCAACCATCTTTGAACAGAGGCGGGGGTTTACGACACCAACTCTCTGCCATCTATAATCCAGTTTTGAGATCCCTTCCCAGACGCCTTAACGCCCACTCACATCCTGGGCCATCTGACCTCAGGAATTCGCATGATAAGGTGGGGCCAGGTTTCACAATGAACACACCCGAAACTCTGGCTGATTGGGACCCACACCCAGTTTCACACCTTGGCTCAGGCGATTAGAGGATCATCAGGGGGTCCTTTTGTCCCTCTGTGGGGGGATACTCCCACTAGGTTTATATCTGGGACTCTCCACCATTTGACCTTAGAACTGAAGAAGCTTCTCGGATGAGAGGTGAAACGTCTTCAAGTAACTTAAAGAAGTCCAGACGCTTTTCTTTGCAAGCTCCTTTGAATAAAATCATAACAATAGATAAAATCAGTAGTTAAAATGTTAGTTTTGAAATTTAAGCTTAAAAGTGTGGATTTGGTGCTTTATTCAAATGCAGCTGAGAACAGGTGAGTCTTCAACCTGGATTTAAATAAACTGAGTGTTTCAGCTGATCTGAGGCTTTCTGGGAGTTTGTTCCAGATATATGGAGCATAAAAGCTGAATGCAGCTTCTCCGTGTCTGGTTCTGACTCTGGGAACTGATAAAAGACCGGATCCAGATGACCTGAGGGATCTGGAAGGTTCATACTGGGTCAGGAGATCACTGATGTATTTTGGTCCTAAACCATTCAGAGCTTTATAGACCAGCATCAGAACTTTAAAGTCTATCCTCTGACGGACAGGCAGCCAGTGTAAAGACCTCAGAGCTGGACTGATGTGGTCCACTTTTTTGGTCTTTGTGAGGACTCGAGCAGCAGAGTTCTGAATGAGCTGTAGTTGTCTGACTGATTTTTTAGGTAGACCTGTAAAGATGCTGTTACAGTAATCAAGCCTGCTGCATGGACTAGTTTTTCCAGGTCCTGTTGAGACATCAGATCTTTTATCCTTGATATATTCTTGAGGTGATAGTAAGCTGATTTTGTTATTGTCTTAATGTGTTTTTCTAAGTTTAGGTCTGCATCCATCACTACACCCAAATTTCTCGCCTGGTTTGTGGTTTTTAGGTGTATAGATTGAAGTTCTCTGGTGACCTGTAATCGTTTTTCTTTGGCGCCAAAGACTATTACTTCAGTTTTGTTTTTGTTTAGCTGGAGAAAATTGTGGCACAACCAGTCATTAATTTCCTCAATGCATTTACCAAGAGCCTGTACAGGGCCTCGGTCTCCTGGTGACATTGTGATATATATTTGTGTGTCATCTGCATAGCTATGATAGTTTATTTTGTTGTTCTTTATAATCTGTGCCAGTGGGAGCATGTAAATGTTAAACAGAGGGGGTCCCAAGATGGAACCTTGGGGAACTCCACATGTGATACTTGTCTGCTCAGATGTGAAGTTACCTATTAATACAAAGTATGAGTTAGTTTACTCAGTTCTCATTAAGTTTCACAGCAAAAAGTCATGAAGTAGTGATTCTGACAAATCAAACTGTCAGGGGAATTGATGTAGATTAAACAAATGTTTCTTTTAAAAATAATGCTAGTGTATTTAGAATCCACTGATAATGCTAATAATGTTTTAATAAAAATGTCAAATCCCACGCATTTACTGAGCATGCAAGTCTGGGTGTGTGTTTACAAAGGGTTTACTTTTCCTTGAGCCATTTCAGTGCAAGCAGCTTAGATCAGTCGTCTTATGTAAGCACTATTTGTTTGCTTATTCCACACAAACACATACACACACACACACACACACACACACAGACAGAGACAGACACAGAGCTCTGAGAAGGGGTGTTCACTGAAGAGCTATATTCAATATATGGTAAGTGATACTGCGTGCCTATCTTTATGTGAAGCAGGTGATTAGGTTTGGGTTCATGGGGATCCAGCGCTGTTAATGAAATGACATTCACCGTGAAAGGCCAAAACAATTAAGTCTGGTGTCTGGCCTGTTTATAACAAGGATATTTAAAGGTTCCAACACAGATTCGTGCCTAACTCAGTAATCACACGATCAAGTTAACAGTGGTGGGGAAAAGAAAAAAAAGCTATTTTAAGTGCTTTCTACTGCTGAATTCTGCGACTGGATATTAGAACCACAGCAGGCCAAGGATAGGCACCTTTGTTAAATCGGTTCAAGTTTAAAAAATAATTGATTTTCAATAAAAGCAGTTGTGAGAATGGGCAACAACAACATAACCTTGCTCACAGGGTGATGGTGTAACTTCTTTACAATATTACAAAGAGAAAAAGCAATCACAGCGATTGCTGTTGTAACAGTTAAAAAGGACAAAGGTGAATTTTGAAATCTAAAAAGAAGAACTGCCACTTGTCAGAGACCTTGAACTAAACTAAAGCATCAACAAACATCTTGGCCAATCACTAGGCAGAAAATCTATGCAGTTGAAGCTTTCACTAACACTACAGAATGTGACATTCTGCAGCCCATGTACCAGTTGCTGGATGTATTTTGACGTCTAAAATGCTTTCAGTCAGGATTACTGGCATGGGTGATACAAAACATAAAAACCGCCATCAATCAAAAGCCTGCCAGAGAGAACGTCACAGTACATTGGCTTTTTGGGATTCACCTTGTCCGCTGGGCAGCTGCAGTGTCACATTTCATGTTTCGACATGTAGCAGATGATTGACACGGCCTCAAGTAGGAAGACGCCATCAGCAAGTCATCCCTTACTTTACATGCAACACAAGCACTTCGACACTTGTTTCTTTATGAAGCAAGTGTCAGCAGCTTATTTTGCTCATCTTGCTTATATAGCTTATCACACTGATAGAACGGAAATGTATCCTGTATAAAGACGAGACCCGAACCGTACTTGGATAAAGGCCTCAAAACTTTTATCTAGCAAGGGATAGTGAGCATGCACATCACTCAGTCGTGCTACCCTCACACATTATCGCCTTCAACAAACAGGACTTGCTCTTCATCATGCCATCCTCCCTAATAGCTTGCACGCATTCATAATAAGTCATTCACCTTGACTCACTTCCATGTCCTGTCAGAGCCATTACGAGAGTTGGCTGGGAAAAACCACAATGCCAGGTCATCTGCCAGGTCTGGGCAGCTGACAATACCCCAGTCTAGTGAGGTTACGCAATCCCTGGCAAGATAAGTTGAACTGGACACTGAGGGACATGCCAGAGAACTGGGAAGCAAGGAGAAAGTTGCTCCAAGCAGTGTTACCTTACCCCTTACCTGGGTACAAACTCTACATTTACAGACAGGCCTAACATTACTAACATTAAAATAAAAAAAATTATATATATATATATATATATATATATATATATATATATATATATATATATATATATATGTTTTTCTCCAACACAACTTCAAAGTCAAAGTTTGTCCTGCTACATAAATCAAACAGAAATGACAGGGTGGTTTATATTTTTAGACAGCACTCTTGGCTTTTTGCATTCATCAGCGTGCACCCATAGGTTTCTTTAGAAAGAGCTTAGTTTACTGCACTCAACAGCCGCTAACACACACACACAAGGTGCCAGCAATAAAAATGCACAAACACAGCAACTGGGGGATCTGACACCAGAGGAGCGTAAATGGAGCCTATTGCTTTGCTGGGCGAGGTGGGAATGTGAGAGGTCCCTAGCTTAGAGTAACTATGTAACTCGGGCCAGAGAAGGAGGAGGCAGGAGAAGAGAGCTTTCCCTCAGTCAGAACTCAACCCATCCAGAATAAATAAAGGAGAAGAGTGAATAAATCAGCTGCCATAATGTAGTCTGAGTGACTTCATTATGATTAGATCATTCATTTTCTTGGCTTTGAGTGGACGGTTTGGGCTTTTTAAGTAATTATTTTTATTTTTTGGGTTTAAACCATTATCTTTACCATATTTATAAAAGAAAACTGGCAACAACTTAACTTATTCAACAACATATACATATTATCTTAAGTTTAAAACATAGAAAAAAAATTATCTTCAATAATCATTTGGTAAAGTAATGAGTGCATGAACTCTCCAGCTTGGTATAGTGCTGATGCTGAGCAGGTAGACAAATGTCTGCCTCATGTCTGCTGCCACTTTAGGGGGCAGCATGAAAAAAAAAAAAATAGTGCACCATAATCAAAACTACTGGCTGCAGAAGAAACCGAGATCAAAGTGTACAACAAATGTCTTTATATTGTAGTAACATAAATTAATTACAACTATCCACAGCAGCCACTGTCTGTGCTTCTTTGCTGTTTAACATGTTTCCAACCAGTCAGCATTCAATCAGCCAGAGGTAATGCTCCACTGGCTTGCTGGAGGAGTGCACAAAATAGTGTCTCCATACCCTCTGTGTCAGGTGAATTCCCATAATTCTTTGGTATAGGCAGAGAGCTCTGCAAACAAACCCTTACAAAGCACCATACACTGGCCTTCAGCAGTTACAACCGCCATAAAAAGTGCATGCTGACGAGGTAATTAAGGTACTATAATGAGCCATAAAATGTGTAGTTTAGGGATGTGCGCGAACAGTCACTTACACGTCTAATAGTCACTGTTGTCACTAGTTGGTACCAGACGTAGTAGTCATTTAAGCCATTTGTTCAAATTGTAATTGATCTCCAATGCCAATAAATTATTGTGTCCTAAATGTTATACAGTCATCTGCCATCGTTGTTGAGAAATACTATAAATGTGTTAATCTAGGCCTGATCTTTATGTTAAAACTACTAGAATGAGATCATAGATACAAGCGGCGGAACTCAGCTTTCTCCAAAACGTGGATGGGCTCTCCCTTAGCGATATTGTAAGGAGTTCAGTCATTCAGGAGGGGCTCAGAGTAGAGCCACTACTCCTACACATCGAAAGGAGCCAGTTTGAGCCGGTTAGTTTAAGTGTTTTTCGTCTTTCTTATCTGTTTGGAGTATAACACAGGTTCATAATGCATAACGCAAAGTGCCATGCATTTAAGCTAATGATTCATTATTGAAGAATATGGATTTTTTTGACAATGCCCATTAAATTAAATTTACATTAATATCTGAGTTTCTTAGTTTTAGAACAATCTGTTAGGCGACTAAGAAATTAGTTGCCAGGAATATCCCTGATATAGTTACCCAAATCACAAGTGCAATGTGTCATATCGCAGAAAAAAAGCTCAGTTTGCCAAGTTCATAATAGTGTCTTTATCTGGTCTTATCACTCCAGAGTAGGTCTGGTGACTAAAGACACACCTAGACCGGGTAGTCTCACTACTATATTTAGGGGCTGACGTTGCTAAGAACCAGTTTCTTGCGAAATTTGAGCATCTCTCACATATCACAAGTTGATAAACAGTTTTTAAGAAGTACTATCTTTTAAATGCTTGTGTATGAGCTAATTCTCAAACTCCTCAATTTCCTCAATGAATACAAATTTCTAGGTGAGTGGTAGCTAAAACACCATAAGCACAGCCACCTCACAATCACTGAAAATTCTTGGACAAGGACTGTAGATGGTAGATTGACAACAGCCTAATTTAATTCCCATGTACATATGGTATTACTGACATAATACCTGTACTGGTGTATTTTAAAAAGCATGTAGTTACTTACCATTTCACAGTACTCAAAAACCAGTAGGAAGGGAATCGCCTCAACACACTGTCCAAGGCAGTGGAGTATGTTTGGGTGCTGCAAAACTCTGAAAACCAAATTGACATAACAAGTCATTGATTTGATGACCATCAGGTTACCAAAAAAGTTTAAAATAAGCAAACTATACATTGCAATTACTGATGCAATAAGTAAGAGGAAAGATGCTCCGGGTGCAGTAAACAAAACAGTCTTTGATAAGTTGATGACCCTAACCATAACCTTCTGAAAAACAATAACAGCTCTCTGCAAATGGGGTGCTCTCAAAGAGAGAAACATCAGCTTTTACCTGTATGGATCCCCTTGCTGCAGGAAGTCATTCTGCTCCTTGGCACTTGCATTAGCTTTCAACTCCTTGACCACCACTCTTGTCCCTGGGTCTGTGTAGATATCACTCAACAGGACCTGTTAATAGAACAGAAAGAACACCTCACGCTAAACAAAAAGAAAACAAAGATTCATCATCACCACCCAAGTCTAGATGTTTTTTTCTAAGATTTCAAGGAGTACCACTAACTGCAGAGAAAAAGAAAAGGATTTGATTAACAGAGGAAAAGGTGTCAATTTTTCCTTGACAGGTAAGGATTACTTGACACAATATACTACAGTGGCTTGCAAAAGTATTCGGCCCCCTTGAACTTTTCCACATTTTGTCACATTACAGCCACAAACATGAATCAATTTTATTGGAATTCCACGTGAAAGATCAATACAAAGTGGTGAACACGTGAGAAGTGGAACGAAAATCATACATGATTCCAAACATTTTTTACAAATAAATAACTGCAAAGTGTGGTGTGCGTAATTATTCAGCCCCGTGAGTCAATACTTTGTAGAACCACCTTTTGCTGCAATTACAGCTGCCAGTCTGTTAGGGTTTGTCTCTACCAGCTTTGCACATCTAGAGACTGAAATTCTTGCCCATTCTTCTTTGCAAAACAGCTCCACAACTGCCCTGTGACGGCCTCAGAAGTTGTCTAAGAGAATATTGGGAGCAACAACACCATGAAGTCCAAAGAACACACCAGACAGGTCAGGGATAAAGTTATTGAGAAATTTAGACTTAGACTTAAACTTAGAGCTTTTTATTGTCATTTTGCAATTTCTTGCACAGCGAAATTGGGTAGCTGAACCACAAAGGTGCTAAAGTAAGAAGAAGAGAAACCAATATACAACGAAGGTGGAAAATAAATAAATAATTAAATAAATCGAATAAAATAAAAAACAGTGTATATGTATACATATGTGAGTGGAACTATATACATGGTGTATGTGTAGGAAACATTTAAAGCAGGCTTAGGCTACAAAAAGATTTCTCAAGCCTTGAACATCCACGGAGCACTGTTCAAGCGATCATTCAGAAATGGAAGGAGTATGGCACAACTGTAAATCTACCAACACAAGGCCGTCCACCTAAACTCACAGGCTGAACAAGGAGAGCGCTGATCAGAAATGCAGCCAAGAGGCCCATGGTGACTCTGGACGAGCTGCAGAGATCTACAGCTCAGGTGGGGGAATCTGTCCATAGGACAACTATTAGTCGTGCACTGCACAAAGTTGGCCTTTATGGAAGAGTGGCAAGAAGAAAGCCATTGTTAACAGAAAACCATAAGAAGTCCCGTTTGCAGTTTGCCACAAGCCATGTGGGGGACACAGCAAACATGTGGAAGAAGGTGCTCTGGTCAGATGAGACCAAAATGGAACTTTTTGGCCAAAATGCAAAACGCTATGTGTGGCGGAAAACTAACACTGCACATCACTCTGAACACACCATCCCCACTGTCAAATATGGTGGTGGCAGCATCATGCTCTGGGGGTGCTTCTCTTCAGCAGGGACAGGGAAGCTGGTCAGAGTTGATGGGAAGATGGATGGAGCCAAATACAGGGCAATCTTGGAAGAAAACCTCTTGGAGTCTGCAAAAGACTTGAGACTGGGGCGGAGGTTCACCTTCCAACAGGACAACAACCCTAAACATAAAGCCAGGGCAACAGTGGAATGGTTTAAAACAAAACATATCCATGTGTTAGAATGGCCCAGTCAAAGTCCAGATCTAAATCCAATCGAGAATCTGTGGCAAGATCTGAAAACTGCTGTTCACAAACGCTGTCCATCTAATCTGACTGAGCTGGAGCTGTTTTGCAAAGAAGAATGGGCAAGGATTTCAGTCTCTAGATGTGCAAAGCTGGTAGAGACATACCCTAAAAGACTGGCAGCTGTAATTGCAGCAAACGGTGGTTCTACAAAGTATTGACTCAGGGGGCTAAATAATTACGCACACCCCACTTTTCAGTTATTTATTTGTAAAAAATGTTTGGAATCATGTATGATTTTTGTTCCACTTCTCACATGTACGCCACTTTGTGTTGGTCTTTCACGTGGAAATCCAATAAAATTGATTCATGTTTGTGGCTGTAATGTGACAAAATGTGGAAAAGTTCAAGGGGGCCGAATACTTTTGCAAGCGACTGTATATTGTGTCAAGCGATATTGATTAATGATTGTCACTTGTGATTCAATGATTAAATCACAAGTGACAGCTTGCCATCTTGTTAAATGAATTTTTCAGATGAGTATTTAGCTCTTCGTCTTTTGTATGGATGCAATTTTGTGAAGAAGGTAATTAAAGAAAAACTATCTTACCTGGCCAAACCAGCCGTTGCCGATCTCTTGGATGTAACTCAGACTGTGGCGCACGACCTGGAAGCCTGTTGATCCCTCTGTGACACCAAATACCCATCACTGTTATTAAGACTGCCCCAACCGACGCATCACAAGTTACATCTGAACCACTTAATAAAACAACAACTTCAAAATAGAAAACACTACAGTGAAATTAAATTGAGAAATTGTGTTGTCACATAGTTGAGTCAGAGATGCTCTTCTTAACAAACTATCTGAAATATTTAATTTTTTAACTTAAACTTTATTTATACAGGTAGTCCCATTAAGGCTCAATGTCTCATTTACAAGAGAAACCTGTTTCAGTGCTTTTTTTTTTTCCTGAGATGTCATACACTTTGGATTCCAGCCAATCATTTTACCTTTGCAAGCGTAGTAGGCGGGCCCAGGTACGTACGTTCTTTTAGAGCAGAGCTACAGATTAAAAATGCCCAAGGCGAAGCGGTCAAAGTCTGGCTGTACTTCACAGCAAAAGATGCAAACTCAGCAGCCTGCAACAAGTGCTTTAAGGTGATACTGGGCAAAGGAGGTAACACCTCAAATCTGATGAAACACCTGGCGACGTATAGCATTTTGTTAAAAGCCGAGAAATGCGCCGTATTTGATAGCTTGCTGCAAGCCCTCACACCGAGCACATCTACTGCGGGTGGGTTGCCTGTTATCGGACCCGGAGTTAGCAACATCCCCCAAAACCCCGAAGAGTAGAGTCCTGGCCCCTAGCCCTGCCAGTGTAGCAGAAATGATGACGGATGATGATGGCAGCAGCAGCCGTTCTTCTCTGCGTGAGTAGCTTAATGTTGTTCGTGTGTAATTTACGTTGAGTACGCTAACCACGTTATTAAATTAATGCATGTAAGGTGAACTAGCAAACATCATCATAGCTACATGCGGCTGTCTTCTTGTTTGATGGCAGATACTCCCTTCACCCTGGCCAAAAAGGCTAAAATGACCAAAGAAAAAGTGGAAAACAGCTAAACATGAGAGGTTTTTGGACAAAGTTTGTGTTTTTTCCATTGTTTAAGCACTGCTTCCAGCCAAGAGTGATGCCATATATGCCCTATAGCTGCAGAAAAGGTTAACATTGTTATCTTTTTACAAAAACACAGTTGAACATGAGAGGTTTTTGGACCAATTTTGTGTTCTCCATTCTCCAAGCACCGGTTCGAGCACCATTTAAGCACCGGCACCGTTTCCAAAGTACCGGTTTGGTACTGGTATCGGATAAAACTTAAACGATACCCATCCCTACTTAGCACTGTATGCAGCATGTGTAGCTAACTACACCTAAACAGAAAGTACATCAACTTCTTTACATTAAGTTACTAACTAGTTTAACATACCGTGTGTGGATATGAACAAGTATTTCATAGTCACTGTTTATGGGTACTAGGTATGACGTTTTCAATAAAAAAAAAAAAAAAATGTGACAACTTTTTTAAGATACACCCTTCCATCCCTGTACTGTTCTGAAATTTATGTGAACTGTTGTGACACAGTGATCACATTTGCCAAAGAAATCCCATTTTTGTTTAGTTTTTTTCCACAGAGAGTTCCACAGAGAACGTTTTGGGGTACTAATATTTCTACCCTCAATATTTATTTAATGGTAGGGACCAAACAGTCTACAGGCGGATTTCCACCACCTCTGGTGTTAATAGAACATTTTTTACTACAAAGTGCAAACAAACATATTTTAATGGACAACCGTATTTCATGACATAAGCTAAGCACACAAAAGTAAGGAAATTTGTGTTTGATCATTTCTTTGTTTTAACTACCGTTGGAAGGCCTGTTTATTTCTGCTTAAATGGTGTCAAATTTGTAAGGAAAATGTATTTGTGGGTTGAGCAGCAGAGCTGAGTACTGCTGTTGTGGCTGTGTATCATTCGCCCACAAGCTACTGAGGCCCCCGTTTATTAGACAAATAAATTGTTAAATTGCAAACTGTCTTGTTTCTTCAGACTTCAATCATCCAGTCCAGTAAACTAAACTAAACCAAACCAAACAATCAATAGCAGAACAAACAGTCTGGCACTGGGAGAAAAGATTTTGTAAGCTTCTCATGGGCGCAACCCATAAACTCAACTCTGCTGCTCAACCCACAAATGCATTTTCCTTGTGGCACTATTTAAGGGAAATAACCAGGCTTTCCAACACTATAAGACTTATTGCCTAAAAGCACTGTTACAACAAAGAAATCATGGAAGATACACACATTTCCTTAGTGTTTGTGCCAAGTTTATTTATACAACATGATTCTGTGAATGTGTATGTATCAGACCTGTGATGCGGGCAGGAGGTTGGAGGTGTGGCGGGCCAGGCAGGGGCACAGGAGACACAGCAAGGGTATAGACCTCAGCTGGGGACTGCATAGAAGGGGTGTCCTCTGCTGGCGGAGTGAAGTCGATCTCATCATCAAAGTGATCTTCAAACTCCTACGTCCACACAAACATATGCCATGTATAAATTTGTTGACGGCATGACAACAAAAAAAAAAAACCCAAACAAAAAACACTGACTCTCTTTTAGACTAAATTTACACACAGCCCAATATATTATATATTCACCCACTGTGTTTTCATCAAGTCAAGTCTGCATGAAGGAAATGAAACTCACTTGTGTCTGGCTACCTGCCTGCCAAAACTCTCACCTTGAAGTTGATCTCCCTTTCCTTGCAGCAGGTCACACAGTTCACTAGCACCACCACCAAGGACACAATCACCATCAAAGACACCACCAGGGACAGGTAGATAGAGACAGACAAAGTGTCCCCCGTGCCTTCACCTGAAATGACAAAAACAGAAAGAAAATGTGCTGAATCATTCATATCTATCTCTGGAATTCAAAAATAAATTAGAAGGGAATAAAGAAGAAACATGACAGCTGTGTTAGGTTAGCATAAGTGTGTTTGACAGCAGTACAACACATGAGAAGTGTACCAGTACTTCTAAAACCACCCACAACAAAGGTACCTTAGAGCTTGACAACAAAAATAAACTGCACAGTGCACTACACTACAACCTCTTCATATCATTACTCTCTTTCTCTTGCAACTCCACTGCAGTGAGAAGAAAAACCAATCTGTACCATTGTGCATGGCATACATTAATGAGTGATTCACCACTTCTCCCAAAATGTCGTGGCAATAAGTGTGACTTCTCAGATGACCTCTATCCCTTATCAGGTATTCAGAGAAGCAGTTGTGGGGGTGTCTGCTGGCCAATCACCAGCTGATAGTGCAGCAGTCGTGACAGCGGGTGTAGATCTGCTCAAGTGAGGATGCTGCTGGCCCAGCAGTTCAAGTGTCAGGGCTGACAGCAGCCTCACAACCCACCCACTGTGCTGCTCAGCTGCAGCTCACTCACTATACTAATGCCAAACCACATGAGCCTCAGATTTAGTTAACTAAACGGTACAAGCTGATACTACAGGAGACAAAAGGATGACGGAGGGCACTATATACGGCATGTATGTGCAGGGCTGTGCATTATCAAATTTTAACTGCAATTACAATTTTAGCTTCCACAGATTAATAAAAAAGAAACATCAAGATAAACAGATTATTGAGACTGATTCTGTTTTGCTGTAATGGGATTATTCCACCTTTCAGCAAGTCTAAATTTGTTTAAGTATATTCAAGTGAATTATGAATAAAGAATATGGAAAACTACTTGAATGAAAAGCTATGTTCCTTTAATTTAAAATCTAATAAGCTGTAGTTAACCCGGGCCCTGACTGATCTGGAAATCTGATGAGTTGCATGTCTGATTTCGCAAAGTTGATGTCCTTTTCATGCCAGATGCCCTTCCTTATACAAATCCAGGGTTGGGCCTGGCAATAAAAGTACACTGGTTTCACCGGTCTGTAAGTTGGATTTCCAATGTCTGTGCATATATATGTTTAAAAAAAAAAGACAAAGCTGACCAAAATAACTTTGATATTTGCCCTGGTTTAGCCTTAACAACAGGCTAGAGAAACTGATGGGAACTCAATCGGTGCCTGTGTACAACCGTACCTCAGCACTACAAAAAAGACACACCATGTATTGCTATTTACCATTCATAATTATGTATTAGGTGTTTCTCGCCAACCACCTATCACCTATATTTGTCCAACCAACCAATTCTCATTGCTGTTTGTAAGGTTGGACAAGCTGCTAGACAACATAACGGCACCTACAAAAATGGCACTACTCTTTGTATTTCAAGAACACCTGTATGTTCACTGCATTTCTGCCAAAAGCTCATTCTTTTGTTAGGGTGTGCGTGACTCATACCCGCCTTATTTCCGACATGTCACTGCTCATTTCTAACTGTTCCTTTGAATGGTATGACTACTGGTCATTGCATTTCTTGTCTTACTGCCAATGCCAGTGAACAGTCAGAAGACGTTAAAGTCAATCTCTCTCACTTGCAGCTTGAATCATCTTTTATGGATGACAACTTTCAGTTCACACAGAAAGGACTTGCTGAATCAATTTGTTTCATTATGAGGTAACAAATTCACCAAAGTCTAATGCATTCATTTTTATAACTTACTTATAACACAGCCACCTACATTATACCTCAATGTGGCCCGTGAGAGTTGAGAGCAGTGGGAATTTGTGCAAGACACTTCTTCCTAGCCTCCCGTCAATGTTTATTCAGCGTCCCACTGGTTGCGGCTTGTCAGGTACATTGTGTCTGCTAGAAGGACAGTATACACCTACTGAGTCTCCTTCTGGCTACAAAATTTCTGACAGATGAAATTGGGTGACTAATACATCCAAACTCACATCTAGGTGTCTCAGGCTTTCACACCAACATGTGAGTATGATTGCAACACACATCTGAACCGATTTGGAATAAATGAAAAATCTGACTTTAGCTAGCTTATCTACATATTAAAAAATAATTAGTAGGTACACTGCTTTCAGAACTCTCTCAATTTTCTATAACAGAGATTCAAAAAGGTGCTGGAAACATGCATAATGGATATTTGCAGATTCTGCATATATGGAATGTTGTGACATTAATAATCTGTACCCTAAGTATACGCTACATCACAGGTTACAAAAGGTTCATCTGGCTATATCACCCACCCCTACAGACATTTAAACAGCATAGCACCATAGTGAAAGACTTCGGGTGCTATCTGACTTCGCTACAGGTCAGTTACCACAGTAAAAACAAATGTAAGTCAAATGAGAAATCCAGCACATTTTCAGGTTCAACATTTAACACTGCATTCCGTTTTTAAAATTTGAACTGTAAACATGGGCCCAATTTTGGGAGGAAATTAGGTTGAACAGGTGTCACAGTTCATGTGCATGTTTAGAATGTCAGAGGATTTCACAAACATGAAATTGTGATCTACCCTTGCTCCGTCAGCATGGAAACTGTTGTAATTGTTAGCCGTTTTTGACACATCAATTTTATGCTTAGGCAGTATGACACAAGAAATTGAAAATAAATATAACTGTGAATTAAATTCTGGAATTCTGGTGTTCTTCCTCAATGAAACACCAAGGGTAATTAACAGAATGATGATTTGAACCACTAACACCTATCACACTCATCATTTGAGATTATATTTATTTACCAAGAGAAAGGTTTGTTCCTGTTTCTCTGACTGTATGAGTATTTAGTTTGCACATAACTCTCTTGAAAAAAAAAAATCAGAAAAACAAATGTGGGTGCCATATCATTTCTAGGTTGACAGGTTTGCAGGTAAAACAGTGGCAGGTAACAAATTATTTTATTGAAATAAACTTAAGGCAAGAGCTTGGCACATGAGGCTGTACAGTGGTCTAACTATTTAGTAAGTTCTAATCCGAGACGGGGGAGGGGGGGTATATCCACACAGCATAGGTTGTCAGAGAGTAGAGAAGATGGAGCAGCAATCCCTCCAACTCCCTGAGGAATATTAGATATGATACAGAGTGTCAGCCATGATTGAGATTCATTTAATGTCGGCCACAGAACACCAAGCAGCCACTGACAGAAATAGAAAAGATGGCTTAATCTGTTCTCTTTACTTATGATCATAATGAAAGTCCTTCATGCACTCTGCTTCTTTTCACTAATGTCTGAATGCCTAATGTTTTCCCTGCTGGGCAGAAAATACTGAACTACAACCCCAAAACTGGTGCAGGTAAACTGAATTCTGTGGCCTCTTTCACTGAGAGCTGTGCACAGTTACAATTTGAATCCCCAGTGACAGATATCACGAAGATCTTTGTAAGTCAATGATAGTTGATGATATATTACGATGCAAATAAATTAGCAACAACAGCAAGGCCACCATTATGAAGTGCTGTTTCTAAAGGATTACTTCCACAAACCTCTGTGCTTAAGACTGCAACAGAGAAACTGTATCCAGTAAAATATTGATGAGAGGAGAAATTAAAGATTAAATAGCTCTGTAGTGTATTGGACCAGTGAATGTAGCTATAAATGGCATGTGTACTCACAGCTGTTAAATGTAAGGGTTCTTTACCTTGCAATTATCATCACCATCAACAGAACAATGAAGAGGGATTGTTAAGTCTTGAATGTCCAACCAGACTGAAACTTTTTAACAATCAAAAACGTTAAGTGAATAAAACAAGAATTAAATATAATATTTCCTTATAAACACATGCAACTCAAACCTGTAAGCAAAACTCTATAGGTAATGCCAGAGATAAATGATTCATATTATATAAAACTATAAGCCTTTAAGTCCGTTTATGCAATAGCAATGTCAAGATTGATATTCTTATGTGAAAAGCAAATGATCCATTAACAAGGCAAGTAAAGGCAAAAACCTGACCCAGACAATTCTGGCTGAGGACTCCCTGCCAAAAAGGCATGGTTTTAAAAAGGTGAACAGATGCACATCACTGCATGGTTTAGGCCAACATCCCTAAAAATTATATGAATCCACCAAATGCATTTTTGTGCTGTTACTGTGTCAGCCTTCAAACCAGTCATCCGTACTGCCCCCCAGATGAGAATCTTGTACTGAGACAGAGTGTTTTCTTACTGGGGTTTTCCACAATGCCAAAGCAAATATGTTTCAGAGGGAAATCAAAGTAGCTTTGCCCTATATTTACTTTTCTCAAACCACACAGCAAGCCATTACTATACTAATCTGGATCTAAAAATAAGGCAATCCAATTCTTAAGGGTTTTAGAATATTCTCTAGACCAGCAATGACCTCTAACAACTTTAAAGCAAAACCAAGCTAATGATAAGCTTGGACTTAACAGCCCTGTTTCAGTCGGCACTAAATTATGTCACATCTGGCTATTTTTCAGCCAATGCCTCTTTCTATTTAAATTACAGCAATTAAAATGAGTAGTGGGATAAATCATTGGAACAAATGGCTTTAATAACTCCAAAGCTCACAACAATCCTGTGAAAAACATTCAGCTGTAATTGCGGGCAGCTTTTTGACACAAATACCCACTGCCTGGTTCAGCAAAACAACAGGGTTCCAGGCAGTGCAGGGCTCCCAGAGAGGCTACAGCAGCAGCCAGATACAAAAAAACAGGAGCTGGATCACGGCAGCGCTACATGGGATCAGTTCTCCTCCATTAGGCTTTATTTGAGTCATAGGTTCATATTATGACTTGGCAGGCCCCACCAAATGACTCAACTGGTTTTTGGGACCAATACAGCAGGGAGCTGCCACCTCCTATTTCAGTTAAACTGCATATTTCAGCAGGCATTCAGGGAGAGGAGGAGTTGACCCATTTTTTTTTACAAATTTCACCCACCGACCGGTGTGCACAACAGTGGATGTCTACTTTTAGTTACACACAAAATGGCAAATGGCACTGTGGCTAAAAGCTTTGGGTTAGTTTAAGGTTCTTCAGTCTGAGAATATCATGAATCAAATGAAAAAACAGAGGCACCTAAAATAGGCTAATACTTATCTCTGTCTGGTTAGGGACAAAACTAAATTTGATTTCCACCATTTAGAAAATAAACAACTGCTAAAGATTAAACTCGCTTATTACAAGCATCTCCAACAGCCTGTAGTGGTAGTCACTGAGCAGAGTAGTGAAAGGTTAATGACTTATAGACTAACCAAACAAATATCACCTGGCTATGCCCTACAATTTAAACATTGACATTTTGGTTAAAGCTTAACAACCTATTTTTACCCCTGTTTGTCATGTGTAAACAGAATGTCCCTTGCAGATTGGCAAGCCCAAGTCATATTCATAAGAATAATCTCATTAACAATCAGAAACTTAAAGTCAAAACTTTGAACAATCAAATAATCAAGAATTATTATATCATGTGTACACACAGGTATAAGTAGACTAGGAAAATGGACCAAAGGACAGGTTGCTGTGTAATAAAATAATAAAAATATGGACTATATTTCATCTTACACTGTACTTTCCTGTGCTCTTCGTTATGATTAAGCAAACAACGCTGTTGCTAATCATTAACTTGTAGTGATAAGACTGGAATCTGTTATAGTTACACATTACCAGTGAGTGTTGGTAATGTGCTAGGAGACATGTTATACCAATACGAGCCAAGGAAACTCTGGATTCTGCAAAACATAGAAACTACTGTCTTGTCACCAAGTAGCTTTGTGGCAAAAGTATTACAGTTTCTGCTGATTTCCTTTTTTTTTTTGGGGTGGGGGGGTGCATTTGTCACATTAACATGTGTCAGATCAAATTTTAATTTTAGACAAAGATGACCTTAGCTAATTCAAAATACAGTTTTTAAATTGTGATTTTTTTTTTTTGTTATTAAGGCAATAAAGCTATCCAGGTTTACTTGGCCCTATGTGAAAAAACAAAACAAAACATATATCTGTGACATTTTTTTCTTCAGACAGCAAAGTTCAATTTCATTAGCCACACCCAGGCCTGATTACTGCCAGACCTGTTGAATGAAATCACTTAAACAAAACCTGTCTGACAACATGAAGTAGGTTAAAAGATCTCAAAATGTAACACATCAAGCAAAGATCTAAAGAACCTCAACAACAGATGAGACACAAAGTCACTGACATTTATCAGGAAGGGTTAGAAAGCCATTTCTAATGTTTTGGACTCCAGTGAACTATGGTGAGAGCCATTATCCACAAATGGAAAACTTGGAATGGTGGTGAACCTTTTGATGAGTGTCCAGCCTACCAAAATTAGTGCAAGAGCGCATCAACGACTCATCCAGTAGGTTACAAAAAAACCTAGAACAACATCTAAAAAAAGTGCAGGCTTCACTTGGCTCAGCTAAGGTTCGAGTTCATGATTCAACAATAAGAAAGAATGGGCACAAATGGCATCCATGAGTTCTGAGGTGAAAACCATTGCTGACCAAAAATAAAACAAAAGATTATTTCACATTTGCCAAAAAGAAGGTGACGTTTTTGAAAATTTTGCATCCTGTAACATCTGGTGTAAATCAAACACAGCATTTCATAAAAAGAACATTATACTAAGACTCAAACATGGTGGTTGTAGTGTGATGGTCTAGGGCTGGTTTGCTGTTTCAGGGCAGCTTGCTGTGATTGATGCAAGCATGAATTCTGCTCTCTAACAGAAAAATCCTAAAGAAGAATGTTTGGCCTACAATATGTGCCCTGAAGCTCAAGCACACTTTAGATGGGACAAAGACCTCAAACACATCAGCAAGTCCACCTTGGAATAGTTCAAGAAAAAAAAGGAGGTGGTGATGGTTTTGGAGTAACCTATTTAAAGTCCAGATTTAAAACTGATTGAGAGCCATTTGCATGACCTTAAACAGGCTGTTCATGCTCAAAGACCCTCCAACGTAGCTGAATTAAAACAATTCAGCAAAGAGTGGGCCAAATTTCCACAACAATGCTAAACACTCATTGCCAGTTATTTAATTTTCAGCTGCCAAAAGTGACACAGCCTTTTTCACATAGCTCCTTGTAGGTTAGGTAAACTTTTCCCTTAATAAATGAAAAACCAAATGTAACAATTGCAAAATAATTTCTATTTATTTCAGTTATTTTATTTGGTGACCTGAAACATTTAAGTGTGAAAAATATGCAAAAAGAAAAAACAAATCAGGAAGGGGGCAAATATTTTTTTCATAGCACTGTAACATTTAATGACTGCTCAAAGTATTATGGAATCTTGAATATTCCATCTCAACTGATTATTTAAGAAGATGATTGTTTCACATTTCTATTTCTTTGGTGATTTGTGACTGTGCAAATATGAAATAGTCACATTAGTAACCTAATAACACAGTTTTCTTCCGTTTTTACAGCTGTGTCCTGAACAGGAGACTCTCTTAATTACTACATTAAGTGTTTTTAATTAGATAGCAACTGTTTTCTTCAAAGAACACATACAATTCATGAGGCCCCAACCATAACAGGACCCTTTATTTGGGTGAAATATTACACTGTAGTCATCGAAGCAGGTTAATCAAGGTTCACTTTAGAACCAGAAACATTATTTCCATGCGGGTAGGCCACCATCCACCTTGTTGTGCCTTAAACTTGTTTACATCAACACCTAGACCAATCCCAGTAAAAGGTTAACATCTATGTACCTGGAAGCAACAACACACACATCACTGGTTTCTGCTGTTAAATATTAATCAGAAATAAACCTGCAGCAATAAATTAGTGTTTTTCCGAGAATAGTTAAAGGAAACGTCTGTGTTGATTACTGTGCTATTTGGCCGAGTCGTGACAATGACCTGCAGTTATTCATCATTATTAAACAAACTACGGAAAGACCAGAACCGATATTCTGATAACTCTGTGATCAACCAAACAAACAAGTATGACAACCCGTCCATTGAAAACACTCCTGTCTGGATAACCGGAAATACAGTTCAAGCTGGTGTGTTGTTAGCTTTTAGCTTCGTATTAGCACCAGCTACCAATTTCAGCAAAACATCCTCTCATGTGGACAAACACAACACACTTTACCTGTGAATCAGTTGCCTTACCTGATTTCTGACCATACTGAAGAGGGGCGCCTTCAGACAGTCCCAAAGCCGATAGAAAAATCCCAAAGCTCAGCAACAAAACATATACACGGCGGTTCTCCATCCTTATAGCTTAGCTAACAAAATGTTAGCTACGTGAAATCAAATAAATGGCTGATTTAAAAAAGGCTTAAGTGTTTTAAACATTGAATAGCAGCTTCGCGTCAGTCTAGGCTACATAAACGAGCACATTTTGTGTCTGTTTTTGCGTCTGGCTATTCGCCAGCTAACTAGCTTTAGCTATCGATGCTAAGAGTTTCAGCTGACGACAGCAAACGCCGCTACCACACGCAGTGGTCGGGTATCCATGGAGACAGAGGGGGCGGTCACCTTTCGCGGCCTCTCATATTTAGTGTCTGTACTTTAGTGTTACCTAAATGAACACAACAACGAGAATTTCAATCGTTATAGCCCCTGACTATCATGAAGAACCTCTCCTCCAAAGCGCCATGTTCCTGTACACCGTGACGTCACTGAAAGTGGGCCGTGAAACTTCAAGGAATTGACAGCAGCCTAAACCAATTACAAGGGACAATTCCGTCGCGTTGAACTCCCACAGCCAATCGGGTTCGAGCTTTATTCTCAGTCAGTTAAATCCAGTGATTTGTATCAAAGCTGAAGAAAGCTTTCTGCATTCAGTCAGTCGCCAACCATGTGAGGCACGTAAAAGTGGTTATGAAAGAAGACCTCTCTATATAAAATGTTTATATCCGTGTTTACGGCAAGCTATAAACTACAAAAATGTATGAATGTATTTGACGAGTGATGCTACCTTTAGGACCTTTATTATGGGTATGTGTGGTTTTATTCGTTGTTTTTGTTTTATTGTGAGTATGAATTTCATATAAATATGGCTCGTTGTTAGATTTTCATGGAAAACCAAACATAGAAATAGCCTAAAAAAATCTGTCCCCAAAGCCACCATCAAGACTAAATGCATGTAGATATTGCTGTAAACCTGTAATTCCTATGTAATCCATAGGATGGGTTATATATGTTATTTTACGTATTACTTGGAATACTGGTATGAAATTATTTGTAATACAATCTCGCCTGTATTTTAATTCATTTTTTTAATTCAGCATGTTGTGCTCAAGAACGCATAAAAATCACATGCTCTGCTAAGACTGACTTCATTGCATGTTTTAAAACTTGCCACATAGGTGTAATAAAATCAAGGACAACTACCATTTTCACTTGAGTGTACCTGATTGTATAATCCTTATTAATTTCCCTACAAATGTACTACAATACTACAGCACTAACATAGCAGCTGTGGTAGTAAAATAGATAAATTGCAGAAAAATGCATGTTTATGATGATCAGATGTGTTGGGATGTGAATATGTTCTTACTGTGTTTTGGTCATGGATGCAAGTTCACAAAACAGTATGAATGGGAAAATTATCTGCTCTGATTAACTGATGAAGGGGGAGGAGGCAGTCGGTGGCGTGAAGGAAATCTCCCTTGGTTTGAGGACAGATACGTCAGGTTGCTTCTTGCACTCAGGATCACGAAGCTGTAAGAGAGTGTTGGTGGCTTACAAGCACAAAGCAAGAGCAACGGAGATCTCCAAACCTCACCCGAAGCACGGTGAGTACCACTTTTTCTGAAAATTCAAGTGCAGTTTTTCTGCAAATTCTTTGTGCGCTGATAGCTGTGTGTCACTGTTTTGTGAATCTTTAGTCCTCTAGCTTTAAGAGAGGGGGGATATAAATGTTTAAATGTAGGAAGACAAAAAAATAAAATGTTAGGACCTATTTGTGATTACCTTTTCAGTTACCTGCAACTTCCTTTGTGGAAAAATGAATGTGTTTAACATTAGAAAACCATAATCCAATTCACATACGATGCTAAAATGATACCACACAATGAACATTTTTCCTACTGTGGAGCCTATGTTGTTTATAGCTATAATAATTTTACTTTATTGTTAAAATGGTACAGCCCTGCCCTGCTGATAAAAGGTCCCACTCAGCTCTCTTTTTGACTGTGCTGATCAGAAAAATGCCCACGTAGGTGATGATAATGCTTAACCTATCCACAAGTCCTGCTTTTCTTTGACAGTTGCAGCTATCTGGCAGCAGAAAACGCCCTCAGCAGTTCAATTTAGTGTCACTTTGCATTTCTTCCATGCATGTGTATGTGTATCCCTCAGGCAGCCACAGAGGACCATGGCATTTGCAGGGATGTTGAGCAACGAGGACATACAGGCTGCAGTCCAGGCTTGTCAAGGTGAGTCAGACAGCGCACACTAAAACTTGCATCCAAGAAAAATACACACTTTGCAAGCATCTAATTGTGAACATAAGAACACGTACTTTACAGCAAGGGAATATAGGTCCATTCACATATACACAGCACACACAGAGGTGCTTATTAAACCCACTCCCACAGGGGATACCTGTATCATGTGATTTTCACAGTGGGGACAGGGTACCTGCAGGTAACCAGGCAGCCATGTGGCAGGAGAGTAGTTTCCAAAGTGGTTGTGTTGAGCATTCACACATAGAACACCAAATCACACAAGCTGTAAAGTCCTCACATCCAAAATCACTTAAATATTTATCTCTAGAAATTATGTCCGCATGACGAGGCAGACAAAGCTCGACTGATCTGATGAAAATCAAATGTCACTGCTTTCATACCCTTAATTCAACAAAACCCGCCTGTTAGTAATGTTTTAGGCAAAATAGCATTTAGAAGATTTTTGTTTTATTAATCAGAAGTTTTAAACTCGACTGCAGTGTGTGCAAGTCTTTTTCAGAAAAGTCCTTTGAAATTATTTGAAGGTAGCTTGTACCAGAAGAATTCCACTATGGGCCATATTCATTGTGCTTTGCCTGCTTTAATGGCATAATGACATAGCCTGTAATGGTATAAGACGGTGATGTGCCACAGGGTGTATATTGGTAAATGTCATTGGTTGAAGAATGAAAGTCATCTGAGCGAATGAGTTAATGCGACATGTCTATTCAGTCTCCCATCGTTCTTTCTTTCTTTCTTGTCATTGTGTGATTGACCTCTTATTCCCATGTGTCTGTTTCTCTTCCTCTCTTCCTCTCTCAACTCTGTGTGTGTGGTGTGTGTGTCTGTGTGTGTGTACGTGGTCCAACATAGCTCCAGGCACATTCAACTTCAAGTCATTCTTTGAACAAGTTGGACTGACTGGCTTATCTGAAGCAGACAGGAGAAAAGTGTTTACAGTCCTGGACCAAGACAAGAGTGGATACATCGAAGAGGAGGAGCTCAAGTAAGGATGGAGTGCATGTGTGTGTAGGTGTGTGTGTGGCTGAAAGACTTGAGCAGGAGCACATGGTGGTACAGATGGAGTGTGTGTGTTTGTTTGTGCATGTGTGTTACATCTGCAGTTTGTCGTAACTGTCCCTCGTGATGGGCCTCAGGCAGAGGTCACTGTATGAATGGAGCAGCCTTTCCGCTTTGCATGAATTGACTGATACATGAATTGAGTGAGTGAGGAGGACTGGGACAACTGAAAAAGGCTTAGAGGTGAAGAAAAGGCATCAGCAGAGATACAGTCTGAACTTACTGCTTCTATGTTTTTTTTATTTTTATGTCTACCCTTCAGACTATTTCTTCAGAATTTCTCTCCGGGGGCCAGAGAGCTGACTGTGGCTGAAACCAAAGCTCTGATGGCGTTTGGGGATAAAGACGGTGATGGCAAGATTGGAATAGAAGGTGAGTGTTTGTAAAACATCTAGAAGAGCTGTTAGCAGATGTGAAATCAGAGCAATTTGTGCTGAGGAGCTGTCCACCACTTAGTGCTGAAATTCTAGTCTTAAAAAAAAAACTGATGCAAATAAACTTCTGCTCTCCAACAAGTTAAAAAAAAAAAAGAAAACAAAAGATTTCTTGTTTGTTGAGTCATCTTGCTTAACTGCAATGCTGCATGACAACCACAATTAAACTTTTGGCTGTCTCTGTTTTTTCCCCACACAGAGTTCTGTGATCTCCTGAAGTAAAGAGAAATTACATACACATACGACCGAGGCTGTCTACCCTTG
This sequence comes from Perissodus microlepis, assembly GCF_051167445.1. NCBI lineage: Eukaryota > Metazoa > Chordata > Actinopteri > Cichliformes > Cichlidae > Perissodus > Perissodus microlepis. Next base: position 16,774,864 of record NC_140464.1, read on the forward strand.
ATCTGAATAATGGATTTGCAATGGAGATCTTGACTTTCTGGATTGTTTCATGCAAAGACCAAAAACCTCACAAAATCTGTACCTGCCTGCTGCTCTCCCTGTTCATGTGATGCAACGTGTATAAGATGTTTAGTAGACAAATGACCAAAGTTGGATGTTAAACATGTTTGTGTTTAATCAATCAGGTACCTTGAATCAATAAATGTAGACAATTAAAGAAGTAAACTTACTCTTTGCTTGTCTTTTTTTTATATATACATATAAACTTATATAGATGCAAATAGATGCATTAAGCATTACATACTATTCATTCATATTCAATGACTTCACATAGCTCAGGTCAGGTTTAGAACTGAGTCAAAATTGCTTCATAATAAGTATCTACAACAATCTATTTAGAATGTATAAATTGCATTCTGCTCTTATGTTAATACTTTAATAAATAATACTAAATTGGTAATATTTCAGAGGTCAGGGAGAGGAAGAAGAAAAAAACCCATCTATTTTCACAAAATATCATGTTGTGTTTTACCTCAGTCAAGAAGATGTAGCACTGCTTTATTATGTTTTATGTTTTATTAAAAGTCAAAATGGCAAAGATATTGGAACTCTTGGGATTTATAATATTATATATATATATATATATATATATATATATATATATATATATATATATATATATATATATATATATATATATATATATATGTATATATATATATATATATATATAGATATATATATATATATATATATATATATATATATATATAGATAGATAGATAGATAGATAGATAGATAGATAGATAGATAGATATAAACTATGTATAGCCATTACAACCCTTAAACCTCCTAATTTCTTACAATTACCATTTATCAACATTAGTTCAATATTAATTATGACTTAGAGCACAAAACTTGCTTATTGCAAACTAGCCTGTGCATTTAAAGCAGTGGAAGGAAATGTTGTGTGTGGAGGATTTGCTCTTTATGACTTTATAATCTTATGACTCTCCAACCCTCTTCTGATCTCTGTTTTAATCTCAGTTTGCTGCATTCTAATGTGATTACGAGAATAATGAAAATAATGAAAAATTATTTTCATTATTTTCTTAGATTCTGGATACTTGAAGGACAATCAACAAGGGACAGTTACACAATGTATTTGGATTTATATAGCACTTTTCTGGCCTTACTGACTGCTCAAAGTAATTTGGACTGTAGGAGACAGCCCCTCCCAATTGCAATGGAGTTGGTCAAACATGCAAACTTTGCAGACAGGATTTCAACCAGGAACCTTCATGCTGTAAGCTGATAGTACTAACACTCAGAAACCCCACTCCTCTAGTTTACATCCTGTATCTGTGACCGAGCACCATCTCTCATCCTTTTGTGTACCTTATACACATTTATACTGTCTAGAGCTTCCCCATGTTCCATGAACAACATACAATTTTTAACATTTTTATTTTTATATATTTTGGATCACTTTGAGAAAAGTAACCAAATTTCAGGTTAAAAATGAAACGAAATATATGAAATTTAGGGTTCTTATTCTGCTGTCTCCCTCATCACAAAGGGTCGCTCTGCATTTTTGAGTTTGCAGTTTGATGCCGGATGCCCTGACACAATCCCAAAGAGGTTTATGTGTCTCTGGTCGGAATCAAACCAGCTACCTGCTGCTAGAGAGGGTGAATTTGTCACCGTTATATTATTTGATCCAAACAGTATGCAAGGGCTAAGTGTTTTGCAAGGGGGGAACTAGTTGAGAAAAATAAAAGGCAAAACTTTTGAAACCACCATAGGTTGAAAATTAATCATTCTAAGTTATTTTGTGAACTTGGAAAACTAACTAAGATCAACTAAAAATATGAAACTATCTAGAACTAACACTGAAACTAATAAAAAAAACTAAACAAAAACAAAAAAATCTTCAATTAAAAAACAACTCAAAGGGGAAACAAATCTGGGCAGTAAGTTAGACTAAACAGAACTAAAAATAAAAAAAATATTTAAAAATAACAATTCTACTACTGATCTACTTTACCATGCAACAATCTCTAGACTTTACAGAGCATGGACCTAAAAAATATCCTGTGAGCAGCGCTTCTCTGGGTAAAAATGCTTTATTGATGTCAGACTTCAGAGGAAAATGACCAAACTGCTTTAAGTTGATAGCAAGGCAACAGAAAAACCTGCAGCCAAGTATGCAGAAGAGCATCTCTGAACATTAACCTTGAAGCAGATGAAGCAGAAGACCACAGAGGTGCCGCTCCTGTCACCTAAAACAGGAAACTGAGGCTACGACTCACACAGGCTTACCAAAACTGGACAACAGAAGATTAGAAAAAGGTTGCCTAGTCTGATGAGTTGTGTCGTAACATTTAGATGGTATACTGTCAGAATTTGGCATAAGCCACGAAAACATGAATCCATCCTTCCTTGTAGCAGTGGTTGTGCTGATGGTGGTGGTGTAAATCTGTGGGGGATATTTTCTGAGGATCAGTTGAAACACCACAGCCTGCTTGCCAGTACTGTTGCTGTCATCTGAAACTGGCTCCTTTAACATGACAATGATTTCACTCTACTCAAATGGTCACCGCATCCCCATTGGGATTTAGAGAAAATCCAAAAAGGTGAATGAAGAGAATTGCATCATGGATGTGAAACAGACAAATCTGCAGCAACTGTGCAATGCTATCATATCAATATGGACCGATATCTCTGCAGTCCAACCCAGTATTAGCAAGGTGTGCCTAATAGTGTGTATAATGCAGGTTCTGAGAGAGCCACTGTTTTACTTTATTAAACTGATATCCAGTATTTCCATTAAACATGAAATATTTATGATAAAGTTGCTTCTTCCAATGCTTTTACTTAAAACTGCTTGCCTAAAACTGGGATCTAACCAAAGACCACTACCATGGTTCTGACATTTAAGAATATCCTCATTTTGAGTCACTGCTGTAGACTCACTAGCACGAGTTCAGTTTGACCAGACAGAAAGAAAAGAAAAGAAAAGAAAAGAAAAGAAAAGAAAAGAAAAGAAAAGAAAAGAAAAGAAAAGAAAAGAAAAGAAAAGAAAAGAAAAGAAAGACTGACTACACAGAACTACCAGACTGAGATCAGCAGTCTTTGGTTTAAGCTTTATAAGGATGTTATCCACAGACACATGCTGGTGTAACTACTGAGGATAGCAGGGAAAACTGTCATGCTTGCATGTAAAAAAATAGGCCTCAAAGTCTCAACCCTGATAAGGTGGTGGTTTAGTTTGAAACTCAACACTTCATGAAGAGTTCAGATGAACCTTGTGTATACTGTGCTGTAGCTTATACTTTAGGTATAGCTAGTTAATGTTACAGGACAGCATATAGGCAGAAGCTGCACATGTCTATCATCTGAGACCATCTTGCCTGGTGTTGCAACTCCAGAGGCAAGAATAGAAAGCCTGACACCAATAAATAAGAAACTCTTAATAATATAAGGAAAAAAGATTGCATTTATGTAAAATAACCTGGAATTTGTGTAAATCTAGTTATAAGTCGCCCAAGAGCCACAGCCACTCTACAACCATGAGTATTAAATATTGCTGGAAATATAACATTTTATAACATAAAACAGCTCTGTTAATAGACTGTATGGAATCACTGTGGGTTTATATAGCATGTGATTGGAGTATATGATGCCAGAGAAAACATGGTAGAAATAAACACTATCAGCCAATCAGAAGTCTAAAAGGCATAGGAGAAAATGGCTCTGTGATCATATTGACATGGAAATCAAAAATAAAGGTGTTTTAAAAGGCAGTCCTTTCCAGTGGTCTTCTCTTCATAGTGAAGGCTTATAGTGAAGTTAATGAAAGTTATCCTGTTTAAAGTAGGAAGTTGAATTGGCTGGTGTTCCTTAACATGGTTCTCACAAATCAAAATAGGGGTTATAATTATGACCTGCACCCTCACATGTATCAGTTCCTTTAATTTATGCTCGTAGAGGAAACGTTCTGACTCAAAATCAGCATGCTGGCAATAGATCATATAGATGCAACATGGCCAGTGAAGTCGGGTAGCAGCGGGCCTGCTCGAGTTACACATGTCTAGCTATAGGCATCACTCACACATGGTAACATCCTCATTTGTTCACCTAAAAATAGGTCTGGACTACTAGACACATTTTTTCGAAACCCATGGATCTTGGTACCTGATACTGAGACTCAAAGGTCTGTAAATGGTGTTGCTCAAGGATATATAAGAGAGAGGGAAAGGGGATTCGTGGCATTCACTCGAGTCCGCCTAGGTTTTCACTCGCCTCAACGCAGCGCAAAGGTGAGTGCGGGGATGCGGACGAACGCCACACCGACTTCTACACTGGAAGGGGGAAAAGGGGATTCAGACAAGGAGATCCACGTGGACTATAAACTATAGAGAGAATTGGAACAAACATAGCCAACAACTTCATGGACCACAGGATAATTCAATTAGCGCGCAAAGGAGGGCAAAAGATTTCAGAAGAGCGCCGTTTGTGGATGAATATTGTTATTTACATTATCTCTTTTAACGGGATAAAAGAAATGCTATGATCACACACCTAGGGTTATTGGCGCGCTTGACGTCACTGGTGCTTTGTTTATTTGTGTCAGTGATTCATGTTGCCGTGATTTGGTCTCTCGGTGGAAGCATCATCTATTTAGTGCCATAGCAGCAAAACGCTTTGGGATACACAGTCAGTGCCGTGTTGTGATTAAACATCCGGAGGCGAAGAGCAGCTCTTAAGAGTAGTTGTTTATATTAATCAGGACGGGTAGAGCTGCATGGTAAACTTTGGATTAAGGAAAAGAGTTGATTCGTGACCAACATAAAGAAAAAGGGGGCTTTGCTTTATTGTGGATTAATCCTTGTTTAAGCTTTGACCACTAATGTCTGATTTTACCCTTCCTGTGTTTTAGTTATGATTACTCACATCATATAGTTAGGTTCACTGTAATGTAGTCAAAGCAAAATAGGTCAAATTATCCAGTTAAGTTGGAGAATTGAAAAATGATCTATAATACAATAGTATGACCACTGCATAGGACTTATAATGACCATACTAATCCAGTTATCTTGCCTTTTTTCCCTCTCTAAGATTAAAAAATGGCCTTTGCTGGTGTCCTCAATGATGCTGAAGTGAAAGCAGCTCTGGATGGCTGCGCAGGTGAGCATTCATTATCATTATTTCATCACACAGTGAACAAGCTGTTCTAGTTTTTCATTATTCATTTAACTTTGTTGAACATTTTACTGCTATTTGATTCAAAACACCAACAAGTGATGCAACTTGGCTTCAGTCAGAAAGCAGTAAAGTCTCAGTTTCACATTGTGTCGTATAAACAGTCACAGTTATCGTATTGCATCAACACTGAAGTCCTGACTTGTGCTTGCGCAGACTTGCTGGGCGCTAATTGAGTTAAAATGTGTGTTCTAGCTGCTGACTCCTTCGACTACAAGAAGTTCTTCAAGGCCAGCGGCCTGGCTGCAAAAACTGCCGATGATGTGAAGAACGCCTTCAAAATCATCGACCAGGACAACAGCGGCTTCATTGAGGAGGAGGAGCTGAAGTAAGTAATTCCAGCAGTTCACACTTAATGCTGGCATCTCATACTTGCAAGCCTAAGTGGTCCAGAGTATTCACGATCTTATCAGTGTGATTTGTGTCATTTATTTATAGACTTGGGCTTTAGTCTACAAGTCAAATAATATAGTAACTATTGCTAAGGAAGCCCCCAAAAAGAAGCTGTTGATGACTTTCTTATGGATCATTTGGTTGACACATCTATTTAAGTCTTAAAATCTCACACATGAAAACATAGAAAACCAAAGGGTTCACAAGAAAATAATAAATAATAACTGCTGCTTTTTTTTTGTCCACACGCCAGGCTGTTCCTGCAGAACTTCTCTGCTGGTGCCAGAGCACTCACTGACAAGGAGACCAAGGCTTTTCTCTCCGCTGGTGACAGTGATGGTGATGGCAAGATCGGAATTGATGGTGAGGGTTCTTTGTGGAGCATGGTGCACTTTCCTACAGATCTTTCAGTTTAGCAGAACACATCATATATATGAAGTGTTACCCACAGAGCCTACATGAATCAGATGTTAGAAACAAGCTTAATTTTTTAACATCTGTTCACATACCCTTAGTCAGAGAATGGCTCCTGTCAGTTTAAACTATACCACTAACCTGAATCCACTTTGTTCCCAATACTAATGGCAGTTCTATTCTACTTTCACAGAGTTTGCTGCCCTTGTAAAGGCATAAATTTCCATTGACCAAGATCCACTTCTTTTCATGGAACTGTGAACTCCTTGCAAGATTCACTAATCATCAGCTGAAAGAATATTTTTTATACCTTATTTATGAGTTGCCTGTGGACTGTTTCTCAACATGGAGCACATATTTTACTGATACTGTTATTCAGATGTGTTAAATGTTCTGAAAAAATGACTTGTGCAAACTGTACAACATCATCTGCACTTTTTGAGGAAGAGTGAAAAACCAGGAATAAATACTCTTTTGGTGTAAAGTCATCTCGTTCAGGTCAGTCGTTTTTGCATGGTCAACCAAAACCCTCTCTATTCACACAGACGTAGCTATGCCAACACAATGGTTTGAGGAAGTGGCCGTTTCAAATTAGTTGTTGATTTGCCAGGGTGTTTGAATACTCCGGAGGTGTTGAGTGATGGTTTAAACAACATGCCCAGCATTTGTTTGGAAAATTGGTTAATGAGATAGTGGAGTGTGGCTGGACTCTGGCCATGGACTGGGAAATGCTGTGGGAATGGGCCCATGGGGCTTTGCTCACATGCTTCTGGGATCTTAGGGAGGTTTGCAATGGATAGCTGCCACACTGTCTCTTCCAAGGTCTCCTCCTCCACCAACTGCTGCATAGTCAATTAAATGATGTGCTGTGGCAACAGGAGTTCTATTAACAGTCACTGTTGCATCAGCAGGAACTTTTAACACACTGAACCCACTGCACAGATGCACATCTACATCAGCCGAAGGTCTTTAATACATTATTTAATTTCTATCAGCACCTGGTGTGTACCTCATTTTGAGGAAGAAAATATTCTATATGTATGCATAAGCCTGGAATGGAATTTTGAACAGCTCAGTTTCCATATTAAGGTCAAATTACGATCCCAATGTAAGCTAAGAATGCAGCATTATGTAAACCTCAAGCCTATCAGATGATGCCATAAGGTTATTACTGTCTAACAGCAGGGGAATCAGAAATAGTCTGAGTGATAGCAGTCTGCCGTTTCCTCACGCTTGCCAGGCTTACACCACAGAACAGTGCTGCCTCCTACAGGTCAAACACATTCTTTCAGCAAGAGTAGCTGACTGTGATTATCTTTTTTTTTGCCTATTTTGATTTTTGATGCTTTATCTAAAAGCATGAGCATGCCCTTGTGCCTTTAGGGGTTTAGAATATCTATCGTAATGACACATGGCAGATGGAATTTTTAAGGAAAACTTAAGAATATTTCTAAAGTCACAGAGTCCCCTTGAATTAATTTGGTTATTTAATAAATCTTTTTACAAATATTTGGAACAAAAAGGACTTTACAGTAAAACCGGGCGTGGCTGATATTTGGAATTCGTATGCGGCACAAGTAAGACGGGTTTTTAAAAAGTATTTAGCAATGTGCTAGGCAGGCAGACTATCTGTGCGAATCTGAAAGGAGTGAAATACATATATATCTTACGAAGTACCCTTCATTGTTCCAGATAAGAAATCAAAGCCACAATTTCCCTCAAAGTCGCCAAATATATTTCACATACTGTTGCAGTGAATAGTCCACGCCTTCTAAATCGTCAAAAAGAGGAAAAACAACCAGTTAGTACAACTTACGCCAGCTCTAATGCATGCATGCTCAGTCCCCCGCCCCCGCCCGCAGCACTTCCAATTCGTCCTCCTCAGCAGTGCTGGGGCCTATTCTTAGCTTTGAGTGGACATGAAAGACTTCTTCAAACGCACCTTTTAAGCGTCTTCATTTGTGAAACTTAAAATAGACGGCTCTCTGGCTAAGGGACGCATTTTCGCATCCCCCTTCTCGGTGTCAGTTATCTTATGCTTCAGATTTCGATGGCGTGATCATATAAAAGCTCACCGGGAGCACCGTGATGGTCACTGCAGTCGACTCGGGTCTTGTCCGTGTCATTCGTAGCCTACAAAGCAAAGACACCAGAGGTGAGTTTGAATGGAAAGGAGAAGGGAAACCCGGGAGCCACATCATCACCTGGCATCTTTGAGAAAACACTACATTTATTTATTTTTTTACTTTTTTATTTTTTAATTTATTGTTAATTGCGCTTTAAATCGGGACTCCTTACTGCGAGGCAGCATCAGAAGAAGGAGATGAGTTTTGCGCTTTCTTGCCGGAGCGTCATCATCATTGGCCACATGGATTACTGATCAGACGTACTCGCATCTTTAGAGTTGCAGCTTCAGAAAGAAGCGCAATGAATAATTTGCCCTTTCATATTTGGAGTGGCTCAGATGTGATTCTGTTCCGATCTATCAGTTCATTTGATTATTTTTGGCAAGAAGCAAACTTACAGATGTGTGATTCTTCAGATGCTGCCAATGTTCTAAAAGATAATAATATTAATAATAATAATAATAAAATAATAATAATAACCTGGGATGGTCACCTATGGACATTAAGCCCAACTTTAAAAGTTTAATAATGGATTTTATTTTTATTTTCCCAGTTCACAATGGCATTCGGAGGTGTACTAGTTGAGGCTAACATCACTGCAGCCCTGGATGCGTGCAAAGGTGATTCCCTCATCTGCGATCACAACTCACCTTTTTTGTTCAGCTGCGCTTGCTTTGTGCGAATTTCAGTAACAACCTGCGCTACTTTCAGACGCCGGCACATTCGACCACAAGAAGTTCTTCAAGTCCTGCGGCCTTCATGACAAGTCCGCAGATGACATCAAGAAGGCCTTCGCCATCATTGACCAGGACAAGAGCGGTTTCATTGAGGAGGACGAGCTTAAGTAAGAAAGTTCATACAAAAGGCGTTGTTAAGGTTTTGTTGTTGATTTGACCTTGGATGCATCATAATGAGTGACAGGAGGCTGTAAGCACAAAACCATTCAGCCACTAACAGTAGACTACAGTAAGCTATGTGTAGCCATATTTAACCCATGCACTGGTTTTATATAACCAGAATGATATATTTCGGTTAGGTATGGGTCGTTTTTTTCAATGAATATTTTGCTTTTATTTTATTTATTTAGCTAAAGAAAACAGCTTGTTTATGCCTTAGTTGACTTGTATCCAAACTGTACTCTCTGCAGTCAGATTGCATGTCTCAGCCAATGAGAACTTGGGTCTGTGAACTCACTGCTCACCTCTGTCTGCAGGCTGTTCCTCCAGAACTTCAAGTCAGGTGCACGCGTCCTGAACGACGCCGAGACCAAGGCTTTCCTCGGTGCCGGTGACACCGACGGTGACGGCAAGATTGGCGCTGATGGTATAAAAAATAAATTAAAAAATTCACGTGCACCACAGTGCTTTGGATGTTTTTTTTCCCTGCTAACGGATATGTCAACGGTGTTTTTCCTTCTGTCTTTTTGCAGAGTTCGTTGTCTTGGTTAAGAAAAATAATGGTAGCAAGTGATGGATGGAACAACAATGACCACAGCGAACTCCACCTCGTCACCCTAATTTTTATACATTTGCTTAAAAGACGTTTTCTTCTATGCAACACCTGTCCAAAATGATGAAAATGCCGCTCGGTTGTGTTCATGTCTTAAATACGAATTTTGCTTATTGTAAAATCTTTGATGATGCACTTTCCAGGAACGATCGATCAAAAAGAATAAATATTCTTTTGCTACGGTGTTATTGTTTCTTCTTCTCATTATTATTATTATGTTCGTGTAATAATAATACTTGTCTTTCGTCAATATATATATATATATATATATATATATATATATATATATATATATATATGTCCAGTGGCGGTCCTAGCCTGTTTGGCGCCCTGGGCGAACACTCCCTCTGCCCCCCCCCCCCCCAACACACACACACACACACACACATATGAAGAGAGAGAGAGTATGCATAGTATGCAAACGGCTACCAAACAGCCATCATAATTTGTCATTCAATGAGAACAGGACAAATCAACAACTGACAATGACTAATTAATATTAAAATCTGTAACATAATGTATTGTTTGGAGTTTAGTCTGTTACTGTTACTATTTTTACCATTTCTTCTTGGAGCAACTGTAACCCACATAATTTCCTTAGGGATTAATAAAGGCGGCCTATGGACAAAGTGAAGAATCTGGCATCATGGTGCCAGGACAACCACCTCCAGCTGAACGTCGGCAGGACCAAGGAGCTGGTGGTGGACTTCAGAAGGAGTCAGCACAGAGACTACAAGCCCATTATCATCAATGGAGCTCCATTGGAGAGGGTGCAGTCCTTCAAGTATCTTGGTGTCCACTTCTCCTCAGACCTGACATGGGCTGCCCACATTCAGGTCCAGACCAAAAAGGCTAGGCAGCGCCTGTATCACCTACGACAACTGAGGAAGTTCAGGGTCTCTCCAAAGATCCTCAGGATTTTCTATACAGGCGCTGTGGAGAGCATCCTCACACAGAACATGACATCGTGGTTTGGGAACAGCTGTGTGAAGGACCAAAAAGCTCTCCGGAGAGTGATCCGTACAGCAGAACCTGCTTGCTGCTACTACTGCACATTCACCCAATGTATATACTATATATATATATAAGGTTCTTCCTCTAACCCCCCCCCCCCATTTTTGCACATGTCGAGGAGCGTGTCAGGTTACATTTCACTGTGTGTTATACTTGTATAACTATGCATGTGACAAATAAAGAACCTTGAACCTAAAGTATTCTGATTCTGATTCTGATTGTTTCAGGATGACCTGCCATAATCCAATGACACATCTGCTTACCTGTATCTTTTGCTCGTTTCTCCTCCTCTTGTTTTCTCTTTTTTCTAAACTGAGCACCTGATGGCTTTGAATTTTTCTTGTCCATCTTCCATCGGTTTTAATTTTGCACTCCAGTATGAACACCCATCCCCCAACCCGAGGATCACCACAACATAACCTAACAGACCTACACCTTAGTTCACAGATTCACTTTGTCTAAGGTGTATTTCTGGGATTTCGCACAACCCAGGATTCAAATCATGAATACATAATGGTCTTCGATTTACAACATTATGAATGAAATGTGCTCTATGTGGAAGCAGCCGGCCCCCCTCCCCTTTCGACAGGTTGTGTGTGAGACTTTAAATCATCAAACTGTAAATTATAAATTTTAAATTGTTATTGATCCCTTTACCCCGAGTCCTAAAGTGTATATTTATTTTCTTACTCTTCTTATATTTATTGTTTGTTTACTTGCACTGCTGTAACTGGAGCCTCGTTTCTCTATATACTGGACTGTATGTTGCGGAGATGGCAATAAAGTTTACTTTGACTTCAGCAGCGAGCAGATGCACCGAGGGCTCTCGCGCTCACTTTTCGTGTATAGAATTTCGAAAAAACATCGGTGCAAATTATAAATCTGTATTATAATGTCTGGTTTGTTTGTATTTTGTTTTATTTTGCGAGATGGTTATTAGATGCAGCTCCAGCCAGCCAGAGAATCCCCCGCCGCCCCGCCCTCTCCACCCTGTGCCGCAAGCAGCAGGCGCCCTTACTCCCAGCAAATGGGCGATAGAAAACCGATCGGTGGCTATGCCATTCCCAATATGCGCTGGCTGATGTCGGGGCAGCATGAGTACGAGCAATTTTTTTTTTTTTTTTTTGCCGATGCCCGTGATGCCGCCCCGGGCAACCGCCCGTGTCGCCCGTATCTAAAACTACTGTATATGTCCGTGAGTAAAACACGTACTGCACACACAGCGAGCACACAAGTGCAGCCTATGTAGTGTTCACAGTTCATGTAGTTCCACCCTACTGCCGCTAGATGGGATACGTTCTTTTTCAGCAACCTAAACCGAAGCATTTAAAAAAGTGGGGTTGGGGCGGCAACAACTACAGTTGCAGTGCTGTAGTATTTACTGGCTACTTTTATTTACACATTTTAGAAAGTGAAATTGTACTACATAAATATATTTCAGTTATATATCAATTAAAGGAAATATTGGCTTAATGTAATGAAACGTACATTGAACTTTTGATTTGTTCTTAATTGGAGAATAGCATTGTTTAAAACGAATACCGACTGACGTTGTTTTCATTGTTTACCCGACCTTTTGCATTGCATTTTTTCCTCTTTTTCTTGTAGTTTCGTAAACTTTCATTGCGTAAGAACCGCCCAAGGGGCAGCACAGTGTCAGTAGGATGTTAAAGAAAGTACTGTTAGCTCACAGGACGAATGTCATTGGTTCGAATCCACCCTTCGGCTGGAGCCTTTCTGCAAATTAACGATTTTTTTTGGCTATATTTAATGAGTATGTGAATGTGAGTATAAATGTTTGTTTGTGACTCTGTGTTAGCTCCGCGAAAGAACATTAGAAAATGTAAATAAATAAATAATTGCCCAGTAACTGTAGAGTCTGCCAGGTATCAGTACGACGTATGACATCATGTACCGGGTGCTGATAAAATCGCACCACTGCTTTTAATCCGGTGTCCCGAGTCTCGTTTTCACACACAGTGGATGATTAAGTTTCTCTTTACCTTTTCTGTGCTTCACTAGAACCTAACTGCAGACAGTCGGACATCACTTGTTGAGGGGAGAAGGCCCCATTAACAAGTTGGCAACTGGATTAGGTGGCTGACGGTGACAAACCGTCGGAGGTAAGCTTTTAGGATGCTGCTAAAGAAGTGAATAAGAGCCACTGAGCGCATGCTGTGCATAAACTTTGTTCACCACGCGTTTAAAATAATATAATAAAAACACTAAGAATTCCCGTGCATTAATACGACACACGGGAACACAATATGTTACACAGAGAATCACCTACCTGCCCAACCTGATGCAATCAACATCTTTCATTTGCCACACATGAAAAATCTACCAAATCAACCTTTCCATCTCAGCTTTTATTCATTTATTTGATAAAAAAGAAGGTCTGAACAAATAAAAGTCTCATCATTTTTGTGCACATGTTGGCGAACGGAAAAGCGACGCTCTCCACTGAAAATGTTTTTCTTTGGGTTTGGAGGAAGGTGGTGGGGGAGGGAGTACTTTGTCATACCGAACACAGTACACGGGCCACAAATTTGACAGCAGTTTCACACCCTCGTGCTTTTAAATAATGTTTAAATGCGATCTTTACGCACATGTCGCGATACCTCTCCAGTGCAACTTTACCTGCTGTTCGCGTTCGCCAGCTGATGCGCGAGGGAGCGCATCCCTGCCAAGATTCGCCCCGTGCTTCAAGCACACGTACGTTAAGAATCCGACTTCTACGTGAAAAGTGACCTCGAGGTATTGTGACCGTTTGGCTAGAATTAAGAATGAGGCTCGGTGTCGGGTTGCAAAGGTCTTGGGAATAATCGGGAAAAGCCGGATACTGTTTTGTATGATGTAATAGTTAGCACTCAGGTTTGTGGATCCAGGGATTTGACTTCAACTCTCCGTGGGATCTTCGATTAATCTGTCGTTTGGAGTTTTAACTTATGCTTTTCTGTCCACGTTGATAGCTTTGAAATTGTAAGTGTTCATCTCCAAACCACCCTGATGCTGGTTGCTACATCTGTACAACACCTCCCCCTTATCTCATGGAGAGATATAACCTTCTTTTCCGTGTCCTGCTGCAGTGACCAATCTCCCAGGGATGTGCTTAATGACCCCTGCATTAGTCTGTGTGTCAGACCAGGACACAAACGTCCTCGGAAAGGCAAGCCGACCTGGTCGTTTTGCAACTGGACAAATCGTACAGGAAACAAAATCCAATGTGCTGCTCTGACTTTGAGCAAATCACAGAAAATAAACTCTTAAACTGTAATTGATATGAAACTAGTGCTTACCGCTGTTGTGTTTTTTGTTTGTTTTTTCTTATAAATGAAGCACTGTACATTATGCATCACCAGGGGCGCAGCACATAACTCTGGGCAAGGTGTATTAACTGTCTCTGTGGACCCCCTTCCTTTCCTCATTACACATCTTCTTTTTTTTTTAAGCAAATTATTGTGTATACTGTATATAGCAATCTGTACTGACTATTAATGTTGCCAGTAATGACCTGCTTCTATAACCCTAACCCTTCTTCCTGTGAAGCAGAAGACAGTCTGACAATAAAAACACTGAACCTACAACGCTGTGTGTGTGGGTCTTTTATCGTGTCACACAGATTTTTTAAAATTCCTTGTCTCAAGCTGCTCACTTCCAGCGATCAGCATTTTTTAGTAATTCCAGAATCCCGATTGGCTCTTAACGCCTACCTGGGCTTTCTCAGGGGTAATTCCAAAACTCTGGAATTGTCTCCCTCATCAGATTAGGTCATCTACCTCACTTACATTATTTAAATCCCAGCAGAAAACATGGCTCTCCTCATCAGCTTTTTCAAGTTCAGACTAATTTTAACTAATTTTCCCCTGCGTGTCTTTTTTATTATTAATATTTGTTATCATTATTATTTTATGTTACAATTTCATTTGCATAATTTTATTACTAGATTATTTTTAGGCCTCTGTCAGTGCGCCCCAGGGTGGCTGTGGCTACAATGTAGCTTGCCATCACCAGTGTGTGAATGGGTGGATGACAGGATGTGTAAAGCGCTTTGGGGTCCTTAGGGACTAGTAAAGCGCTATACAAATACAGGCCATTTACCATTTTTAAGTTTATGTTTTTCATTTTTATTTAAGTACTTATTTATTGATACTACTGAAGCATTTATGTGCAGTGCTTGTGCACTCTCAATTTAAATAAGCCAAAATTCTAATTTTCTAGCCTTTTGGCTGACTCCGCATGCTGAAGATAACTTGGTAATGTTTTCTCTTCCATATCTTGGTTGCTTTTTGGTTATACCTGCTTTTTCTACACCCTTGTTGGCCAGTCTCCAAAAAATTGTTCCTCTCTACTGATTAGTGAGGTGCTCGGGCAAAACGTTTTCTGCTTGCCCTCGGTTTTTCAACCATGTTCCTCTGTGCCCATCCTCCCCATTACCCTTAGAGCAACCTTCATTTTCCTCCCTCTCTTCACTTCCCTGAGCCATTATCTCATCTTATCGCTCACTATCTGCTACAAAGGCAGACCTCCAGAAGAATAAAGTATATAGGACTGATATTTACCCATTAACCTGCTTACAGCCTCGTACTGTCATACTGTTTTCAGCCTGTTTGGTACTAAAGTACATGAGAGGTTGAGCCAGATCATCAGGGCATACCATACTATCTTGGTAATCATGAATGGTTAAACAAGTGTCTAAACTTGTTTATGTTTACAAAACAGCAATACTAAAATTGCAGTACCTTGGTATGGATGTCAATACAAATGAATGCTTGGAATAACTTTTAGTTGCCACCATGTGAGCTCATGTTGTGTTATGTCATTTGGAAAGGGATGTGCTGCTGCTGCTGCTTCTATGCTCGCTGGCTGTTTCTGAAAGACTCGTGCATTTGGTGTTAAGTTGTGCTGGGTCATTCTGATATAGGGTCACACCTGACATTGGCTCACTGTCTTTAGTAGCTGCTGACAGCTAAACCATTCTTAATCTGATAGTTGTGCCCTGCTCACATTTCTTTTATATGTGTTAAGATATGTGTTAACAGCCGACTTCCCACAGTTTGTTTTACTTCATTTCTTTCTTTCTTTCTTTCTTTTTTTTTTTTTTAGAAATAATATTTTTTTAAAGCAAATAAAACTCTTTTTATGGCTTGCATGGGTCACTCCTGTCATTGGGCCCCCGATTATTACGCCCCTGTGCCTTCATTGTCGCGGGATAGTGGCAGAAGGGGGATGACTGCCCGTCCCTTAATCAGCACAGTTGACAAAGCAGTTCAGAGACACTGTACCGGCGTCCCTGACATGTGTTTCAGGTCGCTTTAGATATTACTGGAGATGATCTGAGCCCCATTTAGCATGACCCCATGAGGCATACATGTGGACAGACTGCAGAGCATCATCTGCAGAGCTTGTTCAGGTGTTGATCTCTGAAATCATCTTTCCCTTGAAATCTTATTTTGCTTTAAACAAGCTAAGATGACATACGAAAAGACATGCGCAGGACTACAGCAAAACAGACTTTTAACGTTGGCATTCCCATACTTACTCAGATGTCATGAAAAGAGCATATTTTCAGAGGAGTACGGTGGTTGGGGAGTGCTGCAAGTAAAAGGATACGTGCATGAGAGGGTGGGATGGGGACCCTCTCAGAAACAGCAGGATAAGGAGAAAAGCAGCATTTACTATAATCCCGGAGGTGAGAGGAGGGACGCTGGGATAAAAGGAGGGAGTGGAGGATGGGAAGAAGTAAGCGCTCTTAAATTAATATGCTATTTACGAGGGCGTTACAGACGTCCGCGTTCCGGTCTCTCTGCACCTGGGCGTTATAAGTAGTAAAGGTTAATTAGTTAGCCGAGAAACTGGATCAGGGGCGGGCAGTTAGAATTTGATCCATAGACGGGTAACCCAAGCAATCCCCATTGTCACGGCAATCAGACCTATATAAATCCGTCTTAACGGACAGCAGCCACCACATAACCTCATCTCTCTGCTGGATCGTCTACCTGGGAGAGAACCCCCTTAACACGGTGAGTTGCAGCGCCAAGTCGGGCAGGAAGTTAACTGCTTTTAAAAAAACTGAAAAGTTTTGTGTGAGATAATTTTTTTTAATTTTTGTGTGGTCGCCTAGTTGAGTGACAGGGCAAATAATTGCGTGCGTAAAAGTTGTGACTGACTCTCGCCGTAGGTGGCGGGGAAACAAGGGCAAAGCGAGTAGCGAAAAGTTCATTTGATCATTTTTAATTTGTGGTAGGCTGCTTGTGTGGCTTAAAAAGGTCGCAAAGAGAAAACCTATCGCAGTTTTACGGGCTCTTTTTTACAACTCTTTAAGATCGAAGTCTTTCATTGTGTAAGGATGCTGTGCCGTTAACTCCATGCCGTACTTTTCAGTAACTTCTCCGTAACAGTGTTTCCACTTGGGCATCTTTTGCCAGTCTGTCTGTCAGTCAGTGTCAGCTTAGAAGGTTTGTACTGCACCTGGCTTAATCTTAATAATTCACCATGGCTGTTCCTCCTGCAGGAATAAAATGTCGCTCTCATCTATCCTTTCTGCTGATGCCATCGACAGTGCTATCAAGGACTGCCAAGGTATCGTTTTCCACCAATATGTTTACAGTATGGAGATTTTCTCCCCCTGATATATTTACATTTAAAAGCACACACACATAAAAACATAAACAGAATACAAGGACACACATATATATTTATATGTGCAAGTAACTATGTGTAAAGCCCATAAATGGAAGACATAAAAAGTCTTGACATAAATGCACAGAAAATATATAAAATATAAAAGGTAAAGATCCCAGTAACTGGCCTCCCAGCTTCCAAAAAATAAAATAAAGATACAACATTTGAAACGGTGATTTTCTTCATGATGTGTACCCTAAATAAGAAGATTACGTGTTTTATATCATACTTAATAATACCTTGTTGGTTGTATGTTATCATGTGTCTGTAATTTAAAGTCACA
The DNA here is from genome assembly GCF_051167445.1 of Perissodus microlepis. Lineage (NCBI taxonomy): Eukaryota > Metazoa > Chordata > Actinopteri > Cichliformes > Cichlidae > Perissodus > Perissodus microlepis. Next base: position 16,792,552 of record NC_140464.1, read on the forward strand.
CAAATAGTCTGAGGCTTTGCAGGTATTATAACAACTTTGCTTTAATACCAGTTTATTGAAAAATACCTGACATTACTCATTCATATATTAGTATTTACATGTTTAAGTCAGTTTAATGAATGGAAGGCAGACTTTGGAGTCATCCACCAAACTCACTGTGATTTATTTCTCCAGCTCCAGACTCCTTCTGTGCTAAGAAGTTTTTCCAGATATGTGGCCTCACCAAGAAGAGCCCTCAGGATATAAAGAAGGTTTTTGGGATTCTGGACAACGATGCCAGTGGCTTCATCGAGGAAGAAGAGCTCAAGTGAGTGAGAAGAGAGTTCATAAACTTTTTTCCCCCTTTAGTGCAGACAGGATTTAACAGAAGAAGCAGTTCAACTGGCTTCCTCAAAGCAAAATCAAATTCATGTGCACTTATTCTTTTAGAGATATGAGAGATTTAGAGAAGAGGACGCGCCTCAGCATTAATCTATCAGACTTTGGAAGGCTGACGTGGAAGCTGCAAGAGCAATTTATAATATTCTGGGAAATATATTCAAGTTGAACAATGCAGCACAGCAGTCACATATTTTTACCAACCCTCAGTAAAAGACGGATGCAAAAAGCAAACCTAAAGCACAACGAGACAATGTTAATATAAGGTAGGTCTTAAAGTGTGGGTGCTGTGGCTGCAGGATACCACACAGAGCAGTATCTAAGGCTGACGACTGAAGCCAGTGTGATAGGCCTACGCTTGCATTAAAATTAGCAACATTTTCACTTACTTTGCCTTTTATCCACTTGTCATTGAGGAGTGACTCTACCTTTGGATCGTGTTTGTCCCTGTTTGTGCCTACCAGGTTTTTCCTCCAGAGGTTTTGTCCTGGGGCTCGTGTTCTGACAGATAAGGAGACCAAGGCTTTCCTGAGTGCTGCTGATGATGATAGCGACGGTATGATTGGAGCAGATGGTGAGGCAATTCATACCTATTTGACATATAATTCCTGAATTTGCATGCTTGCACACAGTTTTTCTAGAACATTTGTGATTTTAGGTTTATAACTGGCTATACACTTGAGTCAGTTGCAAGCTGTTAACTTTGATTACAACTGTGCCATCAAACTGTTTCTCTCTTCTGGTATAAGATCGCCATAGTTGCTGGAAAGAAAAGAAACATATTTTAGTTACACTGAGCTACATCTTACTTATCCATGTTTTTCCTCAACAGAGTTCCAAGCCATGGTCTTGTCCTAAACAGCTGGATTCCATGACTCCATCTAGATTTTTCCCCCTGCCATCCTTATCCAACTGCTTCAGGGGCTTTTACTGTAGTCAACCTTTGTCCCGCTAGTTAGATGAAACCTGAATGGTCCACAGATATCTATGTTCTTCTCTTATTTTTAAGTAGCTTTCTTCTAGATAGAGTCTAAAGCTGTATTGTTCAAATAAATGTGCAAATTAACAAATTACAGAGAAAAATAAAAGAATAAATCCAGGTCATGCATTTCTTTTCATTATTTATAAACAAGTGCAGATCTCGGTGTGTTTCAGTATGTCCTCTGCTTTGGGATGTCACAGTGCAGGTTTGCAAGAACAGTACCTCCAAAATATTGCATAGCAGTTCAAGCACTGAAATATTTTACATGCACAAGAAGAGCTCTAATTAACTCTTATTGTATGGGGATTTATACTACATATACACATACCTGTATGGACACAACACACGTAAACACCCACTTACACTATTTCATTTACAGTTTGGAGGTGCCCTTTAAATCTTTACTTACCCTGATCACAGCAGTAAATGAGACAGACAGTGTCAGTGTCAGGTATATGAGAACTGACACAAACACTGTATGTACAGTACCACTGTAGTTTTGTGTGTGTGTGTGTGTGTGTGTCACAGAGAGAGAGAGTTTTAGAACCATAGAGCTAACACAGGGAGAAACCAGAAGAGGTGTCCTTGATGACCACCTGAGTGTCACCGTGGTTGGATTGGGTGACACCTGACCTCAGCTTTGCAAATAAACCCAGCTACACCTTGATGCTGCTCAGGCTAGGCAAACAAAACACTGCACATGCTGCACATAATATGCAATACATCAGCTAAAATCAAGAGATTAGACACAGATAGCAAGCAAACAACCAGTTTTAAATAAGCACAGAAATTTGCTAAACAAATTAATTGGTGCACGTTCATTTGAAGCCAATGGGTAATGAGAATAGTCACTTTGGATGTGGGACAACCTGCCAAGCTCTCAGACAGAACTCTGGCCACCTTACAACCATCATCACAACCCCTACACCCTGAAGACTTTAAATAGCACACTGATTTTTCATTCTCTGCACTTACAGGATTTGGGGGATTAAAACTAACAGCCACCTCACTATTCTCCGGCCCGCTAGCGGCGCCAAAATACAGAGTAGCAATTTTTTTTTTCAGGGCTTCCGCATTAGTATCATTTTAATTATGTGTATATTACAGGGGGAACCTGACTATTAGAGCAGACACCTGCCACTCCGAACCACAGTATGGGGCCTACTCTGGCATTAGCTTGATGTCACAGTCACAAATGTAGTCATGCAGTCACACATTTAGATGCTTGATTCACAGGTTTTGTTGCGACGAAAGCTTTTTATTCCTTCTTTCTCTACTGGACTCATACAGACCTGTTCTTCTAAAGTCAGGGACACTTACAGTTTAATAGGAATAAACACAGTATCAGAATAAACCAATAAAGGCCATGCAATTTAAAACTACACTTGCAAGACCAATCAGTACAGAGCTTAGAAGAAAAAAACATAACGAGATAAACAAAATCGTTAAGTCCAGAATTAAATGTGATAATCTGCAGTACTTTTTGGCATATGTGTAGTACAAAAAGGTAAAGGTGTGCTAAAGGAAAACATTTGAAGGTTAGACTGATACACATGAAGGAAATAAGAAATCAACCACTGGATTCAATTCAGTTTTATACAGCTTTGTTTGTATACTGTCAACTCGCGACTGTAGCCTCATGAATGATGTATGGTAAAAACACTACAATATTACAAAGAAACACCAACAACCACATTAACAAGCCCTTGGCAACAGTGGTAAGGAAAAACCCCCTTTTAACGGGAAGAATGCTATGACTGGTTGGGGGTGAGGGAAAAGAGAAGAGAGCAGAGAGAGACAGGATAAAAGTGAGAACGAGCCAGATGTTAATAATAAACTAATGAAAGCAGTAATGGTGCATAAACACACAGGGAGTGAAAACGGATGAGTAAAGAAGAAATGTCCAACCCATTATAAGAAGCCCCCCAGCAGCATAAGTCTATTGTGGCATAACTAAGGGAGGGTTCAAGGTCATCTGATCTACCCGTAACTATAAGCTTTATCAAAAATGAGTTTCAAAAGTAGAGTGGGTGTTTGTCTCCTGAATCCAAACTGGGGGATGTCTCTACAGTACATGGGCTTTTGAAAACTATAGGAACCACAACTGATCCTGCAGCCTGACAGTGAAGTGCTCTGTTAGGATAATAATGTCCTATGAGGTCTTTAAGACATGACGGGGCCTGTTTATTCACAATTTTGTATCGGAGAAGGACAATTTTAAATTTAATTCTGAACATAACCTTTAAAAGTATTATAAAGTGTGCAAAGTTTAAAAAACTATAACATTGACATCACTCCAATATGGAATTTAACTGGATAAATGCACAATTGTGTGTGTTAAGCAAACACATCAGCAGACATACTGTATTGTGACACGAGCACTGTACAAGCACAACAGCACTTGATTAGATTATCATGTAGGCTACCCTTAGCTGCTGTTATCAGATTTGAATTCTCATCTCTGCAGACGGGGGGTGGCATGGAGGGCAGACTATGATGGCTGATTGCAGGACAAGGTTGGGGAAGCCAGTAGGTAACACAAGCCAAGGGACACACAATAAAGCTGTGACCCCTGCAGGTCAAGAGCTGCGAGTGGTAAACAGGAAGGAAATGTGAGCCAACAGGTAGACGCTGACTGCTGGATGTGCTAGTGTGGGACAGCACTATAAGATAATGTGACACGCAGATTACGAGGACTCAAGGGCAGAGGGATGAAAAGCAAAATATGGAGATGTGTTTTGCTGAGAGAGAGGGGAGAATAGGAAAAAATGTCAAACGGCAGCAGTATGATGTTCTTTTGGCAGCACTATCATCTTTCAAGAGTTGAAACTAATGTTCAGATGTATCGCACACACATTTAAATCTCCTTTTGCTGCATGATCTGTTGATGGGCAAACAGCACAAAACACCAAACTAATAAACATAATTTAAAGCAACATGAAACCGATGTTGTCTATGCCAAATGACTATTTCATCTGAATGTCGCAGCAGAAATTGGGTGCATAAGATCAGACAACATATTTCTGATCTCCTATTGTCCAATTTTGGTGAACCTGTCCAAATTCTTGCCTCAGTTTCCTGTTCTTAGCTGATGGGAGGGGCACCTGGTATGGTCTCATGCTGATGTAGCCCATCTGCTTCAAGTCTTGAGCATTCAGAAATGCTTTGTTGCGTACTTTGGCTTAAAGATGTAGTCCCTTCCACCTTGAACCAGTCTGGTCTCCTCTTACATCAACAGGGCATTTTCACCCAGAGAACTGCTTCTACCTGGATACTTTCTTTTTTTGGACCATTCTCTTTGAACTCTGAAACAGCTATTTGGGAAAATCCCAGATTAGTGGTCTCTGAAATACTCACACCAGCCCATCTGGCACTAACAACCACAGCACATTCATATATACAAATAATTAAAATCACCCTTCTTCCTCATTCTGATGCTCACTTTGAACTTCAGCAGGTCGTCTTGTCCATGACTACATGCTTAAATGGACTTAGTTGCACCCATGTGATTGGGTGATTAGATATTTGCTTTAACAAGCAGCTGACCACCAGCACCTAAGTAGCATATAAGCATATAAGTAAGTAAAACCTTCTCCAGCTGCAACATTAAAGTAATATACATTTTGTATAATGAGTACTTTATGTTCTTTATGCTAAACTTGTGGCTTTTACTTATGTAAAAGTAAAAATAGTAAAAAATGTTGTTCGATATAAAACAGTTTTAATGTGATATAATTAAAAAAAATCCTGGAAATGATCCTGCCACTGACACGTTAAGATTAAGATACCAAACAAAATCAGATGACATAACTGCCAGATGAAATAAAGTAAGCAAGCAAAGTTACTTTAGCTGTTTAAACCGTTGCGTGTCTGCTACTATTGTACCTGGCATTATGCCTGGATTAGCCCTTTGGGATGGACACATAGGCTTAGCCTGCTTGTCTGTATGGCACCTCAATAATTGATGCCCTCGCTTCATTGTCACCAAAAACTCATATCAAGAAAGGAGTGTCAGGCTCACCTTACTTATTAAGTCTGTGTGAAACTTTAATGTGCACCCCATCTTCAACTGAAAACAACCTGATGTACTTGGGCAAACCAGAGACACTAAACCCTGCAAATATCTTCAGGATGTCCAGCTTCTGCTGTGAAAAATATTGTCCGCATTTTTGACTCATCCCCAGTCTTTTAGAACTTGAAGGTATCAGAGATGTTGCTACCTGATAGTTTGTACAAAGAGGTGCATCGTAAAAGATTTAACCGCCGTGTTAGGATGACTGAACGGGCTTTGTGAGCTCTGTGGAGGAACTCTATCCATAATGCAGGGGATGACAGCATTGCCTCTGTTCCCCAACAAGCATTATTTCTAAGCCTCTACTCATGATGTCTCTGTGAGGCTTCTTTAGAGGAAGGTGGTTTCTTCAAATTTATTTCCATACACAATTCACATAACTGGTTAGCAGTTATGTTAATCATATTTAAAATATAGTTTAAGGTGTGTGTCTGTTAGCTAGAATAAGGCAAGTGTGCAATTTGAACTAAAAGCCACACCCTGTTTAAACCACTGAGCAGCTGTTGCATGTGCTGACACATCCTCAGACTGATTAATGGCTGTCATGAAGAAGTAGACAGGTACTTTGCAGACCTTTTCAAATAAGAAGGCACAATGAGATAAGGTGACGACTGTGATCCAGGACAAACCTAGAGGCCCAATAAAGAACGTTCGTGCGTAAGAGTTTGGTTAGTAAACACATTGCAACATCCGTAAGTGTCAGTAGATACCAATCAGCTTCAAAAAAAAAAAAAAAGACATCCAAAAAGACATCCAGAAACTCAGACAGTGCTTATGTCTGCATCTGAAACTGAAATTTGGATACTTTTTTACAGCTTATACACCCATAAATTATTGCTTATATGCTGATCCTTTTGTATTATTTTGTCCTTTTAAAAGTCTGTGATTCTTGGTTAAATCCTCCTCTCCACACAGCCATACTCACCATAGCTTGGACCTGGACAACCATGGGGAAAAGCACTGAGTGAAACTAAATTAAATTCATGTGATTTTTGAGGGGAAGACCACCAAGCATGAGTTTTTTAACTTTAGTTTACTGAAATGTATCCTGTATCCTAATGTGTACATTTTCTGCTTCTGAGAACTGATGCTATGACATGATCAATTTGTTCTTTGACCTAAATGCACCCCTATTCTGAAGCATGCACTACATTTATAAATTGTTATTATAAGCATCTCAAAGCAATCATTGCCAACTCTTCATTCCCTCGTTGTTTAACACTGTCAGCTCCTCAGCAGGACTGGGCCTAAGTATATGATAGCACCTACCTTAATCTCATACTAGCTACAGCCTGACAGACTCCCTTGTTCAACATGACTTAAAAAACCACTGTGAACTGTCAGGTTTCAGTTCCTCCTCTGAAAAGGAGAGACTATAGTCTCAATTTCGAGCTCAGGTCTTATAGGCCATCAGATCTGACTATTACATCAGGATTAGTGCCAGGTTTGCATCAACACCACCCCACTCCTTCACCTCAACACTCAACCCCTTCTTCCCTCTCTGTTGTCAGACTTCAGTGAATAGTGAATTATTCAGGATTAACAAGTAGTTGCAACATTAAACTCAATCGTGCTGTTTTTCATTAACCGTCTCTGGGGGCAGTGGCTGGAGAGGAAAGGATGCTGCTCACGTGTGAAACAGTACTAAGAAGATTCCTCTGACAGAGAGGTGACAGTGAAGAAGGTGACTGCAAGGGGACAAGTCAAAGGAGAAGCTTGGTGTGCGTCAATGTCGTGGGCTCCTCGACTGCTTCCTGGTAATGGATTGTATTGCTAGGTTTGACTGACGCAAAAGATCACCTGAGATCGAATGACACTGGCTAGACTTGGCAAATTGATTTTAATTGGTGTCACACGTTTGATGCTGTAGAAATAAAGCTGGGGCTTTTTTTTGTTTTTTTAGCTGTTTAGTCACCCGAGATTACAAAGGTCCTGGTGTCGAATGAGACACATACAAAAAAGGAAACAACACATAGCACTCACATATTCACAAATGAAAAATGTTGAACAAATAGTTTAAGATTTCTAGAGACATAGTCTGTAAGAAAAACGGTAAAAATCCTATCAGTAGTGTTGCCAGGACTATATTGCAAAATGTAGTCACCATACTATAATTTATTTGACAGTTTTATACTATTTTATTTTACAGGAGGATTTTTTATTTTTGTCAGTACAATGTTCTATTTACAGCATTTAAAAAAATAATAGTTTAAATTCTGCATTATCCATTTAGTGAGTTTGTTTTAGGCAATTTTTACAGTAATTCTGTGCTTTTACAGTATATATCTAGTTTTACTGTAACATTTACAACAGATTTTTACAGTAATAGTGTAATTTCCCCAGTAAATTATTTTGTGAAAATGTAGTAGCTGACATAACAAATACTTAATACTCATCATGTGTATAAGTGTCCCATATGTGTTGTAGCATTTTTTTTTTAAATGTTGACATTTATTTAAAAGATAATGTTTACATTTACAGACATATTAACAGTCTTAATATTGTTTTCCTAAACAATGATTGCATTTCCCATGGAAATGCAGTGTATTAGTGGAAAAACCTAACAAGGCCAGCTTCAATCCTACTGGTGAGGAAACATTAGATCCCTAAAATAATTCAAGAAGCAAAAGAGAGAACGTGACCAACATTTTAAAAACAAACAAACATGGCAAACATCAAAAACTTGTCTCAAAGTGCATCTCTTCAATACATTTCTTAACACGAAAAGCACACCAGGTCCAGGTCCTGATCTGTAGCAGTATCAACAACAATGAGTTTAAAAGAACAAAGAGGTAGCGAAAGGACAGGCAGATGAATGAATTAAGTCCTACATAATGGGCAGAGATGCCCAGAAATTTTTCTACCCAGCCTCATCCTCTAGTTCTTCTGCAAATCGCAGGAATGCTTTGCTGTTAACAGAATGTTACCATATTTTTGAAATACATTCAACTTTCTGTAAAATCACTGTAATGATGAATTAAATTTACACCAGTGATAGATAGATAGATAGATAGATAGATAGATAGATAGATAGATAGATAGATAGATAGATAGATAGATAGATAGATAGATAGATAGATAGATAGATAGATAGATAGATAGATAGATAGATAGATAGATAGATAGATAGATTTGGCATAAATCATTACTCCCTTTTTTTTACTTAGTATAACCATCCTCTGATTTAGATACTTTTTCACATTGCTCTTGCAAAAAAAAAAGTGTGTAAACTATCTTGAATAAGGACTTATGAATACTGAAAAAAGCACAATAAACCTAGAAAATTAGAGGATCAGACAACAGAAACACAAGAGACATATCCTATATAACAATATTTCTGCAGCATATATTTCTGTAGCCTAATGAGTCAAAACGTTATGAGCAGCTAGTCTGTTGGCTACTGACCACCTGCAGTAAACTTCTATGAGAAATTATACCATGGCGCCCTCTACTGCATATCAAAACGAGTGGATTTAATATACTTAATCTGATGTGGCACAGTCTAGATTATTTACTGATTATTGAGAAGATTAAATAACAATTTTGGTTAGAATAATAGTCATGTTTATTACCAGATACCTTAAATAAGCAATATCTGACCAATGTAACATCAGTAGAGATGCTTGAAAATACTTGGAACTTTGTAACATCAATTTAAGCAATAAAATGAGACCTAAGTAAAGGAATGATGGAGACGGGAATGAGACACAGAGTCAAACAATATATAAACAGAGCTAATAGGTTCAACAGTGGATTGATTGCCAGTCATCTGGATTGATTCAAAGAACGTCAGATGTTTTCAATCTGTAGTGAATTTGGTCACATTCAAATTCATAGTGGAAGTAAGAGAAAGGAAAATACTCATACAGGCCTATAGTAACTCACTAGGTCTATCAAAACCTAAAACGGGAGCATCTTTAGCTTGTTGAAATACTGTCTGATAATTCATCATTGCTTCAACATCAACATTTGAGGAAAACATGGTCTTCACAGCACACTGAGGAAGTTTTCAGTGGCTACAGATGGAAGTAGTTACTGGGATACAAAATAAAGTAGAAGAGGTAAGAAGCAGGGGATCCAAAAAGAAAGAACAGATGTTTATTAGCAGATTAAGAACTCGATGCACTTAAAGAGTTCAGTTTTCACCAGACACTGTTATCATTTTTGGGAAACACGAACATTAAATCTAATCAGTATCTTGTGCAGAAAGTACAAAGATGTAAGAAGAGATATGATTTGAGGGGCGAAGGGAGATGGGAAAAAGAGGGGATGTTTCAAAATATGCATCAATGTGGGGAATCAGTAGAGAGAATGAAGCTGATCTTTAGAAAGCATGAAAATTTAAAAGCATTTGGACTTTTGTTAAAACTGTACAGAAAGCATTACGCAAAGAATAAGAATGGTGGGTGGCTATGCAGAAAGGGCCTATGATGCAACTCAAAAACATTAAGAAATCCCAACTGATGTAAAACTCTTAGACGTAGAAGAAGAAGAGCTACTCTTCAGGTACTGTTGCCTCTAATCACCACCTTTGTTTGTATTCAGAACTATGCAAAAGTCTTGAGCCACTAATTATTTCTTCATATTTCGTCTCCAAAGAGCCAGAATTTCTTGTAATTTTTTTTACAAGTATACTTTCTGAAGCTCCTTCAAAGTATTTTCTTTGGACATTTCACTCATTTTAGGTCCAATCCTTGTACCTGACCCGTTGGTTTTTTTTGTTTTTTTTGTTTGTTAAGCCAACTTAACACTGACCTCTGAATTATTCACGCAGAAAAATGTGCACCACAGAATTTTAAATCAATGGTGACAAAACTGATTATCATTCAGCCATCTTTTAGCTGACATTTGAACATATCCTATGTATTGTGCTCTCTGATATGGATGGGTACAGTGTTTAAAAAAATGCAGACTGGCCAAAAGAACTCTTTCTCAAAGGATTAATACAATCATGTCTAGTCAAACATCTTGTCATTTGTGACTTCTACTTATCCCAGTGATAAACAGACTAAATGTCTGTTTATGAACCATTTTCTGTACACATGACAAACATTGATGTATTTAACAAGATTTTCAAAGCTGAGTAAACTGTACTTCTGTAAAATTAAACAGTGGCAATAAAAACATGGCCAGGTAATACGTCTGGAAAGCATCTGATTGGGAACTGTTTCATTTTTCAGCAATTAAAATTAAACCACACAATGGAACATTATCAGTCCCTGACTGTCCTTTCCGGAGCATTATTGAAGCAGTGTGAGATCATCTTAACAGAACACAAAATTAAAGGCATCCACTACTTGGCAAAACAATCAAATAAACCTGTGCACAAAGATGAATAAAGAGCTAAAAGGATTTTTGCATGTAGCTCAGTCTGTTGCAACATGAGGTGTCCTGTGAGAAATTGCTGCTCTAATTAAAGCCATACCACCCTCTTTGAGTTCAACAATAATAGTTTTCCCCTGGTCTGAGAAAGCTCTGCATAGCAGGAACTGACTTATGTGATAGTAATTATACCAACAGACTTATAATCTATCCTAGCTCCTTAGAAAGAACAGTATTATGGAGGAATTTAATGTTGAAGAGGTTAAAGTGCTGAGAAGAAAGTATATATCTCTCTCTCCCTCCTTAGGTGAAAGAGACGAGCTTCAATATCCCAAATAAGATTTACCCATCTAATGAATTCTCATATCTGAGATTTAATTTGGATGTGAATAATTATGTGTTCTGTGAAAATGATATTGAAAATTAGAATAACAGTTTTCCATTGTGAATCAGTGCAGCCTCTCTGGAATAATATGTGGAGCTGGTAAGAAGATTGAATTACCACATTTGTCAGCAAAAGCAATCAGATTTTGAATGTGTGATGAAAATTGTAATCTGGACTCTCTTCGTTTTACTAGGGAAGTGTTTTGCTTTTTTTTTTTTTTTTTTTTTTAACATAAATGCAACTTTTGTATAGATTTATGGCTGGGCTTGCAGTAAACCAGCTGAAGCCTGTAGTTGAAAAATCCTTTAAAATATTTTCTTTATGGAGTGATTATAATTAATTTGACATAAGCTCTTTTTAAATATATATTTGATTTTTCTTAAAATTATTTTCTACATCAATTCATTAACTTTTTTCTTCATGATCTAATATTGTCATATAAATTTTGTTTTATGAATAATGAAAGTGGCTCTTTGGTTTCTATTTCATGGAATCCAGCATAAGAAAAAAAACTGTGAAAAAAAACCCTCATAAATAAAATTCAGTGGTGGGTTGTTATCTCACAATTTTGATGTTATTTTCTCATATGTTTGACTTAGTAAGTCGAAATTTTGAATTCGACTTATTTATTTATCTATTGTTAGAAGCTGAAACATATGTAAGCTTTTTTTCCCTGTATTGTAAATACAAATTAACGTGAAACTGAGAAATAGCTTGAAATTTTGAGTTGTAGAGTCATTGTCAGAAGTTTATTATAACAACTGGAAATTTGACTTATGAATGGCTAATAATAATAATAATAATAATAATAATAATAATAATAATAATAATAATAATAGAAGAAAACGGAAATAAAACGTCTTTTTGATTTCACCGGATATGACGTCACTCCGGCCTCTTTCCCGTGTCACCGTGAGCTGTGGTAGTCCCTGCCGCTGCTGCTGCCTGTCAACAAGACTTGTGTGTCCGGGTTTTTGTTTTTAGCCTTTTGTGACACTCTGTCCTCCACCACCATGCCCATGTACCAGGTAAAGCCCATCTGTGGGGGTGACATAAAGATTGATTTGCCCACCTGCATGTACAAGGTACCAAATATCCACGCGCAGCAAGGAAAAAGCTGCACCCCCGAACACGCGCTTCAGGTAACTAATCACATTTCGAAGTTATAATTTTATTCTTTTTATTATCATTATTATTATTATGATTATTAACTCTTTCGCTTGGGCCATGCTCCTCTCCCTGATCGTTGTTTCCATTCATAGTTGCGCTTCTCGGACGCGATATTATCTGGAGCTGTCTGTAGCCGAGCTAGCTAACTTAGCTTGTCAGGGAGTAATCTCAGTTTTAGGCTGATGCAACAACTACAGCGTGTCTCCGCTGTTTTACATTAAGATTATTAAACGGCATAGAGTAGTGAAACGGTTCGGTTAGCTTGTCTCCAGTCTGTGACATTGTTTTTAATGTAATCGATCAGGATTATGTCTTTATTTGAGACTATTCTTCATTTGTGGGGGTGCACCCACTGTACTGTTTCATCTGCAAGTTCATGACACTGTATTGGGGAAATTGCAGCAGTCACGTTTGGTTGCAAACTTAATGTTATCATAGATGTAATTATCTCATCGTTATAGACTTAACTAGGCAGCTATATACCAGCAAGTAATATTGAACTCATATTTACCTGTTAATGAATAGTCATCTTAAATAGAGATTTTTCACTTTAATTAATTTTACTGGTGGTTGATTATAGATTTTTCTTGTTTGATCATCATGGAGGCATGCTTTTTCAGTGGATGGACCAGTTTAGATCCAAAATGGCCAATAGAACCAGCTGTAAACCCCCCATGGTTTGATAGTGTAATACTTTTGCTTTCACTTTCAGCATCTGCAGTGGAGCATAAACGATTCTGTTGATTCATGACTCACATCATGGCTTTCATGAATGTATAGCATGTTTTCTTTGCACATTTCAATGATGTTTATGTGATGAGATTGAGGCCATAAAGAGAATTTGAACTTCATCTGTCCTTAGAGATTTCTGGTGTTATGCATTAACCAGACATATAAACTTGTAGTCAGACTTCGGATAGATGTGTAGTCTTTGTGTATCTTGAAAATAGCTGACGTGAGTAACCACTCAGCTCTGTTTACCTCTGCAGAGCTGAGTCACCACAACATTTTGATTGTAAAACTGATCAAAATTTAGTTTAAAAACAAAAAATTAAGCATACTAAAAGTATAGCAAATTATGAGCCATTTTTTTCCTACTTTTTTTTTTGTCAAAGCAGCTGTTAGTAATTACTACATGGAATGACATAGGAGCTTCAAATTGGTACCATAGGTGTGCCTCATAGGAAGATAAGGGGTAGTCGCCAGTATTTTTTTGCTTTACATTAGTCATTCATGTGACTGGGTGCTTTAAGCCAGATTCAGTGTTGTTTTTTTGTTTTTTCTGTGTTGCTTCAGAATGGCGAGGTGGACCCAGCCGTCAAAGCTCTGGAGGCCCGGCAGGATGAGATCATGAGAAAACTCTATGAGCTGAAAGCAGCTGTGGAGGGCTTGGCCAAGACGGTGATGACCCCTGATGCCGATTTGGACCTGACAGTCAGCAGCAGCCTCTCCTCCCAGTGCTCCACAACCTTCAAAAACACCACAGACCTGGACACAGTACTGGGCAAGGTATAAAAAAAAAATTTGTTTGTCGCTACTGGTAACATTTCTTTCAAACTACTCACTGACAGTAATTTTAACTGAATGCTTTACTGTTACTGCCTTTTCTTGCCAGTAGTAGTAATCTCTTATCCATCTTCCTGATCACATCTCCTCTGTCATTCCAGGTTTTTATACTGTTAACCTGCTCAACCTGGCTATAATTGAGTTTACCTTTAAGCCTACCTTAGGGTATAGACTGAATATTAGCTGTATGTGCAGGCTGTAGTGGTGTCATAATAGCAGAGCCTATCTTTATGTGACCAGGATCTCGGTGCTCTCCGTGATATCGTCATAAACGCCAACCCGGTGCAGCCACCCCTGACCTTGCTGGTGCTCCACAGCCTGCTCTGTCAGCACTATCGAGTGCTCTCCACTGTCCACGTCCACTCCTCTGTTGCCAGTGTGCCACCACAGCTTCTGTCCTGCCTCGGACCACGGCACACAGACAGCTACGCCCGCCACATGTTTCAGCTGGGCTTCACCCTCATATGGAAAGATGGTGAGGTCACCTGGGCACTTTTGCACATTAGGCTTGTTCTGAGTGTCAGATTTGAACAGTCACACATGCTTGAGGATGTTTTTCTGGTTTCTTCCAAAGAATCAGTTTAGAAATCCTACTTAGAAGTTCTAGAAAGTCAAGAACCTAAAACAGTAGTAGTCATATGTTCATTGTACATGGCCCTGTGTCCTTGCTCACTTTAATGTGCTGGTGCAAGGCAGTGCTGATACAGTTTAATTTGGATGTAATGTGTTGTGAAAGTATGTGGGTGGCTTATTTCATAGAATTCTAGTTTTTCTAATACTATGAAACCAATTATCATACCATAACCACGTCAGGGTATTTTTAAAACAAACAAAAACAACTGCGATCAGACATAAAGTCTTCTGAGTAGGCGTTCAGCTACTTTATTTTTTAGTGTATAATTAGGAAGCAATGCTTCATTTAGGAGATGCAGATAATGAATTCATTATCAAAAACAAAAACACCTCAGTTTTCTAATGCAGTGAAGTCTGGGAATGCTGCACGCCCATATTGTGACTTACCATCCAAATACTTTGCTGTTTTGTGTATTTGACTCTTAACTTGAACTAGAAAAATTAGAAGCATGTCCTATTAAAAAAAAAATGTACCCATAAATCTATCAGGAAAGTGTTTACTGAGATCAAAGATCAAGTGAGTAGTTGAGTTTTGTTCCCACAAACTCTTTTCATAGAATCTTTTTATACAGCCGCCCCCTCCTGGTCATTAGACAGAATGTGGGTTTATGGCACTTAAGTGTTGGTTTCACTTTTTAGACCCATGCCCTACAAAAGCAGATGTTTTAATCTTTATATTGACACCATTTGTCTAAAAGTTATGACCTCATTTCTCTTCTGCATCCACAGTTCCTAAACCACAGATGAAGTTTAGCATCAAGAACATGTGTCCCATTGAGGGTGAGGCCAACATAGCACGCTTCCTCTTTAAGCTGCTTGCCCCCTATCCCAGTGACCCCGCTGTTGCTACCCTGGTGGACAGCTGGGTGGATACGGCTTTCTTCCAGCTGGCAGAGGGCAGTGTCAAAGAGCGATCCGCTGTCCTGCGGGCCCTAAACTCAACTCTGGGTTCCAACCCCTGGCTATCCGGACCAGAGTTCTCCCTGGCTGATGTCGCCTGCTACTGCTGCGTGCTGCAGAGCGGCTCGGCCTCCTCATCTCCGGCTAACGTCCAGCGCTGGATCAAGTCTTGCGAGAACCTGGGCCACTTCAGCCATGCCAAGCTCCTTCTGAAATGACTTGGGCTGTTCCAGGACCAGACACCAGATGCAAAGTGAGAGAAGGGCATTAGAATAATAAAATATATCCCCGCCTTGTCTGAAACACCTCCTGATGCTTCCTTCCTTGCTCTAGCGTAACACTGAACTGACACAGATGAAGTAGAAGCACTATGGCAGATGGGTAAAGTGACTCAATGGTATTTATTTTTGCCGTGATGCTATAGAGAGATCCTAAAGCTGCATTTTGCGAGGGAGGAAGAATGAGGAGATGGTATGGACAAGGGTTTGGTGATGGGTTCAATCAGTGATACTAACGGAGGTTATTAGACAAACACACACACACTCTACACCTTCCACCCACTTTGTGCCTAACACGACCCTGTTAAAAATGTGTGTGGTGATGGGTATTGCTTGTTGTTTTCAGAAGTAATACTTTGTACCATTCGTGTGTTTTGTTTTTCTGAAATCATTAAAACTTCTACTTTCTACTTCAAAGTTTGTGCCCAGGTTTGATTTGTTGCACTGTTTGATCACTTCAAAAACCATTTCACTCTAAGTAGACAAACGGCTGGCATTTACTGAAGTGCACATCTGTGTCTAACAGGTGGCAGGAGTGACATTAAGTGACAGAAGATAATTTTCTAGCATGTCATTCATCAACCTTATTCAGATGTTTATCATATCCAGTCAAACAGAGGTGCACTGAACCAAAAGGGCGAAAAAAAACACAAGAACTCACTTCTTTGCTACAGGAAGATTCACACCTACTACCAATTTAGAGTCAGCAACTAACCTAAAATGCATGTGTCTGGACTGTGGGATGAAGCTGGCATACCCAGAGAGAACCCCCAAACTCCCAGTATTATGGCCCCTAAACCCTGTATTGATCAGTGCATATTTTGTGTCATCCAACCACATATTAACAAAACAGAAGCTGTGATGGAGCCTTTAGTACATTTACACGCTCTTCCTGGGTTCTCTACAGGTACTCCCAGCTTCCTCCTACAGTCCATAAACAAAGACCCCTGAACTCAGTGCAACTCCAGATACTTCTGTCTCATTTTACTTTGCAGCAGCAAAGAATTGTTGCTTTACTCTTTAATCTACACTCCTCCAGCTTGTTCTTTCTCTACAATCAGTTGTCTAAGCTGTTTTTTCTCCCTATCAGAAGCTGCACTATGGAACAGAATCCCAATTCAGAAGAGAAATAGGTTTTCAGTTTTCAAGTCCGTTTAATCCTCTGTGACTGCTGTAGGCAAACTCACGGAAAATCACTCAGAGAATATATTTAGGAATAATATATCGAAGGGAAAGCAAATCCCAAGGTTTTTCAGGCTCTCGGCGGACTGGTTTTTGCATTTTCAAAAATGTCATGTCTTCAACAGCTCAGGTCCAGACAGAGCCTGTGTTTGTATTCTCTGACAGCCTCCTGTTGGTCTCCAGGCAGCTGTCTGACAAGACGAAAGCTCTTAGCTGACATCCGGTCACATGGCAAAGAATACACTGGGGAAATGTGCACCACTGGAATTTCACCGTTTGCATGCTTTGCATCTTCCTCGCACACAAACACACCCGGACGCGTTTGAAAGTGCAATGAGTGTTTGCCGAACGCGTTTGGTGCTGCATGTAAATAAGGCAGCTGATGTCATTCTGTAACTAATCTAATTACTTGTGGCTTGCAATTGGTTTTTATGGGAGGGGGGGAAAAAGGCGAGGGGGGGTCTGTTCTTGTCGCTTTATATATGATATAAAATACAGACAGGAGATGCATTCTTACTGAACAGCTGTAGAAAAAAAACAAACTGAAAGACAAAAATCACTTCAGTTTAACCCCGTGGCTACATCAAATCACAACAACAGCACAGATAAAGATGCTTTTTGTCAGTCCAAGTGTCACTGTCTATGATTGTCAATCAGATGTTTTCATTAAGCCATTCTGGAGTGGGAGACATATGCTTTGCCAACCAAAACAGGCAGGGGGGGATAAATATTAGAAAGCCCATTCGGGCTAAAGTGCCTGAAATGAGATACTGTTCAGTGTTCTCCTGTGATGACTTCAAAACAATATGGTTTGATTTTGTATCGGTTAAAAGTCTGAGACGGCCATCGGTAACCCATTCACTCGCTGACCAGAGAGCACAGGTTGCTGTTGTATCTCAAAAGCTGAATGCGCTCAAAATAGTCGTCAGTCAGAAAGTTTCTCTGTGACGTCACCAGGTTGCCCTTCTGGCTGAAGAGACGCTGGACGGGGGCCGTGGACGGCAGGGTGGTGTTGTATTTTAGGAAGAGCTGCTTCACTCTTGGGAAGTCCTGCAGGCACTCGAGGCTCTTCCCCGTTCCTTCTACATACTTGCGAATCTCCTCCAACACCCCCCGCTGCTGGATCTGGACGGCCGGTTTCACCGAGCCGTAGCTAAAGAAGTCATCCTCAGATTCAATGGTGGACAGGTTGCGGCTGGTGTTCGCCTCGGTTACGGTGCAGGGATCCATCTGGGACGCCTCCGAGGCCAGCAGGGCGCACATCTCCTCCCTCTCGGAGGCCGCCATCCACCACAAGCGAAACTGAGGAGTTGTCGCGGTCGCAATCTTCGCTTCGGTGCTGCCAAACAGCTCCTGGAACCGCACGTCGATGGCCATTACAATGGCGTTGATGGCATCGCCGAAGTATTTTGCTGCATCCTTCTGCTCATTTAGCTTGTTCTTCAGACTGAGTACGGTTGGGATGACCAGGCCCAGGTAGCATTTCTGCTCCGCCTGGAAAAGTTCGAGTGCAAATGCGAGCGGGTGAAACACAGTCACATATTCCTTCAAGAAGGCCATCTCCTCCGGCTGAAAGCGTGGGACCTCGAGGCGAGCGCAGAGCTCCGTCAGCTCCCGCTCGCTGAGAGAGACAATCTTCTGCACGGCACAGTACTCTACGTTCCAGCGTATAACGGTGGGGACGACGAGCGCCATCTTCCCTATCTCCTCTGCCGCATCCATCCCGACCTGGAGATGGTGGCATTTGCTCCATATGGCAAACACTTTAGCCATGGCACTGTAATGTAGCTGGCACATGGGCCCCTGTGACACAGCCTGCCAGAAGTCATCAGTGACGATCTGCTCCAGGGTGTGTGACGCGCAGCGCTGCACGGTGGGCAGAAACAGCAGCATGTCCTGCTCCGGCTCACCCTCGAGCACGGTGCTCACGTTCTCGTAGAAACCGATGTCGTCGTCACTTTCTTGGCTGTCCAGCGCAAACTCCCTGAAGACACTGATGAAGGGGCTGCCGTTATCTGTGACTGTCGTCTGAACTTTACTCTCAATATTGTAGGCCACGTGGACGTCGTGTATGCGGCCGGCGATGGTGTCGTACGTGATCCTGCCCTGCAGCCGTGCAAAAGCCAGGGCGGCGGATTTCCTCTCCAAAGAATCCATATCGATCCAGTGACAGGTCATCCCAAAGAAGCTCCTGTTGTGGGCTGTCCAGATGTCCGCTGTGGTGCACACATACTGGACGCTGCTGAGCTTAGACATCAACTCTTCCCGCATCTTGGAGAAACCGTGGTCCACCTTAGTAAACAGGGTCACCCTGTCCATGGATTTGAGCCCTTCAGTTAAACCGGCAATCAGCTTCCTGAAGCCAGGCTGCTCCAGCACATAAAATGACTGGCAGTCCTCCACAATGAAGTTGAAGATCAGATCATCGATCTTTGCCTGGGTCAGGCATCTGGAGATGATTTCCGCTTTGAGCTTTTTGAGCTGGCAGTGTCTGCTTTCCTCACCGTTGTATTCCTCTTTTTTCCGTCCTCTCTTGGCATCAGGCCTGGCTTCACAGCCTAAATGTGTTCTCTAGAAGACAAAGAAAGATTTCATGGCAGTTGTTTTTTTTTCTTTAAACAGACTTTCCCAACATTTTATAAACTTTAATTGCACTGAAAAACACTCCTAAGAACACTTCTGCAGAGTAAAGCGACTGTTTGTGTTTTTTTTTCTTTCCAGCGAAGTTGAGCACTACGAGCCTCCAGCGCCTGTAGCATGCAGCTGCAATGTAACGTTATTAATCACGAGGGTGGCTATTCATTCATTGAGTCTTTTAAACATTAACAAACACTGGAACGGGAAGTTGTACCGGGGCTGTTAGGCTGACTGACTTACGTCTAAATGTTTCTTTAGATTTGAAGTGGAGGTTTTTGACGTGGACAGCAGATTAACCCTCGGCAAGCACAGATTACACTGGACGATGATATTTTTCCCTTGATCTGCCTTGTACGTGAAATGGTGTCGATAACGCCAAGTATTAATGGCCGATTTGGTCTCGCCGCTGGTTTCTTGGTGATCCCCATCCATTTCGAATTCTGTCTCTGTTGTTACTGATACCTTGAAATATAATAAAAGTATCGTAATCCGATTTAGTAATCGTGATTACACGTAAAGTAACGATGGCGGTAGAGCAATCCTCATGAAAAAGGGGCAGGCCTTTGTTCAGATGCTTCCCAGAAAACGAAGAAGGAGATGACAACACCGTCAGCTAGCTTCCCCACATGCGCTCTGAGAGCAGCAAAGGCAAAGAATGGGAACACTGGCGGAAGTACGCATGCGCCATACCCAAACGAGTCCCATCAGAGTGTCGTCACTGTCCGCTCCTTGTACGTTTGATTGCGTTGACTGTGGCGCTTTCACCAGCAGTTCCTTTTCCCCTCTGTGTTTTTGCGAGTTGGCGCCACCACCAGGCAGCAGACGTAAGAAACGACAAACGGCGCAATCAATGGAAACATTGTTTCAAAGACCGAATATATTAAATGAGCAAGCAGTTACAGAAAATAACCATGCGAAGAAAATTAATGGGGGAAAAAGAGAAGCTTAGAATAGTTTCCTTTTACAGCCTATCACAAGTTTCACACAGGGGATCTGAAAGGCTAAAACGACAGCAACACAAGCACAACTGTTGGATTGTTTTAGTCTGGACAGCCTTTAAAGTTGTTCACATTCAGCGGGCAGACAGATGTTCGTGCATCATTTAACGCAAAGGTATGAAGTGGCATTCAGCCCGCTTTGTTCTGACTTTTAACTGAGTCCCATTCGTTTCCACAGGAGCTCTCACAACACCGCACTTTCAGTTTTTAGGTGCATATTTCTAAACAGCGGTCAGTTTTTCTTTTCTGTTTTTTTTTTTTTTTATTTGTACATTTTTGTTGTACAGGTTTATACTTTAGTGCCATTCTCTTTCTATTGTATTAGTGTTTTTATCATATTCCTTCAGCAGCTGGAAAGGTGGCCGCCCTCCCTGAGCTTGGTCCTGCTCGAGGTTTCTTCCTGTTAAAAAAACACTCTCTTGCCAAGAAGGGTTGCACGATTCTTGGGGGGGGGGGGCTCTAATACCGCGGGGTCTTACCTAATAGTATAAACCACATTCAGGGGACTATTGTTACTAATTGGCTCTATATAAATTAACTTGAATTGTTAGCTTTACAGTTGGCTGTGGTGTGCAGCTATGTAATGTTAATGTAATATAAAATCTTTAATCCCTGAGAGAACATAGAAAAAATGTATTAAATTTACTGAGAAGCAGGAAACATTACATTTTAAATTAAGGAATGCATCAACTTTCTTTCTGTGTTTTAACGAGGTTATTGAGCACTTTCGTGACATAATAAAATAAAACAACTCATGACACAAATAAATACTCTTCATTTGCGTTATAATACACTCTGCTGGCACACATGGAAATTATATACAACCTGGCCAAACAATCAGACAATATGCTGTTTGTTACGGCTCTCTTTACTGGCGTTTCTGTTATTCTTTCGTTTATCTGAGCATAACAACACAAGCGCCTCTCTGTATAATGCAGCGCAGTCCATTGTCGCCATAAGTCTTTTGAAATGACCACAGAGTTTATTCAGTGCTTTTCCCAAGTTGATTTCATTCATTCATTTAGCAGCATATGGGAACGTAAAGACACACTTGTACCGAGTTTGTGTAATATGAAGAATAAACTATTCTAAACACAATTGTTCATTAAAACAAATGTGAGAGCTTGCCTTACCTGCCTTGATTTCAGCACCATCAAGAGTTGTTTTATTTATTTATGTATTTATTCATTCATTCATTTCCATAAGCCCTAGGCATCTTGCCAGTTCAAGCCATCAGAGCAGCATGCTCCTAAAATGTTTTCCTGCTGATATAAAAAATCTTCCATCTGGAGATGCATTAAGCACGTCTTTCATTCGGTGTTCACTCTGTGGGCTCAGTGGCTTTTTGGGGGCAAATCCAACTAACCAATTTGTCAGGTGCATGACCAAAGTCAGAAGCAGCGGATGGAAAGGTTTATTTAAGGAGGTGTCATAGATTTGGTCAGTCAATACGTACTTTTTTTCAGTTCCAGCTTCCTGCTTTCCTGTGACCGTCTTGGGAAAATCCGATATGACTCCGTGTGATTTAGAATGCTGTGTGCGCACACGCCAAGCATCTAATTGCTTTTTTAATGGTCTGCTCCGCGGGGAATTGGTTGTTTGGCAGTTGCGCACCACAGAGAAGGACCATTGTGTCAAAGCCTGTCATTATTTCTTTCCCACAGGCTCGCGCCTCCACCCTTCCCCTATGACAGCTGACTCTGAGTTTGGTTTGGTAATGTTCATAGATTTTTGAAATCAGAGGAGAGTGTCCAAGTGTCGCAAACAAGGCGCAGATTGTTTAAAAAAAAGAAAAAGTCAAATCAATTTGTTTCACGCGAAAGTGTTCCAATTTTGAGATAGATTTAAATGTCACACAATTTCTCCCTTTACTTATTCAAATGCACATCTCCTCCATTGGTTAGATTTGATGAGGGTGTGGTCTCACTTAAGAGCAGTTGACATAGCCCTCACTGGCAATGGGCTTTAACAAGGATGCGGTCTGTGTAGGAACAGAGAAAAAGTGTTCCGAGGGGGAAAAAAACAAGAATCAGAAGGTTTGAAATGTTTTGAGTTGGTGCAATGTGCTCTCCGGAGCGCTTCCGATCAGCGTGGGGCATAAGGAGTGAGCAGAACCGGTGTTCTCTTCTGTTCACAGCAGCAACCAGTAGATTCTGAGCATCAGGTGAACATTTCATATAGTAGCTGTAGCCTGCTTCTTCTTCTTTTACCCCGGGCTTCTATACACTCCACTTTAACCACAGGGCAGATGGGACGCAGAAAAACAACTATGACCAAAGAATCCGCGCCCTGACGCGCTCCGGTGCGTGCATGCTGGACCGGTGAGTGTGTGGACTAGTATGAAGCGCCATGGCTTGGTGTGACCGCGGGGTTCAAACGCTGTTGGCCACTGTGGGGGCTTTCGCTGCCTTTAGCCTGATGACCATCGCTATCGGCACGGACTACTGGCTCTATTCTCGGGCATACATCTGCAACGGCACTAATGCCACCACAGACGAGACACAGCCACAACCCAAAAGTAAGAAGGGCGATCTCACCCACTCTGGGCTGTGGAGAATCTGCTGTATCGAGGGTAAGCTCTGCTCACTTTGTGGATTTAACTGTGCTCATGTTTGACAAAAACATGCCAGGTTTCTAGTGAAATGTTGTTAAAAATATAGCACATTTTATTCTCCTAGAAACTATTTTTTGGGGGGGTTTTCCGTATGAACCTTTTGCTTCCCAGTGTGTACAATCAGTCTCAGTCTGAGCGCACAAAGGACGCCTTCCCTTTACGCATGCCAAGTGTCTCTTTTTGGAGATGGGCGCACAACGAGAAAGAGATCACACACGCGGAACAACTTTCAGGTGATATAGAATGAGACAGAAAAAACAAATATGCACACATTTACAGATTTGAGGGGCATAAAAACGGGAAAGAAACCGGCGTTGCCCCGCTGTACACGCTCTTCTCGAGCTGTCTGCCAACTGTTACATCTCATTGTTCAAGCGCAGGCCCACACAGTCAACTCGGCTGAATAGTCTGCAAACGAATATGATGCCAAGACGGCGCGTCTGAGCCCATTCACTTTTAAGCTGGCAGGAAATGTGCGCGCTATCAGTCTACTTTCATTCATGTCTTCATTGTATCCGTTGCTGTTGCTTGGCAACATCCCTGAAATTGCTATGGAAACATGCCCGGTGATTTAAAAATAGATGACTCTGAGTTCACGTCATGTCCAAGCAAAAAAAACCAAAAAAACTTATTTGTTGTTATAGAGCATCAGGTAAACAATATGTTTTTCACAAGCTCAACCTTCCCGAATGTGTTTTGAGGGGTTTATTTTTTTCTTCTCCCCTGCTCCCCCTTTTTCTGATTACATGTTCGATAAGGAGGTGCGCTGGCAGTGACGTCTTATTTCGGAGGCAGACAGGCACTCATTCATTGACCAATCTTCCTTCCGACCACCTCTTGACTTCTTGCCTCAGAGAGTGGCTTCAACTGATCGATTTGCTTATGGCACAGACGTCTGTTATGACGCAGTGATTGATAGAAGACAGTTTGAAGCAAAACGAGCAGAAAAATAAATCAAACACAGAAGAATAAATGACAAAGGGAAAAAAAAAGAATCATCAGATGGACAGCCAACAAGAATTCAGTATATTTTGCTTGGAATATGCGAACAAATCTCTCATGAGCTGAATGTAAAGTTGTTGTATCTCCCAGAGAGAGAGAGAGAGGGGGGGGGGGGGGCTACACCTGATCTTAGCGTTCCCCCACCTGCCAAATCCCACTTTAACAACTGTTTATATATATTGGATTTCATTCTATATAGAAGTACAGAATACATCTCCTGGTGTATGTTTTTCTTTTCTTTTCTTGTCTTTTTTTTTTTGAGGACACTTGTATCAGAAAAAAAGAAAACACAGTTCTGTATACAATGCCTGTGCAGCCTATGTAAAATCAGCTGGTGTCAGAATCAGTGCTTTTCCATTTCTGCAGTTTGTTCTGTTGATTATGAGCCTGTTTTGAATCACATTTCCTGGAGCTAATGTCATCAGAGGCCACATATCGGGAAGGATTGAGCTGTCGTCATTGATTTGACTGTTCTGGGCTCACGCTGTGGGTGAAGGTGGACGGCTCGGAGAGGAGAACATCCTCGTTTGTTACGAGTAGATAGTTTCACTTCTGTGCCTCTGCCTAAAACTATAAGCTGGAGGCTCTGTTGTCATGGAGACTCATAAGTGTAGAGGAGAACACAAGCGAGGAAGTCCCCCCACCACCACCACCACTTCTACCACCTTCACCATTACTCCAACCACAAATGTACACACACCCCTCTGGCCATAAAGACAAACAGACTGGGTTATTGACGGGGACGCCTCTGTGTGTATCACAGCTTCTGGAGAAAACATCATCACATTTTGCTGAACAGATTACAGCAACAGCATGTCTTTCTCTCAGTCACATCAAATCTCTGGAACACAGCAGCTGTTAAGCCCCATTTTTTTCCTTCCCAGAATCCAGTGATGAATGTGTTTAACATTTCTGGACACTCTTCTTTCTTTTCTTTTTTTTTACCTCCTCTCTCCTCTCTCTCAGCAGGCCTGAATGACAATTAAGGAGTAGGCAGGAATATATAAAATGAGTCTACTTTATCGGAAGGTCATTATTTCCCTCCTCTGTGGAGTCTTTTGCATTTCACAGCCGCTGTTTTGACTTCTTTTCCCCTTTAATGTTTGTTTTCCCACATGAATATTGTAAGGCCACGGAGTGCACCTCATTTGCAACAGAATCGGCAAGCATCAGAGACTATTGCTTGTGACTCTAGTAAATACAACCAGCTTTTTAAAATGAGAAATAACCTAATGAACAATCCAATTACCAGGTACATATTTGCAGTAAACGTCCCAGCTGGTGGCGGATTGGTGTGAGTCGGGAGGCAGCTGTTTTTCTTGGGGGTCAGTGGGAGCGCTAGTTTAGGTTGTGTGGGGGTCACTTTGCTATTCTTGCCATGCTCTAAGAGTCTGTAATTAAAATGTAACAACTGAGAAGTCGTGAAGGGGCACTAATTAGCCAGCAGGGCCCAACTTCTAACACCAGTCATGCCATGCTCTGTTCCTCAGGTTGATGCGATGTGTTCCTCTGTTTTATAGGTTTAAGTCCTCAGTTCTCCTCATTCTGTTCTGTGTTATTGCACTTAGCTCTTTGTTACTTCGATAGTTTCCACAGATCCACGGTTTATGTCACTGTGAAGGTTCTCAGTCATCCAGGTCATTGTAGTCAAAGGAGCTTGCAAAGAAAAGCGTCTGGACTTCTTTAGTTGCTTTCAATCAACTAAAGAAGTCCAGATGCTTTTCTTTGCAAGCTCCTTTGACCACGGTTTATGTCATTGGGACCAAGAAAAATCTTTTCCATCAGCCTGTGAAATGTGAATATTTGCTTGTTCATCAGTTTAAAAAAGCAGTTTTTTGACTTTAGAAAATTACTGACAGATGCCTTTTCTAAACTTACTTCTGTTATTGAAGATAGTTAGCATCAGATCCACTGATAATGAAATGAATTGTAGTTTTATGGAATAGTGCGCCTTTGCTCATCTCATATTTAGGGTCTAGGGGCTGGTGTCTTCTAGATGAAGCTCATAAAGTGGTGATTTTGAAACCTCTGCAAAAACAGCTGATGAAAAACAGTTGATGATTAATCTAAGTTGATCTCTTCAAACCTTTAAATCCCACACCCTCGTCTTTGTGCTGTACATAACCGCCACTGCAAATTAGCGGACTTAAACATTTTTTTTGGTGCTTTTTAGCCTTTGTTGCGATAGGAACGTAAATAAAAGACAGGAAAGCTGCAAGAAAGAGCAGGGCAAAAATGATCTCAGGGCAGATTTGAACCCAGGCCTCTAGAGCTACAGTACCATCACCTGTTTCCAAGACTGGAGAGGATTGTTAGAAGTGTCATTTTTCTGTGTTGGCAATCACATGTGGGATGGCAATTTATGTTTGGCCCACATCTGCAGTTCTCTTTTGCTTCTCTCACAGCTTGTGTTGACTGACAGTGCTGACTCAGGATGAGTCACAGCCACAGGTCTCCATTATATGGGCCAGATGTCAGGTGGGCATCTGGCCCACAAAACAGTTTCTGTAACCCAAGGAAGGCCATCCTCAAAACTGAGTGTCCAAAGTAGCCCAGATTAAGCCAGAAAAGTGTCTGCACCTTTTCCTCCTGCCTGTGTACTAACCCGAGACTGTCTGCATGGTGTGCCTTCGCGTTTAGTCTGCACATTTTGTTTCTGTAGCACATTTAAAATCCAAGCGTTTTACAATAAAAACAAAAGAGCTTCTAAAACTCGTCTACTCCTCTACTTACATCCACATCATTCATGTAACATAACACAACAATAACGCCTTCAGGTTTCTGAAGGCTTTTCAAAGAAAGGCATATCTTTAGCTTAGATTCAAAGACAGTTACATGTTTATCTGATGTCAAGTTTTATTTTGCTGTTTTTACTGCCTGCACGTTTTTTCAGTGTTTTTATCCTCTGTGTTAAGCACAATAAGTTTACTTATAATAAAAATTGGTATAAATAAAATTCACATTGGAATTGCCACTTCAGAGGCAATCGGAACAGCAAAGACCCTCTTGAAATAATGGCAGGATGGTCAGGAGTGATTGGGAAGCAGACCTTAATGATCTTGAAGGAGTGTGTGGACCCAGTCTAACTACCACATATACAGATGCAAGACTGTTTAAGACTTTTAATAAAAACAGTGATGCTTTATGTTGGATTCTGTTCCTGTGACATTTTGGAATAATTGTCAATGAGCAAGAGATGATTGACCAACTACAGCATACAGTGCTTGGCAGTAGTCCAGTCTAGATGCAACAAAAGCAGCAATTTTAACCTCGTAATTCTTGAAAAGGTGGAAGAGGTGTTTTTTAACTCCCTCTGACGAGATCTAGATTTACTGTTGTGGTCAAACACCTAAAAACCCTTAAAATATAGATGACAAAACTTACTGGCTTACCCTTGTGCAAAGATTTATCCTGTGGTTTGGGATTACACTGGCTCTGCAAGTGATGGAATATATCATGTTGCTGACATAATCAGTCTCATAAAGTGGCGTCTTTCTGTCATTTGCACAGGGCTCTTTAAGTTATTGCTCCTCGCAGCCTCATTCACACACACAGTACCAACAGCACCTCTAATGAGTGAAGCCACATCACACAGTGTATCTGTGCATACACATGAGTAAACTTTGATAAATTGATCAGACACTTATTAAAATGTAGCTCATAAACTATGACTCTGTGTGAGTCACCTGCCTGAAGTTACAGCCACAATGTTATTTGCTTTCAGATCCTGATCAAGTCTCTGGGGATAATTTATCATAAGTAATTAATGAAGTAACCACTGCTGTGCTCCAAGCGTAAAAGCCAGCAACTCTCTCATTTTGGTGAGCAAATGGATTGTGGTGCTGTTGCTGTGCTGCAGGTAGAGTCAGCAGTGAGTTACTCTGTTTCTTAACAGTCAGTCTGCAACAAAGTAAAGACTTTGTAACGTCAAATTTTCGGTGTATATAGATGTAAAACTGTAGAGGGAAAATTCAACATACATGAAAAGCGTTTGGTCATTTTGGAGAAGCCAGTGTGTGCCCGCAGCAAGGAAAGGCACATGTTTTTCACCTATGTGATGTTTATATACTGAAGCTGCTGCCGAAATATAGTTGTTGTTTTTTTTAAGTCTGGGTTGTTTGTCACCTGAAAGGTAATGAAAGGAAAAGATTTCGATCTGAATCGCAAACCAGATACACGCCATGGTAATGATTCAGTTTAACTCAGTTCAATTCAATTCTATTTATATAGTGACAATTTACAACAAGGCGCTTTAACCACAAGTAAGCCAGCAGTCTGAGAGCAGATTGTCAAGATTTATAAATGGCTAGACGTGTTTACTTGGTTTAGGAGAATAGGTGGCTAAGAGAGGCTCCTTAGGTGGGCTGGTTTCCGAGAGAGGTGTGGGCTGAATGGTGAAGAATGGGCAAGCAGGTGGGTCGTGGGCAGGTATTGGGATCCACAGGCAGCTCTTGCGCTCCAGCAAATTCATCACTGTAGTGGATGGAACGATCAGGCAGAGAAGCATTGCTGCAGACGGTCCTTAAAGACAATCCAGATGATGACAGTGAGTTGAAGGTGTGCAACAGCCGGCCAGGAAGAGCCAAGAAAAGCCAAGAACAAAATTAAAATGCGCCAGGCCTGCCCTGAAGCCTAAGACAAAGTGCTATATTGGAGTGATATTGTACTATAAGGTCTTTCAGACAAGCCGGGGCCTGAATATTCAAGACCAACAGTTCAAGATTCTACAGGGATCCAATGAACAGAAGCCAATATGTCTCTCGTTCTAGTCCATGTAATGATATTATACAGACAAGCAACAGTGGAAAGTAACAGAATTCATTTGGAAAAATATCAACCGTATAAAATTCCAAAGAGCACCTGTGCAGATATGTTAAAGCTTTCTCATTTGAATCCACACTCTTACAATGACCTCTCAAGCACCATGTTGAGAATCCATTATACATGTACATTTTTAAATGAGTGGCAGAGCATAACAGGCTTCACAGCAGACTACGTGATAGATCACAGTTTTCTTCCAACAACTTGGAACCCAAGCGGAGCTGTGTTTGAAGAAATTGCAGCCTGGTGACAATTTAATTAACCAACTGTCAGTCATATCAACACTGAATCACTGATGTCTTCGCCAAATTGCTTTTCTCTCATCCTCACTTGGACTGAAAAGAAAGGAGGGGTTTGTTTTATTACACAGAGCTTTTTTCTTCTTTTTCTGTTTTTTTCAACCCTGTCCTGCCATCCCCAGCTCGCAGCGCAATAATCGTACGCGAAATCAGTGCGAGTCGTTTGTGGTATCGTCGCTCACAGTGTTTTGTCTGTTAACGGCTTCATAAAATGGATTCATCCTTCCTTTTTCTGTAAAGCTCAGAGCGCTCTCCCTCATCAGCTGCTCTCCGTCGCAGATCTGAAAGAAGTAAGGATAATAAAGCAGAACAGGTTGCTGCTGAGCCCGTTTGTTGTAAAGAGTGTAAGGTGCATCGCTTAGAGGAGGCTACGCAGCTCCAGCGAAATGCAACATTGATGTCACTTTTGATTGGTTCACACATCAATCTATCCAGAGCCAGCAAGGTGTGAAAACGAGGAAGTGAGGGAACGTGTCGCATGAAGCTTACTGCCATCACCTGCAGTTCTCCTGCAGACACCGGGGTGAGCGAGCGGTGACTTGATGAGACAACGTTATTTGGTGTATTCCACCAAGGCCGCCCTGTCATTTGCTATAGGCTGAGCTGCTCTAATTCAAAACAACGAGAACGTGCATCATGCTGTTGCCAGTGGCACCACAGCTGTGGCAGCTGCTTCCAATGAATGTGTGTAAGTGTGTATGAACACATGTTTTTGTTTTTTGGGGGGTTTTTTGTATAGGCGCGTGCCCATTTGTGTTCACAGCCATGCCCGCTTAAGCACTGACAGATCTTTGAAGGGGGAAGTCTCTTATTTAACGGGTATCATGATATAATGAAAATGTCAAATGCATCCTCGGAGATTGTTTATCTAAATGAGCTTATTAAAAACTTACAGGGGTTGCCATGGAGAAGAGGGAAACGGGATGCTCAGCATGGGGTTTCACAACTCGAATAAGGCCCTGGGAACCCATCATTTCCCCACTAATATGTTGACTGTGTAGGAATAATTCCCAGTTTGTCTCGACCCAGTCATACTGGAAGCATCAACCTGATAAGCACGTTTTTTTTTTAGTTTGTTTTTTTTGTTTTTTAATCACCAACACTCCTGCAGCTGATCTCAGATCTCTGCCCTTAAACGCTCTCTCCCCCTCCTAATTTCTTTCTCCTTTTTAAGGTTGGCTCCTATCTTTACGCCATCCTCCTCGTTCCTCTGCTCGCCTTTGTTGTTTCATTTCCTTGTACCTTCTTCCATTGTTTAATCTCCGCTTCACCCCTCCTCCTCCCACCTGCTCAGTATTCAGACTGTATTTCATTTCATGAAAGGTCCATCTCACAGCCTGCACACACACACACACACACACACACTAAAACCTGACATTGTGTTGATAACTGTCACTCATAAATCATTAACCTTGAGGCATCCACTTATAAAAAGATTTCCAATCAGTACCAACATTGTCCTCTATCTCTTCCAATCTACATATCTCTCTCTCTCTCTCTCTCTCTCTCTCTCTCTCACACAGACACACACACACTTGTTTTGATATCTTAATGAGGACATCTAATTGACATAATGCTTTCCCTAGCCGCTAACCCTAACCCTAACCATCAAAAATAAATGCCTGATCCTAACCCTCAAACTAAACCTAACCATAACCTTATTGTAACAATGACACTAAAAACACATTTTGAGCCTCAAAAATGCCTTCAAACTCGTGTTGACGGGCATTTTGTCCCCAAGTGACTGTTGGTCCCCACAAATATATCAACTTGACAATTTTCTGTCCTCACAAAGATGTCTAAACATCTAAACGCACACACACACAGAGGTAAACAGAGGCGTCAGACTGGACTGGCTATTAGTAACATTTTAGGTTCACAGTGAAAGGTTTGTTTTTGCAAGCTGCGTATAAAAAGTGTAAAATCACTTGGATGCAGAAGCAGAAAAAGACACAGCCAATCATGCAAACAGAAATGCGCGTGTAAAATCTGCAACAAGCCTTGCCGCTCCAGCACGATCCGGTATTTACACAGCAATTAACAGTACAGCTCAGGTGCCTGTTTTTTTGCTGTTTAACCACATGAGCCAGATGTGTGTGCGTGTTTCTTTTTTTTCACAAGGCACAAAGTCTCACGTTGCTGCTTAAAATAGTCCAAAAACCCTTT
Source organism: Perissodus microlepis (assembly GCF_051167445.1). Lineage (NCBI taxonomy): Eukaryota > Metazoa > Chordata > Actinopteri > Cichliformes > Cichlidae > Perissodus > Perissodus microlepis. The sequence continues at coordinate 16,823,957 of NC_140464.1, forward strand.
TTTTTCCATCAGTGACTATACACAGAAACTTGTGCTCCATTTCCACAGACTGATTTGACACTAATTAATTTGATGTCCCTTATAAAGCAGCAGACCTAGTTAATGGAAGCGAGCGTGCCCTTAAAAGCTGAGCGACAGAGAAAGGTGGTTCGGTGGCTCACCCTCAGGCACCTGGGAAATGGAGTTGACAGGTATCTGTCTGTGTGCTGTTAATGGGAAGGTTGGTGTTCGTGCAGCGGGTCAGGTCCCATCTCTTTTGTCTGTTAGACCGGGCGGAGATGAAAGGGGGAATATATTTTCGACATGGGTAGAAGTCTTTATGCTTACAGAGGCAGGCAAAGCTTAACTGAGCCTCAGCTAATGAACCATTCACAGACCCCTTTTTCCCTAAACATCAGTTGTCCAATGATGGTGAGGCAACTAGCAAAGCTATGTCAGGCTTTCATCGTCCTCACAAGCCAAAGTAGGGGGCAGGTCCTTCAATATGAGAGATAAATGACTTTAATACGTTTAAAGAGCCTCTTTAGCCTCTAAAAGCACAAACCCAAAAGAGAAAGGAAAATATTTAATAATGTCCTCATGTGTTAGAACATAGGTTTAATAGAGTTTGAGGACTATTAGCATATTATTAACAAAACACAATACTTTAACATGAGTCACATATACAATAAGAGGTGTCCGATTTTTACATTTTCCCTATCGTTTAGCAACATGCTACGTGGCAGGGATTATGGCCAATATCTCTGCACACAATCACAAACAAGCACACATGAACATGCAACACTGTTTATGTAAATATATGCAAATTAGAGCCCAGTGCAGCCCATCTCTAATACTTTGGCTGTTCCTCCTAGAATAAGTGTGTTCATATGGTTAATGAATAGTCAAAGAGCTCACTGCATTACCACTACTGCACAGAGCACATCCATTAACCCCACCCCTAACCCCTTTTTCTCTTCACAAGGTGTTGTTTATACTCGCGCTCAATTACAGCTCAGGGCCTCTCTGAGCTTTAACCTCTCCCTCTTTCCTCTTTCTTTCATTCGCTCACCTTGGCGTTAAAAGCTTCCTGCACAGTCTATTGTTGTGTTGTTTAAATAGACTTCTTGTTCTGGCATTCAACCATTCACCTGAGCTGGATTTGGACACGCACCACAAGCCATCAAATCCCTACGGGCATTGCAATCTTAATCACACAGCTATATAGTCCTGCCGCTTTTTCTTCTTCAAATGCGTGTGCACTGAACTGTGATTTCAACTTTGCAGAATTCACGGTCTACTCAGCGAGCTCTTAACAATAGTTTTGGTCAAAGGTCAAAGTCTTAACAATGGAATCTGGGAAAACGTGTAGCCTTTGCATGCTGCATGTACAGATCCAAGTAAATGTTTCCAGCCTAACACTGAAAGAAGAGAAAAGGTAAAGGAATAAAGAGCTTATTATGAAAGAGGGGAAGGCTTTTTAACATCATGAACACACAAACATTTGCCTGATAGTTGACCAAATGAATCCCAGTGGAAGCCATGCTGTGTTTCACTTTTACCTTGAAGAAGAAGCACTATTAAACATGAAAAATAGTCTGAGGTCATCTGAGAAGTGTCTTCTCACTCCATCTTCTTTTATCTAGGTCCACTAAAGCATCTTATCTCTGCAGACTTAGCAAAGACACTCTGTATTTATACATCAGATGAAGATTTTTAATAAGCTAGGGAGATACAAATTAATTTAATTCACTTCATTTCACTTTTATTTATATTGCACCAAATCACAACAACAGTAGCCTCAAGGCTTTTTATATCTTAAAGGCCCCACAATAATACAGGCTCATGGAGGGTCAGCTATCTGCTGTGACCTACTGGGGGTAGAGTAGGGAAAGAGGACAAAGGACACACTGTAGAGAGTCAGAGGTTAATTAATAAAGGTAATTGCAAAGGGGAATATAAACCCATAAAGAGTAAAAAGAGGTGAGTAAAGAAGTCCACCAGTCCTATGGCTATACCAGAGAGATGCCTGAAAGCTGAAGGCACCTTTGGAACCACGAGTAAACCAGCAGTCTGAGACCAACATGCTCTATCGGGGTAATACTATATCATGAGGTCTTCACAATAACCTGGGGCGTGATTATTTAAGACCGTGTGTGAGAAAAAAGATTTTAAATTCTATTATTGAATTCAAAGGAGCCAATAAAGAGAAGACCCCAAAATTAAAAAAGAATGTGCTAAGAGGCTTCAACTGGGAGTGAGCTAAGTGGGCAGATTTTAGTCAGTGATGTCCATCTTTTCATTGACAACATCCGTCTATGGATATCCAGACAGCTGAACACAAATAACCATAAACATATTCATCAAAGGGTCAGACAGTGAGAGAGTGTGTGGGATAGATCAAGTGCTGCAGGTAATGTGTGAATGTCGTTTGTAGTGTAAAAACTTTGAGTTGTCAGTAAGACTAGAAGCATTTTTACCAGTGTTTCCAGGACCACATTTTGCATAAGCAGCACACACACACTAACACACAGCTCACAGCTCACAGACCCACAAGGTCAAACCACACTGACCTGTGTCTATGCCACAGTGACAAAGACACATTGCCACTGCTGGTGGAAAAAAAAAAGTTGCCCACAGGGAGGAAGCATCAGCCGCTATCACGCAACGATTCCACCCACGAAATGATTACATAGGTTGTTTGTTCTTTCTGTCTGAAATGACTCACATAAACACTACTGATCTGGCATATATAGCAACAAAAATCTGCATTAAGTGGCAGGTGAAGTGGTGGTGGAAGAAACACGCCTAACTTCCCACTGGGGAAGCTCGACTCTTGTCCAGAACATCTTTAAGTTTCGCTTTCTGTCAAAATGGCTTCCTTAGGGTTGCGAGTAGATTATCGCCCGTTTTTCAACACACTGTTTTCACAGCAACCATTTTGGCATGAAGTACTAGGTAAACACAGGTGCTACTAATTACATTAATGTAGTTTGATCCTGTCCTTAATTAATGTGAACAGCAGCACCTGTGTTTGTAGATTTTAATTGGAAAGGGATGCTTTGAAAAAGGTCACTGTTTAAACATGTTAAACAGCACCATGCTCCTATGAGTTGTACGTTGTTACGGGGGGAAGGTGGAGGGGATTAACAAAAATAGGAAAGAAACCACCCTAAATGTTTAAATCAAATGCAGCCTTGATGTGTACAGCGGGCTAGTGAGGCTCATTCTTGTGCTTTTCGCCCTGCAGGCATTAATCAAGGCAGCTGTTACAGAATCAACCATTTCCCTGATGACAACGACTATGACACAGACAGTTCGGAGTATCTGCTACGTAAGTGTTCCCGACTTGTACATTTCGTCTGGTACCGGTAAACCTGTGTTACTCCTAAAAGGAAAAACAGGAAGTCCTCTGACATTCAGCATCTTGTCATTTGATTGTGAAAGCAGACAGATAACTCACTTATCTATGTAGAGTCAGAAAGATATACGAGACAGTGAGGTTTCACACATTTCAAAGCTTAAAGTCATTAAAGCATTATTAAACCCTATTATATGTTTACAAGCAATTTTTTGGCTGTATCTATTGGATAGCCTTCATCTTTATTCTACTCATTAACTGATGTCTTAGATTTTACATTTCAGTTGCAAAATCACTGTTACAATGAGTCTAAACCAGAGTTTTCCTTGTTTTTCTTTGAAAAACTGGCTTAAACATGACTTGTGATTAGTCTGCTACACAATGAATATTCTGTCACTGGAGACCCATCACTTAAAGCTGATTCAGAATCTGCCTAATATGCAAGAACAAAGGAGACTTGTCAAGTCCAAACTCAGTCCATTACCCAGTCTAAATAAAAGGAGGGCTTAATAAAGGACTTTACAGTTGAATAAGCTCATTCATCTTTGGAAACCTGTAAAATGGCACAGTGATTCATTTTAGGGTTGGTGATAGTCAGCGAGAGCGCTTGTTGCAACCCACAGCTGATTAGCAAAGCTTTGTCACAACAAAGCCCCAAAGCATGACTAATAATGGAGCTTTAAAAACAGATCAAAGAAGAGGTTGAAAAGAAGTGGTACTGGACTCGAAAGGTTAATAAAAAAAATAAAAATTATAATATATTTGATAATTTATGAAACTTGGTTGTTACATTAATTCATACAGTCTTGAAATAAACTGCATTTTTAAAGCCGTTTACAGTGACTCCTTCATCCACTGCAGGTGTAGTTCGCGCCTCCAGTGTGTTCCCCATCCTCAGTACCATCCTGTTGATGCTCGGCGGGCTGTGTGTTGGGGTGGGCCGAGTCTACAACAAGACAAACAATGTGCACCTAAGCGCTGGCATTCTCTTCGTAGCTGCAGGTGAGCTGGAGGAAACATGCGCTGTCATCCATGTTTACAGTCAACTCCAGTCTTGCATGCTGGTTTTACAAATGGAGGGAAGTAACTTGTACTTTGTCAGAGGTGCAATCATGATGATGAGCTTTATTTGCCACTAAAAAAAAGGCACCATATCCATTCTTCACATATCTTACAATACCATGCAAAAGTCTTGCGCGGCCCCTGATTTATTTATATTAGAAAAATGGGAACCAGGTTCAGAGAATTAGTGAGACATATGCAGACATAGATGGAAATACTGCAAATAAGGCAAAAATAGGGTTTGTACAATTTAAATGAGCTTGAAAGTCAATATTTGGTATGACCACCTTCATTTTTAACACAGCCTGAGCCACAGCAGTCTCTTAGGAAAGCTTACTTGGCATTTCTTTAAGTAGTCTTCAGGAATAGTTCTCCAGGCTTCTTGAAGGACATTCAAAGCTCTTCTTTGGATGTTGACTGCTTTTTGTTCTGATCTCCTTCAACATGATCCAACACTGCTTCAATAATGTTGAGCTCCAGGCTCTGGGGAGGCCAATCCATGACTGATAGATTTCCAGGGATCAATGTCATGCTGAAAAATGAAGAGGTTGCCAACGTTTTCCATATGATATTATTATATGTTGGATCAAAATCAAAAAAAGGGAACAAATCTACCTAAGGGTATCAATACAGGAACTTGAACATGAATCTGAGGCAGTTTTCTATTTTCCAAATTCCATAAATTACCCAAAATACCCTGACAGAGTGTTTTTTAAATATCTGTAGGCACTTGATATTGGATCTCTCTCCTGACCTCCTCCGCACATATCGATGAGGATTTGAACTAAAAATTTAAAATTTATCACTCAATAAGACCTCCAGTTCTTGTGTAATTTGGCATACCTCAGCCTTTTCTGCCTGTTTCCCCAGCCATCCTTCCACTGAGACCATTTCTGATGAGTTTTCAGTAGATGGATCAATTGAAGAGTCAAATCCATCTCTCAGGTCCTGTTTCAAGTCTTACCTGGATTTTTTCCCCCCAATTACTTAAGGACATGACTTTCAGATACTGTTTATCTGCACTGTAAAAAAAATTGTAATATAAAAGTATTTTACTGTGTATTTTACAGTTTTGTACTGTTTTTCTAGAATATCATTAAATTTACATAAATAGACTGTGATTTTACATTTCAAATGTAAATTAATGTAAAATCAGTGTAAATGTAAGAAAACACAATTTTCTTGTTTTTTAAATGTATTTGTCTGTACATATGTTAATTTAGATCGTGGCTCAAGAGTTGGCAGTTCGCCTTGTAATCAGAAGGTTGCCGGTTCGAGCCCTGGCTCGGACAGTCTCGGTCGTTGTGTCCTTGGGCAAGACTAGGGATGGGTATCGTTTAAGTTTTATCCGATACCAGTGCAAAACCGGTACTTTTGAAACGGTGCCGGTGCTTAAATGGTGCTCAAACCGGTGCTTAAAGAATGGAGAACACAAAATTGGTCCAAAAACCTCTCATGTTCAGCTGTTTTTTTGTAAAAAAATAACAATGTTAGCCTTTTCTGCAGCTATGGGGCATATATGGTATCACTCTTGGCTGGAAGCAGTGCTTAAACAATGGAAAAAACACAAACTTTGTCCAAAAACCTCTCATGTTTAGCTGTTTTCCACTTTTTCTTTGGTCATTTTAGCCTTTTTGGCCAGGGTGAAGGGAGTATCTGCCATCAAACAAGAAGACAGCCGCATGTAACTACGACTGTGTTTGCTAGTTCACCTTACATGCATTAATGTAATAACGTGGTTGGACTACTCAACGTAAATTACACACGAACAACATTAAGCTACTGACCCAGAGAAGAACGGCTGCTGCTGCCATCATCATCCGTCATCATTTCTGCTACACTGGCAGGGCTAGGGGCCAGGACTCTACTCTTCGGGTTTTTGGGGGATGTTGCTAACTCCGGGTCCGATAACAGGCAACCCACCTGCAGTAGATGTGCACGGTGTGAGGTCTCGCAGCAAGCTATCAAATACGGCGCATTTTTCGGCTTTTAAAAAAAACGCTATGCGTCGCCAGGTGTTTCATCAGATTCGAGGTGTTACCTCCTTTGACAGTATCACAGTATCACCTTAAAGCACTTGTTGCAGGCTGCTGAGTTTGCATATTTTGCTGTGAAGTACAGCCAGACTTTTGACCGCTTCGCCTTGGGCGTTTTTAATCTGTAGCTCTGCTCTAAAAGAACGTACGTACCTGGACCCGCCTACTATCCTCGGAAACGTAAAATGATTGGCTAGAATCTAAAGTGTATCACAGCTCAGGGAAAAAAAAGCACCGAAATAAAGCACCGAAATGTGCGCTGCTTTTTGCCATCATGGCACCGGATACCGGTACCCATCCCTAGGCAAGACACTTCACCTACCACCTACTGGTGATGGCCAGAGGGGAATTGTAAAGTGCTTTGAGGGTCTCAAAAAGCGCTATATGAATGCAATCCATTATTATTTAAACCAACTGTATATTTCTGTACATTTAAGAATTATTATTGATATTGCCGCATTCGTTGACCTTGTTTATAGGTAATTTCATTGTTTAATCACATTAAAATGTTCCTAATTTAATGTTTAACAGCACTTGAAAAAGGCAAAATCCCATGTAAAATTAGGGCAACAAACTGTATTGTCATTACTGAAAATAACCGTATTTTCATGAGAAAGTTATTTTCTGTTATTTTATTATTATTATTTTGGCGCCCCAGCTGCTGGAATATTACTGTTTTTTAGGATTTTTTTTTTTTACGGTGTGCTGTAGATAGCTTCTTAGGACTTCCACTTCTTCTTTTGTCCTCTGCTTGTGCAAGTTGCCCTTTCAAGGACACACTGTGCAGTTATCTAGGAATAATCTAGTTGGTACAATACTACGATTTACTTTTGTTGAACTCTGCTATTTTTGTAGATTCTGCTAAAGAGGGAAGTAATTATAGGTTTTGTTTGTGACAGTAACAAAGAGGCTAATGATTCAATTCAAAATTGTTTCTTTGCTGTTGCCTGTTATGTGTAGATGCAATAATGGTTAATCCCCTGAGCTAGGTGCCCTTTTTATGCTTCAGTGAGTCATAGGTTAGTGTTAAGTGGCTTAACAAAGAAAAGTAATCCAGTGAAAATAGTCAGATACAAAGACTGGACTGAAAAAACAGCAAACGCTCCCATACAAAAAATAAAAAATAAATTTTTTTTTTAAAGACCTTCAGAAAGCCTGGAGAACAGTTGTTAAAGACCACTTTAAGATATTACAAGCAAGTTTGGAAGCAACATAAATAAGGTGGTGGCTCAAGATTCTCTGTACTGTAAGAATCAGAGTGTACACATTTAGAACCTCGGTTGTGACGAGAGCCTGTAAACGCTGGTTGTTGAAGTTTCTCGTGTTACTGAGCCTCACCTTTCATCTCTTTCTTGTTTATCAGGTCTGAGCAACATCATTGGCATTATCGTCTACATCTCAAGCAATGCAGGAGATCCCAGTGACAAACGTGATGATGACAAGAAGTACACTTACTCCTACGGCTGGTCCTTCTACTTTGGCGCCCTCTCCTTCATTGTAGCCGAAACTGTGGCCGTCCTCGCCATCAACATCTACATCGAGAAAAACAAGGAAGTTCGCTGGAAGGCGCGGCGTGAGTTTATCCGTTCACTCTCCTCCTCTTCTCCGTACTCAAGGATTCCGAGCTTTCGCTACCGCCGGAGGACGTCGCACGCCAGCTCTCATTCTACGGAGGCTTCCCGGGAGAACTCGCCCATTGTCGGTCTGAAGGGGGCGGCATCTTCCAGTGGGGCCCTGGATGAGTTGTCCATGTACGCCCTGGCAAGAGACAGCGTGACAGAGAACACGTACAGCCCTGAACATGAGGCTGCTGCTGAGTTCCTCCAGGTCCATAACTGTTTCCCCAATGATTTAAAGGATGGGGTGAATCGCAGGACCACACCAGTGTGAGCAGTATTTTGTGTAGCTCAAAGTTTACCAGATGAAGGACAGAAAAAGAAATGAATGAATGACAAAGCGTTGGGCTAACCTGCAAGAGACTGAGCACTTGTGACAACCTGGCATTTCACAGAGAGAGTGTCCACTTTGAAAAGGACCAAAGAAAGACTGGAGGACGCTTTATCATCTGCTTTTAGAGAATATTAAAGCAGAATACAGTTAATATTGTATGTGCTGTAGCCAGTCCAACATTAGCATTATCTTTCAACTGTGCCAAAATTCTTATATGAGCAGTGTGTCAATCGCAAATGATATTTGAGTAATGGTGATTGTGCTTCATGGGTAAACCTGAGAGGGAAGAGATGTGCCATTCAGCAGTATTCTGCCCACAAATTAAATACCAAGGTGCTAACTGATATGTGCTCTTCACCATAAAGGTGTTCCCTTTGTGTGTGCGCGTGGGTGAAGTTTCTCTTCATTGCTTTCTGACAGACAGGAGCTGTGAGCCATGGTTAACATTTTGGAAACAAAGATCTTTTCTTTTATGTCTGATCCTGTAGTTTTGTTGCATAAACCTAATCAAACAATGAGTGAAAACTGGAAAAAAAAGGTATAAGTAAAAAGAGTTCTTTCCCTAAAGATTTCTACCACTGCTTATAAGCGTGGCTCTTTTTCAAACTTTGCATTGTGCCCTCATACTTAGTTCTGCTCTATACTTTAATTGTGGGTTTGAATGAGAAAGTTTATGTACTGTGTCTTTATGAAACAACTCAGTTGTAATGTATACAGTGTTTAATATTTGAGTAGTAGATTGTGCAAGTTAGAAAGGTAGCAAGGGTTTTGCCTCCCTTGCCGTCTCCTCCTTTTTTCTTTCCTTATTCTTCTCTGACATTTGTCTGTGGAGCAAAATGTCCTTTTCTTTGTCACTGAAGCACCTCTTTTCAATGGTCCTTTTTTTGCCTACTTCCATATCTGCCTGCGATCCTTCCATCACACCCCCTGATGGAGGCTACATTGTGTATGTGCCTGTCACAAAAGAAGAGAAGCTGACAAAAAAGGGCTGCCCAGAACTGTGAAAACAGCACAGGTCAGGACTTCCTTTAGCTCTGAATGGAGTCTCGACATCCAGGAGGATCGGAGCCAGGCGGCAAATGTGTGTCTGTCTGTCTGTCACAAAGCCTGGCAGTCCATCTGCTAGCCCCCCACCTACCCACCCAACCCGGCTTCTATGTCAAACAGAGGCCCCAGACAGAAGCAGAGGGAGCTGAGTGGGTCCCTGGAAGATTTGGCTATAATAACAAGATATGTGTGTTTCATCTTGCAAGTCCTTCACTGCTCTTTCTTTTAGTTTCTCAGGAAATACAGTGCAGTGTTGGCAGGTTGAACGCTTTTGAGGTCCTTGAAGAAATGGACTGTTGATAAAGATAAACCTGATGAAAAAGACAAAATGCTGTTACGGCATTAATTTAAAGCTGTGAGCGTTTGCTTGAACTTGATCTCAGAGCCAGGTTTCTTTGGGAGTCGGCTCACTCAACCACAGAATAGTATTTGATTGTATTTAGTGCGCCTGATATTCCTTTAGAGATATCACTTCACATATCCAGCTGAGCACATGTTATATGAAGCCATCAGTATGATTTGTTCTGAGTGTAAATCTTTCACTTTTATATTACAGTGTGGGGAAAATATGTTTGTAATGTAAAGCTGCAAAGTTGTGTATATATAAGCACAGAGGAAAAAAGCTGAATGTGCAGAGACATGAACAGAGATTCAAAGCATTATTTTACAGAACAACAATAATGCCTTGATAAATCTGGCAGTGGTTATATGTTTCAATTGACCTTTTTATATTCAGATAAACACACGCTGTTTTTGCTGTGAATCTATTACGTATTCTGTTTTGTACGGTGAAGTGCAGTAAGTCTGTTTAGGAAGAGAAACTATATTTTCTATTCCATGTGTATGAAGCAGCTGTACCTTACTGTATGTGCTTATGTTGATTTATGGCTTACTATGAATATAAGCACATTCTTTTTCTTCATCAAGAAAATTAACTGTAAACATTTGAGAATGGATTTTCTGGAGGGAAGAGAGTCGGATGAGCTGTTTTGTTTAAATAGGCAGAGAAGAAAAAGTACATTTCCATGTTCAAACAACCAAACCGGCCACAATATCATCACTATTGTAAGGATATTTTCAGTGCCTTTGTTCGACGTATAATCTATTGTAAAACCTGCTTTTAATGTTCCAATCAAAAAGCATTTTTATTTAATCTGAATTTACACTGTTTTTGTCTCTGCCACTTTTTAGGTACTACCCCAAACATCACGTGTACAGATAAATAAACAAAATCAGGGTTAAACTGTGTGTTCAGCTGTGATTTTTAACTATCGTGTTCATAGTGGCATTACTAACATGCTAATGGTACTGTTGGTATCATATCATCATATCATCTTTAACAGGTTGGCGGTGACGTTATAAATCACAATCAACCTAAAAAAAAATGTTAACAGGTCTTTATGTAGTCCCATGAAAAATTAAGCACATCCAATGAGTTTATAGCTTGTAGAAGCTATAACTGGTTACACTTTATAATAACTACACACTATTAATCATTAGTAAAGTACTAGTTAATACTTTTAAATAATGAATTAAGTATTAAGTAATGCTTAACCATTCCTCAACAGTGTGTTATTATTATGAACTGCTGCCTAGTAACCTGGCATAATCATGATTTTTATCAGCCCCTCACATCACTGTGGAGGAGTTTTGACCCACTTATCTTGTGTTGCATCAGTTCATTGAGGTTTGGGGCATTTGCATATGCACAGCTCTCTCTATCCCACCATCATTTTACTCAAGTTGAGGTCCTGACTTTGACTGGGCCTTGCAAATTTTTTTTTCTTTTCTGCTGTGCTTGTCGTCATTGTCCTGTTACATGGCCAAGTTTCAGCCAAGATTTAGCTGTTGGACAGCTGGCCTCACAGCTGACTCTAGCATAGTTTGGTATGCAGAGGAGATCATAGTCCACTCAAGGTGCCCCGGTCCTGTGGCTGTAAAACAAGCCCAAATCATCATCCCTCCACCAGCGTGCCTGACAGTTATGATGTGTTTGTGCTGATATGCTGTGTTTGATTTTCACCAAACATAGCACTGTGCTTCTCCACTTTTGGCCTCATGGTTTTGTGGTTTGGAAAGTTAAGCTATGCTACCGTCTTCTTTTAAGAAAGAAGAGGCATTCTCCTGCAACCCTCCCAAACTGACTTTTTTTACTGACTTGATTGTCATGAACTTTAACATTCAAGGTGTTAACGCTGGCCTGAAGACTCTGAGATAAAGCTCTTGGGTTTGTTGCAGTTTCTCTGAACTTTGCATGGTCTGACCTTGGGGCAAATTTGCTGAGACATCCACTCCTGGGAAGATTGTAGCATTGTGTTAATGCACACCTGAATGCTTCAGAGCAGCAAACTGTCAAAACTTCAGCTTTTATAGTGGTTCTCTCTATAAAAGCTGAGGATCAGTGAATCAAGTGCATTTTAGGGTGGCTATAGTTCAGGAGGTAGAGTTGGTCATCTACTATTTGCAAGTTAATTTCATGCCTTTGTTTTTTAAATAGGGACAATGTTCTGTCAGAGATTTCTGTTGAGGTTTCTTTGAGTGCCACCTGTCTGTGTTCCCATTTAAGACGTTTACACAGAGATTTAGTCTCCATGAGTTTACTTAACAAGCACGATTCTTGCTTATTTGTCATGTGGCCGCTGATGATCTCATTTTTAGAATTTGCATCAGAGACTTGCGACATGTTAGCAGACAGCTTTAATTGCACTGCTTGCTGCAGTTACACTGCCTTCTCTTCCTTCTCGTTGATTAGTCATCCTGACGTTGAACCTGTTGATTTTGTGATAATAAACATTCACAATTTAGCAAAAAAGGGGGGGGGTGAAACAGCAGCAAACAAAATCAAAACATTACCAGATTTTTAAAGGACAACTGCATCATTGCTATGCTGGCAAGTAAAGCAAATTTATCAGCTATTTACAGCCACACGCAATCCTCTTCATGCAGCTTGTTTTTCAATGAAAGTTCAATGGTTCATTCAGATGTTTGTCTGACCTTCTCAGAGTCCTAAATGCCTCTTCTATTCAGCTGCATGAGACTGAATCACTGTCATCTTGAATAAACTATGAGCCACTTCAGCCTTGGAGGCTCCACATTGTTTGACAAAGAAATAAATCAGCAGGAATCACACTGATGGCAGAGCTCTTAGATCAAAATGTTGAAACGCTGCTGCACTCTCACTCACAGCGATACCACCTGGACAAATGAAGCAATTTTTAAGAATATATATATCAAGAGTCACCCAGCTGATTCAGTCTGTGAGCAAAGGAGATGAATTGGTGATGCTAAATAAAGCTGCCCATATTTTCTTCCTCATTTCCAAAGGGCTATGTATTTTGTCAAATGTGTTGTAGCTGTTATTACTGCACAATATACCATATATGGAATATCTGCATCACGTGTGCTAGTGGATACACAGTGAGTGTATACTCCACATTTAGCTTCGCATCCAAAATTAAAACTGCATTACTCATTTATAGGTGTAATTACACTGGTGTTGGTTCATTTTAATCTAATTAGGGGAATTGTCTTCAGATGTTAATATCTGATGTTGCTGTACAGCAGCTAAACCAACCCTTTGTAATTTCAGTCTAATTTCATTGTTCTTCAACCCATGCTCACAATTAACTCACAATTCACCATCCCAAATCACCTTAGCTAAACCTTGTCCCATAAATCGATGGTCAAAGCTTTTGCTAGAACAAGACAAAAACGTGAGGGTGGTGCCACCGAGGCGAACGTGCGTTGTATCCAATCCCATCGTTTTATAGAAGAATATTAACATGACCTTCATAGAAATGGCCTTGGGGCATGGGTAATCTAATTTAGCTTGAGTAATGTTGCCTGTCATTAGGAAATGAATACAGTTGGGTCCCTCTGAAGGCTGTGCAATCTAGTCTGGTATGGGTAAAATTAGCCACCAATTAAGGTTGTTTTTCATCCCGGAATAAAAACTCTAACAAGGAAGCTGGCTGCCATAATTGAAGTTAATCACTGCTGAGCTCAGACGTGGCAGTCCTGATTTCAGGAGAGGTGCTTTTGTACGTTTCGTTACTGTCATTGTACATTTCCAGCACTGACGGCTCACATGTGATACTCCCGGTAATGCTGATAACAATCCATCGAGTGGCACTCACAAGTGAGTCAGAGCTGCCTTCTTGCCAGATGCTGTCATCTCTTTTCAGTGTCTCTCCCCGCCGGTCGACTGGCATGGGGTGATCCCTCCAGTATGACACGGCTGTTGCTTAGAGACTGTGCCGCTGTGAGGTGTTTGGTCTCTCCACAGTCACCGGGGGGATCGTGAGCAAATGAAGCAGGTCAGAGGGCCACGCTGCAAGACAGGAAGCACCAAAAGACACTATTATTACACAGTTAGAGACAAGTGGCTGCTCTCACAGACTTGACGAGCGACTGGCCCTTTGGGAGAAAAAGCAGTTTTCGCTGCAGGTGAGATGCGACAATGAACACAACTGTTTTTCATCTCCTCTCGCCCCCCACAGTGGGTGTTCTTTATTTAAGACAGATAGGAGATGATTTATCTTTTATGATCAATTTCTAGGTTGAGTTAGTTACTGATGGCTACAAAACACTCTGATCCTCACACATTAAATTCATTTCTAAGAAGATGAGATATCAGACTTGCGTGCCAGCATTATATCCTTCATCCTCTCAAGCGACTTTCCCCTGACTTTTTCTTTTTTGTGTGCTCTTGGTTTAATGTTTTGCCTTTTAGTGGTTTAATAGCGCAGAGCTGTGAGAGTGTTGCAGGACAGAAAATGGGCCAGAGTCCTGTCTAATGTGGGTCACAGTGGTTTATTAAAAGCATGTCCATTTACTCAAGCCTTTCATAGGAAAATGGTTGATTGTGCCTTTGAAGTGCATCAGGCTTTACCAGATTTTTTTCCCATCTTCCAACAGTGTCATATTTTGTTTTTTGGTTACACCTCTAAAAGCATTTTGTATAAAATCAGATTTGGGGTATGATGAAAACACTTCTGTGTGCAGCTTTCCAAAGACACCTGTAGGATTTCAGTCTTTACACACACACACACACACACACACACACACACACACACACACACACACACACACACACACACACACACACACACACACACACACACACACACACACACGTGTTAAATAACACTCTTCTGTCAGTCGAATAAACCCCAAATTTTAGAGGCTTCTTTTGTGTTTTTCTGTATCTGGATCAGCTGCTGGCATCAGGTGGGACCCTTGGGTCAAACCTTGACTTCTGATTGGTTAAATAAGTAGATCAGCTTATTCAGAAGACAACTAATAGAGGACATCTTTGCCTCGGAAGTCCCCTGGCACAGAGAGCCTGAGACAATTGAGCTGGAAATGGATTGGACTGAATAAGAATATGACAGAGTGATGGGAGAGTGAATGTTCTGGATAAATGATGGATTGATCTGTATTTGGCATATCAGTGAAATATTGAAAAGCACTGTCAACATTTGCTGGAGATTTTTTACTGTATCATCTTTGATGTTGCAGTCAAACTGCAAAAGTACAGATGATCAACAGACTGTAGCAAAACTTAAACTGAAAGCATCTGATCTTAACCCACTTGGTGGGTAGTGTTTAGTGTACAGGTGTCAGCTCTATCAGGTACATCGTCTACTTATATTTGAATGGCCTCAGCTCACTAAAGGCGACAAGGGAGGGAGAGGAAGAGAGGAGCGAGGTAGAAACTAGGGCACTGTTATCTGGCCCCTTTTTACCAACCACCAGGCAGAAAGCAGAGAATGAGAAAGAAAGAGCCTTGGAGAGAAGGAGAGAGGAGAGGACACCAGCAGTGAAGTGAAGCTTTAGTCAGGACGTGGGAACCTCCAGAGTCAACATCTGACACCAAGGACCTGAAGAAAAACAGCACAAAGACAACCTTGACTGACTCGCACACTCGCAGGGACGTGCAAACCTGCGTCATTGGCTCGGAAAAGACCACAAACATGTTCGAGGAGCAGGCGACCAAGGTCAAAATCACATCCGTGGTGATCGTCGTCGGCATGTCAGCAATGCTGGCGGCGGTGGTGACTGACCACTGGGCTGTGCTCAGCCCCCGGGTGGAGAAACTCAACGCCACCTGCGAGGCGGCCCACTTTGGCCTCTGGAGGCTCTGCAAGAAGAGCATCTTCATCGTGGAAGAGGACCCTCAGGGCAAAGGCTGCGGGCCAATCAGCTTACCTGGAGGTAAGTTGAGGTCAAGGTGATCTTCATGTCTTATTTATCTTTAATTTAATCTGATTTGTGGATTTGTTGTGTGGTAGCTGATGGAAAGCTTTCCTGGCTTGAGTTTCCAGGAGTTATAGTGAGAAGATGAAAACTTTGTGACATGTGGATTGGAATTGGTGAATAATAATTAGAGCTTTATAAATCCATGTAATTGAATAGACAAAATACCAAGAAAAAAAAAATTTATTCCTCCTAAAACTATTTTTAGGAGGAACTGGAAACAAACCTTTTCCCATTCTCTAAAAGTGTGAGGCTCAAGTGTCAGTGTGAGCGTGCAGCAGTGCTGGTCAGCTTTTTTTTTTCCATCTGTGCAGCTGTCCCTTTCTCTATTTTCTCCTTTCACACGCATACAATGCCACATGCCAGCACATATGTTGGCACGTGCTGGCATGTGTGCATGCATTCACACAAACACACACACACGGACATGTGCTTGGACTGAATGTTTAACAGCTCTATGACCAGCTTCCCAGCGAACCATTATTATCTTCCTCAGAGGAAGTCACTGAACAGACTGCCAATTAAGCAGATTCCAACGGCTGAAGTCAAGTTCGCAACGGAAGTGTGAATGGAGTTTTTATTTTAATTTTTGCCGTACTTCACAGTTAACACGACTTTGTTGAATTTGTTCCGTTCGGGCTCTTCAACCTTCAGAGTACAAAGACAAATAAAACTCAGTTTACCTCACAGCCTTTTCCTCTAATTTCCCTGCTGTTTCTCAGAAAACAGCAGAGTCTTACATCATTTGTCAAAATACCGTCTGACTCTTTCTATATTAAAATGAAAGCTCGGATGCTTTTTAACTGATACCTCTTTTGTCTTGTCTGACTCATAGTGTCAAAACAGATTTGCAACTGGCTTTGATCAAAATAGACATATAACTGTCTAGAGAGCCATTTTTAAGGATTTTTTTCTGATGCGGCTGATAAACAGCGTTTTGAAGGATGCTTAAATTCACTCAGCTGTGGAAAGAACTCCATTAATTGCAAGCTATTAAAAAAAAAGAAAGCAAAAGTACAAGAGAGCCAAAGATGGTGCAAAATCTGTCAAAAAGTCAGGTAATTTTCAAAGTCATTTTAGAAGTCCTTTTGGATACTTGCGTAACATTTCATACTGTAACTCTGAAAATAAGTCAAAAACACAAGTCAAGCTTTTATTTAAGACTCTTTTTCCACCAAAAAAAAAGTCTTTAATTAGAAACTCTCTCTGAACAGAGCCAGCCCTGGGGGTAAAGAGTGTCTCTCCCTGGCCCCTGGCTGTGTGTGCGTGCCTTGCAGCTTAACTGAAAGATTTCGCTCTGACTCTGTCGTTGACTTTGCCTCCGGCTTCAGCACCTCAGGATCAGCGCAGGCCTTAATGAAGTGTGGCTTCCCGCTCCAGCTCATGAGTTAGAGTACACCTGGGAGACTCAGGAGGAATGAAGAAGACTTGGGGGGAAGACAACAGACGATTGCTTGGGCGTGTAAAGGCAGGAATGCCTATGTGGAGAGAGCGAGACTGGGTGCTCTTTTAGAGAGTCTGAAGATGGAGGAGAGAGATGGGACTTTCTGTCAGGAAAGATGATGCTGCACCTTATTTTACTGCATGTATCTCATGCGAATTGAGGTGGAGGCAAAAGGCAGGTGGAAAAGAAGTGTGACAGCTACCTGTCATAAAAATCTGAACACCTTGCAAAATTAGTCACAGATACATTTTTGTTTATTAAGACCTTTGCTGGGGATTTGTTTTCCTCGTGGACAAGTGAGTCACCTGTGGAATGCATGAAGGGCAGCATGTAGTATGACAAATGATCCAGTCACAACCATCAGGGCCTGACAGAAGCACTAAAACAGTGTCGGAATATTTGTGCGAAATCTCAAGTGCTTCTCTGGCGCCACACCAAGAGTTCAGCTTAGCCTTAAGTTTGTTTCCATTTCTCCGGGTCTGCAGCGAGAAACCAAAAAAATATACCAGCTGTTTTGTCAGACACCCCTTGGCTACATTCCCACAACCACCATGATGCTTTCACATCTGGGTAATGAGAGAAAATGAGTCATTCTCTTATATCAGCTGAAAAGATCTAGAGATTTTGGTGTGTGGTTGCTCTAGCATTTTACTCCCACGCCAGGCTGAATAGTTTTGGTTACACAAGCCCATCTCTTCTCATTTGTGACCCTGCTGCTCTCTGTAGGCATGGCGGTGCTTCTCTAGTTCTAGCTTCCTTTTATGCACTGTAATCCAAAGACGACGCAGGGCAAGACGCTGATTGGTCAGCCTATTTTGTGCTTTGTGTCACTGAACATCCTTACCAGGCTGATTGACCCGCTCCAGTGCCCAGGAAAAGGTGTCAAAACGCATCCTCTGAGATGCTTTTCTCCACTTCCATCCACCAGGTCAGTCTGCCAGGTCTGCGCAGTTTGACATGAGGCGAGAGAGGACTGCGGAAGAAACGGCCGTTCTCTGCTTTCAGAGGTCTTCTTGTTTCTTGATGGAGTGCTACGAGGCTGAGCGGTGAGGGTTTAGGTAGAGCGCACATTGTATGTGCCTGAAATACTCGAGTGTCTTTCTTTACATAAGTCGGCTTTTGTTTGAATTTAAAAAGCCAGGCAACAAAACCGTGCAACTAGGTCTGCCTTGAAAAGTAAATTTGACTGTTCTAATTGATTGCAGACAGCAGCTAAAATCCAATTAGTGTGGCCAGCCATGCAGTTCTAATTAATTACTTTGATAGTTTAGGATTTATTAGTCCAGGCGACAAATATGACACCAAAATATGTGGAGTATGTACAAGCATGCCAGATTCTGAAGGCAAGCAAAAGCAAGCAGAGGGGCTGACTGGCTAACACCTGTGTTACCTTATCTGCTTCTAAATTTAATGTGTCAAGCATAAAAAGAAGGAAAAAAACAGGCTGCTCATGAGTGCACTATAACAGATTACATCCTTGATGAAGAGTATACCCAAGCAAGCAGCAGTTATTGGACTTAATAACACAGATTTGCATTTTCCCCAAACAGAGGGGGAGTCAGTCGTCATGAGGAGCGTACACAAACCCCTTTTTTCATATAGACACAATTACACAGCTTCTGCGAAAGGGGTTGCGTAACAGCGGCAGCAAAGCAGTGAACCCAAATGACTTTTGAAATTAGCTTCCCACAAATGACGCATGACAGCTTGAGTGCTGTAAAAACCAAACAAACCCTTTATGGATCGCATCATGCAGCTCGGCTGGGAAATCAAGAGCGCAAATGGTGCTTTTGTGCGCACGTATGTGTTCCTTCACATATGTGCTCAGAGAAGCGAGGGAGAAGAGTTCATTATCAATGATGCTTTACTGCTTCCAAGAGGTCAACCATCATGGTGTTTTTTTTGGAGCTCCAAAAAACAGCTTCAAGTATAAAAGCTTGCCTCTGACACAGTGCCTTTCAAATGCCCTCGATTCATAGACACAGTAGCACCAACATCACCTTGAGCCACCCTTTTCTCTTTCTTTCCAACCACGCTCTAAGCACAGAGCCCAAAACTGCGGAGGTGTGTCGCTGGAATTTGGTATTCAGAAAACAACTCACAGCTTCAAAATTTCAGATGAATCATTCCACGATATGTAAATTAGAAATATATAAAAAGAAATTACAGAGCTCAGGGCTAGTGTCGCTTGCAGGATGAGCAGAGGACTAAGAAACTTTACTGTTTTAAATTTCATAATAAAGGTCAGGACACACACAGGAGACATGAGGGTAGTGAGGACTCTCCTGTGCTGTTTTGTCCCAGATACTGGTGCTCAGGCGGAATAGCCATTCAAATACCACCATGATACATCCCATTCACATTGACCCAGAACTACCCCGTCACTCTGTTTAGCTAGAAAACCAGAACAGTTTCCTAATTACCTAATATTATGTTTTCTTTGACAATCCTGCAGCAAATTCCGTACAATCTTCTAGATTATTATGTTTAAAAACAGAAGTAATTCTGTTTAACTGTAGTGCAAAAACCACAGGAATGCTTAACTGGAGGAAGACTGAAAGGAAGAGCTAAGGTGGAAGAGAGAAACGGGCATAGTGACAGGTAGAGCGGGGAGGATGAAGAGTAAGGAATGGGTAAATTGGAAGCTGAACATCAAAGATAGAAGGTGGCAGCAGCAGAGTTTAATGGAAAGAGGTGAAACTAAAATGACAGGCGATAGCTCGTCCTAATCACTCTCCCCTGGAACTAAATCTCCACATTACCCTGACTGCAAGGTCGATGATACGCACCCAGATGTTCTCTTCTTCTGTGAATGCTCACTGTTTAGATTAACCATCGTGCTTGATTTGGTTTTTTTTTTAACCATTTGTGGGCAGCGTGCTTTTGCTAAAATTCAAAATGTTAATGTTTGTGCTGGATTGCAATCATACTAACAACAGGGTAACCGTAACTTGGCAACAGAAGTTACAATTTTTTGGCACGCACAAAGCAGCAGTGCGGTTAAATTGTTTTGATGAATCACGTATGCATATCTCCATGATGCCGGCGGCTTTTGACACCTCAGATAGAAAATGTGTTGAGCTGCCCGCCCTGTCTTCTGTCTGTTTTCAGCAATGAGGAAAAGAGAGATTTATTCTCTGGACTTTTCATCTTCTAACACTTTGAGTTTTTCTAGTTATGTGGTATGATCTTTTTTTTTTCTTCCAATGAATCAGCAAATCACATAATGTAACAAAAATGATTATGTGGAGACTGGCATGCTACTTTTGCGACAACAAAAAAAAAAAAATCTGAGGCTCTGATTTAACTTTGAAGACTTAGTTTGTTAACCATCAACCTGTATTTTTCCAGATTTATTGCACATACATCTGTATATTATTTTTAAAATACATAAATCCCACTTATAGTTGTGTGCTACAGTGTGTTTCATAAACTTTCACTCCCCAAGGGTTACTGGAATTAGATCAAATTTTAATTGAAAGTGTCGTAACATTGTGCGTAGCTACAGCTCCATGCTGCAACATTAACAATGAGGCTCTATTATTTCCATGCTTTCCACAGAGGTCATCAGCTTGTTAGAATGGAGACTGAGCACTGTTAAATCCTGCCCACACTGGAGGGAAAAACAATACATTGCTCTTTAATGACTTTGTATTGTCACCATTTGTGTTCCATCTAGATTGTTAAGCTATTTCTCCAAGCTGTCTTGCTCATGTAAAAGCAGCATCGTGACTATATACTTTACAGTCTATAGGGTTTGCAGAATCTGGCCCAAAGCAGAGAAAGTATCCAGTGTTCTCAAGTCTATTATGTTGAAATGGAGTGGCTGTGTCATTATGACCATTTCACAATAAACAAAATGTCAGTTTAATGCATTAGATGAATGTACACAGCTAGGTGTGATCAAGCATCCACTAAACTTTGCTTTTGAACCAGGTTCAACCTGACTCGCTGTGTTTGTATGATGAGATGTTTTAGATCTCTAATCAACACTTAATTATTGGAAGTATCTGTCTGAATTCAAGTCTGTAACAGCCTGAAAACACAACACAGGCTATAAAAATGTCTGCGAATGTCTGGTGCTCAGGGGGCAGCAGTTGGACAATATTCAACTGTTTTGTTTTTTTGACGAGCAGCTAGTGACAGCTAATAGAAGAAAACAGACTGAAATCAAAGACTTACTTAAAAGTGCAGCATATTTCAGGGGATAAATCACTGTTATCCACATAAACCGCAAACACAGACGGGGAAGCTTCAGAGGATTAGCAACAATCATTTTTTATGACTTTCAACATTGAAACTCTCAATCAGGATAAAACAATTAAAGAGCAGTTTTGTCTTTTGGAGCTTCTTTGCATAATTCTAAGGGTCTTTTATTTGTCTTATCTTTGTGTGGAAGGCAGATAATGGTCTTCAGAGAGACAGGAGAAAATCTCACAGCCACACACAAACACATATTAAGTCAGATTAGATTAGCCTCAGAGGTAAAGACGCTTAATGAGAGATGACCGATAAAAATAATTTATTGTGTATTATATAATATATTGTTTTAATAATATCTGTATAATGTCTGTGCTGCACTTTGACCTTGGCCCCACCTCCAGCCTCACACACACACCCATGCATACGCTCACACGTACGAGCACAGTCCCCTTGATATGCTTTTACATGTGCAAATAGCATTCAGGCTAGCCAAGACCTGCAGCAGCCTGTTGCTAGGTTACCTCTTTAGTGATTCTTTCTCATCCCGAGTAACAAACAGCGCCACTGTTGCCTGGTACACACACGTAGTACATGCACACACACACGCAGACATATAGGCAGACACCAGCACACAAACATTGTCCATCTCTGTGTAGACAGAGAAAGCACCTGTCTGCTTTATGGGTTTAATCTCAGCGAGAAGGGAACGAAGGGACACTCGCTTGGCCTTTAAGGTCCACTCCACCTCTCGCTCTCAGCCAAGCTGCCTTCAGAGGCAACAAATAGATAAATGTGTGGGGAATGACTGCACCCAGGAATCATTTTTCTACAGCTATGAGGTTATTTTGAAGATTGTGGTCAAAGGAGCAGAGTTTGTGCAAGCAAAGTGCAGAGATGCATCATTCCCTTGTAGAAATCGGTGTGAACTCATTTCAGAGGAATACAGCCAACAGGGGAGACAGTGAAGGATTTAAGTATAAACTTTATTCTAAGATGATGGCAAGCCACAGAACACTGCTATGACGTGGAGGGGGTGTTGAGCATACTGGGATCATAAAGCCAAAGAGGAACTTCAGCCATTATCATTGTTGATTTTTTAAGTGTTGTGAGTATTAAGGACGCCACAGAACCGTGCAGCAGAGAATATTTGACGCCGACCTTTTTGTAGTGGTCACCATCAAACGACATGGATGGCCGTTTCTTATTTATACATTAAGTTTGTTTGTTTGTTTGTTTTAGAATTGTTTTGATATGTCCTTAATCGACCACTTAGCATTCATTTGCAGAACGCTAGCATTTTACAGTCTAAATTAGCTTACCTGTAAAAGAAAGAAGCAAACTTGGGACTACTTTCTTTTTATTTAATTTCAGACATAAATTCATCAGCCACCTTATAAGGTATCCCTGGTACTAGGTTGGACCTCGTTTTGACTTCATTGCTGCCTTAATTCTTCATGCCATAGATTCAATGAGGTCCTGGAAACAGATTTTGTCCGTATTGACATTATTGCATCACACAGTTGTTGCAGATTTGTCTGCAGCACATCCATGATCCAAATCTCCTGTTCTACCACATCCCAAAGATGCACAATTGGACTGAAATCTGGTGACTGTGGAGTCATTGTCATGTTCAGGAAATCAGTTTGAGATGATGTGAGTTTTGTGCCATGATTCAATATCCTCCTGGAAGCAGCCATTAAAAGGTGGGTACACTGTGGTCATAAATGGGTGGACACCCGTATGGAAAAGAAAAAACTTATAAAAGACTTGCATCAGATGTGGCCTACTTCATATAGTGAATCATATAAGGCTTATATGATTCACTATATGAATCATTACTTTCATATATTGTTTTAGTAAGTATCCAAAACATACAAGTTTCATTTATATAATTTTTCAAGGGATCTTATATCTGTTTTCACTCTTGAATGCTTTTCATACAAGTTTCACACAAGACAGATACAAACTTTATAAGATTTATATATATATATATCTTTTCCATATGGGCATGGTCAGCAAGAATACTCAGGTGGGCTGTGGTGTTTAAATAATGCTAAGTTGGTACTAAGGGACCGAAGGTGCGGCAAGAAATTAATCAGAAACTGAATTCTTTATTAATCCGGAAGGAAATTATGTGGTCACAGCTGCTCCAAGACAGTAAGAACAGTAACTGACAAGTTAAAGTACCAGCTCTTACTTTCTTTCTCTTTCCACCACTTCACTACACCACCAGCAGCAGTTTGAAACTTTGAACTAAGGCAGGAAGGCTCCATGCTTTCATGGTGTTTATGTCAGATTCTGACTTGACCATTTGAATTTTGGGGGAGAAACCGAGACTCATCGGACCAGACAAAGTTTTTCCAATCTTCTATTCTCCAGTTTTGATGAACCCATATAAATTGTCTACTGTAGTCTATTTTTGTGTCATGGCTCAATGTGTTGTGTGGTCAGAGTGCTCTTCTGCATACCTTGTTTGTAACAAGTTTCTTTGACCTCTGGCATCGATGAGACATTTTCACCCAGGGCACTGGATATATTCTCTTTTTTGGACATTCTCTGCAAATCATAGAAATGGTTGTGTGAGAAAATGCCAGTAGACCAGCCCATCTGTTCCTTCGATTTCCTTTTTTTTTCCTATTCAGTTTGAGCTTTAGTATGTTTTCTTGACAATATGTACATGCCTAAAAGCCTAACAGCATTTTATTTGCAATATATATCAGATTCTCCACTCACCCTGTGGGCGATCTTAATCCTTCAAACGCGGGTCCTTTACCAGAGGCATGAGAGTTTAAGGGTCCTGCACAGCATCTTTGCTGTTCCTAGGACTGTGCTCTACTGGACAGAGATCTCAGATGTCGTTTGTGGGATCTGATGGAACCACTCACCCTTGGCACTTGGTACTTCTCAGACTTTACATCTTCCTTTTTTCTGATGTTGCTATGATTCGTTATAGCTACATCTGTCACTATGACCTTCTTCCTCTGCTTGTCGACTACTACTATGCCCACTTGATTAGCCATCATCAGCTTGATCATCTGTATCTGGATCCATCTGCATCTAGAAGTCCCACATGATCTTCATTCTCAACCTCCCCGTGGGCTGCCACTTTACATAAAGCCACACACAGAGTTTAGATGTTTAGATGTTCATTGTCACAACAGTATTACAAAAAGAAACATTTGTTCATGCAAATCTACAAGATTTCCAGATGATAAAACTAACAAGACTGTTTTTGCGGTACTGTGTGCTCACAATAGTCTTATGCACCATTTAATGTAGTGTATCAGTCATAACTGTAAAATGTCAGTCAGTAATGTTACCTTGCTACCAGATCTACGTAGGTGGAAGCTGTTCAGCTTTGTCAGTGTGATCAATCGGCGGCTCTGGTGTGGACTGGAGTCGTTAGAGCATCCCACAGACTGTACTGTGAAAATTTCCATGCTTCACAGTAAAGGGACATAAAGATTTAAGTCCAGAATACTGCTCGTTAGAAGTAATAAATCAAGAACATTGTATATGAACACAATACACAGATTTATATTAACAATAATTAACTTCCAAAAAAGTTACAAGTTACAGTATAGTATGATTATCAGGTGTTTCATGCGTGTGAAATTAGTTCTAGATACACAAGGCATGAGTTTCATAAAGTCTATTGATAGAATAATAGCTGATAAATAAGGTAGTTTAAATCACAGCATGGACAAAAACTAGGTTTAGGTTAGTAGAAATGCAACAAACCACAATCCCTGTTTAGTTTGTCATAGCTTTGTATATGTATGTGTGTGTGTGCGCGCGCGCGTGTGTGTGGGTTGAAAGCAATTTTCATGCTCAAAATGTGGTTTTAGTGTCAGGGTTACAATTAGGTTATAGTTAGGTTTAGGCATTCATTTTGGAAAGCATTATGTCAATGGGATGTCCCCACGAGGATAGCAAACTAGACGTGTGTGTGTGTGTGCGTGTGCGTGTGCGTGTGTAATTAATTCATATGGTTTTCTAACAGACTACAAGGATTCAGTCTGCACTATTGTCTCACCCTCCTGTTTCATCTCCCTCTTTCTTTCTCTCTCACCTCTTTTCCCCATCCTTTCTTACTCTGCAGCAAAAAACTGCTCCTACTTCAAACACTTTACGTCGGGGGAGGAAGCTGAAGTTTTTGAAGTCAAGACCCAGAAAGGTGGGTGTTTCCTCAAAGCCACACAGGCTACTTACTATACAACAGCATCCAACTCTGAAAAAAAAAGTATAACAGGCAGAAAGCTGTGGTTTGCCTTTTGATTTTCCATATAATAAGATAAAGCTTTAACATAAATACAGTGCACACCATTTCTCTCAGAAATCAGATGAGAAATGAATCTTCTACAGCCTCAGATTTGATCTTTTTATCCCTTTTGTGTTTTCAAAGTAAATGTGATTCAGTGAAAAAGCTACTCTCTTCTTATGATGACAAGCTGATGCTTTTAACTTCAGGTAGAGAGAAAGACACTGCACACAGACATAAAGATATACGTTTAGAGAACACTGCTTTAGATAAATGTTATAGGTACACTCCACAGGTACAGTATATGTATATATGCACTACACAGTATACACTATATATTCTTAATTTTTTAATTCAGGTGCTTTAGGTCCCATCTCCATAGGTGTATGAAATCAAGCATCTATCCATGAAGTCAGCCTTTACAAACATCTATTAAAAAATGGGTCACTCTAAAAAGCATATTGAATTTCTCTCTTTCTAGATTTTCCATCACCAACTGAGTGCTGTGTTATATGGAAGTGTTTAGCCACAAATAGGCAAACCAGGGTTGCCATGGTGTGTATAAGTCACCGTTACTCTGCTGACTCAAAGACTGCAGAGTCACAAACCTCCTGCAGCCTTAACACTGGCAAAACTGTCTTTCAGGAGCTTCGTAGCAGGGGTTTGAATGGCTGAGCAGCTCCTGTAGGTGTAATTTGTAGCTTGCCAAGTACGTTTGTCCATATAATGTAAAGACCAGGGCAGGACATTTACAGTACCCTGTAAACACTAATGAAATTTGCTAATATCAAGAATATTTTAAAAAATAGATGAATGGGAAATGGGAAAAACAAGAATTCATAGTTTTATCTTGTAGTAGAATAATACAAGATAAATATACTTTCATATGATAATAATATGTGCAGAAATACATGAAAAAATATATGTAAAATATTTATGGCTATAGTTACTGCTTTATGTGTGGATTTTTATTGTGTATTGAGCCGTGTTTGCCTTCTACAGATTCATGCTTTATTATGGTGCTTATATGACTCCATGTATATAATATGTTTCATACAAGTATGGCTGGAAACATCACTTACAACACTGTGACCAAAAAAATGCAATAAACAATATATATGATTTTTTTTAAAGTCTAAAAATAAATTATAACAGAAAACTTTACGTAGAATAAAATACAAGAAACAACATGAAATTCAGACTGTCTGAAAACACCTGCTCAGCAGGGAGGCACAAACACGTAACTGTGTCTGAAACGTACAAACACTGGGATGCATTCACATACCTTCATACACAGACAGACAAAAGTCCTGAAAAACAACATGCACTGGAAAGACGGAGTGTAAGGTTGTTTTACACTCAGTGTTATTCCCCAGCCGGAGTGCTGAAATGGAATAGGACGCTCCAAGGATCATTTGAGTCACAGCTGGAGTGTTACAGAGAAGAGAAGAATAGATTATCTTTATCTGTAAAACAGACAAAAAGGAAGAGGGCGGGAAGAGAGCGACAAGTTCTAATCATCTTGTTATAAGCCTTCAGCATCTTATCTGTCATGCAAGCGGCATTATTGCCAGTTTGGATAAATGGCTGTTGTTTTAAAAGTGGGGCTAATTTAAAGGCTAATTATCTGTGACATAACTCGGCTGAGCGCAGTACTGAAACAATTATTATGTAAACGATACTGTAATCCTTCCCTTCTGTTCCTACCCACTGTCTTGGTTTTTAATCACCTCCACTTTCTCTTCTTTTTCTTCCCCTGCTCTCAAAGACGACCGTGTTTACTGTATTTTTCCCTCTCTTCATTTCCCCTTTTCGTTCATCTTCTTCTTACTAATTTCTACTAATTTTTTTCTTCTCTTTCTGCAGAGTACAATATCTCAGCAGCAGCCATTGCCATCTTCAGTCTGTTCTTCATGATCCTGGGCACCCTGTGTGTAATCTTCTCCTTTGGGAAAGGGCGGGACTATCTGCTCCG
The DNA here is from genome assembly GCF_051167445.1 of Perissodus microlepis. Classification (NCBI taxonomy): domain Eukaryota; kingdom Metazoa; phylum Chordata; class Actinopteri; order Cichliformes; family Cichlidae; genus Perissodus; species Perissodus microlepis. The sequence continues at coordinate 16,851,533 of NC_140464.1, forward strand.
GCCTGCTGGGATGTTTTTTGCCTTTGCAGGTCAGCTATTACAGATGATTTTGCCTTGTATTTACAGCTCAATATGAGCTGTGTCATTGTCATCGTGTTGCACACCCTCTTCACTGGTGATAAATGTTACTTATGCAGAGTTAATAAAATTGTTTCATGTTTGTGAGAGACAGAGAGAGAGAGGTGTCAAATGCCGATAGAGTTGATGTTTCTCTGAGGTGACAATTTCAAATATCTAAGTGTTAAATTACCTATGATTGGTGTGAGCGCCGATCTGTTCCAAACTTAAAATAAAACTGACAATCTTCTAGTATAAACGAGAAACTGTGACAGCGTTTGACTGAACCGTCTTGACAACACAAATGGCATGAATGCAAATGAAGCATCTGCTTTTTCTGAAGCCGATTATAACCAGTTCTCTCTTTCTGGCACGCAGGCCTTTGCATCATCATCTCTGTCGAAGTAATGCGCCAGTCTGTGAAGCGCATGATCGCCAGTGATGAGACCATCTGGATTGAATACTACTACTCCTGGTCATTTACCTGCGCCTGTGCGTCCTTTACGCTGCTCATCCTCAGTGGAGTCGCCCTGCTCCTCATCTCCATGCCTCACATGCCACGTAACCCCTGGGAGACATGCATGGACGCTGAGCCTGACACCTTAGATTAGCCACAGGTGATGTAACAGCTTTATCTTTAAAAAAAAGAGAAAACACACACACTCTCTCACACACAAACAACTGTAACTATAACCAACTTTGCTCTGAAAGGAGATGTTTTCTCTTTCTGTTATTATTGCGATCAATTTTCCAAAGCATTAAAAGATTTTCTGCATCATTTCTCATGATCACATCCATTGGTTTCATTCAGTGTTTACCAAAATATTAACACAAAATATCAACACGTTGTAGAACAATTGGGACCAAGAACTGTTTAAAAGTAGGTAAGTTATATCTGAGATCTGACACTGATTTGCCAAGACTCATCTTTATTCTGTATTTCTAAAAGCTCCTATTACTTTTTTCTTAAAATTCATATTTTCAAGTAACTATGACTTATGTTACAGTACCAGATCAGCAATGAAAGAAGTAAATATCGTTGTGACAATAAATAAATCAATGATTGGCAAAAGCTGGGTGACATCTGAAGAGTGGATTCCTTCAAACAGTCCCAGGCTTTTTTTTTTCGTCATTTTTGTCTGTATGTCAACCAGTAAATCATTCCTGAAATGTTACTGCATTAAAGGAAATTAAGTCTGAAGTTTTTCTGCTTAGCATATATCTGGCTAGTGCCGACATGTCAGCATCTTTCACACAAACTACAGGCAGTTTGGTCTTACTGACCAAAGCAATTGTAAGGAGGATTTTGGTGCAACACTGTATAGTTCTGTGTGACCAATTTACCCTAGTGACAGCCAGAAACCTCGAGCAACAATTCACCAATCAGTCAGGCACCAGTGGTTGCTAGGCCATCACCAGCTGGTCTCAAGGCCTGTGTGACTGGGTCTTCAGGGGTCACTGTCAAGAGCCTATATAATGCCAGGTTTTAATGAGGTGTAAATATAATAGATCAGCAGTTTGATTTTTTAATACTGGATATTGGATCCAACAAGTGGATGGCTATAACTGAGGAATGAATCAGTCTAAAGTATTATGGTATGCTTTGTACAAATGTGGAAGAAGTAACACATTAAAAAAAACAAAAAAACATCTGGGATGCTCTTTATGTCCTGTGTAGACAGATTCTTTTTCATTTGTACATCACATTTAGTTGTTTGTGACACATTAGCCTGTAAAGAAGTCCAAACTGCTGGGCAGTTACATATACATTCATAATGTATCGGTGATTTATCTGACACCAGTACTGTCCAACTGCAGTAAATCTAGTCCTTGTTAAAGTAAGATCATTTTCAAATGCATTATTATACTGAAATTCGACAAATAAATCAGAAAAAGAAAGACTGACTTTTTTTTTTCTCTTTTAAGAAAGACTGAACTAAATCTGTTCCCCGCTACAACAGATAGGAAGAGTGAGCTTACACGCTATAATAAGTTGTAATGGTCGGCAGCCTTTTCATTCCTCCAACTTTCTACAATCGATCTATGCCATTGATCATCGTGAGAGAGACACCGCATCCCGGATACTCCCTCGTTGACATAAGTCATTGATTTTTGAGTCACTGTTCAAGATCCCTGGTGATTTAGGTCTAGCAGCTCTGATCCATACTGTTGTCAATAATATCTGCTGAACCTCTGGCCTGTGCTTTGTATGTTAGAAATGTTCTGTTGTTAGTCGAGACCCAGAAAAAAGTAGTTAAAACACTGCAAACATCAATTTTAAGAACATCGCTGATTATTTATATATAACAGCAATATCTTACTCGATATATAAAGAATTTGGGTGGTGGTCCCAATATTTAGTTTCAGGTATGTAAGCTAAACAGTTATCCTAGAATAAAATGCTGGACTGATCTTCTAAACTTGAAAACTAGTGACACACTATAAGAACAATGTGGTTTCTTTTCTTCAGTTGTCTGCATGAGTGATGGGCAAGGTGTCTGTGCAGTCACATTATGGGAACCAGCAGAACACAGCAAGATCAAAACTATACAGTGTTCAATGAATGCTGTATAATTTATTGAATGAACTGGGGGATCAGGTCTGCAACCAATCGCACTCAGTTACTTTAGTGCATCAAGACGGTGATAAAATGGCAATAAGCTGGAGTCAATCTGTTATCAGTTTGCAGCTGAATAGGTTCAAGTTGGCAGTTACATCTGTTTGTGATAATATGGCAATCACAAATGTGTTACCGTATGCTGCAAACCTGTTGTTTATGTACACAGAAATTCATATTAACTACTTACATTCAGAATTCATCCAGAACCTCGTAGATATGAACGAGACATTCACAAATAGTGACATATAGTGACATAGTTGCTGCTGGACAGCAATCTACCAGCAGCATGACATACGCCCTCGGCAACTTCACGTTTATATAAGAGTATAACCAGAATAAAACCAGTTGGCAACCAGCTGAGTCGTGTCCCCTGTTGACTGAAATGTTTGGGCAATCTGTCTGTGTTTATGAATTAGAAGGCAATTATTTGCACTCAGTCCAAGTTAGACCGCAGTTACTTGGAGACCAGTTTCCTCCCACCAGGTAGCCTGTGCAATCATCCTGAAAGTGGTCACGGAAAGTGGTCACCAAGAGGTTTAGGGTGTTGCACGTTCAACCTCTGAGCAACCAGCAGGTCATCACAGCTACTTGCAATCTTGGTCTCCAAATAAAACCCCCCAAAAAAGATAAAAATCTGTGCAATCACCAGGCAACCACTGATTTTAACCAGTCATTTACGAGTATACTACAGGTTGCCATACTATTTTTACTCTAGTGTGACTAAGCCATAACAGCAGCTCCAGCCTATCAATCCACTGCTTATTTATTAACTATTTAGGGGATTGTCACTTACAACTTATCAGTTGTGAACATTTAAAAATCTACATTAATTTATTAATAATAATTATTATAATTTATCAATAGTCCTAGTGCTACCTAACAACAGCTGGTTGAATTAACAAGTGACAAAAACTGTCCAAACTAAAGAGCCAAAGCTTTTGTCTACCTTTAAACGGGATCGGCCATCATTCCAGTTTTGCTCCAGATAGTAATGTTTTTTTTTAAAAGAAAAAAGAAAAAAAGAGGAAGACCATTAAGATTTCTTTTTTTTTTCCATTCCAATGCAGTATTCACATTTTTGTTGGGATTATTTTCCATTATGGGGTCACAAATATTTAGAATAAGTCGTGTTTTTTTAAAGTATTGTCATTGAATGTAAAATAGTAATTCGAATGATGAAGAATTTTATATCTTAGCTGTCTAAAGAAAACCGTGATTGGAAAGATGTGGCTTTTTATTCAGTTTCACAGATGAAATGAATCAGAGATGATCTCCGCAACAACAAAAACTCCAATGTCTGATTTCACCTGACGGCAGTCGTTTTGTAACAAAATGTTAACCAAAAAAACAAAACAAAAAACAGTCTACATCTTATATGTTATTTCTCAGTGAGTCATTCAGCCTGGAGTTATTCAGCTGGTGCAGGTACAGCAAAATTAAAGAGCCCTGAATGATGATGCTTCACTCAAGAACACAAGAAGACATTATTACTTTTATCTCTGTGGTCTTTCTGAGAAAGAACAATCCCATTTTCCTTACACCAGTACGATATCCATGTTTGTATTTTAGGAATATTAAATAAAACTTGCATGTATCTTCATTTTGTTAACTACTAATGAGGATGTGAAATGATCCTGTGACTGAATCTGGACATCACATTTTTAAAATAATTAACAGCCAAAGAATGACTCAAGACATGTATAATAACAATAATAATAATAATAATAATATGTATAATAAAGCATTTATGACTCAGACTGACTCAGTGTTAATACAGTAATTATATAAACAAGCTGATTTTTACTTTTGATTTGTAAAATTGCTCTTATATGTCAGTGATTAGCTTTTTTTAAAGAATAAGATCATGTTCATCAAAAAGTTGAGTAAAGCTTTTTAATTCTTTGTTTTTGTGCAAGTGAATGTTGAATTTTTTGGGGGGGCATATTCTTCCACATTGACCTTCAAATGTCTACTAATTTATTACTCATGCTTAATCATGTTAGTGCCTCTGTACTTACATTATTGTTGAAATCATATTAACACTAATAAAACAGGGCCTTTCCCTCCTATTATGTTTTGATATGTTTAGCTTTAGAGTGACAAAGTGGATTGTTTATTTATTTCAAAATAAAAGTGGTATTTTAAGTCCTTTCTTGACCAAACATTTCATTGTATTTCCTGTTTTTTTTTTCACTTTGCCTTTACAGTTACAGTGTCTTCAGCACCACTGAGTCTTTACCTTACAGTATAAAGCAACTTGAGACATTTGTTACTGTGGTACAATCATAATAACACTGAATTAATAGTGAACCACGTTCAGGGAAGCTTTCAACCAGAAAATGTGCTTAAATTGAGAGACAAACCTACTGGAAATTCTTCAGACGCCTAACATTCAGCAAGTTAAGGTTTTTCAGGGGTGGATGTAATAGATGGATGACAAACTTTAAATCATTCATGACATACTTAACTTACAAGAATGAGAGCAGCATTGGCAGAGCATATACTAAGAGCACCCATGTGCTTTCTACATCCTACATTTGTTTGATTTTAGATTTTCCCTCATAGTTAATTAAGCAACTGCAATGATGCCTTTAGGAGTAAATTCCACTTTATCATTGCATTCCACTTATAGTTAGACTTTCAATTGTCTTTGGTTACAAAAAAAAAGTTAATACAATGTTTGTTGAACTGCTTTTATATTGTAGAGAAGCACAACTGTCCAGTGAGAACTGAGAACTGAATGCAGATTTAAGCCTTAAGTTTAAATGTTGCATTCTGTTAGATGAGATTTCTGCAGTATGTGAAACATTCAAATTCTATTCAATGCATAATCATTGCATTAATAAAAATATGGAATGTCTGAGCAAGGAATTTCAGATATGAGTACCTTATTTTCAATAACTACTCCATGCATGCTAGAGAAAATTTGGGCTGATTTAGCTCCCCAGTCACTTCATTAGTTACACCTGTCATGTTAAGGCAAATATTCAATCAGCCAATCACATGGCAGCAAGTCAATGCATTTAGACATCTGAGCATCAGAGTAGGAAAGACAGTGATTTAAGAGACTTTGAACATGGCATGGTTGTTGATGCCAGAGAGGCTGGTGTGAGCATTTCAGACATGCTGATCTACTGGGATTTTCCCACACAGCCATCTGTGGGGTTCAGAGAGAATGGTTTGAAAAAGAGAAAAATATTCAGCCTTGTTGCTGCCAGAGATCAGAGGAGTATGTGGTCAGACTGCTTCAAGCTGAGAGGAAGGCAACAGTTATTATAATAAACGAGGAATGAAGACGAGTATCTTGTCTTCCTTTTAGCTGCTGTACCTGTGCCACTCCTGTCTGCTAAGAACAGAAAACAAAGGCAATAATTGCAACATTCTCACCAAAATTGAACAAATTAGTAACAGTTGCTTCATCCGATGAGTCATCTTTTCTTCTGTGAGATTTGAATTGTACAGAATTTGATGTCTTTTGATGTCTTAAGGATCTGTTATACCTGCTGTTGTCACTATCACAAACTGTGGTGACCGCCAGAAGCAATGTAACATCAGCTGTGAGCCATGCTTTGGTGTTGTTTCAGCTGGTCTTACATCTCTCAATATTTGTAATGTCACCCAGGCAGACTGACCAGTGCAGGTGTGCAAAAGTGTACAATCGTGGTGGTTTTTACTACCATTTCGATAATATATAAGTGCATCAGCGCATAGATTTATATTATATTTAAATATTATACAGACGGAGATGTTGAAAAAGGAGAAAACGTTGAAAAAAAAAATGCAGCATTCCACTTGAAGTAGGAATTCAGAAATTCCAAGTTCTGAAGAAGAATTTTCAAGTATGTCCTCACTTCAAACTCAGAAAGTCCAGGAAGCCCCACCAACCCTGATTTCATCCTGATTTCAGGATGGTAGCAGTACACATAAACATTGGTAAAAGTAAAAAGCTGTTCTGCCACTCTTGTGATTTGTGACTCCTTAAATAATCCATACACAGATCGCTGCCCATCCATCTATCAGTGAATGTGCTGAAGTTTTAAAGCACAGAGAAAGAAGCAGAAGCAAAAGAAGCATCTTTTTTGTATTGCTAGTGATGCATGAGTGGTGCTAGCTTACCAAAAGGCAAATACAATATAGCAAAACTGAAAGTAGATTGCTCCTTGTTGCAGCTTCCTACACTCCTATTCCAGCGCTGATGCAGATTTTTTGTCTGACTAGTGACACCTAATGCTCAGGAGAATACTGCAGCGAGTCTGTCACGTCTCAGCACCATCCAGAGTTGGTCTGCAATACAAACCACGAGGGCCCCTGAGCATTGCTTAAATGCCACATCCTGAGCATGGCTGTTAAACATGTCCATCCCTTTATAGCCACAGTCTACCCATCTTCTGATTGATACTTGGAACATGATTATGTCACTAGGCTCAAATCATGTCAAACTGGCTTCTTGAACATGCATGAGTTCACTGTGCTCAAATGGCATCCACAGTCACCAAATCTCAGTCCTGTGAAGCACCTTTCAAATCTCTGAGGAATGTTTTCAGCGTCTTGTTGATTCTTCACAATTCTGAAAGCAAATGATGGTCCACTCCAGTACTAGCAAGCTGTGAGATATGAAGTGACCAATAAGTGTAAGTGTTAAATGTCAGTGGTTAAAAAACATCTTACTAGAAACCCTCAAAAGGTGCAACCAAACAGAGATGTGGTCAAAGAAGTGCCATAGTTTATCTCACCTTTGTCTCACTTAGTTGACAAAAACAAGCTGACGTCTGCAGCAGTCATCTGGTCCTCTGAGTCACCGCTATGAATGTAGAGCTGTCATTCCCTTTCCTGACCTCTGACTGAGTGCTGTCAAAGCTGTTACTATTCTCTACACACCACCATTACAGTACCAGTCTTTCCCATTCAGCCCTATTCCTCAGAGTACGAGCAGGCAAAAAGGCTAAAATCACAGGGTAAGATTTCTTACAAGATGGGTGAATACAGAAGAGAAAAAAAGGATGAAATGAAGAAACAGGATTGAGGACAGCACAGAGAAACACATAACAACCTGAAAAGCACAGATGGACACAAGTTTGCCATGGAGACTGACTGGCAAAAGAAAATACGAGCGCCTAAAGACTGCCAGCAGCAAACGCTGCAAAGTAGACAGAAACAAGAGTAAGACCACCACACAATACTGAATTACAAACATCTCTCATCCAAGTATATATGACCTGTACCAGAAGAAACATGTCTGTGCGAGAATGAAATGAATAAACTAAGGTAATAGGCTATCAGGTCCAAATGCTGCACATAAAGCTCATATGATTTGATGATCCTAACAGTAATATGTCACAGTCAAGGCTGCACACACAGATTCAGGAGTTGAGAGCGATCAGTTCACTTTCTCCCAGTAGTTTTTATACTTTTAATTCTTTTAAACATAAATTTTAAGGTTCTTAGAGAGTTATCTCCAGAATGTATGATTGACCTGCTGATCTATGAATCTACTCGCAACTCAGTATGTCTAGGTCAGTCTGCAAAACTAAAGATGTCAGTCTTTTCTGTCTATCAGTGTTTGCTGACTGTCTTTTAACTGTACTCACTTTAACTTTCTACTAGTGGTGGGACCCTCTTGTACTGTCAATGCTGCCTTAATTCTTTGTGGCACAGATGTAAAAATGTGCCAGACACATTCCTCAGAGATTCTGGTCCATATTGACATGACTGCATCACACAGTTGCTGCACATTCATGATGTCAAGCTCCCGTTTCTCCACATCCCAAAGGTGATTTATTAGATTGAGATCTGGTGACTGTGTCAGCTATTTGAGTACAGTCATCAGAAGATGGGTACACTGGTCTTAAAGGGATTGTCATGGTCAGCAACAATGTTCAGGTCGGCTGTGGCATTAAAACAATGGGTACAAAATGTGCCAAGAAAGATGCCACACACCATTACACCACCAGTTGAACCTTTGATCCACAGCAGGATGGATCCATGCTTTAGTGTTTATGATTAAAAAAAACAAACAAACAAAAAAACACATTTGAATGTTGCAACAGAAACCGAGACTCATCAGGCAACGTTTCCAACCTTCTATTGGCCAGTTTTGGTGAGCTCTTTAAAATTGTAGCCTCACTTCCTTTTTTTAAAGATCACAGGCGTGGCAACACTAGTGGTCATCTTCGAGGTTCGATGTGTTGTGTGCTCAGAGGTGCTCTTCTGCGAATTTCAGTTGTACCAAGTGGTCATTTGAGTTACCATTTCCCCTTCCTCTCAGCTAGAAGCATGAGACCATTTTCCTCTAAACGCTGGCATTAAGTAAGCATTTTTACCCAGAGAACTGCCACCGACTGGATATTTTCTTTTTTTCAGACCACAGTCATCTCTGTAAACTCTAGAGATGACTGTGTTTGAAAATCCGAGACCCACAGACCCAGACCAACCTGTCTGGCACCCACAACCATGCCAACTTCAAAGTCATTTAAAGTTCATTTTGATGCTCAGTTTGAAGATCAGCAGGTCATCTTGACCATGTCTACATGCCTAAATGCACTAAGCTGCTGCCATGTGATTGACAGATTAGATATGTGGTTTAGCAAGCAATTGAATAGGTGTACCTAACAAATGCCTAACAGTATATAAAGTGCTTTATAACTAATTTTGATTACATTAGACAGTAATCTAATATGTTTATTCTCCCGACTATAGCGGAGCTGCAAACTCAGTAACATTATCATTCTTCTTTATCCCAGAAAATCATCAGAGCTGAAATGTGTCATGGACACAGTGTTTGTATGTGTGGGTGTGACAAGCTGTCCCTATTAATGCATGTGTGTCCCTGTCTTAACAGACCCTTGGGCACTGTGGCAATTACTTGCAATATATAACACAAGTAGACACTTGATGACTCGCTAACGGTGGGGATTGGAATGGACAGTTCATGTCCATAAAGGCGTCCATACAGAATCACAGCTACAAAAGGATGATGGCAAAGAAAGTCACGTTTAAAGGGAGAAGTACAACAAATAATATCTAGAAGTGGCTGATTAGATAATCAAATGCTATTGATAGAGGAAAAACAATCTGCCTTAAGGCAACATAAATATATTGAAACTGAACCCCACATTCAGATTTTATGTCTGTTAAATAGTCCTAAAAGAAATCTTATACGTACTGCACTGAAACAACAAGTTCCAAGTTTCAACACCCAAACTGTTTCAGGGATCCAGTATGCTGCCCGTTGGCATTTTTCAGATGTCAGACACACTCTCCTAGTGCTTGGCTGAATGCACACTTCAGTCCAAAGATAAGGGAGAGCAGTGTTTACCAGGATAGTTCACTTATTCTACTGAACTACAGGCTCTTCACCTCAGAGACAGTGACACCAACACTCGAGTTGGCCTGAAGTACATCTTTTACCACAGTTTGCTCTGCTTCTCCACTCGGCTGTATTTTTTTCCTTTCAGCCTTTGTCTCGTTGTTTCTGATGCATGGTCATTTTCTATGCGTCTTCATCACTGTGTCATTCTTTTGTGTGTCTTTCCCTTCTGCCTACACCTTCCATATCTTCTGTATCTTATCTTTTTCTCATCTTCAGCCAGATTTTTTTTTCTTTCCTTTCTTTTCCCATTTCTCATCTTTGCTTTATGATCTTTTTCTCTATTTCCTTCATCTGTATGTTTCCCTCTATTGCCTGAGAGCAGATTACGCTCCCTTTTCTCCTCTGTTTTTCTTTCATTAATCACCCTGTTTGTTTGTTTTGCCTCCTCTGAGTCAGCTTCAATCTTCTCTTCTTCTCTCCTCCCCTCATATTCCTCCCGTTTCCTTTCTCCTTGGTGCTTTCCTCTACAGGCAGTGACAGTGAGGCATTGGTTCATCTCCTCCTTCTTTTTATCTGCTTTTTCTCTCTTTCTCCCCCCCCACCTCACCCTTCACCCTCCTTCCATATCTTTCTGCTCCAGTGCACACTCAAGCAGGCACTCTGCTGTCTAATGACTTGGATCGGTAGTGACTGTTGAGAGGAGATAGACCTGTAATAAGGCAATCCAACCCCGCGCAAGAGTGCAAAGCACTACCGGTGCTTCATCTGTTTGTACTTTACACTGCTCTCCAGCCTTGAGGCAGCATGGAGGAAGAGGAGCTGACGGAGCATATATGAAAAAGTAAAATGTCCTCTGGGTAGAGAGTCCTTAAGTAAATCACATATGTGTTCTGCTTTCATAGTGAAGAAGAAAAGAGAAGGACAAGTGGTATAATTTTAGAAAAAACAAATAATGGGAGCAGTGTATTTTAATAAATAAAGCTTCTGGAGATAAGAAGATCATTTTCATGTACTTGCGAGTTTTTTTGTTGCATCTTATTGCATAGTGTTTCTATTCAGGCCAAATCTTGCAGCAGCACTGTCTGGTGGATTAAGCCTTTAAATTAACAACTTCGGGGTCTGTGTGGAGTCTAAACAGAACACCAAAACTGTCATATTTGTGCCAAAGGATTAACAGAGCTGACACACTGCTGCACTGTCTGCATCTGTATCTGACAAGCGCTTGTGATTCATGAATTGATACCACTGATATTCATTCAACCCAGGTGAGAAAGCTGATATTTAAGCTTACATTTGTTGCTGTTATTACCTGGGGTCAACCATTCAAAAACATCGGCCACGGCACAAGACAGGTGAAGAAATGAGTGCTGGCAGTGTGGAGCGGGTGGAGACAAGTATCAGGGGTGATTTGTGACAGAAGGATAGCAGCAGGAGTGAAAGGGAAGGTTTATAAGATTGCAGTGAGACCTGTTATGATGTATGGTCTGGTGCTAACAGAATGACCAGAATGGACAAAAAGACATCAGAAGGACAGCTCAGATCAAGCGTTTTGGAGACAAAGTTGGAGACTCAAGTTGCCTTTTTTTCTGTCACAGAATAAAAAGAATCAAACGAAAAATGATGAATATTTAAGCAGTTTTAGCTTGGGGAAAAAAATGTAATTTCAACCCTCCTCTCTGGTGTGGATCGGTGTGAAAATGTGACTGTTTTTTATAGCTGGACTCCTGGGGAATTGATGACATAGAACAAGTTTGCTCAGATTGTCAGCAGCTCTGTGAAAATAACGATAATATTTTGTGTTTGAACACAACAGCTGCTATTCAGCTACATCCAAACACCAAAAAGATTAAATCTTTTATAGATTTTAAAACACACTTGAAGCAAAGAGTCTGTCCTCATGAAAACAAACCAAAACAGCTGTGTAAAAAAGAAAGAGAAAGGCTTCAGGGAGAAGTTCCTTTTTCCTCAATCTTGGACACCTGGTTAATCATTTTGTAAAGTGGATGGGTTTATGATGTTGGAAAGTGAAAAGACTGATACACCTCTTATATTTATCCATCCAGCCATTTTTGAGACTTATCTGGGTGCAGGGTTGTGGGGGCATCAGTCTAAGCACAGATACCTGTATCTCCCTCCCAGCATGCCCAAAACACTTCGCCTGGGAGCAGGGTCATAACCAGGGTCTAGAAATATTTTTTTTCCCTCTTAATTTATCATATTTAAGGTGTAGCACCTGTGCTCCAATCATGAGTATAAAAGGCTTTATTTCTGAAACTAAGAAACTAGGTCAGGGACCAGAAATATTGAAAGCTTCCCCTAAGCTTTTGCAGGAGCTACTGTGCATATAGAAATATGGAAGATGAGCTCTGTGTGTATAAAACAAAAACCTTAATCCAGATTTATCCCTTCACTTGAAATTAAAGTAGCACAAGGGGAAACGTTATTTACTCAGCAGCTCGTGCCCTACTCTGCTTTTCATTCACTGCTTGTGCCTAAACAGACCAAATATCATCGCTAACCCCCTAAATGCTACCCAATGAGTGGCTGTAAAATCTATCTGGAGCATCACAAATTTCATTGTCTTGTTTAAGAAAAAAATTAAAAACTACTGAGGTCATTTTGAGATCCCAGTGTCTCATCTTTCTCTCTCAATAGTGACATTTGTTTTTGTGTCATTTGTGAATGGTTTATCTTCCAGACTTACTGATGTGTGGGGGGGAAATAAAAAAAAACCAGCTGAATTAAGTATGGACAAAAGTGTCATTTTTAAAAAGTAAAACTCCCAGAAGAGCAATAAGAAAAAAACATTTTTTACAAATTAGTTCTTTCTTTGCTCCCCAGAACAAAACGATCCACGGTCTGGTGTTTGGGAAACTCTGTGCTATAGACTATAAATAAAACACCGTCAACAATAAAAGCTTTGGACATTTTTCATGTGCATGTTTGAGGTATATTTTTTCATTTTCAAACAAAAAAAATTAGATCGATTCACCGACTTCTATCAGCTGGCTCCTTTCGATGTGAAGGAGTAGCAGCTCTACTCTGAGCCCCTCCACCATTCGGAGGAAGCGTTTCCACTGCTTGTCAAGCAAACAAAACAGCATCTCATTTACTCAGCTCAGTATAAAGATGGTTTGGCAGCTACAAACATAAATCTCAGTATGAATCCATCATATGTTTTTCATTATTTAAGTATTGCCATAAACAAAAGCATAAAAGCAAGAAATATAGCTATTGCTTTACAGCATAGGGAACTTGTTGATCGGTGCCTGCCAGTCAACGATCAACTGTCCAGCAAAGAGCAAACTGTAGGGTACAGATCAGGCTTCTCATTTAAACATGCCTCTACAGATCTAGATTGAGCTGGGAGAGAAGAGTCAAAGATGATGCTCACACTGACCAATTTTGTGTCCCAATACTGAAAGAGAAGAAGAGAAACCAGTGGAGAGAAATGAAGTCATCATATCAGTAGCGAAAGAGCTGCAAGAGTTTGAGTTTGAGCAGAAAGCAAAATATATTTTTAAAATACAACCGCTGCACACTAATGATCACAAGCACCAGGGATACACACACACACACTGGTTGCTGCCATGGGCAACAAGGAGTAGTTAAAAGTCACACTGGGGGGAGTTTTTTCTTCTTTTTTTGTGAATTATTAATCCAAGTCTGTTTTTACAATCAATAGGGAGGAGAGGTGGAAGAAGAGGTCAGGCAATAATTACCTAAAACACACACACACACACACACGGGAAAAAGTTGTTAGGATGATGAGCATGGAGGCGTTATTCAGGCCAGCCCTCGCAGGAAAATAGATTTGAGCATCACCATTATGTTTCTTTTTCTGTTATGTAAGAAGAGCAGTGACAGGAAGAGGAGAAATGAATAGTACTCAGACTGACAAAGCCAGCGCTGGATAATCACGCAGAGGACAACATATTTTAGAAAAACGTTGGGCAAACAGTAACAGACAGTTTCTTTCTCCTCTTATCAGCTTCTTTGCCTTTTATGTTGCGGTACCAGTTGCTGTTAGGTGTACCCTGTACTCTGACTTTTTTCTTACTTGTTCCTGTTTTCTTTCACTCAGCTCTTTGTTGGTTCACAATAACACTGCAAACACTTAGAAACAAAAACAGTAATGGCACCTTGATCTTGGTGTGCTCATAAACCTCTCAACACTGGAATATTACTGTTTTATATAAAATAATGACACACTGTCTCATTGTTCTGTTTATGATACAATTCTGTGTAGAAGTCTTGGTCACCCCTGATTTCTTCCAATGCCATCTTGAGCACTAGTTCCCCAGGCTTTGTTGAAGGTTTGTTGAACCACTTAACGCTGACATATGAATCAAGCAGGCATAAAAACTCTCCTAACTCGAGGGCTGAACCACTGTTGTGTGAGCAAACAACTAGCTTTGTCCTAAATTGTATCTTTAGGCACTTTGTTACTAGCAGCCTGTTGCAAAACCACATCACTTGTTCCCATTTCTTCAGTTGAGACTCCAAAAACAAAAAATGCCCAAGATAACACAATTGAACAGGCATCAAATTGTATTTTTGCATCAACAATGTGATTCCTAAAGAACTAACTTTGCAGTACTTAGCGTGGTGTACAGGGTGTTTAAATAATCTAAAGAAAGTGGGGACGCGAAGGACAAAAGAAGACTTGGAAGGCCTAGAAAACTGCCTAAAACTGATGAACAGTATGTGAAGACCATGACTTTAACAGAAACAGTAAATCTCTGTTGTCTAACATTCCTAGAGCGGAGCATTTCAGGAGAATTAGCAAAACTTTATTTGTGCTCAAAAATCAGACATTAATGAAAGGCCAGATCTGAAATGCGTGAAGGGTTATTTGTATTCTCAGGATTTCTGCAACCCACAATAGACAAAAAATAAATAAATACCCGAGTTCCTCATTTTATTTTGACATTCAACTGAGTCACTGCTATTTTTGTTAAAGGTAAACAAGGAGACATGACCGACATATTTAACTTTAACAAAAGAAAGGAGACATACTACACTTGCCAGACACATTTAGCTGACGTGTGCAGCTCTGTGCCGCCGGTCGTACCTTCGAATGACGCAGAATAACCATTTCTCTCACTTGCTCGATAAAAGCTCTCATCTGCATCTATGACTCACTCGAGCATAACGTGGGAGGAAATCACATAAGTACAGCCAAAGTTTCTCAATCTTAAATTTTTTTTTTTCAATTTATAGTATATGCTTGCTCTTTGGTATGAGTTTCATAATCACCATGGTGACTATCAGAGATGGAAAATGAAGACAGAAATGGACTGGCATTTATACGGTGCTTTTCTAGTCTTACTGACCACTCAAAGAAAGAGATCGAGCTCTCATGTAGGCTGAAAAATTGGACACAGTGGTTAGGCGCCTTCTGGGTTCCCTCAATAGGATGTCGCTGCTGCTGCTGGATGCTCTGCACATATAGAGGAATAAAGTTCCTGTTGAACTTTCTTTATGAAGCATGGGTCTTGTGCTTGTTTTGGTGCCAGTGAACAGATGGGGAGAATGTGAGATGCAGGCAGTTATTAAAAGACGGATGCAGAAACAGTGACTTTCTTTTTGCTTATTTGGAGCCAGAAGAGAACATATTTGAACAACAGTTATCGTCTAACAGTAATTTGGTAAGCAGTTTGCATCCATACACTATCAGCACTTCATGCAGACAGACATGTGCTAGTGTTATACACAAAAGACCTACTGAATAGGCTGTAAGTACAAGTCCAAAGTATGGGCAGCAGTGTTGGGAACTATCGAAACACGTACAGGCATTACATGTTTAAAATACAAAATATGAGTAACTGTATTCCATTACAATTACTGTTAAAAAAGATGATAATTAGAATACAGTTACAGTTAGAGGGCGATCTTTTCCTGTTTCATATGTCAGGCTATCCCCTCTCTTTCCCCTCTCTAATTTTGGTAATTCCACGCTGGTGGAAACCCAAATAAAACACCCAATAAGAGGCTCTAATGTAAGCGTCCTGGTAATGTTGGTGGCGTCAGTTACACAATGGACCCAGATCCAGCACAACAGAGCCGGCAGGGCACAGGCAAGAATGCATTTTATACTTGGAAATTCCAACACCACTTCACATTTAAAGAAGAAAGGGATGGGGCAAAATATGACCGTGCAGTGCAAACTGTTTGCCAGCAACCAAGCTGCTCTCAGCATCAAAAGACTTCACCTCCAACCCTAAAGAAACATCTGGAAGTTAGTTTTGTTTTTGTTTTTTTTAATTTAATGTTAGCCTACTGCAACTACCTTGCTTTAGTTGTGGTAGCTGCCCGAGTTATGTGCCACTTCAGTATCTTTGATGTTGTGACAAAGTAGGTGAGAACACCACCTGTCCATATTCTTAGTTAACATTCTTGTTTTGATTTCTCATATCTCATATGTAGTCTGCAATAGGCAAACATATATTATCCCGGGTTTGTTTAAGTTTTGTACTTTTACAGATTATATAACATAACATCTTGATACAAGTTTGTTAAGTTAACATGTTATTTATTTCAACTGTTAAATGGTTTAGTTTGAACTCACCTACCTGTCTTCCAGGAACAAAAGGAGGAAATGCAGTTTCACTTCCTGTATTTATAGCTTCCTGGTTAGTCTGAGGTCACAGGAAGAAACCAGGTGAAGAAGAGGGAGAATCTTTGTAATTTAATAAAGTTGATTTTAGAGTGTGTTTATACAGAGATGGATTTGTTGTAATGTGTATTGACTATACCTTAGAGTTTTATTGCTAGGAAGGAGTAGCAGTATGGAATAGTCCAGGGATGAGCGGACTATTTAAGCAGATGAACCAGGTGTTCGGGGGAAAAGGATCAGGTTAGTGTAGTTGTGTGCATTTTGGCCTTAATTTCTGTTGATTTAAGTTCAGTTAAGTTTATTTGAACCGAGTTAACTGTGGAGTTGAGTTTCTTATTTATTTTTTGTAAATATTGTTTGGTCACAAAATGGTGAATAAATCACTCGCTACACTGGATAGCATCTGTCTCCTGCCATTCGTTAGCCGCTTAGGTCAAGTTCTACCACAGATGTAGTATTGCTGTGTAATTTATTGCTATTACTGAAGGCTACTCACCACCAAGCTAACATTGTTAGGTGGCGTTAGCTGAGGTCAGTTCATAGACTGCAGACTGTTACACTTGATGGATAGCATTAACAACCTGCTAGCTGCAGATAATCATGTGCAGTTCTGAAAGCAGACAGAAAGAAATCATCTTACTGATACAGAAATAATTTTCTATATGAGATACTGCATCACTGTCCACCCTACTGTTACTCATTTTATATTAAGATTTAAAAATCTATTTGGTATTGGTATGGCGAGTAGCCTTGTAATAACAGTAACAAATCACACAGCAATAGTACATTAAAAGCATGAAAATATATTAAGTAATCCAAAGTATTCAGAATACTTTACTCACATTGACTAACATTTTGGGGCATGTAATCTGTAACCTGTAGTGGAAAACATTTTAAAAGTAACCTTTCCAACACTGATGGGCAGTGACCAAAATATGTGTTATTGTCCTAGTTTGATCAAAAACAAAGAGTCCTACAGAAGCAGTTCAACATACCCCCAGTATCTTTCTGTTAACTGGATTCACTTACCCTCACACTGGCAGTCATTATAAATGGCTACACAAAGCTGGTTATCAGTTCGTTAAGTTAACCCAGGTTTAATCACAGGAAAGTGGTGGTGTTGGCGCCATCTGACTAATCTTATCTTACTTATAGTAAGTATGATTTATAAACAAAGATAAAGCTGTCACATTGGAAAACTATAAATAGGTTACGCATACAATACGGACTGACACAGCGCAGCTGCTGCTGACAGAGCAGTGAGTGTGTTTGTGAGAAGAAAAGCAGTGTACAGTATTTTTTTTAATATTAAAAGTGCCGTATGATAGTGTGTGTGCTTTAAGCTCTTTGGTCAGACAGTCTGGAAAATAGCCAGGAAGGAAATCTGGCAAAAATCCCAACTTTACAAGTTATCAGACTTAGTAATATCACAACTCTGTCATTAAGACATGAGAGAATCTGATGGACCATAATCAGGTGTTTTATTAAATTAATGTTTAAAAGACAGTTTTAGTTTTTATTCTTTCAGTTGCAGCTGTGGTGTTCCACAACTCCATATATCCGACATATCCACGATCCTTCCTGTGCACATCTCCTCCCTGTCTGACTTTGTGTCCTAACCACTCAACCTGAGCTGCCCATTCTGGTCACTACCATGAAACTCTTGTTCACCCCTCTGTTGCTTGTGCCCGGTTTACATTAAAAATCATCCAAAAAGCACCGATAACACGAACATAATTGACACGTCCGGTTTAATGAGTCACAGAAGGTGAGGTGATGCCTAGCTGACAGCTAACGCCTACAGCCACCTGCCAGTGCACTAATAATGATAGCTTTAACTTAATAAAGTTTAGTTGGGTGAGCTATAAAGGAGAGAATTAGCCAGAGAGGTCATTTAAAGGTTTATATTTCTGCTCTACAGATGATCTCCTGGGACTGGTTCACTTTTAAACCAGCCTCACGTGGCCATTAAGGGAAAAGCTGTCTTTTTTAGCCCCTCAGAGTTGGCTTCATTTTTTAGTTCTGGACAGGAAAAATACATTTTCCCCTCACACACATGTTCACCGTACACCTCTTCCAGAAACCTAAACTTTTTTCAGGAGTCGACCCAGCAGACTGGCTTTGCCTTTAGCTGATCAGATGTGTGTGGTACTGCAGCTGACAGTGATTAAGCTTGGCACTCTCCCCTCATGTTTATTAGCCATCCTACAGCCTCCTCCGGTTCCGCCAAGGGGGGCATGGCAACCATGGCTAAAGGACATTTCCTTCATAACATGCATAGCTGTTTCATGGCTGACAGCAGCTGTTAAGTGTGTGATGTCCAATAAAGAAATATGAATGGGATTAATGCTGTCTCACTATCAAGTTGCTTTATACCGTTAGGCTGTCCACCCACCGGTGATCAGTCCTCTTCTGATTTATATTTAACTTAATCTTAATTTGCATCAGGCCTGTGCGTCATAGTTATTTAACGCGTCTTATTTTCTTTCTGTCTGTCTGACTGTTCAAGGTGTTTTTTTAAGGCTCCCATTCAGCTTCTGTTCATTAACCTGCTCCAGTTTTCACTTTTAGTTCATTTTCGAGTCCCTAACCTTGAAAGAAAATTGCCAGTTTTGTCATTTAAAATGTTATAGCGGTTATAGAAAAGTTATTTTAAACTGTGTCAATGAAATGGCCTTTCTATTTCAAGAGATATGACATTTACCCAGCACAGCCAAACTGAACAATAACAGAGTTAATTAAGTGCATCAGGTAGATGCCCTTCAGCACTGGTGGAGAATAATTATGCACATTTACCCAAGTACTGTTCTTATACAGAGTTTACGCAACTGTGAGTTTTTCCTTTTTTATTCCACTTTATTCCTCTAGTTCATATGTCACAGATATATTTTTTGGTGGAGCTGATTTTGTTCCACAACATTTATCTGTATAGCAATCCAACCAGATGGTTTCATTAACATAATAGACTCACAAGCTTACAATTATCCACTATTCCACAAAAGGCATGTTGCAGGACTCAAGGAATAAAACAAAATAATGAGGACTGATTTGTGTGGTTCTTTTGTTTGCCCTATGTCTTTAATCAAATATTAAAGGGATATACATTTATTTAAAGTATTTAAAGCTATTTTACAAGGGTCTAACTTCTGGGAACCACTCATAACTAATATAAAAGATGGATGTGGGCACAGTGACTTCTGGACTTTGTTCATGCATTTTGAAAATTCAGTATTCGCATATTTGCCACCATCATGTTGGAGCCAGAAGTTACTTTACGTGGATGAAAGGGTGGAGTGCAAATTTATAGGCGATGTATATTTATAGGCTTGGTTAGCAAGCTGCATTCATGCACAATGCAGGTGCAACACACAGACATGTGAATCAGCTAATCATCATCTCTAATAATTCGTTTTTATTCATCTCTGGCTCTCTTCCACAGCATCTTTTGTCCTTTATAAAATGGATAAAATGGAATCACAACCCAAGACTAATATGCATGAGGGGAAAAGTCATATAAAGGAATATTAATACAGACATCTGCTGATTTTTATTTCTTCTGCCCAACAATTTTTCACTGGTTAGTGGCTTACCCTTCTTGAGCCTTGTACTGCTAGAGGTTTCTTCCTGTTAAAAGGGAGTTTGTCCTTCCCACTTTCGCCAAGTACTTGCTCACAGGGGTTATCGTACTGTTTGGGTTTTCTCTGTGTTATTATAGTGTCTTTACCTTACAATAGACTGTTGGTGTGATTTGGCACTATATAAATACATTTTAACTAAATAGAGTTGGTAACAGGCTAAAAAAATTCATTCACCAAAACAGAAACACAATCTTCTTGAATGATTTGTACTACACAGCAAGCAGCAATCTCCAAAAGGCTCCATCACACTTGTGTTGTATTTTATTGATTTATGGTTTGTTTGTTTTTTTTAATTCTGGGGGTCTTATTGTATTTATGTATTTATTTATTAGTAATTGTCTTTCTAATTAATTTTTTTCCTTCTGGCCCTTGTTCTGTTGTAACAAGTGGATGTCTTTGTTTTGAAAAATATCATCATCCACATGAAAACGATCTTGACTGTTGTGCATCTCATGTCAAAGCAACAGGTGATGATTTAAATTTAACGATATAGAAATGTTGGTCATTCAAACAGAGATAAAGACACATATACATATATTTTTGTTTGCTTGTTTATCATACTGTAAATATGATGTATGATGCTGTAAAATTTGGCATTTTAACACTGGGGGTCAACTAGGACTGACCTCCGTTTACAGCCAGGCTCAAGTGGCACTTTGAACTGCAGTTTCTGCCACTTCTGCACTGGCTTCACTTTTTAGTGAACTGCATGCTCTAAGTTCCTATAACAGTCTTCATATAATTATCACCATCAGTATGTAAACACGGATGCTAAAAAACTACTTAATGTGATGCAACAGAAACGAGCACAGCAGATCCATTTTAATCTTATAACTGAGTGTGAGTGGTTCTCCGTATCTATATGATCGTCCTGTGACAGACTGGCAACATACTCAGAGTGTACCCTGCCACCTTGGGGTAGACTCCAGTACCCTCTGTAACCTGGATGGATAGATGAATGACTGCATCAACCATGTAATGTTTGCATTGCTGGCCAAACATCTACACACGATCAGAAACGACTGCTGTATGTCAGCTTCTTTTATCTTTTATCTATATACCCAGACTTCATGCTGACATCACCACCTGAAACACTTGTTGAGCACGTTACAAACCTGCAAATGAGATAAAATGGAATCACAACCCGAGACTACAGACTGGATTTGGGGGGGGGGGATTATAAAGGAATACTAATACAGACATCTGCTGGTTTCTTTCGTCTGCCCAACAATTTTTCACTGTTAGCACTTCATACAAAATTGAAAGGGTCAAGCTGACATTCTAAATTTTAAAAAAAATTATATATAATTTTAGAGTGGCATGCCAGTTTGGTGGTTGTCACTTTGGCCTCACAGCATGAAGGTCTTGGCGTCACATTTACTGGCCAGCTGGTCTCTTTCTGTGTGGAGTCTGCATATACTCCCCATGCTCTCCGAGTACACAGGCGTCCTCCCACAGTCCAAAGACGTTTAGTTTGTGGGGTTAACTGGTGGCTCTAAATATGCCATAGGTGTGAATGTGTGCCTGAATGATCGTCTGTATCTCTGCATTAGCCCTGTGATTGACTGACAGCATGTCCATGGTGTACCCCACCTCTCACCCAATGGCAGCTGGGATGGGCTGAACTGGATAAATGGGAAAAGATGGATGGAGGGAAAAATTAAAGTAGTGAAAAAGTTGAAAGCCGATGTCTGGAAACAGATTATTTTTGTGAGAAAACAAACAAAGTATAACAAAATGTGTGTGTGTGGTAACAATTCAGTGTATATAAAAGATGGACGTAGCCTCTGAAACTTTTTTCAGATGAAGTTTGTGTTATTAATTGCTGCTTTGTGGTCTTAGTGAATACAATTTGATGCTCATTTTGTTAATTAGGATCTCATACCAGACATGTAGAAGTTGCTACTGTAGAAGTATACAATGAGACTGAGTCAGAAACACCGCTGACTCGGGATGTTTTGTTTCAATAAACTAAGAGTGGTTGCAAAAATCCTCAACCTAAGGTTTTAAAACAGGATTTCACAAAGCAACAGGTGACACTGTAGTTATGTATGTCTTTCATATACAGTTAGAGTATGACGGGCATGTGTGATTCTCTGTATGTATGTGTATATGGTGCGCATTGGTTGAGGGGCTGATTTCCATTCAATCAGTGGTGTTCCTCCTGGGAGCAGGGCTTCTACATTATTAATCTGCCGCAATTCAGGCTGATGCAGGTGAGTGAGCCCGGCTATCAAAGACCACGAGGGTTTACAATGAGGAGATGGATTCAGTGCACACCACCAAATACCTCCATACATGCAAATGCAATTTCAGAGGCCAGCCCTACAGCAGTGTGGGGAAAAACTAGTGGTGCATGTCATAACATTTCCTCAGTTTTTTATTATATATTATTCTCGCGGCGATTACAGAGTCAAAATTAACCCAAGATAATGCAGCCAATATTCAGGTAAAATGCAAAGCAATCTGAGGTGAGTCACAGAGCAAAGATGCAAAGAGCTAATGAAAGCAGGAAGCAATAGATTATAAGACTGCTTATTATTTATTTCTTTATTTATTATTTAATTGGCACTATCAGTGAATTGAAAAAAGCAGGATAATAAAAAGTTTTTCACCTAGCTTTAGTTTCTTTAAAGCTTACCAGAATTCTGTTAACGAGAAGCTGCCGTTAGTGCCTGAGAGGAAAAGCTAGAGGCAGGCTGTTAACATCCGTAATACTGTGGGAAGAAACTCATCAATTCATAGTGAATCTTTGTTCTCACTATACAGGTGAGAAGAAAGAGGAGAGGTGAAGGCTGTGTGTGTGTGTGTGTGTGTGTGTGTGTGTGTGTGTGTGTGTGTGTGTGTGTGTGTGTGTGTGTGTGTGTGTGTGTGTGTGCACGTGTGTCTAACTTTCATCGCAGTCTAGACACCACCTTAGAGCTCCTCGAATGAACTCATTAGCCTCCATCTGAAAGATCATTAACTCACCGTTCTCATTCTCTCTGAACTCTGCCCGCTCGCCTTCCTCTTCTATTCTTTCATTCTGCTTTCAGCCATTAATGCTGTTCTTGTTACAGATGTTCTTGTTGCTAACGCTGGCCTTGTTCTAAAAGCAACCATAATCTTCTTAATGGTCAGGCTATAGAAAGAAGCCTTGTTAGTGTTTTGGCTGTGCTTCTCTAACATTATGGTAACAATTTACCGAGTTACCTGCCAAGATCTGGTGCAGCACAGTTAGTGTGGAAATCAGTACTACAAGGAAGTTGGTTAAGCCATTAGAAAATACAATTCAATTGTATTATCAAAGGCAAAATCTTCGATATGACCGAAATAACATATGCTTGTGTCAGGAATAGTAAGAATGTTAAATCATGGTTAAATACAGGGCAATAGAAACAAATGTAAATCTGGTATTATTCATACATGTACCTGTTGAAGATCCCACATATTAAAGTCTTTGTAAGTTTTTTTTCTTTTCTTTCCATCTGTCATCTGAATATTTTTGTATGGATTTGTAAGACTTCATTGTAATCGGTCCCAAGCAATAGTTCTCCAGGCTTTATGGAGGTCAGCACAGAGGTCCAGCAGTGAGTGTCTACATGCATCTGTAAAACACGGTGGAGGCTGAGTCATTGGTTTGGAGCTGCATTTCAGGCAGTGGTGTTTTGGATTTCTTTCATTATGATAATGATCCCAAACATAATGTCAATGCACTCAAAGCATACCTGGTTAGAAAAAAACACAGCGGATGACAATCAGTCATGGCGAACAGAGAACAGAATCTGTCTGTGAAGGTTCTCAGTCATCCAGGTCATCGTAGTCAAAGGAGCTTGCAAAGAAAAGCGTCTGGACTTCTTTAAGTTACTTGAAGACGTTTCACCTCTCATCCGAGAAGCTTCTTCAGTTCTAAGGTCAAATGGTGGAGAGTCCCAGATATAAACCTAGTGGGAGTATCCCCCCACAGAGGGACAAAAGGACCCCCTGATGATCCTCTAATCGCCTGAGCCAAGGTGTGAAACTGGGTGTGGGTCCCAATCAGCCAGAGTTTCTGGTGTGTTCATTGTGAAACCTGGCCCCACCTTATCATGCGAATTCCTGAGGTCAGATGGCCCAGGATGTGAGTGGGCGTTAAGGCGTCTGGGAAGGGATCTCAAAACTGGATTATAGATGGCAGAGAGTTGGTGTCGTAAACCCCCGCCTCTGTTCAAAGATGGTCGCTCACAGTGGACATAGATGGCTTCTTTCACTCCTCTTTCAAACCATCTGTCCTCTCTGTCCAAAATGTGAACATTGGCATCCTCGAAAGAGTGTCCTTTATCCTTAAGATGCAGATGGACTGCTGAGTCTTGTCCTGTGGAGGTGGCTCACAGAATCATGACAATAATCCCGAACATTCACCCAGATGAAAGCACCCACAACAAATTCAGAGCCCTGCAATATCACGGGTCCCTAATGTCACCATCATAGAGTCAATCTGGTATATCATGAACAAACTAAAGACAGTGAAAAAGAATAAGTCCAAAGGAGACCTGCAGTAAAATGAGGAACATACCTTGAAGAACTGACTTCACAGCACTTTGTTGCATTTAATGCAGACGTGTAAAAAATGTATCCACAGGAGTGTAATTAAAAATTCAACACAGGTGTGAAATTGTTCGAGTACCATAAGCTTTTTATCTCATGCCAGGATGTCTTTCAGGTAGTTTGATCTCCTCAAGTAAAGAAACAGTACGAAAAAGACTTGAGAAAGTTAAAAACAGAAATTCAAGTTTCCATACAGCTTTCAGCTCAATTTGACCTCTAACAGAACTAACTGTGGAAAGTCAGTCATTATTTATTTGCTTGAAGGGGGATCAAAACCATAAAAAAAAAGTTTAACTGCTCTCCCCTTCAAGGCCGTCTCCTTGTGCTACTTTGCAAAGTCACCTTCTTACGATGAACTGTGCCTCTCTGATTTCACCGTGGATTCATCAAACATTGACTTCTACAATCCAAACTGACATCAAGTTGAAGCTCATCACAGAGAGCTGGATTTTCTGGATACTCAAAAACCACCACAGCAATTCCTCACTAAAAGGGTTTGCTGGCTAAGAGCAAATGTCTTTATTTCTTTTATTTTATTTCATTTTTAACATTCTTCAGGTTGCACGCAAATAATTTGTGTCCCTGACTCAAATAACCTCCAGGCCACGCACCTGCTTTTCCACTATGAGATCCAGTACACTTTACAGACATGCAGGTGGTCTTCCAGGGAGTCATCCATGGTTTTTGATCTTTAGGGAAAACTCATGGGACTTTCTTCTCATATACTGTAGGGCTAGTGTGTGGCATATGGCATGTTTTGTTTTTTACAATACTGAGAATAGTTTGTTGGGGTTTGTCTTTCCATTCCAGCTTTCTGTTTTTGCCCACTGTAATATTACAAGAAACACAAACAACAGAGATGAACGAGGAAACACAAAAACAGGGATTAACTTTCCAAGTGATAAACAAAAACCTGGCAACTTTTTAACATCCTCTACTCCGCACTGATTGGCTCCATAGTGACATGGAGGCAGCAGTTTGGCTATGCGCGGGAGATGATCAGCAGGCCCATTTTGTCTGTTTGTGTGCCTGCAGGTCTGACACACAGCAGGCACACAACCACACACAGTGGTGTGAGCACACACGGAACCGCACAAGAAATAAACACATATGCACAAAAGTGCACACTACGATGCCTGCAACCCCCCGTCGAACATCACACACTAATAGCTGTGATATTGAGCAGTTGCTGTTTAATCTTGGAGGAGAAACGCAAGCTGAGCCCCAAGATGAAAAAAAGATGCCACATCTCTCACAGCAATATCTCTCTGCTGGCAATAAGTACAGATTTCATTATACATTATGCAAGAGAAAATCTTCTCCTCTAAATGAAATGTGCATGACACCTCGATGGCTGCCTGACCCAGTAGATTGGTAAATGGGAAGTCTGAAATTGCCTGAATAAAAAGACACATTATGGCTGCCTCTTTGATAGGATGGGGCATTTTCTTCGTTGTAATGCTGGTCCTGAAGCCCCACAACCACCATCATCACCACCACGCCCTGCATGTTTGGGTTTCTGACTAGCAATAGCAAAAGCTGAGATTGGATTTCAGTGTATCCATGGAAACAGCCTTGACATTGAAGCATCAACCACGGCTCTAAAAGGTTGCATCTGCATGATTGATAAGGATGAGAGCACATGTGGTGACAGAAGTGCATTCTTCTACATGGATAATTTGCAAATTATCATTTGAAAGTGATGAAAGGTAATGCCACTTGAAGCAGCATTCTCATAGTCCCCGATATTTCTCTGCTGTCCGTGCTTCTTCGTTCTGTTTGCTGATAAGTGCTCTGGTGATTCTTCTCACAGTAATCTTGCACTCATGGCAAATCAACACAACCACCCCTAAAAAAAAAGACATTTCCGCTTCTCAAGCGATGTTGATTTTCTGATGATTTTCTTAACATCAGCAGCGTTGGACAAAAACAACAATCGCGCCACAGCATTCACCAAAAAAATGCTTGCTGCACTTTAATTAATCATTCTTGTCTTACAGATCTATACATTGCAGGAATTAACATTAGCAGTCCTTCACAATCATAAGAAGAATATTTCCTCTTCATAAAAAAAATAATCTAAACTCCAGTTTGAATTCTGGCAAAAATGAAATAAAATGTGAGAAAGCTGCAGAAATTGCACGATAAAAGCGTGTTTCACTAGTGAGACCTGAAAAAAAGATGAAGCTCACGTCTTTCAGAGGTATCATCGTGTGCAGGAAAAGGCAATTCACGGACATGAGTGCCACTTTAGTGAAGCTAATGTGTAAGTTCAATAAGGAAGATCTGTATTCACTCATCACTTCTGCGTCCCCATGCTGCCAAACTTAATTCTGTCCTCATCACTCTGGTGGTCTTTTTCCTGCCTGCCCTCTGTGAGCAAATTAGCCTCTGTTCTGTGTGCTTTAAATCTCACTGCTCTTCTGTCATTTTGTCTTTAAGACTGTCATTCGTCATTTGCCATTTCCACTTTATCCTGGCCAGACAGAGATAGTCATCCAAGTCTCCACCTGCTTCACCACTGCCACCACCAGCATCGAGATTCCAGGAGGTCCTGTTATACTCTGTACCATCTTTGGACTCGTGTTTCTCTCCTTATTGTTAGTTTTGGTTCATGGAATTTGTAGTTCTTTTTTACATGCTTAAAAACACATCTGATACCTTGACTCTCACCAGAAATCTGTATGTAAGTATACCAGAAAACGAAACTACACTTTCCTTATTGACGGAGATGGTGTCTGTAACAATCTGTCTCCATATCACTATATGCCTAGCATCCTTCTCTCTTACCTCCTCACACCACTGCATGTCACCTTCACTTGTGGTCTTCATCTTTTCCACCTGCCTAGCAGCTCCATATTCAACATCCTTTGTCCAACATATCCACTGTCCCACCTCTGTCTCAGCCTTGCCTCTCCAACTTTGTTTCCAGGCCACCTCAGCCTGAGCTCTCCCTCTGATGAACTCATTTCTAATGCTGTTCATTCTGGTCGCTCCCGGTGAAAATCCAAACAGCTCAACCTCCTGTCTTTTCATCAGTGCCACTGTCTCCAAACCAAACATCATAGCAGGTCTCACTAACATCTTGTAAACCTTCCCTCTTACTCCCGCTGCAATTCTTCTGTTACAAATCACCCCGATACTCATCTTCAACCACTCCACCCTGCTTGCACTTTGCTCTTGTACACTGTCCATTGCTTTAGATGGTTGACTGCAAGTATTTAAACTCATCAGCCTGCTCCACCTCTGCTCCTTGCATCTTCACTGCTACACATGCCTCCCTCTCATTCATACACATGTATTCTGTCTTGCTTCTAATGAAGCTTATGCGCACGTTCAATAAGGAAGACCTATGGTCTCACATTTGTCTCTTCCCAGGTGCTGCCAACTAAATCTAAGCTTTATCACTCCCACTTTCCCACACTGTCAAGCTGTTTGTGTCATCAGTGGTCTAGTCCAATCATCTTCTCCCAGCCTTTTACAGGCCAATCAGCATTCATGCCGCATACTTTAAATGTCACTGTGCATCTGTCATTCTCCTTTGCAGATGCCATTGTGCAACCCACCTCCTCCCCATCTCCAGCTCTCATCACTAAAGTTCCATTTAAGCCACCGTCATCTCCACCATCAGCATCTAAGCTCCGGGGTGTCCTACTCTAATCCCTTTCAGAGCTGGGGTTCCAGTCTGCTAAGATGGGCCATTGGAGTCTAACCACCAAACACCTATCTGTATTATGTTCATCAATAAATCATGTTCATTCTTTCCAATGATCTCTCCTTATTGAACTTAATTTCATTCCTTTTCTCTCCAGAGCATACATCCAGGCTCTCTTCCACCTGTTACCTACTCTCCCTACAGATCATCTTAGTCCATCGAGACTCCTGAGTCTCAAGAGGGAAGAAGGGGCTCAGAGCCAGTCCCTGATGTAATTCCACCCCCACCTTGAACCCATCTGTCACTCCTACTACTTCACCACTGTCTCGCTGTCATCATGCATGTCCTGCACCACCCTCTCAAATGTCTCTGCCACTCCTAACTTCCTTGGTAGAACAGTTCAATGTTCCCCACCATATCCTTTTTTTCTAGCATATGTTACAATTAACACACAAACACATCTATCTATCTATATATATATATATATATATATATATATATATATATATATATAGATATATATATATATATATATAGATATATATATATATACATATATATATATATATATTAGTTAGGTTGTTTAATATTTCTGCTAAGTACTCTTTAAAATACCAGAATAGGGAGGATGGTGGGGTTTAAGTTCATTAGATTAATCAGTATTGCTGAACTATGAAATATTTTGTGTGCTGTGTATTTTGAGCATAAAGGTATAACAGAATAGCTTTAGTGTTTTGTTTTTTAAAACTTGAGTATGAAATTTTACAAAATGCAGCAAGATATTTAAAAAAATTGTTTTATTGATTATAAAATACACTATATTGGGTTCGTATTGGTATCGACAGATATCCAAATTTATAATATCAGTATCGGTATCGGACAAAAAAAGTGTTGTTTTAAAAAAGTTTTGTTATTTTCCTGAAATGTCAGGATACAGATAAGATTTACTCATCCAGGGTTTGGAAGTGGATTTAAAAATGGTGCAAATAACTTCAACAACACCTCAGAGGATATCCAAGCAACACCATCTAGTACTGTCCACATCAGGCCCTGCTCTCTTTCCCACTCACTGTGACATCTCTCTCGTCTCCATTTTTATCATTGGATCCAAGCAGAACTGCTAATGTCTAATTAGATTTATTATAACCTTTTGCAAAGTTTTTAAAGTTAAATTTAAGTTTCCTAAAATTGTAATGATTTGTATTACTTTTTAAAACATTAATAATCAAATAGCCAGCCCGGTGAAGTTAAAGAAAGCAACAGTTCAACAGAATCAAGGACCAGCATCACCTGTTTTCCAGGCTACTTCTTCTGTTTGCCTTACAGTCTAACATTGTGTCCCATCTGAACCGTCTTCATACACTGTGGCAGGACAGACAAATCAGCTGAAAAGCCTGCAGGACTCCTGAGGTCCCCAAGATAACTGCACATTACCCACCTGCAACACAGCAGCACTTCTGACTGTCACAAGCCAGCCTGTGGCTACACCCATGTTAATTTCGCTGATCTGAACATAATCTTAATTGGAATGAATTACCCTGAATTAATTAACACTGATTTAATCCTATATTTTTGTATTAGCTTCAGTCTTAATTCAGTGGTAACTTGACACATTATTACTTCAAAGCTCAAGTGTCCATCTGGATGGAACAACTGGTAACATCTGTTAACATCTTTGTTTAATGCGTTCTCGGGGCTTTTTGTGTATCGATCGTTTTAAATAAATCCCCACATGTATCACAAACTACTGCATCTTCTATATGTTCCTTTATGCAAAGATTATAAATGAATGACATGGACTTAGACGCCTACAGTGAGTTATGAAAGAGTTTATATCTCTCTACAGCTGGCATGCGTGTTATTCACACACACCTCAAGACTAAAGCTGCATCAGGTGACACTGGGCTTTATGCAGCAACGAACAGGTGCCGCTGCAGAAAGCGGTGAAGTCTCTGATATTCCTGTGAAGACAGACTGCAATTTATCTACAGACAAACTTTGTCACCTCACCTCATAAAATCCCTCAAAGGTGTTTTGTCTTGAGTTGCTGTCAGTGTCACCCGTAGTGCCATCTCTCAACTCTCAATTGCCACCTTGACAGCAAACCTTGAGAGGCCATGTTGAAAAGGTGTATTGAAGTGTGCTATAGTGTGTATGTGTGTGCATGTGTATGTGTAAGAGAGTATCTGACTGCATACAGCATGGGATACATACATGTGTGTGCTACATAGGTGTGGGAAATGTGGATATCATATGGAGCAGCAAACTGCACCACAAGGATTCTCCACAATTTCCAAAATTTATAACATAATTACTTTGCACCCTTCAGCTACTTCATCATCAGTCTCCTCGGACTAATGAACTGGTTTCCGTTCAGTGCTCTGCAGAGGACCGGTTTGGGTATTCATTGTGTTTAATGTCTGATTTACACAAAGCACAGAGTTGTTCAGTCAGCATCCTCAGACTGAGCTAATCAGATTGACTTCCTATAGGTTTACACCTAATAAGAAAATGGGATTGTGATAATGTAGTATTACAGCACCTAAGCTTAGAAGAATCAGCAAAGTTCACACTTTTAATAAACATCCTAATAAATCTTCTCAGGAGACTATTATTAAACCCCAGCAGGCTGTTACATTTAAACAAATAACCATGTTTGTCTTTTTGTTAGTGATTTTAAAGATTATGAACACTTTTCACCAGTAAACACTGAACAGGTGAGCATGCACGATAATCATGCAACTGCTTTTAATATATACTAACTCTAAAGACATTGTTTCGCTGTCTGACTGTACATGACAGAAAAAAAATTAGGCTCTTTGAATGAAGTGAACAACTGCAGTTCTTAAAGATACTGCTGGATGTCAGTGGCACCCTTCAGCCTCCTGGTAGATGCACATATGGTATAAATTTGAAAATCCTATGTAACTCCTTATCACATTCACAAGGTTTTCAGAAAACTTGACCTCTGACATTGACCTTAAAGTTGAGGTCAGTGAGTCTCATCATCTTGGCAGTTAAGAAAAGAACCAGCTCCAGCCACAACTCTCCTCTCCAGACGTCTCTACCTTTGCAATTTTCTAGTTGCTTCATACTTTCTTACTCGTGTTTTTCTTTGAGTATTCCCAAATGTGTTCACTCTCTGGAAGAAGCCCCTTCACTGAGTCCTCGCTGGACCATCAGCCCTCAGTGTCAGTCTGGGTGAGTCACAGTAAATTTCCACAGCCTCTGCCCTCCTCCTCTGGGTGGAGCCCTCATGGCTCCTCCTGGGGCTCCCACCTGATGGCAATCAAGGCAGCAGTATTCAAGACTGGCGCTCTCAAGCACCTTTTGACAGAACATCAGCTAACCCATGTTAGTGTGTGGTCTTACGTCAGCCTTGCTATTAATAGTGTTTGTACTCACCTTGTTCGCCTGTCTCCTAGTCGGTTCACAGAAGCCATTTTTCAAACCTCGCTATAGCCTTGCTTACCTGGACGCTGGTCTTCTTCATACTGCTGCCAGTAAAATCCTCTCAGTTTCTGCCACTATCACCTGCCTCCCGCGCTACAGCTTGGACTCACCCAGACCTCAGTCGCTCACTTTCCCCTCCTGATTTTCTCCTGTGAACACGTAAGGTGTAGTGGTGAATTTCTGTCCCAAGCTTTGAAAAAATAATTCTTCCACTTCTTAATGTGAGCTGTCCAGATTTATTTCTGACTCGTACATACAAACAAACGATGTCACGGTCAAAAAAAACCTATTTGCTGCTACAGCTCACATTTCCATTGCTGTGCTGGCTCCTTCTAACCTGCTACCACCCATGCGCTGTAATGTTTTCTTACTCGACACAAATTAAACACGCAGCATATATTCTCTAACAACATAGTATACAAAATCAAACATGTACCATAATACCTGAAATGGTATCAAAAATATTTCTCTATAGATTGGCTTTAACCTGAGGCATCACAGCTAATTAACTGGACAAACTATCCACTGTGTTTCTGGACCCAACTGGCTCTCCTGTCCTTCTATTACAGTGTCCTTGACCCATCTCTGCATCCCCCGTCATGTTCCAGCACCCAGCCATCATAGTGTCCCCTCACAGTTGATGTTATTTGCAATCTTCCCTTAGCTCTGAGTCTCTCAGTTAACGTTCAGAGTTTTTGCTCAGTTCATAGCCTTAGCTCTGTTCATCTTGTGCATCACTCCATTGTTAAATAAAGTTCTTTATTCATCACTTTCTTGGCTCTCGGGTTGAATCTCCATTTGAGTCAATCTCTCATCTCAGGGCGCTCAGCCTTGACACTCAGAAACAATCATAATTTAAACTAATTTAAAACAAATCAAGCTGTCTATGTCTGCATTGAGCTATTAGAGTCCTAAGAACTAAGATGGCCCATTAGTAGGTGTTGTTAATAAAGTATCCAACCATTCATCTTGGGAGCAGCAGTCTAAGCAGAAAAGTCCAGGCCTCCCTCTCCCAACTCTTCCGAGGTAGAACACCGAGGTATTCCCATGCCAGTTTGGAGATATAATCTCTGAAGCTTGTCCTGGGTATCCCTGGGGCTTCCTCCTGGTAAAACACTTCACCTACAGCAGGATGGAGTATTCTTTCTCAGGTATCGGGAGCACAGCAGTAGCATTTGTATCCCTGACTGTGTTACTGTAAAAATGTTTATGGTAAAACGGATTCATGGTACTTGAAAGAAATTTGACAGATACTACAAACATATAAGCAGCGCGGAAATATCTGTCACCAACTACATCAATACATATTTCTCAGTAATGGTGTAAAATTACCTGATTTTTACATTATTGTAAGCCAGACACATAACCAGTATTTATACAGTGCATCCCAATATTTTAGCCTAAAATTATTGATTACAGGGAACTCAGCCTTAAATTTTTTGATGCTTATAAGTGTGTGTTTTTGGTCATGTGCACTAATTAAAAGATCTGAGTTTTGCATTTTGAGAGCAGGTGACCTGCAGGTTAGGGGGCTACACAGAATCTCACTGCTTTCAGGACTACTGGGACCTTAATCTGCAGTTTTAATAGTGTATTCATAATCTTCTGTGTTAACTAAAGGCAGCATGTGTTTACCTCTGAACATGGAACATTTTCCATCCATCTTTTTTGAGCAGTTAACTGCACAGCTCTGAGTCATCTCTGCTTTGGAGCTTGGCTCTGTTTTATGCCATGAAGAATGGTGCTTTCTGCCTCCTGGTTGCCTCTGTGAAGACGCTGAAACTTGTCTATGTGACACTGATTTTTCGCCCAAACTAAGCCAAGCACACTGCATCCAACTAAAGAAAGCACCGAGACTATCAGAAATAAAGAAACGCGTCATGTAAAACTAGCCAAACCCTTGCAACCTTAGTAAATGTCTTTGTTTCTGTGTGGAAGTGTGACAGCACTATTATTCACTTACGGTGACAAATCATGACAAAATGTAAGGTTTAGGACCTCTGAATGTGTGATACCATCTCTTTTCATTTTTGATGACCTGTAATGTGTTCTCAGAAAGAGAAGAAAAGATGAAAAGCTGAACAGCCCACAGAGAAATTTCCCACCGAGCAGTAGGAGGATCAAAGATGTCACAGTTTTAGGCTGAACCAAAATCTTTCATGTTCATGCTGACTGTTCTGAAAAGCAGCTCCGTTTTGGACTTCACACAGATTAAATAGTGCCCTGCAAGAAAGACAAAAAAAACCCACTATTAAGACAAATGAAACCATAGATACCACCCACCACCGCCAACCCACCTCCATTCCCCGACCCCTCCCCTGTGTCTTCACCTGGATGTAATGCAGTCATTAAGCTGCCTGGCTCGCCCATCTAGCAGCGGTGTTTTCCTTCCAAGACGGATGGCTCCAATAAACCCCTTATTAATTTTGGCTTCGGCACAGCCTACACCACCGAACAAGCTGAGAAACAAGCTCCTTTTTCCACAGTAACAGCGGACTGGCGGGGCTGAGTGGATAGGAAAGTGACAGTAAAGGCCAGATAATGATGTTAAGCGGCAAGAGGCAAGGAAGCCAGGTCTCTTAGCAACTGTTTCTCCTCTCTGCCGACGCTCTGATATCGTCGGGAATAAACAATTTGGTGTGTGTGTGTGTGTGTGTGTGTGCTTAATTGTAGCAGGTGTCATCAGTTTGACACTACAAACAGCTTAGCATAATGTCATATTATTTTCCTTTAAAATCCAATTAGAGGTGATAGATAGTTTTGTAGCTGTCCTATGGCAGCAGAGCCCAAAACATCATGTGCCCTGTGTGTGTTTGTGTGTGTTTGTGTTTTAACTTTCTTAAAAGTGTGTGTGTGTGTGTGTGTGTGTGGGGGGGGGGGGGGGGGGGGCGTATATAAAGAATTAATCTGGAGAAGAGATAAAGAGACTTCACATTGCAACTTTAGTACTGTATGAATCGTCAGCCAGCTGTTAAATGAGAAGTATTATGCTCATTCTGAGCACTCTAGTAAAATAGCTTTGTTTGAGTCACTGTTCAAAATAATCCATAGCCTACTTAGCCTATGCTGGTCTTATGCCGCAGCTTAGTTCAATCAAAATAATCAGTTTTACCCTCCCTCCCTTTAAGACAACCATCGAATTAAACTAACTTGGTTCTGATTGGCTTTCCCTCACAAACACAAGGATGTAACAGCAGGTGGGTGGGGACTCTGTGCTAACAGTCACACCTGTGTCCTTGAGATGTCTGCTCTTGCTGACATCATACAGATCCAAAAGCAGAAAACAAGAATTGAATGAAGCCTGATGTTTTGGCTCACCGTAGTTAATTTTAATATTTTTATTAAGGTTATTTAATTACAAATTAAATCAATGCAGGAAAACAACAATCATGTCAGAGACATTGTAAGAGAGCGATCGAACACTCCTGAACTGAAATCTAGCAGACTATTCCAGAGAGCCTACATGGTTGTAGGCGTATAACTATCAAGAGAAAAAAAGAGTTTTCATACTTATTTTCCTGCAGATTAACAGTGAAAAAATATCGAGAAACATTTGAACATGTCGGCTGGGTTGTGAGACTTGCTTCTAGAAGCACTTTGACCATATTCACCAGCACCAGTGAAAACAGGCACCTTCGTAAAATTCCACTGTATCCCACGCCATGAAGTGTGGTAACAAGTAACAACAGTAACAAAGTAACAAGTAAACGATCATCACCAAGCTAACCAATACTTTGCAAATATGTATGCAAATTTGTTATATTGCAATCTCATTCAGTTAAATTTTGATTTTAGTTGTTCTGTAGCTACTTTTACCTTTGTTGACATTTGTTGGTGATTCCTGAAAGGCAACAAGACCTCAGTTCACCATTTTGTCTTTTCACCAAGCAATTGTTGCCTCAGTTGCACATGTGCGAGGTTTCATTTTCTCTATATGTGCTTTCAGGAGGGGTGTGAGAGCTGCACTGTGTATGCTGGCATGTTTTGGTACTGTCTGAGTGTGTACCAATGCCTTCGCACTCATTGACGCCAACATGCAAAAGAGCACATGCAAGCGCGTTGCACCCTCTTGTGTTCAGGCGTGACAACTTCAGTTTTGCTTCTTTGCAACCTACACAATGAATGTGTTTAATGATTCCTGTTTGCCTCAGCACTATCTGTTTTATTGACCTTAAAGTAGCTTCAAGTATCCTTAATTCAGGCTGTTTGGTTATTTTTTGTTTACTGTCTTGGGAAAAAGCTAATAATTAGGGTTATTGATTTCATCATTTAATATGAGTCCTAAAGGGAGGTAGAGTAATCCTCCAGTTCTGAACTTCTTGTTCTGCTGGGGTACATTCAGTGTTTGTGTTCTCCCTGTGGCTACTGGCGTTTTCTGTGGGTGTGTCTTCTTCTTCCCACAAATCGCTACCAAAAAGGGAGTATAGCTACCAGATATCATTTAAGCTATTCCACAACATACTTATGCCATTGCACAATGATAATAAATTTCAAAGAGATCACCGAAAGTAATTAATTTTACAAAGCTGTTAGTATATGTTCATTTTTATTCCCCAGCTTCGGTGTTTTTCATATTCTCTTAGAGGTAACCCACAGTGACTATCTTGAAGCATTTAGGCATTAAAAATTCATAATAAGCACGAAGACTTCACAGCTCTCCTTGTGTGTGTATAACAAACGGGGGTGGAGTGTAAATGAGAATGTGTACTGTGCTTAGAGAGAGGGCAGTGGGCTTTTTTGACCAGATTGTTTAACACAATCCTACAGAGTGAGAGGATGCCTGAGGGTTGGAGAAGAAGTGTACTTGTGCCAATTTTCAGGCACAAGTGTAATGTGGAGAGCTGTAGTAACTACAGAGGGATACATTTGATGAGGCATAACGTGAACGTATGGGAAAGAGCTGCTAAAGCTAAGTTAGGACAGGAAGAGAGGTGACAAAAAGCAATATGGCTTCATGTCAAAAGAGAGAACTATAGACGCAATGTCTGTTTGTGGGTCCAGAGAAAACATATGATAGGGTGCCAAGAGAGGAACTGTGGCACTGTGTGAGGAAGTTTGCAGACATTCTGATCTGTAGTAAGAGTACGGAGCGGGTGAAAAAGAGCCTAGAGAGGTGGAGGTATAAAAGTCAACAGCAAGGTAGAATACACTATGTATTAATGAGAGGGAGACCGGAGGAATCATAAAGCTGTAAGACGCAGAGTTAGTAAAGGTGGACAAGTCCAAACCATCCAAAGCAACAGACAGTGCACAAGAGAGGTGAAGAATAGAGTGCAGGCAGGGTGGAGTGGGTAGAGATGAGGGTCAGGGGTAATTTGTGACAGAAGGATAGCAGCAAGAGTGAAAGGGAAGGTTTACGAGATGGTAGGGAAATCTGCTGTGATGGTTTGGAGACAGCCACTCTGACAAAGAGACAGGAAGCAGAGCTGAAGGTGTTAAGACTTTTGTTGGGAATGACCAGGATATGAGTACATTTGAGGGGCAGGTAAGGCTGAGCAGTTTGGATACAAAATGAGAAAGACATGACTGAGATGGTTTTAACATGTGCAGAGGAGGGACAGTGGAGTGAAGGGATGCTGTGTGAGGAGCTGGCAGGCAGGAGAAAACAAGGAAGAACTCAGAGATACTGATGAGTCACTATAGCGATCAGATTCATTTGATGTGTTTAATTACAACGTTTACTATTAATCTGTTTGCACACAAAGCATATAAGGAGCTTATAAAATATGTATCCAAAATCTGGATGAAAATATAAACATAATGCATATCAATACGTAATTAGCAGAAAATTTCTCTAGGAACATTCTCCTGCATTGGGTACAATTTCTTTTAATGCTTTAATTAAAGTTTCAGTGATTTTCCTTATGTACTTTTACTTAAATAATATTTTACTAATCAATATTTTCACTGGTACTTTCACTTAAAGGACCTGCATACTTCTTTCCAGCATGCTGTATCTGATCTGTTCTACAGTTTAAAATAAAATCACAATTGTTATGTACTGTTTAATATACAAAATACTCCAAGAGTCAGGAATAGGTCTTTTTAATGACATTATAACATGTTACCGGTAGGTTTTATCATTTGTAGTAGTTAAATATTGTATCACAACTGAAATGAAGATCTCTACTGACATCTATCGTGAAAAGAATGGTACTGCATGTAGACCTCTGCTTCTCTTTTTACATTTTGAAACGTCAAATAAAACTTTAAATAAATTATTTTGGTTAATAAAAATTAGAGTATGTGTAACTTGGATATGCAGGTGCTCTGTTGTGAGCATGATGACTTCAAACCACAGACACGTTGGCCAGAAAACAGTACAGCAAACTCTGAGTTTGTTCAGCACGGTAGGTGTGCTCTGCATGAAACAGCCACGATTAATGGATCTGCGATTCACGTGTCATCAGGTAAATTTACTGTAGGTGGAATTGATATGGTTTGTGCTTTTGTCACACATTTCTAAGTATGCAAGGATGTAGAGGATAAGAGTGACAGATACCAATTAAATAAAAGTTTTCTCCAATAAAGAATGTGACCTTTGACCTCCTGGAAAGAACCTGCAAACCACACAGACCAGACTTCATCTAAATCAGCTTGGGGAAGTACAGAAGTGCAGATGTGAATTCTTCACTGACATTTAAAGTTCTTACTGCTGTGGCAATATTTGAAAGCGAGAAGTGTCTTACTCTTAATGTCTTAGGGAAATATGTTTCAGGTTAGCCCCTGGACTTGTTTGGCTTATGAGAAAGACTTGTGAAAGAATATAAAGTTTCCACAATCTGGTAGCAAGTTGTGTGTCACTGATGACCTCTAACTAATTAATAAAAAAATATAGTAATTGATTAATTACCATCAACAAAGTAAATACTGAAACCGTTCAGTCAAAAATGCCCTGCTGAGAGACGCTTAAGGACAGTAGAAATAATTTAAATCTGTTTTTAAAGTCATAATTTCAAAGTCTGATGACTTTGTGGGAAAAAATAAAGATTTGTAACCTGGCTAAATTTCAGAACCTTGGTCAGCTCCAACTCAGACCAAGGTCAGCTCCACAACGGGCTGAGAAACAGAACAGGGTGGAATGGCCTGGATGCTGTATATGGGCTTGCATGACCTCCCATGTGCCACTTGATCCAAATATATTTTTACTGATAATAAAAAAAATAAAAAATAAATAAAAATTGCACAATTATGAAACGTAGTTATGCAATGCAGTTTACATGGTTTTCTGTAACGTCCTATCTGAACTGTGTGTGTGTCTTTTTGAATGGTTTTTAATGCGCTTCGATTTTCTGTTTCCGTGTAGGCTATCATTGTATTTACTGTGATTGGAAATCTTTGAGATCGAGCGCTAAGCACGCGCAGATTCTGCGGGGTACAAATGTGTGTAAAAAACAAAAAACAAAAAAAAAACAGAAATCACGCAGAACTTCCGCTCATTAGAAAAAATAATAAACAAATCTCCATCATTGTTTGAGTCGGACTCGAGAAGTGGTTCAAGCTGCTCCTAACTATGACAGATTTCCACTGCGGTGTGTATTATTGCGCAGGCAGAGAAGCGGCCGCTGTGCGGTTGTTTTGCAGCGAAGCTTTTAAGCTGAAGGTCAGGTCCGGTTGTATTTCCTGTTGGCTGGCTCTCTAGTGCTTGACACAGCTTTTCTGTGCACGGCCGTGCATCCCTGAACGGAACAGTAAGGAGAAAACTCAAAGGACGTGGAGACACACTGGTAGAGAGCGGCTCAGTGGACGTTATTTACACGTGAAGAGTCAAAGAGTCAAGAGACCAAAAAGTCTCGGTTCTTCTTTGGGACTCGAGCGGACACACAGCCCCCTTGAAGCTGTGGTTGAAAGGGGCGACTTGTTTTGAAGTTTGTTTTGAATTTCAGACTTTTGACACTGTTACCCAGTCGCACAAACTAATGTCGTCGGAGTAGTTTAGGAAAGTGACAGCTGCTGATCACAGTGGGATCGTCTCGTGTCCTGGAAGGACCTCTAATACACCTCGTGTCTGTGGAGACTCACGTAGGCACAGCGGAGCGTTCCAGGAGGTCTTCTTGATGCACAAGTGAGAAAAGCATTGAGTGTTTTTTCTGAACCTCAGCTGCAGTCAGAGAATACTTTCATCGGGAGAGAACCCCACAGAGGAAAGTTCGATCATCATCATCGTCACTGTGCTTGGACTATGTTGATGAAGGAGTACCGCATCTGCATGCCTCTCACAGTGGAGGAGGTAGGGGAAGTTTTATTGATTTTTGCGAGCCGCAGACTTGCAGATCAGCAAGTCTTGCCTGCTTTGCTTTGCTGCACTTGTTCTATTGCAAAAGCGATCGCCGCAGTATTTTAGGGAAGTTCACAATATTTTGCACCAAAGCCTCATACAAGCAAGAGCTGAAGTCGGGCAGCCACCGCGGGGTGGAGCTGCTGTTTGTCTCTCCTTCCACCCAGCTTGTTTGCATCCAGCAGCAGCAGCAGAGGGAGTCGTGTGATTAATCTTGGTAGTGAATCATGTCTCTGTTTTGCTTGTGCTCTGTGAGTAGTGTGTAGCTACAGATTGCTTTCTGCGTCTTCTCCTCCTGGAGCCACCGGGCAGGGTGATTGTATTATATTATAATGAAACTAGAATGTGCTTCTTCTTTTTTTTTTCTTTGTTTGCATGCAATCTCCCTAATGCGCAAGTTCACACCTGTGCAGTTGCTGCATGTGTGGTCAAACAGAAATGATGTATTGCACACACTGATCACGTTAGATACCTTTGCTAATCAGGTCCCCCAGTCTTCATGCTTATAATCGATCACACAGCAGAGTGGTTTTGTGAAGTCCTCGTTCCCTTACTTTCCTGCTGTTTGGGCTGATTGTCTTCAAATGATTCAATCCATACACACCTGAAACGGCACAATAGATGTTCCACCTGAAGACTTTTATTGAGTTTGACAGTGTGCAGTTAATCATGTGGTGTTGCGTAGCTCTAAATACCTGGGTTGCCACACAGGTTCACAATGCAGAGTTGGCCACATTAAATTGTAGTTTAGTCAGCCTTGCTGTTTGTGAAGACTTGATTCATCGCTGCAGTCAGGTGAAGCCCATTGTTGTGCTCTCAGATTGAGTGAGGATGAAATTGGAGTCATCTGTACATGCCTTTAATCAGAAAGCCAGCTTTAACAGCCCCTCCTGAGGTCTATTTATGTTTCTTGCCAAAGCACTGCTTTATCACATCGTGTCCTGAGGCTGATTGGTTCTTCTGCTTTGCATCGCTCCAGCGGTGATAAAAGAGCCACAGCTGTCCTCAGTGGCCGACTAAAGGCTATCACATCTTTTGTTGTAATGATAATAACGTGGCCCGGCCTAATCCATCGATCTGAGAGTGACTTGGTAAATGAGCACGTGGAATCTATTCTTTTGAACACCTAAGACACATAAATCATGCACTCATCTTCACACACACACACAACTCTTTATATGAGCTCAGTGCAGCAGCAGTCAGATTTGAAGTATTGTCTTTCAGTGGAGTCACCAGGAGTGGTGCAAACTGCATAACATACTGTTAAGTGTTCCTGTAAAAACTGGATGTATAATAAAAACACATCTTCACCTCCCAGAGTCAGTACACTGGCTTTTTTTTTCATAGATTCGTGATGAGGAACGGTTCATGTAGGACCGTGCTGTGCTGATATATTGAATGCATTTCTCACAAGAGGCATCGCATCACTCACGATTCACAGTCTCCTCAAATGGCACTGCAGCGTGAGGGCAACAGGTTTCTCTTCACATGAATATGACAAAGACTTGAAGAGCTAAAGAATTTTTTATCACCAGCAGACATCAACAGGCTTCTTCTGGAGAGTCTCACCTCGAACCACTGCAGTGAAAACATAATTGTGCCACCACATACATATTGTTTAAGGTTCTTCACAGATCTTTGGGGGTTTAAACCTTGATTTTTAAGGCTCAAATTAAAAATGTGTATAAAAGAAAGGAAGAAAACCCACTTACACTTGTTGTGGAATCTTATTTTGAGATGCGCTATCAACAGTCAGATTAGGTGAGTTTCAG
The DNA here is from genome assembly GCF_051167445.1 of Perissodus microlepis. Taxonomy (NCBI): domain Eukaryota; kingdom Metazoa; phylum Chordata; class Actinopteri; order Cichliformes; family Cichlidae; genus Perissodus; species Perissodus microlepis. The sequence goes on from NC_140464.1 coordinate 16,893,500, forward strand.
TTCAAATGGTGTTTTGGGTTTCTCTTGCAATTGTAAGAGTTATGCATAATGTTTATACAGTCATATTATGAGAGTATAATCTTCAGTTACAGGATATGAAGTCATGTCAAAAAAGGAAGGTACACATTTACTGCCTCTGTAGAAATTAAGAGGACAAATAGCAGCCATTCATCATCACCAAGTTTGAGCACTGCCATAAAAGCTAACATTTTACAACTTTGATGGTTTTGAGCATTGAGGTTTGCATTAACACCAAAGCCACGATCTTTCCAGGAGTGGGCGTGTCCTCAAATTTACCCCAAGGTCAGACTGTGCCATGCTCAGAGATGCAAACAAAACCCAAACGCTACAGGTCGCTAGGCCTCAGTTATCCTGTTATATGTTAAAGTTCATGACAGTTCAAACAGATAAAGACAGAACGTGTATGGCTTGTTTGGAAGGGATACCGGGCAGATGATGCATGAACAGAGTGCAAAATGATAGAGCATTTTTAAGATGTTTGGTGATTTAAAAATCCAATATATCAGGTGATGTTTTTCTTTCAGATACTTGGATCAGCTGCTTGTTGCCAACAGGGAAGTTGAACATTGCCCTCTCTTGGGCAACCTATGCAATGTCAGCCCTCACGATTTGGTTGAAGAGTGTTTCTCCCTTTAACTTAAAATTTTTATTTATATATTTAAGACGAGCTTTACGGGGATATTCGGTGTATGTGCACAAGGCAATCACAAAGTACTGGTGTCTCAACACAGACAGAAAAATCAGCTCCACCTAGATTTTACCATGTGTGCTTCACATTAACCCAACTCTTCGACCATTTTGGGGACAAGTCAAAATTTCAAGGTCCACATGGCCACATGGCCTTTATGTATATGGGTGATAAAGTATTAATGATTAATTATTTGAATAAATAAACTTTTGATTTTACATATTTTAGTTGCATTTTACTTGAAAAGTATTGCTTCGTGTTCATTAAGCCAAATAAATAACTTTTGTGAGTGCATACACCAAACATCGCTCCATAGTCTTGCAGCTGTCAGTGCAAGATCAGGCTCTGTGGGAGTTTAAGTGTGTTTGTTTGTGTACCTTCATACGGAGCTGCCCCACGTCGCATCTAGGCCCAGACCCAAGATCTTGTTTACGTCCTCAGAGTGGAAGCTCTGCGTTCTGATAAACGAGACGCCCGTTTCACCCCTTGTTCCCTGAGGGACTCGCCACTTAGCCAGAAAGTGACCTGGTACACGAACGCCAGATGGAGAGAAACATGTTCACTCGGACAGTCTGCCAAGAGAGAGTGTGTGTGTTGAGAAGGAGATTGATTGCTTTTGGTAATTATCTAAGTGTACTTCTAAGTATTATTTAAGTGCTTTGTTTGTTATTTTATTTGCAATTAGCATAAACAATTTTAAGATACCAATACAAGAACAACAGCAGCAGCCATATTTGCTTACTTCTACATGTAGTTTCTCACCTTTGGTGTTGTATAAAGGGGCCCATGCTTAATACTGAATCAGTGTGCACCGCATCAGCCACTGCAAGGGTGAAAAGAACAAAATGCCTCCAGGCTTTCAGTCTTGGAGGCTCTTCTGTGCAGCTGCTTCACCTTCGAAGATTTTTACACTCAGTATGGCCGAAAGCTTCAGCCTAATTTCAACATGCAGCACATATCGATTCAAATACCGCGTGCTTTAAAAATTCCACAGAACATCCCCTCCGATTATCAAGCAGTCTCTTGTGCAGTCAGATAACCGTCCCAGCTTTCAGTCAGATAAAGTTTAAGTGGCTTGTCAGTTTTCTCTTTTGTCCTGACGCATCTCTGTGAGAGGGTTGAATAAGAAGGATAATTGGTGAAGTCACCAGTTTAACTCAAATGTTTATCTCCAGATATTCTTTTAATGCACCATCTGGTCAACGAGTCCATCTTTTAACTCACTAGTGCTTTTTTGTATAATGAGTGAAAAAAATGTCTCATGTACTCTGTTTCTAGTTTCTAGTTTGTTTGACTTTTTTATGGTTGTTTGCTTCCAAAAACCGCCGATTCTTTGTAAGTTGATTGCTGCTGTGATCAGTCAGCTCTTTACCTGCTTTATGGCCGTTTATTTATCTGCACAGCATTTCATCTAATGGTCCCGCTGGGGGTCTCATTAAAATCCTCGTGGCATGTTTGAATTTGTGCTCTTTCACTTTGTCTCAAATTGCTGCTACTCCGTTAAAGCATTTCTTCCAAAGTCTGCTTTTTTTTCTTTTTTGGTTTACTTGTTTGTTGCTCCGTAGTGCGTTATTTGGAGGTCTTGCAACATTAGCATTATAGGGATTTCAGTTAATTCCCCCATGCTGCCAGGGCTAATCTTCTGGGTGAAAAATTAAGGCTAAATACCCTAAATGTCTTCTGGCTAAATAATAATGTTGCTACACTGCGTTTGTGTATTTTGTGATCTGGGTATTTGGAGGATTCAGATTTGTATGCACTTGATTAGTGCACCAAAGACGAGTCCCCGCAGAGATGGTGTACAGCAGAGTGTGCGCTGGAAGTGATGTATAAAGTGCTGTGATTATGCGCTCACTGGCCACTTCATTAGGTATACCTCACTAGTGCTGGTTTGGACCCTCGTTTACCTTCAGAGCTGCCTTAATTCTTTGTGTCATCGATCAGCTTGGAGATGGAAACATTGCTCAGAGTTTTTGGTCTATATCAACAGTTGGTGTAGATTTGTTGACCACACATCCATGATGTGAATCTCCTCTTCCACCACATACCATCTGCTGACCATTTGAGTACAGTCGTCACTTTTTCATACCTAAATGTATTCAGCTACTGCCATGTAACTGTCTGATAAGAAACAGGTGCACGGTGGACTCCATACTCCACTGAAAAATCTCTTCTGTGAGAGTCATGCATTTTCGAAGGTAAAGGAGAAATTGACTAAAGATGGCAGGCGGCAAACATTAGAGTTTCAACTCCTGATTATTTTCTCAATGAATCAATTTGTATCACATTTTTCCAAGGCTGAAACCAATATTCTCAAATGTTGTGCTTTCCCTGACCCTGAGTCAAACCTGTAGGTGCCTGGTGTTGGTCTATGTGTGCTCTGTTGTGAATAAAAATATGGGACTGACTGCATGTTGATATACAGCAAAATGTATTTACATTTATGTATGATGAAGGGGCCATGTTAACCATCCATTGTTTTAGAAAATAGTTTACTGTTACACTCATCAGTCAGATACTGAGTTAATGCATAACTGTATAGTGAAAATGTTTCTTATGCATGATATTGTTCTACCAAACTCTACACCCATATAGTAAAAAAAGATTTAATAACTTTCAGTAGCACTTTATAATAATGTCACACTATAAAGCATCAGAATTTATAAATACTGATATGTATGTCCATCTGTTCCTGTTACACCATGTACAGTTGTCATTGCGAGTACAACATTGCTGGTAATGATCATAATCAAAGTCATAATCATATATCTGTATTTATAAATGGCATACTAAAGAGGATTAATGCTATATGATGACTTAGAGCTTGTTTATAATAATGCTTAATATAGATTTCCCTAAGGTACAGTTATACATTTACTCATATAATCTCTAAATACATTAAACAATTTTTGCGAGTCCTCTTCGGTGCAGAGTTCCTGCTGTAGTATATATACATTTTAATCTCCTGTTAATCTCCTGCCAGGCGATGGGATAGCATCATAACATATCATATATATCATAATATTTTCATTTTCTGGGATATAAATTAAACTTCATTGTCATGTGGTGAAAAAGATATGCTGCTCTCTTAGGGTCTTATAGGCGACTACATGTTAAAAATTGGTTATTTTATCCTGTTGGTAGGTGGTTGCTGGGCAACATGATGTTGTCAGAATATCTGACATGGATGGGAACCTTCAGGGGCCTAAGATGTACCCGTGTGCCAAGTTAGGTTGTTCAGCTCCTGATTGTGGACAGATAGAAAGAGATTTGGTGTATTATAATAAGATGTTTATTACACATAAATGGTGTTTTCAGCTGCCTGCACCTGCCTGGCCATTGAGACTCTAATCACAGCCTTCATGCAGATGAGTTCTTCGGGTAATCTTATCAAAATAAACCAGACACAATATATAGTCGAGGTCTTTGAAATATCCAGGGATAGAGGTGCAAGTTGAACTAACAAGAATGTAACACAGGCACGCTTTCAGGGCAAAATACTGAGAAGGTTACTGAGTGGAAAAGGCGGGCAGGAAAAAATGACCCCACCACAGCAGCTACATAGCAACATTAATGATCTGTTAAACGTGGAGGGTCAACGGTTTTCTATTTATAGTTTGGAGCAGTGGACTAAATTAAGAGCAGTAACACTCTCAGTCAGGAGTCCAGAGGTTGTGGGAACTGGGGTGACTAATGGACAGGTGAGAAATAAAATAAGTCCTGAGGGGGGGACAGAGAGTCATTGCCTGTGCCAGCAATGGCACAAGGAAAGCATTTAGACATGTGATTTAGTGTAGGCCTGAAGTAACCTTTAATATTGACTGAATCTCAGACCACTGAGTGCATATTTATTCATTTAAAGGCACATGGTCGATAAAGGGCAATGCAAGCAGCTAAAGGAAAAATGTTTCTACTAAGTCATATTAGCTTCTAATTATTTTAATACCCACATTTTTCTTATTATCATCCTATCCTCCAAACCTGCTTATCCTTTCACAAGGAACTGATGACTTGATGATGATGCTATATTGAGAGACTGACTTCCACAAGCACGGTCGATAACGCAGACTGTCGATTTCCACCTTGTGAGCTATCAATTAAGTTGGTGTTCAGCCGCATCACTAAGCAACCCTGGAGCTGATGCTTTACAGGTGAAAATAGAGGACAACATGAAGGGTCAGTAAACCAACAAAGGTAGGCCTGATAAATAAAAAAGTTTTATTTAAAGCATGTAAGGGACAGGGGAATTAGCAAGGAGGAAAAATAGGTTAAGAAAACAATAATGTTGTGTGATTGGTGGTGGAAACACCAACCTGCAGTGTGACCATAAATATAGGGAATATGCTTTTTACTTTGTCTTCGAGAACTGCGCAAAATATCAAAAGCACAACAGTTTTCTTTGGTTTCCGAGATGCAGCCAGAAGAAGACTTTCTTATCCAGCATCAGTGAATATGTGGCTGATTTATTTGACGCCGGTAACTCTGCCAACGGCCTTTGTCAGCCCGGGACTTGACATCTGTAACGGTTCTGCCTTATTGCATCTGCCTCCGGCTATGTGTTTGAAACTCACACGTGGCGACACCGAGCTTCAAACCGAGGTCCTGTGAGGTTGGAGAATGTGGCGAGACATTTTTAAGTAGAACCTCTGCACGCCCATGCATACTGCTGACAGACACTGTGGAAATGTGTCCCCAAAAAAACTGTTAATTTTGCTACATCAGACATTTTGGGGGGATTTATTACTTTAAAACGTATTGTGCAATTTATTTATATATATTCATATGTTTTTTTTGGTTGGAAAAATTCTGACACTAATGATGTAGAAAGCTCAAAAGCTCAGTTTGACTAGATTATCTCTGCTCACTTTGCATGAACATGGTGACATTCCTGCACATTATATTGATGATATAGTTTCTATCCTTTTTAATTTGTTATAATGCACTGGATTCAGCTGACAGTATCTCAGACCTTTGCATAAAAAAATACATTCATCTTATCAGATCCGGAAAATCTTAACCACCTGTCCCTCCATTTTCTGCCATCAGCCCACTTCTGCTCTTCCTGTCCCATTTAACCTCACTTACCATCAACATGCTATCTAAACAAGAACAAACAATGACTCCCGAGAATAGAAGCTAGACTGGCACATTGTTAATGCGTCAGTAGAGTTATGGGACAGGTGTAAGAAGAGATGTGGCGAAAGAGGGGATCAGCTGGGCTTGCTGTCCTATAATGTTATCATAATCCATTATGGGACAGATTGTACATGTGATCGGGCTCTATATGTGATAAATATGATAATGTGACGCGATCTGTCACTGGCGTTTTCAAAATTAAATTACACCTAAAGGCAGTTGAAATTACAGAAATAAAAAATACAAGTTATGAGTAATTAGTTCAAGAAAAGGTGTGTAAAAAAAAAAATAAGGAAGGTTTCTTCATGGGCTGTTGTGATTGGTCAGAATTTGCCAGATTTTTTTTTTTTTTTTATAAAGGAAAACACATTTAGTCTTTTGTTTATGTAAATACTTAAGATCTGCTTCTCGTGAGCAGTCAGAATGGTCTGCCCGTTGTTGCGGGTGGCCCCCTTAGGCCCACCCACCACTCAGTGATATTCTTTTAGGTCTTTCCAAAAAACAAGAGAGACGACAATATTTTAGATTGTATGAGACAGTGCTGGGCTTCAGTGACTTGGCACCATATTTTCAGTTTTTAACGTAGACCGCCGCTGTTTCTGACTTCTCAATTTCAGTCTGGGACAAACGTTTTTAGAGACAAATAACTTTTTTATCCTGTTAAATTAACACTGTTTTTCTTAACTTAACAGATTTTCAGGACAGATGATGTTTGCTGCCTTGTTCTTGTATGAAATGTTTTAGTCATAGCCCCTAATTGCAGCCTTAATGATAACTTAATTTAATAATAACTTTGCAAAGATTTTTTGCAAATTAGATATTGTGACACAACCCACCCAATTTTCCAGGCTCAGGATCCACGTGTGACTCCCGGTGGCTGGGTTTGTAGCTATCTGGCAATTACTAATAATTAAGCAGCTAACATTAACCTGTGTCAACCACATCAGCAGCTGATGTGTGAAGTTGTTTGCCAACTGGAGGAGGCAAAGATGGTGCTATTGGTGTAATTACTGTTGAAAAGGAGTATCTAATCTGATAGCTTTACTATGGATTAGTATATGAGAATCAATTTTTGTAACAATCCTAGTCGCGACATAGTTGTTTTTTTTCCAGCACTGCAGTTTCTCCTCAATTGTTTGTTTTTTGAAATTTCTAGAGCACATTTAGCAGAGCTCACTTCACAGCTGAGGCAGTGCTGTAGAGTAAAGCCATGTGCTCCCCTGAAGGTCATATTAGTTTGGGAAGGACAGTGATGAAAATAAAAATAAAAATACACTAAGATACTAGCTTGACTTCTGGTTTTTGCAAAATGGGAATGCTTTAGCTTGTCCTATGGGTGTAGTGATTTTCTGGGTGGTGTCTCACGGGATAACGATTGCCTCTCCCGTGGTTGTTCGTGAAGGTCAGGTGAACGCCCTTGGCTCTCGTGTTCCTCAAGCTGTTCCGACAGTTTTTGACCATGTGGTGCTGGCAAGTTGTCCGGCTGGGGATGGGAAAGAAGTGATGATGAGGGATTACTCTTTCTACAGTAATGGGTATTTTGTCAGTATGTAGATGAATCCCAAGATCCAAGATATTCCAGCAGAGCATTGCTTTGCAAAAAGAGTACTAATTTTTGTTTCATGCTAGGCTGTTCTGTTTGTGTATATATGAAGATTTTCTTTTCCACCCTAATAATTGTATCCAGACCCTAGTTTAAACTAGAAACAGAACTACACAGTATATGTAGGTTGCAGAGCACGGAAAAGCACAGTACAGTGATACAGAAACCTGTTCAGAAGATTTTATTACTTTTAATCACCATTTATCCACGCTCTTCCTCATATTGCTACTTGATACTATGGCTATTGTTTTTCATCATCCTGTCCATTCCTGTAGATAAAGCCAAACTTATTTCAGTTGTTACTGTCAACTATTATTGTTTATGTGTCTGTAGAAATATGCAAAATATATGCAAACCCTCGTTTTTTTAGGAGCACAATTACAGCTTTGGAGCTTGTGAACACAATAAAAAGTCTCAGATTTAAGTTTGGACTCTCAGACCTGCAGACCTCATTACTCTTGTCCACTGAATTTGCCGATGCTAATTAATTCTTTTCGGGTATCAATGTGTGTGGCGCCAATAAAAATGTTTTCCTTGGAAAGTCAGCGCAAGAGATGTGACTGATTCAGTCAATGAGCTGCATAATTATTACTTGATCCCACACGCATAAATCCAATCAGCTCCCCTAACCTGGTCATCACCCGACACTGTTAAAAATGTCTCATTCACAGCTCTTGCTGCATATACTATTAACCTTCACTACAGGGTCCCTGTGTATACCGTATCGGAACCACAGCATGTCAAAGGGCTACTTTAGCTGAAACCTGAAGACTAGAGACAGGTTGTTTAATATAATCACCATAACACACACACACACATGCACGTGCACACACATGCAAATGTATATCTAAAGTCATCTACCATATGTGGTTGTGTGCACAGCTACATGATGTGCATACCGAAATAACAGGTACAAGTGTCCCTGGTTACTATGGGAACATCAGCAGCTCGCAACTGATTAGAAATCTCTTTGATGATGAAGTTGCTTTGTGTTTGCGTTCTGTGAGCAGACAAACGCCAAGGTCTGTATGTGTGTTTGTGTGTGTAGATGTGAGTCCAACTGACCAGCATACATGAAGTACAAGTTCTTGCTCAGGAGTCTGCATTAACATTAACAGTAACATTAATACTTATTTCACATAAAGATGTTTTAATTTTAATATTTAATGATTTTATTGGGGTTCTTTAAAAGACTTATAAATCTGGTGAACAGCTGTTTCAAATGAGACAGCGACCGTGTACCTGGAAAGTTCAGCACTGGCAGCGAAACCTCATCCAACACATCAGATGGTCTCAGTGTGTATTTATGCCTGTCTGCCATGACTTTCTTATTCCTGGTATAGGTTTGTTTGTGTCCATGCAATATCTATCTATCTATCTATCTATCTATCTGTCTATCTGTCTGTCTGTGAACTTGAGTGACATCCAATTCTTTATCCATAATATAATATGAGGTATAATATGTATAATAGGTATAATATGATGTCAGCCCACTCTTCTGGGAAGGTTTACCAACTAGTTAGTGAAGGTACCTAACTGCAGTCTACATAAAGTACACAAAAAGACTAAAAGTGACAACAATATGAGAGCTCTGCTAGTAATAAAAATCTAACTGGAAGCACGTTTTAATGAAAACAATGAATGAGAAAAGGAAATATATAACTAACATTTAATAACAATTATAATCCATTTAATGAATCAATTTAGTTTAAATTATTTAAACATTTAAAGGTTTTCTATTCTTTTTGATTTATTCACATTAAAAGTTTGTGGTGTACAAAAAATTGAAAAAATATTTAGCCAAAGTTCGACTCAACTTGAATGTTTTCAGAACTAGTAGTTGTGTGTAGAGCAGGGCGATATGACCAAAAATATTTATCACGATATGCATTTGAAAATTTGCGATAACAATATAACTGACGATATAATTGACACTAGACAAAATGCTTTACAACTCCACAACTTTATTAGTGCAAAAAACCCCATCAATGTATTTTCACTTAAACAAGCAGCTGTTTTTTATGTGCATTAAAGTTATATAAAAATGTAACAGTTTAACCAAAAGGCATTTCCAGTGGAAATTGGCCGACATATCCTCGGCATAACCATGTATAATATCCACAAAACTTAAAAAGAGGTTATACACACACAATACGGTAATATTATGTTGAAGCACAGTACGTATCACTCCGCGAGACTCCTGCCTAATATAGCCGTAATGCTCCGACAATCCATCAAGCGGTGCGGGTCGTAGCTTAGCAAAGTCGTGCTAAAACATTTGACAGATTTTCGAGCGCCGTGTACGACATAAAATCGTTTTAAGGTCAGTAAACACAACCAGAATTCATACATAAGGCACACGAGATTATAAGGGGCACTGTAGGGTGGCTGTAGCTCAGGTGGTAGAGCAGGTCATCTACTGATCGGAAGGTTGGTGGTTCGATTCCTGGCTTCCCCTAGTCTGCATGCCAAATATCCTTGGGCAAGATACTAACCCCAAATTGCTCTCCGATGCATTCATCGGAGTATGACTGTGTGTGAATGTTAGCTATAAAGCTCTTAGAAAAATGTGGTGGTGTGAATGCACAAGTTGTGTAAAGCGCTTTGAGTGCTCAGATGAGTAGAAAAGTGCTATATAAGAACCAGTCCATTTACTGTTGATTTTCAGAAAAATCAAAGAATTGATTTTAAGTGTGCTGTATTTTCCAAACAACACGGTAATAACGACGGCCCGCTAGCATGCGCTACCAAAAATAGTGCTTTGTTGTGTATCTGATGGACGAAAGCTAAACCAGTTCCACACCACTGAAGTTGCAGCATTTTTACAAACCAATTCTGGTTCATCTGTTTCATTTAACGATCCCCTTTCGCTCTTCTCATTCTGCATCGCCGCCATGTGCGTATGTAAACATAGCCACTGCGCATGCGCGTTTTACCCATATTCATTTTCCTATCGTTGCCCAAAATTACACCGGTATTAACGTGAACGGTATGATATAGCCCAGCCCTAGTTGTGTGTCTTTAATGTTTGTCTTTTTTTCCTGTACAACATTTCTGTACAAGTGTTGCTTTGTAGGAAAGTAAGATAGTAAAGCATAAGAAACCTAGAACGATACACTAACAAACAGATTTACTAACAAACAGAACCATGTAAAATCATGCTCATTATCTCAGGGGTAATTTGTACCTGTGCACAAAGTAAGTGCACTTTTGTTGTATTGATTCTTTGCACTTTTTGAAGGGTTTTGAGAGGGTGTTGGGTAGGGCTGCCATGATTAGTCGACTAGTCACGATTACGTCGACTATCAAAATCGCCGACGACTAATTTTTTTTTTTTTTTTGCCTGTCCCATTTGGTTCTTTAGCTGTCAGAATTGTTGTCTGAAGACCAACAAGGATACCCAATGGATTTACTTTGCCAAATGGATCATCACGGCCTTGCCGTATTGGTCCATTTGATCGACCTTTGTTGTTATTATTTATTTTATTTTATTTTCAGTTGTTACAGACGGGACAGACATGACTGAGGGATAGGAAAGGGAGAAAGAAAGATGAAGGAAAAGAAAAACAGAAGGGAAGAGGGACAGTGAGAAAGGGCACTTAAAAAGAGAAAGAAGAGAAAAAAAAATCTCCTGGATCACCTGTTGAGAGAAAAAGAAGAGAAAACAAGCAAAAAAACAGAGCAACATACTAAGCACAACACCATCACATTAATCTAGCGTAAACAGCAGTAAATACTAAATATTGAATGTTGTTGTGTAGCAAGCAGGACCGACAGCGCACAATGTGCTTGGAAATAGCAGCCAATAAAGGTGTAGTTTATGTCTATGAATAGTGAACACCCGTGTGCACACCTGTGTGGATCAGCGCGCTTGTATTCAAAAGGTTTCCCCATGTAATGTTCTGCTAGAGGATGTAGAGAGCCATAGCCCCGTCCCCCAGGGCATGAAGCAGGCATGGAGGAGATCCAGGCTCCAGACATCCAGAGGCCCCAGAGTGCGAGAGCCCAAGGAGGACCACCAGAGGGGCATCCGTGCCACCCTCCTGGGAAGGGCTGAGGAGAGCCCCAGATGAGGGGTCACCCAGTAGCCACGGAGCAGAAGCCAGAGGGGGCTGCAGTGGCGTGCCCGCCGGCTCTGCCGGCAGCCAGCTGTGCCAGAGGCCCGAGGGCCCCCTTTGCCCCGGAAGAGGCCTGACCGAGCAACAGGCACCAGGCCCCGCCAAGTAGTCACTGGGAGTGAGCTGGTACATACCTGAGCACCCAGCCCCGGACACCAAGACCCACCAACGCACCGACCCCTGAGGGCATCAGTTACCGACAGGGAGTGTGGTGAGGGGAGATAGACCTTGGAGGGCCTGAGAGTTCCCAGAGAGGTGGAGTGTAAGACCCGACCTGACATATAGACACAGACAAACAGGCACACACAGACACAAACATGCATTCCCACCCTCATGCACACATATACAAATACTCAGCACTCACCCAACGTAGGGATAGACATACATGGACACTGTACACACAATCACACTCCCCAAACAAACTCTATACCCCAGGTCCAGGTACCCTTGCCGCTGGAGGGGGAAACGGCACCTAGACCCAGGAGATGTTACCCTTTCCCCCGGGGTGGAGGCAAGCAGACCGCCCCAGGCTCCACAGCAGCAGGGAGGCCCCGCATCCCAGATCCCAATCGGACGGCCAACACCTCCGCCCAGCCCCCCCCGCCCCGATGGCCAGCAGAGAACAGGGGTGTGTGAAGAACCCAAGATGCCCCTCCCTGGGGCCAGCTCCCCCGCTGACCCCAGTAGGCACCCCCGTCCTTCGGCACCCACCAAGGCAAGGGAGCCCAGGCCCATCCAGACCGGGGCCTATGGCAGCAGGACCACCCAGCCCCACAGGACCCAGGGCAGCCCACCCGACCCCACCGCAGAGGAAACTGTACCCACCCTAACATTCAATCATCTCCCGGACTGCACAAGACAGTAGACACCCAGGTTAAGTTTATTCTCCACCTCTCCTGTGACTCTCCCCCACGACGACTAATTTAATAGTCGACGCGTCGTTTGAAGCTTTGTAAGATCCCGAAAGACGCAGGAATAAGTAGTAGGATTTAAGAGTGTAATAACGGACTGAAACAGAAGATGGCAGCACTGCACGTACATAGATGCCAGCTGCCGTTAAACCCTGAAGAAGAAGGAGCAGTGTCCGGTATCGTACCTGTGTCCAAATTCAGGGGCCGCATCCTTCAGAAACCGCATTTGTAGGCCGATTATGTTAAATTAAAGTTATAGTTTTCAAACAGCTGAATAAACGTCAAACAGAAAATTGATTATCAGAAGTGTGAGATGGTAGAGAATTTACTCCGGTGTCCTGTTATATTTTAGATAGCAAGGAGCAGACGGCTGAGTTTATTAAACTTCACCGAGATAATACAAAATTTCATTAAAAGTTTAATAAACTATCATCTTGTCTTTATTTTTAGTTAGCACATACCTTAAACACCTTAAACTGTAAGCTAATGATAGTTATATAAGAGCAGATCCATGCTGGTGCAATAAGCTGTACGTTTTACGTCCAATGGATGCATGATCTGATTAGCTGACTAATCGCAAAAATAATCGGTGACTAGTCGACTATCAAAATAATCACGTGTCAACCCTAGTGTTGGGCTATAAGTTTGAAACTGTTGTTTTAACTGATAACGTGATTGTGGTGGTAATTTATACAACTGTGAAACAAACAGTTGAGTTTATAGTTGGATTTTTCTGTTGTGTGGGGAGTCATAAACTTTGTCTCACATATGAATGCTTTGATTCGAGCAAGACTCAGGTCTGTATGACACTGGATGGTGATGATCTTTACTAAGTAGACTACACAAAAGAAGAGCTTGTATATGATGCCAGAATCCCTGTTACAGCGCACGTTTCAGAGACTTATCAGTGTGCAGTATATTACAGATCACTGTGCAAATGTGAATCTGCAGAATGGAAAAGAGACAAGTCAGCTTCGTTATCAAACAGAGGTATGTGACATCGCATATTGCATCATACTTCATGTGTAAATTTTACAAAGGTTTTATGGATTTTTTCTTACCTTTGCACTGATAGGATTGCTTTCAATTTCACGGTACATGTGGTATGACAAGATACTACTTCATTACTGCATTTGTTAGTGCAACTAACAGAGCAACTAATGGTCATCGTCTACCCCAGAGATCACGTGATACTTTATTAACCACTTGTTTCCTCCATCTATCAACATAAAGTGGAGCAAGAATGGAAAAATCATAACAGTGGAAAATCATTTCAAGAAGTGCTTATCTAATCCTGATGGGACATTTCACATTTTGTCCACTCACAACTTTATACGCCTTTATATAAGCCTCCACGTTGTGAGTACGCCGTCATTCAAACAAAGGTAAGTCAGCTTGAGTACTGCGAGTAAAATGCGTTTGATTTCCCTCCGAACATTCAGATTAGTGCAGCATAAATTCATTCATGAGGGGGAAATTACAGTGAGAACATGTGGAGGCTGTTAGAGGGATAACATTGTCCTGAAGAATTTACTTATTCTCTATGGTTAAAGAAATTGCACTAATTAATTCATATTTATTATAAAAATCCTAATTATACATCTTGCATCTTAATTATACATGTATGTACTTTCTAAACACGTTCATTGATACATTTGTGATGAATGGATTTGAAAGTAGATAAACACATTTGTGTCATCCTTGGCTCATTAAAGCTCTTGTCTTTAACTTAACTTTGTCTGTGTATGTTTCAGGTACTGCACTCTGAATGAACCAGCATTGGGTCATTGTGAGAATCACAGGGAAGGTTGAAGCCGCCCAGATGTATGGCCGGAGTCGCAGATACCTGCAGCCATGTTGCTGCTCTTCTGTGGCATAAGGACTGTTACAGATGAACCTGCATACTGGGTTTTGCTGGGTAATATGACCAAGATACAGTCAGTGGTTGGCCATAAGATAGACTTCTCCTCTTCAGCTGCCCCAAAAAAGGCTCTCAATAAAAACATAAACAGACCATCCGTAGTGACAGGTAAAAGAAGCCGTCCACAGAAAAGAAAAGTTCCACCTGCTACTGTGGAGGAGTTGTCTCAACTGATGGGAAAATATTTCTCCAAGCATAGTTCTGTTCTGAATAACCCATAATGTTGTATTTAGGGGGTCTACATTTGTGCCTGAAGTGCATTGCCATGTAAATAATTTGCATTTACTGAATATGTACTTACTAAGTACCACTGTTCAAAAGTTGAATAAAGAAACAAACACATAAAATCCTGACAACATTTAAATAAGATCACCCACTACTAGCATTCTGTTATTTACTGTCTCTTTTGAAATCTTACCACTGCATATACAGCACAACACTTTTAAGAGTATTTAACAAGAGCATTTTTCCCTGGTTGTACTACCTCACTGGGGCACATGTTCACCAAAACGCAGCAAACCTTCACCATCTCATCTAGAAGGGTCACCTCTTCACCCTCACATGGATGAAGTAATCTGATTGGCATGGTGGTATGTAGCATGTAGTTTGAAGCAGGGAACCCAGTCAGGATTTGTTTCATCCATTTCATAGGCTGGTTTGCCTGCAATAATGAAAAACAACTAGCAACTCTATAAATAGAATGTATATCAACAAAATCACTCATTAGGATGTTTGTTCTAGTTTGCTAAGACCTCAGAGCGCATTGAAAATAAAACTAATAGGCTATAAAGAGTAATGTGACCTTATTTTGATCTTACCTGAATGAAAATGTCTGGAGCACACCAACAGATATCTGGGGATGGAAGAGAACTGGATATCAGCTCGTCTCACAGCTGCTATCCAGGCTAGACGCCTTCTTTTGGTAACATCTGATACATAAGCTCCCTCACGTTGCTTCCAGGTGGGGAAACGATAAAAAGAGAGCCCATTTTCCAGCTTATTCCCTTCCCGATCGTGCGATCTAACATTACAACCGACAGCACAGCAAGTGCGTACCATTGCTGATGCTATCCGTGTGCTTTCGCTCCTTTAGCCCTTTGTTTGGCCTGCTAAAATGGCGCCTCGGCGGTCACACCCCCTCCCGTGACATCACGCTCCAAAGCCCTATAAAGGAAGTTCAATGTATTATCAAGTGTATTTATTAATGATAAACATTTGCCAGTGTGATGAATGTATCTCAAGTTTTGGTGTGGTCACTTTTAGGTTACTGTTTGGGGTGTCGGGTGGGGCTTTACAACGTCCCCTGCCTAAAGCAACCAACATTGTTCCCTTTATGCTTGTACCAAGAACAGGAAACATTTTTTAGGTACAGATTGGGAAGGTGAACTCAAATAACAAAAAAATTGCCATAGTTTGCTGAACATGCATCATAGTACAGGTTCCCGGTACTTTTCCTGGTAAAGAAAACAAACAAAAATATAAGTAAACTTAAATTTAGGGTTTTGGTAGTGCAGCTTGGCTCTCGGCATGTTAATATTTTTGTCCCGTGACTCATTTTGGACTTTTTAGTAATTGAAACATGACACAGGTTTTGTAGTGCTCACTGTAGAGTCCTTTACATTATTACTGTTACTGTGTGTATGTGTTTTTGCTACAATATTTATTCGAACGACATGTAAATCTTCACTGTATTCAGTAGTGGTCGCACAGGAAACTTCTTGACTAATTAAAAATTATAACAATTAGTCAAATGTTATTCAAGTAAAGTTTCTGATTTTCCCAGTATGACACGCTAACAAAGGCTGTTTTTTGTGTCCAATTGTTCTCTACCTCACCACTGCTGTGAGTTTACCGAGCTCTCTCCATGCATAATGAATGAGATGAGTTTTCCCCAAACAATCTGAAATTCAAGTTGTACCAAAACACTCCAGACTGGAACAGAAGGAACAAAAGGCTTATGTAACAATAAGGTGCTTGCCAAAACAAGAAATGACTTCTCTAAGAAAACCACCTGGTTCTTGCCTCAAAGCTTAGTTGGAAGTGAACAGAGTGATGGATTTAAACTGACTGTGAATGTTGTTTTATTGCTGGTAAATTGGTCTTGAGCATATATAGCGACAAAATGGAATCAATCAAAAATCAGTGTAGCAGCCAATGCGTGCCACGCCCAAGGCTGAACAGTTCTTTGTTTTTCTCAGTAAAATCCACCTTAATTTGTTCCTTTTTAAATTGCTCTTATGTGAGTAGACTTAAACATGTTCAGAACGTTTCAGTCTCTCAACCTTTGTTTACCTCTAGTACTTAATGATGAAATACAGGGTGGGCCATTTATATGGATACACCGTAATAAAATGGGAATGGTTGGTTGGTCCTGTTTGTGGCACATTAGTATATGTGAGGGGGGCAAACTCCTCAAGATGGGTGGTGACCATGGTGGCCATTTAGAAGTCGGCCATCTTGGATACAACTTGTGTTTTTTCAATAGGAAGAGGGCCATGTGACACATCAAACTTATTGGTAATGTCACAAGAAAAACAATGGTGTGCTTGGTTTCAACGTAACTTTATTCTTTCATGAGTTATTTACAAGTTTCTGACCACTTATAAAATGTGTTCAATGTGCTGCCCATTGTGTTGGATTGTCAATGCAACCCTCTTCTCCCACTCTTCACACACTGATAGCAACACCGCAGGAAAAATGCCAGCACAGGCATCCAGTATCCGTAGTTTCAGGTGCTGCACATCTCGTATCTTCACACCATAGACAATTGCCTTCAGATGACCCCAAAGATGAAAGTCTAAGGGGGTCAGATCGGGAGACCTTGGGGGCCATTCAACTGGCCCACGACGACCAATCCACTTTCCAGGAAACTGTTCATCTAGGAATGCTCGGACCTGGCACCCACATTATGGTGGTGCACCCACACTGCGGTGGTGCACCCTCTTGCTGGAAAAACTCAGGGAACGTGCCAGCTTCAGTGCATAAAGATGGAAACACAACATCATGTAGCAATTTCAAATATCCAGTGGCCTTGAGGTTTCCATTGATGAAGAATGGACCCACTATCGTTGTACCCCATATACCACATCAAACCATCACTTTTGTTGGTCCAACAGTCTTGGAGGGATCCATCCAATGTCGGTTAGTGTCAGACCAATAGCGGTGGTTTTGTTTGTTAACTTCACCATTCACATAAAAGTTTGCCTCATCACTTAACAAAATCTTCTGCGTGAACTGAGGGTCCTGTTCCAATTTTTGTTTTGCCCATTCTGCAAATTCTGTGCGCCGATCTGGGTCATCCTCGTTGAGATGCTGCAGTAGCTGGAGTTTGTAAGGGTGCCATTTGTGAGTAGCTAATATCCGGGATGTTCGACTAATGCCACTCTCCAGTGACATGCGGCGAGTGCTACGCTGTGGGCTCTTGCTGAATGAAGCTAGGACAGCCACTGATGTTTCTTCATTAGTGACAGTTTTCTTGCGTCCACATTTTGGCAAATCCAACACTGAACCAGTTTCACGAAACTTAGCAAGCAGTTTGCTAACTGTAGCATGGGAGATGGGTGGTCTCGTAGGGTGTGACCCGGTTACTGCGTTCACCAGATATCAACACAATTTCAATCCGCTCCTCACGTGTTAACCTGTTCGACATGTCAATGGCTGTAAACAAAGAGAAACTTGTAAATAACTCATGAAAGAATAAAGTTACGTTGAAACCAAGCACACCATTGTTTTTCTTGTGACATTACCAATAAGTTTGATGTGTCACATGGCCCTCTTCCTATTGAAAAAACAAAAGTTGTATCCAAGATGACCGACTTCTAAATGACCACCATGGTCACCACCCAGCTTGAGGAGTTTGCCCCCTCACATATATTAATGTGCCACAAACAGGACTTTAATATCACCAAGCATTCCCATTTTATTACGGTGTATCCATATAAATGGCCCACCCTGTAGATTTAATCCAGTAGAAGCATTTGCCAGTGAACCAAAGTTGTGGAACTTTGCTACTTTCAGCTGTGCCCTTATTCACAAGAGGTCACCACAGCAGGTAGTGTCACATGTTTGATTTGGCAGATTTATACAACAGACGCCCTTCCTGACTTCCCCTGCAGGGATTTCTGTGTCCTCCTGTGATTGAATCAGGCAGGCAAATGTGTAGACCTCTATACAAAAAAAAACAAAAACAGTTTGTTTCCTGGTGCATTTATTCAAGCGGTTTAGTGTCATATAAAGTGTGTGTAATTCAGTTAAATTTGGACCGTTGGTAGGCATTTACGAGGCAACATGACAGCATCATAATATATTATTCGTAATAAAAGTTTTGTGGATATAAATTAGATATTGTTGTGAAATTAAAATGATACAATGCAGTGTTACAGGTGCATAAGAGCTGCAAATGAATAATTTTTGCCTGTTGGTAGGTAGCTGCTAAGCAGCATGATGACATCATAATAACTGATATAGATAAGATCCTACAGGGATGTACCTCTAATAAACAGTAATAAAAATGAACCACATCAACTGTAACATTAAATATAACAGTTATTAACAGTTATAATGCAAAAACATACATCATAATGTGGCGAATGTGGCTCAGGAGAGCAGTTTTTCTACTCATTGGAAGGTGATTTGATCCCTTGTTCCTCCAGCCTGCATGTCGAAGTATCCTTGGGCAAGATACTGAGCACTCAGTGGCGTCTGATGCATCCATCAACGTGTGAGTGTGTGAATGTTGGGTTAAATGAGCCAGTAATGCCTCTAGTGATGCCTGTGGAAACCACTTTATCTCCCAAATAAGTACCAGCTCATATTAAACTTTAATAATTGTCATTCTTTACTTTTAATTTTGTATTCATGAAATACATTTTGATGCTAGTACCAGCAATAAAGTATTAACAGTGTATAGATTATGGCATTGCTACCCTATCTGAGTATCTCTCCACCACAGCTACTGAATGTTGGCCCATATCTGGACTTTGAACGTCACAGAGCTGACTGCATGAGCTTGGTGAAACATGTGCTGCTGCAGGGATGATTTAAATGGCCAATCGTCACTTGTTTTTGGCACAGCCAAAGCATTGCTACTGATTATGGAGTAGAGAAACATACTTTAACTGTTTCAGGTGGATACTTGATATTTCATGGATGGTTTGACACAATCCAGTCCCCTCATCAAACATGGAAATCAATTAGATTAGATCCACTGTCAGACCGTACGTAAAAACTTTTACAGAGCTGTCTGAAATCTCTGACTCTATTAGTAGCACTCTGTTACATTAGCAAATCAGCATTTCCAATATGAAATGAAAATAAAGTGCTCAGCACAGCAAACAGTGATGGCATTTCCCGGCTAAATGGGAGGATTGGCTTATTTGAATTGCTCCAAAAGTATTGCTGTGATTGATGTCATTGTGTTATTCATAAACTATAAAGCCAAATATGTAATTGTGACACCAAGTGATTCACTATCACTTCACAATTGTGTTTTTACAGCCTTAATAATCGCTGGACTGTAGTAACACTTGCAAACACAGTTGTATGTTAGATGATATCCCACACATACATGCATTAAAGGACTAACATAGGGGTGAAGGCATATTACTGGAGATGACTTAAACCACTTAGAAAGCTACACATAAACATCAACCATTTGTCATTGCTGTTTTATCCATGTATTGGTCATCCTTTTGAAAGCATTGTGACTTCACTGCTGCCTCTGCCAGCACAGTGACTGCAGTATTGCTGAGGTCAAACGTGTTACTGATTCAGAGGTATTATCAAAAGTGTTATTACAGGGTTTGAAGTGAGGCGCTGTGTTCAACCATGCTTATGCTGTGAGACAGAGGGGGAGGAAAATAGCATCAGAGGATGGAAATGGCAAAGCAACATAAAGGAGTGTCAGTAGAGGAAAAGTTGAAGGAGAAACTGATATGCATCGAGGAGGGTATGAATGCAGAAAGGAACAGGAGTAAAAGGGAGGGCAAGAAACAGCTGCACTCAATCAAGGCCTGTTATGTAATGTCTCACAATCTGTCAGCTTCCCAAACATCTTTCTTCAGCGGCTCTTACTTCTTCTTTTTTTTTTAATCTCCCATCCCTGCTCATCATCTCTACTTTTTAAGGACACTCTTACAGTCCTCTCTCCTGTTTCATGCCTGGATATCAGCACATTATTCTCATCAGCCACTCAATGTGCTGCCAGGCAGGGGGTAAAGATGATGCATAGCAGAGTGATCCATAGTGAGTGATCTTGATGTTATGTAATCTTTGGTTCATTGACCTCAGACGCTGCAGAGTTGGAGAAAGAGGAGAAGCTAAAGAGTTAGAGAGGAGGGGGGAAAAGATGTTATAGAGGGGAAGCACGACGGGAGAGTGCTCTCTCCCACCTGCAGCAATCAGTATTAATAAATTTCACCTCACCACACACCTTTGACATAGTTTATGCAACACACTCTTGTTCTCAGCAGGAGCTGTAAGAAAGCTTGTTTTTCAGGTGTGCTGTTTCCACGGCTAAATTCACCCAGTGGAGCTTGCTTTAGAAACTACAAATTAAAAATTAAATATCTGCAATCTGCTGAGATCTATAGACAACTGTGAAAAAATAAAAGCTGGTTATATAAAACCACTCTCTGCTCACATTGCTTTCTGTTTAAAATTTCTATTATTGCTTGTTTATTCTCCCCCCAAAGGGAGGGAGTATGTAGTCGGTTTGTTTGTTTGTTAGCGGTTTAGCCTCCAGAGTTTTCAAGATGTCGTTTTCAAACTTTGTGCGATGACAGAAACCAAACGAGCTGATTTAATTTTGTCAAGGTCAAGCTTTAGGCCACAAATGTGAAAATCTTCAAACTTACAGCATACTACGCCTCAGGGAATGTGACCTTGGTTGGCTAAGCATTTGATTTTGACCTTCATTGTGAGTGCCTGAGGTCAAAGTTGACCTTGAAAAAATTTTCAAGAAACCATATCGAGTAATATGTCATATGAAACGGAATGGAGAGAGCTGTACAACGCACTTTTTATTTTTTCAACATGATGCCCTAGAACCTCACAGTGATGCCACAAAATGTTTATACTCACACACTGCATCAATATATCTTAAAATCTCACATTTTTACAGCTTATAGGAGCCAAGATTTCAGCCAATTCTCCTCCAATCATACGGGTTAAGATAAAAAAAAAAATACACCGTTTTGGTACGTATGCTTCAAGGCCAAAGGTCAGGGTTACACGAAAATGCTTTAGTTTCCACTGGATTATATTAGTCAATATATTAGTCAATATATTAGTCAATGGGGGGACGTGAACACTTTTTTTGTTAGCTCTTTAAAACATTTTTTAATGAAACATTATGACTTCGCAATGGCACAAAAAGCTTAATATACTACACTAGATTAGCAGTATTAAAAATGCTGACAACAGCACAAATTATCTATGAAAACAATGCAGATGTTGTTATTGGGGATTTCCAAAAATGATGCTGATGTCAGCAGGTTATAAAAAAAAATATAGATTTACAATAGCCCTTAGCCTTCGGGGGGAGTTGCTGGTGCACTTGCCAAGAAAAGAGTTTGGAGTGGTAATTTTCCATTTTCCATTCTGACCCTGTATTTTAGACAGATAATCACATCTGGACCACATCTGGAGTGTTTATTGGGATTACTATGAGCTTCTTAATTACTTCAAACTTCTGCTCACTCTGTATTTTTGTAGATCAGTGCAAGAAGTATACATACTAACAATATACTTATACAATATACTATAATATGCGGGGGGAGGGGGAATCAGTTTGATTCACTGCCAAAAGTGAGAAAATGTCTTTAAAGTGCTTAGACATCTTCTCTCAGCCTTCCTTTTATTAACTCATCCATGATAGTAACATACCATGTTTAGTTCCATTAATTTATTAATACATTTAAAGGGCATAAATAGTAACCCATGCATGAAACCTCCTGTATTCTCTGCAGAAAAGGCCCTAACACCAGCTTCTCTTCCTCTGTCACTCTACTTTTTTCTCAGCGGCTGCACTGCCCGAGTGCTCGAGTGAGGCTATCACACTGCGAAAGGCAGCTGTCCCCGTGTGCGGCACAGAATTCATTAGTGTTGAGCTACTGTAACAGTTTGCCTCAGTGAGCCAGCTGCCACCCTTTGCATCCTCCCACACTGCCTGTGTCACCTCTGTGGAGAGTGAATTCATCAAACCTTTGCAGGGAGTTTGAGCTCACCTTCACATTTTGCTGAATCAGCACCAGAGGAGAAAATACAGTCACTCATATGCACTTACTCTCAACAGCATGCCCACGTTTGTGCTGAAACGGCAGAATGTGTGCCAGTGTCTGTGTGTGTGTGTGTACATCAGCAGTTACAGCTTTAGAGCTGTAAGAAATTTTACAAACCGAGGAAATGTTGGAGTAGAGAGACGCTGTTTAGGATGTTAGAAAGTATTCATCTTAGATGTATAGGATTAGTGTTTTATAACACAGGTATAATTTGCCCAGTGATTTAAATAAGGCAGAATAAGTTGATTTAAAGTTAAAGCAATTACTGAAAGCCAGTTCAGGACAGGTTTGGATTATTAGTTTTCTAATTTAGTTTAGTTTAGTTGAAGTTTAGTTGAGTCTAATGTGTCAGGTTGAGTCAAAATGCATATTGGGTCCCAGCGTCGATAAAACTGAGTAGGGTTGAAACCTCCCACTGCCTTTGCACATTTCATCTATCGGTTCTCTTTTTGGGAATCTGCCTCGAGTGGTCATTTGAGGAACTGCAATTTAATTTTTTTAGACTTGTAGGATTTGCTGCTTAATAAGAAGCTGAACCTGTTTTATGCCCTAACCTGCCTCCGTTATTTCTCTCTCGCCTAATTTCAAATTGAGGGGAAACCTGATGTCAGGAATATTTTCTGTAAGTTCTAAACAGGATTTTTTAGGCCATCTTTTTCATCAGCTGTGCGTTACATATAAGCTAGTAAGCTGTCATTCTCTTTAATAGTAATTGATTTTTTGTGATTTTGTTTTATTGCTGTGAAATTGTCCATTTTAAATATTTTCCACTGCTTTGTTTCTAACTATGCTAGCAGAAAGATTGTTCGTTTGCTTTTTAAGTCTACAGCAGCATCACATGTGGCGCTCTTTCTCCTTCTCTTTTCAGCATGCTTCTATCTCTACTCTGATTGGACGTGAGCGAGACCGTCTTAGTAACATCTACTGCAGATTCACCATGCATTTATCCTGTTTGTATGACTCTTTAAGGCACAGGTCTTATATGGAACTCCCACACCTCTGAAACAGCTCTGCACTGGAGCCAAATGTCCTTTATGATAGAATATGAGCACAGGCAGCTCCACAGCAGTCCTCCTGATAGTATTTTTAATGGAGTTCTTTGATCTGATGTATGATATTTAGGAGTTGTGCATTTGCTCTGATGCTAGCTCGTTTCTGTGAGATGAGCAAGAAAATGGAAGCTGCTGTCTCACGTAGCCTGGAGGCACGATGCAGTATGTGTTTCTGTGCCTCTTCTGCTGGAGGATTTTGAGAGTGTGTTTTGCAGCTGAATTTAAAAATGTGACTATGATGCGATTATTATGTAATGTCACCTAATGTCCTTTTGCCATATAGTTTTAGATAAATTCTCCTAGTTTGTACAGTAGCTTTTGTATTAATGTACTAGTGTTGCACGTGATAGTCAGACTCGGAAAAACAGTGTTTGGAGGCCGCAGCATGATCAAAATTATTGAAACCGTGTGCAATGAACTTGTTGCCTTTTAATGATAAGGATATGGTCAACGAACACTTACAGTCAGCTGCCATCTTCACTGCAAATAAATAAACAATAAAACCAGATCTTCTAGGAGAAAAACCATCACAACCGTGATGGAGAATGCAACAACACGTACAGGATAACAAGTGGGAAAACAGCTGAAACTATGAGACAGGAGAAGTATATATGCAAAGCACAAGAGAAAATAGGTCATCAAAATAAAACAGGAACTACCTAACAGTGAGACAAGGACTAAGACATGAGCTTGACACAGAGACAGACAAAATACTGAGACAAGACTGAGGGGAAAGAATGTTAACCTAAGAAAGGGTTAACCTAAGGATTTACAAACACAGCGAAAGGAATGAAACCAGAACACTAAAGGAGCTTGTACCAGACATAAAGAAATAAGAAACAAGGCACGTAAACACGAAGAAATAACAGAGAGATAAATATAACCAATACAGAACCATAAAACAAAGATACAAAACCAGAAAAACCCTTAAACATCCCCAAAACTTAAAACCCTGGATGCAAGACCCAGGTACCATGACGGTAAAGGCATGACTACTGACATTCCAGCACAGCCAGAACCTCCAGATCTGAAACAGAAATTCCCCCACAAATAGGACAAAAAGCAGTTTAACTGCACAATGACATAGGCACATGGCAATTTTGCTTTTATGTAACCAGAATACAACCAGGTGGTCATCAAGTGAGTCACTCTCCTAATGCAAAGATGCTCACCACAGACGAGTTTTACTCAACAATGTAGACTGACTGACTGCAACATGCCAGGCTGCAAGGCAATTGCCCGTGCAGTTACTTCGCCATGAAAAATGGCTCCAGAGAACGCAGGCTGTTGCACGCTCCACCGCTGGGTGACCAGTTGCAATGAGTCACTAACAGCGAAAAGTGCTGCAGTCGTCCGACAGCCACAGATTTGTGACCATTTCTGACCATTAAGAGGCGAGGATGTGACCTCAGGGAAGAGCTGTTGTTTTTAAAAATGCCTTGTTATTTATTCATAGCGCTGAAAGCATTTGTGGTCCAAGCCTGGATATATTTGTTAGGCGGGGTTTGATAAATTAGCAGCAGCGTTTGCCAGAATCATTAAATACATCTCCATGTACATTTGAAAATGTTTTTCTTGGCCGGTGTTTGTGTGCTGACAGAGGGTGTTTATATCTGCATGTGCCCTCTGATGCTATAATAATTCATCCACCATATGTGCAGATGAGATAGAACAACATGGATGGATTTCACAAGTAAAGAGTTTAAAGCTTTTCATATCATTGCTGTAAGAAATGAAAGGATAATTTTCTATAAATATATAAAATCTGGCTTTATTGATCAGCTTAGATGAGTTTACAAAAAGCAAATCCACTTCTTTGGCATGTGTCCAGATGCACACATGCACACCCAGAAACGGATATAAAAATTAAAGCTATTTATCTCGACAGGAGCGCAGTCAGTTATCCAAGAATACTGAGCGCTGTGAGCAGCAATTACTCTGTCAGTGGTTGAATTTTAATTACATTTTAGCACTGTGCCCGGTATTGTCTCATGTGTGTAAGTGTAATTGTGTCTGCGTGTGTCCTTATCTTACAGTAGCACACTGTAGCACAATGACCACAGTTCCCCAACACCTGCTGTTGCGTTAGAGCAGGGAGCCAAAAAACCAGAGAGAGACACACACAGAGTGTGATCACAGTAAAAGGCTTAATGCTTTCATCTTTAAATGAATATACTCTGTCTTTTAAATGCATGACCACAGACAGCCAGCCAAAGACTGGAAACAAGATGAAACAGTTAGCCTTGCTCTGTCCAAAGGTAGCAAAATCCACCTATCAGCATTTCTAAAGCTTATGGAAAAAGAAGCTCAAAAATTTTTGCTTTAGAGTTCTTTAATCTCTCCCGCCTACTGCAGCCCTCTTCTTCCTCAACTCTATTCTTTTGATATGTACAATAAGGCACGATTCATCCTGCACTTTTACTGTAATTTTGTTCCATTTTCTTGGGTCACGCTGGCCAAAAAAAAAAAGAAATTTTGCCACCAGCACCAGGAGCAGCTCCATGAGCAATCACGGTCCACTACTTTAATTTCAAGGTTTCCATTACTTGAGTGCCAAAGGTGACTGAACTCTACGTGGCTTTTACCAGGTAATGAGCTAAGAGCAAAGTTTGGAGGTGAGCAAGAATAGGAGTTCAGAAAGTAAAAGGTTGGATTTTAGTGTATAGGTGGAGACCAGGTAAAGAGGAGTGAGACAGGAGGAGGTGTAAATAGGAGAGAAAAGAAAGTATACCTCAGCTGAAGAGAGCTCATATTTTTGCTGTCATTGATCCTGCCCAGAGGCTCTAGAGGGAGAAAGAGAGAGATAAAAAGAAATTATTCATGGCCACTCTAACCAAGGCAAGGGCCACTTCTCCCTTCTAGTCATTAGAGCGAGATTTCCAAAGACAACAATGAAAAGCAGCCCCTCATTCATCAGCTGCAGCTTTCAGGTAGCCAGCAGACGGCGAGCCGGATACAATGCCTGGCAGGGAGCACAATGGCCGGGCTGTTTACACAACATGTCCAAACCCAAATTAGTCAAAGAGGGAAACAGAAAACATGGTGCTTAATGGTAATACACTGTTGCTAGACATCAGTATGATGGGAGGGATGTTCAGAGGTCCTCTTGATTGGGCACTCTGCCTTGATGTTTTTCATCCAGCGTGGAGATTTATGTCAGCTCTTCAACCATCTCTCATGTTTCAGCTACAACAGGAATATTTTGATATGTACAACAATCTCCTTTATCCTTCTTTAGCTGCCTCAGTGTCGGAATTCTGGATTTCATGTCATAGACTGGACAAAGTAATCTCTCAGGTTTTCTTTGTATTTTAAATGAATAACACACTTTTGTAAACTGGTTATCATGGGTTGATTTGGTCATGAAATATGTTCGGCATATGATGGCATGTTTTTAAATTAAAATGAGTCCAAAAGCAGCCAGTGTCCAAAGAAAAACCTTTTCAGAAAGCCTGGAAAACTACTGTACAGGACCACTTAATCAAAAATTACAGGAAAGTCTGACTGCTTAGAAGCAAAATATAAAGAAGTGAGGAGTGAGTAAAGACTTCTGCAGTATACATAAGTATATATCTGTTGATCCAGTTGTTTAAACTTGCATTAATTGAATTTGAGACAATACAAAGAGACCACACAGCATTCTGTTATATTGCATTAATGATGTCTTATTTACACATTCAGTTACATTACTGCTAAATGTAAGTGTTTGGTCTCTTTTTAAATCATGGGGAAAACATGTGTCCTTTCAGCTGCTGGCTGCTCCACTGAGCTCAGCACTAGCAGGCTGTACAGATGAAACAATTAGATAACAGACAAGGAAAAGCTCCATGAAGAACTTAACTCTCTGTGTGTACATTACTCGAAGCAGCCAGCTTTAACCAGTGCCAGTTGTTTTATGCACAAATTTTGACAGACTTACTTAAACGTGAGGACCCAAAAACAGGTTGCAGGAGTCAAGATAATAAATCTAAAAAAAACAGTTGTTTGATGTCAGCGGAAAAGTGCACAGCGGGTGAAGACAAGAGGATAAACAGACCGTAACTAGGACCCGGAAATTACACATTGACAAACACAGATGAGGAAACAAAGGAGGCATAATGAGAAACTGGACATATTGAATTCCTGGAAAAAAATGCAACACAAAAATTTCTCCAGAAAAGGAGAAGCTTTGCATTCATAGTAGAAGTTGTGCCTCAGTGCTGCAGCCAAAGGCACAATTTTAATTGTGGAGGTAAAATGGTTTGTGTTGCACTTTTTCACAGTTTCACTACAGCTTGGACAGCATAGCTGGACAGTTTCTGTGGACAAGCCTGTCGCTTCCATGAAAACTACAGGCAATTGCAGCAATCTGCGAGTGAAATACGCATGGGAATTCATGTGGAATACACATTTTTCACTAGGGACAGGTTATCCTTGAAATTTTTGCATATCCACTATATGGACTTCAACATACTTATAGGTTACACTGCACTATTCCGACCCAGGCAACTTATTTTTGTTGTAATGTTGATGTATAGACTGTATGATAATAAAAGTCTATCTATCTATCTCTGTGGGTTTCTAGGGGGAAATGGGGGTCATTAACTGGTCTCTAGGCCTGTGTAACTGGAGCTTTAGCATTAGTTTTCCTGGTAATCTTCATCCATCTCCAGCAACCACTTACAACATGTTGGTGAGCTTTTATTTTTCCCTTACGACCAGCGGTTGCCAGATGGTCAAGGATCTGTGTCTAAACCTGTGTAAACAGGACCTTTTTCACTTGATCTTAAATTGTCACCATGATTGTCCCGTACAAAGTGGCTGTCAAGTTAATGTCACATGGTAAGCGGTCACATATCTGTAAAATCTCACTGTATACGCCTGTCTACTCCTTGTCTACAATAGCACGCTTGTGTGCGCTCCCCGTTTAGTGCTCTGGACTTTTGGCTTTCAGTTAGTTTCCTGGTGAGAATCTGTTTTTTGGACTTTGACATCAATCTGAGTAAAAGGTTCATTTTCAGTTACTCTGCCTGCTCTTGATGCCCTTTGTCCTGCAAAACATGACACCAAAACTCAAATGTCTGATGAAATCCAAAGTCCAAGTAGCTCTCCTGTTTTTTTCTCTTAGCAACAATCCAAAATCCTGCAGTATAAGCTAGCACGTATGATGAAAAGAAGCAACAAATATTCACATCTCTTAAACTGGAACCAGCTCATTCTTTGCCTCTTTTGATGTGCTGATTACCATATCAGCTGCAAGAAGAGCTCAAAATGTGGGCAGGCTCGTGTGTTTGTGTGCGACTAAATACAGGTTCCCCATCTATTATGCCTGGTCTGTTACTGTGTCATTGCAGTGGAAAAACTATGCCAGACTCCAACAGCTGTGCTGTCAGAAACTCACAGCCATCCACATTTCAGCTGGGAATTCTCTGTCACAGCTCATTGCTCTCCTCTGATGGTCAGCAGATGGAAAAATTTGGCATTGTGATATAAGAAGTTTACTGGTATACATGAGCTCTGTTTTTTTTTTTCCACTACACTATCACATTTCACTCCACTCCTTGCTTTATGTGGCTGGATGTAGAGTCACAAGTCAACAGCCCAGACAATCCTATTTTCCATTAGCTTAACACAGCTATCCTTGGTTGGAGCAGTGTGTGTGTGTGTGTGTGTGTGTGTGTGTGTGTGTGTGTGTGTGTGTGTGTGTGTGTGTGTGTGTTTGTGGGTGTGTATAGAGTCCTGCATGAGCCCTTGGCATTCCATCAGCGCGACATAAGTCACCATCAGGGCAGTATCAGTTTCCCCAGCGCGTAAATAGTCCCATGAGCAGTTAGAAATTCTCGCTCCTGTGCTCGTCGTTTTCGAAATGTATGGAAAATAGTTGCCGTGTGACAACCCCCCCCCACCCAGTCTGTCAAGGTGGACGAAAGTGACACTGTCACAGGCCCAAGTGGGTCAGTGAGTGATGAGTGAAGGATTGTGCGTGCTGACTGATGTGTCACAAGGGACCACGGGATGGGGTCGTGTAACTGTCTGTTGCCACTGTTACTATTGTTGTGCCACTTGGTCCTGACCTGACACGAGGCCTTTATCACTGAGCTGCAGACGGCTCCTAATCCAGCAGCTTTCTTTTGCTATGGTGACTGCCCCCAGGTGTCAGGAGCGTGCAGGTGCTGTAATCCTGGTATTTTCTCTCCCGCATTTATTTTTATGGCTTCCATAAAATCAGACGATCTGGTCAGTTCCTGGACTTTCGCCAAGAAGATTTTGTTTCCGTTAACTTTGGCCACATCAGCATGCTAATTCAGATGTGTAAAATGTTAATTGCCTCCCTATATTTGATAAAGTCTCCTTTTTCTTTTTGGTCCTCCTTTGTTTTTCAGTACCGGATCGGCCAGCTGTATATGATCAGCAAACACAGTCATGAACAGAGTGAACGTGGAGAAGGTGTGGAGGTGGTGCAGAATGAGCCTTATGAGGACCCAGAGCACGGATCGGGCCAGTTCACAGAGAAACGGATCTACCTTAACAAGTGAGTGTAATTTCCCACCTACAGTGGGCTTGAAAAAATGAATAAATAAAAAAGTATTTGGACAATAAACCACTGAGCAAACGTCGAAATCACTTTCATAAGGGCTTCTAACTTTAGCTTTATGTTACTTAAACATCCAACATATCGACTGAGGAACCACAGCATGCTGTGTATACTCTTATTTTGTTGCACATATCTGTACACCTTTGCACAAACCTATATACTAACATATATACTGTCAAATTCCATGTATATATGTAAAGTATATAGCTTATATACTGTATATATAGTAACCAATGATCTATCCTGTATTTATTCCATAGATTTTTCCAAAGGCTTTGCACTCAGCACCATTTTACAAATAAATATAAATACACTATATATGTAGTTATTGTCTGTGTCATGTTGCTATTGTCCGTGTTGTCTATTCTGTTAATGCGTAGAGCGAAGAAAGAGATAGAGCCCAGTTCCTTGTATGTGTACCCACTCTTGGACAATAAAAGGCTATTCTGACTGTCTAGCACTTTCTCTGACAATAATAATTCTCAGCATTGAAGCAGTTTCCATGTATTGAGCTGCTGCTGCTTAGTTGTTACGTGATTTGACAAGTTAAAGACAAGCTCGCTTATTGCCTCTGCATAGCTGTCACTGAACTCATTCTTTCAGCGTGTTAACACACGATTAGCCACTGGTGACATTTCTAATGATCTGCTCTGCTGAAATTAAAATCTGCATCATGAATGCCTGACAAAGGGTGTGTTGAGGTTGTAAAGAAGCCCTCTCAATGCTTTTTCAGCTAAAAGCAATGCCAGCTACAGTGACTTGCAAAAGTATTTGGCCCCCTTGAACTTTTCCACATTTTGTCACATTACAGCCACAAACATGAATCAATTTTATTGGAATTCCACGTGAAAGACCAATACAAAGTGGTGAACACGTGAGAAGTGGAACGAAAATCATACATGATTCCAAACATTTTTTACAAATAAATAAATGCAAAGTAGGGTGTGCGTAATTATTCAGCCCCCTTTGGTCTGAGTGCAGTCAGTTGCCCATAGACATTGCCTGATGAGTGCTAATGACTAAATAGAGTGCACCTGTGTGTAATCTAATGTCAGTACAAATACAGCTGCTCTGTGACGGCCTCAGAGGTTGTCCAAGAGAATACTGGGAGCAACAACACCATGAAGTCCAACGAACACACCAGACAGGTCAGGGATAAAGTTATTGAGAAATTTAAAGCAGGCTTAGGCTACAAAAAGATTTCCCAAGCCTTGAACATCCCACGGAGCACTGTTCAAGCAATCATTCAGAAATGGAAGGAGTATGGCACAACTGTAAACCTACCAAGACAAGGCCGTCCACCTAAACTCACAGGCCCAACAAGGAGAGTGCTGATCAGAAATGATCTACAGCTCAGGTGGGGGAATCTGTCCATAGGACAACTATTAGTCGTGCACTGCACAGAGTTGGCCTTTATGGAAGAGTGGCAAGAAGAAAGCCATTGTTAACAGAAAACCATAAGAAGTCCCGTTTGCAGTTTGCCACAAGCCATGTGGGGGACACAGCAAACATGTGGGGGACACAGCAAACATGTGGAAGAAGGTGCTCTGGTCAGATGAGACCAAAATGGAACTTTTTGGCCAAAATGCAAAACGCTATGTGTGGCGGAAAACTAACGCTGCACATCACTCTGAACACACCATCCCCACTGTCAAATATGGTGGTGGCAGCATCAGGCTCTGGGGGTGCTTCTCTTCAGCAGGGACAGGGAAGCTGGTCAGAGCTGATGGGAAGATGGATGGAGCCAAATACAGGGCAATCTTGGAAGAAAACCTCTTGGAGTCTGCAAAAGACTTGAGACTGGGGCGGAGGTTCACCTTCCAACAGGACAACGACCCTAAACATAAAGCCAGGGCAACAGTGGAATGGTTTAAAACAAAACATATCCATGTGTTAGAACGGCCCAGTCAAAGTCCAGATCTAAATCCAATCGAGAATCTGTGACAAGATCTGAAAACTGCTGTTCACAAACGCTGTCCATCTAATCTGACTGAGCTGGAGCTGTTTTGCAAAGAAGAATGGGCAAGGATGTCAGTCTCTAGATGTGCAAAGCTGGTAGAGACATACCCTAAAAGACTGGCAGCTGTAATTGCAGCAAACGGTGGTTCTACAAAGTATTGACTCAGGGGGCTGAATAATTAAGCACACCCCACTTTTCAGTTATTTATTTGTGAAAAATGTTTGGAATCATGTACGATTTTCGTTTCACGTGTACGCAACTTTGTGTTGGTCTTTCAAGTGGAATTCCAATAAAATTGATTCATGTTTGTGGCTGTAATGTGACAAAATGTAGAAAAGTTCAAGGGGGCCGAATACTTTTGCAAGCCACTGTACATGACTTGAACAATGAACTCATTCATGAGTCTTTCTATCAGATTTGTAGTTTGGGAAATCTGATAGGTGGCGAAAAAAACATTTTCACAGAAGTCTATGGAGTCCTGTGAAACTTAAGTAAACCCTATGGTTCAGTAGCTTTTTAAACCACTTTCAGTAAGCAATAACTTTAGAGACTTAATCAGTCTCTTACATCATCATGTAGGGAATTTGGTCCTCTCCTCTTCACATCATTCCTTCAGTTCATTTAGCGTCATAGAGATTTTATATGCCCAACTCTCTTAAAGTCTTGCATTTCACACATAGCATTTTAGTCCAGTTAAGGTCTGGACTTTAACTGGGCCATTGCAGTACCTTGGGTCTTTTTCTTTTTTCAACTATTCTGTTGTAGATTTTCTGCTTTGCTTGGGAGTATTTTCCTGCTGTAAGACAGGTTTAGCTGATTGTGTCATGTGAACAGGTGTGTGACAAAAAGAACGTGGACCCAGATGCAGGACTCAGTAGACTGACATAACTCAAAATCACAGATTTATTTTATTGCTGACAAAAAGGCAAATTAAACAAAAACCAAAAACAGTAAGTGAGCTGAACAGGAACAACCTGGCAGCTAAAGATTTACACACCATGTAGGAGGACCAAACAAAGAACAGAGGCAGACAGTATTTACCAGTAGGGGATTAGGACTAAGTGGAGACACCTGGGGAACACAGCTGAATAGAATCTGGCTGACAAGACAGGGGAAGATAAACCGAACATCACGCACAGAAGAAGAGGGACTGTCAAAATAAAACAGAAACCATGTAGGAACTTGCAACACGTTAGAACGGTCTGGAACTTGACTGGACAAACCAGGAAACCAGAGAACAGAACACTGAGACCAGACAGACACATGGGCATGACTGGCGAGACAGAAAGGAATACAAACACAGCAATAAGACAGACTACACATGGAAACACACAGAGGCAGGAAAAACAGCAATGAACTAGAATATAAACACACTACAATACAATGTATAGAGGATAGTATGACCAGGGAAAATACATGACCTTGGGGCAATTGTACTTACTTTTCTACAAGACTGGATGTGATTCTGTGAAACAGTTTTTCACTGTTACAGATCCTTCCGGTCCGCTTAAGCCCTGATTATAATCATGAAAAAGCTCCAAAAGGCACTAACAATGCAGTATTTGAAGAGATTAAACTGGAACAATCTATTACATAAACTCGATGTCTAAATGTGTCTATCCATTAATCCATTAAAATTTACTGAATTGTTGTGCAGGTAAAGCAATAATGTTACTTTCTATTATTATTATTTCATATAGTCTTATTCTGGTAAGATAGATTCTGTGAGACAAGATTGAGCTGCTCACCGCCAAAAGTCAGACTGTGAGATAAAAAGCGATCCATGCGAAGAATACCAAAGAAGACTGAGGTGGAAGTTTTTGTGCTCTGAAGTGACAAGTAAGTGGGCCTTTGGGAAATATAAAGTGTCACTGACAAACTCAGTGAAGAGGAGGGCAGAGTGTGGTGTGCGTTTAGCCGAGTGTGATAGTGTGTGCACAGAGAGATGAGGTCAGTGTAAATGATGGATAATTTGAGCAGTCGCTGTCGGACACCGAGCGGAGCCTGCATCCCTCCACCCACAAACCACCTGTTAGTATGTTATAGCTGCATTCTGTGCGTGTGTGTGTGTCTGTGTGTCTGTGTGTATGTGTGGCTTGCAAATAAGGCAGTGTGAGGACATGTGGCTAGTCTGCTGTGTCTGGACATTCCCTTGGCTGTTTGACAGGTTATTAGAAGGGGACTGAAGGAAACTGTCTGCCTCATGTTCCCATAGTTTATACAGAGTCTTAAGCCATTTGCAGATACACACTGCAGCCCTGAGCATTGATTGGACTTATCTAATAGAGGTGCACGTGAGAACTCAAATGTCCAGCACAGTCACACGGGACATTAGTCAGTTGCTTTAACCTGCCTGCACCTTTTGTAAAATGTATGCATAATGTTGCATTCTGCAAACACTAATATTTTAGTGCTCTGCCTGCCTGCAGGTGAGTGGGCGTCATGTGTCCTGCCTCCTGCTGTCTCTATCTAGGCAGCTCCCTCTCCTAAAACAGAGTATCTCCAGTAGCAGAGCATGCCCAGTGTGAAAAAGGACAACTTTTAAAATATCCTGATCTTATTCTTCTGAAATTATCCAAAGTTCTTGTGTAAAATGGCTTTAGTGACAAACCAGCTCAATTTCCATATTCACTTACATCTAGCAGACATAGAAAAAGAAAAAGAGAAGAAGTTGGAGATGTGAGAGTTAAATAATCAGTGGTTAAGAGAGAATTTTTCTGAAAGGTACAACTTAATGATGACTTTGAGTCCAATTATGCTGCTATTTGCTGCGCTTTGATTGTCTGCTTTTCAGGGAGCAGAAATCTGGACTAAATGTGATTTGGGCTGTAGTGAATTTTTTTCTGATGGCACTCAGTAATGACTGTCTGCAACCCTTCTTTTCTCTCGGCGTCTATTGGCAATCAGGACTTACTGTTCCAAATGTCAAAGTCTCAAAAGTCAATCTTCCCTATTCACTGGTTTTCACTGGTAAATTTGTGTATTTCTCAGATTTCTGACATGGCAATTTCCTTCCAGCTCACCAAAGCCCTGATGTTCCCTTTCCACAGCAATCTTTTTTTTTCTTCTTCTTTTTTTTTTGATTAGACATCCAATGAGGTGCTCGGCTACTTGGCTGTCAGCATTTAGAATCTATTTGTGCTGAGTAATAGCCCTCCCCCTGTATTTCCTTTATTTGCCTTCCATGCCCTTTTCTATATCTATCACAAAGAACGCTGGTGAAACTCCCCCGCAGGGTACAGGGTGTAATCAACTTCCCCAAGGGACCATCATGGCTGCCCTGTATAGCCTCCATTATGACTCCACACAGCTGGATGCTTCTTGTTGCCTGTTGCAGATAATAGCCTAAAGAAGAAGAGTGGAGAAACTTTAAGAGGAAACTACCATGCTGTACACAAACTATTTGTTTAAGCTGTTCTCTTTCTTCTTCTTCTTAACTTTACTAACCTATTCACTCGTCTATCTTTGACAGCAAGCTCCCCAGTTGGGCCAGAGCAGTGGTCCCCAAGATCTTCTATGTCACAGAGAAGGCTTGGAACTATTACCCATACACTATCACAGGTAATGCTTTAATTATACGCCTTAGTCTGCTCTAAAAGAATTTAGAAGAATTGGTGCAATGATATAGGATCACAACTCTGTCCAGAGCAAATAGATTTAGAATAAACACTGCCGTAAAGGGAGTAATCTGCCTGTTTTTGTTCTCAATAATTAGCATCACTGTTGTATGGATGATAAAAATCACACTTTAATTCCGACCACAACATTAGAGCTAGGCTGACATGTTGGCCGATATTTGCTAAAACCAATATCAGTATTGTTATTTGTAGGGCTGATAAATGAAAAATTGAAAAGTAAAGAAGATGTGGGAGAAATACCGTTCAACCATGTTGTGAGTGATGACATTAGATAGTCTGCACACCAGAGGGCACTCTGCAACGTTCCTGTTGGCCTGTTCGAAATGGCACCAACACAACATCCAGCTGAGCTGAGTAAAGTGTCAGGGCCATTTTACACCTGCTATGCAGAGCTTTGCTAATGAGAAAGTTGACAACAGATTGGCTAGTTGCCATTTCTGCAGGTCATGTATGTCTTGATTTTTGTAACTTGCTGCCTTGTGCCGCCATAGCTGCATCAAAGACACGAGTGTACGACTGTGTCGTTTTTCTTTACCGCTTTGATCACATCAAAACAAGATTCATTTTAAACTTGGTTGTCATTTTCTTAGTATGTAAACACAAGTACCTACATATAGAATGAAATGATGGGTTAATCTGTTTGTTTCATTAGGAAAATAATTCTTTTGGCCTATTTCATTGTCAAGTGTTGTTTTTCACGATCTGGTAATTTCTACAGTGTAACATCGTTCCGTTTTTACATTTCCACAATAAATTTGGCACCAACAAGGTGTCAGTATTTATCTGTCAGATTGTTTTTCTTTGATTTATTTAAAAATATTAGCTGTAATGTGCTTTCTATCAAATGTGTAAATTAAAGCGATAGCATTAGGTTTTCAAAAAGCTTATAGCAGAGCTAGAACAGCTCTAAATGTCACAAAAATACCGATAGATGGCAACCAGTAAACATCATATTGCATTTGGGATTTTTGTATGTACAGTGTGTTTATATGACAGACTAAATATGTGCTCAGCAGGACTATGCATGTCAAAAACAATCAGTGTCACACAGATTTTTAAAAATGGAGCAATATCATAGTGAAATGGGCTCCTCTCATGTGCTTTTACTGGAAATGAAGTGCTACTGAGCCGAGGCTTAATGGTTCTTTTTTTTCATTGTGAGCTGAAGTATTTTTTTCTTCTCTCCTCTCGTCTTATCTCTCTCATTCTCTTTCATGCCTTTGTCCCCCCACCCACCTCCCCACCCCCCTCAAACTCCCATTCCCATCCATTATACTGATGGCCTCTGCTGATGATATGGTCAGAGTACACGGTGAGTAGTTTTGGTGTACCTGCACACAGACACACACACTCATACACACACAAAACCACTTTGATCGACCAGCTGCCTGGAAGATCTCGTGTTGTAGAGTTTAAGGGTGAGTGCTAGAAGAGGAGCGGGTTATGTTTGTTGAGCCCTGAGTCCAGCACATCTCTGACAACACCCAACACTATCAGTATCAAGGACATCAGTGCATGCTGAGCAGCATGTACTGCTAGAAGACAGTTGTAATACTTTACTTTATTGTGATATTTGATATTTATTGGTTGTAACAATCATCAGGGCATTTACAGCATGAAGCAATGTCCATATTAACCCAAGTCCTGCCTGTGAGTTCTCAAAATACATGGGCACAAATATGCACTTTAATATTAGAAAATATCAGAAATGTGGGTGCTGACCTGGACCTGTCTCAGCTTTACTTCCTGGAACAAGAGAAACAGAGAACACGTCTCCACTGCTCTAGAGTCCAGTGGCGATGGGCTTTACGCCACAGCATCCGTCGCTTTGCAGTGCACTTGGTGGTGTAAAGCTTGGATGCTGCTGCTCATCCATGGAAACCCATTCCATAAAGCTCTCTGTGCGCTGTTCTTGAGCTAATCTAAAAGCCACATGAAGTTTGTAGGTCTGTCGTGATTGACTCTGCAGAAAGTTGGCAACCTCTGTGCACTGCGTGCCTCAGCAGCCGCTGACCCCGTTCTGTGATTTCACATGGGCTACTACTTCGAGGCTAATTTGCTGTTGCTACCTAATCACTTTCACTGTCTTATAATACCACTAACAGTTGACTGTGGAATATTTAGTAGTGAGAAAATGTCATGACTGGACTTATTGTACAGGTGGCATCCTATCACTGTACCATGCTGGAACTCACAGAGAGCGACCCATTCTTTCACAAATGTTTGTAGAGGCAGTCTGCATGCCTAGGTGTTTAATTTTATGCAACTGTGCTGATGAAAGGGATTGAATTTAATAATTTGGATGCGTGAGTAAATACTTTTGGACTACTTTATAGCGTACAAAGAAAACAAAGTGAAATGAATCCAGCTTAAGCTTGGAACATGCAAGGATAGGCACTGAGACACAGACTGAGGGGGAGACAGCATTATTTCTAAAAGTTGATTATACACTAAAGTTAATCGGGGGGTCAGGGAACAGACAGGTGAAACTAATCAAGGATAATGAGACAGGAGGAAGTAAAATTAGAAACAAGACAGAAAGAGAAAAGATTACCAAAATAAAAATGTGTAGTGACTAACTTTGCACAACGACAACACCATAATGCACTTAAACTCAACACGAAGAGTAAGTCTGCTATGAAATCAACGCAACAAATGACTCAAAATAGGAACAAAGAGCCAAAGCTGAAGCTAAAAAGGAACATGAAAATCAAATATGACAACAAACATTAAACTTAAGAACCAAAAAACCTCAGATTTAAAGACCCAGGACCCAGAACAAGTGGCACTACACCATACGGCTCAGTTCAGTTTGAAGCATTATGTTTGTTTAAGTAGTTTAACCTCTTCAGTCACACAAATCTAGTTTTTAGTTATCATGACTGCCATGAATAACAAGAATAAAAGAGAAAGGGAAATGTGCCCATCTTATTATTCTGTCCTTTTTTTCATCAGATTGTGCTCACAGCAAGTGAAGTCTTTAACAAAACCATCATGCATATCTGAAACAAATGTAATTTCACGTCTGATCCCCAGTGTGATCTGATACCTCGATTAAATCCAAACAAAGTTTATTCTCTTTTATTATTACCATCTGTTTTTTTCACCTCTCTTTCTCTTTTTGACGTTGGGGATTTTTTTGCTGCGCA
This sequence comes from Perissodus microlepis, assembly GCF_051167445.1. NCBI lineage: Eukaryota > Metazoa > Chordata > Actinopteri > Cichliformes > Cichlidae > Perissodus > Perissodus microlepis. The sequence goes on from NC_140464.1 coordinate 16,932,550, forward strand.
TAATTTCGGAAAATGAGAATAACACAAAACCATCACGGTTAATTTACACCCAAGTAATGGGATAAAAATGGAAATTAAGATTATGAATATCGTCTCAACTGTCACTTTAAAAGTGAACCTGCGAGACAGCAATAGTCATCATTAGCTGCTGGCAGCTGATGGCACAAAGCAGTGAAGGGTAACACAGATGTCGAGGCATCCCTGTGGAAGGAGTGTAATCCCTCCAGCGTGCAGAGATCTGTTCTGAAGTTAGCTTCCAGTTAGGTAGACATGGAATATCTCCACAGGGAGAAGCTCAGGACAAATCCTGAAAAAAAAATCATCCAAGTTGCTTTTGGATAAATTAGCTCCTCAGTCTGTCCCTAAGATTGAGCCCAGACACGCATATCTGAATTGAATTGTTTTATTCAATACTTCCAAGCACATGAGAGTATCAAACATACTTGTTAGAGCTTCAGATTCGCATCCAGATTCCTGCTTCAACAACAGCCGCACCCCTGCTGCTCCAGCCTGTTTGTCAATATGAGCTAATCAGGGGAACTTTTCATTAAAGACATTAACAGAAACCCCACAGCTCTCAGCTGTTTGAATGTTTAATTGACTGTTGCCAACAAAAAACACTAATGATTTGCACCAGGACATTAAGAAGACATGCCCTAAGACATGCCCGCCCAGACACACACATGCACATATGCACGCACGCGCACGGCTTCTCTGTGTGTGAAGCAGCAGGAATGCATCAGTGAACCACATATAAAATCAGCAGCAGGCCGTTTCTTTAGCCTCGCTGAGATTATGCAACTGCCTCTGCAGCATCTGGATGTTTCAGGGAGGTCACGCCAGCTCATGTGAAACTGTGAAACTTTTCTTGAGTTAACAGCCTTAAGAATATGAGCGTTGTGGCAGCAGCTACTGTGATTTTTGGATGCATGTCACATCGTTACCTCTTACTCTGACTGCAGAGTACAACACATTACTCCTACAAGAGCTCTTCTCCCATGTTAAAACCCATACCACGAAGCCAGCAGTGCACAGTTTTGGTGCTGATGTTAATGCGACAGGAGGTTTGGAGCTCTGCAGTCATTCGTGGCTGAGTTGCCATGGTTTTTGTATCACTTACAGCTGATTGCGATCTAAGATGGAAGACATTTCACCAGCTGACTTGGTGCAGTGGTGGCATCTTATTACAGGACCACACTTGTAACAACAAGGCAGACTGCATGGAGAGGTGCTTGATTTTACACACGTCTGTGACTGAAGAAAAAACTGCTCACTGTGATGGTCTCGGACATTTATTTCTAGCACCAAATTAGGTTTTAAAGAAATATCTTCATTGTTCATCTGTAAATGACAAACACCTTTTTAATATTGACCAGTTTGACTTGAAACAGCAGGTCAGTTGTTACTGATGTAGGTTCAAATTAGTCTTGTTAACCTACTAATTCATGTTAGAGCTGCTTTACGTGTGTAGACATTTATCCTCTGTCACCATCATCAGTATCAGAAACACAGAGACACGCTCACACAAACACACCTTGCGCAGTTTTCTTGTTTCTCTTTAAGACTCACAAGGCCACTGAATTGTGCTGAGTAATTACAATAAGGCCTCTCGTTCCACATCACTGTGAATATACCATGTGTAGCATCACTTATTGATGGCATGCATAAACACAGACACTGGCTTTTGCATTTACAGCTCATGTATCCAGTATTCATCCTTCTACACTGTATAATGATTGTGTTGAGCTTTAATTTGGTTAAAGACAGTAAAAATGGACAAAAACACTAAAGTGTGATGTGGTTTTAAATCTCCGGAGTGAGAGAATAACCATTACTGCGTTGGTTTTGTGTAATAAAACTCAAGATATAAGCCCCCGTCAGACACACAGTCCTCTCCATTAATCTGATCTGGCATCTGAGCGTGTCGGCATCTTGTGCTTTCAGCACAGCAGCTAAAATGCAGCGAAGCTAAAGAGTAAGTTACTGTAAGACTACATGCACACATATTGACCTAAACAACAGGATGTTGTCACTTTAGCAGACTGATGAAGCTTAAAATGTTAAAAATCTCTGGAAAAGGGCTGGAACAAACAACATTAACCAATGCAGTTATTAACAGAGAAACTCACACGTTGTTTATTTCTCACTTTTCCCTCCCTTCAGTGCTCCTTCCTGCCCAAGTTTTCCATCCACATTGAGACCAAATATGAGGATAACAAAGGGAACAATGATAATGTGAGTAAAGCTCCGAGTGCCGTGCCGTTGGAAGTGAATCGTAGGAACAAAGCTGCATCTGAAAGAAAGAGGATAGAATTTAGGTTCTCTCTTTTCATGTACCTTTGCCCTTTTGTGCTCTTTGCTGTCTGCTTTGTTGCCTCATCTTGTTGCTTCTTGTCTTTTCCCTAAAATCAAAACTAATGAATTCTCTTTGTCAGAGGGTTATTGCATCATTGTGTGCCAAGGACATCAGGAGGATTATCAGTCATTCTGCTGTTCTGATTTCTTCAGGCAGTGATTGCGACTGTTAACATGAATGTTTTTGTCTTCGTTCATTTGTATCTTGGACAATCAGTGCAGTTGTAGAAAAGTATGTCTCTTTTTTAATCTGTCATTATGATAATTTCTCATAGATACTTTGCCAGATAGACACATCTGAACAACAGCTGGACAGTCTGAATCTCTATAACGAGCAAAGTTTTTGGTTTACAGCTCTTTGGGAATCACTTTGTTGGTGCAAACATACAATTTTATGCCTGTCAAACCTCAGTGTCTTTGGCATTTTTCATACAATTAATTCACAGAAAAATGTGTTTTTCAAGACAGACTAGTAAGAAAGTCCCTAAAGAGAAAAGTTAAAATTGGTTCTTTGCTAAGTTGTTTGTTATGTGTAGAAACAACAATGGTTCAAATGATCCACTGAAAATGGTCACGTAGACGGACTAGACTGAAAGCAAGTGAAAAAGCAGCCTGTTGTCTTAAGACCAACATTAAAAAACCTTCAGACAATCTGCAGAACTAATGTTTAAGACCACTTTTAAAAATTACAAGAAAGTCTGGCTCCTTTAAAGTAAAATATAAAGAAATAAGAGCTGGTTAAAAACTTTTGCACAGAACTATAGCTATAAAATAGATTGACTGTAATTGTCTTTTATTAAATCAACCTGACAAGGTCCTGCTGGTTGTGTTGAGTATTTCAAACCAGGTAAAAGCACTTCAAATGATCTCCACCTCACCTTCAGAGCAACACTTGGTATTGGCAGTGGAGGCAAGTCTGACTGTTGATCAATATTACTCGAATACGCAATGTAGTAGAAGGAAAAGGCTGCGGCCCCACCTAGTGGTGGATTATGAGAGTTGCAGGAACATCACGATGGTTTCACAGATGGTCAAAATCTCACATTTGAAACTGATTGTAACAAATGTGGGTGCAGGCAAACTCAATAGAAGGGTCTTTCCGCTCTCATGTTAACACCCCACCGGTCCCACCATTTGTGCAGTCACCGCTATTCTCTCTTTATTCCAGCCTCCCTCATTTCTTGTAATAACCTTGGCAGTTGACTCCCTGCCCTTTGCTCCTGGCCCTATACCCATGGAAAAGATTCAAAGAATGCAGGAAGTTTAATTAATGTCCATGACTCAAGAGCACTTTCACTGCTCTGAAAGGAGTCGATAACTAGTCAACATTGCTTTGCTGCGTCCCGTGAGTCACACAGGAGGAAATCATTGACCACTTGGTGTGACTCACATTCCTTCTCACAGTTTGTTTGGCCTATTGTTTGAGGGTAAAGCTAGAAGGACGGGACGTGCTCAGGAAATGATCTTTTTGTCTAACGTAAACCCTTTCAACCACTGCTTTCCTGTACAGCAATATGATGTGTGACTAAAATGACTCCCAGCATTTACATGATGCGTGAAGCTGCCTTTATAAATCCACCAAGTGATGGCACTTCATCCCACAGCATTTGTCAACGCCACTGATTGAGCTGTCCTCACATACTGAACTGTTCCCTGTTCCTCAGATCTTTGGCAGTGAGCCCAGAGAAGAGGAGATGGATGTGTGTTTGTTGGACATCGCTTACGATGAGATCCCAGAGCGCCACTACAAGGAGTCGGAGGTGAGGAGAGCGACGTCACTGCCCTCAGGATGAGGAGTTAATGAATACTTGCAGCCACGGCACAGATACTGCGGAAGGAAGTGGAAAGAAGGGTGAATAGGAGGGAGGAGGAGAGAAGTCAACAACTGAGATGTGAGGAGAAGAGAACAGAATAGGGTGTTATCTTTTCTCCACCAGCACCAGCTCGTGTTTGACCACCAGCTGGCCATCTGCCTCCTCTGGGCAATGGAAGGAAGGGAAACGCATGTTTATGTGTGGGGGAGGTGATGGGCATTAGCTGTGGAGATTCGACATTTGTATGCGCATGCGTTCGCTCATCTATCAGGACGTGATGGTCATAAAAAGCTGAGCTATTAATAACCAAGAGGGGTCATGACAGCGCTGCAGTTTTATTATTGACACCCTCACTTTCACACACGCACCTCCCACCGATCTCTGTGCTCCTCTGCTTTTAACCACTGAGAGCTAAGAATAGCGCAGACATGCTGTCCAGAGCTAAACATAGAAGTCAGATGTCTAATGTAAATATTATTTTTTAAAAACAAATGAACTGTGTCAAATGTCCAAGTTTAAAAGAGACGGGGTTAAAAACAAAGGAATAAAAAGTCAAAGGTCTGACAGCAGGTGCTCATGATGCAAACACATGCAACCAGCGTCCACAAGACAAGAAAGAATTTCCAGTGCTGAAGATAAAAAGACGTTATTGTAGTGTCTAAACTTATTTTAACTAAATAAAACCAGCATGCATCACACTGAGAAATCAATTAATACAAAAACAATGAAGGATCTGTAAAACCACGTTTGGCTCAATATAGCTCAACACATGCATGAGTGTCAGATGCTTGATTTTAATGGAATTTGATGTAATCTTAATCAACAAAAAGCCTCTCTGCCCCACTGATATTAGTTCAAGCCATAGCTCGTATAGAAAAGATGGATGTCACCTATTTTGTGTTTGTGTTCTGCTGTTATTAAAGCCTGGAGATGCTGTTCACAGTCACAACTTAGTCACGTCTGTTTTATAATCTATTTTACTCCAAATATGAACATAATTTTCAAAATAAACCTCATGATGTATGAAAGAAGGTATTAAAATAACATTTGAGACCATAAAGTGACAAATGCTTTTGAGTTTTTTGCTGTTTGTATGAGCATGGCGCAGTCTGGCCGTGAGTGAGTTTGCTGCATCGTCCACTCCTGGCAAGACTGTGGCAATGCTCCAGACCTGCAAACTACCAAAAACTTCTGTTTTTATAGAGATCCTCACACTTGCTGGTGATTTGACTGGATGCAGCATATATGACGCAGTATATAGAACCAAACTACTTGCAGCCAGAGGATTTGCTCCCTGCTGGTCACCAGAAAGAAATCATATTTAAAGCACTTTGACTTTGGCTTCACTTTTTAGACGTTCTTGAAATACAATCTACAGTTAATGAAACTTGTTCAGCAAAACCAGGAGGAAAAGTAAGTGAAGTAAAACATCTTTTGGAGAGATATTTGCTTATTAAAAAAAATGTGCTTAAAAGCGATTAATCTGTCATTAGCATTTCTCATCTTTCCGTCTCTCAATACACTTGATGAAACATTTTATACGCAGACGAATATAACAGACGTCTTCCACCTCCTCTACAAGTACTTTCCCAGCAGGGATAGAGACACTCTGTCACACTCAGATGCATGACTCTAAGACAAATGAGCATCACAGCATAATTAGTCCACTGGGAGCAGTGATTAATGCGTGTAAAGTTTCTGAGACTCCCACTGTGCTTCTCAGCTATACCCTGCATTAGCCTCGTAAATAAAAGCAGATGATCCTGTCCTGGGGGCAGAGAGGAAGAAATTGATGTGTGTGAGAGAGATTAGATGGCAGGAAGTATAGTTTTAATTTGAAGTATTGGTTTGAAAACAGTTCAACAAATTTTCCTTATGGTCTTATGTAAATTTTATGAGGATTATCGACATAAGATTGTTTGTGTTTATTTAACTCCTGGGGAAAAATGAGTTGTTTTTCTGAACCTGGTGTCTTGTGGCCTTGTAGGACCTTCGGTATTTTAAGTCAAAGAAGACGAACCGAGGGCTTCTGCAGGAAGGATGGCTCGACACCCAGGACCCCATCATGTGCTCCTACAAACTGGTCACTGTCAAATTTGAAGTCTGGGGCCTGCAAACCCGTGTGGAGCAGTTTGTACACAAGGTCAGGACAAACCATTTTTGGGGGCAAGAGACACGTTGTAGATGAGTTTCAGCCTGCTTATATCATCGTCTGAGCCAGAGGCGTCCTATCTTTTGCTCTGAAAACATGTGATACACGGCCGTGAGCTAGATCAGCAGTTCCATTATCACCTTCGACAATATCTGCCCTGTTCACATCCCACAGCTTGCCTTGCAGCACCACCTCCCTTTTTCTTGGCTGCAGAATTTAAACTTTGTATCTCTCATTTCCCAAATCCATTTTGCTACAGCATCTGTCCCTCGGGTCAGCTGTCCCTGCACTATCCTTGCCCAAGGCACACACACACACACACACACACACACACACACACACATTGGAGGCAGGTTCATTACTCACCGGCTAACACCAGGAGTGTCCCACATAAATCATAATCCTCTAGGGGTGAACAGAAAATTTTTGAAGTGAGAAATGAAGTGAAACTCTCTGTATCCTTTAGAGCGAATGCCGTCTGATTTGCAGTTTCTCTCCTTGAACTTCCTCCCTGCCTCTGTCCCTGCCTGAATTCATTTTCCTGTGATCTTGCCTCCTTTGCTTCCCTTTTCTCGCTTTTTATTTTTTGTAATCTTCCTCAGGTGATCCGAGATGTGCTGCTTTTAGGACACAGGCAGGCCTTTGCCTGGGTGGATGAGTGGATTGGTAAGTGCGCAGAAGATGACAGTCTTTAGAAAACTTGGGTTAGTTTCGTGTGCAGGCATTGACTCATCTCACGATTGCACCCACTTCACATACATTTTTCCATTTTAAGATGGAGATCATAGACTGTATGCAAAGGATGGACATAGCTAGCATGACATTATCAATTTGTTTATTAATTTCATCAACTTTTAGCTTTGTGACCATCTCCATCTGGTGTTTTTGGAGTTGGAAATATTTGGATATATTTGTCATATTTGGACATGAGCATAGTGTGCTAAGTTATCAACTAAATGTTAGCAAGGTCTTTTTAGCAGGGTGTATGCATGCAGTGTATGGGTACCGTGCACAGGAACAGATACCTGTTAATAATTCTAAATAGGGTAAATGCTAGAACCTCCACCACCAAAAACAGAGAAAAGACTTCCTGAATGGCCTGTTAGGACAATTAACCACGAATGATAACATATAAAATGTTCCACACACTAGATGGGTGACTCCAGTTAGCTGTAGTGTCACCTCTGCTAATTGGTTATGCCACATCCTGCCTCCTCCTACAGAAGTGTGGCTGGTTTGTGTATTTTAAAAAAACTTAGAAACTTTGATTTTTCATCTTGTTGATGTCAGAGGTTAGAAGAGAATGCCCAGACTGCTTTTATAGGAAGAGAACATTAACTCAAATTCTCATTATAATCAAGGTATGAAGAACAACATCTCTGATTGTGCAACATGTCAAACTGTAGAGCAGATGGACAACAGCAAAAGACCACAGGTGTGACTACTGTCAGCTAAGAACGGGAAACTGAGAGTACAGTTTTCTCCTGACACGTATTTCCCTTGAAGCAGTTAGTTGTAAGACCTTGAGAAACCTGTGTGCAATATTTCCACATTTGCAGCCTCACCACATTAAATAAATCTGCAAAGTCCCTTTTCCAAAAAGCTCGAGATGCTGTGTACATTGAAAATACAAAGAAGCTGTAAATCTTAAACTCATATTTTATTCACTGTAGCCCATATGGAAAAGAAATAGTAAAAACTTATAAGTGATTACTCATGAAAGTGGCCACTTTCATGAGTAAATCATATAAGGCTTACATGATTTACTCATGAAAGTGGCCACTTTCTCATTACTTTCATATATTGTTTTAGTAAGTATCCAAAACATACAAGTTTCATTATATAATTTTTCAAGGGATCTTATATCTGTTTTCACTCTTATATGCTTTTCATACAAGTTTCACACAAGACAGATACAAACTTTATAAGATTTATATATATCTTTTCCATATGGGAGAACACAGAAACCATAGCGAATGTACCAAAGTAAGAAAAACATTAGCTCATTTTGAATTTGATGGCAGCAACACGTCTCAAAACAGTTGGGACACGGCCCCGTTTACTGCTGTGTAGCATCCTCTCTTTTTTAACCATGAACATCTGGGAACTTAAGGATATGAGCTGCTTGATTTTCTAGCTTTTTAACAGTCCTGGGTCTTCTTAGCTCCATTTCATATTTCATGATGGGTCAAATGGTTTTAAGAGGTGAAAGGCCTGAACCGCAGGCAGGCCAGTTCAGCACCCCACTTCTACTACTACTAAGCTCTGTTCTGAAACACATCTGTTTAAATATTTGATGTGTTTTCTATGTTTTATTGTTAATAAATTATGTCTTTATTAGAATTGCACATTACTGTGCTTATATCACATAAAAACTGCATTAAAATCTAATAAAATTCCTTGTCTCTCTTATATGGGGACATGGATAGCTCAGTAGGTATTATTATTAATATTATGTCACTGCTCCAACCCAACAGACATGACCATGGATGAAGTAAGAGAGTACGAGCGTGCCACGCAGAAAGCCACCAACCTGAAGATTGGCACTTTCCCCCCTACCATTTCCATCTCAGAGAACCCCCTGCCATCTAGCACCCGCAGCGGACCCAACAGCGCCCCGTCCACTCCCCTCTCCACCGAAGCCCCTGATTTCCTGTCAGTGCCCAAAGAGCGACCCCGGAAGAAGTCAGCTCCAGAGACTTTGACCCTACCTGATCCAGGCCGCAGGGATTCACTCTTCAAGCTTCCAAGCTTTTTCTCCTGGAACTCCAGTCCGCAACCAGAATGAGAGCGGGGCTAAGCCGCTGTTAAACACCCCTGACCTGCGTATTAGTGGAGGATGCCTACCCAGCACATCCTGCAATGTTCCCTCAGCCATCTGAAGAAGAAGTGACTGTCCTGGTGATCCCAGCCCCTCAGCCGACTCGCCGGCGTTCCAGCAAAGCCAACAGCTCTCAGACTGCCTTTACAGGTACAGCTAGGCATCCACAGCAAGGCCCGCCAAGTGTAAAGGTGTAGTAAATCCCAGTGAGAGTCCAACAAAAGCACCTGCAGGCTCCTCATCCTTCACTTCTCCTTAGAAAACAGCCAGTCTGCACCTTTCATTAATCAGTATGGAGTCCAATTAGCCTGACTGAGTGTAGCATACATTCCTGAAATCGTTTTATCCCAGAAGTGTCACCTTGTTTTCATCCAAGCTCAGGGTGTGTTGGTGAAAAGATATCTAGAGACTCAGTGCACATAAACTTAACATTTGTTTTCTGCTTTATCTTTAAACATCTCTGGCTTTGTTCATTTATTTGGTAACTGAATTATGTAGTTGGGACTCTTGTTGGCCACTGTAACAGTCGAGTATTATGGTTTTCACAGTCTGATGTAAGGTGATTGTGTATTCTTGTATATACTGTATGAAAAATATAAATGTGACTCAAAAAGAATATCATATCAAGTGATGAAGCTGCTTTGACATTTCTGTAATGTCTCAGCAGCCATGATGTCTTCATGAAACAGCATGATTCTTGACTACCGAGGCTGCCCTTAAATATTTGTGAACTGAATGTTTTCCTTATCTGAGCCTTATATGTGGTGTCGTGTTTTACAGGAGTTTTTACAGACTTGGTCATGTGGTGTTGTTTTGCTGCTGTATTGACTTCATTGTGGTTTTATTGTGTTCATTTACTGTCATACTATTGATGGGTTTTGTATTCAGTAAATGAAAGTAAATACTGCTGCATCCGTTACTGTGTGGAGAGTTTGTTAATGTGATCTATCTGAATGGAAAGACAGGCTTGTGGCTCATTCAAATGCAACTTTGGAAACCAAGTCATGCTATTGTGGTGAATCCACTTAGCCAAAAAAACGGATCAGACATCAATTGCAGAAACAACAGTCTTTATATAAGGCTTCAAAAGGGGATGTACAACAAATAAACTGCTCGACATCAGAGCAACATATAATGGCTTCCCGAAACTTTCTTTGCTAGCTAAACCCAGAGTAACTTTCGTCTACCACAAAGGATTCTGGGAAACGCAGTTAATGAAAATACCTGTTAAATGCTCCCTTTTAGCAGAAAATTAAATCTATAATTAACAGCTCTCACTAAACATGTGGCTAACACTTAAATCACTTACAAAATAACCAAAATGCTGTTATCAAACAATAAACTGCAATAAAGTTACAACACATGCTGTATAAATTAGAATGAGAATCAGAATACTTGATTGATCTCAGAGGAAATTTTGTGGCCAGATATGCTCCAAGACAGTAAGAACAGTAACTAACAAGTTAAATTAGCAGTATTAAATAAGACAATATATTGCAAAATAGCTCTAATATATAAATATCTCAACATATTACGTGAAATTGTATATAAATGAAGCTGAAACTGAGTTCCCGCTCTTATCATACTGCAGATAATTTATCTGAATTTCAGGAGCAAGGCCACACCTCCATACACGCCACTTTCTGTTCTGTCTACATGCTCAACTTTTACTACGTTTTTCAATTCATACACTTCTCATTAGTACAGGCGATCGCCTCTGAAGCCTTTCCCACGACATCTGCCAATATCTGCAAGAAACACTGTCAAACCTAAATGAGGATGTTGTCACAGCTAATGGACTCTTTGGTATTTTCCCTGTAGAGGGTTAGCAGATATTAAGGAGGTGCAACTACTGCGCTGTGTACTTATGCTTTAGATGGAGGAATTGTAAGAGAGTAAGCAGTATGTGGGCATTTATGCAAACAAAGAGTATGCATCCAACATGCTCACATTCAGTTATTTTATTTATTTTAAATATATAAACCCTGTTGTGAGCTCTTTGTCCTCACTTATTCATTTTTCATCATTTAGGGGGCATGTGATGACCCATGCACATGTACCAAACTTCAATACGTAAACTGTTTTTTTGTTTTGTTTTTTTAATAAAAGGTGTCAAAAGGCATACGATTCATATGCACACCTCTAGTGAACACTATGTTCATCCTGGTCTACACACCACACTTGTAAACACAATTCCTTAATCAAAACTTTATTGAAAAAAATAATAACGTCAGTGTTCAGCAGACACATCGACACAACTACTTTAACAGTGAAACGTAACACAACAAACTAACTGAACTCTCAGTTAGCAGTCCCTCACATACCCAGTCCTCCATAGTATATAATGCAATAAATATTAAGTGCTTTTTTTTGTCTGTGCACAAAACCAACACACAATCCCAAAGCTAAAGCTTAATTTTGTTGTATTCTTTTCTTGCAACTTAATGAAGTCAAACAGTTTGAGCATTTTGTGTCATTTTACACAAAGTGTGCAAAGTTCAGTTTGAATATTCAATGCTAACACTTATCTTTTTAAAGCAAGTATCCACAAACCTTGAAATCCCACATTAAATTCATGTTTTTAAAAAAAATCCAGCTCTATTACGACACACACTCAAATGACATCACAAAAACAAACATAATGTAGTAATTTTTCTGTCGTGATATGTAAACACAACAGAAACAAATGATGATATTGACCCAGTTGACACATTTTTTCAGTGCAAGAAAATAACAAGGCATAAGTTAGTTTCCAATGTACGTGTGTGTGTGTGTTGCTCCCCTCCACCTTCATCATCTTCTGTTAAAGTCTTTGGTGATGACATTTGTTCCCCGTTTCTCCTTGAAGTTATGCATGGCGTTGACGAAAAATTCATACCAAAAAAAGGTGAAGCCTGTTGACAGCGCAGCTTTTACGAGACTGGGGGACAGGCCTTTGAAGAATCCTCGGAAGCCCTCCTCTTTGGCTATTTGAACCATGCAGTCGAGCAGACCTCTGTAGCTCCGCACCTGCACAGAACAGACAGAAGGCAATGCTTCACCATCAAACCCAGAGCGCTTAATCAAATATGATGAAACATGCTGTTGAGGAGCTTACCTGTCCAAAGTGAGCTCTGGCTGCTTCAAAGCCCCCCACCTGCAGTCTCTTCTTGAACAGATCGAATGGGTACGTGATTGTTTTGCTGATCATTCCAGCTGCACTCCCACAGACCAGGCTTTTTAAGTTTCCTTGAACATAAACATAAAAAGTGACAGGATTTTAAACTGAACCCTGTGCAGGTGTAAACGCTGCACAATTAAGAGTTTCCACTCACCTCCCGAGTTCCCAGCTTCGGGTCGTGGAGCCAACAACTTTTTAAAGATATTGTAGAAGAAGAACTGCAGGCCAGCGTAAGGAAACACAGCCATGAGCGTTGGTGACAGGCCGCGGTAAAATGTTAGAGTTCCTTCTGATCGCCACATTGTAGACACAGCATGTCGCAGGTTCCTGTACACCTGGAAATAGAAAACTGGGTTTCAGCAGTATACAGTGAGTGATTCTGCCTAAGGCAGGAATTCGAGAATATTTAACATGCTTTATGAATATTTCATCGTTGTAAGACTTGAAATGGTCTTCAATGCTGTTGGTGGTGTGGGAAACAAAAACTTGTTTCCAAATTCTCAAATATTTCTACATTCGCCTAATTAAATGCATTTGCATATCTCTGTCCTCAACAGACAAGTGAGAAAAAATTAATACTGGATGCCCGTGATCATTTTGGGTCCTCGGGCGGCATGATTCTGTCATGGAAATCAGTGCATGGGCTCAGGAACACTTCCAGAAATCATTACATGATCCACAAATGTAGGTTAAAGCTCCATCGTGCAAAGATAGTCATATGTAAATGCCACCTTAACCTTCTCTGAACCAAAGCTCATTTAAAATGGACTTTGGCAAAGTGAAAAACCTGTTCTGTGGACAGACTAATCAAAACTTTTTACTTTTTTTTGGAAAATATTGATGCTGCATTCTGCAGACTAAAGAGCAGAGGCACCATCTGCGTTGTTATCAGAGCTCAGTTCACAAGTCTGCACCTCTGGTATGGCGGTGGCACCACTGCACCACTGATGCTGAAAAAATATACACAGGTTGTAGAGCAATATGTGTTTCCACTTAGGCAACGTCTTTTTCAGAGAAGGTCCTGCATACTTCAGCAAGACATATGCTAAACTAAATACTGCATCTATTTGTATGTAAAGGTTTTAGAACAACATAGTCTCTTGTGCTCTGAGGGCCTCTGGATGTCTGGAGCCTGGATCTCCTCCATACCTGCTTCATGCCCTGGAGGACGGGGCTATGGCCCCCCCACACCCTCTAGCAGATCATTACATGAAGGAACCTTTTAAATACAAGCGCGCTCATGCTCACAGGTGTACACACGGGTGCTCACAGACACAAACTACACCCTTTTTGGCTCCTACCTCAAAGCACACTGTGTGCTGTCGATCCTACGTGCTGCACAATAATATTCAATATTTAGTATTTGCTGTTATATTCACATAGATCATTGCAATGATGTTGTTTATTATATTGCTCTCTTTTTTTGCTTGTTTTCTCTTTTTTTCCTTTCTCAACAGGTGATCCAGAAGATTGATATATGTATTTTTTGTCTGTTTGTTTTGTTGGTTTTTGGGGTTTTTTTCCCCTTTATCACCGTTCCTCTTCCCCGCTGTTTTTCTTTCCCTACCTCTCTTTCTTTCTCCCCTTTCTTTCCCCCAGTCCTGTCTGTCCCGTGTGTAGCAAGTGAAAATAAAATAAAATAAAGAATAAAAACAAAGTTGAATCAAATAGACCAATACGGCAAGGCCGGGATGGTCCATTTGGTAAAGTAAATCTGTTGGGCATCTTTCTTTGCCTTTAGACGATAATTCTGATGGCAAAAGAAAAAAAAGGGACAGGCGGGAATGGGAAAAAAAAGGGACAACATATGCTCCCATCCATACAAAATCCAGCAGCTGGTCTCTTCAGTTCTCAGACAACTACAGCCTGAACAGCCTGTTCCAAAGTGGTAAACAATATGTTATAAGATACGTTTCTGTTATCAAATTTAAAATGATTTGACATTTTTCTTAAAAATTTCTCAGTTTAAACACTTACTATATTTTCTGTACTCTTTAGTGAAACAATGTGACTTTATAAGATGTGCAAGTCATTGCATTCTGTTTTTATTTACATTTTTCACAGTGCACCAAGTTTTTTGAAAGTAGGACTGTAAAATGAAAACCTGTATAACGAGCTGATGTATGAAATTCTGTCAAACATTGACAGCGACAGGATCAGAAATGATTAGTCCCACCTTGGGTTCTCCCTGAGCTGCAAAGCGTGTCCGCAGTGTGTCCAGAGGCTGGCAAATCACTGTGGCAGAGCAGGCTGCCAAGCCGCCACAGACGAAATGAATGCCTGCTGTCTGGCTGTCATACGGCGTTTTCTCATGGACCAACTCTGTCAGAAACTCAAAACTCGCAAACTGCAAATTGGACACAATAAAAGCAACTGTGTTGTTGAGATTGTTTAGAGTAATATAATTGTTCCACTTAGCCTGCAGTTCACAGTTTGCAGGTTGTACCTGGACAGCTCCGTAGCAGATAGAGAGGAGCTGTGCTGGGATGTGGCCCTTCCAGAAAGCAGACAGTCCCTCCTCTGAATGAATGCAGCGTGTTGCCTGAAATATCCCATAGTACTTCCCCTCTGGCGTTTTTGAAGACACGCGCTCTATCTGCAGCTACAGGGGGGGAAATACAGATAAGAACACAACACACGACCTGCATTTATCAGGCTTCAAAAATCTCTTGATTAAAGTTGTTGTTTTTTGGGTTGTTTTTTTTTTTAAACTGAATGCAAATGTTTGCACATGCTTTTAGTACACTCACCAATTGAAAGGTCACAGCTGCTACTTCACTGTAATCTTCAAAGTGAGCACAAATCCTCACTTCTGGGCTCTCTTCTCTCACCATTTGGACGCAAGTCTCATATGTCCCAAAACAAGTACACATCCTTACCTGAAATCTGATTTTAATGACATCAAAAGGACTGATGAGGGCTCTGGTGACCATCCCAGCAGCTGAACCAGCGAAGGCCGCCTCCTCTGGGGACAGAGGTGCACCCTGGACACCAGGGTCATAGCCAACCATGTCTCTACAGCCTCAGGTTTCTAGAAACTCTAATGAGACAAATGACGAACCCTTTGTTCAGTTTAACACAGTTAAAAACAAACTTTAATTCAAGTTTAAATAGATAAAGATAATCTTAACTGCATCATGTTTGGTGAGATGAGGTTGTTTTGTATGTATAATCTTAAGCACAGGTGTTTCAAAACTGTATTAAAGTGAGTATTTTGATATTTATAACAACAGTTACATGCTAGATGTTATAAAACCTCCAGTTTGGTTTTGGGGGATGGACTTTAGAACAATACACAGTAATATATAACTCCTTTTTTCTATATACTTTTCATGAAAATGAGAAATGGGTGATTCCCATTTACCAGCGAAGACTGAGAACCTTCACAGACATTCCCATTTAGCACGTTTCGTTTTACTGAAACGTGCTAACATACATGGGAATGCAGTATATATTCTGTAGATTTTTTGTACTGTTCTAACAAGCTTGAAAGTCAATATTTGATATGACCACATCACAGCCTGAAGTCTCTTAGAAAAGCTTTCTTGAAAAGCTTTCTTTAAGTAGTCTTCCGGAGAAGTTCCTCATGCATGTTTGGGATCACTGTCATTCTGAAATCCTCCACCATGTTTTACAGATGGCTTTTCTCCTTGTCTCCCTTCCTTAAGCATGGCTTCTTGACATCCACCCTTACACTGAGACTATTTACAAGGAGACTTCAGTGAAAAGTTGATGGATCACCTGCAGGGCCAGTTGGATCTCTCGCGCCCTGTGTCGGTCTTTACTATTTCTTAAGTACGGTGGCCCCTAGAGACAAAGCACGTACAAACTCCAAAACCCATGCAAACTCCAAAACACTTGCAAACTCCAAAACACAACGGAAGTGCTCCAGGACGCTAGGGGCAGTGTTGAGCTTTTGTTACCTAGTAACTACACAAGGAAGTACCAATGACCGGATTTGGGCTGTATCCCAGTTCAGGGTCTGCAGCCTTAAAGGCCGCATTTTAAGGCCGATTACGTCACAGCGACACGACGAAGGCTGTCCCAATTCAAAGGCTGCTCGAAATGCGGCCCTCAAATGCGTCCTTAATTTCCCTGAATTTTAAGGATGGGTCGGTGTAGCCTTCATGGCCCAACATATCCCAGACTTCATAGCGCGGCGGTGGTGTGGATAATTTTGCCGAAAAAAACGGCGGAAGCGGAGCCGCCGAAGAGTAAACTTTCAGAAGTACTGAATATTATGTCACTTATTTATGCGCAAATGTTTTTATAATGAAGAACATTAAAACATTACTGTTGGCCACATGTCGGGAAAGTTATGTGACATTAGCGATGTTTGTACTAACTTGGTTTTAAAGCATTTACTTCAAAATATACGCCGTTCCAATAGTTGACTTTAATCTTACAGAGAATGTGATGATTTTATGGATAATTAAAGTCAGTCATATATCCACAAACACAACAAGCTGAAAGTCAGTGATGCTGCTCGGTTTGCAGTCCTGAATATCACGGCACAAGCAGGATTCACTGCACTGTTAATGTTAGCTATGTTATATTGCTGCCTCTGTTCGGTGGTGTCGAGCCAAACGGACTTTAACGTGTGTTTGAACGAGCTGACGGTTCACTCGTTAAGCTGAAAGAAAGATGCTTTAATCACAGGAGTCACACATGTGTCCACTGTACCATCTGGGAACTCTTTTTGTTTCGTAATAACACAAACTAAATCCTCCTTCTTTTGTGCTGTTTTGTAGCAGTGTGTACACCTGAGACTGTCACCTGTCTGTCTGTCCTTCACTCTCTCTCTCTGTTTCTTTCTCTCTGATTGTGTAATAAAAGTATGAACATTCATTTATAAGTTACACTTGTGTTTGAATCCTGCAGCTTATCACACATTTGATTTCCATGTGTGACAACTGCAAGTGTCCAGAGTGAGGACAGACTGAGGGACCCACTGCTGCACATCATCTGTGAGGCTTTGCATCCCTGATGATCCACCAGGACAAACTCAGCAGTGTGTGAGGAAGAGGAGGAGGAAGAGCCAGCAGCAGCTGACAGATGCAGAGAATAGACAGACTGTTCACTGTTTGTGAAGGACTGCTAGAAAAGTTTAGAATCACTAATTGTCTGTCCTGAATCAGTCTTATTAGGTAATGTTCAAATAATTTTATCCTCCCAGTGTTTTCAGTGTGGGAGAAAGTACTCAGGGCCTTCAAGTTACACACTATGAAAGGCAGCAACAAGTTTAATATTCAGAAACCTAAAGTATGTATCAGCAGCAGAATGGACCTAAAAATAAATGTTTGTTTCAGTTCTATGAAGCTTTGAGTATTTTGGATCAGTAGTACTGCTGTGTTTGTTGCATCACATTGCTGTAATTGTTTATATGCTTTATATATTCTGAGGTAAGTTGATCTATAGTGTTACATCATATTTTATAAGGATGTTATGTGTTTGTATACTTTCTGCCCAGTTTGACCCATTTAGCAAAAGTCAGCCTGTTTAAGGCTCTGATATCTATTCTGTATGACTTAAAGCAGTTACGACATGGTCTGATTTTCTCACCCAATAAAGGAATATTCAATATATCAGTCTACTCTTCATTTTATCAGAAACAGTTATCACAGCTTGTACATTTTCTTTTTATAAATATATGTAAGCAATGAGCCAAATTTAGTAATGCCAACATACTGAAGGAACAACATTTGTCTCTTATATATGATACACCTATATATACACTGTCAAAGATACTTGTCTTTGAGTGAAGATTTAAGGTGATAAGACATATAAATAACTGCAACTTGAATCTGTACTGAGGCTCAGTATTTGACACAGAGTTCATGTTCACTGCTGTAATAGCTAATAATGATTAATATAATAACTATAATATTGGCCATATTATATTTACATTACCAAAGTGATATGACTTTAGTCTCATGAACAACATCAGCTAATTGTTATTTACTAACTAATCTTAAATGACTGTTCAGTACAGAAATGAAGCCCAAAAATCATGTTTTACTGTCCTGTGGTCTCAGCCTCAGATACTTATCAAATCACACAAAGCTCTTGTAGAAACAAACAAACAAATTAACAAAATATGTTCTCCTTCATTTCTGTCAAACAAAGTTGTATGACACGTTTCCAGCGGTTAGTATCATGGTTGCTAGGCAACCTGGGAAGCGAGACGGAGACTAGACCGTCCCATACAGACAAACTTGCCGTTTATTTTGCAAATCGAGCTCAACACTGCCCCTAGCGTCCTGGAGCACTTCCGTTGTGTTTTGGATTTTGCAAGTGTTTTGGATTTTGCAAGTGTTTTGGAGTTTGTACGTGTTTTGGAGTTTGCAAGTGTTTTAGAATTTGCATGTGTTTTGGAGTTTGCAAGTGTTTTGGAGTTTGTACGCGTTTTGGAGTTTGCAAGTGTTTTGGAGTTTGCAAGTGTTTTGGAGTTTGCATGTGTTTTGGAGTTTGCAAGTGTTTTGGAGTTTGCAAGTGTTTTAGAATTTGCATGTGTTTTGGAGTTTGCAAGTGTTTTGGAGTTTGCATGTGTTTTGGAGTTTGCAAGTGTTTTGGAGTTTGTATGTGTTTTGGAGTTTGCAAGTGTTTTGGAGTCTGTATGTGTTTTGGAGTTTGCAAGTGTTTTGGAGTTTGCATGTGTTTTGGAGTTTGCAAGTGTTTTGGAGTTTGTACGTGCTTTGTCTCTAGGGGCCACCGTACTTAAGGACATGGCTTTCATTTGCCACCCACCAGTCCAGTTTCCTCAAATGTTTTAAGGATACACAACAGTGGTTGATAACTTAATTAGTGTGCCCTTTTATGCCTGAATGACTCATATGCCAGTGTTCAGTGGTTCAACAAACAAACTAAAAAACTAAATTTTATAATCCTGGAGAACTATTGCTCACACCACTGAAAAAATGTCAAGTATGTCTGGCTCCTCCGAAGTAAAGTATAAAAAAACGAAACGACGGGTGGCTCAAGACTTTTTCCTAGCAGCTGTTTCCATGACATTACATTTACAGCTTCACCCATGTCATTCGTGTTTTGTTAGGTGTCTGTTAATGGCTCGTTTTATTCCATGTTCACCATTTATATAATTATAACACAACCATAAAATGCCATAAAGACCAAAAAAATTAAAAAGAAAAAAAGACATGTGGAGGACATATAGTAAGACCTTGGAACTAGCTAAACTAAGCTAAGGTAAACTAAGAACAGAGCAGACATTAACTTGGCTATAATGGTAACAGAAGCAGACAAATATCACCGTACCTTCATAAATACCACATCAGCTCCAACAGTGAACCTCAACTGGCACAGTTCAAAATTAGTAGAACAGGAACAGATTTCTACTTCTTGCTAGCACGCTCCTAATATTACTGCCGGGTCGGAAGAGTTTCTCCAAGACGAAATATCACGTCAAGATAAGTCCCTACCTCACTACACCGTGTCAAATTCAGCAAGTAACTACTTAAAACTCACATCCTCTTTTATTTAGGACATCTATGGCGTAGACAGGCCTCGAAAGTACAAGACTAAGGCCTTCGTTTACGTTAACTTTGGGTTAGGCGAAGACCATAGGGTCTGCGGCGAAGAAAAGAGAGGAGGGACTCATCTTTCTGTTGATACTTCATCTTCGAAAGGTTAGGGTTGCGTCGAGGAAAGGCTGCCTACGAGAGCATACCTCTACCTGAGCGTAGATGTGACAAATTGGCATTAAATAGGTATAATTGTCACATAATTATCCTCCATTTTTTGGTCAATTACTTAACTACCGTTTTCTTTCAGTTCGGGAAAATATTTACCCGTTTGTACCTTTAAGCGGGCGGTTATAACGCAAGTGTAGGCTGGGTATTAAACTCCACTCTGATTCGTTAGCGTCAATGCTAGCCGTTAACGTTTGGTTTCCACTACAGCTGTAATGGATGTTAATGTTGTCTAAAACAAAGCTACCGTTAGACGAAATTTTACGTGTTCTTACACTAAACTAACGTTACCTAGTTGAATATGGAATATGGAAGTAACATTGGTGTGTCACATCACAAGTTGAAGATAACTTGGCTCATGCTTGGTTGGGTGTTCGGTGAACTTTTTAGTTGACCTGGGTTGTATAATCCCCTCCATCCCTCAGTGAATGAGCCGCGGCCGGGGGCCAGCCAATTTGATGACTGTACAGGATTTTGCATGTATTGTGGTCACCAAAAGTGCCCGGATGTCTCCGACTGTGGCCTTTTGATCTGTCTTTGAAAAGCTTATATTCTGCATGAAAACGCTTGCAGTAACTGTCTGATTTCCACAGGTGACAGCCCTCCCGTGTAATTTGTTTACTTGCATCTGTAATGGAAAACTCTGCTGAAGACTACCGGATCCAGTCATTTGACCTGGACACGCAGAGGTTACTAAAAACAGCCTTGAAAGGTCAACCCTTAACTTCTTCATGTGTGTCATTTTTGGGTGCTATAAAAAAAAAAAAGCACTTAAACATATTCTCTCTTTTCAGATCCATCTCTGGTGAACCTGGAGAAAGTATCCAACATCATTGTGGATCAGTCTTTGAAGGACCCCGTGTTCAGCAAAGAGGCTGGGCGTATTTGCTACACTATAGTGCAGGTCAGTAAGTCCCACCTATATATTACATTCAAGCTCCCACTTTTTGTCCACCCTCCCACTGTTATCTGCCTGACACTTTGCTTGACACTTTCTGCAGGCTGAAGCCAAGCAGAGCAATGGAAACGTGTTCAGGAGACACTTGTTGAACCGACTCCAGCAGGAGTTCAAAGAACGCGAGGAGATGAGGGCACGCTCTCTGCAGGAGTGGGTGTGCTATGTCACGTTCATCTGCAACATCTTCGACTACCTCAAAGTAAGAGACAGAGAGAGTTTTGAGTATTAAAATTTAGGAAGGGGAAACACAAAGCAGCTTTGTTAAATCACTCTGATTAAAAGTGGAACCTTTTCATTGTCCTTATTAAGAGGACATGCTGCTTTTTTTTCTTGTATGTCCACACTGCAGACAAACACCTCCTCTAGCTGCATCTTGAGGGTCCTAATATGTTAACTGCAGCACATTTAAGTGTCCAGGAACAACCACTGAAATTTGAACAGATCCTAATTATGCTGCTTCTAAAATCTAGGTCATGTCTCATTTAGTAAGGTGTTTATTCATTGGCAGTGTAAAGATGAGCCTGAAAGGTGTGGTGCTAACACACTCAGGTTTCATCCATGCTTGGAGCCACTGGCATTTTAAACAGAGTGATCCTTATTGTAAGACTACTCAATCCTGGCTTTTGTGTAAGAGAAATCAGAGTCAAGGACTTAACACAGTTTCCTTTTGTTTTATGTTGATAATACTGAGCTGCTGTAAGGACTCTCCACACTGTGTTTTTTAGGTGAACAACATGCCGATGGTGGCCCTGGTTCATCCTGTGTATGATTGCCTGATGAGGTTGGCCAAACCAGACGCTCTAATGAATGAGGATGAGGTGAGGAAGATATCTGGAGAAAGTGTTTATCAGTCATTTGCATATAAGTGTAAAAGTCTTATAGTTGTTTTCAGGACTGACTGGGGGAGTGGGGTTGTTTTATATAGTAAGTCGATATACCTCCTGTTCCACTGGGTGGTTTTTGTCTGACTACAAATGCATATAAATCTATAAAGGCTAATAAAAAACTGAAAAATTGATTGCTGAAGCTTTCATAATTGCATTTTGGCCAATGAACGTCCACTTTTTTCTGCATAGTGGAACAGTTACCTTTCATTTTAAAGGTTAAAAAGACTTTAATAGCCATTTTTCTATAAAGTAACCAAAGGGTTGTAATTTTGAGGAAGGCCTCAGTCAGTTTTTGGCTCCACATTGTTGTGTACAAATGTTTACAAATATGTGTGTATATGAAGAGAGATTATTTCATGACTTTTAACTTAATTTCAATAGAATTTTAAATTCTATATAATATAGACACGTGGCAAAGGCATACTTTTTGGTGCTTAATTTATGCTAGCACGCTTGTGTGCGTTTGTGTGCGTATTTGCCTATGAAGCGCCGACACAGAATTTTCAACCACTTCAAATGTGCTCCCATGCCATCCTCCAACATCCTAACTGCACATTGTTTGACATGGATGACACTGTGTTGATTAGTTGAAAAGTGGGCCAGAGAAGCACAAAAAACCCCATCAAAGATTTAAAAAAAAAAAGCAGTATGAGAAGCATGGCCTCTTTTAGTTTTACTTCAGCTCTTTGTAGGCTTCAACTTCACTCTTCTCTGTGGCTGGGTGGTGAACCAATAACAGCACATGTAAGTGTAGTCCACAGATGTGTTGTAGCACGTAACATTTATACTGCCCACATTTGGGCAGTCCATGGCTGCCGACAGTTTACCCTAACCACAGCAAAACCATAATCTCCCTTTTAGTGTGACGTTCGTTTTTACTGAGGCATCTCCACCTTTCTCCACAGGTGGACTGTCTGGTGGTGCAGCTGCATCGCATCGGAGAGCAGCTGGAGAAGGCGGACAACCAACGGATGAATGACCTGTTCTTCCTGCTGCGGGACGGCTTTCTGCTCCAGGAGGGCCTCTCGTCCATGGCCCGCCTGCTGCTGCTGGAGATCCTGGAATTCAGGGCCGGAGGTTGGATGCTCAGCAGCACCGCTCACAAGTACTACTACAGTGAAATAGCTGACTAGGACTCAAGGAGCAGGGCACTGAGCACTAGAGCCTTCAAGCACCTTGGACACTACTCAAGCGCCACTGATTACAAAACCAGCTTTCTGAGGATAGATAGCAATATCCTCCAAGCAATCTGAGGAGGAGTTTGAGAAGATGGTGATTTCTCTAAAAAGACTAATACAATGTTCCTGAAGCGTGCTGTGGAATGTGCAATAGGTCACGCAGAGCTGAAGTTGAGTTAACGAGGTTTGACCACATTCAGGTTCACTTTGTTTCAAAGACGTTTGTGTTCAGGTTTGATGCAGCTAGAGGAGCTGAGGCAACTTTTTTTTGTTTTGTTTTTTACATTTTTAATCATTCTAGCATTCCTGTTTTGAAAGAATATGGCAACCTTAGTTTACCAAATCCAAATAACATTCCAGTCAGATGAAACCTGATTTAATTATTTTGATATTTTAGTGTAAACTTAAAATTTTGAAAAGGTTTTAAATTGCGATGGGAAGAGTTTCTGCTTACTTTGTCCTGTAAAAGTCCTGTTAGTGATCAGTTTGGCAGAGTCTTAATTCAGGGATTTATTTTATTTTTTTGTTTCTAACAGCAGACCGAGCGATTGGTTAAACCGCTTTTCTGCAGAAACATCAGATTCCTTGATATAAAATATTTGTTAAACAAGATGTGCCGATGTAACTTGAATACCATCACATGGTAACAACGACTCCATGAAGACTGACATGTTTATTTTTACCTTAAGAGGCAGAGGGATCTGTTTTCTTCTCCTTTATCGGAGCTCCTTTTGCAGGTCAGTTATGATTGCAAAGCTCATAAAAAAGTGTTTTTTCAAAACGATTTAACTTCTCTTTACACCAGCAACACTACGTTTGATAGTCCACCATGGCTTTCAGGAGTTTGCTCAGGCACAGGTGCCGTGCTGTTAAAATATTACATCTTTCAAATGTGGTTGTTTTCGTAACCACGATCTGTAGAATGTATGTTGAAATTTGACTTTAAGGCAGTCTGACAATGATAAAAACAAAGAAGTTACTTAAAAGCCGCTCACAGATGCACTGATTTTGTCTCCTAAAATCATTTTCTTTGTTAGTGTAGGGAGATTTAAATTTCAGCCGTTGCGGGGGTTTTTCTTGCAGATTCAAATGAACAAAACCAAGAAAAAAATACATTTATGTGTTAAACTGCAATGAGTCAAAGAAGGACTTAACCAAATCCCTAAATGACTCCACAGACCTGACTCTAACATGAATCTATTTTTACTACACGTTCCATTTTTTCTTTTTTATGATTGGGTTGTGCATTAAATGAAAGTTTGTTCTAATAAATCTTTGTAAGTTTGTATTATTTGCGTTTATTATTGCAAATACAACATACTTGTACACAGTACAGCTTCCTTAATACAACAGTGACAGTAAGCCATGTTCAGTTCTTCTTTATACACGCTTCATCCCTCTGAAAGCATTTTACAGTCCAAATGATTTTTACGTCTCAGCACTTTGAGCTGCTGCGGCTCTGTGCGGCTGACCTGACTTCTGTCCAGTCTGTTAGTCATCAGATTTCAGTCGACGCCGTTTCGCTGCTTTCTACCACCAGCGGTAGTGAGCATAGGCTCTGTTGGCTTCAGCCATCTTGTGCAGCTCGTACTTCTTCTTCATCACGTTGCCCTCTTTGCCAAAGGCCGCCAGCAGCTCCTGGGAGAGTTTTTCATACATGTGCGTGCGTCGGTGTTTGTTGTCCCGGCACTCTGTGATCATCCACTTCATGGCGAGGAAGCGCCGCCTGTTGTCCGTGAGTGGAATGGGCACCTGGGTGGGGTCAGAGGCCAAGAGGAATGCAATTACTTGCCTTTATGCTTTACAGATATAAGATCAGCAGATGTGTCTAAAACCCAAACCACAAAGACAAACTGTGTGTCCCATTTTTAAAGTGGAAGCTGTCGAAAAGCATCATTTGTCCTGTCTCTCTCCCTCTCATCAGTTATGGCAGATAGATGCCCCTCCCTGGTGACAATTCAGCTGGAGATTTCTTCCCATTAAAGGGGAGTTTTCCCTTCCCACTGTCACCAAATACTTTCTCAGAAGGGTCATGTGACTGTTGGGCTTTTCTCTATATTATTGTAGAGTCTTTATGTTGCCTTGAGGCAACTTGTGACTTGGCTCTATATAAATAAAACTGAATTGAATCTTATTTTTCTGTGTTTTCTGTGCAGGCAGTGGTGTGTCTCATTACTGACCTGGTAGTATTTTCCACCTTTCTGTATGCTGGCTAGCCCAACGACAGGCTTGCAGTTCTCCAGAGCCTGGTGAAAGATGGTGTAGGGGTTACACTCGATCGCTTCCCTCTCCCCCTCAGAAGCTTTGTGATACTTCTCCACCTGCTTCTTCTTTATGTTCTCCAGCGTCTAAACACAA
This sequence comes from Perissodus microlepis, assembly GCF_051167445.1. Classification (NCBI taxonomy): domain Eukaryota; kingdom Metazoa; phylum Chordata; class Actinopteri; order Cichliformes; family Cichlidae; genus Perissodus; species Perissodus microlepis. The sequence continues at coordinate 16,957,939 of NC_140464.1, forward strand.
GACAAGCAGTAGTTATCTATTTACCGTTTATTTAGACTGCTGTTGACATCTCTGCTATTTATTATTAAATTGTTTTTTTACCTGTGTCATTATCTCTCTAGCCAAAACCTTGTTTCCATGTTCCATCATCATGTTGATGAATTTACTGAAAAACAAAGACAAAAATCATCACCTGACACGAACATTCTTATGCACACATCTTTCCTGTTGTTGTGAGCTGAGATGTGAGTCTACCTGATGACTGGGTCATCAAAAACAGAGCTTGAGACTCCGCTGGTGGCTGCCTTGATGGGCCTGAGGGCCTTGAGCTCGCGCTGTTCCTTCTCCTCTGCACTCAGCTCCGTCTCTGGTCGGCTGTAGGCCTCCTTGCTGACTTCAGGTTCCAGATAATAAGGGTTGTATCTGCTCCATCTCACCAGGAACACTCTGCAAACAAATGACAGAACTGAGTTTCACAAAGTTACTGGGTAGTTTGTGTCTGCAGACAGACCTCACTGTCAGCTGAAGAAAAAAAATTAAACTAATCCTAATCTATCAAAAAAAAACTTTTTGTGTTTCGCTAAAGCAAATGGTTATGATTGAGGTCATCACCAATTATAACTCACAGAGTTAATCAATTGGACCATTTACAAGTAATCTATCACATTAAAACTGTTCAAATATTTTTCACTTTCCTATGATCACATATCCTTGAAAACCCTACTGTAAAGCACAAGGCTAAAACCCAAGTACACAGTAAACAGCACCACTAAATAAATCCAATAACAGACTGTCAATACACATCAGAAATGTCTCTGTGAAGCAGGAATTTCTTCATTATTTGTCAGCCAATCACCAAAAATTCTAGTATTTCTTCTTCTTTCTTTTTTTTTTTTTTTTTTTTTTTAAATTTAGGCGCTCTCAGCTTCTTCCCAGAATTATACAGCCGTGAACTAAATATCTGGATTACAGGCTGCTGGTCAAACAAAGCAAGATACTCTAAAAGATGTCCACAGTCACCACCCACTTCATTTGACACACCTTGATAGTACTGGGTTGCCTTTTGCATTAATTTTCAATTATTTTGGCATAAAGTCAAAAAGGTGCTGGAAACATTCCTCAGAGATTTGGGTCCATATTGGCATGACAGCACACACAGTTGCTGCAGATTTGTCACACATCCATTATGTGAATCTCTTGTTCTATCACAAACTAACGATGGTTTATTGGAGATGAGATCTGGTGACTGTGGCAAGTTTGAGATCATGTGAGCTTTGTGACTTGGAGCATTCAGGAAGCAGCAAACCGAAGATGATTAACTCTGGTCATAAAGAGATGGACGTGATCAGCAAAAACACTCAGGTAGGCTGTGGTGTTTAAATGAAAGTTGGTGCTAAGGTGCTCAAGGAAAAATATCCACTACACCAATGCTGACCCCACCATCCAAACGTCGCAGCAGAAATCAAGACTCATTACACTAGGTAACGTATTTCCAATCTTTTTTTATCGAATTTTGTTGAGTCTGTGTAAATTGTAGCCTCATTTTCCTGTTCTTAGCTGACAGAGATGGCAGCCGGTGTGGACTTCTGCAGCTGGATCTCATCTGCTTCACCTCTCTTCCTCATTCTGATGGTCAGTTTGAACTTGAGCCGGTCGTCTTGACCATGTCTAAATGAACTCAGTTGGTGCCATGTAATTGGCTGAATAGATATTTTGTTAACGAGCAGCTGAACAGGTGTACCTAAAAACAACCGGCCGATGAGTATATTTGCTGATTTGTTTTATAAATAATATAAAATACTAAGTGAAAACATGCAGATATTAATTACATGTGGGATCCATTTATCATTATTTTCAAAACGTCGTTTCAAAACGATAAGATAATCTGTTGATAAAGAAAAAAACTGTCAATTCTGTCTTAATAAAAATAAAATGTGCTAAACATTGCACCCTTCACCTCTTTGGGGGACTGGTTTAAATGTAATACCACAGCTAGTTAGTTTAATTTGTAGTCACTCAAATTATATTAATGTATAAATAACGTACAACTCGAAACCGCCTGCTAATGTGTGCGTGTTAGTAAAAGGGTTGTTTTTCTTTTACCTCGGCGTCCAAGGTTTTAATAATCCTGAGATGGAAGCAGCCATCTTGAAAGTGTGAGCGTCGGTTAGGACCCCGGGTTAGTAGTCTCGCAGGTGCCTTTGGAATAAAAAATAAAAGCTCCTTTCTGAAAATTCTCATTTTACATTTTTAGTGCCAAAATTGAAGAACTATATATTTTAAAATTAGATATTTTGTCTTTTTGTGAAATTAATTCCGACAATATTTTTTTTTTCTTCGGACTCTCGCGCACACGCCGGTGACATCACGCGATGTTTGTAGTGCTATGGCGTACCAGGAAGGGGAGTCGCTTGAATCTTGGCTCAGTGAGTTATTAATCCCATTTTTATTAATTAAATAGCATGGCTAATTAGCTAGACGCGTTGCTCCGCTGTGACGGAGGAGAAAATCAGCGTGTGCAGAAGCTGTCAGCGCCTCGTTGAAAGCGTCTTTCCTGCAGTTTGAGCAGAGACCCAGGCTGCCAGCCCAGTCCAATCACTGTCTGCATGTTTAGCTGAATGGGTGGAGAGCTGTAATAAACACAAGTCTTTGCCAGTGACAGATCAGTGCGTGCAGTGATTGTGCAGAGGCGTGGAGCTCCGCGGATAGTTACCCCACGCTGTACAGCTTGAGCGCAGCTTTCATGGCAGAAACAGATGGGTGTGGGAGATGAATGCACAACACTGGAAACTGTGGACAATGCATCTGTTATTACACAGGGGAGGAGTTGTAACAGTCACTGCATTGTCGGGGTCAGCACACGGGACTCACATGTGTGTATATAGTTAATGTATATACATACATGTATATATATGTAAGAAATATTGCTGTGTTTTTTTTGGCTTTTGAGATTTGGATTGTGCAAACATTTAAATAGAAGGTATTGTGAAGATTAAACCAGGTAACCCAGGTTACTCAATAAGTTTGTTTACCCAAGACGGGGGTGAGTCAGTGTGTGCTGTATGTGGATGACTGGAAATCTGAGGTGGTGGATAGATGACTGAATAAACTAAAAAACTGAAAGGATCAGCCATATCTTTTGACAATCTGCAGAGTAAACATTGCAGAGAAGGAAGCAAGGGGTTTGAGCCCTCAAAGCTTATCACATTTCAGATTTCTCTTAGTAATTAGCCACAGAAACTTAAGGACCCCCAACCCCAAATGTGAATGATAAATATTTATTGATAATGAAGCAGTGAGCAAGGCCTCAGGCTTGGATTGGGGGAGGCTTTCACTGTGGATTGATGCCAGATACCTTTAGACTGGTTAAGGGTGGGGTGGGGCAGGATAACAAGGGCAAGCAGGTGTGTGGCGCAAGTAGTTATTTATAGACGCATGACCAGGAGGGGAGTGTTTGGGGCTGTTTATATACAGGTCTGTGTTTTTAGTTTCAGTCTTTAAAAACCTGGTTGTAGAGAAAGAATAAGGAGGCGATGGTGTAGATGCTTGTGGGATGTCTGTGAGTCTGTTGACTTCAAGTGTTGTGTTTATGTGTCTCGCATATTACCAAATAAAAACAGATTAATATTAAATACATCAAATATAAAACTAGGGACGCAGTGGTTGTGAATTCTGTGTTGATACTGATGTTTAAATGAACATTTTGGCCAATAACAAATCCTGATATTTATGTTGATTTTTTTGTTTTATGTTATTATTTGTTTTGTTTTTTTGGTTCAGAGCTTTTCTTTTTATCCTCATCGTCACAATGGGTCAGACTAAACTCTCTGTATACAAAGTATTCAGCTGATTAGTCTTAATAATAATACATCACTGATGACCACTATCAACAGTCCGATAATATCAGATTCTTTAGAAATATTGGTCAGAGAGGATAATTAATGCAGAACTACTTTTTAGCCTGCTTGTTCTGACTGTAAGCAGGATTTTTTACTTGGAGTGAGTAAATGTCGAGCTTTATGTTATATGCAGTTTTCTGATCCAATTTGTGTTTTATTAATATAACGCAAAATCACAACTACAGTGGCCTCCAGGCGTACAATAATACAAAGAAAACCCCAACAATCAGGCAATCCCCTTTGAGCAAGCACATGGTGACAGTGGGAAGGAAAAACTCCCTTTTCACAGGAAGGAACCCATCAGATTCACTGAAGAAGATGCTACTTAAAGGCATATGTTTAGTTGGTGCAATGGTCTTTCTCTTACAGATAAAGCCACCCATCCAACAAACCGGCAAGAGGATTGGGAGTACATCATTGGCTTCTGTGATCAGATCAACAAGGAACTGGAAGGGTAACGTCTAATGCATTTTAATTTTTTTCAACTAGCACAGGAATATATTTATGGATTTATTTTTTCTTTCCGGTCTCTTTTTTTTGCAGTCCCCAGATAGCCGTAACGCTGCTCGTACACAAAATCCACTCTCCACAAGAATGGGAAGCCCTTCAAGCTCTGACAGTAAGAAATGCTGCACAGAACCGTCAGCAAGCACATTTTTACGAACTGCTAAACCAACCATTCACATAAATGTCGTGTGGGCAGGTGCTGGAGGCGTGTATGAAGAACTGCGGCAGACGGTTTCACAATGAAGTCGGAAAATATAGATTTTTGAATGAGCTGATTAAAGTTGTTTCTCCAAAGGTGGGTCGTCTTCAGGTAGGTTTCGTGCTGATAAAACACGTGCTGAGTGGCTAATGAGTCATTGCTTTGTATTTCCAGTACATGGGCGACAGTGCACCTGAGAAGGTGAAATTGAAGATTGTTGAAATGCTGTACAGCTGGACCGTCGCTTTTCCCAGTGAAACCAAGATCGGTGAAGCCTACCAGACGCTGAAGAGACAGGGTATGTGTGGATGTGGATCAGTCAGATTAGCATAAAGGATATAAAGACACATCTTCCTCAGTCCTGTCCTTGCTCTCTTTGACAGGCCTTGTGGCACATGACCCAGAGTTACCGCTGGATAGGACTCTGATTCCTTCTCCTCCAACGCGACCTAAACATCCTGTGTTTGACAACGAGGACATGGGCAAGGTGAGAGATTGCCTCATCCTATTGAAATCATTTGTTTTAGTGTAAATATACTCCGTATACTTATATTATTACAACTAGCAGACTGATGTCTGTGTCTGTGTAGCTGCTTGCTGAGCTTCTCCGGAGTAAAAACCCAGAAGATCTTCAGGAAGCCAACAGATTAATCAAAAACATGGTGAAAGAGGTGAGACATGTCAGACCCTTTTGAATGAGACTATTTACCGCAGCCATTGTGTTCTTTTTCAAATGCACTTTGCACTATTTTTCTGATGTAAAACCCTTTATTGGGTTTTATATTTTGCCAGGATGAGGCACGGGTGCAGAAGGTTACAAAGCGAATGCACACACTGGAGGAGGTGAACATCAACGTCAAGCTACTGACCGAGATGCTGTCCCACTACAATAAAGACAGTTCCACTGACTCAGACAAGGAGATTATTAAGGTGTGCGTCCACGCCATAGACTGTATATAACAGATGGAGGTGACCACTGCGATGTAACCCACTGGCTTGTGAGCTGCCTTTTTGAGATTGATTTTAGTCACCAAAAGTAGCCATAACTGGACAAGATGGTGCAGCTTTGAGTTATCAGCTAGCTAGGTTTGTTCGGAAACTACATCAATAGACTGCGAGATGAATCGCACAGACACAGTCACGTGCTAATTATTGCAAATGACATAATATCTTCATTTAAAAAATGGAAGCACATTCTTGTTGGACTGGGTGAGTACATTTAACCGAATGGATAGCTATGCAATGCTATACTGAATTAAAATGCTCAAAAACGCACAAACACCATAAACACAGCAGACACTTCCAGTTCAGTCATTTGATTTAGCTCAGCAAGGAGCTAACAACTAAAGCCTGCTGTGTTGATGACCCACCTGTCATTCAAATGATGGTGGATGGGTGATGATTCGGGCTTGTTTTGCAGCCACAGGGCACCTTGCAGTCATTTTGCCCATGAACCTTTCTGTTTACCAAAGTATTCTGGACACAGTTGGGAGGCCATCCGTCTGACAGCTGAAACTTGGCTTAAATTGGGTCATGCAGTAGAACAATGACCCCAAGCACAGCAGCAAATGTACAACAACAATGTCTAAAGTTGTTGTGAAGGGGGAAAATGACCTATACAGCAGCGGTCCCCAACCCCCGGGCCTCGGACCGGTACCGGTCCATGAGTCGTTTAGTACCGGGCCGCGAGAGTTGAGGCTAAGGTGTGAAATGTATGGTTTTGAGGGTTTTTATCGGTTTTCAGCGTTATTTTGTTATCGTTTTTATCGTTAACTCGGTTTTCCTGGGTCTTTTCACGTGTGTTATGAATAAATCTTCTTTTTTTTCGGTACCGGTACTAGTTTTATTTTGTTGTATTTATCCGCGACACCTTAAAGGCCGGTCCGTGAAAATATTGTCGAGCATAAACCGGTCCGTGGCGCAAAAAAGGTTGGGACCGCTGCTATACAGGACACATGCACGTTTTTTTTTTCTACTGAAAAATTTGAAATTTTAACCTCATATTTGGAACCAGCCTCAAGTGGCCATTTAAGGAACTGCAGTTTTTGGCACTTTGTGTGGAAATTGCTGGTTGGTCCCTGCAGGGGAAAAAAAGCACACATACAATTCAACAGGATCATCTTCTTTATTCTTTACTCAACAATCAGAAAATGGAAAAAGTTGGAACAGATATTTTCAATTCAGTATTTAAAGGCACAGATAAAGTAATTCATATTTTGCACTCCAGTAATTTGTTTTATCATTTCATTGTGTGTTGAATGCACAGCGTTTTTTAACAAATATAGTTTGAACCTGATGTTTTCATTTGATATTTTAAAATTCTTTAATGTCTGTCAAGTTTCTAACAGCAGCAGCACACAGCAGCTGGTGTCACATCTGCACGTTAACCGTACAGCACGTCCTTTGTGTCACCTCTCAGGAGCTCTATGAGCGCTGTGACAAGCTGAGACGAGCTGCTTTCAAAATGGCCACTGAGACGGAGGACAATGACACCAGTTTAGGTTTGTCACATTGGTCTCGGTTTGACTGAGCAAGCCCTGTCTTCACTTTTTGTGCGTAAAATCTATAACCACTGACCTTGGGCTCCTCAGGTGACATCCTCCAGGCCAGCGATGACCTCTCCAGAGTCATCAACGCCTATAAGAAGATTGTTGAGGGGCAACCAATCAACGGCGACAGTGAAGAACCTCTATCGACAGCTGGTCACAGCGAGAGCGGTCAGAATTTTGGGGTTTTTTTTCTAAAAACTTGATTGCCCTTTTGTATCTAATACATCTGCTGCATTCTCCTTTCATGTCTGTGTCGCTCAGCAGAAACCACAGATACACTGATCGACCTCGCCGGCCTTGATGTTCCGAGCCCTCCACAGCCTGCTGCTCCACCACCCCAGCCCTCACATCCTGTTGCTGCTGATCTCACAGTGATTCCCATCCCCGTCCTGCCTCCTCCTCCCAAACACCTCGCTGGCAGTCAGGGCAGCAGCCCGAGTCATCCCCCTGCCAACAAGGCCTCCACTGCACTCTCTCTCCTGGATGATGAGCTACTGTCTCTTGGTAGAGCATCCCCAACGTGTCTCATTGAATTAAAGGAGCAGTTTGACAGTTTTGGAAATATGCTTTTATTGTGTTTTAGTGAAGCGCTAAATGAGAAAATCATCTAACGAGTCATGTTTTTGTTGTATCTTATGAGAGATAAATAAAAAAAGTCTTGTATGATGACAAATGCCTGCATCATCTTCCAGGACTGAATGACCCTCCTACCTCTCAGAGCAGCCAATCAAAACCAAAGCTGGATGAAATCTCCAACCAGTGGAGTTCCTTGCAGGTACTCTAGGATAACTAACTGCAGATATGTAGTCAGTGTGTAACAGTGTGTAAATTATCTTTCCTCCTCCTGTCCTCCACAGGCCCCAGCAACAAGTGTTGGTATGTTTGGCAGCATAGCTTGTTCAGGTCCAGTGGTGCCACCAGCTGAGCCAGCTGTCACCCACAGTCTACAGAACCTGCAGGACCTGGCCATGATGGGCTTTTCAGATCACAAGAGGTGATCTATTCACGTTTTTCCGTCCACTGTTTATTTGAAACCTGTATTTTAAATTCTCAAAGTAGCAAGGTTTCTGCAATTCTGTCTCGTAAAGAACTAATCTGAGGATATTTTGGCATAAGTATCCGATACTTTTCAAGAACAGCACTGTGAGGTCTTATTGGCATTTATTAAATGGGATTTTCAGTTTATCCAACCAGACGACGGCCAGAGGAACCAGCTTTGGAGTGCCTGCAGCAGCACCGCCCCTCGTACCTGTGCAGGGCTCGCCCTCTTCAGCGGCTCTTCTCCAAGGACCCTTGCCTGGCTCTCCAGCCTTGTCCCATGTGAAGGCTCACAGCTTCGACTCAGCCCCAGGAAGTCCGCTGTTCCGCTCTCTGTCCCCTTGCCACCCTCCACTCCAGGGCAGCCCGGCTAGAGCCAATGAAATCTCCCTGAGCAACGTACACGTCCCTCTGGAGGCCATCAGACCGAGTAAGAGACAAAGACAGGGCTCAGCACCTGAGAGGGTAGTTAATGGCTGCCTCTGCTTGACTGGCTATTCTCTGTGTCTTCAGGTAAAGTCTTACCTGTGACTGCATATGACAAGGATGGCGTTCGCATGCTGCTCAACTTTGCTTCTGACTGTCCCCCTGGGCGGCCTGACGTGTTGGTAATGGTGGTGTCGATGCTTAATACAGCGCCCCTGCCTGTTCACAATGTGGTCCTACAAGCTGCTGTGCCCAAGGTAAAGACATTAACACATCTGTTCTTTCGTTGTGAGCATCACCTAGTGTTTGCTTTTGATTGGCTCCTACATTGTGACCTATCACCTACTCATTTCCTGAGCGATAACTGGAAAAGTCTCTCTTTAGATCTCTTGAAATGTTTTGTCTTATCCTCCAACCACAGGATTCATACGTAAGTCAGTGCTGATTTTGGCTTTAAAGTACTTTTTATGGATGTTTTCATTCCTTCTATTATTTTTGTACTAATCAAGATATTTGTGATGAGTAGAGGTTTGATTGAAATCCAAAGTGACAGGCTGAATTTCTAAAGCTTGAAAACAGTTTAGCTCTATCAGATTACTTCATTTTTCATATACTGAAACGTTATTGGATGATTGGATGTTTCTTGTCCAATAACACCTTCTAAAAACACAGCTTTAAAAGCTTTCCAAGAACATACCCCAGTCAGCCAATAATCTTAAAACTAACTACCTAATGTTGTGAATGTTAAAATAGCTCTGACCCACTGGTGCATAGACAGTTCCTCAACTAGCAACAGGTCCGTGCCTTTAGCTCTTTGTTCGTGGCAGTTTTTGCACTGTGTCAGGGTGCATTGTCCAGCTGGGGGAGAACGCTGATGGAGGGAATGTCTTTGCCATAGAGGGGCGTTCTCGGTCTGTTTCTCAAGCTTCACTGCAGAGTATTGCATTATTACAGATTGATAGACTGTTTTGGGACACTGAGCCAATTTACCAATTAGTCTCTACCCTCACCTGTAGTCACAAGCTTTGGATGTCGACAGAAAGAATAAAGTATGCAGATACAAGCAGCAGAAATGAGCTTTCTCTCATTTCTGTGACTGAGTTCAGTGATTCTGAAGGGACTGAAAGTAGAGCTGCTAGTCTTCTGCTTCAAAAGGAGACAATTGAGGTGGTTTGAGAATCTGACGAGGATGCTCCTGGGCACCTCCTGGCTGAGGTGTTCTGGGCATGTTTGACTGGGAAGCAGGTCCACTGGAGACCTTGATGCACACGATGAAGAGATTACACCTCTCAGGTGTCCTGGGAATGCCTTGGTGTTCCACTGGATGAGCACTGCTTAGGCTGCTGCTTCCCTGCAAAAGCGATGGATGGATGGACTATTTTAACTGAAAGAAACTTTAATTGTTCACTAATCCACAATGTCTTAACTTCATCTTTCACTTGTGATATCTGTTGCTCAGTCTCTTTCCTTAAGTCATCTTTCACAATGGATAATCAGTTCCATTCCTCTTTATCTAAGTTCATGCAAAGCTGATATGAGGCTTCAACAGTCTTCATAGTGTAAAATGTCCCTTTGCCACTTACAGCAACAAAAAGAAAAACTGTGAATCCTCTAATAAAGGCGTAAAAGAACAGCGTTGACTCTTCCTTTTGTCTTCCACCAGTCGATGAAGCTGAAGCTGCAGCCCCCGTCGGGAACAGAACTGGCACCCTTTAACCCCATTCTACCTCCAGCCTCCATTACTCAGATCATGCTGCTGGCCAATCCAGCAAAGGTAGATTACATAATAACACTTCCAGCTGCAACAATATACAAACAATACATAAACTATGTGGACAAAAGTGTTGGACTACGCCGTTTTATCTTTGAATTTAGGTGTTTTAAGCAGTTTTTTTACAAGTTGGTTATTCTAAATTTCAGTGTGGTGCTGTGATGGGTGTGACCACTGCAACAAGTCAGTTTCTGTTCCAGCATGACTGTGCCCCAGTGTACAAAACAAAGTGCATAAAGGATCTGTTTGGTGATTGGCCAGCGGAGAATCCTGCCCCCTGAACACCTTTGGGATGAACTAGAGAAAAGATTGCCAGACAACATCATTGTCTCACATCACAGATACTCCAAAATCCTGTACAAAGTCTTCCCCTAAGAGTGGAAGCTGTTATAACTGCAAATCTATGCCTATGGATTTGGAATGGGATGCCATAAAAGCTCCTGTACCTCTAATGTATAGGTAGCCCAACACTTTTGTCCAAATAGTGCATTTTCAGAGCTGCAAATCCTTCTGCAGGAGTGTGTATAATTTGCATATTCTTTGCTTGTCCTCGCAGGATAAGGTGCGTCTGCGCTACAAGCTGGCTTTTACTCTCGGAGACCGCCCATGCAACGAGGTCGGAGAGGTTGACCAGTTCCCCCCTCCAGAGATGTGGGGTCATCTATAGCAGCGGTGGAGACCGGCTGCTCAGCAGGGACAGGCTGGTTCATACTCCATGAAGGGGTGTGAGTGTGCGCATGTGTGTGTGTTCATATCCATCCCAGAGAGACCGGAGGGGGAACTTTTGTTATATTCTTCACTTCAGCTTTACATTCCTTACAATGGTTCATGTTTTGGACGTTGTTATTGCTGAGATGTTAAAAGCAATCACTAAAAGTTTTATTGATGATTGATGCAGCGCTTGCAGATAGCTAACATAGCAAAGATAGACACTGGTATGTAAGGCCTTGGTGCTTATAGGCTATTGACAGATATTTTAATGCATTTTCCCTAATGAATAATGCATTAGAGACTTAAAATGTTGGGTTGATCACAACAAATATTTTAAAAGAAAATAACCTTGAAGTTAGCAGAGCCTGCGCTGCAGATGTGCTTCTATTTATTTGTGTTGCTGAACATTTATACTTGAATATATCCTGAGAGTTGAAGATTAGGCTGACATGAAGGATTCAGTCAGATATCATTGCTGCAGAAAGAGAAGAGGGGAGTGTGTTTTGGATTATTCTATGGATGGATTTTGGACATGTGTGAGTAAATTGTGTCGCTAATGTAGCCCTGTGCTAGGTTATGAAGGAAACGTTGCGCAGCAGCACTTAGATGGTAATGTGTAATTGCAGAAATGCAGTTAGGAGTCCAACACTGGTTTTATTTCATGTTTTCATTTTTAAGATAAATGATTCTCAGTTAGTGATTGTCCATAGTTTGGTTTTGTATTATTAAAAATGTTTACTCCCCTCCTACCAGGCTCAGTATTGGGAGTATTTCTGTCATAGTTATTTTCTGTTCCTGGTACGACAGTGGATCGCTAAACCCAACAAATGTGAACTGAACCAACCTGAATCTGAATCCAGAACGAAGCAGATTATTATCCAGTATGCAGTAGTGGGATGGAGTGAAACTGTACTTAGTCCTCTCCGACCCCTTTCACTTTCTGCACACCGAAGATGTGGATAAATTTATATTTGTTTAGTGATCCACGCTGAGATCCCGTTATGCCGTCATCAGATTCAATAGGAAGAATCTGTGAACTGTCACATACGGACCTCTTGGCAGATCTGCCGGCTTTAAAACTTGGACTTTGCTACAAAAAAGGTCCTGCAGCCACGTCAGCCTGTTTTGCAATCGATAAGTTTACATTTTTTAAGTTATCTCAAAATTTCAATGTAATAACTCAGACTGCTGAAATTTAAACAAACTTCCGTAATATTTGGATGAAGTCACTTTTCTTTCAGGCCTGCTTCACACAGGGTAGAGCAGATAATCTTGCTCTGTGGACTATAACCAGTGCATAGAGTGATTTAGCAAATGCAATTTGGCAACTACAAACAGTCTGTCAAGTGTTGATAGTGAAGAGTGACATTCGTGTTGCTGCTGTAACATGTTTGATAGATGGTCGTCCATATGACAGGTTCACTAATCTGGGCTGAGGTATTACCAGGTTCTGTTAGTGGTCTTTGGGTTCACAGCCATCTTCCTTCCCAAATTGTCATGTGGGCGGAGCTATTTCAAAACAGAATCCGGGTTGTTTCAGTTTTTCTTGTTTTACAGTAACCCGGGCCAGTATTATCCAGGGACATCTCAAAGCTTTAAATATTTTTTTATATCCAGACTAAGAATTATGTTTTATCAAAGACTTCAGCTTTTTTTTTTTTTCTGGCATGCAGTGTAAGTTTTTAGACCTTACATACGCTGTAAAACACACATTTAGACAATGTTTGATCCATTCATATTCCCACATCTCAACATAAAAAGGACCAACCAACCTACAATTTAAAGCGCTACAATGAAGGCGCTGAATACTTGAGAGTTAATGATTTTATTCATTTAAAATGAACGCTTTGACTTCACTGCGTCCCATCTCTGACAGTCCTCTATTCATCATACTGGATGTAGAGAAGTGCGTTTACTGTACATAGCATCTAATGTAATAATGTAATGTACCTGCTGTTTGGTGTATGACAACTTCTGTGAAAATGTGACTTGTAGATTTGGGGAGTGTTAGGACTGTATATATAAAGGTATGATGTGTCATTTCTTTGCTGCATGAAAAAAATAAAGTCTTCATGGATGTTTGATGTTCTGAAGTCATTTTGCTTGACAAACCATCTCCAAAAAGGTCAGATTTCAATGAGCATCATGAAGTGTTTTATTATCAAAGAGCACATTGTGATTAATGATTCTTTAGTATATACAGTACAAAAATGCAAAGTCACACTTTTATATTTCCACTGTTCCCTCTTTGACTATCGCTTGAGCCAGATTCCTGGCCAGAGCGAGTCTCAGGAGCTCCACTTTGGTCACCTCTACGTCTTCCTCCTGCAACGACAAAAACACTCAAATAAAAAGATGAAGCAATCTAGTAAGACTTCCAGAGTGACATCTGCCTATATGTCATCTTAAAATTAAAACAGAGTGGTGATAGCAGCACCAAATATTAAACATGCGGTTAGAAGCAGCTATTAGAGAGCTTTTAGTCTGATTGTGTGGGAGGGAATAAGGCCATGTGAGGACATGCATACCTGCATAGGCCCGTCTGTGCTGGATGCAGTGATGTTCAGGGAGGAGGTGAGCTCCTCTAAACAGAACATCAGCTCATAGGTTTGATCTGCTGTGAAGATCACCTGAGAAGAAGAAATCACTGTTGTTGTAGGGCAGCAACAACTGATTCAGACGTACAACTCTGGTTACACCATAATTAGGACATCAAAGTTTATGTTGTTCAGTTTAAATCTGCACCATAACAGTTTGGGGGACACTGTAGTTTATTGTGGTGGTATCATGCAGACTACAGTAGAAAATATCTCTGTCGTACATTTCAGTATCAGATTTCTTGTAATTATCACACTAATTTTGTCCAAAACTGGACTTGTTGCTGGTGACTAACCTCTTTCTGCTCCAGCAGTGGCAGAGCATCGGTCAGCAGAGTCATCCAGAAGCTTTGTGGAGCAATCTTTGCAGTCATCAGGGAGAGGAGCAGCTTTGCCGCCTCCCTGAAACGCTTCTCTCCGTACAGCTTGTGGAACTCGCGGTACTTTCCTGAGAAAGAACATAAAGCAGAGTTTTCACACTCAGATGTGCTCAAATTATCCAGGAGGTTTTGTGCATGTTCCTCCTCAGTTCACAAACAGCAATAATCTATAGGAACGTATTTTATCTGTGTTTATCTCATATTTTTACTGATTTTTCAGTAGTAAAACGCACCATGGCATGCTGTTGCATTAAACAACAGGCCAGCTTTATTTAGACGTCTGTGTGCACATTTATGTGTCTGAGACTCATGTGAATTGAAGCTGGCCTGACTGAATGTCCCGTCACTTCATGTGTCAACTGAACTTGTGAGAATGACGCAGTGGCTGAGTCACAAGTGGAGCGGTGCTACTAATGCTCCAGCAAGTGTGTGTTCCCCGAGCATACCGAGAAAAGTCAGCCTGTCGCTCAGGAGCATCGCCGGGCCCAAGTTATCAATCAGGTCCAGATCAGAGAAGGTCCCTTTGGCACAGTAATCCTGTAGGAACCTAAAACACAAGTATACACATAAACACACCACAGAACCCATAACACAAACATTCAGAGGGCAGAAGGGTTTGTTGCTGTTTGATGGTATAGGAACATGTTCACAGTGGAAGCAGTACTAAACAGGAAGAGACCACACTTCCTGCTAAGGCCAATAGGGAGAGAGGGGGGTGAAGTAACAGTATCTGGAATCTTTACAATTATAATGAAAGAAACTAACCTCTCTGAAATCAGGGTGGCAAATGCAGCATCTTTGGCTCTTATACTCCATGAGAGAGCAGAGCCCAGCCTATTGTTCCTCAGAGCCCGCATAGCCATGATCTTACAAATACTCCGTACTGCATAAACACAAAAAAAAAAAAAGTATGTTTTAGGTCTCTCCTGCACTGGAAAAACAAAAACAGCCTCATCTTTGTGTCTAAGAGTTAAGAAGCAACGTGTTACCTTGTTCTGACATTTGCCTCTGCTCACAAATCCTCAGCACCTTGAGAGCTTTACGCTCCATCTCTAAAGGGACGCGCTCTATCTGAAGCTCCAGGTAGACACGACCAAACTCTGGACAGTGATCAAAGTAATCCACAGCCAACTGCCAAAGGCTAAACACAGAAAAACATGCTCAATCATGACAGTGATAACCTACACTTCAGCTTACCCTGTACTAGGTCAATTAGAGGAAATGATTGTTTAACTAGATTAACAGGATAAAAATAACTGTTCCAAGAGCCACATTAGTCACACCCTGTGTAAATCTAAACAAAAGCAAATATATTATACATCATTACACTGAACCTTGGGATGAGCGTACCTGTGATGAGTGAAGAGACCAGAAGCATATTCTAGAAGGAGAAACTCTCTCAAGTTGGAGCCAAAGCTAAACACACACACACACACACACACACACGGTGTGGTAAATATTGGCTAATGAAGTGTACAACCAAATTAAAAGGTAAACAAGTTCAAAAACAGACAATCGGCATCCTTACTGGAGATTATGAGACTGCAGGAGTTTGCAATGATCCAACAAATCTGTCAAATGGGCCACGAACCACCAGTTGTTGAGAGCAATGCTAAAAGGAAACAATTAAGGAAGTTTATGAACCACCACACATTTGTATGCTGCATGTAACACACACACACACACACATATGGCAGGATGCAAAAAAAAAAAAAAAAAAAGTTGTCTTACCTGCACTCCTTGATGACTTGATGGATGTCAAACTCAAAGGCAGCAAGTAAGATGTTGTCCAGGGGCTCTGGGACGCTCCTCGAGTCCAGAAACATCGTCATGCACGACTGCAGTGCGCACACATACAAACAAGATACACAAACAATAAATCTGGGGCTGCTGCACATTTTTTACAATCAAATTTCAAACTGTAAATCATAGAGCCACATGAACCGGTTGAAATTTGCGACAGACGATGTAACACGCAAATATTTAAAAAAAATTCTTCTACCACAGTATTTACAGGATATCTGACAAGGTTTTTAAAAAATGCAATACTTTTTAAGACTAAACCAGCAGTGATTCTAAAAAGCTGAATGATGTGAGAATATGGTATACCTGAGCATAATAATGCAACTCTGTGGGTTTCACTGTGGGGTGGCAGAAGAGAAGTCTCGTGACCAGAAAGTGATACCAGGTACCCAGCAGCTCCTTGTGATCCAGCAAAGTGTCTTCATCTCCCAGAAGGATCTAAGGTGAAATGGGGTGGGGACATTTAAAAAAAATAGCCCAACTGTTGCTGGATGTTTGCACTGACCCTTCAATAATGAACTTATCCATGAATAACAGCACTTCCTCACTCACCTTGCAGATGAGCTCCAGATGTCGGTTGCTGGCAAACGAGTTGTCCTGCAGGCAGCGGTCCACCTCCTCGTGCCAGTGCCTCCACTTTACATCAAACTCTGTGAGCGTCTGAGTGCCACCAGGCTGAAAATTTACAGAAAATTCAAAGGTGTGAGTCAGCACGGGTCGGCTCATGCGCTCATCTTGTGTTTAGGCTGCGTTAGAGAAATCGCTGCACTGAAAGAACACAAACATGTTGTACTTAATCCCTTTACTGTCTGAATGATGTATGTGAAAGCAACAGAAACTTTAGCAAAGAAGTTTTGAACAGATTTGCGGATTTTCATTTCACCACCAGCAAAATAAAGAGGCTATAATTCATTTTAGTCTACAGCAGCACATTTGATGT
Source organism: Perissodus microlepis (assembly GCF_051167445.1). Taxonomy (NCBI): domain Eukaryota; kingdom Metazoa; phylum Chordata; class Actinopteri; order Cichliformes; family Cichlidae; genus Perissodus; species Perissodus microlepis. The sequence goes on from NC_140464.1 coordinate 16,974,738, forward strand.
TTGATACACTTTAACTTAAAGGAGACCATTTATTATTATTTTATATCATCATACTGTGTATTTGCAGCCTAGAGATAATTTCCTCTAATGTCACATCCACAGCCCATTAAGAAAACATCAAGAACCTGTGTGATTAATTTCTGACTGTAAAATTAACAGTGCACACCTTCACAATAATCCCATTTAGAAGCATGATTAAAATAATTTCAGCTATCATTCAAAGGAAATAAACCACTGCATTTTTATCTTACATTGTAGAAAGGCATCTTGCTGAGCAAGGTATCCATCTGCTTGTACATGCTCCTGGCAGCAGGCTGTAGGTTGGCCTGTTTCACCAGCATCTGTCGGACTTCTTCCAACCTGCCCTGCAGCACATAACTCACCACCTGCACAGCACACACACACGCCATGTGATCACTCCCGTCTCTCCAGAGAATTCATATCAGACAAAACACAGATGAAGAAGCAAATGCAGAACACCAACAGTGCACATGTCACTTTAAAGATGTAACTGTGCGCACATGCTGCACCTACCACGTCCCAATAGTCGCGGTGCTCGGCAGGGCTCTCACTTTGGAGCACCTCTCTGGCCCTCTCGTCCACGTCAGCCTTATGTAACCTTACCCAGTCCAGCAGGTGGAGCAACAGGGAGCCCGCTGAAAATACAGACACACCCATGTTGCACATACATTTGTTTGGGTGTTTCTCCAACCCAAAAATCCGGTCATAAGATGCAGATTCTAACCTGGAGCAGCATCGATGAACAGCACTTCACACAGATTCCAGATCAGTTCTATGGCCAAAAGAATGGACACCTTTAACAAAAAGCAGATCAGGGTCAGTATAGTGCCACTAAACAATGTAATGAAATGTATATCTGAGTAAAAAACTGAATGTGGATTCTTCCTCACTAACTGAGCATTAACGTCCCCTTTTAAATACAGGCCGTTTGATTATGGTCATAAAACCCACAGAGCTGTGCCATGCTACTCAATTAAATCATGACGTAATTAGTCAATTACTGACTCAGAAACTCATACATGCTCTGTATGTGGACTAGTCCAGAGAAAGCTATTGCCACACAAACATTAGTACTTACCTGATTTCCACACTGCGTGGCCAACTCTGCATTTTTGGTAGAAACTGCAAAAAAGAAAAGTTGTTTTCTGAGTAATCACACACCTTTCCTGTGTTTTTATTGTATAAACAAGACTATAAAATAGAAATTTGAAAAAACTGCCAAAACTTTTATGGTTACATCAACTCGAAATTTTTTCCAAAAGAAGCATATTTTCAAAAGTATTACCTGCAACTTGCTGAAGTTCCTCCATACAAGCACGGATCACGGATCGATAATTTTTGCTGATACTAACAAATCTAAGGAGTAAGGCAGAGGTAAAATTGTAAAACATACAATGTTGGTGCTGCTTTGTGTGACTTTTGCAACTATTGTTATGCCACTGATATGCAATCCAACAATATGAACACACAGAGGTGGGATTGCATCACGCGCCCTTACTGGGGTTTTTTACTCTTGCTAGGGAGGTCCTCTCTAATTGTCTGCAGGCCAACGAAGATGTGGTGAGACTCGTTAAAAAGCTTGCGTAAAATGGGGGAATATATGTCCTCATCTTTCCTGATCTCATGGATGAACGAGCAACCTGATCCTGAAGCACCTGAAACAAAGGCAGGAGGTGAAAGAACAACAGTAATATTATAGTTATTGTCATTGCACATATACAACAAAATTTAAATGTCTGAAAAAAATGGCTCAAAATATGTTTACTGAAAACATATTTTGCACATCTCTAAAAGTAACCATAAAAACTATAGTAAAACACATCATACAGTGCTATGGAAAATTAGCCCCCCTTCCTGATTGCTTATTTTTGTGTATATTTGTCACACTTACATGATCAGATAAATTTTAATACTAGACAAAGACAATGCCCTTTTTAAATGATTTCATTTATTAGGAGGGAAAAAAAAGGTTATCCAAACCTAATTGACCCAGGGTTAAGCATGTTTTTATCCCGTTACCTCTTGTGTAAATCTAACATAGCATTTCATAAAAGAACATCATATAAGCAGTCTTACATGGTGGTGGTAGTGTGATGGTGTGGAGCTGCTTGATGAAACCATGAATTCTAATCACTCTATGATGATTCGAAACACACAAGAAGGTCCACCTCTGAATGTCTCACAAAAACCCAAATGTAAGGTTTTGGAGTGCAATTCTAGACTTAAATCCAATTGAGATGAATTAGAAAACCCTTAAACAAGTCGTTCACACTTGAAAACCCTACAATGTGGCTGAATTAAATCAATTCTGCCAAGATGAGTGGGTCACACCGATGTGAAAGACTTGCTGCCAGTTATCACAAACGCTTGATTGCATTACTTGCTGCCAACGGTGGCACAGCCAGTTATTAAGTTTGGGGGGCAATTACCTTTTTTAAAAAACAAACAAACAAAAACACAGGGCCAGATAGTGCTGAATACATTTTTTCTGTTAATAAATGCAACCGTCATTTAAAAATTGCCTTTTATATTTAATCTGGTCATCTTTGTTCATCAAAAATCCAAATGTTTTTTATAATATGAAACATTAAAGTGTGACAAACACGCAAAAAATAAGACAGCATTGTAGCAGACATTTTACAGGCATTCACTAAACCATTCATTCTCTTAAAAAGAAAAAGAGATACAGAGGAAAACAAAGTATACATGGTGCCTTGTACTAATTTTGAAGCATACCTGATGCTTTGTATCGTGTCTCATACACAAGAATATCACCAGGACCCCATGCAAATCCCATGTGCTTTCCATCACTGATTGCAGGGATATTCTGCAATTTAAAAAAAAAAAAAAAAAAAAAAAAAAAAAAAAAGAGAAACACTGTTACTACACTGAAAATAATGTGAATAACATGACGAGGGTTAAAATTAAATGATTCCGTTTCATATTTAATTATAATATTATGTGAGAAGGTTGAGTGGTGACTGGGACATGGTCTAGCTATATTACTAAGTCAAACTGTAATTAATGCTGCTAGTAATTCTAACTCATCTTCTTATAATCTTGCCACTTTTACACTTGTGACATGGCTGAGTGTGTGCCCCTTAACATTTCTTGACAACGTACAATATAAATATTCAAACGGGTCGTTGAAATAGGTGTTTGCGAAAGTTAGCCTGTTAGCAAAGCCATTTAGTGGCAATAAGGAATTAAAAACACTAAGCTACAATGGCTACTTACAGTAATAGTGGGCTCAACGTCTACCTCCTCCATATGGGAACAATATCATCGACACAGAAAAGACAACAATGGAAACTTTTTTGGCTATAAACACGCCATGAACTGCAAATGTGGACCGGTACTGCTTACGCGCCTCGCTCTTTCAGTCGAAAGTACCTGCTGCGCATGCGTTAAGATGTCACCGAAAGGGGTGCCCGTCTACCTGCCTGTTTTTCCGTCGGCTGAGCTTGACTCGGGATTTTGGATTTATCGCGACAAATGCAGATAACACAGCTTATCACTAACCTTATAACTGCCTGCCCGGACTCACCTACGAGAGGTCATTACCAGCATTAAGAAGCTGGGTTTGTCTTTTGCTATCCACGAACATGCTACCCCCACTAATGTCTCCACTTGAATCTGTGAAGAATCAGTGCAGCTTTGCTCTGTAATCTTACAGTTTGAGTTCGTAAAGGCCACCATTGGTTCAGTACACCTACACATCACCATCAGGCAAAAACAAAAAAACAAGATGGCCACTGGTATTTAAAGGGTTCAAACGAAAAAGGAAATGGAAAAGTGCACATATGGCTCTCCCCATGCAGTGAGGATCATGTGTGGTGATGCTGACTGAACTATGCTGCACCCATGCGAGGTCAGCAGGGCAATAAGGAGCATTTAATAAGATAACCGCTTTTCTAAACCTGAAAACAAAAGGGAAAACATCGCTGTGCGCGTGCACGTGCATCTGCCTGCCTCTTTAACGCGCATTGTGACTCTCCCGCCCTTGCCCAGACTGCGCTTTCAACCTCGTGACTACTCGCTGTCCACTCAACGCTCGTTGAGGTGGACGCGCATGGGCGCGTGGCCGCGCACGTTCGGTTGTAATAGGCTAAACGGGCACGTGTACGTGCGCGTACTCGTGTTCTTTGTGTGGCAGTGTAGAGAAGCGCCAAAAGAGTGACCATGGCTGATGAAAAACCAAAGGTGAGTGTCTTCACAGTGGATTGAAATGCCAGTTTACTCCGCTTGATTTTTTTTGACACATGCGTGTGTAAAAATACGGTCATTTCCGCATGTTCCGCTGTGCCTTTTTGCAAAGTTACAAGCTGAAATTCAACTACTAGCTGTACCTACTTTGATAGACCGGAAGGTTTGTGAACGCGCATCCAATGGCGCGCGGACCTCTTTCTGCTTGATAACACACAGCCAACCAGCTGGTGTCATCCCCACTGCATGCCTCATTTCGCCTGTGTGTGTGTGTGTGTGTGTGTGTGCTTTTGCGTGCTTCCATGTGTGAATGGCTTGTGCCACTGTGGGAGAGTGTACCGGTGAAAATCTGTTGGTGCCACTGAAACTCTATGAATCATCACTGTGGTGATCTCGGGCTCACTCGGAGTCTGCAGGCGAAGTGAAAAGGGAGGACTAAGATTTAGATTTTGTTTAAATATGAGAAATACTTTGTATACAGTATTGTGCAAAAGTCTCGAGCCATCCCTCATTACTCTCTGTTTTGCCTACTCAGTGGTTATAAGCAAGTTTTCCAGGTCTTTCGTGTTTCCTATTTGGAAAACACATTTCTTTAACTGACTTTTTTATGCCACAAAAGGCTTAAAATTGTATTTTTGCACCAACAAAGTGATTCCCAAAGAGCTTTTGGGAAAAAAACCTAGCATATCTCAGGACTGTGTGCAGTGTGTCCTTAAATTTTAGGAAATTGGACAAGTGGAGGACAAAAAAGGTTATAGACTTTAAGATGAACAGATGATCAGCATCTGAAATTCATGCCCATAAGAAATGGGAAAAATTCGGCAAAGACCTGACACAGGACCTGAGGCATGCACCTGGACCTTCAGACGATCCATCTACTGTCCTCTGAAGCCTCATCAGAAATGGCTGTCAAGAAGCCATTTTCAAGGAAGAGGAACACGAGGAGAAAAAGCTGAGGTATCAAAATTAGACAAGAACTGGAGTGATGAGTTGAGATTTCATTTTTTTGGTTTAAATTATAAGTCAAGAGAGAGATACAGCAGTGAGTGTCTACATCTGTCAAACACAGTGGAGGCTCTGTCATGGTTTCGGTCTGCATTTCAGCCAATGGTGTTGGGGATCTTGTCACAGCTGATGGAAACACAGAAAAGTACCGTCAGATTTTGATCCATCGTGCAATATCATCTGGCAAGCATCTGACTGGCAAAAGGCTCATTTTTGAGCACAGTAAGTGCTTTTACTACACTGCCAGTGCAGTAAAAGCACACCTTGGATAAAAAAATAAAAAAAACAGTGGAACACAATGTCAGTGATGGATTGGTCTCCCCAGAACCTGGACCTCAACATTATTGAAATAGTGTTGCATCATGTTGAAGGAGATAAGACCAAAAAGCAGTCAACATCCAAAGAAGAGCTTTGAATGTCCTTCAAGAACCTTGGAGAACTGCTTAGACTACTTAAAGAAATTACAAGAAGGTTTTCCTTGGAGAGTTCAGGCTGTGTTGGAACAATAAAGTCTGGTCATATCAAACATTAATTTTCAAGCTCATACTGTATTCTCAAGTATGTTTGCATGTTTCAATAAATTGCTGCAACTATTTGCCATTATCCTAACAAAATATAAGAAATAAGTGTTGGCTCAACACTTTTGCACAGCACTGTATATCTAAACAATTTCAAAATATGCAAATTCGCAAAAGTCCTGGGGAATTTTACACCTTTGGGCTTATCAACCTTCCTTTTATGGATGCTGACATATCTTTCTGGCAGTTCCACATTGCGAAAGTGAAGTCAAACTCATAGCAGTGCTGCTTTTGTACTGCTCAGTCTTTTCCTACTCTGTTTTGGCAATAATGACACGGCTGGGTTGATACTGACATTTGCCTGCTTTTTTCCTCCCAAAGAAAATTGATCAAGAATCAATAAAGAATTAGCACAATTGATAATGTCATGGATATTAATAAGCTCTTGCCAATATCCTTCCCTAGCCACCTGGTGAGCTGTTTAAGTCTGAATTCATTATTTCATCACGCTACTGCAAAATTAAAAGACCACCGGAGGCACTAAAGGGACTGAAATTACGCATGTAATAATAACAGAAAATACCGTGCAGCGCTTTCCCCCTGCAAACCTGTAACTACTGTGTTGTTCTGGTTAGTCAAAGTCATTTTTTTTTGTTCCTTCACTGTGTTTCTATCTGTGCTTCTATCCCTCAGGAATCAGTGAAGACAGAAAACAATGAACACATAAACCTGAAGGTAGCGGGTCAGGATGGATCTGTAGTGCAGTTCAAGATCAAAAGACACACACCGCTCATCAAACTCATGAAGGCCTACTGCGAGAGACAGGTGATTATGGCCCCGAGGCATTACACTAACACTGATCATTTCCTGAGTGGGCATAGATCTTTATAAGCAGAGTGTAGCTACAGTTAAATAGACTTCTTGTTATTTTCTGTTCTCACCACATGAGGGGAACTCGACCTGAAGTATTATTTCCCCAGAAATATCTGTCGAGTGTTCCTCTGTACACCTCTGCTACTAATCATATATACACTTGATGTAATTGATTGATTGTTGGATTGTATTCTAAATAACATGTTTAGGTGTTATTAATAATCCTGCTTTCTTTTAATTGACCGTTTCCCTGCATCGCTGCACACCATTTACAGTTGGCAAAAAAGACACGGGTGTATAAAATTACATCTACTGGGAGAGTTGCCTACCCTCTGTGGAGCAAGGCTTGCAAGTGCTTACAGGTTATGCTGTTTTAACATCATAAGGAAATCATTACTGGAGTTACTTAATGTTTTAGAGGCCAGACTTTGAAGTTTGCACACAGTTAATCGTGTTTTACAACCGAATAGGATACAATTAAACCATTTACTTTCAATTCTTTGACACTTTTCACACATGCATTTAATGACTGCAGATTATTTGTTTGTATTCTAGATGCCAAAACAAGCAGTTATGCCAGGGCATCTTAAAAATCCCATTTACCATAAAATATATGCAGGCATTTTAAAAAGAAGGTTTTCATAGGACTCTGTGTGATCCTCTGGAAAACTAAGTACACCTTTACTACTTCAATAGGGATCAAGGGGACAAGTAGCAGCCAGGTGTTACTAATCAACTTGTACTTGATTAACTGATTATCAGCGCGTGTGAGCACCTCTATACAAGCAGAAATTTGTAGGTTGTAGATCTGGAGTATTCAGATGTGTGGTAACACAATGCCACAATCCCAGGCAAGTTCAGGTCAACGTCAAACCTTGCAGTCCTGAGAGAAATAGCAAAATGACCCAAGAGCCTCAGTTAGGATGTTAAATGTTAGAAAAAGACTGAACAAGTGTGACTTGTTTGGAAGGGTTACCAGGTTCTAAAAAGAACAACGCAGCACAGCTTCAATTTGCAAAGTTGCTTCTGCACAAATAACAAGACATGTGGAACAATGTCCTTTGGACAGAGGAGAGCAAAGAAGAGATTTTTGGCCATAATGAACAGAGACATATTGGTACAAACACCTCATACCAACTATTAAGCACGGAGGTGGAGGGGTCATGATTTGGGTTTGTTTTTAAGCCACAGAGCCACAGGCCGTTTGTCTGACAGCTAAAGCTTGGCCAAAATTAAATCCCGCAACAGGACGGTGATCCCAAGCACGTCAGCAACTGTACAACAGAATGACTGAAAAAGAAAAGACTCAAGGTGTTGCAATGACCCACTCAAAGTCCAGACCTCAGCCTGGTTTAAAAGCTGTGGCAGGATAAGTAAATGCTTGCAAACCTCAGTCACCTGGTAAATACTGATAAAAGTTATACAGAATATGATTCAGTTGGTTCTACAAGCTTGAATCATGGGGTGTTCTTATTAGTTAAATCGAATATTCCACTTGTTTGTAGATATTTACTGTTAGGCCAAATGTATGTGTGTTGGACAGAGAACATACTTAGCTGTCCTCGAATCTCAAATACTTTAATCACATTTAACAGACACATCACGTGCTAAACGATCCGTCCATCCAGCCATCAGACAGTAACTCATCACGGTTGTTGTTTCACTTTTCCTTGAAAAAGTTTCCATTGCAGTTCTTCTCTTCCTCCTCAAATGCAGTTAGGGTCTAGAGCTTTAATGCAAATACCACCTTGATAGCATAGCTTTAACGCTTTACGTGGTTCTTGCATCCTTTAAATGAACCTCCCTTATCGTCATCTGTGATTTCACAGTAATCGCAGAAGACATGTTTGCTGTTATGCTGTTATGGATTAGCTCAGATTTTAAGATGTTCTCTGCCAAGCTACTTGCTGTAATGGCATGCAGGAATTTTGACTTTTGTATGAATTAGCACTGCACTGAGCATCACTCTGGTTCTCTATTAATTGCAGCTGTGTTTGGATTGCTACAAAAGCAATACCCAAGGTTTTCTAAAAGAGCTGTGCACAAAAGTAAAAGAAATATGTAATAGAACACAAGGTCTGAGATCCTTTTTATTTGAAAGTCAAATAAGGGTTCAACTCTGTGGAAGAATGGAAACCCAATCACAGTGTTATCTGTTCCTTGGACTCCCATCAGGGTAAAAGAGATGTTTGTCATACAGCTCTTTTTTTAGAGTACAGCCAGATCCAGATGGTTATCATTATTCCTTCATTTCTGCTTCACAGCAAGACATGTTTTTTTTCTGTCTCTCAAACCTCAGCCGCCTTATCTTCAGCATGAGCATATTATTGTCTGCATTTTTATTTTGTACACGTTAGCCTATACAGAGCTTCACATGAGATTAACAACAAGATTTTACACGTTTCTCTTTTCAGGGACTGTCAATGAGGCAAATCAGGTTCAGATTTGATGGGCAGCCAATAAACGAGACAGACACACCAGCACAGGTAAGCTGTGACAATGAGTTAAACATACTTCATGCACTTCCCATGATGATTAGTGCTTGTGATAACAGTATTTCTTAATAACCGTGGGCATTAGGGGTTTCTCCAGGCTGAAAGATGTTCGTTGAAAGTCACAGTGCTGCCATGAGGAGCCTCGGGTTGTCACAACGAGCTAATTTTAAGTTGTTTTTGAATATGTCGCTGTGCAGATGCCAATTGTATTCACTGCAGTTTGCGGCTGGAGTAACCACAACTTGCATGTTATTGCAGTGCCATCCAACCTTGTCCACAGTGCAGCCTTCAAAGGCAAATACAGTGTGTCATTTTATTGTCACAGTGGTGCTATTTTGTGTATGCAAATGGGAAGTTTTTCATTTGTACAGGGCATACTGTCACCCTCTAGGTCAACAAATTAGCATCCTCCTTTTCCTCTTTGCAGTACAGATATTTTCCCTCACATCACTTTTTGCTTAAATTACTCAAGCGTTATGAAATTCATGGGCTTATATGTTTTTTGTTTTTTTCCCCCTTAACAGTTGGAAATGGAAGATGAAGATACGATCGATGTGTTTCAACAACAGACGGGCGGACGGATTTAATCGGCCACGTGCATCACCACTTTCTTCCTGGACACCACCAACTTTCCTGGCCTCTGAGGCACACAGCGCCTGCTTCTTCGCAGCTCGTCTCAACAGAATTCCACGCAGAAGAAGTTTCCCGTTTCTCTGCTACACATAACTGCTGTATATTTTCATTCGCGCCCCTTTTACTTTTCTGTCTTTGTACATAAGCCACATCCACGTCACCCTGAGTTCAGATTTTGTTTTTCCATGCTGTATTGTGATAAGTGTTAAGGACTTCCCTTCCAGACTGTTAGGACTGGTGATAGAGTGAGCATTAAGTAAAACTGACTTTATTGATCAAAATCTGCTCAGCTGATCTTGGTCGGTGGCCAGCAAATCTGTTCTTAAAGTGTACAATTTTTGGGACTGGCTGTCACTTAGTGAACCATATGCCAAGTATGGGGATCACGGGATATGCTGACATTTGGGTTCTGTCATATTCACAAAACATATTTGATTTTTTACATTTTTTAAAAATAGTACTGGATGTGTAGAGGAATGTTCTGAGAAATCGTTTTTGCTAGGCCACTTCAAATTTTGGGAAGCCCTAAGAGATGTTCCAGCAAAATAAACATCTGTATTGTCTATTAAGATGCTTGTTGAAATAAAGCTATTGTCTTTTTCCAAACTTTCACCATATTTTTCTAGTATTTAACAATATAATTGTGTGTGTTCTGCATGTTTGTTGCACTTAAATGTTTCAGATCATTCAGATTTTTTAAAATGATTTCTTTCATTAGGAGAACAAAGTTATCCAAACCTTTACTGCCCTGTGCAAAGAAGTAATTGACCCCTACACCTAATAAACGGTTGAGCCACCAGTGACAACAAGAACTCCAATGAAATGTTTGCATAAAGTAGCGATCGACTTTGACTAGCCCACACCAAAACCTTCATTTTGTGTTTTTAAGCTATTCAGAGGAGGACTTGCTGGTGCATTTAGATCATTGTCCAAAACAAAACGAGTTTCATGGCACAAACTGATGGTTTTGCAGGATTTTCTGGTAGAGCAGATTTTTTTCGTAAGGATTTTTATTCATCTTTAGGCATGAAAAAAAGTTTTTTGACCTTCATTTTTTAAACATGTACTTTTCAAAGAGTTTGTTACACGTCCACTTAGGTGGACAACATAGGTTTTGACTTATGAGTTTGGTATGGAGTGACACATCAGTGTCCAATGAGGTGGTTTATGTGCAAACATACCATCAACACTGACAAAAATACAAGAAAACAGCCTTTGAATACCTGTTCACTGTGGTGACCACTATGCGTGAAAGGGTTAAAGCAGCAAAGTAGCCACCATTGTTGGTAGATGTTATTTAAAAAAACAAACAAAAACGTGTTAGTTTTATCTTCAAAAACCTTCATCAGTCCAGAGGATATGTTCTCAAATCTTGAGATGTTTTTGGCAAATGTGAGAGGAGCCTTTGTGACTTTTTTTGGTCAGCAGTGATTTTCCCCTTGAACTCTCCCATAGATGCTATTTTTGCCCAGTCTCCTTCTTATTGTTGAATCGTGAACTCTGACCTTAATTGAGGTTAGTGATGCCTATAGCTCTTTAGATGCTGTTCTGGGTCCTTTTTTGATCTCTTGGATGAGGGATTGATCCGCTCTTGGGGGAATTTTGGTAAGGGGGACCACTGCTGGGAACATTCACCACTGTTCCAAGTTTTCTACATTTGTGAATAATGGCTTTCACCGTGGTTTGCTGAAGTCCCAAAGCCTTAGAAATGGCTTTGTAGCCCTTTCCAGACTGATAGAGTGAGACAGTGACTTTATTTCCCAGCTGTTTCTTTAGACTGTAACACAATTTGTTGCTCTTTGAGATCTTTTGGCCTACTTCACTTTGTCAGACAGATTCTGTTTAAGTGGTTAATTGATTCAGCAAGTGTGGCAGTAAATTGGGTGTGTCTTAATAAATTGAACTCAGTTTTCCAAAACATTTGGTAAATTGTAGTTATTCATGTTTTAATACATAGGCTAGGTAGGTTTTGGTAACTTTTCCCCTTAACAAATGAAGTCATGATTTAAAAACTACAGTCTGTATTTACTCGGGCTATCTTTGATTTAAATTTATCTGAAAATCTGAAACATGTAAGTGTAAATAATATTTAAGAAATCGGGGCAAATATTTTTACGATGCACTGTAATTATGATCTTAATGAGCCAGTAAGTTAAATTGGAAGTTAAGAAAGAAGTTGAAAGTGTACCAATTTTCTAACTTTATTCTTTAAAATAATTTTGCAGATTGCCGCAATCACCGCTATTAAATGAAAACGGGGGGGGGGAGCCCTCGGGGTTGTGGTCTCTTCTATCCGATCCCTCACAGGAACCCGAGACCTGCCACCAACAAGATATCCGACTGCTAAAGTTCTGTCCAATGAGAGGCGAGTTCTGTGCCGTTCTGTCCAATCACAACGTGTCTAATACTGGTGGGTTGGGTCTGGTGGGCTGGCACCGCAGAACCAGCGGATCTGTTCTTCGTTATGTTTTTCAGTGTCGGGTGGAGTCTACATCCCGTCGCATCCCTGCGGGCAAGGAGGAGGATTTATCCCCCCCACCATTACTTTTTTAATTGACTGTTTCTTACTGCCAGACATCGAAATACTCCAAAAAAGATGACGACGACAACCACCTTTCAAGGAGTGGACCCTGGTGCTAAAAGTAGTTCCAGGTAAAAAGGAGCCGAAAGCCTTTTCACGGAGGAACAAAAGAAGTAGGATGCGGGCAAAGCCTCTCAGCTAGCAAACGCCTCTTTTATTCGCTTTTGCTCAAAGACAGCTTGCTACAGAATATCACAGGCTGTGTTAGCCCGGTGGTGGTTGGCGAGGGATTTTTCTGGATTTAGCTAAACTGTCACATAGTCTAGCTAATTAAGATAATCTTATTGGGTGTCTGATGCACCATACCCTTTAGCTACACGAAGTTAGTGAGGTTAGCATGCCTGGGTTTCGGAAACAAACTGCTCGACAGGATCTTTTCCACATTTCTGTTTAAGGAGAAGTGGACAAAGCTGCCTAAGCCTAACGTCAGCTCCCTGCTGGCTGCTCTAGACTGCGAAATAACTTTTTTTAATAGTTCAAGTCACCACTTTTTTTCTTTCCTTCCTTCTATGGAAGGAAAGATCTGTGAGTGTGCTGCTCTTGGAGTTGTTAACGTCTTGTTAACTTATTCTTTTTTTGTTGCATTTTATCTAACAAAACAAAAAGAAAGAAAGAAAAGAAACAATAGAGTCCATTTGATTGATTACAGGAAAGATCCCAGACTAGACCGCGGTCTGCTTATGTCATTATCTCTTGAATTTTGGTTCAAGGAAGTTTTAGGGAAACTCATTAAGCGGGGTCGCGAGCCTGATGCCCGGTTTTACACTCAGTTTAAGAGTCATCCTCCAAGCATGCGCTGAGTCTTTTCCTGTAAGTGATGATGCGTGTCGGCTTCATGCATTCCTCCCTTTTTTCCTTTTTCTCTTTTTTCTTACAGGGAAGAGTGCAAACCTTAAAATTATGGCCGCCTTTATAATGATTTCAGGGCGTGCTAGAGATTTTTATACTGCCACTGTTAGCCCTTGCTGAGTCTGAGTGAGCATGTCAAATGTCGGTCAGTCCGCATGCTGCTTTCGGATGATGCAGGGGGCTTGGGTGGGGGCTCTGAGCTAGCTAAGCCTGTAAATCTTTCCTTAGCTCTTCTGCCTTTTCCCCCTTAAAGTCCCCTTTAGCGAGCTGCTGGTCATTTCTGCTTCTGGACGACCAAGTAGATAAGTAGAGCAGCAGCTTGAATTAGGCTAAAATCAAAGGCCTCCTATCCTGCCTTATCAGACATGCCATCTTTGGCTCTGGACCTTAGCAGTATCCTACCCAGCTTTACCTGCCTTAAAGTGGCCTAAGGCTTCCAAACATGACTGCCATTTCACTCATGTTATTTGCAGGTTCATTCTAGGGTGGGGTCTGCTGCCAGCCAGCTCAAAGCTTTCCCCCACCGTCGCAATCTGTGTGTGTATGTGGAAAGCATGAGCTCATCCTCTCTGGCTGGGAGGTGAAGTCTGGTTTAGGCATTATATGTTGTCACAGCCAGGAATTAAATGTGCAAATTCACGTTGTTGCATACTGGGCTGTGTGAGATATGGTTTTTTTCCCCCCTCGTCTTGGTTGCTTTCTTTGTAGCTGTGCTTCAAGAGCAGAGTTGTTTTTTAGACTCCCATCTGCCTGCCTGGCCCTCGGACAGCTGCTCGGTGTGTCAGCTGGTGACTTCAGGGGGCTCTAGGAGAGGAGAGTTTGCTGGTGGAAAGGAAAAAAAAAAGAGGGAGGGGTCCAGCAGTGGCTCTGCAAGCACATCGGTGTCTGTCGTCCACCCCAGCTGCCCTTGAGCACAGCGAAGAGAAAAAGGGTTTCCCTACTCGCTGTTGAATTCCTTTTGTTCGGTTCATGGTGGCAGAAAGTCTGTGGAAAGTAGGCTTTGTTTGTCATCTGTGTATATGGATCCTGGCTTTCTGTGCTGTTCTAGAACAGTCCCAATATTACGTGACCTATATTTAGCGTAAACCTCAGACCTTTCACTTCCATTGTGCGATTGTGACCAAAATAAACATCAGATTTGATGAATAAATGCAATAATTGTGTAATTATTCCCCCTAGAAACAGACACAAGCCCTCATATGTCACTGCAAAGGAATCTGCGCTGAAGAGAGGCAGCAGCTAGCCAGCTAACTCTGTGATTATATGCGACTGGAGTCAGCTGCAGGGCAGAGATTGGGACTGTCTGTCTGACAGGCTGACAGCCGGGGCTTAGAGAGTGGGGGGACCTTGCTGGTATCTCTCATGTTTTTTGTTTTTTTTTCCCCTTTCTTTCTTGTGTGGTATGTTTATAAAATATTTAGGGTGGAGTAGAGAGAAGGTTGCATGTAGCTTGGGGCTACCTCATGTTTTATTTCACTATTGATTTTATCTTTTTTTTTTTCTTTCTATTTTTGCGCTGTGCATCTGATCAGTGGTGTGTGACGTGAAGGCCTTGTGTTTCAGTTTGAAGCGAGAGGTTATGGAGCGGGGGGGAGATAGGAGCATGGTGAGCGGGGTGTCATTCCAGCTGACGTCAAAATTGTGTCATTTTGTTGCTTCAAAGGGTACTACGACCGCCGGGTGGGGACTCCAGCTTCTCCTTTGGCACAGATGACAACACAACACCCCAGCGCAAGAACAAGATGGCCTCCAGCATCTTTGCAGAACCTGATGACCCTCACGCTCATCGGAGGAACAATCCACCTAGTAATTCACTCTAACATTTATTTCTTGATTGATGGAATTTCCATGTGACTGTATCAGAGCTGAAATCAAGGTTTACAGGTTTGATTTACACGAAACTGTGGTTTTACATCAGGGAGCTTGTATAAACACACACGAAGAGCAAGTTCTATCTTGCAAAAGCAGACAGATCTACCAGAAGCCTTAAGTAAGCAAAAAAAAAAAAAAAAAACCCCAACACACCATGGAAGTAATTGTTCTAACTTGAGCTAGGAACAGATAGAGATCCCAAATTTTTCCGTTTGGGTTGTCAGAAAGAGCATCCCACAAGAGTAATAGCACAGAAAAAGAGAAAAATCCCCAGAGTACTACGTAAGGGTAATTCGAAGTGAGGGTTTGTTAAATGGGGCTGAGGATCAGTCCTCTATGGAAAGAAATGCGTCAGTTAAAAATGTGTCAGTGGGTGAAATTAGCGGCCCTCTGCAGCCACAGAGGACATCTTATTTTGAGTGTGCAAGAAGACGCAGAAAAATGCAGCCGGGGCCACGAGACCTGTGAGTGGCACTGTGAGTTTTCAAGGTCACCGCAAACATACAGCCAGAGGAAGTAGGTGAAATATTAATGTGGCCTGACAGTGCCAGGCAAGGTTTGGATCTTTTATTATGCATTGGCTTCACTGATTGTAATTAAAGATGGTCCAGTTAGTCAGTGATTTAATACATTGCATAAAGGGGGGAAAAAATTCGAGCTCTGTGGCATTTCTGCAGATTTGCTTTTTAGCTCAGGGCCTCACAAGCCTGAGATCACATGTTTTCACACTGGGCACTTTGTGGAAAACTGTTTACATGGCGTATCAGATTTTCTGGGTGAGTGTGGACGATGAAGAATTTGGCCTAAAATCGTTACATCAGCCTCTGACCTCTGCAGCCAGCAGCTGCTTACAGCACAGCCTTTTCCTGCTTGCATTGTTTCACTCTGGGTCAAGTTGAGGAGAGCCTACCACAGCTGTCCCGCTTTAACGGATGCAACTGGATGAGGAGGATAGAAATTTCTGCTTGAATGACCAAGGTTAATAACAATATAAAGCCTTATAAGCATTGTGCGATCTATTATGTGGCCTGTGTTTGAACCCATGCTGCAGATGAACAGGTTTCATTGTTTGCTTTGGCATGCAGCCCTGTGTACATATTTTTTATTTATTTTTTGTTAAGATCAAATACACCTTTTCATGTCTCAACCATCAAGAGCCATTTTGTAAAGTATTTTTTGCCTTTGGGCACTTTATAAGTTTAGCTATGATAGCACCGTCTCAAACGACCCTAGAAACATTTGACAAAATAAGAGCACAGAAAACAAGCATGGATTAGCTGCTATAAGCGTTACTTTAAACAAGAGATGGTGGCGCCACAGTTGTCAGAAAACAAAATGAATGGAGTGCTGTCCTCATGGCTAAAACTAGGAGGTGGGAGGGCGGAGGGGGTTTTCCCAAGGTAGTCCTTTAATGCCTGAATCTGATTCCTAACTTTCATGGTGTGTCTTTTTACTAAGTGGCAAATGTAAGAAAAAAAAAAATGTTTTTTTTTAAAAAAAAAAAGTAACTTATTTTTGTTTTAACTATACTTTGATGGTTTTCTTTTAAAGAGTTGTCTTGTATTCTGTTTTACTGACATAGAAGCAGGTTGTTGTTCAGCCAGGATGTTCCCTAGGATTTTAAAGGGGACCTGTTTTTCTAACTTTCAGCAATATTCATTATTCTAATTCTTATTATTATTGGGGTTATACAAGAGAAATGATCATTATTTAACTTGTATTGGGGTTCGTTGAAGCCTCTGGTGTCATCCACTGTCTGAAAGTTCTGTTAGCTCCTTCCTCGTTTCCTTTAAGCCGCCTTTGTTCTGATTGGTTGGAACTTACAAATGGCAGGTGAGGTTTCTGGGCTCACAGCCAGAGCCATATGTCTGAGATGACCATATTAGGTATGTTGGCTCTCTTTGCAGTCATAAAGAGCCAAGAGTTGAAGAGAAAAAAAAAAAAAAACTACTGACCTCATTATGGTCATGTTTATGTGAGTAAATAAGAAAATGTATGGCAAGTAAAATTTAATTTAAGGTTTAAAGATACCAAAGCTGTGGGTATGTGCAAGTAACCTCAGCTTCTGACCACATGAGTGCTTACATGAAATAAGAGGGGGAAAACGAGACTACCATCAGCCGCATGATTGCTGTTGCTGTCTCAAAGCTCAGTAGGCTCAGCGTTATAATATATTTATGCCATAGACCCAGGAGATCTATAAGGTTAAGTAGAAGCCTATAGCAATGACAACATAATGCATCTCTCTCTGGTCCATCAATCTACTTAAATCCTCTTCCGTTTCATATTTCTTGACTGTCCAGAGAATTTATCAGACTCCTTAATGTGGCACCGGTAATGAAGACGCACTTGTTGAGTGCTGATTCACTTCACTCTATTAACAACAATGGCCACTCCTCTTCTTCTTTGCTTTCCGTTGTTCTCCTCATGACAAAGACGGTCTGTCCCCTCCCTGGCCCTCGGGGTTTATAGCTGTTACCTTATGTAGCTTGAGCTAGCACAGCCTGCTTCCCCACAGTGGGCCAACACAGGATTTTTAAAGCTCTTTCTGCTAAAAGAGAGTGCAGGCGCTGCAGGGTTTTGTGAGTTTTGGCATTCAGGTTGTCTGCCTGGAAGCGTTCCACTTCGTTTCTGGGTCTGTTGCAGACGCCCAAGCGGATTTAGTGATGTTTCCTGTTTAGTTCCCAATGATTTTTTTTTTCTTGTCTTGTGTTATTTGAGTCTCTAATCAAGCTGATGTTTTATCACTGAATCTGAGAAATCTGAGAAAATGAGTATTGTGATGAGCATGGTAGATTGGTGGGGCTAGAGAGATTTGGGTCTGGGGTGGCTTTGTCACTAATTGGATTAGTGTCCATATGGTATGACTGTGCTGCTCTGGAGCCTTACTCATGTTTTGCCATTTGGGTTTCCTGTTAAGCTTCAGTGTAATCTTCTGACCAAAAAAGAGGAGCGAAAAAAACCCAAACAATTAAAGGGCCATGAGTGTTAGAGTGTTAGCTTATTTTCTAAATAGTTTGAAAGCATATTTTTCTTGTCTGTCCCTTATCTGCCTAGGCGGGGCGCCTACAGGAACCCTGTGCGGCGAGCCGTCGGCCCCGCTGAGGCGAGTACAGCAGCCTCTCCTCTTCCCCAAGAACCCTGAGCCGGAGCTGACCACCATCCACAACTCTGGGGCCGCCTTGGTCTGGAATCAGAAACGAGAGGTACCAGCCGTTCACCCTTTCAAGACTTTGTTTCCAAAACAGAGCCGCAGCCAAGTACCAGGCTGAAAAAAACACTCTGTCATAGATTAACTTTAATTCTAAACAGTTCAGTGGAAAAAGTCATTGGGGGGAAAGATGAGTTCACAACTGCTGCCAAGAGAGTTTTGTTAAGTCTGCGACAGAGAACAACGAAGCACAGCATCCCAGAGAGCGAGAGATGAGAGCCGCGACTCATTCGCTTCACTTTATCTAAAATGTCTTTAAGTCACAAGATCTGCTGTCATTCTTTATTCATTTTTGTAACTTTCTCTTTCAAGCTGTTTTTATGTGTAATTAACAGAAATGGTAAGATTGCATTAACTTGATCAGTGTAACTTGGGTCCAGTGGTTAGGCCTGGCATTGAGCCAGCTTGTCCCCAGTGGGCTGCCGAGCTGTTAATACATTGGTGGAAACCCTGGTGTTTATCGTCTGTTTGAAACAGACCCAGGATATGTTGTTAGGTAGATATCCTCCACTGACATTTGTAATCCCTTTTAATGTGTGAATTAGGCGGCTCTCGCTTTGTCGACATGGGTAGAATCCAAATAAAGACAGGCAGAGAAAACACAACGGCCGACTCCACCTACCAACCTAGAAACATATCACTAGGGTCAGAAATCACAGCAGTGCTGTCATTAATCATTCGCAATTACAAGTGCTTGCACAAAAGTTCCTGTATATGCAACTGCCTTGTGGATGTTCAGTATTATTTTTCCTGGCAGCATTCCTTTTCTTTTTTGGGTTTGTGGTTGTATATAAAACGCTTCTTCTCAAACGAAGAAACGTTAGCAGAGGAGCCAGGTCGGGGAGAGATGTGACATTCCTGTCTTGTG
Organism: Perissodus microlepis; assembly: GCF_051167445.1. Classification (NCBI taxonomy): domain Eukaryota; kingdom Metazoa; phylum Chordata; class Actinopteri; order Cichliformes; family Cichlidae; genus Perissodus; species Perissodus microlepis. The sequence continues at coordinate 16,993,870 of NC_140464.1, forward strand.
TTTTCATTGCAGGTTGAGAACGGCCAAGAACAAGGAAATGATGGTAAGTGTCTTAAGCACTTGGGTGTTTTTATAAAAAGGCTTTCAGGTTTCTGTCACAGTCTGACTATGTCTAAACAGAACTGCATGACTTGGTTGTGAGAAGCTCCTCGGTATAGCTCTAGAACAGATCAGTTAATTTCACTCTCCCCTCCTCTGCAAAGATCAGATTATGGCGACTGATCTGGTCTGGTATGCTGCTGCTGGCATACAGTCTTTTTTTTTAGCATGGAGTACACATGTTCTCCCTTTCTGAGTCAACACAACGTGGGCTCTTTGATGTGGTTTTTCCTTGTCATGATGGCATGTCGGTGTGTAGTCAAGCAGCTGTTGTTTGATAGCAGGCTCCACTGAGTATGAAAAGCTTTTTATTAACCTCCAGGTGCATGTTTGCAACAGAATTCCTGGCTCCACAGATAATGGGAAGGTTCGACCGCATACCATAATGAAAATTAAATCAAAGCTCACTTTCTGCACGGCCTTTGAATGACTGGAATGCACGTGTGTTTGTGTGTGCGCACTTTGAAGTGTGCTGTGTATAAATATTCGCAATTACATACCATCAAAAACTTTTCAAGCACTTAAGCCAGTTCATTACTGCCGTCTAAGTTAGTTTCTTCTCCCAGCAGACGAGCCAGTAGTGCACACTTTTGATAAGACAAGGGTGAACAGAGAGATTAAATATATCAGCTTCTGGATCCACATTCAGCACACCTAATGTCTTTGATGTTGTTCCGAGTTAATGCTACAGGCCCTCCACACTCTGGGGGTTCAAACACAGCACATTCAGCAGTTGAGTGTGCATTATACCTCTTTAAAAAAAAAAAAAAAAAAAAAAAAAAAAAGATTTCAAAATGTTCCAAAAAGGAACATGTTGCCCTCATTTCTAAGATTTAAATGAAAGGTCTCCATGCAATGTGCTAATGTTTTTGCACCAATTCAGGCGATAATGGATAAAAAGACGGCGATGCTTTAATGCTGTGATTTTACTCATTTAAAGAGGGCTGCCCTCAACTACTCCACCGAGCCCACAGAGCTAAAGTGTGGAGACTGTTTTTAGCCAGAATTTGCATAAAACCAGCTTTAACCCTTTCCATCTCAGCAGTGTTCAGTGCTGATAGATGCAGCTAGCTGCAGTTAGCAGTTTGCTCTGGCTCCAACCAGGAGGATCATATTTATGTGTTTGCATAATTGCTTAACGGCAATACTTAAAAGAAGCGACACAGTTTGAAATCTTAGCCAACATTAAAAGTAAAAGGACAGAAGAAGAAGATTCTGTAGTGAATCTAGTTCAAGCCATTGGCAGCAGTTTCTTTGCACATTTCATGTCTGCAGTGTAGATTTAACACAGATGTATGAATTCACTATTATCCTTATTATTTTTATTGTTATCATTTTGCCTGCTTTGTCAAATTTTGATAGATGTCGATTTCCTGTCATAGGGCCCAGTTTTTCCAGTGATAGAAGGATGGGTTTTGTTTGTTTTTGTTTTGTTTTTTTGTTGTTTTTTAGTTTTTTAGTCATCCAAAATAATCATTTACTACTGGAGAGTCCCCTCACTCGTATATTAAAAGTGGGGTCACTGTGAGCCAGTTATTGCTCCATAGTCTGTCTGTGATTGCTGACAGTAGTCCATATTTTGCTCTGGAGAGCCGCTGTGAGCTTGAGGTCCACTCCAAACTGCAACATCTGGAAAAACTGCAGAACAAAATAAGAGCCACATCACCCATTGTTGTGGTCTGCACAATAACACATTATCCCCCCTCTTTTTTTTGCTGTAGAGTGTCCTGAAGATGTGCAAGATCAGCAAGAGGAGCAAGATCAGCAGCAGAAGGAGGTGCCACAGCCCTCCGACCCGTCGGGAGGTGCCAGCGCTGCTTCAGGTGGCCGAAGAAACCCCCCTGGTGGCAAGTCCAGCCTCATCCTGGGTTGAGACCAGTCAGTTTGTTTTTCTTTGGTTTTTTTTGTTTTGTTTTTTTTGAAGACAAATACCCCCAACCACCATTCTCTTCCTCCTCATCAACATCTCTGCTTCTCCCCCCCTCCTCCAACACCACCACCATCTCCACCTCCTTCACATGCACTCATGCCGTCACGTCCATGGACCCCCGTGTCCTCTCCCTCCACCTGCAAACCTTTTGTTTTGATCCTTTTTTCTATTAAAAAAGAAAACTGTTGACAAAAGCACTTTATGTATCTCCCCTCCCCTTTCCATTTCAGCCCATCCTGTAGCGCATTTCGCCTGCTGGGAAAGGCATGACGTTTAGCTTGTCCCTCATTCTCTCCCCTGGTGTAAATGGTAAAAAAAGATTAAAAAAAAAAGATTTGATGCGTGGATTTCTAAATACAATAAAGATTCATATTAATTTGCTGTGGCTTGTTTTGTTTTTTCTTTATTGTTATCTTGTAATAGTTGTCTAGGATAAGATATAGAAAATGTAGACATGAAAGGATCTGCTAAGTCTCCATTTCAGTGCATAGATGTCTGAAAGCAAGGCGCTGAGTATTATTTATACTCATTGTAATGGAGCCTGAAGGCAGCAGCCACAGAGAGCAAAGAAAGGCTCTGGGTCTGTAAATCTGCCCAGCCGAAAAAAGGGAAAAAATTGACTATGGCCGCTGCCAGTTATGTCAAAAGAGAAACTGCACTATCTCTTCATGACATCATACACTGGATATTTGGCTCTGGTTACAGTGTGCTTGATATAGGAGAGGTGTTTTTGCTCTGACTCCGACTTTTTAAAGCAAAAGTCATTTTTCCCGAAAGGTGAAAAGTGATTCATACAAGACGTAATGTTACTTTTAGAACCCGGCCATTACCAGCACTGCTCAGAGATGGCTTTATTTGGTCTTAGCCTGAGCACTTTAACTTCTTAAGCATCATTAGTAATACACAAAGCACAGAAGTAATTCTCTTAAAAAGCACTTGGTGCTTGGGGTTTTGTTAAACACATCAGACTTGTAAAATATCAGCTCTGCTCTTTTACTCCTGAATTAAATACCTCGCCAATTGTGTTCTGGTGAATTGCACCCACAGGGATTTGGATTCACTGGAATGCTTTTTTTGGAAAATAAAAAAGTTGCCTTCAACTCGATTAGAGGTAGCTTTGTGCATTAAGTGGTTTGAAATTTACAGTTCTGCTGTATTTGAGAAAATGTTTGTGGTATACAGTAAAAATATACATGCAATGTAATATAACTGGGTTAAAATTGTTATTAACAGCAACTATGCAAGTACAGTTGCTTTTTCAGTGATTAGAAGTCCGCTCCTGGAATACAGGAAAACCTGTTTAGCTGTGCTTTAATGCAAATATCTAAAAGCAGTTCACTGGGTGAAAATACTGTTTGTACCAGATGTCAGACTGTTTCAGGATGATCAGAAGGAAGAAATAACTCCACAAAGGTCCCAACTCATTACAACCAAAGTACGCAGCTCTCAACCTTGAAGCAGGCAGGCTACAGCAGCAGAAGATCACTCTATGCCACTGAGGATACAATTCGCATGATATCAATAATATTTGGACACGATCACAAAAATGTTGCCTGGTCTGATGAGTCTGCTGCATTTGAATGGTAGGGGCAGAAATCGGCATTAAGAGGTTGAATGCATGGATACATCCTGCCTTTGATCAAAGGTTCAGGCTGCTGTAGGCACCACAGCCTACTAATGAAAGTCTAGCAGCCCGTGACTGTACGATAAGCGGAAAGGAGGCAGAGGACTGGTGAGTGTCAGAACTACCATCCAGGACGAGACAACGAACATCCATGAGGACGTGAGGAAGATGACCACGTTTTCAGTGAATAGATAAGGCAGCAGAAACCTGAGACAGAAGCGGAGCAAGAAGGACCATCATGTAAGGACACGTCCATGCATGGTATGTGCTGTCAAATACATAAAGTGACTGAGATCCAGAAATCGTTCCAATTGCTGGACAAAGCTGGACTGAAAGACAGCACAGAGGCAATAATCATGGCAGCACAGAAACAAGCTCTGAGCACAAGATCCATAGAGGCTGGGGTCTATCACTCCAGGCAAGACCCCAGGTGCAGGCTGTGTAAAGATGCCCCTGAGACAATTCAGCACATAACAGCAGGGTGCAAGATGCTAGCAGGCAAAGGCCGGCATAGTATACAGAAACATCTGTACTGAGTATGGCCTGGAAGTCCCGAGGTCAAAATGGGAGACGCACCCTATGGTGGTTAAGAATGAGCCAGATGGACGAAGTGGTGATGGCTAACCACCTGGACATAGAAGTGGAAGACAAGCCGAGGAAGACAGCTGTTGTGGTATATGTGGTGATGCCAAGTGATAGCAACATCAGAGAAAAAGGACAATTAGAAGCTCGAAAAGTACCAAGAGCTGAGAGAAGAGCTCAAGGAGATGTGGACGGTGAAGGCAACAGTGATCCCAGTGGTAATCGGAGCACTCCGTGCAAGAGGGGAATTTATAAACACACATACATAGAACCCATGATTCTGAGCCACGAGGTGCTAGAAACATCACTACCTGTAATGATCCCTTCTAAACATACGGGAGAATACATTACAGCAGCCCGCCTTGAGTGAATGGTGGTCTGTTGTGGACTCGATGACTCTTTCTAAGCCTCTTACTATGAATCCGTGGGGGTCTAGAAGGCAGATCCTTCTGTACAGATCAGACATGATTAATCTGATCTTTACTCACTGACTTGAAGTTTCTGGCTATCAGAGCACTCTTCAGCCATAACAGACAACAAAAATGGGTCATTTTAAAGTTTATGGCCACCACACCAGAGTATTTGAGGCTAGTGTTTTTGCTGGGCCCACCTGATTAACCAGACTACAACATTTTAGTGTATCGCTCGTATCTACGCAGGTCTATGACCTGAATACAAGTTATCAAGATTATTTCGAGCATTTCTGACAACGCTGGCTCCTTCAGAGCCAAACCGTGAGCTGTTCGTAGAGTTCTGTGGCACAGAGGTATGTTTCAGCCCTCATCTGCCAAGAAAGGCATGCACGGGTCACTCAAGATCAGGAAAAGAACTTCCTGCCCTGGAGAAATGCCAGGATGCCGGAGTGCACTCAATGAAGGCTTGTTTTCTCTAAGTGCTACATCCACAGGGAAAGTCCTGTGCTTTTTATTACAGCCTATCACACAGAATCAGCCCAGATCCTTGGTGTTTTCCACGGTATCCTTCTGATGCACATATGACCACCGGTGGGAAGTAACAAGGCACAATTCAAGCACTGTCTTTCAATGTGCTGTGCACTCATTTAGATATTTCTTCCATCACATATTTCTAATGACTTTTGAAGCATAGACAGTGACGTTTAACAGTTTATAAAACTGAGTCATGCTGCAGATGGTTAGATTGTGACAATGCAGTGTGTTAGTGCGTAAATACTAACGATAAAACAACAGGGTCACATGTAATAATAATTCTTCAGGTGCTTTGAGATTATAATATTTACTAATACTTCTATCAGATTTTCTCATGTAGGATTCCTGCATTTTCTTACCTGTACACTCCTGCTTCTACAAACAAGAGGTGCTCATACTTCATAGACCCTTTAGAAATACACTCATTTGGAGTTTGCGTTATTTGAGTCATAGCAAAGAAAAACTGCAGCGTTGTGGTTCACCCTTTTTTTCTCCTGGTCAGCGGCTAATCAGTAAAACTGCTTTGGAAACAGACTCCCCTTTCTATCCCCCCCGATCATCCTACTAATCTTTATAGAAAGACGGGAGATTACCATTTTCCTCCCCCACAGCCATATGCCAACTTATTTAACTGATGCCTGCGATGAATGTTTCAGCATCCTTGCTCATTTGCAACTTAAGTGTATTGACAGGACCATTAAAGCATGTGCAGTCCAGATGAGGCCTTCCTGTGTCTCGGGAGGATCCGAAAGGCTGCGTGAGCACGGAAGCAGATTGGGAAAATGAGGTGAGTCATCTCTGAGTGACAATCAGGCAATCAATACCTCCGTGCAGTCATACTGGCCTGACTCAGCAACCTTTCTAGGCTGCTTAAAGGAAGATTGTGCGATTATCACAAAACTATACATGGAAGAGCCGATTAAAGGTGCTGAGCTGCCTTTGTGCAGTCGCTGTGAACAGAAATAAATCATCCTGATTATCTTGCAAATTCAAAAAAACTCCCACTCACCAGGAGCACAAACAGGAAGCACTGGTTGGCAAATGGGGCAGGGCTGTTTCCGCAGGCAGAAAGGCCACATAAAAGCCCTGCTCACAGCATCTGCTTCCAATCAGATTGAACCTGCTTAACTGGATGAGACCGGAGGAAGGGAACTGATGGAGAAAAGAGTGATGGGGTGGACAGGGACCTTTTTTTTATCCCGTCCCTGAGGAGAAACAGACAGAGCAAAAAGGGGAGGGGCTGTTTTCTGTAGTTATTGATTGACTGGTTGAGCCTACGGTTCTCTCAGGTCGGTGCTTTTTGAGGTCATTTCTTCAACCTACTTTGGTCATCTTTTTATATCTTGACTCTGCCTGTGACGGCTGAAAGGCTTGGCAGCAGGACTTGATGATGATTCTCCATCTGTCCTTGAAAAACGTGGCTGGATATGTCCGTTTTAATATCTATCTTTTTGGTTTTTTTCTTTTAACACTTTTTGCTGCTTCATACTCCGGTTACCATTTGTTTCCCAGTGTGGTTGTGGTTTGCACTGAGGCTCCTGTGGGGTGAGCGTGACACAGTTACTTTAAAGACAGTCAGTATGTTCAAAACATTATTTTTAAATCATTTTTGTTGTTGCGTGTGACAATAAACATTTAACCAACTTCAAAAACATTAAACCTACTACAAGCATGTCTTCAAATTATGACTGAGTAATGTTTGTCTGTTTTTTCTTCAAATGAATGATTTGTAAAGCATACATTTGGTGCTAATAAATCCAGAATAAAGGATCTTATCAGTTCACCTAAAATGCTAATAGAAAACTAATTTCTTTATATTTTGCTTGGACAATGGGAAATCAGTTCAGTGATTTATTGAAACCTGTGCAAACATACACTGAAATAGAATGAATAAGGCAAACAGGCAAGACTGTATAATTCTAACAAGTTTGAAAATCAGCATTTTGTATGATGACTTTTGTTTTTTAACACAGCGTGAACTCTCAGGAATATTTTCTTGTCATTTCTGTAAGTTGTCTTCAGAAATAGTTCTCCAGGCTACTTGAAGGAGATTCGAAGCTCTTCTTCAGATGTTGGCTGCCTTTTTTGTCTGTTCTCTGTGAAGATGATCACTGCTTCAGCGATGTAGAGGTTCGGGTTCTGTGGAGGCCAATCCATTACTGATAGGTGTATTTTGTCCTTTTCAGCTATGCTTTTTTTTTTGGATTGGCTGGGTTTGGGATCACTGCCATACTGAAAAATGAAGGCATTACCAATCAGATGCTTTCCAGGTGGTACTGCATGATGAAACAAATCTCATGTGTTCATGATTGCATCAATCAATCCCTAACATCACTGGCTGAAATGCAGCCCAGACAGAACCTCGACAGTGTTTTACAGATAACTGTAAAACACTCACTGTTGCACCTCTCTCCTGACCTCAGTACACTCAAATGTGGAGTCATTAATCCATAAGACCTGTTCAAGCAGATTTTCAGTCCAGTTGTTGTGCAATTTGGCATACGTCACCCTTTTTCCCTGTTTCACTTTCTTAAAAATGACTTCTTAACAATGACCCATCCTCTAAGACCACATCAGTGAACAGCAGATGAATCAACAGGTCTTTGCTAGCACAATACTTTCAGATTTTGAAAGCAAGACTTCTAATTCAGCATTACTGCTTGTGCCAAAGTTTTTAAAAAAGTTCGTTTTTTGTGCCACTAGAGGGCGATGCACAAGCTACTCTGTGGGCACTAAACTCCTTCCAGCATGATTTATAGAAATAAAAACCCCATAAATAACTCAATGATGATATTTTTCAGAGCTTTAATGAAACATCGTCTGTGTTCATGTATGTCACATATGAGGAATGACAAACTCAATATAACACAATTTAACACTTTGAAAAAAAAAAAACATCAGTTGGGGGACTCTCCACCATTTGACCTTAGAACTGAAGAAGCTTCTCGGATGAGAGGTGAAACGTCTTCAAGTAACTTAAAGAAGTCCAGACGCTTTTCTTTGCAAGCTCCTTTGACTACGATGACCTGGATGACTGAGAACCTTCACAGACATCAGTTGGTCTGTTTTTTCTTGCTTACTTGCGAAACCAGTTAGTGTCTGGTTCACAATGTCACGTGCAGTGAAACCAAAAGCAGTTTTTCTTTAAGGAATTAGATTTTGTGTGGAACACAACTATCAGTGTCAACATGTCTGCCGTTTGGTTACAGCTGATAACCCTCCTCTGTGTCTCTTTTGGAGCCCCAAGCAGAGCAGGTAAGACTGACTTTTACTCAAGAGTTGCCTAATGCCTTTCTTTGGGTAGAGCTGTGTTGAGCCAGTGAACTGCTTTCCTTATGTGAAAACTGAAAGAATGGCATTAAACCTGTTTTGTGCTTCTATCACTACATGACACTGTTTCTCCTTTTTTGGCCTTTTGCTTTACTCCAAATTCTAAAAAATGCCCCAAATCTCTAAAAAATTAACAATTAAAAAGCACAAAAGAAAAGCACAGACAGCCTAACATCCACTTTCACTTCTAGTGTAACTGATCGGATCTTCAGTCTTATTTTAATGTCCTGCCACTCACAACATATGTAACATATCTACCCACAAAAAGTATTTTTAGAAATGATGTCAGGCGCTGTGGGTAAATACATGCACACATTTCCTGTTGAATAGTTAGACTTTGACTGAGCCTTCAGTGACACTGACTGTCAGCATGTCTGCTGTCTGCCTCTTCATTCTCATCCTTTGTCTCTATGGCACAGCTAGGACTGCTGCAGGTAAGGCTGAGACAGGTGTGTTACAGTAAATGATGTAAGGAGGAAGAGTTCATTCATGCTGATCAAACTGTATTGTGAGATATGATTGTAAGTATTATCTCTTTTTTATGCAGATGGTCATGCAGTGATACGGAGAAATGTTGGACAGCAAGTCACCATCCAGTGCAAAAGTGCTTCTAATCAGGAGATGCTGTATTTGAAGAGAGGCCTCAATGAGGAGGAGGACATTTTTTATTTGACAGATTTACAAAAATCTACTATTAACCAAAAATTTACTGACAGACTTCAGTTTCATGGGCAATTCCCCAATGTGGATATTCTCCTCAAAAACCTGACCCTGGATGATACAGGACCGTACTGGTGCGTGTACAAAATGAGTGGCAGGAACTATGAGCTCAAAACCTCAAGAGGCAATGGGTCTGTGCTGCTGGTGGTGACAGGTGAGTCTGAGTGTTTTTGTTTGTTTGTTTGTTTTTTTCAAAAGCTGTGCAGGAGTACAATATGTGCACCAATCCACCAAGTGAGTGAGTCAGTAAGTTCACACATGTTCTTAAATTGTTTTACAGAAACTGAGCACTTCTTCTTTTGTGTGGCCGGCAGTGCTGTCAAAATGTATTTGCTGTATTTGTAGGAACATAAAAATAGAAGTGGACAGATATTTTACAGACAGACTTAATTGCAACTTCACAATAAAAACACTGAAGTAATATCTAAATATATTTTCTAGAAAACAGACCTTTACCTACAGTGCCTAAGTGTGACCAATCACAGGGTGACACGCCCCTGGTCCTGGCCTATGTGGTGATCTGTGCTGCTGTGCTGATTGTCATCCTCATTGCCTCTCTCATCTGGATCGTCATCAAGGTATACGCATGTCTAAAACCACAGAAGTATAACCACACATCACTGTAATAGAATAATAATGTATAACAATAAATGACTGTACAGCTAGACCAGCAACAGGCCAGAAACAAGTTTCATATTAAAACTGATTTAAATTCTTTCTTTTCTTTTCTTTTTTTGCATTGCCCAATTTTACAACATGTCTGACCAGCAAATTTTTATACATTTGGTGGTCAGACATTATCTTTTAGGAAGACTAATGACAAAAAAGAGGAAAAGAGAGAACCTCAGCAAACAAAGCTTGCACAGACCATTTGTGGTTATATTAACAGCCCCACAATTCACTATATGTTTTTCTTCCAGAACAACCGCTTGCACAACAAAGCAAGAACAAGACGAGACTATTTAAACTCTGCACCAGAGTGCTGAAGATCAAGCTTTGTGGTAACTCAGTCTATTTTCACTCCTCGGTTCTCGTATGTGTCTCAGAGAAAGATGGGTAACAGTGAATTCGAATGTAAAGCGGTACAACAAAAGAACAACTGGCACTGACGCTGCAGAATATTTAGAAATGCTTTGTATGAAAATAGATGATATAACTCCATCAGAGTTAAGCTCAAATATTGTGTTTTCTTTTTTCTTACATAGTACTGACATGAACATGTTTAAATTCATGTCACTTTCACGGTTTGATTTTCATGTTTTTTACATATAAAATGTTTGTGGATAATTAATTTTGTAAATCAGCGGTTTTCAGATTGTGGCCTGGGTCCCTCTGTTGGGCTCAGAGCAACTGTGAGTGGGGGGAAATAATGAGGGGAAACTATGTAAGTTGAATAATTGTGGTTTATGGAAAATAAATATTTAATTGAATAAAATGTAATCTGGTTGCTTTTTTTTAAACCAAGAAATCAAACCTGACCCAAATGGAGACTCAGACACTGAGCTACTGTCATCCTTCCAGCATGATTTGTAGACTTTCTAAACATAGTCCGAATAACCCAATGATAATATTTTAGAAGTTTAATGAGACATAATCTGTGTCCATGTGCATCACATACATTTGTAATTTGAAGTGTCTGACCTGGAAGTCGGAGTTAAAGATATTTATTGTCACTTGCGTATATTTTGACTACAGCTAAAAGTTCAGTGTCTGGTTTTGCAACGTGATGTGTTTGTGAAAAAAGCAGTGAAACCAAAAGTGGTTTTTCCTTGAGGAATTAGATTTTCTGTGGACTTTACATATCTGAGATCTGAACTCAGCAATGAGTAGCTCCTCCATTATTGCCTTTGCCATCAGAACAGTGTGACTACTTGACAGAAAGTTACAATGAATCCACATTTTTCCATCTGCCTTTTGTTTTGTACCCTTTCCCCAGCCACAAATAAAGGGCTCGCCTCTTGTTAAATTATAATTTGTTCTAAGTGTCTGCGTTTGGTCCCTCCTCATCTCTCCACACGGTCTGCCAGCGCAGACTTTCACAGAGAGGCTTCAATGAGGAGGAGGACATTTTTTTCACTGATTCACAAAAATCTGCAATTAACCAAAAATTTACTGAAAGACTTCAGCTTCATGGGAAATTCCCCATCAAAAACTTGACCCTAAAAGATACAGGACTGTGAAGGCGCGTGTACAGGATAATTGACAGGAACTATGCAGTTAAAACCACAAGAAGCTCAGGGTCTGTGCTCCTCGTGGTGACAGGGGAGCCTCATTCGTTCATTTATTCTTCTAGAGAGACCTTTTGAGCTGAACATATTCCCCCAGACATTTTCTTTGTCCAAAAACCAAGTAGAATTTCAACACAGGGGCTTACAAGAAAATATAAGTATTGTAGAGAAAGTCACTGTGTTTCATCTAATGAGTTTCATTTCAGCAAGTCTACAAGCATTAAACAGACCAGCGTTAAAAAGAATGAGCACCTCTGGGTTTTTTTTTGGTTTTCTGTGGTCTGCAATACTGTGAAAATGTATGCCCACTTCCTGGTTTCTTAGGTTTATGCATATTTCTCACACTTATGTTATTTAAGATCCTCAAACAAATTTTAGTAATAGACAAAGACAAACACTTAATACAAATTTTCAATGATGAGCTGTTTAATTAAAGGAAAAAAGCCATCCAAACCAACCTGAAATATGTGACAGTAATTGTACTGTGCAGGAATTGTTTTAATTCAGCCACGTTGAAATGATTTTTGGTTATGAAGGTCCTGTTAAGATCATGCCAAAACATCTCAATCTAATTTAAGTCCAGATTTTGATTAAGCCATTCCAAAACCTTTTTGTTTTGTTCTTTTTAAAACTGATAGCCAGAAATATTCTTTCAGGATTTTCTGGCAGGCAGCAGAATTCATGGTTTCATCAATTACAGCAACTTACTGAGATCCTGAAGCAGCAAAGCAGCCCCAGACCATCACACTACCACCACCATGTTTGACTGTTGGGAAGATGTTCCTTTGATGAAATGCTGTTAATTTGATACCGGATGTAACAAGATGCAAAACTTTCAAATAGCCAAGTTTTAGTCTCATCAGTCCACAGAGTATCCAAAAGTCTTGGGGATCAACAAGATGGTTTTTTTTGGCAAATATGAGACGAACCTTTGATGTTTTTGCTCAGCGGTGGTTCTCTCTTTGGAATCCTCCAGTAGATGCCATTTTTGCCAAGTCTCTTTCTTATTGTTGAATTGTGAACTCTGACCTAAATGAGCCCAGTGAGGAATAATCTTAGTAGGTTGACCACTCGTGGGACAATGCACTGCTGTTCCAGGTCTTTCCCATTTGTGGATAATGGCTCTCACCATAGTTCTCTGGAGTCCAGAACCTTAGAAATGGCTTTGGAACCCGTTCCAGACTGATAGACATCAGTCTCTTTGTGTCTCATTTGGTTCCTTAGACATGATGTGTTGATTTTTTCAATCTTTGAGCCTATCTCACTTTGTCAGACAGCTTTTGTTTAGGTGATTTCTCTGTTCAACAGGTCTGACAGGTGCGCATCAGTCATTTATGTTGCACACTGTCCTGCCATTGTTGGATAAAACTGCTTTTATAGAGTGAATAGAGTGAAGGTCATCGTGACCTCCCAGTTACTGATTAAAGGGGTCTCATTTATTCTGGGAAATGACTCGGCTGGTGGGAGAGTTTTCCCTGTGTCAAGTGTGTTCCCTATTTGTGTGGTTACTCTTGAGCGATCGTGTAAATTTGATGATGTTGTTGATTTTGCTGAAACATTTATGGCTATGTGCTCAGTGAAAAGATTCCCAAAAGCTGTCCCATTATGTACACTACAAGCCAAAACTGTTATAAAGGACCTGATTAAGTTGTTTTCTCCCTTTGGGCTCCCAAAAATCTGACCTGGAGTATGGCACACAGTGGGATGAGGGTGTGCCATTATTGATGTGTGACATTAGGGAAGCCACTCAAGAATCCTTATGGTTCAGTCCCTCAGATCTAGTGTTTGGTTATGTGGTCTGATGCCTCCTTTGGCTCCTTAAGGAGAAATGGTTGTCAGAAACTCAACATAATGTTCTCGATTAGGTTAGCAGTCTTCGCGAGAGACTCCACTTTGCATGTCAGTTAGCACAGGAAAATATGACGCATGCACAGACTAAGATAAAGGCTCATTATGATGAAAACAAAAAAAACTGTAACAGAAGTGTCCAGCCTGGAGAGAAAGTGTTGGTGTTGTTATCTATGGTAGGATCCAGCTTGCAAGCCAAGTTCGCTGGTCCATGTCTAGTAGAAACGAAAACCAGTGACAATAATTATGTGATCCAAACCCCACATAGAGAGAAGTAAAGCAAGTGTGTAAGTTCATCTCTGAATGTTTGTAAAGCATTCCCGCGTTAAGCTTAACAACCGATATATGGAGCGACTGCCTCTCCCTCCCTCTCCTGCTGCTACTTAAATCATGAAACTGATTAATGATCGGCTGATCAGCTTTTCTGTCGCAAGTCCGTCTCTCTTGTTTGTTTTTGGCCCACTTCTCGCCAGAAAGAGGAAACCAGGGGCTGAACAACAGCAGCACGTTTAAGCTTGATAATCTGTTGTTAGAATTTATTTAATATTACTTTCTACACCAGGATCCTTTTCTACGTAGCTGACAGCTGGTAACTGTGCAGGGGCGGATCTAGCAAAATTTAGCCAGGGGGGCCAATAGGGCATTAACAGGGAAAAGGGGGCACAAAGACATAATTTTCTTTCTTATTCTCATTTAAAATGTCTAGCTTTTAATAAATAATTATCCGAATCTTACACCCAAGTTTTAATCTGATGTAAAATGTATAGAAGTCCATTACTGTATATAGTGACTATTAAGTCTAATATATACCCTAGTAAGCTATAGTACTTTTTCCTTTGGGAAGGTACAATCTATGCAGTCTACAATTCTGTTGAAGAAAGATGTTGAATCTATTTAATTATTCTTGGAAAATAATTTATTTCTGTGCATTTTTTTCACACTGCATCAAATTAAAGTTGATTACGTCAATTAAGCATCATGAGGTGGGGGGGTGGTTCCCTATTTTTATTTTTTATTTTTTGCTGGGAGTTTTAGAACCCTATTAGTTAGGTTGCTTACTCTTTAAAATACCAGAATAGGACGGATGGAGTAGGTTTAACTTTATTAGATTGATCAGTATTGCTGAACTATGAAATATTTTGGGTGGAGTGTATTTTTTGCATACAGGTATAACAGAATAGCTTTAGTGTTTTGTTTTGTTTTGTTTTTTTAACTTGAGTATGAACTTATACAAAAAGCAGCAAGATATTAAAAAAACTGTTTTATTGATTAAAAAACACACTATATCGGATTCATATCGGTATCGGCAGATATCCAAATTTATGATATCGGTATCGGACATAAAAAAGTGGTATCGTGCCATCTCTACTTTCTACATTGTAGATACATACTGAAGACATAAAGTTTATGCATAAGTTCAGTAAGGAAACACAAGGACTCATTTTAGGACAGATCTCAAAAAAGAAAAGAAAAGAAAAGAAAAACTTACCTTGGTTTTTATGATTTAGAGGTAACTTTAAAAAAACACAAAACAGCCAAAGACGTTCCTGTTCAGATGGACATTTGATTTAATTATGTATCTGACCCTGTGTTGTTCACGAATCTGTTTCATTGTTTAGATGTATTTCTTTTTTCTTTTAGAGTTAGGCACCCTGTCTTTTAAAGTTGCTTGCTTTTTCTAATAAAACATGAAATTCTTGTTATTTTTGTTTAAAATCGTTTATTTGTTTTATGTTTATCAGGAATTCAAACAAAGACGCAGGGGAAACCTGACCAAAGCAGACTTGAGGGACAAAAATATTTGCAGTGGTGTTTTTACCATTAACGCATTCTTTATGATACCCATGAATTCATCCGTGGATATGAATGTGTGCAGTTCTTAAATCTCCCTGCTTATTAAACAAAAGAAACATTTGTGGATTTCTATCTGGGTGGAAGCTTTTGCAGAGGTTTTAACAGGGTTGTCTCCATGGCTCGTAAAAGTTCAGCTTTCAGACTCGTTTTAATCACTTGTTCTTGCTTTTGCACTCACAAAGACATAATCACATGTGGATTTGGAGAGACTTTGTCTGTACCTGGAGCCTGAGTAGCAGAAGAAAAGCATTCCCAGTAAATACATCTGGGAATACACCCATGAAAGTAACCTCAGTGAACATGTGCCAGCAACCCGTGAGAACAGTAAATCTTACCTGTCATACCACCCTGTGGTAATCGGCTTTAAACTGACAAAAAGAAAAAGACTTGAAAACCACTGTTTGGATAGCAGCTTTGGTAATATTTTGATAATATTATTATGTAGTATTAGCTACAAATTCTTACTTGTTGTAAATACAGAAGTCTTAATTAAAGTCTTGTAGAGCTTTTGAGTCTTTTGCACTGACTGTGACACTCCCCTTTAGTCTATAGCTGTGAAGTCAGAGCCAGCAGCTACTTGTCTCCCATCAAGGACCAGAGGTTGATCCACAATGTGCACGTGCAAAGCAAGCAGAAAAAAACCTGCTTGCATCTCAGCTTGAAAAGCTTAAGCCTTTGTTGACGGGACGCCCTGTGGATCTCAGTAGGGTCAAAGACAAGCCTGCTTCCTGTGACTATAGCAACTGCAGCCACAAGATGGTAGTAAAGTAAAGGCTGATTGCAAGCAGGCAGGGAGTTTATGACAGACTGATGAAAGAGGATGCTTCCACCAGGCAAGCACTAGTGAAATCTGAAGCACACATTAATTGTTTTTCCTGGAGTGGATTTCCCAATGAATTCACCCCAAGGTCAGACTGTGCAATGCTCAGAGAAACTGCAAAGAAAGCAAGCACTAACAGTAGCATGACCTGTGTTAAATGGTTGCCAGGGTCTCTTCTATGTAAAATGAACGTGACAGCATGGCTCAGGTTTGCAAAGTTGCATCTTTAACAAAGCATGTTGTTGGAGGGGTGATGACTTGGGTTTGGTTGTTCTGAGTCAACCATGAACTCTTCTGTATACTAAAGTATTCTAGAGTCAAATGTGAGGCCATGTGTCTGACTGTTAAAGCTCGTCTGAAATGATATCATGCAGTAGGAAGAATGTATAACAGAATGACTTAAAAAGAAAACAGTGCTACTGGAATGAGCCAGTAAGAGTTCAGACCTCAAGCTTATCAAAATGCTTAGTGGGATATTCAGACTGCCGTACATAAACAAATGTTTACAAACCTCAGTGAACTGAAACTACACTGCAAAAAACAGTGGGCCAAAATCCCTCGACAACAATGTGAAATACCGATAAAGCCATACAGGAAACAATTAATTCAAGTTAGTGTTTTAAAAGGTGGCTTGATGAGCTGCTGAATTATGCAGTGAGCTTAGTTTCTGCTAAGTACTCAGAGGGCTGTGAAAACTTCGCACGATAAACATCCGCCTGCAGTAGTCTGTGGTTAACACCAAATATCTGTTTTTTTGCTGCTAGGGGGCGATGTAAGTGTTCTAAAAATGGCCCTCCAGCCTCTGTTGACAATCTCCTGGCCTACTTTGACACGATTTGTGCACACTGCATAAACATACATAGTCTATATCACCCAGAGACAATACTTAAGAAACGTTTGATGTAGAACAGTCTCATTTTCATTCAGATCACACACATTTATAGTGACCCGAGGAGCTGAGGAATTTTATCATTAAATAAAAGCTCTTTATTTTTGCAGAAAAGCATATTAATGTATTTGTTTGTCAGGTGTCTTTGTCCTGTTGCATCTTTCCCCCCTTTGAGCAACTGCAAGCTCCTAAAACATATGAAGCAGTGACAATACCCTGCCTGAAAACCAGAGAAGTTTAAAATGCTAAATTGATTTGACCTCAGATTAAAGGTGGCTTTAATGCTCTGCCAGTGATAATGAATGCACGGTGCTTATATTTTCATTGTCACTCACTGATACCACTACGTCACGTGTTGCTTTCAAGAAGTGTGTCAGGCGCTGTGGGTAAAAACATGCACACATTTCCTGTTGAATAGTTAGACTTCAACTCAACCTGGAGTGACACTGACTGTCAGCATGTCTGCTGTCTGCCTCTTCATTCTCATCCCTTGCCTCTATGGCACAGCTAGGACTGCTGCAGGTAAGGCTGAGACAGGTGTGTTGCAGTAAATGATGTAAGGAGGAAGAGTTCATTCATGTTGATCAAACTGTATTGTGAGATATGATTGTAAGTATTGTCTTTTGTTATGCAGATGGTTATGCAGTGATACGGAAAAATGTTGGACAGCAAGTCACCATCCAGTGCAAAAGTGCTTCTAATCAGGAGATGCTGTATTTGAGGAGAGGCCTCAATGAGGAGGAGGACATTTTTTATTTGACAGATTTACAAAAATCTACTATTAACCAAAAATTTACTGACAGACTTCAGTTTCATGGGCGATTCCCCAATGTGGATATTCTCCTCAAAAACTTGACCCTGGATGATACAGGACCGTACTGGTGCGTGTACAAAATGAGTGGCAGGAACTATGAGCTCAAAACCTCAAGAGGCAATGGGTCTGTGCTGCTGGTGGTGACAGGTGAGTCTGAACAGTTTATTTATGCTTCTGCAAAACTTACTGAGCTGAAAATTTTCCACCGGACATTTATGTTATACAAAAACCATGTAAGAGTTCAACATGTGCTTTACAACAAAATACACCAAAGTATTGTAGCGGACGATGTAGAACTAATCACTCATGTGATCAATCAATATCAGACTGTTTATATTTATTGTTATTTATATTAGAGGCAGAAAGTGTTTCATTTCATTTCTAAACAGACTGGTGTTACAGAAATGGAGCGTTTCTGCTTTTGTGTGGCTCTAAATTTGATTTCTCTGAATTATTTTTTTTTTTAATTTGTGATGTCAGAATGAAAAAATACAGATGGAGGGAAAAATCCTAATGAAACAGAAATATTTACAACTTTACACTAAAAACAATTTAATAACATATGAATATAATTTCTAGAAAGCGGATCAGCAGCAGTTCAACGGCCTGTGTGCACTGAGCAGTCCCAGGGTGACCTGGTCCTGGTCTCTGTGGTCATCTGTGCTGCTGTGCTCATTGTCGTCCTCACGGTCTTCCTCATATGGATCATCATCAAGGTATGTGCTTTGATGTGACAGCATCTGTGTGTGTGTGTAAATGTTAAAACATCATAAGTCGTATAATCATAAAATGCCTCTTTAGAAATTGTATTGTTGCAAAGATGTAGAGAGACTGAAATCTCAGCAACAACAAGCTTCACAAAATTCAGCGAATAATAATCAAATCGCTTAACGTGACCTGCAAATAACAGTCGGCATTGTCTTTTTCCTCCCAGACCAAGCCCTTGCGCAGCACAGTGAAAAAAAGACAAGTCCCGGTCAACGACGTTTATGAGGATATGCGCGGCACAATCAGGCGCTGAAGAGTCGACGCCAAACTCCGTGAACTCTCGGCACCACTGTGGTGTAAGCTCGGTCTGTTCTCACGCTTCATGCCCTGTGTGGGTGTCTGTTAAAGAGCAACAGTGAGGTAAAATGGTGCAACACAAGAACACTTGCTCTGTAGATTATTTGTAATCTTTATAAGAGGATTGTCAACATTGAGGCTTGTCAGTGGTATTTTGGGATGTACCCAGACGGAGGCGGAGAGGTTTTTTTTGTTTTTGTTTGTAACTGTAAATATGTTAATCTTTGTTGTCAGTTTTTCAAAAACTTTGCTTTTTTTTACTAAACTTTTTTTAAAAATATAATTTAATGCAATATGTGATGTCTTTGGGTTGTACAGTCGCTGCAGCGTGAGGCAGGGTGGGTGGGACATTCACTTGGGGTGGGGTGGACTGAATGAATTGAATTTATATGTGTTTGTGTACATGTATTGATTTTTCCAGTATCTGAAGAGGGAAATAAGCCAGAAAACAGTTAATTCAAATGAAGACACGAATGTTTTGTAAAATACTGTGTATTTTCATCTTAATAAACTATCTGCCATCCATATGAATCTAGTTAGTTTTTATTTATTTATTTTTAGTAAGACGTGGCACTGAGATTACTACAGCAGTACAAACTCACAGCATAATACAACAGTGTTACCATGTGTTAATACAGCACCAGATATGTTGGTGTGCAATGTCTACATGTCTTCATACATTAGCATGATTTTAACAACAGGACCAGTCAAAAAAACTAGTCAAACTAATGCAATGCTAGGACGATTACTTTAAAGGCATAAAAACTGTTATCATTTTAAAATGTTTCCATCATATCCCAAAGAAGTAACACTTTAGCTCTTAAAGCTTGTGCTCATTTCCACTGTAAAAGATTTATAATACAACCAACGTCATTTTTCTAAATGGTTGTTAATTTAAAAATTAAAAAAATTAAATAACTAAAAAATTACCAAGGGTTGCTATAAATGTTAAAGTAATTTCCTAACTTACAGGCAGCTGGATGTCAGTAACTTACTGTATTTTTCATTTACAGTAATTAAAAAAAAAATCACTCTGATGTTGTGAAACCCTCTCGACCACAACCCTGAGAGGAAAAAAATCTAATCAAAATACCACATGAAAACTTTTTTTCTCCCTGCTTACTTTACAGTCACGGACTGTAAGGCAGAGGGCAACAAAACAAGTCAGAGGACAGGGCACTTAAAAATGTCTCAGATACATGTAAATGAATAACAATAATACTTTATACCAACCTTTTAGTATTTTAAAAGAAATCTTCTCTCTCATTGGCCATTTTTTCTCAGCCAGGTTACCACGGTGAATGGAATTACAGTAGTGAGCAGGTACTTTCCCACACTCCTTTGGCATTTACAGTAATTTACTGTTTACACATATTACAGTATCTTACTGTGCAGTGGTGTGAAGAAGTGTTTGCCCCCTTCTTGATTTACTTTTTTTGGGGGGTATTTGTCATACTTTTCAGATCATCAAACACATTTACATATTAGAAAAAGATAATGCGAGTAAACACAACGCAGTTTCTAAATGAAAGTGTTTATTATGAGGGGGGGGGGGGGGCAAACCTACATGGCCCAGTGTGAATAAGTCATTGCCCTCTCCTAACCTAATAACTGGTTGTTCCAGCCTTAACAGCAACAGCTTTAATCAAGCATTTGCGATAACTGGCAATGAGCCTTTTACAGCTCTGTGGAGGAATTTTGCCCCACTCAGCCACAGTGGAGGGTTTCCACTTGAGATGCTGTGTTGTTGTCACAGCATCTCAGTCGGATTCAGGCCACTCCAAAGTCTTCATTTAGTTTTGTAAGCCATCTAGGGACTTTTTCGTGTGTTTTGGATCATTGTCCTGCTGCAGAAGCTAAGTGCGCTTTAATTCGAGGTCATCAACAGATGCTGGACATTCTCCTCCAGGATTTTTTGGTAGACGGCAGAATTCATGGTTTTCCAGGTCCTGAGGCAGAAAAACAGCCCCAGCTCATCACACTACCACCACCGTATTTTACCGTCAGTATGATGTTGATGATGTTCCTTTTTGAAAATGCTGTTTTACTTTTACGCCAGATGTAATGGGAAACACACCTTCCAAAAACTTTTGTGTCGTCAGAGTATTTTTCCAAAAGTTCTGGAAATTATAAAAATGTTTTCTGACAAAACTGAGGTGAGCCTTTATGTTCCTTTTGCTCAGCAGTGGTTTAGTCTTGGAAATCTGTCATCCAGGCCATTTTTTCCCCAGTGTCTCTCTTTTCGTGGATTTATGAACACTGACCTTAACTGAGACAAGTGAGGCCTGCAGTTCTTTGAATGTTGGTCTGGGATGTGTTGAGATATCTTGGATGAGTCGTTGCTGCACTCTTGGGGTCATTTTGGTCTGCCGGGGAAGCTTCTTCACTGTTCCATGTTTTTGCCAGTTGTGGATAATGGCTCTCACTGTGGTTCACTGGAGTCCCACAGCTTTAGAAATTTATAACCTATTCCAGACTGAGAGATCTCAGTTACTTTGTTTCTCATTTGTTCCTGAATTTCCTTGGATTGCAGCATGACGTCTGGATTTTGAGGATCTTTTGGTCTTCTCTACTTTGTAAGGCAGGTCCTAGTTAAGTGATTTCTTGATTGAGAACAGGTGTGGCAGTAATCAGGCCTGGGTGTGGCTAGAGAAATTGAACTCATCTTACCAAGCCATGTAAGTTTGGATTTTTTCCCCCCTTATTAATAAACACCTTCCTTTAGAAAGTGCATTTTGTGTTTACTTGTGTTAACGAACTGAAATATTTAAGTGTGATAAACATACAAAAAAAAGGAAATCGGGAAGTGGGCAAACACTTTTTCACACCACTGCAGGTATCACGGTCTAATGCAAAACGGAGCTCAGCTTTTGCTCAGACTTGCAGTGTGCAATGAAGTGGTATAAGAATGCAGGATAACGTGGGTACCTGAAGACATTACTAGATGTTAACTACATCATTCTTAGGTAAATCTTTAAAATCTCTAAAATTGCCTTCACAGCGCTCAACTCTCCATACAGGTTTGAATAATTTCAGAACTATTTTACAACTGTCCCATGGCTTGAATTTAAACCCGTCTTCAGTCACTGACATCCCAAATCAAATCAAACGTGTTTTTTTCCTACTTTTTTCTTATTTTAATGCCTCTCCCACTATTTATTTATTATTCGAGGATAAATCAGTATTCAGAGTATTAAATCCTAGAAAATTAAAGTTAACCTCAAACCAAATAAAGAAAAAACAGCCATTTGTAAAATTCAGCATGATAATTTATTGCCAGCATTGAGTCAAGCCAGTACATGTGTTCTCTTAAGCAAGCGGTGGATTTTCAAACACTGTAACTGAAGTGGCACTTTAAACAAAATAAGTCAAGACAAGTTTTACTTAAGCACAGGGATGAGATGTGCCATATGAGTCAACAATAACCTAAGAAAAACAAAAAAACCCATCTCATCTGGCACTATTGTGCAAGCGCTATAAGTTGGATGTAGTTGTGTAGCATGACTGTGGTCACAAAACGAGTCTGCCTCTGAAGCACGGAAGGGCAACCAAAGCCTGCAAGTGTGAATTTGGGTTTAAGTGATTGTGGGTTACATGTCAATGTATGCTCGTGCAAGCTGTTGTGTGCGTGCGTGTGTGTGTTTACAGGCAGACCACTTTCAAGAAGTCCAGCGAGGTGTGGAAAACATGCTTTTTGAGGTGAGCCTGAGACGGAAACTGAGACTGCTCGAAGAAAAACAAGTTAGAGCCAAGGACCCGAGCACACTCTCCACCACAGTTTCATATGGCCTTTACAAAAAAATAAAAAATACAATCTTCCGTCTTGTTCACCAGTGTGGATGAATTCAGCCAGATTTGCACAAGTACAAAAAATTTGTTATTGAGCAACTGCGGCGGTTTTTGTACCTGTCATAACCTGTAACAGGAAACAGCATGTGTTCTAAACCTGAAGTCCTAAAATACTGAAAACATCAGTAACAGATAATAATCTGCTGCAGTGTTACACTGCCAGTGGGTGTTTACAAAAAAACAAAAACGGATGCGACTTGAAGCTCCATCTGCAGACAGTCTGCTTTAACATAACCTCCTTCCCACTTCCCTTTCAGGTTTCAGAGTCTGAGCTGTTGATCAGACGCTGAGGAATAAAAGAGCTGTAGACACGTAACTCGTTACTCACTTCTCGTGCTTTTTGTTTTTTTCCTTCAGCATTTTATCAGAAGCTGTTTTCTGTAATTAGGGTAATAGTGGAAACCGGTGACATTCACTCGGCGTTTTTTTTAAAGATGTGTAGGCAGGTGTTGAAGGGTGAAAGGTTTGGATTTGCACTGTGTGGCTGAAAATAGCACTCTGATCGGTGTTTTCCATGTTTTCAAGTTAACGCTCTCTCATTTGTGCATCAGCTGTGAACCCACAGATCCAGCCTCGATAACACTCACCTGGGACTCAAGTTCAGTAGCAGGATGTGGCTTTGGCCTAACACCAGAGGAGGCCCAGCCAGTTTTGTAAATGTCAACATAAATATGATCTTTTTAAAAAAAAAATTAAATGTGTATAATCATAATTTTATACTCACTGTTATTAGTTTTCCTCTGATTCTGGATAAGAAAAACAATTTACTCATTATTAAGCAGCTACACATCCAGCAGTGTGGGTTTTACACTATCCTGATTGTGCTGATGCAGCATGTGCGCGTTCAATCGTATAACCAGGAAAGCTGGGGCAAGGTGTCTGCTGCAGATGCTCGACTCGATTCTGCTCGGCAGGAAAGCTACAAAGCTTGTCACCGTGACATTTGATTCTTCTTTGTGTCGGTGTATACTGTGGTGGAGATGTTTTATTAGTAATTAGCACACAGTGGCTGCCATATAATGTGACGCGTGTGATTTAACCGTAACACATCAGTGTTTACCAGTCGTTTTGGGTTATTATGGTGGAAAGTAATAAAGCACAATGCATTTTTAATGCTTTTTTAAAATATTTGAAATTTGTATTGAATTCACATGTGATACAACTGTTTATTAATTAACTTGTAATATATTTATTTCAATTTTGAATAAAAGAAAACAATTTAAGATGGAGACAGCAAAAAATATAGAAGAGGAAGAAGAAGATGCTGTGGTTTCAAAACCACATTCTGCAAGTGTTATAAAAGCAGCAGTCTATGTGCATTGTTATCATCCGGACCTGTCAGCCACGGAAAACACTGCATTATAAAGAACTACCTCATTTGTTCTCCTCAGCTCTGAAATGCTTACAGGGTGTTGTTAAAGGAAGAGATGATGTAACACAGCAGAATTCAAAAACAATGTCAGTGTCAAAGTTTCGTGTCATTTTATTAACATCTTACATTTTGTTATTATTTACGTTTTACACTGCATCCTAGCTGTGCAGCTGAGATAACTTGGCAGTGATGAAGCAGCCAAAAGCAGCCAAAGCAGGTAGACTGGAGCAGCTTTAAGCTGATTTATTGGTGAAACTGAAGCTTGCTGTGGGGCAAACAGAAGCGGAGAGCAAGGCTGAGATCACAGCCAAACAAAAAGTGGTCTAAGCATAGTGTTGTAGACTGGTGTGTGTGTGTGTGTGTGTGTGTGTGTGTGTGTGTGTGTGTGTGTGTGTGTGTGTGTGTGTGTAACCACACCATGTCATGTGTATATTACATAAGGATTGAAGATCGAGGCAAACAGTTCGGTTTAATATTTCACAGGTTAGTCAGCTACAAACTGTATTCTTAGAAGCTGCTTAATCAATGGTTTGATATGTTCAGTCTCACAACGAGCACAACGTCCTGCACTAAAAGCAAAGTTAAAGGCCAAAGCAGGAGTCTAAGATCCCACTGAACAGTGGAGTTCACTTTCTTCCTGAAGGCCCATCGAGTTTGCTCCATCTGCTACACAGAGCTTCTGAATTAGCACTTATGGAACATTATCCCTTAACTGCGGAAGTCCGGATGAGGTTTGTGGCCGCTGAAGGCAAACAAAGGGGTCATGTCTCCTAATGTGAGCCAAGACATCAGCACACACAGAGTGAACTGCTTTAAATTAAAGCACTTAAAAACTGACCTGGTTATCTTCTTATTTACTGTAAGCTGTTATGGTTTCCTACATTGCAGATTTATTCTTATTCAAACCTTTAGTGGCAGCTTAAACCCAGGTGACTGAGGCTCAGGGTTCTCCAAGTTCATTATCTGCATAGATACTGACGACAAAAAAAGAAAAGAAAAAAAGAAAGCCTCCGAGACTTGACATAACAGAGCTGCATCAACCTTTTGAAGTGAAGAAAAAAACAGAAACACTTGATGATGAGTGTGCATCACCCATACATTTATTTGGTTTCAGAGATGACTCATTTGACTTGTTTGTGCCACTTCTCTGGAAAACCTACATTTTAAAGATAGTTGTGAGCGGTGAAAAACACAGCAGTTTAACTTACTAGATTTATTTCTGGGTTTTGCTGGTTTGGCCTTACTCGGTCTAGTGTGACTGGCAGATTGTTATTTTAGGATAACACCACTCTAGTTCCTCATTTCTAACGCTGTAGTTATTAAATGTGCTAATATATTTCTAAAAACATGTAACCACACTATAATTTACAGTAAACAACTACAACTACGTTTGGTTGACTCTGTGGAATCCTTTAAAAAACAGTTAAAAACTTTACTGTTTAAACAAGCTTTCTGTTGACCAATGCTTTTTACATTTTTATATTTTTAATTTACATTTAAACTCTATATTGTGTATATTGTGCATTTTGCTATTTATCGTACTGTTTATTTTAATCTCTGTGTGCAGCGCTTTGTGACTACCTGTCTATGAAAAGCGCTTAATAAATAAACTTACTTACTTACTTACTTACTTACTAAAACTCAAAATGCAGGATAGGGCCCTGTCTGTTCAGAGTACGCACTTATTCTTGTGACGGATAATATATCTAGTTCAGAGTCTTATTTTTTTCTGGGTCACACAGCTTGCACGTTCACCCACTTGTCACCGTCAGCACAGTGCAAAGCATCAGCAAGGCGTGTTTCCGCAGTGAGCAAAGGTGCTCTTAAACAAGCTCTGAAAAACACCTTGTTTTTTTTCTTTTTTTAAAACAAAAATATTATCAAAGGACAGTTTTGGTAAAGGTGGAAGCTGCTGAGCAAGCAAGTCAGTTACAAGAAGTACAAGATTTGCTAACAAGTGACAAAACAAGTGACATAAGTCATGCTCGTTTTGACAGTTAAAGCACTTTTGGTATTATGCTCACAGACGGACTTTTTTCAACTAGTTTCATCTGGAGTACCTTAAAAATTCATGGTGTATAACTACTATTTAAACCATTTGTCCACTTTTAATAACCACAACATTTAACACTAAGTCAGTGTGACCACTTTAAATTATGTACCCTTCATGGTTAGCTAGCAGTTTTTTATTTATCCACACTTTTACTATTTTATTCATAATTTTATTTAGCAATTTAGATACTATAGTATTCATCCATACTGTTGGGTACAATTTCAACTGTTAGACATCCTCTAAACAAACATACTTTTACAAACATTATTTTATTCATTTTTCGTTTTGAACATTACTTTATTTAAACTAGTAGATTTAAAGGTACAGTGTGTAAAGTCCCACCACTAGAGGTCAGTAGATCCAGCTGAGTTCTGTTTTCCCACCTCTCCCGAATTTAAGTGCGTAATCCTAGCTGTGGTGGCTGGTGTAGGACAGACGTGTTTTAAGTGTCTAGGTTATAGATTTTTGGAAATGATATTTGCAAATTAGAATTTTTAGGAGCTAAAAACATTTTTTTGCTTAAAAAACAAACAAACAAATCTTTCTAATGGCTGTAGCTGTAGTGTTATGCCTATGACTGTGCTTTAATCCCCCCAAAAGGATCAAAAACATGACATTTAGACCATTGGATTGAATTAGCGGTCAAGCAGAAGACGGGGGACTTTGGGGTCACTTTTAAAATCCTTCTCTCCGTAACTGTGCCGCTATTTACTCTTGTTTTATCTGTCACGTTGTCTCCTTCCTTCGCATTTTCACTTCTTTGGTGATCAAGGAGGCATGAATTAAAATTTACCTCCACAGGACACGAACGCCTGCAACTTTTTTTCACCTCCACCTTTGCTGAATTATGTCCTCAGCCGGTCTCCAGGCACATTAGGCTGATGAGTGATGTCCATCTCGGCTGCTGTGTTCAAGATGGCAGAGAAACTTAGTGGCTTCCACACATGAACTCTGTGTATTTTTAATGAATTGAGTTTATGAGAATGTATTAGCTTGTTGGACTACAAGTTACACACTAATCACGGTAGACTTATGAGTGCGATATCTTTTTCTATCAGATTAAAAATAAGTCATTATAGCCTGCTGCAAGGTGGCTGCTAGGCAACACAATAGCATCATGATGCATAATGCATAGTTCACCTTTTGTGAACATAATGAGATGTTGTTGTGAAACTCAAACAGGTGGGTGCTTTCATAAGATGCGGTATGTGCGTAAATGTTAAAAACAGGTCATTTCAACCCATTGCAAGAGGTTACCACACAACATGATGCTGCCATAATATCTGATCTAGATAAAAACCTTCAGTTGCCAACTGGGTACCTGTGTGCCAAGTCTGGTTGCTTAACGCTTTATTGTGTAAAGGCAGTGGTTGGACAAAGAAATAAGCAAACACACAGATGGACAGAGATTTTGTGTCCTCTAGCATGCCGTATATGAAAGGCCATGTCCTTTAAAATAAATAAATAAATAAATAACGTTAAGCTGTACATAAGAGCAGACTCCTGAGCGGAAAAGGAGGAGGAGGAGCCAGCAGCAGCCACAAGAGGTCTCTGCAGCTCAGACGTGCGGATCTTTGAGGCAGGATGTGAAGTCAGGCCCCACGAAAACGAAGCAGGTTGCTGCAGTTTGACATTTGGAATTTAGAGAGGCTAAAGGTCACGGGCGCAGCTGAGTACTTGAATTGATGTGGGCTCCACTGCTCGCGTGTCTCTACCCAGCCGTAAGATTTATACTACAAACAAAAGCCCCCCCCCCCCGCCTCCGCCTCCACGCACCACCCGGCCACATCCTTACACTAAACACACACACAAAGCTGCCCACACAGTACCTGAGGTGGTGTGTGTGTTTGTATGTGTGTGAGAGAGAGATGCCAGCAACTGACAAATTATCACACACAGAGAATCTGAGAGATAGAGGGTATTGTAAGATTTTTCATTATCGTGTCATATTGCGCAATAGTCCAGACCTGCGCACTGGTGAATTTTCGGATCACCAAGCTTCCCAGTTCACCAGTTAACTGTGCTTCAAATAATTCTTCTCTACACCTCCCCAAATATCGCGCTCAGTTATTCCACCTCTGAGCTTTGATAGGTGAAAGCCCTCACTGTTACAGTAAACCACTCCCGCTCATGGATTGGGCGTGCGTTAGGAGCGCAGGTGTGATTGTATCCACTTCCAGAAGAGTGTCTTCCCAAGGAGTTAGAGTTAGACATAAAGGCGGAATAAATTTAGTATTAGCTGCACCACGAAGGCTTTATTGCAGTTGTTTAGTATATCGTCTATCAGTGGCGAACAAGAGACGCACAAAAAGAAACAACCTGCAAAAGTTACGGATGCAAACGTGAACTTTACACATTCTGAGAAACCAGAGCGGATAATCAAGCTTAGATTGTCAAAGTGAAGAACCCCCTTAACCACCAGGAGAGGAAACATCTCACAGAATCATGAAGAAATCTTCATTCACAGGTAAGTCTAGCTCTTAAATGTGGTGACAGCTTTCAGGAACTCGTTATCTCGTGAGATATCACCAAATCCTTTTATAGCCTGATTGCAGGGAGGAGGCTGTGCCTTATAAACTGTGCATGTTTAGGTGCCAGTGTGACTGTAGAATGGAAAAAAAAGAGGGAGACAAGGTAAACATTAAACAGCTCTAACAATTAATAACCCACGTTTTTTCTAAAAGTTTTCCTTTTGAATTCCCCCTTTGCAAGAAGAAAGAAAGAGGGGGGCCCACACATGGATCTGTGGGTGTGGCTGTAAAGCATTTCTTGCATGTTTGTGCTCTCAGACTTTACCCTTCAAAAACAGGCTACGACGTCATGACAGAAAGGTGGTGCACAGACCCTGGCCCGGTTTTTTGTTTTTTCAAATGTGAGTTTCTTTCATGCTCAGACGAACAAGATGAAAGCTGCTCTGTGTGTCACCAAAGCAGGTCATATTTCATTCACAGTGAAATACTACAAAATCCTACAGTCAGTTTATATGTCAGTTGGCTTGTTAATCTGCTTGATTGATAGTTTTACGGTGTAGCTCCTTCACTCCTCCCAACTAATGCCTGAAGAGTGATCTGATTTGTGCATCAGACAAGTTCAGTGGTTCAGTTTACTTTGGGACTGGCTGGACCTGATTATGGTTGTTGTGACACTGTGGAGGCAAAGACTTGAAGCGAGGATGCTTCTTTAAAGGACAATGTCCCCTGTCACAAGGAAAGTACACCATAAGTGCATGTGACCTCCCTCTATGCTCTCTTTTCACCTTCCTTTGTTGCAGCTTTCCTCTTAATTCCCCCCTCTTTAAGGCACTGCCTACTATCGCCCACATCTTCTACATTCCCTCACCCCCTCCTTCCACCAAGACACACATACACACATGAATCCTGTCTCTCTTAGCAGTGGCTCAGTCCAATGTACACAACCCTATCCCGCGGAATGCCAGCTTTCCCGGCTCCTCTTCCCCGAGCCTTTGTGCGATGGAGCATCCAATGGTTTTCCATCGGAGCCAAGCACATGTTGGGTCATGCCGCCTCTCCTCCTCCTCTTCCTCTGTGTGTGTGCGCGTGTTCTCTCTCTTCTTGTCTTTCTTTGTCTGCCATGTGACGTGCACGGAGCTGTCACATTCTTTGTCAGAGCTTCCACTCGTGGAGCGGTCTAATAACAAAGTGTGTTTGTAAGCCTGACATGTGTGAAAGGCCTTCCTCACAAATGCGCAGCAGTGTTTAGACAAGCACCAGAGATGTGGATAGGTGACTGAGAGAGGAAGGTGGACTCGTGTGTCAGCTTATGTGTGCGTATATTTCGTACGCAAATACCCTTGTAGACACACAAACAAGTACAACATGTATCTGGCTCATCTGAAGACTGACATTAACAGTGTAGAAATGTGTGTGTGTGTGTGTGTTTCTGTGTATGTGTTCCGTCATGTAACCCCGCACAGATGAACCCCGCTCCTGGAGCCAATCCCTGGCTTGTACACCACTCCCTCAATTTGTCTGGATCAATGAGTAACCTGCATGAATAACAGCTCACTTCAGCACACAAACACACACACACACTTCAAATTCCACTCCTCTCACCTGTGTGACAAAGCCCTCACTCCCCACTGCATTACAGCTTTTAGCCTGTTTACACTGGAGAGTCAGCCGGGCTTTGATTCAGAGCCTAAAGCTATTGTTTGATGGCAACTTGAAAGTCGAGCTATAAACTGTGTTGAGACATATTCGCCCTGTCATCTAGCAGAGCGTGCCGCCGATGGTCTAACCCTCAATTTGGAAGCCTGTGGATAATGGAGAGATAAGGTACTGGGATATGTGGACATGCATGTACAGTACCCTGCGTGGTAAAGTGCTCTTACCACACAGAGTACTGTAGGTACAGCATAGGAAACAGTAGATCCATCAAGTATTCAGTGTTCGCTGATTTTGCAACTTGATGCATATGTACTAGTAGTTTTCATATATCACTGTTGTGTCAGCATGTGCCTTCCCTCGCCTCATCCTGGGTCCAGTTTTACACTAACCCCAACCATAGACTGTATATAAAAGTTGAATGTGAAGGCTCACTTTGAAGCCTCAGTTCTGTCATTATGGCCACCTCCATCTTCGTGTTTTCCAGAAGCAGAAGTGACAAAATGATTGTATCTATGCTTTACTGAGACCTGCTGATTAGTCAGCTGTGAAAATTCTCACCAAAATTAGAGCGTAGACTTCCTCTTATTAAAAGCAAATTTGATTTAAAATCCTCTGAAAGGGGCGATTAGCACTCATTAGCACCTCACAGGTAGAAAGGTTTGGCTCTAGTTGGGGGCTTTTCTGTGTGGTTGTTCTCCCTAAGTGGTTTGGTTTCCTCCCACAGCCTAAAAATGTTGTTAAGTTAGCTGGTGGTTCTAAATTGACCATAGGTGCCAAAGTGTGAATGATTATTTGTGTGCGTGTGCACGTGTGTGTGTTAGCCCTGCGATAGACTGGCATCCTGTCCAGCAGTGCGTCTCGCCCCATGACAGCTCAGATAATCCCCAGCGCAACATGTGACCCCGAATTGAATAAACAGGAAATGGTGGATGGATGATCCAAAAGGCAACAGCACCATAAACACTGTGGGTTATGCAAATTAGCCAAAAGTGGAAGAATTAGCGCTAGAGACTTGTAGCTTTTTATCTTTAGTTTTATGTGAATTTGAGCTGCTGCAAATTTTGCACTTCATGTGGCTTTATATTTCGGCCTTGGAGGTTCTCACGAGTTAATACTCCTACTCTGGACCACAACCTGACCATAACCACAAATACAAAGGGTGGTGACTACAGGAAACACACTTTATCTTTGACATAGATAAAGGCTTATTAAACAAGGGTGCGGACCTGTGGCATCTCTAACCTGTGTAACTCTATGGAGGTTTAGCAACCTTGAGACTGATAAACATGTATGTGGCAAATAAGCCACAGCACTGTGTTATTAATAAAGACTTCCGTGTGAAATCATAGGAGACCTATACTTACTGTGTCTTGTCTCTGCGCTGTGTATGGTCCTCCCCTCTCAGGCGCATAGAGCCTGCTCTGAAGTGTCCACTCTGCTTTGTGTTTATCATCTGCAGCCAAGAATGCAGCTCTGTGATGCTGTGCTGCTGGGGGTGTCAACTGATACAACAGACCGCCTGTACTGTAGGCCCGAGGCCAGGAGCGAGCCTGTAAAAGATAATGGCAGGCTCGGAGACATTCTGATGCGTGGAGTAACATGTGCGCCGACATCTAGAGACGGGTATTAGGGTGATAAAGTACAGACACTCGCGTACATTTGTTTAGATTTCAGATTTTTACTGCACTGTTATCTGGCTAACATGCAGACCTGAAGAAAAACAAAACCCATAAGGGGGAGTGGGGAAAGCATGCTGTTCAGTAGTCCATGCAACAGATAGCAGCTCCTCTGCTTGGCAGGAACAGCCCTGTCCTGTCATGACATGAATAAATATTTTATTGCAAGTAGCAATCAGTTTAAGTGTTAGTGACTCATATCTGTTCGGAGAGCCTATTAAGGTGGCAATGCCCTCGTGAATTAGCCAGATAATGCATGTTAAATGCATGCGAGCTCTGCTGTCGGTACAAAGTCTTGCTCTTATTGAAAATCAGTTTCCGGGACAACCGCTCTGTATAACATGGCTGCAAGAGGATTTCATCTGCTTTTTAGTTTCTATTTCAGTTTATCAGCTTTGTTTTAGTCGATGAAGCTCTTTTCTTTTTTAACGTGACCTGTTGCTTGCACACACACCTGAGCAAGCACATGCGCTGGCTGCATGATGCTTAAGGCTTCAGCGTTAAGGTGGATTGGCTGTGTTTGTTTAGTTCCTGAAGAACTTGAGTCCCTCATACAAATTAGAAAATCCCAGCAAACATGCGGACGCTGAGGCCCTTAAAACTTTCCTCCTTCTCCCCGTCATTCTCACATTTCTGAGGAATCACGTCTGTGCAGCCAGTCACTCACTGAGCTGTTCGCCTGTGACACGTATTTCCTGGGGGAGGCTGTAGCTCATAAAGCTCTACAGGCTATTTGACTAACTCCGTAGCTTTTAACAGCCCCAGAAGAAGGAAGGCTGATGCTTATCTACCACACTGGTATTATTTTATGGACTGCATGAGTTTGCTGTCTAGAGCACGTTTTGATATGATTTAATGCCGACTTGTGTGTGTGGCATTGTGAGGAGTACAGAGAGGCTTTTGTGTGTTGGGCAACACGGTGTTGCTTTCCAATGAATGGAGTGAGTGAAGAAGAAGGTTGGGAAAAAGTGTTGCCTTGGGCGCCACCAGAACAGCGGCCATTCATATGGTTTAGGGTCACCGATAATCTTTTCCCCAAAATGATAAAAGTGTCTGCGTGTGCGTGTTGAGTCTGCCGGTGTGTGGGCAGACCTGCAGCCGGGTAAAGGTCTTACCTGGGCTGTAAAAACAATCTTGAAAAATGGACGTGGAGCCATTCAGTCAGCTTTGCTTTCTTTTCTTTAGCTCTTCCGCTCGCTCACTTCAGCCCTCTTTCATCCACTCCCAGCTCTTTCACAGGCAGAGTTGTGAAACACTGTTTGCAGCATCGTAATGAGGGTCATAAAACACAGTGGAACAGATGGCTGAGCAGAGAGACACAGGCGGGAGGAAGGAGGGCTTAGTGAGCTTAACCTTCTTTGACATCATAATTTAAATTTAAAAAAAAAGAAAAGATGATGTTCATTCATGTAGTGTCAACTTCTCCAGTGGATCCTCCAGTAATGGATGCAGGTCTGCAAACACACCACAGTGAAAAACTTTATTTGCTGTGTACACAGTTCAGGGCAGTGCAGGTACACTGCTATTCTCTTGTCTGTCAGACTCAGTCATTGTAATCATAAACCGGTAGTAAATGAAGCAATGAACATGATACACCTGCATATACAGCGTAATTCACTCGCTGGATCCTTTATTAGGTTCAGCTGATTGTTAATGCACGTATCAAACGAGGGAGTCATGTGGCAGAAACTCGATGCTTTTAGTCTTGTAGGATTTGGCAACACAAACATCAAACTGAGCATCAGAATGGGAAAGAAATGTGATTTAAGTGACTCTAAATGTGGCACAGTTGTTGGTGCCAGATGAGCTGGTCTGAGTCTTTTAGAAACTGCTGATCTACTGGGATTTCCCCACACTGCCATTTTTTTAGATTTGGTCCAAGAAAGAGAAAATATCCAGTGAGCAGCAGTTCTCTGGGTGAAAAATGACTTGTTGAGGTCAGAGGTCACAGGAGAATGGCCAGACTGCTTAAACTGCTTCGAGCTGACAGGAAGACAACAGTAACTCAAATAAATCCTTGTTACAATCGAGGTATGCAGAAAAGCATCTCTGAATGCACAACAAAACTTTGAAGCAGATGTGATACAGCAGTGGAAGACCACACCGAGTGCCGCTCCTGTCAGCTAACAAGAAACGGAGACTCAGAATTTAGCATAAACAACGTGAAAGCACGGATCCACCCTGCCTTGTATCAATGCTTCCGCCTGCCAGTGGTGTAATTGTGTGGAGAATATTTGCTTGGCACACTTTGGGTTCCTTAGTACCATCTGAGCATTGTTTAAACACCGCAGGTCACCCGAGTATTGCTGTTGCTGACTGTGCCTATGCCTTTATGACCACAGTGTTTCCATCTACTTTAAACAGGATAACGCACCATGTAACAAAGCTCAAATCATCTCAAACTGCCTTCTTAAACACGACAATGAGTTCACCGTACTAAATATCTGAGGAATGTTTGGAGGACCTGGTTGGATCTGTGCCACGAAGGATTAAGGCAGCTCGGTAAAAAAAGGTAAAACAGGGTACAACCCAGTACTAACAAGGTGTACCTAATAAAGTGGCTGGCGAGTGTATAAGGGAGCATTAAGCAGACATGAATCTGGTTGCACATTTCAAAATTATAATTTAAGCACGCCTCAACTTTCTCTATAAGTGCTTTTATTTTGGAACTCTGATATTTTGTAAAATCATAATCAGACAGTGTCAGTGTTTTGTTTATATGAGTGCAAATATCAATAGGTGAAAATCTGGTATCATGTCACAGAACTAATTTATAATTTCCTGTTCCAAGCAACAGTGATAATTAATTGTTCAGGAACTGTTTTTAGTAAAGTGACTCCTCTGTCCTCCTGCACAAATATCAATACAGCCTCCTCCGCACAGCCTCCTTAAGCAAACACTAAAATCTCAGGTCCCGGCATTAATTATAGCCTACGTTTAGTAAATCCCTCTACCCGGTCTCTGTGCAGGCCGTCCTTCGTGTGTGACCGCATGCGATCACTCTTGTGTTTCAAGTATGTTGAAGTGCTGCACCCTCTCCTCTGTTATTTACTCTTCTCCACTCATTTGACACCATTAACCAATCAGCTGAAATATTTGTCCAAGCATAGCCGTGCACTTTATTGGTCATGCTTAAAACGCCACCTGGCACGAACGCACACACGGCTTCGCTAAACACTGCGTTTTGACATCAGTCACTTTACTGCGAACTCACAAGCACAGACAGATTTGTCAATGTGCAAACATTGTGCAAACATTCATATGTATGCGCTGTGCGTGCGCTGACCTCCTTTGCGCACAGTATCATTTGCAAATATGACATCAGATGATTAAAACTCGCCTTCAAAGGTGAAAAAAGATGCATGTGAATGTATACGTTTATGTTTGCTGCCTCCGACAAGACTGTGCAGGAGGACAAACAGATTCGGCACACAGACACTTTTGTGCTAGTGTAGAAGTAAACTTGGCAGGTGTCCCTCTTTTTCTTTGTATTGCTGTATGTCTGTCAGTACTTTGCCCTCACTTTAAACTACGCTGAATCATATCACCTTTATGCCAAATGCCAGCGTTTCAAAGCGACTTCGTGCTGCTTTTTTTGCGGCTTCTGTGCCGCTTTACTTTGTTGCGATGATATGCATTGCTCGCCCCATTTGAAGGAGAGGTTCAGTTGCAAGGGTGTGTATGTGCATCCAAGAATAAATAAGTACAGACATGTTTTTTAGCTCCGAGGCTTGATAGACTTGACTCCACAAACCTGAAGCTCTGTGCACACAATAGCATAGCAGACCAATGGGGTCATGACATGAAAAGTTGCTGATTAATGATTCACACTCACAGCAAATGGTCAGCCCGAGTTCCTGTTTGGTGATTTAAAGAGTAAGACTTCCTCCCTAAATCAACATTGAACGCGCAAGTAGCGCTGCTTACATCGACCTTAGCTCAATATTGAGTGTAAAACAGGTTAAATCAATTCTGAAATGCTTATAATAATTGATGCTAAACCTGGGCTTTTTCTGGTCTGACTGGGGGTGCGGGGAATCAAACTGGGACACTAGGAGCAGGTAAAAGTTCAAAATTGAATTCTTAAATAAAAGGCAAAGGAGCAGAGAGTCGGCGAGGCTGAACCCAACATGAGAAAACCAAAGGTACACCGGAAAAAAAAACTTACTGAGAACTGGGACACAGTTCCAGGTTTGCTGGTTAGACACCAGTGTGGCAGAAGTCTGACAGGATAACAGAACAATGGGTGGGGGCAGGACATAAAAATAAAAACAAAGATTTTAAAATGAAACTAAACTTGAGGGAGGGTACACCCTGGATAGGTCGGCAGTCTGTTGGTGCACGTCTTTGGACTGTGGGAGGAAGCCTGAGTATCCGGGAGAACATGCAATTCCACACAGAAAGGTCCTGACCTTCTTGCTATGAGGAAACAGTGCTCGCCACCGCACCAGCGTGCTGTCTGTAGCCTAATGATTTGTTCTAAATGATACAATTCTGCTCTAATGTATCTGCAGACGGCAACATTTATGCCAACAAAGCAGTCATATTGTTTTCGTTATGCTGACGATGCTGGGCTGCATCATCACTTCCTGCATTTACTCTCCTCATTGTGAGGAATGACTTCAAACGCTCCGTCGCACCTTCTCACCTTCTGCTACATGTGCACACTCGCGTATTACAAAAGCTTTACTCATGTATTCCAGTCATATACCCGCCACACTCAACCTCTCCCTCGGGCCAGCTGTCTTTGTGTTCATCAGTGACAGCAGAAGAGGGAAAACCGCTATGTTGGCTGGCAGCGTTAGAAGAAAACGAAGCCCATGTTGTGCACCAATTTGTGGAAGGAAGTACTTCTAAGAATTAAAAACAGGATGGGACGACTGAATCATCATCCACCGGATGAACTACCTCATCTGATCTGCGTTAAGCGAGTCGATGCAGGCGACGTCTAGAAGCTTAAGGGAAGTGGAGACGAGAGTGTGGTTGATCAGACAAAGATGCAGCATCTTGTTTCCATGCCACTGCATGACCCAGGAGGACAACACTTTTTTTATCATGCTATTCTCTCTGTAACCAAAGCTATTCTTTATTATGCTTTATTTTGTGTCAAGTAAATCCTGTATTGTTTGCATGAAGCAAATGAGAAGCCACAGCCAAAGCTTTGAACATGGTTAACACGAGTCCGCAGTCACTGGGACTCTATTTAAACCTATGAGCTCTCTGAGATTAAATCTGACTGCACATGAAATGAAGTTAAAGATGATGTGGTTTTAGTGAGTGAAGCAAACACTGGTGGATGATCGTGATTAAAGAAACGCTCAGTGACCTGATCTCAGTGCGTTTGACATGCTGAAGATAAAAAAAACAGAAGGCAGGAAGACCCACAAAGAAATAGCAGCTGAATATAGCTGCAATAAACATCACAGTGGAGGAAATGCATGTTTTCTTATGTATCTTAGTTTAGGCAGTCATTGCCTGCAACGGATTCTTAAGCTTATCTGTAATTGTTAAAGTAATCTTGAGCAATGTGTTTCAGAGGAAGGGTTTTTTTTGGTTTTGTTTGTTTGTTATGTCACCTAACTCTGACCTATGAATCATTCAACATGAAAAGGTACCTGAAGATGCCAAAGATGATACAGTTTTAGAAGCATAAGTTAATGTCTTTCATAAAGAGCTATTAGCTGAAAACTGGGCATGGGTCTGAAAGGTGTGTAGTTTGTCTTTAAAATAATTAAATATTGAGGAAGTTGGATGAGTGGAGGACAAAAGAAGAAGTAGGTGGAGGCTCTGTCATTATTGTGAATGCAAAAAAGTACCATGACATTTTGATCCAGCATGTATCACCATCTGCAAAGTACGGCTTCATTTTTAAACATAACAATGACTCCAAACACACAATAGAACGCTATCAGTCATAAACGGGTCCAGACCTCAACATTAGAGTTACACTTTCACTATAAAAACTCATTTCCTGTATTTCCATGTATGGTTGCACACATTTCAAAAAGTAACTGCACCTACTTCCTATTTTCCTTCCTAAATATCAGGACCTTAGTACTGTGTAAAGGACGGAAAGCTTTACATTTGAGCCCCTAAAGCTTTGGACTGTGTATAAAAATGGCCATAACTCATCTGTGATTAATGCAACAATTGTTTTTAATGCCTCAAATAAAAGCTGAGAGTCTGCATATCTGTTATTCACTCATAGGCATTTTATGTTACTGCAATGCAAACACATTTTGGTAGACAGCAGTCAAAGATGGCTGCTGTATTCACTTATGAGATCTTTTAGAAAACTCCATTGCCGTTTATTTAACCAAAACTTTCAGTCTGAAAATGTTACACATGATTTTAAGTGATGAATCAAACTATTTTTAAATATTAATCTCACATATAATCCATTTACTCTCTACATCATTCTTCCTTTGACTGGCTGAAGTCACTTGTTAGTCATGTATGTTAAAGAAAATATTCACCCCTGTTCCTGTAGTGGAGCTGAATCACCTGTTTGAACAGAAAACAGCTGTGTCCTTGTTTAGCTCAGTACGCCACCAGCAATTGCTGGTGATTCAGCAGCACTGAACGTGCGCACACACGCACACACACACCGGAGTCGATCAATGAGAGATTATCTTCAACGTTCCACCAGAGTAACACAGCAGACCGTCTGCCAAGAGGAAGCAACATTCCTCTGATTCTTAAAACAACCACCGTCATGTAGAACAAGACTGTTGACACTGAGATCTCTCTTAGATAAACATGAATGGGGATGAATAACCTTTTATTTTCCAGAAAATAAGCATACGGGACCCCGGGGAGAACACTTAACGGGATCAGGAGACCATGACTTCAGCTGCACTTTTCAGATCTTTCCACACTTTCATCAGCACTGATTTATACTTTCAGCTGCTGTTCTAATTTAACCATTGAGGTTTTCTTTGTTTACGCCCTTCCCCCCTCTCTGGCTTTACTAAATTTAAACAAACTGCTTCTACCCACCTGCCAAAGCATCATACATTCACTCCATCAGCACAATTTTAGTCTATTCATGCGCAAACAAAACATGCGACAGGCCGCATGTAGTAGAATTGTCACACTGTGCCGTTACTCTCTTCTCTGTCATGCACTTTCTCCTAACTGCAGCTTTGGTCTTCTGGGTTTACTTCATCCACACAATTATAAAACCAGAAACAAACGACAAACTAATTTACAAAAAAAAAAAAGAAAAAAAAAAGAGCCTGGTTTTTTCTCTCTGTGGTTGGACAATAATAGCAGTCTTTCAAACTGTTGGTTTACTTTGTTTTTCCAAATAGCAACTGTAGATTATTTTGGCCTCATGAAGAATGTGAAGTAATGCTTTTCCATTTGGTGCCCGTCTTTTCAAAACGCCACTGGCAGCAGGTGTTCCTCGTGGGGAAAAGTGAATCCGCTCGAATGTGTCATTTTGGATTTGGCCATTAAAAGGAAACACTGGCAAACGCGAGCTAAACTGCAGACTTTCCCTGATAATTTGCCGTTTTTGAAGAATAGGGGCAAACTGCATAACCAGACCTGCCACCGAGGATGCTTATTATTTCACAGCGTAACCCTAAACTGTGGTTTTGTGCAGACTTTATTGTATGTTTGCTCGTACTCCATAACTGTGGCCGAGAATTGTGAGTAATGCAATATTTCTTTCCTAATGCTGACTACATTCCAGATGAGGAGATTTCACTCATTTTCCCTTCTTTCCTTGTCACAATCCACAGCACGAACCTCCAGCGCTCGAGCGAGGAGAACCGAGAGAGAGGCCTCCGGCATCACCAGCCCCAGTAAGTAGACTCCACCACTCCAGTGTCCGCACATACAAAACATCCAAGCTTCTAAACTAAACCAACATAAGGTAAAGATTCCCACAGGGTACCTTGCATTTCTCCTAGGTATACTTGCACACAGCGTTTGCAGAATTTGCTGTTGATCTGTGGATTTAGCCTCTCTTCGGGTAATCCCAGAGATGTGATCTCTGAGGCATCTGTTGCAACATCTTTTATTCTTCTCATCACTGAGTCATAAAAAGACTAGCTGCATGTTCAGAGCTGTGAAAGGACTGTGTGGACTGACCACACCCCTCCCTGCTGCTAATGAGTCAGGGACAAGACAAAATCTAAACATTGAGAGTCTAAAAAGTTTTGCATAATTTGGTACATTCATCTCCAAGAATTGATTGTAATCTGTCTCTTGTGGGCGGAGGTAGACGCAAAAACGTTTTTTTTCCACTTCGATAAATTGCTCTATATTACTGTGAAGTGTTATGTAAGCCGACGTCAATGACCATCAGCTGAGGAAGGTGCGAACACTGCGTGTTTCCTGCACAGATAACGGCTAATAGTCAGTAAATAGCAGATCACACATACAAGGGTAAGAAACTCTAGCAAAAAACATTTGAAGGATTGTCATTTAATTATTATTTTAGATCTTATTTCATACTTAAACAAAATAAGTTATCTTGGCTCTGACAACTCCCACTGTACTGCATAATTTTAAAGGTTAGAGGTTATTTAAAAAATACAGGTTATAAAAAATAAGCCCTAAAAAACAGTTTATTTGCTTCAATGCCAGCAGTGTTTTTGCAGTGTTGTTTAAATGGTAGTTTTCAGATTTAAAATAAAAATCTTGCACAAATAAAATGTGTAATATTTCACAGAAAGAAAAAACACATCCACACATACTGACCGTCTCTTTCAAGGCTGTTTATGAAACCATCAACTAATCACGTGATCAACACCACATCTCAAACTGGGGGGATTACATCACGGTGCAAACTGTGGCTTAGAAGATGAGATAAGGTACTTGTTTATCTTGATACCTCTAACTGTTTAAAAGAAACTCGTAGCCCATTCGAAGATTGTTGAGGACGACAGTCTGCAGTCGCACAAACTGAATTCTCCCACCAGTCTTTGCGTCAGCAGCACTTTTGTGAAAGGATTTTTCTGTGTAACAGACAGCAAGGGATAAAAGAAAAGAGGAAGAATGACTCTTCAGACAGTATCTGAAAAATTGTTCTGTTAAATTATAGAGCATCATTCAAGAAAAACCAAATGACCAGAAATCCAAACAATCCCCTGTGAGCAAGCACTTGGAGAGTGTGGGAAGGAAGAACTCCGTTTTAGCAGGAAGAACCCTCCAGGAAAAACAGGCTCAGGCAGGGGCGGCCATCTAATGCAATCGGTTAAGAGATATAGAGAAAGAGAAGAGAGAAAAAGGGACCGCAGAGAGAGTCAAGTGAGGACAGCAACATGAGGGTAATCAATGATTTTAGGCTTCGCTCTTTTTAAGCAGTAGTACTTGTTTTTTCCGCTGTTCACTCTCAGTTTTAAAAGGAAAGGACGGTATTTCGTTTAACGTGACAGCGAAGCACGTCACTGAGGGAACAAAGAAAAGCACCAACGACCATCACCTTTCTTCCCCATTTGGATGCTCGGTTTGAACATCAGCACGTCATCTTGACCATGCCTACACAGAGTGACGTGATGCCATACGATTGGCTGATTAGATGTTTCCATACCCACATGCTGTACTTAGAAACAGTGCTTGAGGCTCCAGAAGAGGCCCTGCTTGTCAGTAGACCCCCCCCCCCCCAACGCTGATGCAGCTGCCACAGGGTGTGTGTGTGCAGGTATGTGTGTGTGTGCGTGCAGGAGTTTGTGTTGGCATTCACAGGGAGATGCTCCGTACAAAACATCTGCCAACGGAGCAGATTTACGAGCCAGCAGGCGTGTGTTTGGGAGGATGCTTTACTGTAAATTCAACTAGAGCACACACACACATACACACAGGTCTGCCCAACACTGTTGCCATTGTCTGTCTGTGTGTGGTTAATTCCCCTCTATTAGTCAGCAGATCCTGTTTTATTGGACATGCACACAGAGACATTACAGAGATATAGCCCTCCAGAAGGATAATCACATGCACTTAACCCAGATAGGATTTAATTCTAACACTTCATTTATTTATGGCAAAAACAACACATTGAGTGACATTTACTCTCATCTTAAACTTAATGGGACAGTTCACCCAAATATCAAATCTGCACATTTCCTGTCCTTTCAAAGTGCCACAAAATACATTTCAAAAGCAAACTGTAATGTGAGCAGGTTCAGGTTGTAGGAACTATTTTCTTTCTAATCTATTAACATTGTAAAGAAGCATGCAGCAAGCTAACTTTACAGTTGAGCTTAGAGGGGGCCACTAATGTTTACATCCTGTAGCCTTTTATGAGCACCAGCCTCTCACCACAGTTAGATGTGTGTTTCCTGATGTATTGCACTGTGCAAAAATGTTTTGTCAAATGGGAAGTATGTGCAGTGATTTATTGAAATGTGCGAACATACATGTAAATAGAGTATATAAGGCCAAAACAGAGTTTGTAAAATTCTAATGAGCTTGAAAGACAACCTTTATTCTTCAGCACAGTCTCAACCCCTCCAGGAGGGTTTTCATCTAATTTCGTTAAGCAGTCTTCAGGAATAGTTTTCCAGGTTTCCTGAAGGAAGTTCTTCCTTGGATGTTGGCTCACTTTCTTTCTGTTCTCTGTCAAGATGTTCCCCCACTCGTCCTGTTTCCTCAATTTTTTTAAGGACACGCTGCACACCGTGCTAACATATGCCAACTTTTTGACTGCACAAATACAGTCGGTGCCTATCAGCCTGTTATCTTTGGCAGTTTTGTATATTCAGCTAACGAAATTAACAAATTGCCTCAAGATACTGTTTACAATGGTTTGTTTCCAATTGTCTGTTTTGTATTGACAACAACAGTGGTTCATGTCTTGAGGCAGGTGCCTTTTTTATCCTTGAATTATTCATATGTCAGTGTTAAGTAGTCTAACAAACAAGAAAAACATTCCTCTAAAAATAGTCAGGCAGAGCCAAATTCTAAATAAAAAGCTTGAAAGATCTCTAGAAAGCTACTTTTAAAAGGTTTGAAAAAAATTCTGGCTCCTTAGAAGCAAAGTTTGGAGGCTTCAGATTTTAGTTTCCTGAGCACACATTTCAGCACGACGGCTGCTGTTCCACTAAAGCACAAGCGCTTCTTCTGTGATACCTATATAGGCTCGTTACTGGGAAGCTTTAATTGGGAAGTTTTAATTAAGTTCCCCCTTCTTGCTTCCAGCTCTTATTGTTTTCGCGCTTCAGTGTTATTTCAGCGGTCTATCAGTCTTTCACTAGGACAGTCATACCAGCTCGACGAGATCGCAGTTGGTATCAAATGAATCGGGGCCGGAGCGCACGCACGCACATGCGAGGAGAGCATTATAAGCAGGCTGACAGAGGAGTTTTCAAGTCCAGCGGTTTATTTTTGTCTGTAAGGAGCTTGTCCGTGTCACATGGTGGAGCTAATGGTTTCTATTTTCAAGACACAATGCTGCTTCAGTGTCTTGGTCTGCTCTGAAGAAGGAGAGGGAGAGAGAGAGGGAGCAACATATGATCAGCACATGGGGATGTCGTAATTCTGAATTCATTGGCAAGACACACTGAAGGAATCAGTGTTGAGGGAGGGGGGAAAGGGAGAGAGAGCCCGAAAGGAAGGAGAGAGTAAGAAGAGGAGGAAGAGGAACAGAGGGAGGGAGAAAGGGAAGGAGTGAGGGAGCAAGAGGGGGGGAAAAAAGGGAAGGCTAAAAAAAGGCAGAGGGAGAGGGTGAGAGAGGGAGAGGGAGAGTGGAGTCAAAGAGCAGACACTACATGTGGCTGTGGAGGGAGTGATCCGGTTATGGAGGGGGACAAATTCTCAGGTAAGCCCAAACTCTCGGGGAACTTAGATGAGTCTGTGCCATCCGTTCTTTGGCACAGTTTAAGGCTCTTCGGTCGGCTCGTTTGCTGGGTTATTTTCTCCATGAGCCAGAGTCTATTTTTCCCCTCCATGGTATTTTCCACTCTCTCATTCTGGGCTGTTTGCTGACTGGATGTTTTCTTTGGGGTTGGAAGCTGGGACCGGGAGCTCTGCAGGGTTTGTGGAGCAGCTTAGCGGACCCGATTTTGGTTTATCTGTCTTTTATCTGTCCTGTTTTCTTTCATGTATTTCTGTCTCTCTGCACTCACCTCACCATCTGTATCACCAAACCTC
This sequence comes from Perissodus microlepis, assembly GCF_051167445.1. Lineage (NCBI taxonomy): Eukaryota > Metazoa > Chordata > Actinopteri > Cichliformes > Cichlidae > Perissodus > Perissodus microlepis. The sequence continues at coordinate 17,037,799 of NC_140464.1, forward strand.
TGTTAGATGTTTTTGTCTTTACAGGCTGTTGGTCCAGATTTGGACTGGTTTGCTTCATTTTCATTTGTTGCATGAGTGTTGCACCTTTTTTAGAGAGTTACTTTTTTGTGTTAAAGTGACAAAGAACATAACTTATTTCTTAGATATTTCTCTCCATCCCCTGCATTCTTCTTTAGTGTGAAAACAGGAAGGAGCTCTGTTTGAACAGTACTACTCTTGTCCCTTGTGGCTTTGATCCCTCTTTGGCCATCGGTCAGTCCCTCTTTCAGTTGACAGCGCAGAGAAAGGACTGCCTCAGTCCTCTTAAGCGACGTTCCAAATTTGCACCTCTGCCATGTCTTTCTTTGCTGGATGCGGCAAACAATACACATTAGTGAACTGATAACCATTTTTCTGTGCACAGGTGCTGGTATCTGAGCTGGACATTATGCTAAAGTCATCAGTGAGGGAAGCCTGTCTGCTTCTCGCTGGTATTTTTATAGGTGTTAGTGTGAGAGCTGTAAAAAAGCTCAAGAAAAGTAGGGTGGAAACGTTCAAGTGGTGGCAGCAGCATGTTTATATGAGTGTGTGTGGGACTGTCTATGTTAATGAGCATACATGTGGTTGGTGCGGTAGTGTGTGTGTGTGTGTGTGTGTGTGTGTGTGTGTGTGTGTGTGTGTGTGTGTGTGTGTGTGTGTGTGTGTGTGTGTGTGAACGAGCACAGCTTGTAGCACCTACAGGGTCTGTCTAATCGAATTGAAGTAAGCTCAGATTATTGACAAGTGTGTGGTGGAAGTGTAAAGTAGTGGTACACCTATTGCACTTCTCCCGCCCGTGAACAGCTCCTCTCGTTTCTCTTTCTCTTTCTGTCTGAGTGACCTCTCCACTCCAGGTGCTTTCTCCAGTGGGCTGTAACAGCTCCAGCAGGACATGCGTGTGTATTTTTGTTGTGTTTAAATATTCCCTCAGGTTTCGATGCATCTGTGAACATGTGTGCATCAGCTCCATCAGTCTCTCGTAATGCTTTAGCTTCTATTGGCTCACATGTAGCTGCGTTTATTAAGCATTGTATCGCGTTGGACTCATTTTTCTGCGGTGCATCGTGTAGCACTGTTGCCTGCTGTTTCATGCTTATGTATTCAGTTCCTTTTGACCTTCCGAAAAGCCCTTTTACAGTGTCTTCCTCATTCACACACCGATGCATGGTGGCAGAATTTCCATTCAAGTTCCCCCACCCCCTGGCCACTGGGAGCATTTGGGCACGTGGGAAACACAAATATCCAAGGCAGTGGCATTCAGGCACCACCCTTGCCTAAACCACAGAGTATTTCCAGGAGTGAGAGCGTGTCTGAAGTGGACAGTTTCCTGCCGCGTGCCACATATAAGAAAGGACTTCTGAAAGAGTCTCGACCTGATTCTCTTGAAATTGTCCAAAGCTCATGTCTGGAATTACTAGACAACCTACACGTCCTCCTGAGGCACAGTTGCCTCTAAAAAGCAGCTGTGGCCTTTCTGTGTGGACTATCGCAGCCTTAATCTTAGCTCAGATAGGCTGCGACCCTGTTGTGTTATATGTATCATGTGTACCCCACTTAATGAATCCGCTCTGTTTCCCCACCCCTCTGGTGCTGATGCTGATTTTCAAGGCTCCCTTTGTCTCCTGTGATCCTCCCCCCTCATGAATCAACGACCGTGATGTCCTCAACAGAAACTTTCCATGAACCGCAGAGCTGATGTTTCACATCATTTCCAGTCACAGTGAAGTCAGCTGATGAGGTTTGATAAACATCTGCATGACACAGCCATAGTCAACGCTGCTCTGAAGTCTCAGGGTCATGACTTTCACAGTGACTACAAGCTTTTGTGATCAATGCGGTAACTCACTGAAAGACGCCAGGCAGGCTGTTTGTGGCAGGAGCGCTCTGATTGATGTGTAATTTACACACTCACCACCAGGTGGAGGCGCTGAGTTACACGACGGTCACTGGAGTCTCAGAGACTTGTTGTGCTGTTCTGCATCTTCAGGCTGCTGCGCAGTAACTGGTTTTAAGGAAATAAGAGAGTTGATTTTGGTGAAAACAAAACATGTCTGCAGGGGAAAAACTAGGGCTGTGATAACAGTGCTGGCTTGTTGACCTATTAAACAGTGCTGTTACCGACCCAGTGGTCACACGGCGCAGAAGGCGTAGGTGGGAGAAAGAAAGACGAGCGTAATGAGCGTCATCTCCAATGAAGGACAGCTGCTCTCTGTATTTACTGAGCCATCACCCCACCAGCCCCATGTGCAGTCACATACACAGGCTGTGCACACTGCAGAGCAAACCACAGAGTTGTTTTTTAGAGTGGGGGGGGGTTCCCTCGCATGTGTGCGTGTATTTTCCAACAGGTGCTGCTTTTGATTAAAGGTCGGGGAGCCTGGCCGGGTGCTGATGTTTAACATTTTGGTTAAGGGGCAGCTGCCATCACTACAGCTGTGCTTTTACTTTACATGAAGTCACTTCGCCATCTCTGGGGCCACAGGCTCCGTGTGCACATGTGCACGTGTGCATGTGTGTGTTTTAATGTGGCAACCTTTACAGATTCTTACTGTGTGTGTGTGTGTGTGTGTGTGTGCACCGTCACACATTCTCACTCTGATGCCTTCCCATGCCATTCATTCCCACTTTTAGCTAAAAGCACTCTTCCAGTGGGATTTACTGCTTTTTTCCTAACACTGCTGACAGATATCTTCCTGCTTTCTAGTTTCCATTAAAGCCGTGGGGGGTTCACTGTCACTCCACATCTCCCTTTTTCCCTCTCTCTCTCTTTACATATTTATATATATTTTCCCCTCGCTGCCTGAGAGGGAGAGAGAACAAGCACACCTTTCCCCACCTTTCTCCCCCTCTCTCAAGCCCCGAGCCAGGTACAGCTGCTTATTATGGGGGTTGCCATGTAAACAGAGTTGCAGTAACTAGACAGAAGCATCCAAAAAATACACACAAATGAGCACACGCGATCAATGCAAGCAAGGCACCGACTTTACCTCTTCCAGATGGCTTGTTTGATGCAGTCTGACTCATGGGCGACTTGTCTGCATTGAGGCCAACAAAGCTTTTCTGTTGTTATACAGTGAACTCAGCAGGAAGCCAGAGCTTCCTCTGTATCTGGTACTGGAAATGTTTGAAATAACAACTGACACACAAGAAACTCTGATCATTATTCACGCATCGAAGCTGGTACGAAGGGTTTAGGAAACGGCTTTGAAAACATGCCATCTGTAGAAAAAAAGTTAACAAAGCTGCAGTCATCAATGATGTTCTGGTGCATTCTTGAATCCTCCTGATGAGTGTGGCTTTGCTTACTATTGAAATTTTTATTGGAGTTTTATCTCAGATTTGAACTTTCAGGGCATTTTTACCACTCACCAGACTACAGAGGAGCGTATCTCAGTCTGCTGTTGCCCTGGCATCGCCCCAGCAACTGCCACTCCAAGCTGGCATCTGTTTATAGAAGCAATCGTCTTCTCCTCCCACTGGGCTCCTCTCATTTTTCAGCTCCTCGAAGGACAGGACCCGCTTTAGCGTGGTGGTGGTCTGGGTTTCTTTAAGCGACAGACTCTTTGTCTTCTTGCTGCAGTGCAACATTTTATTAACAGCTCGCTATTCAAATGTATTACAGTTCAAAAATGTACAGAAGGCCCGAAGGCCCAGTAGATTCCTACTCTGGATTGAATCAATGTTCCTAATTATTGCTGTTTTTTAGGAGGTTTTTTTTTATTTTTTTTTTACAACAAACACACAGCTCTGCCAAGGCTAACTTGATGATTTAATTATTCCGTGGAAAATAATGCACATGTTTACCACTGATTAATGAAAAACATCATCTTTGCTCATAACACAATGCCACGTTTACTAGAAAGAAGAGGCGCTGTGGCTGAATTGACACCACAGGAGGCCCCGAGGCTTGCACCGATATCTGGAAACAACATGTCCTTGTAAAAACTTCCAGTCACACACACACACACCCACACACACTCACGCATACACACATTTGGGCTACCACATACCATATCCAAGGCATATGTTGTGCAAAAAAGCAGATAAAAATGATTCTCAGTGCTCTGCATGTGCTGAGCGCGAGTGCACGATTGCTATGACGTGAATGAAGTTCTCTAAAGGGCGAAAAGCATTCCCCTCTTCACCCAGTGTGACAGTTGTTACAGCAGATTGGATTAGAGCTGTCTGGGCTTGCTGGGGCTTGCAAGGATATGTGGTGGAAGGAAGTGTGCATTGCTGTGTTTGTGTGTGTCTGTGTATGTCTTTCTAGCTTTGTGTGAACATTTTCTTTCTTCATTTTTTGCTTAAAACCATTTTGATAACTTCAAACAGCTGCATGCAGGTTCACACTTGATTTCAGGGTTTTGTGTAGAATCGGGGTGTAGCTCACAGTGAGGTGTGGGTATGGGGTTGTTAAAAGTCAAGGTGAGGGGTAAGTGTCCTCACACTTATACAAAGCTGCTACGGCGACAAGCCTGGGAGCTGTGCTGAGTGTGCATGCATGTTTGTGGTTTTGCATGCATCAGCTGTGCGCGTATTAGTCGTCTGTGTGTGCGTGCATGTGTGTGTGTGCACAGAAAGGCTCAGCGTGTAAGTGGTGTGTATTTTTATGCCAGGCTGAGTAGAAATCCACCACACACATGCTGGGCAGGATTGGCAGTGTGGGTGGAGGGTGTGTCCCGAGCAGGATTCTCCTCGTGTCTCCATCTTTATTTGTTCCCAGATTATGTTACCGGGTGCTATAGTGACTGGTATAGTGACTGGTATAGTGACACGTTTTATTTATAAGTACAACGCTGACCTCTGCTGGAGGAAGTGATACACAATTGAGACATTGTAGGGTTCATATCTCCAGGAAAACACACTTCAAGTAAACATATTTAGGTGTATTTATAGGCTAAGTGTGTGGGGCTGTAATAAGACGAGAACAACCCCTATGAAATTTGTGAGTAAGGCAGTGATTCTGATTCTGTTCATCTGGGCAAAAACCAAAAATTTAAAATTGAAGCTTTTGAAAACATGTCCCACAATTTTCAAGTTCTCTGTATTAACCAAAGTTATTCGCTGACATTTTTCCGGTTACATAATTGTTTTCACGGTTCACTGATTTGGGGGGGGGGGGGACGTGGAGATTAACCGCAGACTGCAGGTTTTGGTACAGTAAAGCGCCGTATTTATTTTCACAATCAGCGTGTTTAGTGTGTGTTTGGGCACTCGTGCACATCTGTGTTTATGGCGAGGTAAACACGCTTAAATCAACAGAAAATGCAAACTTTGATTCTAGTGTAAGCAACCAATTGGCTTTCCAGATAAATCACACGCCGGGCAGAAACTGCTGGGGGGGGGTTGAGGGGGCCTCTTAACGTCTCCTGCCCCTTTACGCTCTGAAAAAATTTACTGCCGTTTAGATCCTAATCATTTTTGCTTCAGCTGTTGTCTCTAAGGGCTGCCTCTTTACTTTACAAGCACAACATCCATGCAGATTGGAAAGAGTTATGAGCCTTATGAGAAAAGATCCTCTCAGCACACACACACACACACACACACACACACACACACACACACACACACACACACACACACATAACTATAATACTTTTGGTGTTTATTGTCTTCACTAATGAATGGTTGCGAGGCCAGCAGCAGTGTTTTCTCACCGCAGGCCTGTGGCTGAGCAGTTGCCTGAGGGTGTGATAACATTGTGGAGTAACTCTAGTTTACACAAAAGGTAACTGCGTTCGCAGCGAACTGTCAGTTTAGGCGGCAGCGCTTTACTAGAAAAACATTTCCAAGACACTCTAGTAAACTAACTGCGACTGTGCGCAGTCATTCTTAACATGCATTCATCTACATGCCCCTAAATGCCACATCCGCTCGCTTCTTCTCCCCCTGGTCCCGTGCATGCACAGAGCAACACACATGATCACACTGACCAGCGCCCCTGCCCACCCGTCCCACAGAGAGCCTCATTCACATGGTCATTAAGTCATTAGGGTACTTATTTATTGATGTCTGCCTCCAGAGTGACTGAGCATGTCAGACGACCTACAAACTGCCTGCGTGGGCCCGTCCTGACCATATTAGTCCATTGTGTGGTTGTGTCTTCGCTCTTGGGTCGTTCATGTGTCGTCTGCAAGCTTTCACTCCAGGACTGGACGTAGAGCTCATCTTTCCTATACACTGAGCGAGCTACGTGTTTGTAGGATGCTGCTCTAATGGCTTCCAACCCTTTAAGAGCCTCCAAAGGCCCTTCAGTGTGCTGCCCGGAGCGTGTGAGTCATGTGATCGGGCCTGTAGGAAGTGCGTTTTGAACGTTGGTGTGTGAATAATTCGACTTGCCCGGTCGAAAATGAGAGGGTTCGCAGAGAAGAGGCAAGCCAGAGAGAGGAGGGCTGCAGAAGGGGAGGGAGATAGGGAAGGAAGAGGAGGAGGAGGGGCGAGGGAGGGAAGGCAGTGAGCTGCAGAGAGAGAGAGAGGGAGGGAGAGAGCGGGAGGGTGGGGGGTTGTCATTGGTTGCTCATTCCAAACTCTGGAAGTTGAGAAGGAGGAGAAGAGAAAAATAAGTTGCTGCTTTAAGAAAGAGAGGAGAGATAGGACAGGCAGAGCGTTTTGGATCTGTGACCTGCCTGGTGTGTGTGTGTGTGTGTGTGTGCATATATATGTGTGTGTTTTTCTTTTTTTTTTTCTCCCTCCCCACCTCTCCCTTACACGGGCTCCTAATTTGGGATTTGTTTAAAAGCGGGACTGCGCCGTAGGAAGACTTTTCCTTGCTAGGGAAAGGGAACCCTGCTCCCTCTCTCTCTCTCTCTCGCGCGCGCATTTATTACACACACGCACAAACACACTTGACGCCCAAAATGTCTGATTCCACTGTCAACGCTCACTTGGAAGGGATCATATCAGACTTTGAAGGTCAGTTTGTTTCTCTCATGTGCTCTGCTGATTCTTCTTCTTCTCCTTGTCACTGTGGAGTGAGGCTCTCTGTAACCCTGCCATGAGGACACTATAGATCATTTCCACATGTTTGATTGGAGCCCAGCGCATCTGGAAAAATGGAGGGTGTTGTGAGGGCTTTGTTGACGTCTGCGGTGAGCTGTGGTGTTTTTTTTAGGGGAGGAGGGAGTGAAATTTGTGAAAGTGTTGCTGCTTTTTAAACTGCTCTTAAACTTTTGTTGCGAGATGTGTTGAGCAAGTGTGTTTTATTCTGAAGTGTGAGAGAGAAATTTGTGCTTTTAAAGGAACTGATTTTTTTCTCTTGCTTCACTTTACAACAAACCCGTGTGACAGAAAAGGCAAAAAATGAAACTATATTTTAAGCGCTCAGGAAGCACAAATTGACCGTACGGCTGCGAGGTGAACACCTGGACCACCTCCCCCCTCTTCCTTTTCATCTCTCTGCCCCTGGCACACAGATTCCCCCTGTCATCTCTCCCCTCCCACTCGTCCTCTGGCTGTGCTTCCCCTTTCCCTCTCTCAACAGCTTGTCCATTCACAGCTCCCTCTCCTCTTCCCCTTTTCGCCTAACTGGTGGTGGTTACAAGAGGGATGGGTGAGGGTCGGCAGGCCGACATCTCTCCCCCACGAAACCGTTTGCCTGTCTCACTAGATGCCTCCTGTCTCACAGCCATCAGGAACGCATCCACACTTGAGCTGCGTCTCTGTCAACACGAGTTTGCTCGTGGTATGTCCTGGGAATCTCTCTGCCTCACTCTCTTCCTGTCTTTAGGTCTTTAAACCACCGGCTTACACAGTGCAACCGAGCGGAAAGATAAGTGGCGTTCAGAAAACAAGAGGTGCGCTCCAACCATGTAGCTCGAAGTCACGCTTTCAGACGGTCCTCGCTCATATGTAACACCAGCATAATGGCCTACTGTTGGGGTTGTCAGTGGTGCATGTGTGTGTGTTGTCCGTGGTTGGGCTAACTGTGTGGTAATACCTTTGTGTCACCACCATGCCCCGTGATGTATTGCTCTGTGTGGCTCATTGAGCACAGCATGGCACCGATGCAGCACGGGAGTCCTGTGGGAGCCGATATGTATCAGGGTTGGAAAATAAATAACTACAAGTTCTCCTCTTACTGTAAGTGATAAGATTTCATTATAATGAGCTCATTTGTTGGTACATTTTTAAACATTTCACTTCATTTGAGAACAGCTTTTGGGCAGTCTGCAATCAAAGGGGTTTTTGATTTGAAATTTGCTGTAAGAGGAACTTTTAAAATCATAAGCAAGGAAACTTTAGACACAGGCATCTCCCCCTTAAAGGTTAGATGATGCTTTTGTCACAAACTCTCCTTAAAGCCAGACTCTGTGACTTTAGAGAGAAAAAGTAACACACTTCTCTGACTGAAAAGATGAATTTTAAAAGCAGCACAACACACCCTTTCTTCCCTGAGGGGAGTTTAGCTGCCTCAACTTTACCTGGACCAGTGAGATCGAGTCAGCTAGTTTTATTTTAGCATAGTATACTACACCCCGCTTGTATCTTGTAGCCACAGTTTTAGCCTCCCCCGTCTCAGGTTTTACATCATTTTATGATACAAAGACCAGCAGTGGTAGTTTATTACTGTGTAATAAGAGTCTCTTGCCTTTTCTGTAATCTAAAGTGGCACGTGGTGAATGGATCACACTGTGCTGCAAAAACTTTTCACTGTAAGCCTCCAAAACAGGGCTGCATCCAAGCTTTTGGTCTTTTCCGGTTAAAAGACACAAGGCTGTGAATGTTTAGGATTTAGGTCAGTTGGGGGTGATTTTAACCACCACAGACCACACCTACAAAGATTGGAAGAAGTTTGGAAAGCTTGCATTTTTCATAGTGATTTCACATCTCTGATTGGGTTTGGACCCATCTTTCCTGGGTTCAGACCTTAAATGCATCCATTGCACTGACTGGTACTGTGACATGAATCAGGAATTTCTCGGTTAAAAGACAGTCAGCCAGTTTAACAGCCAAGTAGTTAGCCAATCGACATGACTAACGCTGTTGTTGAGCTGTTCAAAAGTGTTGCAAGTGGTTTGGGGGAAATCAAACATGCTTTTCTACAGAAAACAGAGTTGAGACGACGTCAGACTGAACATGGGAACAAAGTGTAATGAGCGCTGTAATAATAGGTTAACTTTATCTTATGTCAAATATGCTAATTATTAATATGCTGACAAACCCAGTGCTCTGAGATACCATCTTCGGATTATGTTCTTTGCTCGGATGGGATGGAAAAAGAGTTTGCGCTGTGTAATCCGGACAGTAACAAGAATGAGAACGTTATATGTATCAGTGTGTGTATCTGCCATGTCACTGGTGCTGGACAGTGAGTGTGATTCAGCCTGCCACACCCTCAGCTGATGACACCATTGAGAGGCTGAAACAGACAGAGGAGAGGATTTACTCGCCCCTGAGGCTGGTGACCTCAGCTGTGACCTCAGCCTCCCTAACTGACATAGATCATTGACCGGGCCACTGGGCTCCTCTTCTGCGAGCAGATGGAGCACATGCACACAAACAGACACACACATTCATTCAGGGTCATCGCAAGAGATCTGTGCTGTCTTTTCTCTTGGGAAAAGTTGGCTGTTTTTCTGTCTCGTAGCCAGAAAAACTGTGATTTAGCAATTTCTGTCTACTACTCTTGTCTCTCTGCATCTCCAAACTGCATGTTAAGGGCATTTGCTTGTCCAATGAGAGGAAATTCCACAGGAGTACATTTCTGCGGTGGGTGAAAATGTCGGGGTAGGCCGGAGAGGAGGAGTGGATCAGAGCAGAGCCGGGTTTCTTTTTTTTGTGCATGGGGCCCAGCCTGCATGGCACTTTTTTTTTTGTTTTGACAGTCGGTGATAAGACAAAGGAAAATCTTATCTCGAGCTAAGAAAGCAGGCTTTTATAAACAACTGAAAGAAAAGCCTATAGATATATAGTATGCCTGGTATGTAATACAAAAAAAAGGTTAACATTTACAGAATTCGTGGGCTTCGTAGTCTCTGTTTCATCGTGTGTGCGGCAGTTTTAACAATCTGTTTCTAAATAAGGCGGCCCACCTTGTTCTGTGGGATAATTCTCGTTAATGGTGACAGAAAGAAATCCGACGAGGAATCATAGCAGGAACTTAAATGCCTGTCAAAATGAAAACAGTCATTATACAGTAAGCCAACTGCCAATTACATGTGGCTTTGGATTTTTTCAGGAACCGTGTTAGTTGGTGCTCTGTAGCCAGCAAAGCGTTGAAACTGTGCTACAAAGAAACAGATACTGTATGCTGGGCTAGTACGATATTGATTGCAAGCATTAAAGCTCAGTAGACACACTAAACAGAGAGTGTGTGAGAGGAAGGAAGTAACTTTCTGACAAAAGGCTGATGAGCCACCCTCAGGAGTCCCCATCCTTATCAGCACTATCAGGCTGCTCTGTATTCACCAGCTCCAACAGGTTTCCTGCTAATGACGCCAACTGCAGGGGTGCTGCTGGAAGGCACAGAGGGTCACTCTGCAGAGCGAACACAGCAGGTCTTTGTTAAGTTCTAAAACGAATACTAGTTTTTTTTCCCTCCCAGTTGGACATGGCGAGTAAAAAAGCTGCACCTATTCCAACCCCGGGCAAGATCCGAGAGTTATGAACACACTCCATGCTACAGCTAAAAACAGCTAGTCTTCGATGAAAGATTTTCTTTGACTAAAATGTTTTTTTTTCCTGTAAGGGAATGAATAATGTCTTTGACTGAGATTCATTAAGGACCTAATGATCCTATGCTAGCTCTTTCAAAGAAACATTTTGACCTGCAGGCCACCCTGTCTTTAAGAGAGGAGTGCAAAACTCAAGTGCTCGAAAACAGACTGTAAATAAAAAATGGGCATGGACAGCAGAATTCACTGTAACTCATTTGTGTAGGTGTTTGGCTTTGCAGAGTGAAGGGTTATGGATATGCAACCTACAGACATGTGCTTACATACAGTTGTTAATAAAACAAAAGAAAAACAACAGCATGCAATGCTGATTGGTTAAAAATGTGCAGAAGGATGCTATATGTCCCTTAGACATTGGGGGCAGGTGGATGAGCATTACTGTTCAGCAGCTGGCTTGTGTCCAGCTGATTCATCCTTCCTACCACTCTCTGTGAGGGGATGCTAGCCCCCCCCCCCCCCCCCCCCCCCCCCCCCACAAAGTGGGATGGAGGTACTTGTTGGTTCTGGGGCAACAACCTTAGATTTTTCCATACTCTTGGTTTATGTATCTATGCATTTTATGCAGTTTTTCTTACCAGGGTGGTTGGGGTTCATGATTATTTGTCCTGTTATTACATGCATTACTTGGCTGAAAGATGAGCAAAAACACAAGCAAGACTATCCTACACAGTCTTTTCTTATATATATGCTGCCTTTGGTGACAGTAAAAACTACAAGATGTACATAAATGATGGTCTGTAAAACTGTGTAGGATCGATGCACGGCCATGCTGGCCCTTAGTGTCACCCAGCGTTTGGTATTTTGAAGGCTCAGATGGTAGAGCAGGTTGTCTACCAATTGAAAGGTCGTTCCCAAACTGCTTCAGTTCACATTACCAAAGTTGAATGTGTGTTTTATTGGGTGAATGAGACTTGCGGTAGAAATCAAGGCTTTGATGATCACCTGCATAGAAAGACTATAAAATCCTGGTTCATATACCATTTACGTTGTGCCACTTGAAGAATTGGTTAGCAAGCTGGGTGTGTGTCTGTGTGGGGATATCACATCGATATATACATGCCTAAGTGGCGTAGTGGTTATCATGTTTGCCTGTTACGCCAAAGATCACTGGTGAAAGACTGAGAGGAGATAGAAACCCAGCCTCGGGGAGGTGGAAGTTAGTGTACTCTTAGTGCCGGTCTCAGGGCCTCCCATGGTGGGAAGGTTGCATCAGGCCGGACATCCGTCGCAAAATCTGTGCCAAATCAAACATGAAGGTTTATCTGCTGTGGTTTCCCCTTGGAAAATAAGAGAGCAGTCTCTAGTGCGAAGTAACAGGCTGCTAAAATATTAGACCTTCTTTGAATCTAATGTTGTAAATTTTGCTTTAAAGTTGTAAAACTATAGACCTCAGACCTGGCTGAAGAATTCATATCCACTCATTGTCAGTGTAACAGCACTCCGGTTTGACATTACTGAGCAGCTCCATTAACACAATGGGACTGACTAGTTGAATATGTTTAAAGTGAGTTAAATATCTCACATGCTACATTTGCATGGAGCCAAGTATTGCTATTGTAGTTGGTTTAAACACCTCAGTAAGACTAGAAAGGTCCAAGCCAAGTAAAATTTCAGGGGAATAAGTGTAACTGATCACATGAAAATTGTAACAGGTAAACAGTTTAACCTGATTTGGCTGTGTTCTTTCTGCACATGGCAACCTCTGCAAGCTGAAAATTTGGTCTTTGATAACACTGCTTAAGTAGAATAAATACCTGCAACTTCTTCTTGGAACAGGTGATAGATTTCCACCTTCAGGGAGATGATCGCGAAGAAGATAAGATAAGGAAGGTGACCTTATCTTGTGGTGGAAGATGACTGCAGGCCATACTCATCACTTTTTTACGTGCTTTTCTACTTGAATGCGTTGGCACATGAGCGTGTTCAGCTCAAATCCCAATAAGCTGACCCAATCAGAACAATGTCAGGGAGAATAAAAATATATATAACTGGATTCTTTTTGATGACCTCAGCTGTGTTTCCTGTGACTTCACAAAAAAAGTCTTCAGTTGAAATAAAGTAAATATTGTTTTTGCATTAGCAGGATCTTAATTCGGCAGGAAACAAGGACAGGGACTGCGGGAAGCTGCTGGGAATTGCTAGCAGACCGAACCACCAACTTTTCTGCAGCAACTGTATGATAAAGTAGACAGTACATGCACCGATACAAGGATTATAACTTACCCTCAAGCATGCTGGTACTTTGTCATGTGACTGTCTGTTTGGAGGTATGCTGGTGCTCTAATTAGGTTTTGTCAGCTTGCTCACTGTCAACCTCCAGATGACCAAACTACCTCTCGCTGACCTGTCCAGCTCATCCTCTGTCACGCTCAGAGATGCGTATCGAATGTGGTCCTCAGTCGGTACATGCTATGCTAGAAGAGAAGCGTCATGTGATTTTTTCTGGCAGCTTAACTATGTTTCAGTGCACTACATGGATCCAGCCCATGTCTGACCGAGTGTCGGGTGGAAAACATCACGCTTGGCTCAGTGTCTTCCTTATTTGGCAGTTAAGGTTGTGAGAAGGGTTTCCAAGATTAATAGGACTCAGAAACCTGCTTCAAATTCAGCTCAAATGAGAGGTAAAAAGAAGGGGTTGCATTTTGTTCCCCGTTGGGGCTTATCAGTACTATCTTTGCTTCGTTGGAAGGTATGTGATCAATGCTATCGCCTCAGAGCAGCAGCAGCTTGAAGCCATCACGCATAGGAATACAGCTAAAAACGTCACACGCGCTCAACACCGTTCATGTGTAAACATGCAGGCACATAAGGAGTCACTGAGACATGCAGAAGTAATGGTGCCATCGTCTTCACACAAAAAAAGGGATTAATCCCCACTGACCGTCAAAACAACAAAAAAACCCAGTTGTGTTTGCTTTACTCAGCTGTGTTTAAACACACACACACACACACACACACACACACACACACACACACACACACGCACACACACACACGCACGCACATGCATGCACATCCAGTGAGAGATAACACAGAGTAACTCAGCTGACACGGCCCCTGTCTCCACAGTGTCTGTGAGGACGTCACTGCGTTGGCTTTGTGTCACCACAGAGCGCACTTTCAGCGCCGTTTCAGGCAAACGGGTCATTACTGTTTATCAAACCAGCAGCCAGATGCAGTTTTAAGTCATCTTTGGCGTCTATTTTCTGCTTACTTTTACTCCTCGGCCTCTATAAACAGAGCGAGTCATGTCCACTAAATTAGCCGCTTCGTTAATGGTTCCCCTCCTTTCCCTTTCTGACAAGAAATTCCCACCGCATTCGATTAATTTTAGTATAACTTCAGTGTGACTAGTGTGCCATCTGTGTGCTTGTACTTAAAGAAGAACATCAGGCATTGCTACCCTTTCTTCTGAGAACATTTCAAAGGCCAGTTTTCTCATTATTTCTACACAAAGAGCTTGTTGTCAGACACAGATGAAATGATCGCAGCGATGTATATTTCATGCTTTAGCAACTCAAAAGGTCATTACCGTTGCAGACGACCAGCTAACCCAGCACCTCGTGGTGGGCAGTGTTATTTGTTAGTTTCTTCTCGGTACACGCTGTGATATCAGACACAGAAATCTGCAGAAACATATCGAGGATGTGGAAACACTGAGTTGGGGGAAAGAGAGGATTCTCCCATGCTGGTACTTGGCTCGTCAGCTTTGAAACACGGCAGATGCCTGATCGGGCTCGGGTGTTTATCTGGGACAGGGGCTGTGTTGGTCCAGATTTTAGTGGCTGCTCTTGTCTCTGGGCCGAGCTGAGGTGAGCCAGGTGTCACCATCGACATCTGACATGCAGCTCACTGCAGTGAGGAAAAAATGCAATTTATCAACCAGTAACAACACAGCTGCTGGTGAAATACTGACTCATTCAAAAGATATGGAAGGGGCTTACTGGTTTGTCAATATACACTGGCTGATTTGGATTTTTCAGAGCAACTTTTGCTCTGTGGCCTTCCTCATCTTTGTTTTCAGGAGCCAGAATTGACTATATTTAGAAGAGAGGCTGATGTGCTAAGTTATTCCATAGCTACCAAACTGCGTGTATAGTCACATATTTTATTTGTACAACATTTTTATTTACTTATTTTTATTTTATTCTTATGATTTTCTAATATATGTCTTATTGACTTTTTCTTTCTGACCCTTTTGTTGCTGTAACGTGTCTATACCATTAAAATGCTAAAATTCCACTCACCAAAGCAGGATCCAAGTTTCTTTGGCATCTTTTCTTGAACTAACAAAACTTCAAAACATATTACTTGCTAAATTCAAAGTAGTCCAAAGGTTCCGAGGCTTAGTTTGGTGTAGAATAAATGGTAATATAACATAAAGTAGATATAAGAAAATATTTCTATATTTCATTTTTAGTTTATTAGTCAGAGTTTTGTTTTAAATAGATCCTTTAATAAAATCTATGGAAGCTTATTTTGACTACTGGGGAAAAATATAAGTAAGTCAAAATTTCAGGTTATTATCTCAGTATTTCGACTTACTAATTCAAACTTCTAAGAAAATCATTGTAAATTGGGAAAAGTTTTATTATGTAAAAAAAAAAAAATACAAATTCCAATCTGAATTTTGAGATAATAGCAAAAGGAAATTTTCACTATGGCAAAAATAAAATAAAAAAATAAATAAATTACAAAATCTTGATACTTCTGGTAGAACATACGTCAACGCTTTAGGATTAAGGGTCACGTGATCAATCTGGGCTCTGACGACGTCATCCTGATACGCTTTTTCTGTCTACAGGTGCGCGAGGTTCGTGGCGCTGAAGAGATGTGTAGGTAGCCGGTTAAACTGAACTCTTTTCTTTCAGTGGCTGGATGTGAGTGGAAAGCTCGGCAATCCTATTAAAACGTGCTTGGTGGGGAAAAAAGAAGTATTTTATCGAGTGAATGAAACGCCATGTTATCGCGCTATATGAAGCGTGTCAAGTCGAGTAAGATGAGTTTCTTCTGGATTTTCTTTCTTTTATTTCATTTCAGCGGTTTGTTAGCTAACCAACTCGTTAGCTGATATCCTTAACATTGCGCGCTGCATTTCGTTTAATAACTTATATGTTTCCGATTAAATTGATTATTTTCTCTATAGGTTATTGTTCAGCATGTGTTTTTGCTATTATTGTTTAAACCTTTGTTAAAGTGGTAAACCTGAGGACTTCCAGGCCTCTAGTGCCTCTGGTTTTTCTGCAGTTTCCCCAGAACTTTTCAGCTTAAAAGAAAAATGTAATGAGTATTTGAAATAAAATTTATGGTCTAAAACTAGGCCATTAAGTACCAGAAATGGATGTTGGCTCTATAGAGTCCTGCTACAGGGTTGGAGAGGAAGTGATGAGCATTATTGTGTCCTCTGGCTCTCATGTTTTCTTCTTTATTTGTGCTTTTACTTTCTTTTTGCTCCATATGATAACACTGTAATGGTGCAACAGTGATTTAAGTCCATATCTGTCAGCTCAGGCTGTTGTTTCTTATGGAACCATGTTTGTTGTTTGTCTTTTAGCGCTGAAACGCTCGTTTGAGGTGGAGGAAGCGGATACATCCACACACCCATCGCCCCTGACTCGCCGGACCACCAACCCCCTCCGCTCATCCACCTCCTCCACATCCAGCCAGCGGAGCTACGACTTGAGCTCCCGCAACTCTGACTACTCCTCCACCAGATCTTCACCCTCTGAGTCCTCCAGTCTACGCTCCCCGAAGACCGGCATGAGGCGCATTGAGTTGTCAGGGGGTCGTAATGCTGATACAGCCTCTTCCCGCCGTGCCGAGATGTCCATTGAGGTCTCCTCCAAGCAGATAGATAGCTCGCCCAGTGCCGGCATCACCCGCTTTGGGCTCAAACGGCCGGAGGTCAGCCTGAGCAACAGGAGCACCTCCCTGGAGAGCTCTTCCAATTCCTTCTCAAGCACCAGTAGCAGGCGAGGGGAGCTGAACATGACGAGGACCCACGAGCCACCCGCCCCTCCCCGGAGGATCGACTCCCAGATGGCCTCAACCCCGGTGTCTAGGATCCCCGAGCCTCCCCAGAGAAGGGCGGAACCCCCGTCGCCCAACCTTAGCCCAGTTGATGTGGCCTTCAAGAGGCCAGAGGTTCCTGTGGAGAACAACGGCCACCAGCCACCTGCACCCGTCGCCCCCCTGCCTTCACCTGCAGAGCACCGGGTGGAGAGGGTGCAGTCGCCTGTCACAGAGGCGTCCGCAAGCCGACCAGCAGACAGTGAGTACCTGCTCAGTTGGGCTTGTTTTCCAAACTAACCCCTGTGTATGATTTATAGAAGTAAACTCCTCAGTGAGATCAAACAGTTTGTTTCTGATTTCTTTGTTTGTTTGAAAGCGACACCATATCTGATTTTCACTTGTTTCTTCCGCTTGACTGTTTCTTCTTAATTTTATCTTGCAACATACTCATAGTCATGTTAAGAGGAGGCATACAGCTCACAGTCCTCGTGAGCTTGTCATTATAGACTATCTGAATGTAGGTCAGCGAGGGTGATGATGAGAATCCCAGAGCTTCTCCCAGGACAGCAGTTACAAGAAAAGACTCAGGCAAGCGGTTGAATATGTTGGCTCTCCCTGAACTTAAGTTAAAAACTTGTAGCACTCACAGTCTGGTTGAAGCCTTTGTAAGTTCAGACAAGCAGGCAGTTGTAGTTAATTTGGTCGGTTATTTTTATAAGATGCATGTGACGCAGGAGGAAGTCTGGTAGCCGCTGTTTTTTGACCTTAGCGTGCGGTTGGTGATTTCTTCTCTTTTTTTTTTTTTTTTTTTTCTGTGTAATCTCTGGATTTTTGTGACATAAACTCAGTAGGATACTTGCGCAAGTGAATTTATCCCTGTCTAGACCACTCAGAGGCTTTACTTTTCACCCACAGCTGACTAACCTCTCAGATGTGGTACAGGGATGATGCCAAGCCCAAACTCGAGCGTCAGATGTTTTTCTAGTAACTTGTGCCTTTAAGTATTGGTTTTACTGAGGGAAAAACAGTCACTTTTTGGACTAACCACTCAACCTGACCAGTTCAAGTGTTTGATGTTGATCATAACATGATTTGATGGAGGACTTTTTAATTTGCTTGACCATTTTTGAGCAATCGATCAGGGGAAAGTGATGCTCATCCAGCATGCTGGTTCATACCCAAAGATGACACATTACTGCCTTTGAACTTTTTCTTATGTTCTTTTTCTTTCATCACATTATCAGGGAGAATTTAGCTCTACAGTAACACTTTCCCAAAAACTGACTGTGGATTTCCATGAGGTACTTTCTGGATATGCCTCATCATTAATGGATTAATTAAACCTAATGTTTAAGGTTAACCTATGACCTTTTCTCTACTGCCACTCTCAAGTCGAACTGCTTTTTCCCCCCCCCTGATATGTTTGTTTAACCCCGTGCTTTAATAATAAATGTCAGCCTTTGGAAGTGTCTGTTTTCAGTTTTTGAACTGTGTCATTGTATGCTTTTTTTTTTTTTTTTTTTTTTAATATTCTTCTTGGCTCTTGGTTTAAATGGAAGAAAGCATGTGTATTTGTGCAGGGCATTTTTTGTTTTTCAGTTTATCGCTTATTTTGGTTGTTTGCTTTCCTATCTTGTCCAACTAAAACAGCGCATCGCTATACTGGTATGTGTGTGTACCTTTGCTATCTGGAGACAGCTGTGCTCATAGGCTGCTGTCACTGCTTAAGTAGTATGTAGGCGGCTGGGAGGTGGTACATTCCAAATCTGGAGGTCATAAAACATTTTACATAAAAATAGAAAGCCTCCAATTTCCACTTTTTTACATGCTGTCTCGCCTGTTTTTGACTCTGTCCACTGTTTTTCCCTTGCAGGCAGCTAGAGATTTATTTTGGTTGTTCTTCTACCTAAAGATATAAAAGACCTTTAAAACTTTTGTTTCTTAGATACCAGCATTGTTGTATCATTGAGCACATGTGCATTCTAATTATGTAAAATAAGCAAGGAAACGGGAGAGGATTAGATCTCAGCTTCTGCCACATTTGGCTCAGATTACACACTTCCTGCTCAGCCATGCATGTGGAGGGAGGCCCTGCAAGAAGCTTGGGAAGCTTCCAGCAGTGAGCAGATAGGAGGCGGAGAGAGAGTCTAGAGTTTGTGGACAAGAAGGAAAGAGAGAGCCAAATGCATGGAGATGTGAAGCGTGGATAGAGACGATGTGCTTCCTGTAGTTTGTCTGCAGGGAGAAAACAATATGAGAAAAGCCCACTTTAGCATCCCGTCATTTGGAAATGAATCTAAACAGTTAGACCACACTGGTTCAACATCGTGCCCAAAACCAGATTTTAATTACCATTTTCTCAACAATTCCACACAGCGTTGATGCAGGCCAAGCATTTGTTTTTGTTGGTAAATATTTTGACTCATTTTGGAAGGGGAAACGGGGAATGTTTTCAGTTTGTTGTTTACTTCTGTTGCCGCCTATGTCAGGTCTGCATCCGGTTGGGTGTCAGTGTTTTTTCTGAGACCCATTAGATTATTACTTAAAGCCTCTTCTGATTTATATGAAGTGGGACGTACTCACCTTCGGGTGTCAGCTCATGTACGTACATGCCATGAGCGCATACATTCATCCTTGTGTGGATGACGAGGGTTAAGAATGCCTCACGCCCAGGGGAGAGTGACTGATGAACATGCTGATAGGTGATAAGAAGTTTTGTGGTGGCTGTTCGAGAGCACAGGAGGTAGTAATGACATGCTTTGTGTGGGTTGATTTGTCGCCTGTAACGATGAGCAGCTGTATTCAGTCTCAAGCAGGATGTGATCTCATGTTTACCCACAGAGAGACACACACATGCACACTCATTGTGTACACAGCTCAGTTTCCTGTTCCTGGCCTTGACCTTGATTTGTCTTGTCATGGATGCTGTGATACATATCGCAGAGTCAGTCAAATAGGCTTTGTTTTGCATAAACTTAATATGAAAAAAAAATTGCAGTATTTCCAGATTTAGATTCAGTTTGTGGGTTGGGATGTCTGTTTGCATGCAGTTTCTCCTGCAAAAGTTTTATTTGCAAAGGGGCTATGAAAAATATCTGGGAAATTAGTCAGCTGCTCTCACCGTGCATATTAACTCCACCCTTACCATCTTTGCAGCTGGATGATAGCGAGTAGGCACCTTTTCAGAGAACCAGCTGCTATGGAAAACGTGACAGGAAGTGGGTTTGCTAAAACATTTGCAGGACTTAAAATTTGAAATAGTAATCTACAGAAACTCTGTATGTAGTGGAAGTGTGTTCAGCATGTATGCTTTGCTCCCTGATTCACAAACAGCTCAATGTAAAGGGGTAGTTCAGAAGATTTTTTTTTATGTCCATGCAGGCATCTTTACATGGACAAAGGGATGATCACAGTTCAAGGCAAGGCAATACAGAGTCTGTCCTATAAATGTGTATCTGCTGCTTATATAGTGCAAAAGAAAATACAGTGAGTGTGTTTCATGTGGAAGGACTGTGTAAGAAAAAAGAAATACACATAAATGCAATAGAATTCAAACTGTGGATGCAAAACAATGCACCCCTCAGTAATGTGTTTTTGAGAGGGATACTGATTCTGAGTTTAAATATTACATTTATCTGCTGATGATGATGCCTGCAGCCACAAACAAACCACAGAAGTATCTTGATGCCGATCTGTTAGCGTTTTTGCAACATAAATTGATATTTAACAATTTAAAACCTGTTGGAGCTCTATGATTAACTATTGCATGCAAATTCATTTTCTATATGGCTCAAAGCCAGTTTCTTCTTACTTTACTGCAATTTTTTGCTGTTGACATACAGCACACAGCTGCGTAGACCTTATATAGGATGTTGATTTATTGGTCTGTTTCTCAGAGAAAACAACAATGGAAGACCAAGGCTTGAAATCCCTTTAAACCTGCTGCTCTGTGATTGTCATACATTAGTTTAGCTATGCACTGTGATGCATACAAACAAAAAATAATATCACCACTGGTATTTCCTGTCTTTTTGCTTTAAAAAATGATAAAAGGCATTATTTAAAATTTATAAGTGGTTAAGTAACACTGTTAATCAGTGCATATTACATTTGGTGTATTTTAAATTTTACACCATTTATTTTTATTTTTTATTTTTGTGCCTCCGGTCTTCTTTGGATGCCTCACTCTGACAACAGCGAGTTTGTATAAGTGTCTTTTAAAATACATCAACTTAATGAAGAATTTTCACATCAGATTATGCATAAATACTAGAAAGTTTGAAAGGAGAAAAAGCAAAAGAAAAGTTTGAAGATATTCTGTTATATACTCTTATATAATCTACTATTTTAGATTATGTCTGCTGTGTCTTGCCTCCTGCCATTGATTTACTTGCATTTCCTGCTACATTTGTTTTGGCTTTTCTCAGTCCATCCTCTGCTTTTTAAAGGTAGCCTCAGTCCAGCTCATTCACACTACCACAGGTCATTTTAAATTGAACTTAAGTAGTCAAAAACTTTGTAGTACAGGTGTTTAAAAATAAGTTAATAACCCGTGGTTCACAAAGCCATTTTTAGGCCTGAATTAAGTATATCATAATTTGGCATGATGGCAAGGGAATGCAATTCAGCATTAGAAAAAACAAAGCAAGTTATTGTTTTAATTGGCTTGATGTATTCGTTTGTAATGATTGACATTTAGATCTTCCCAAAAAAATCTAAAATAAAAACATTGTAGAAATATAGATATCTCCATATCCTGGCTGTACGTTTGTTTGAATGTTCAAATACACGTCACACATTCATTGTGTAGCGTTGAGCTTAACAGCTTGCACTTCAGCAAGCAGCTTGAGGTGAATTAGTTTAATTTCGCTGCACAAACAGCACATAGTAGTAATAAGAGCTAATTGATATAAAAACTGATTACCATGCTTCAGTTAAACAAAACTGATTGTCCTGTTATGTCTCTGTCTTATGTTTTGCTTAAGGGATGACACCAGTTCTTAACTGGCCTGAAGACAATTTCTATTTTCATGAAATACTCCGTTTAAAAAAGGCGTTTTAACTGTTGTTTAATAAGCTGTTGAGCCACTGGGAGCCATAGCTACGACACGTTCCATAATACTTACTGCCTGAGGCTCACAGCTAATGATTTACGTGTTGTAAATAGTGAATATCAAAGGTGTTTTGTTGATTACACCTCTGTAATGCAATCTTTCCATGTGCTATCTTTCCTGAAGAGGTGTGCGTTTATGTAGGTGTGGAGCCAAACATGGAACTTGCAGCATCATGCTGAAATGCATCCCATGCCGTGCACCTGCTCCCATATTATTAATGAGGTCTCTTGGATTGTGAAGTATTTAACATAATTTCTTCTGCTACTTGCTTGAAACTAAAAAAAAAATCCATTATGTTTTGGTTATCAAAGGAACACAGGAAGGGAACAAAAAACCTGTTGATGCAGTGAGCTCTATTTGCTGATTTTAAGGTTGCTTAAAGAATATTTAACATAGTAATTGAGTGTGAGCTTCATGCACTGGGGCGTGAATTTAGGACAGTAATGACACATTAGGCAGTTTTTGCTTTATTATGTGTTTAGTTTTATGTAATGTGATTGAAAGGATGTACAAAGAGGAAATATGAAAGTGAATCCACAGCAGCTTTATTTTTGGATATTGGGTGGGTTTTTTTTGTTGTTTTGTTGCTTTTGTGTGTGTGTGTGTGTGTGTGTGTGTGTGTGTGTGTTGTATATATTTTATATAAACACCTATGCGTTTTGAATTTGCATAATTTCATTTACAAAAATGAAACCTGTTAATGTTGTTAGCAAAACTAAATTAACGAATGTGCATGGATTAGGTGTCATTAATCGATTACTGATCCTAATCTGAATCACCTCAAGTCACAGCAGAAATTGATGCTCTTCTGCTTTCTTCTTACAAAATGGTGGAAGTAGCTGATCAAATGTGTCAGCTTTCAGACTTTTAGAGACAGAACAAATAAGTGTCTGTTTGTCATTAAAACTTGGCTCTGGTCTCTTCACTAGAGAGTTCTTTGTACTACTATTTTTGCAAAGCTGAGCCTGCAACACTTTTAATGATGAGTCATTATCTTATGATCTTTTGGGTCTTGTGCTGGCCCTCTGAGTGCTATCCTCTTTTCACCGCATTAAAACAGTATTTATCTCTTTCACTCAAGCATAAAGGCCTTTTGATAGTTCTGCCTGGGACTTGGCTAGAAACGATGACTTGTGCATGTCACAAGGGATGGAAAGGATTTATCCCTGACCCCCCAAAACGTCTTGTGATTAGAAAAAAGAGAAACACCTGTCTCTGTAATTATGCACATCTAACTTTTAGAAAAAAAACTTAGGTTTAACAAACACAATTTTTGAGTCTTTTTCACAGGATGTTCTTCATTAAACTTTAGACCCACTTACAGCTTAACACACATGACATTTATTCATTCAGGCAATTCATATTTTTGCAATCTTGTGCAAACAGCTGAGACAGAGGTGCAGCTTGTTTGACTAGATATGCTGGAGAATTGAAAAGCCTTTGCAGGGCAGCACTTTATCATGAACGATAAGGCCGTTACAGAAGACTTTGTACAGTTTTTTAAAAATGCATTTACACACTAGGACCTTTAATCCCAGCAGGTGATATCCAGGCCAGTCCTTTTCTGCGGCATGTCTCCGTAAAGGCGAGGTCTGCAGGATTTTAGCTTGAACCCTTAAGAGTCAAATCTTAATGCCACATTGCTGTAAAGGGGTCATTAGCATAAGCATGTCATACACAGCTGAAATCAGTCTTTACAAAAAGCATTTTCGATAAGGGAAGAAAAAATAATACAAATACATTCAAAATGTAGAGGCAAAATGTCGCACACACCAGCAAATCTTTTGGAGACGCACAGAAGCCATTGTGTCCGTTTTCCATTGGGTAAAAAAAAAAAAATCGGTCACATTAATCTCGTTACATACATATAAAAAATTCCCCATAGAAATCTTAACACTGATCCCATGGATTTCTTCCTTTTTCCATAAATGGACATTTAACAGTGCTCTGTGATTATGGGCTGATGAATACATTGTTTCTGATTGACTCAAACCCAGTTCATCACTGCTTTACAAAAACTTCTGACCACATGAAGTACAGCACATTAGTACCAGTATCTCTGCAATGAGCTCTTACAGGCTCATGTCTGTTTTCAGCAGAAGACAGCATAGAGATGAAGGACCTGAAATACCTTTACATCTACTACTATATGATTGTTTTTACTAAAAATCTACTTTTAAATATACAGTATGGACATCACTGGTCTGGTATCTTATTTTGCCTTTTTTTTATTTAATAAAAATCATTCAGCTATTATTTGAAAGGGCGTATGTACAAGTTAATTTAATATTTCTATCTTAAATTTTGTTTCAATATCTTTATTCCCCCCAGGGTGAGGTTCTTGCTTTCTCAATTTCATCCTGCATAATGAAGCGTGCTTGCACTCCTGGGGCGATTGTCATACCTGACTCGTACTCGTACACATCATAAAATATGTCCTGAAAATCAGTGTTTTCTTTGAATTTTGTTGCCCACTGCCACTGCCACCATTCATAGTTTTTTGTGGCTTTATTTTCAGAACTATAGAAGCCTACCCACGCCTTTTTAAATTCAGACGTCCAGTTATGGAAAGACTCATTCACTATTAAGCGAGCGCAAGCCTTGCCGTCTTTTGCAAAGAGTTGCAGGTTAGCATCATAACCTGGTATTTTCACAGCTTTGGGGTTTTTAAACTCACTGCCTCTGTCTATCTCATCTCCTAATGATTTCCAGAAGCAACATAGAGTCCTGACCTCATGCAGTCGTGCTTGAAGGCCTTCATTCAGGGGTACTGATGTATTACAACTTCCCGACTCTCTGTTCCCAATAGATTTATAAGTGAGAGCGTCCTCTTCCTGATCATTCTTGTAAAGTGCCACCATCACACCTTCTTTAAGAAGATGTCTAGGAACATCGCTCCAAATAATTCTGGCATTTCCCTTTTTTCCAGTTGTCACCTTCAGTGTTATCTCATCTCTATGATCCACTTGAATTTGTGCAAACATTCCAACAGGATTATTATGCCTGCTCTCTGGGATATTGATCACAAAATCAGTTTGTGTGTTCCTTCTTGGTGCTGGCTGAGGTCTGTTGTTGCGTTTGTGAGTGGAATACTTCTCCTGGATCACAATAAACAAAAACAGCCCAAGACAAGCAAGCTCACCCCACGTGTTTCTTATCTGCCATAGTTGGGAATCATCAGCACGGCTTCCAAAGCGGTCTCTGAGATACGTCAGTGAGCTCATGTCATTTTCTTCCACAGAAAACTCTCTGATCTCCGTCAGCAGACTGGTAGTGACCTGATATGTATGCTCTGGATTATACCTCGTGCCCTGATTTTCAGATTGCTCATAATGCTGTGTGATATACACTTGATCGATCCTTTGTGAAGTTTGGCGTCCCACGTTCTGCTCCCTGACCCTGAATATGATCCTGTCCCTGTTTCTCGCTGGGTACTCCGCCCGTGGGTGGATGACATAATATGGCAGTGGCAGCGATGTTTGTTGATTGATGTTGCCAACAGTGTAGTATCGGTATCCCCTCGGCAGTGGGTCTAACACCCTCTCGTAGTTTCCGTAATGATGTGAGCCGAATTCTCCACTATTTGGGTCAAAGGTCAGCAGGATGATGTTGTTGTTGTCGATGTCAATTTCATTAGCAAACCAGTGGAGCAACAGGAGGCTGTGTTTGGGCACCGTTTGTCCAAAGTCGATTGACTTTAGATCACTGATTGAATTCAGTGCCCGTTTTCCAGCTAACACAGAGGTTAGGGTCAGGAGGAGAGCCACACAGCAGCTCGTGATTCTTCCTGTCTTCAACATCCTGTAGAGAGATTTAAGAGCTGGTGGTTTCATCATTCATCTAGACTCTACATCCTCACCTTACACTTGTTCATATTTTGATGATCTTTTTCCTGGTGGTCTTTAAACATTAGACATGTTCATATAAACAGTGAAACAGGTTTTGCCAGTTATCTTTCCTTATCCCATAATGCAGTGTTGACTTAGGTTAACATGAGGATCGTGTCTGTGTGTGTTTTTCATGAGCCAGATCATTTGGTTAAACAACAGGAGTGCGCTTTCCTGGCTCGTCATTGAGTACAAATTCTGTTTTTGTTTTTGCTTTTTTAAAAAATTAAGCCAGAAAGTTTTGAACCAAGCTTTATATGTGGGCTCATGAACTACTGAAATTATTGAATGCATGAGTAAACCTGAATTTATTTATTTTTTTTTTTTTTTTACAAACATGAATTTGAAAACATTAACACCAATGTCTGTATTATTTTTAATACTGAACATACTTGGCTGTTTGCTACAATTCTAATGACACTGTTCCTCATGCAATGTTTATGATAACTGCCTTTGTCAAATGAATAAATGATCCACAAGACAAGCTGTTACAAAGTGCTCTGTAGACTATCAGTGTAATAAAGACCATTAGAACCAGTGAATTGCATAACATCCTGCTTCAAATAGAGAAAATGATTCTGTGGGTCAATAAAGCTGTAGAAAGTGAGGTAAATATTAATTGTGTGGTTTTCTTTTATGATAAAGGATATATTAGAAGTACATAATGCTACAAAAGACTGTCAATGTTCAAATTTTGTACCTTACTACATACAATACTAAAATAACGTGAGAAGCAGAGAAGCCTTCACAAATAAAATCTAGAGTTAAATCAGTCACAAATTCATTCAAAATCCCACCAAAAAGTAAGAGGACTTACCTGCGTTAGTCTGTTGCTGTCATGTGTCTGAGCTCTTTGTTTGTGTAGGAGCAGAGGTAACTCCCTTTAGGTTGCTGTTTCCGTGTAAATGAAACCAAAGCAGCCAGCAAGGCTGGTACTAACAGGAAGTTGTCTAATACATCTATCTGCATGAAACCACCTCCTGTAATAGCGAGCAACAGAATACTGTTTCAGCATTTTAGCTGGGTTTACAGCCACGCTTCTAGATACAAACACTGATTATTTGTCATTTTTAAGAGCAGGTTTAGGATGAAGTGTCTGACTGTTGGGAGAGCGACTGAGCCAAATTTGGTTAAATATTAGTCAGTATTACCTGAAGCCTTATCAAGTCTATCAGGTCTTTGTAAGTACTTTTATATGCATGTATCACAACTCTTGACCTCCTAGAGTGGATTGAAATACTTGCACGTCAGTGTCTTAATTTTTATTCACTTTTTTAATATATGTATGTGTATGTGGAATACTAGCCTCAAACACTTGACTTCTTTTTTTTTTTTTTTTTTTCTTCTTCTTTTTTGGTCGTTTGCCATTATTAGGCAACACAAAGAGTCACTTGGTTACCTGCTATTTGTTATTCACTATGTTGTGAAACATGGACGACGTGCAACGAACATTCCCAGATGGATTTAAAGCAAGTGAATCATACATTGTTTTTAGGTCAGTAGGTCACCAGGACACTGTATTTTATTTTATTTTATTTTTTTGTTATTTGTTTATATTCTCTCAAACATAAACTAATATATCTAATACGAACATAATGACACTTCTGCTTCAAGGCAGGTACGCGTTAATACACTTAACTCAGTAATTATATTACATTTACAATGTTGTCTTTACTTACGTTGCAAAAGTTCTTCAGTTATCTGCATATTGAATGGATAGAGCAGATAAAAGAAATGGATGTGAATTCATTTTGTGTGCTTGAGAAGCAAAATGGAACAGACATGCATTTCATACACCACAGGGTAAACTGCACCCATGTCAGAAACAATCGCATTATGCTATTAACACATCATCAGCTCTTTGCAAGCATCTGAACAGATGACATAATAACACACAGCTAGCCAAGAACACATTGTGGTCATAAAGTTGACTCTATGCTGACCCCAGCCCAGCAGCCAGAGCCTGGTCATATAGCGTAGGCACTGATGAGCCTTACATTCTACGCATCTGCTTGTTTGTGTTTCTAAAGTTGGTTATGACACATCACAAAATAACCATTGCACACTTGAAAAAATGGTTTAATGAACACACACTTTTCAAGATGACAGAAGAAATACAAAAAACATCTATAAAATACATGTTTATTCAACATACGAGAGATTCACCGATCAGAGCAATTGTCCTTTTTTCTTACAAATCTGTGGCGAGCAACTACATCATACACAGTAAGCACAATTTTATGTAGTTCAAATGCTAAAAAGATATTTAGAAATCCCAAACATTTCATTACAAGCATTCTATGCAAGATTTAGAAAGCAAATCCACACAGCACAAAGTAAAATTAAACAGATGGCTGCAAAGCATACAATGTAACAACTCCTGCTGGATTTTTGTTTCCATGTTTAATTAAACATCCTGCTGGTGGTCGTGGCCTTTTCTTGGTGAACAGTAAGGCGGCTATAGCTTGGCTCAGTTGATATCTAGAGCATGTTGTGCCTCTTTGCCTTGCCTTCAAACCAGTAAATAACACAGTGTGCTAATGTGTTTAAATATCAGCGTTTACTCAACAGTCATTTAAAGTATTTTACGAAATTGGATTAAAATAACTTTATTTTTGAAGAAAATATATGTATTAAAAATGAATTGATGATTGAACAGAAAAGTATGATTAAAATTTAAAAATGTTAAAAAATATATAACACCGATTAAAAACATATGTAAATATAGTGTAAAACAGGTAAATAATGATAGTAAATATCATTGAACACCTTTTTAATGAGAGCAGTTTATGTGATGTGACATTGATGAAATCCTGATTGGAAAATTTCATAGTAGAAATTTGTTTTCAAGCAGTTACTTAATCGTAATACGTAATCTTGCCAATAAATGGAAGATTTGAAATAGGCCATTAATTACTAATGGCCTCACTATCTGAATTTGTCCTTTTTTCTTTTTCAAGAGGGTTTGAAAAATACACTCGTCACTGATGTAGAAGAAATACCAGGAAAAAACGTTCAGGAGCTAAGGTGCTGAAAAAAGTAAAAACTTGAGTGTATCAAGACAGCAAGTAAGAATAATGATGTAACAGGATTCTGTAGTCGGTAACAGTCAATTCTAACAGAGAAGCTCGATTTAAACTATGTGCTGATTTTAGTTAAATTAGTCCTTGCACACATATGACAGGCGGGGGAAACAGAAGAACGAGAATAAGATGTTGAAGAAGCCCTGATTCCAAAGGTGCTATCTCAGAGTTGTGTTGTTTCCTTGTGTTGCAGCCTGCGATAGGTTATTTAGGTTAGAGTTGTAGCTTTCCAGAGGCCTGTACTATGAAGCAAGTTCTATACACCCAGGGTATCTTTTTGTTATTTGGATTTACTTACTCTAACATCAGCAATTGAATAAACAGTCACACAAAGCTAGTTATCAACTCATTAACTCCAGGGTTTCCCCTGCATGTTCACATGAAACGGTTGGTCAGATGCTGGCAACACCAATCTAAAAGGGGTGTTTCACAGGTCATATGACTCGTCCTCCACACAAAATGATCCCTATGAGTGTTGTTATCACAGACCTTATCAGATGATGATAAATGTTGATCAAAATTATGCAAAGAACATAAACTGTAAAATGCAACACTGTTGCAAAAAGGACGAGAGAAACTCATTAATCTTGTGACTTAGTGCATTGAGTGGTAAAGTAAACATTTTAATTCACATTAATTATTTTATGGCTGAGTGCATGCTCTGTGCTGTTGATTATTTCTAAGGTGATGGATGCACATTACAGCTGTTTACACTAGATGCATTTGAAGATTAAAACTTACTGTCCCACAGGCTAATAAAGGAGATGTTGAAATGACTTCAGTTTGTCTGCAGATCAAAGTGACTTTGATTTGATTTGTTGAATAGGTATTCTTGGTGTTTTTCTTTTTGTGTCCCAGTGGCTGTATTATAAGATTTAGCAGCATTTAAAGTGAAGTATAAAAACATTTATACAATTGTATTTTTTTTTTTTTCAATGTTACTATGTTTACAGATTTTTAATCACCATTTGATAATGTCTGGTTTAGGTTGCGTAGGGATCATTTTGTGTATATGATCTATGAAATTGATCTCCTTTGAGATCAATCAGATGCTAAGACCACCCTTTTCATGTGAAAGAAGCTGGGAGTTAACTTGGCAAGTTGATAAACAGCTTCGTATGACTATGTATCCTGATCACCAGTGAATCCAGGTAATTGAAAGATACTCTGGGTTTGCTTCATAGTATAGGGCCAGGCCTCTTGACAACAATAAACAATAACCATATGTTTATAAAGTCCCATAGCAGGGAATCATGATTGTTTCTTCAAAAGTGGTCTCTAGAAACCTTTCTGATCACTCTTAAGAGGCTGGTAATGACCTGAAATTAAAATCTGCTGCTAACACTTGTCTCTACTTTCTTTCTTTGGCTTTTTAAAAAACATTATTCAATCAGTATTTAAAGGAGTAAATTTCTTCATTCAGCCCAGGGTGAGGTTCTTGCTTTCTCTATTTCACCCTGCAGTATGAAGCGTACTTGCATTCCCGGGGCAATTGTCATGTCTGACTCATACTCGTATACATTATAATTGTCCTGAGAATTGTTTTCTTTGAATTTTGTTGCCCATTGCCACTGCCGCCATTCATAGTTTTTTGTGGCGTTACTTTCAGAGCTATAGAAACCTACCCATGCGTTTTTAAATTCAGACTTCCAGTTATGGAAAGACTTTGTCACTGTTAAGCGAGCACAAGCCTTGCCGTCTTTTGCAAAGAGTTGCAGGTTAGCATTGTATCCTGTTATATTCACAGCTTTGGGGTTTTTAAACTCACTGCCTCTGTCTATCTCCTTTCCTAATGATTTCCAGAAGAAAAAACGAGTCCTAACCTCATGCAGTCGTGCCTGAAGGCCTTCATTCAGGGGTACTGATGTGTCATAACTGCTTGACGCTATGTTCTCAATACATTTAGAAGTCAGGGCTTTCTCTTCCTGATTATTCTGGTAAAGTGCCACCATCACATTTCGTTTAAGAAGGTCACTATGAACATTGCTCCAAATAATTCTGGCGTGTCCACTTTTGCCTGTTGTCACCTTCAGTTTTATCCCATTTCTATGATCCACTTGATCTTTTGCAGACATCCCAGAAGTGACATTTTGCCTGCTCTCAAAATCACGTTGTGTGTTCCTTCTTGGTGCTGGCTGACGTCTGCTGTGGTGTTTGTGAGAGGAATACGTTTCTGGGATCACAATAAACAAAAACAGTCCAAGACAAGCAAGCTCATCCCAGATATCCATAATGTCCCATAGCTGGGAATCATCAGCACTGCTTCCAAAGTGGTCTCTGAGAGACCTCATTGAGTTGATGTTATTGCGGTCCAAGGAAAACTTTCTGATCGCTCTTAGGAGGCAGACAGTGACTGGATATGTATGTTGTGGATCATAATCTGTCCCTTGATCTTCATATGTCTCATAATGCTGTGTGATATAGACTTGGTCTATTGTCCGTACTGCGTTGCGCTCCCTGACTCTAATTATAATGCGAACCCTGTTACTTTCCTCAATGTCCGACTCCACGACATAATCTGGAAGTTCCAGTGATGCATCTTGGTAGCTGTTACCAACAGTGTAGTATCGGTATCCCCTCGGCAGTGGGTCTAACAGCTCTTCATCGTTGCGATAATAATGTGAGCCATAAGCACCACTGTTTGGGTCAAAGGTCAGCAGGATATCATCATTGTTGTTAATGTCAATTTCATTGGCAAACCAGTGGAGTAAGCGGAGGGTGTACTCAGGCACAGACTGGCCAAAGCCTACCGTCTTCAGGTCACTGATTGAATTGAGCGCTCGTCTTACAGCTGACACAGAGGAGAGGGTCAGGAGGAGAGCAACACAGCAGCTGATTTGTCCTGATATATTCAACATCCTGTAGAGATTTAAGAAGTTACTGGTTTCATTATTCATCTCTGCATCTTTACCTTACATTTGTTCATATTTTCCCAGTGGTCTTTAAACATTAGATATGTGTCCATATGAACCCTGCAGTAAGCTTTGCTAGTTATTGTGTGTGTGTGTGTGTGTGTGTGTGTGTGAGTGTGTCCGGGTGTGTGTGTGTGTGTGTGTGTGTGTGTCCGTGTGTGTGTGTGTGTGTGTGTGTGTCCGTGTGTGTGTGTGTGTGTGTGTGTCCGTGTGTGTGTGTGTGTGTGTGTGTGTACGTTTTGAGCTTTCCTGGTCCTTAAGTACAAGTTTGTCTGCTTCTAATTAAGCCAGAATGTTTTGTCCTGACGTTTGTTTGTGGGCTCATGAGTTGCTAAAATACAATTGCATGAGTAAACCTGAATATTTCCAAAAGCATTATCAAATTAATGTCTGTATTGACAGTTTTTGGTTTTTTTTTTTTTAACACAGAATATACTTACTGATATAGCTGTGCTACAATTCTAATGATGCTGCTGCTCATGCAGTGTTTATTATGATTGCTGCCTTTTCAGGAAGTAAAACAATCCACAACACAAAATATCACAAAGTGCTCTGCAGACTCTGCGTAATAGAGACCAATAGAAACAATCCATCACATAAAAGCCTGCTTCAAATTAGGGCTGCCACAAACGATTATTTTGATAGTCGACTAGTCACCGATTATTTTTGCGATTAGCCGACTAATCAGATCATGGATCCATTGGATGTACAGCTTATTGCACCAGCAGCATCTGCTCTTATATAACTATCATTAGCTTACAGCTTTAAGTGTTTAAGGTATGTGCTAACTCAAAATAAAGACAAGATGATAGCTTATTAAATTTTAATGAAATTTGCAGATTGTTTCGGTGAAGTTTAATAAACTCCTTGCTATCTAAAATATAACAGGACCGGAGTATATTCTCGAGCATCTCACACTTCTGATAATCAGTTGTCTGCTTGACGTTTATTCAGCTGTGTAAAAACCATTACTTTAATCTCAGCCAAACAGATTTACTCAGGAACAAATAAAATACTAAAAAAAAGCCAAGCAATAACATTTTTAAGTTATCTAAGTGACTTATATATGTTTAACCTGAGTAGCGAAAGACGACGGTGGGTTTGAAAACGATTTACCGGGAGTCCGGTGTTCTCACCGGCTCTAGTGAGCCTTGCCCCCGGTTAGCTATCGAGCTAGTGGGCAACAGACGTCTCCGAAAACGTCAGAGCGCTTTTGAAAATATGTGGTGTCTTGATAAACTGAGCCGATATTTGAGGTTTACACAGCTACATTCTCGCCTGAAAATATGTTAAACGTTTATTTTGTGACCCAGAAAGAATAATAAGAGTAATATTAAAACTAACTAGCTGCCGCCATTGTTGGAAACTGAGCTGGGCTGCGCTATGAATTCTGGGACACAGCTTCTTCTTCTTCGGGGTTTAACGGCAGCTGGCATCCTTGTATGGGCTCAAAATGTGGTCATAAATATTTTGTACTTGTAAAAAGGATTTGTGTGTGCGTAAAAAGGATTTGTGTGTGCGTAAAAAGGATTTGTGTGTGCGTAAAAAGGATTTGTGTGTGGAATTAGAAAAAAAACCCCTGCAAGTTACAAGTACGAATTTTGACCCTATTTTTCTTCCTTTCATCTGATTGGTCAATGTCATGTCAATCACAAATGTAACAATCCAATCAGAGAACAGATGGGTTTGGCTGTTGGAGGGGCGCTTTTTTTGAACTGCAGGTCTTTGAAGGGAATAAATGCCCTTTTACATGCCAACCCAGCGTTTTCCTTCATCACCACGAAGGAAAACAGTCTGTGGTCTGAGTTTGGTGATTTTTGTGTCACAGGTCTACGTGTTTAATATAGGGACTTCCACAGCCTTTTCAACAGCGCTGCGGACCGCGGGGTGGGGGCGGGCAGTGTTTTGGAAATGACAGTCTTCATTACAAAGCTTTCTTCGTTATGAATTAGCATACATGTTTTTATTGAACATTTGAAGAACCAGCAAAAAAAACAAACTCTTGTAGAGGACATAAAGTCAGAGATAGAAAAGACAAGGAGCAGGTGCATCTAGTACAGGTAGAGCTGCTGCAAAAACCCACAGAGCAGCCAGCGTAACAAATTCTGGATCCTTTGCTTTTAGTTAGCAGTTAGCATTAGCAGCACATCCTGCGTCTGATGTGAAAGGACTTTTATGCTGTGCACTGTGACTCACAGCAATGGTCCTGGGTCAGCCCTGACTTTGTGTTAAACTAATCCTAAAGTAATAATGGTATTTCTAACCACTGATATACCACAACTTTTTCCTTTCAACAGCTACTGAAAGTTAGGGGACCTAGCTGCTATCGGATATTTATATAGAGATCCTCCAGCTTCAAACTGTATTACCCTTCAAGGACCTGCAGTTCAAAAAAGCGCCCCACACGCAAATCTTTTTTACGCACACACAAATCTTTTTTACAAGTACAAAATATTTATGACCACATTTTGAGCCCATATCCTTGTACATGCAGTGCTGCCATCTTCCGTTTCAGTCCATTATTACACTCTTAAATCCTGCTACTTATTCCTGCGTCTTTTGTGATCTTACAAAGCTTCAAACGACGCGTCGACTATTAAATCAGTCGTCGACGATTTTGATAGTCGACGTAATCGTGACTAGTCAACTAATCGTGGCAGCCCTACTTCAAATATTGAAATGCATTCGGTGGGTCAATAAAGCCATAGAACGAGGTGAATGTATGTTGTGTGGTTTTCTTCTTCTGTGTGAAAGGGTGCATTAGAAGTGTGTAATCCTCAAAGAGACAGTCGACTCTCAGTATTTATTGTAACTTCATATAAATTCCTTGTACAATGCTGTTAGCTGCACTGTCGTGTAAATAATTTTCCATTCAGAATAAATTCTAAGCACAGAAACCTTTACAATAAAACCTAGAGTTAATCAGTCTCCAAATGATTCAAATTAGCAGCAGAAAGTAAGAGAGCTTACCTGCCTTAGCCTGCTTCTGCCATGTGTCTGAGCTCTCTGTGTAGGAGCAGACGTAACTCACTTTAGGTTTCTGTTTCCCTGAAAATGAAACTAAAGCAGCTGGAAAGGCTAGCGCTAACGGGAAGTTTCATAATACAGCTGTTTGCATGAAACCTCGTCCTCATGGAGAAAAACAGAACAGTATTTTAGCATTGTAGTTGGGTACACAGCCAAGTGACACTTTTATATGTAAGTGCCACAGCTCTCGACCTTTCTTTGCACATAATCCGTTTTTTTGTTTCTTTGTTGTTTTTTTTTGTTTTTAAAGCAGATTATTGGCCTCAAACGCCTTTTTCCTTTTTTTTAAATCTTTTGCCATTATCAGAAAGTGTAGAAATCTACGTAGTGCATTGCAAACCTCATATCAGCTATGTTGTAAAACATAGAAGAGCCAGATGAAATTGAATCAAGTGAATCTTGTTTGTTATAGCCCAGTACCTACCCAGGCCACACAGTTAATTTACTTTTTAAGCAAGACTAAAATATCAAATACAAAGTTTGAGTCAACACAGTTGTAACACATCACATAAAATGACTGTCTCCAATTAAAAATACAGTTTAATGAGCACAACATTTTAAAAATGCAATACAATACCAAAACAGTAACACAACACGTCTCTGTCATTCATCTGTCAGAGTAATTGTCCGTTCTCCTCCCTGGATGAATCTGCTGGGAGTCACTACTGTTGATTAGACTTGATTAGATATTTGACAAATGCACACACACACAAGTCCACACACAAAATGTTGATTTTTGTGACTTGCTGTCAAAATGATTTATTACAAGCATGCTATAACCAGCCTGTCTTTTAAATCTAACACAAAATAAACTCATATAGTCCAGGTTAAAACAAAAACGAAAAAAAGATAATGACATGGTTGCAAATTGTACAGCAGAAACTATTGGTCATGTAGTCAAACTCAGATAACTGCCCTGTTGTCCCGGTCAAGACAAAGATGCTCCAGGTTCTCTGGTCCTGAGCATAATTTCAGTTACTGATTAAACTATACTCTGTTGTTAGGGCTGTGCGATATGACCAAAATCTCATATCCCGATATTAAGACATCTATCGTCCAATAACAATATAAATCACAAAAATGTAACATTTTCTGTAAATTCTGTGAATCTCGGGCAGCTCGACTTGTGTGAAGTGTTTCCAGCTGGGCGTTGCGTACCTGGAGTCGAGTGTTTTAACTGATGCATGAAACTATACATTTTTAGACATAGGTTGTAACGGCCGCCATTTTCTTTGTGAGTATTTATTACACAGCGTGCTGCGGGGAAAAGCCTGTTATGTTTGAGTCTAAGGTTTATTTTTTAGCACCTGACGGCTCTTTTTTTGCTTCTCATCCGTAAATAATCTGCATCTTTCACGTGATTCGGTTTATTTTGAAAAGTCTCAACAGGATCTTGAGCTTTATTGTGAAAGGTTTAAGTGGGAAAATAAACAAGCAGACACGCGGTGGTTTTACCGTTGTTGTTGCTAACGACAACGCATAAAAACAAGCGCTTGTCTGTCTGTAGTGTGGTTATATTAAATATAAGAGAAAGAGAGAACTTTAAGAAATTAATATAGTCACTACAGTGGTCATGTCCAAATTCATGGGCTGCATCCTCCTGAGGACCCAGCCTTTGCGGTCTACGTTGGCCGGAAGTAAACGGCTGGGGAAATTGGACGGTCTAGCCGTCTGATTAGCGTCACCGCTGTCTCGGTGGTGTTTAATAAACTCAGCCGTCTGCTCCTTGCTATCTAAAATATAACAGGACACTGGCGTAAATTCTCGACCGTCTCATACTTCTGTTTAATCAGTTTTCTGTTTGACGTTTATTCAGCTGTGTGAAAATCCCGGAGGAACCCACCAGGGGGATTAATAAAGTTTTATTTTATCTAATCTAATAACTTTAATCTCAGCCAAACCGATTGACTCACGAACAAATAAAACACTGAAAAAAGCCCAACAACAACATTTTTAGGTTGTCTAAGTGACTTATATATTACGTTTAACCTGAGTAGCGAAAGTCCACAGTGATCTTAAAATGATGTGCCGGGAGTTGTGCCGTTCTTGGCGGCTTCAGTGACCCTCGAGCTCCCGACTAGCTATCGAGCTGGTGGGTAGCAGATGTCTCTGAAAACGTCGAGGCACTTTTGCAAATATGCGACATCTTGATAAACCGAGCAGATATTTGATGTTTACACAGCTACTTTCTCGCCTGAAAATATGTTAAAAGTTTATTTTGTGACCCAGAAAGATTAGTAAGAGTAATTTTAAAACTTAGTAGCGGCCACCATTGTTGGAAACTGGAGTTTGGCTGGCCCGCGCTATGAATTCTGGGATATGGTAGGCCACGAAGGACACACCCGACCCATCCTCCAAATTCGGGGAAAAGGAGGACGCATTTGTCGGCTGCATTCGGAGGAGTCTACGAATTTGGACAGCCTTCGGCGCGTCGCTGTGACGTAATCGGTCTACAAATGCGGCCTCAGGAGGATGCAGCCCATGAATTTGGACACGACCAGTGACCATCAAAATAATGAAAAAATATTGCCGTAAACAGTTTATTTTGCGACACCACGAAACAAACATAGCGTAAAATGCAACGATAGACGGTTTTATATCGTCATCCGATATATATCGTTATATCGAACAGCCCTATCTGTTGTATTTATTTGCTGTTGACAAAAAGGAAATGAACAAAATGAAGACTAAAACAACCAAAGCGAACAACCAATCGTTCCAACCATTAGGTTGTCCATTTCTTCTTGTTGCAGCCTGTCTGTTTCCAGTGTCCCATGGCTGGGACGCGTTTACACGATGTATCGGTGAGTTGTCCATACGAGCCCTTCTGATCTCTCTTAGGAGGTTAGTAGAGATCAGGTACGTTTGTTCTGGATCGTACTCTGACCTTTGGTAGTCAAATGTCTGATAATGCTGTGTAATATAGACTTGGTCTACTGTCTGTGACTGCTCCCTGACTCTAATTATGATTCGGGCCCTGTTTCTCCTATGAGATGGAAGCTGGAGTGATGTCTGTTGATTGACATTGCCAAGAGTGTAGTATCTGTACCCCCTTGGCAATTCATCTAGCAACCCCTCAAAGTTGCCGTAATGATGTGAGCCATAATCACAGTGTGGGTCAAAGTTCAGTCGTATGACACCATTTGTATCAATTTCAATTTTGTTGGCAAACCAGCGGAGCAATTCTTGGCTCTCCATAGGTACCGATTGGCCAAATCTGACTGACTGTAGATGACTGATTGAATTGAGCATTTGTTTTACAGCTGAAACTGATGTAAAGATCAGAAGAGCCACACAGCAACAGATGATCTTTCCTGACATCTTCATCAGCCTGTAGAGAGATTTAAGTAGTTAGTGAATCCATGCATTTTCCGTCCTTACAAGGTTTTTTTTTGTCTTTTTGTGTGACCTGTGATGCATATAATAGTTATGATTACATATTTTTATCACCATGCTACCATTTAAAAAAGGACTTTAATTTTTCTTTCCTAGTCTGTAATTAAGCGTTAATCATTTGGTCGTACAAACACTGAAACGGGTTTTATTTACTTTTCCTGGTGAATGGTATTAGCCATTCACCAGGAAAAGTAAATTAAAGTTTTATTAAATTAGAGGGGGGGGTGTTAACCCAGAGAACAACAAATGTTACAAAGTTACAAAATCATTTTTAAAAATGTCTCTTTATTTCTTAAATAAAGAGATTTTGTTTTTAACTTAAATTCAGAAATTCTCTTGTTTTCCCAAACAGTCTTAACTTCCTGAACAGGACCTGAGAGGAGGTAATGATAGGGGAGTGTCACACTAGTAACTCTTCATTTATAATCAAAACTTGTTTGATTTGTCCACTGATGCCTCCTGTCAGCTTCAGATAAACAAGAGGGAGGGATCACTGAACGGTCTGCTTAGAGTAATTAAACAAAGCAGATTTTGTTTGTTTGATTCCAAAAATGTTTTCATGTTGTATTAGATAAAGCCAGTTGCTAATCTTAATGAATTGTATTTCACTTTTTATTGGCCATGGCACTGGTTTCATGACACTCCCGATAACTATGTCAGAAAGTTACACAAATTAAAATTCAAAGCTTTAATATTAATCCTGCAGACTTGCAGATCATATTGAATGGCAGTATGTATGCTTGTAATTAGTCAAAAGGCATACGTAGTGCACTGTAACAGACTCCATGTCAAATCCACTTTGTTGTAAATGTAATATTTTGTCACCTGTGGAATAGATTCTGCATTAGAGATGTGAGTAAATTCCTCACCAGTTGAATAAGGAATTTAGAAAATGAGGGAACTTACCTGTGTCGGTATGCTTCTCTCAGTCCGGTCTATTTGTTGTGTGAGAGCAGTTGTAACTTTTAGGTTTCGCTTTCCTTGTAAATGAATCCAGCGTGACGAGTTTTGACAGTTGTGAAGAGGAAGTCAAAAAACAAGTCTCACTATTTGACTTCCTTCCGTTTTCAAAGACAAACATTTCAGTATCTCTGGTAGTTTGACAGTCACATGTCTGTTAACAGCTGATTATTGGCCATTTATGAGCAGGCTTGTAATGGAAACTTTGAATATGGGCGTGTCTGCCTTAGGGCTGCCACAAACGATTATTTTGATAGTCAACTAGTCACCGATTATTTTTGCGATTAGTCGACTAATCAGATCATGCATCCATTGGACGTACAGCTTATTGCACCAGCAGCATCTGCTCTTATATAACTATCATTAGCTTACAGTTTTAAGTGTTTAAGGTTTGTGCTAACTAAAAATAAAGACAAGATGATAGTTTATTAAATTTTAATGAAATTTGCAGATTGTTTCGGTGAAGTTTAATAAACTCCTTGCTATCTAAAATATAACAGGACACCGGAGTATATTCTCAAGCATCTCACATTTCTGATAATCAGTTGTCTGCTTGATGTTTATTCAGCTGTGTAAAAACTATAACTTTAATCTCAGCCAAACCGATTTACTCAGGAACAAATAAAATACTAAAAAAAAGCCAAACAATAACATTTTTAAGTTATCTAAGTGACTTATATATGTTTCACCTGAGTAGCGAAATACGGCGGTGGGTTTTAAAACGATTTGCTGGGAGTCCGGTGTTCTCACCGGCTCTAGTGAGCCTGTAACCCCGGCTAGCTATCGAGCTAGTGGGTAACAGACGTCTCCGAAAATGTCGGAGCGCTTTTAAAAATATGTGGTGTCTTGATAAACTGAGCCGATATTTGAGGTTTACACAGCTACATTCTCGCCTGAAAATATGCTAAACGTTTATTTTGTGACCCAGAAAGAATAATAAGAGTAATATTAAAACTAACTAGCTGCCGCCATTGTTGGAAACTGAGCTGGGCTGCGCTATGAATTCTGGGACACAGCTTCTTCTTCTTCTTCTTCGGGATTTAACGGCAGCTGGCATCCTTGTACATGCAGTGCTGCCATCTTCTGTTTCAGTCCGTTATTACACTCTTAAATCCTACTACTTATTCCTGCGTCTTTTGTGATCTTACAAAGCTTCAAACGACGCGTCGACTATTAAATCAGTCGTCGACGATTTTGATAGTCGACGTAATCGTGACTAGTCGACTAATCGTGGCAGCCCTAGTCTGCCTTATGGCAGGGTGTCGAACTGTGACACTGCAGTAGTCTCTCCTGTAGCAAATGATCACATATGAATTTCACACATTGTGCACGTTTTTGAATTTGGCGTTTTTCTTGAATGATTGTTGTTTTCTTAATTTAAGTTTTCATTATTTAAAGGTGATCTGTAGTCATTATATAAAAACTTGAGATTATTTCTGTGTCCAAAAATATATGTGTCACAGCTCATGACTACTCGAGTGGATTGAAATATTTGCACATAATCTGTGTCTGCATTTTGTTTGAGACTGGATGTTTTTGTTTGTTTTAATGCAGATTATTGGCCTCTCACACTTGCTGCATTTTTGGTCTTTTGCCATTATGTAGAAATTTACATAGTGCACAACAAATATTATATCAGCTACGTTTTGAAACTTGGAAACACAGATGGATTTGAATAAAGTAAATCGTATATTTGTTTTAGGTCAGAAGGTAAATGGCCTGTATTTGTATAGCGCTTTTCTAGTCCCTAAGGACCCCAAAGTGCTTTACACATCCAGTCATCCACCCATTCACACACACATTCACACACTGGCGATGGCAAGCTACATTGTAACCACAGCCACCCTGGGGCGCACTGACAGAGGCGAGGCTGCCGGACACTGGCGCCACCGGGCCCCCTGACCACCACCAGTAGGCAACGGGTGAAGTGTCTTGCCCAAGGACCAGGGCATGCAGTTAGTTTGCATTTTGAACAATGCACATATATCTAATACAACTTTTGACAACACATCATTGAAAATGACAATCTCACGCTTGAAAATACAGTTTAATGAGCACAAAATTCTCAAGATTACAGAGAAAATGCAAAAGCATCAGTCAAATACACTCTTAATCAACATGTCTGTCATTCCTCCATCAGCATTATTGTCCTTGAGCCTCACTGGATGAATCTGCTGGGAGTCACTACTGTTAGATTAGACATGAGTAGATATTGTACAGATGATACACAGTAAGAACCATTTTGAGTAGCTAATATGCAAAATATTGATTTTCACTGCAAGCATGCTGTGGGTCTATCCATTTAAAACTTTCAAACTTAGCACAAAATTAATTCATATTAGAGTAAAAATAACAAGTGGAAAGTTTTATAACACTTTTACAAAATTTCTCATCAGTCATCTAGTGGTACAGATGTTGCAACTGGCTAATTGTTTTTTCCCAAAACAAGTGAAGACCATGTTCAAAATAAAGATCCAGATGGTTTTCTGGTCCAACAGTTACAGTTAGTTTGAGTCTATCTTGGAACAAGTTTTCTCTTCACATTGTTTACTCATTTTTTATTTGCTGCTGCTAACAAAAGAGAAAACAAAACAGCAAATACCAAAACAACTACTAACAACAAACGACATAAGAAACCTAGACAGTCTTGAATGTTGCTCCATGAATCATTTCTTCTCGATGCCAACTGGACTTGGTTACAGTAGGATTGTACTGGCCCAGCATACCCCACAATGTGGAACAACAGTCCGAGAGAAGCAAGGTGACCCCACATGTTTCTGATGCATTCTAACTGTAAATCATTAGCCCTGCGTCCAAAGCGATCCCTAAGATACCTTAATGATATCATGTCATGACTGTCCATAGAAAACTCTCTGATCTCTCTTAAGAGGTTGGTAGTGATCTCGTACGTTTGATCTGGATCATAATCTGACCTTTGATGGTTAAATGGGTGATAATGCTGCGTGATATAGACACGCTCTACTTGTCGCACTCCATATGCCTCCCTGACTCTAATAACGACTCGAACTCTGTTTCCATGTCCTGACTGGGCTCGGACATGAGGTGGAAATTGGGCTGCTGTTGATTTATTGATGTTACCGATGGTGTAGTATGTGGATCCCAGCGATAGTTCAAACAGCCTCCCACTGTTGCCATAATAGTGGGACCCATAATCATGGTTTGGGGTAAAGGTCAGATGTATGACATAGTTTCTGTCAATGTTAACAGTGTTGGCAAACCAGTGGAGCAGCACAAGACTGTGGATCGGCACAGACTGGCCGAAGCCTACTGACATCAAATCATTGATTGAATTGAGTGTTCGTCTTGCAGCTGACACAGAAGTCAGGGTCAGGAGCAGAGCCACACAGCACAGTAATTCTTGCTGACGTCATAATCATCCTGTAGAGAAATTTACATGTTTATTAGTTTTATTGTTCGTCCATATTTTAGTCCATGCTGTCATTGTGACCAGTGATCTAATAATTATGTGATGTTTTCATTACCATGCAATCATTTGTCCTACTCTGTATTTAAACATTATTTAAAACGGGTTTCACGGGTTTTTTTCCCCCTGATTAATACCATCCATTATGTGATGAAGCTTCCTTTCAGCTTCAGATAAATAACAAAGTAAAAGTCCCTAAACAGTCAGGTTAAAGAAGAGCAATAAAACAAAGTAGATATTGTTTTATGGCAGTTTTAGAGTCAAAGATTTGTAACGAAAACATGCCTTAATATTTGTATTTGTCCAAACAGTGATCCTAATGAATTAATTTAGAATTTAATTTTTTTCAGTCTGGCACTGGTTCCATGAAAATCACCTAAACTAACTAGATTTTAAACTAATTAAACAAAACAAATTGAAAATTGTTGTTGCAGACTTAAGTGCAATTTTGCAGGAGTGTTTGTATTTGCAAGAAAAACTTATTGGAAGACAGACTGAGTGAAATGTAATCTACTTCATAGTGAAATCTAATGCAAAAAACGGTCAACTTCGTTGTATTTGTAAATATTTTGTCACCTGATAAACGCTGCATTAGTGATTGGGTGTAAATTTGACAGCAGTCATGTGAGCAAAAGTAAGCAAAAATGTAGCCGCTAGAAAACAAGACGCTTACCTGCGTAAATCTGCTGCTTTCGATGGCTGATCTGTATGTTTGTGTGAGCTAGTAACTCCCTTTAGATTTCACTTTCCT
This sequence comes from Perissodus microlepis, assembly GCF_051167445.1. Lineage (NCBI taxonomy): Eukaryota > Metazoa > Chordata > Actinopteri > Cichliformes > Cichlidae > Perissodus > Perissodus microlepis. The sequence continues at coordinate 17,081,077 of NC_140464.1, forward strand.
TAGAAACGAAACCAGGAAATCAAGCTTTGCCGGTTGTTTCGCTGTTAGAGGAAATCTGACAGTCTGCCTGTTAAAAAAGACTTCTTCACTGTAAAAGAGCAAAACCAGCTTGCATTTCAGTGTGGGGTTTTTTTTGTTCTGTTTTGTTTCTTTTTGTGGTAATTTGGTTCTGTTAAAATACAAAAGCTGATTATTGGGCATTTAATCCAAAGTCTGAATATGGGTGTGTCTGCCCGACTGCAGAGGTAAGGGACTGAAATTGCAGTCGAGTCTCTTGTGTTGTAGTTGAGTGAATTTTAAATAGTGTACACGTGTTTTTAATGGCTGTTTTCATTTATAATTTGTTTACTTTAGTTTTCATTGTTTAAAGATGTTCTGTAGGTTCTGTCACCATATAAAAACTTTACGATTATGTACAAAGATGTTTGCACCACAACTCAAATTTTAAGTTTCATCATGTTAAAATAACTAAATATACACTTGCCAAATTTTTAGATATGCAAGTTTTGCACTGCAAAGCTGAGGCTGGAGACTGACCCATGCTGTTTTGAAGCTTGTGGAGCTGCTTCTACTGCTGCAACTCTACCAGCTACCAGCAGATGCTGCTGTCACACAGGTAGTTGGCCTTGCACCTGGAAGGTAGCGCCTGGAGCTGGAAAACGTTTGTCAAAGATACGTTGAAGTCCACTGTATTATACATTAAGAAGCACAATACACAAACACACAGAGCTGAGTGGCTCAGTGTCGGCATACACACACATCGGGTGGAGGAGGGTGAAGGAGCTGTTTTCAGAACCCTGAGAGGGCCTCATTCAGCTGTTTACTACAAATCCTCCTCAGTGAGGAAGTACTTCCTCTTCCCAGAGAATTGGATTCATGTGACATCGTCAAACCCCCCCCCCCAACACCCACCCACACACCCACCCACACTGTTTCTATTACTTCAGAGGACACTGACCTACATTAATTTCCTGTAGATTTGCCCTAAAGTTGGCCCCTAAATGTTATTTACATTGCGAGCGTTTACTCTTCATCTCCAAATGGAAATCCAAGCGTCACAGTGTGACGGTGCACAATAGATTTTTAGGTTAAGTAAACTCACAAATGTTTACACATAAAGACATGCTTTTTTGTTTTTTAGAAACCTCAGCATGCATGTCAGCTAACGAACCTTTATTTTTTTATTTTTGGTAGTGTCATTTATCAGCCTAAGATGGTTCATAGCAGAACTGTACACACACCCCGTGCACTGCAGTCTACTGAATACTGATTTAAGATGTGTTGCAGCCCTCTGTATTAGTCGTACGCTACACTATTTTCCTATGGAGGAAAAAGACAACCTGTGATGCCTTTAATGTAATGCGCCCAGTCAATCTATGGTTCTTCTGTATCTCTGTGTTATGAAAGTCCAACTGCAAGGAATACTGTCAGGGGTCAGCCAGGCAGCTTCATGCTCTGCCTGCCAGTACATGACACCATCTTGGCTCAGTGTGGCCCACAAACTTCAGCCCCTGACATCGGCTTTGTCTCCTTCTCCTCAAAATTAAGATTTTTTTTTCTTCTTTCATTTAAGAAGGCCGTGTCCCCAGCAGCACAGCAGCTCTGTAATAAAGAAGTCTGCCAAGTTATGTCAGATCAAACAAATGATGGTTGGCCCACGCTGCATGCATGCACGGTTCACTCAGGAGTCAGCGTTTTTAAGAAGAAAATCTGAAAGAGAGGGAATTTGTATCTCATAAAAAGTCTATTTTAGGCCTAAAAAAGTTAATAGTGAAACCTTTGGAGAGCAGCTCCTGAGTGGCAGTGATGTTGAGAAGAGGAGTTTGGAGTTCAGAGTGGCACAGTTTTATGCACACAGCTGTTTACGTGACTTCAGGATGATGCTTTAGTCTTCCTAAATATGGATTTTAATTTGTCTTAAGTCATGACCTTTGCCCCTTTTTATTTAAACTATCTGTGGCTTGCTTCATCACTGGCACTGCTGCAATGCATTGCAATGCATTAGGAGTGAAAAGCTCTGTTATGTCTTCCTATTGTATAATCTGCATAATCCACAGAAGAAGATTTCAAAGATGATTGTGTCGTGTTGGTGAAATAAAGTGCAGCCGAGTAATAAACCAGCTCCTAAACCCATTATTAAGTGCTGTCAGAATCTACATTTCCAGTGTCTCCACTTTAAACATCAGGTTTTTATTGGGGAGATAAAGGTGAGCTTCAGAAGGAGTGAGTTGAAAAGAACGAAAAAGGTCAAAGAGCGAAAAGCTGTAAGAGAGACGGGGCCCCGAGTTTGGGGGAAATTGCAGGGTTCTCCACCCTGTAAAACTAACGACAACAAGGGTTTATTTTACGTCCATATTTGGTAAAAACCTGGTTTTTATCACAGTTACAAGTCCAGCTATGTTTGTGTGTCGGATTTAATGAATCGTGTGTTGGTATTGTGCAGGACTCAGAAGGTCCATATTGATGTTTCGGTTTCGTTAGATGGACATTGTTTAAAAGCCCTGGTTTATTTTGGCCTCTGAGTTTGAGTAATGACACGTCTCTCCAACATATTACGCCTGGTTTTTTTCAGGAACCTGACTGTTCGTTTCAAGGAATGCAGGTGTTGCCCAGAGAGAGTGTGTGTGTGTGTGTGTGTGTGTGCGTGTGTCTGTTCATGTGGCTGTAAGGTTAAACTCAAGTTGCTGCACTGGTGTGTAATTACACTTCCTGTGAGCCTGAAAACAGCTGTTCCCTTCCTCTTTAATCTGGCATGAATATACACACTTCCAAAGAGTAGTAATCAGCCAAAGTGATTGGTTTGTTCTCAGGTACTGGAAGATAAGGGATCAGGTGTTTTTAACATCTCATTTTGCCATTCCTTAGATTTCGTCTTTTCGTATTTTGTTTATATTTTCACTGGAAAATAGTAATAGTTGTTGGTGTTTGCACTGTCATAATCAAATCTTTATTTTGAACATATAAGTAACAAGTGTCAATACGTATTAGGGAATAAAAGACAAATAAACACAATCATTAAAAGCCATCATATTCAAGAGGAAAACAAGAACAAAATGTTGACCATATCCTGGTCAGGCATTCCTACCCCCATCTAACTCATCTTATACATCTGTTTACAGTATACAATCTAATATATGCTATAAATAAATATACCTGTCTAATACACGGATTCATGTTATATTATTTTTATATATTGATCTGTAATTATTCAACTACACGTATCCAAAGGTATTGCTTTTCATACTTTGTCATACTATGTATACATGTGGCTTTAATGCTGTTACAGTAACAATAAAAGTGTTTGTACATCATCCCTGTAATGTTTTTTACTGTTGAAATGTCTGAGGATATCTTATCCAGGCTCTTGACTGTTGCCAAACATTTCAGTTTAGTTGCTGTGGAATTATTCAGTACTTACACAAGCTGCTTTAAAAAAACAAACAAAAACAATTTCCTGTGAAATTTTCTAAAAAAGGATAAATGTTATCGTATCCCCTGCTCTGTCTGCTTGATTTCTTTGGCTTTATCTAAAACATTTGTACTCTTTTGTTTTTTCTTTTAAATGATTTACTGTAAAAGCCAATATGATATAAAATTTGCAAAGAGGGGGAAAAGAAATCAGTGGGTCTTGATTTATGGAGGGTACTGATTTGTTAAAGGGACTGAGTGTTAGTAGTTTGATGACGTAAAGATGAGGAGATAAGGAGTCCAGACAAAGTAATTACAGTTTTTTGTTTTTTAATGTGGGACTTGAAGAGAAGCTGGCCTAAAGGCTGCAGAGCTGCAGACGCACGCACACACACAGCTCTTCTGTTGTTTCTTTATCGTAGCCACTAACGCTCTGTCTTTGTCTGGTCTCTGCTAACATTTACTTTTTATCGCATTGGAAGTTGTGGGGGTGTTTTTTCCCTTTTATTTGTCAGAGGGAGGGTCGGGGTTATTTGAAGGAAGTGGGCGTATGGTGTTGCCTTACGTGCAGAGTCACATGACAGGCATGGGTGGGAGGGGCAGGCAGGGAGCTTCCAGAGCCACAGCAGAGTTTGGCCTCTCACTGGAGCGCTGCACTTCGACAGGGGACAGCTCATACACACAAACACTTCACACACGGTGAGTGCTTTGCATACTGGCAGGGAGCGTAAGTGTGTGTGCGTGCATGTGTGTGTAGAGCTGTGTATGTGTGTGTGTGTGTGTTAAAAATCAGTTGGAAGTGGAGGAAGGAAGTTTTCTCCTTTGTTCTCGATTTGTGTGTTTGTCTTCTTACCAGAAAGAAGAAAACTGTTTGTTTTTGAGTCCAGCTGTTCAAACATGTAATGTTACTGATGTGTTTTAACCAAGCTTAAATATGCACGTGGCTATTAATTTGTTGGTTGTAAAGAAGCATGGCTGTGTATTTCACAGACAGTGCTCAGGATCTCAGGTTGGGATATTTTTCTCATTTTTGTGTGAGCATGCTTTCACGGATAATTACCATTGTTCAGATTTTGCATTCCCTGTCTTTCATCTCCTAAATGTTGTGCATGTCTGCTGTGTGGCACGCTTTGTAATCGATCTCTCTGTGTAATACACACACACAGACTCACACACACGTCTGTTTATGTATCCAGGGGGATGTTCCATCATGTTCAACCCCATTTTTTTTCTGTTTAAACTCCCAGTTTTATTTTTGTTTCCTTCCTCCTGACGTTGTCCACACACTGGACTGCTGTTGCTGACAATGACATATTACCAGGCCAAATACGTATGCAGAGTGGACAGTTAGCACCACACACGTGGTTAGTAGGCTTTGATGTGCTTTTGGAAAGTACAGTGAAGGAATCCTTTTAGGAAAGTAGAACAGGCTAGCCTCAGATTAGTGTTTCTTTATGAGCTCTGTACAGATCAGGTTTCTCTTTCACTACTTTTTCTGCTCTTGTTTAAGCACTGACAAAGTGATAATGCGAGTTCTTGGCTATGGGGCCATGTGGCAGCAGCTGACAACAACGCTGGGCCTCAGAATTTATCATCCAGGCTTTGTTATCCAAAGTTGACCTGGAGAATACAAGGAATTCCTCTCAGCAGCTAATATCAAACCGGTGGAAACACCAACCGCCCCTCACCTTTTCAGAAAGTCACCCGCCTCTGGTTTGCCTCAGAAACACACACATATGCGCGCACACACACGCAGAGCTGCTGAAAGGAGCTCTGTTGTGGCCCCTGTGCAGAACAGACTGTGGCCTTTCACCACTGTTTAATGGGAAGCTGAAAAGGTCATCGTTACCTTCTGCATCTTGCGTGTCTTTGTCTGTCTGTGCACATCGGGAGTCAAGAAGTTAGATCAGTAAGATTGTGTATCTATTGTGGAATTTAGCATCATGAGTTTGAAATGCAAAACATTTCATGAATGTAACCGGAGCTCTGTAAAATCGATAACATTTCATCTCTGTTGGATTCACCGGGAGCAGATTCTCTGAATAACTGGTTTGCGTTTTCTAGTACATGTATGTGCGTTAGATGTTCACCACAAGAGAAGAGTGGAAAAAGGGAAACTGTGGTATTTTTGTTGTAACTTGTTGCATATAAATTTTGAGATGATTCAGTTGTCTGCAAGTGTTGATAGATTAGCAATGAAGATGTTAAAAGAAAACAATTCTGAACTAACATAACACAATAAGCTAATGTTCCCTTTATAGGGCACGCTTTTAAGGTCTAATGTAACAAGTGTTTGGCTGTCTACACCTACAGTGACCTAGAAGTGTCATGCTGCCACACACGATAAATATACGACTTTAAAATCTTCAAAGGTGAGGAGATGATGGTGGTTCACTTGAAATTAACTGAAGTAACATGTAAATATGAACTACTTTGAGTAAGGAGTCACATTTCAAGTTAAACTGACACTGTGACTTCACTTATTGTCCACTACACCCTTAAGCTTTGTATGTGGGTCAAACACAGTCCATAAATACTGCTGCTGAGACTTGGAGAGGACCCAGGTGACAGGCTTCAGCTCGCACACAGGCTGTAGACTGTGTCAGAGGAGTCCTGCTGACAGCATTTTTGATGGAATAGTGAGTTTGTGTTTTCTAAGGATTTGAACACCTTGAGCCTTCTGTCTCAATAGTGAAGGACAGCTGCCCTCTAAGTCCACCTTAAGTCAACTGAGCATTAAAGTAACATTGGTTAGTTTGTAGATAATTTGGTATTTATAATTATGTCTATGCAATGTTAAAAAAGCAGAACTTTTTCAACTGAGTTCGCTGCACTTTTTTTTTTTTTTTTGTTTAAATAACACTTCTAACTGTTGTTTTTAAGGTGAGGCATGTGCACGAACAGAGGTCAGATTCCTCAACCCCCTGCCCCTCTAGACCCACACTCACTGTCAGCTAACCATTTCACTGATACACTTTGACCCATTCACTGAGATTACATTGGTTCAGTCCACATGCTCTATTACTGTCAGCAAGTAGCCAATAGGTAATGGATAACTAATGTATTATTTAGCCTAGCCACAAAGACGCTCACAAAACTGACAACTTCCTGATTCATTTTGCTTTCGTGTAAATTCAGTTAGAGGGTAAAGTTTAGCAGTTGCTTTAAGGTGGAATATTTTTTGTAAAGCATGATCTGCTGCAGTGGAATGTATTTCCTTAACTGTAGATGTTTAGTTGAAACTAAATCAGCCTGAGCCTTGAATTGAGTCAATAAGTCTTCTTGCTTGCACTTGGGTGTCCGCACGGTAAATTGAGGCATGCATGCATTTAATAATGTATAGGTGAAACCTTACCTGATGCGCTCAGTGATTTGATTTTTTTTTCCTTTCTTTCTTTTTTCTTTTGGAGCTGCTTGGTGTAAGAATTAGCTGAAGAGCCTAGAAAGACAACAGCTCTCTTGTGCACCACCACAGCATAGAGGCCGAACACATTCCTCTGGAAGTCTAGACAAACCTGTGGGCTTCTGCTGTCATTACAGTAATTTACATTTCTCTGCTGTCTGCAAAGTAACCCTAGCTGCTGATGCTGCATGCTGCAAATACAAAGTTGTATGTTGTTAAGAGACTGATTATCATTGGTTTTAAGCATCTACATTATATTAAAATACTTCTAAAAACATGCACATAAATGCCACGTGCAGAACACAGTAAGATGGGTATATCATTTCCAGGCAAATAGTGGCAGGTGACATAATCTCTCAGGCACATTTCTCCTGAGAGCTGAACGATGAGTCTGGGAATTCGGCTTTGCTGCAAAAACACTCAGGCTGTTGTGTTATTAAAGTCAGTGTTTGCACTGCCACCAAACCAATTTCCCCTTTTTATTAAAAGGCTTCACTGTCAGAGGGTGGGAAACTGTGTTTGTGTGTTTATGTGTGTTGTAAACCCATGTGGTCTGGGGGTATCGAATTGATTCAATGCTGGAGGGCTACCGGAACCCCAGTTCAATGTAATTGAATACATTTTTATCGCTTCTACACAAGTTTCTCAGCTGTGTTTGCACCATCTCTTGTGGGAAATCAACCATAAAAAAGGCAGCTTGAGAATCAGTCGTTTTTATCACATTGAATAAAATAAAATTTGCAGCAGCCCACACGCTCCTCAAGAGGCATCTGGGTTACCATCAAAACAAATCTAGCGGCGTTAAGATGAGACTCGACTGCAAACCGCCTTCATCCTGTATGGGAATGTAAATGGAAGCCAAACGCAGCAGCTGTTTTTAACCAGCCCATAAATAGATTGTTAAAAAGAACAAAGATCTCAAAACCCATTTAGTGGATTAGTAAACCAATGTGTCTTTGACATACAGCTCCAAACAAGCACTTAGATTAACCTGAACTTGTGCATTTTATCGCTTGATGGGATTAATGCCTAGTGGTGGATACTAAATACTAAATTATTGAGCTGTCATTGCTATGAAACAAATTAAGCCTGCTGTTACGTGGAGCTTGGACACAAACTCTTTCAATTTACCTTTTCAATCAAATATAATTAAGGTTATCTGTAGGAATTCACCAGCTTTGTGTTGGTGTTGATACAATGGATTAAATTAATATATGCGTGGCTGTTCCCTAAATTTTCCTGGATGCAATCAATCTGGATGAAACTTACTGTATAAACTGCCTACAGTTGGGAGTGAAGGGAGGGAGATGGAGCACAACTGAGGAAGAGAGTGGGGATGAATAATTAAATTAAATGCAAAGTGGTGTGTAAACACAAGCAAGCAGGAGGTGTGGAGATGATTCCAAGGATGGGATTTGGAAGCTGTTTCCAGGAATCCACAACATGTGGTCAAAATGCTAATTGATTATTAGAATAAGCCGCCTCAGATGTTTCAGCAGCCAAATCATGGCTAGTTTAACAAAACAGTTTTCTGCTGTGCTAATGGGATCAGTTAGCCATTTTATCATTATAAACCCACATTGGGTAATACAGTGTAACACAGGGGCAATGCTGGCTGAGAGTGGACCTCTGTTTATTTTATTAAAAATCATAAATCATTTTGTGATAAATGGACCCATTAGACAGCAATTGTCATTTACTACATTCTTGATCCATTTCATGTAACGTTGGATTAAAAACAAATCTAATTTCCTTTGAAAAACAGGAGTTTTTGTGACTGTAGGTTTTGAGCAATTGTTTGGATCTTATTCATCCGTAGCTTAGTGTTTGTTTAAAGCCTGGCATTTAATCATTCACTGCAATGCTTTAGTAGAGAAAGCATTTGTGTACATTATAGCTCATTAAAATAGTAGAAAAACTGTGGAACTGCCTGCATGTTGTATAACACAGTTGTAAAAGTGAAGCGATGAAGGGAAAGATTTTGTACAATCAGTTTTACAGATGCCGTGAGTGAGTCAGTGTTGCAGATAACAAACACTCCAAGTTTCCAGCCTTTTCTCTCTCTGGATTCCTCTAAATTCTACAGAGTTTATTCAAAGGGTCAAACCACAGGTTTGTCATGAGGGGACTAACCTCAGTGCAGCTCTTTCCAACCTAAACTGGGAACATGATCTCTGACCTGCTCACCACCCTGTTGAGATCAACACCCTGGACAGCTAAGCCATGGCTCAGTGGTTCTGGCCACACTGCATCTAAACATAGGCGACAGAGTCACATTTTTCTTCATACTTCTTTGTAGTTTTAGTGCCTTTTGAAAAGACCATCCAGTGAACAGGGAGATATTTAGCTTCGAATTCGAATGTATTTGCATCTCAGTTTGGAGGCCTGTGTGTAGTTAGTGAGGAATGCCCCAGGCCCAAAACTGGAATAAATCACAATCTCTGCAATCCACACTTTTTTTCCTCCCCTCCTTCTCCCCCTCTACATGCCTTTCTTTGTCCTCCTCTCACTGACCTTATCTTGTTTACCTCCCCCCTACTCAACGACAGCCATCTTCCTTTTTGCTTCTCCTCTGTATCTCATGCCTATCTGCACACGTCTGCCTTTTTTTTTCTCTCCACACTTCGGTCTTCTTCTTTTCCTTGTGTCTTGCTGTTTTTCTCTGAAATGCTTTGCTGCAGAGATGAGACTTCTGGCTATATTTACAAAAAAGCAAAGCAATCTGATGCTGCTGGAAGCAATAAAAGAGAAAACCTCTTTAGTGCCTGTAATTGAAAACAGCATCACAGTGAGTCACTCTGCTTTCCAATAGCTAAAATAAATTTTGTTTGTCCATGATGCAGGGGAGCAGTAGAGCTAAGGAATGGCATGGCAAATGTGCAAGTCATCCAGGGGTGATTTATTACCACTAAGCAAGCAACAATGGAAACTGACGTTTTTAAATGACCCTTAATTGTCACTGAAAAACAAATCTGATTCATCCAAACTGTGCTTGTGCTGTTTGATCAGCAACATAAGCAAACATATTCCACAACTGTCATTGCATTTTCTCTCAAATGTAACTTTTGCATGCCCATTTCCCATCAGACTTGAAACTAGTGGGGGGGGGGGAACAAAATGCTGAGTTTAGAAGCGGCCCAATATAATTATTCTTAAAAGGCTGTGGCCAGTTGAAGCCATCTGAGAGCCTCATTTAATCCACCTCCAAAGGATTTACACCATCAGTTTGCATGACAACATATTAAAATACCTGAGGTTCCCACAGTATGTGTTACATCCCTATTTAACTCAACAGTAATTTTTTCAGTCAGCCCATTGTGTTTGATAGGTTTGAGGTAATGTCCAACAGCTGTTAAGCCATCAGGGCCAGACATTTCCAGGTGGAGGAAAAAAAATAAAATAAAAATGTTAACATTTATAAGGCCATTCTCCAACCACTTCTTGTCTGATAGCTGTGTTACTGGCTAAAAACCATGACAGAGGGTGAATACGTCCATCTGATAAATGGTCAGTGTATCCAGATGCTTTGACACGCTCTCTGCACCACTGATACGATGCTTCACTCACCACATCGTAGGGTTTGAAGTTTACCAAAGTTGGCTAAAGGTCTAAAGAAGTGTCCTACCCATGAATGAAGTGATTCATTTTGATTGTAGAGAAGAGTTTGGTTTCCCACGGTAGTGGTTGAAGACTCCTTTTGTGTGGTGTTGTGATGTTTGCCAAGTTGTTTATGGTGTTAAATTCTTCTTTGACTTGAGAAAATCAGTACATTGGTTTCATGAAGGACAGTTAATCTTTTGAAGAGCCTTTGTGCTTCTGGCTGGGAAGCCAGTTAGTTACCACCAACAACTCTTTCTGTCCGTCTCTCATTCACTCTGTATCTTAGCTTTTATAATTCCCACACAGTGGAAGATGAGCAAATAGTAATTGAACATTAAACAGAACAGACGTGCTGCAGAGGTGCTGAGCATTGTTCTGAAATGAGACTCATTTCAGGAAGTCCTCAGACCAAATACTGTAATTGATTGTTTCCACAAAGCTTACACAGAACCAAAAACCTCCATAAAACCTACATTTTCTTCCTGTTTTAAACCCACACTGATCACAAAATGAGAAGTGTGCATACCAAACTGGAGAAAAGTGTTTAAGCTCAGAGGCTGGGAATGAGGACTGTGCTGGGACCGCAGAAGTAAGATCTACAGTTGCAATAAAAAGAACAAATTTCTTTTATCCCGTGTTATGCCCTTCGAAAATGGGTCGATGCTCAGCTCATGGTTGTGCACGAGTCCTGACAGTAAAGCGTTTGTCAGCTACTTGGATACCTGTTTAATCTAATCCAATCCACCATCTATTAAATGTTTCAGCTCGAGCAAAAGATTACAGATGATCTTCTCATCATTATATCTTAGTGCTTTGCAGGTGTAGCTGCTGTTGGATGATATGTTAAGTATTCCATCTTGTTCATTTCATGTCCCTTTCCTTTGATGCTTTCCCTGGTATCATGCCTTTGAAGCTCTGTTGTTGGAGCCCTGGTTGCCACAGTTTCCTAACTCCTGGCAAACATCTCTGTTTACAGCACAAAGCTGTCGCAGGAAAAAATCAGCAAGGGATTTCAGGAGGAAAATACATGGTGTAGAGAAGAAGAGGATGGAGGTTTTGTATTATCCAGCACATTTAATAACAAAGCTAAAAGCCAAATGAGTAGCAGAAAGGAGGAGGGGCTCAAACAGGAGAGATACAAGAAAACTAAGAGTTGGTGTGCAATAGGGAACACCGATGAGAGAGGATCAGTGTGAGCAGGGAGGAAAGGGTGAGGCTGAGGGGAAAAAGACATGAGCGAAACAGAGGTATGGGAACAGGGGAGGTGCAGAGGGGAGGTGGAGGGCAGTGAGTCGCTGTAAGTTGCTGACTGACTTTTGGAACAGGATGAGGAAGTGGTGAAGAGGCCAGGAGAGCTGCTTCCATAGGTGGGTCTCTATGACACATGGATGCACACACAATGGAGCATATTATAAAAGCAAGACTTAACGTGTTAACATGAGCTAGTTTTGAGCTTCAACAGCACTGCCATTCCTCAGATTTTTTTCTTCTTCTTCCATTAATCAGTGCAGTGCCAGTTTGAAGTGTGTTGACTTTTCTACCAGCCTGTTGATTTATTTCCCAGAGTGATACGGGTGAACTGGCCTGCTGTCTGGACTACTTTCTCCTTGTAACAGGTCGAGTATTCGCTGGAATCCAAAAGCTGTTAAACTCTTGGCAGGCAGTCCAGGGGCTGATATTTGCATGTGTACATACAGATCAGCTGTGCGCTCAAACAGAGGAAAGTCTGAGTGTGTGAAGTCAAGGCAACCAGCATGTTTAAAGGCACAAAGTCAAGCATGTACTCAGGGCTTTTGTGTGTGTTAGCCAGGCTAGCTGTGGGTGGATCAGGTTTCAACCTCACCAGTCTCACTCTTTTCCACTCTCACATTAGCAGGACAGTAACACTGCACTGTAGAGAGCAAGGGAAAGGGAGGCCTTGCGAGGGGTAGCACTATGACTGTGTATCTAATGACACACGGACATAAACACTGTCGTCGTGTAAATTTGTCACATACACAGCTCGAGAGGTACGGTGACTTTGGCATGCGCAGACCTCAGTGAACTTATTAAAAGTTTAATATTTCTCTTGTGATTAGACAAACATCTGCAGGCATTTCACAGAAGGACATGAAGTTAATTATTACAAAAACAAAGTGAAGAGATGTTGTTCTGCCAATTTTAAACTACTCTAATTCCACAGAGCGAATTTTCTGATAGTTGTACTTTTGGGTTGAGAAACTGTTCTGGCATGAGACCAACCAGGACCTTGAAAGTCAGGAGGTGCTCTTAGTTGTTTTTCTGTCTGTCTTCTAGACAGTCCGCCACATTTGTTCCAGACTGAAATAAACAACAACCATTAGATGGATTATCAGAAACTTTTGTGCAGACATTCACTAGAAGATGGATCCCAGAGCTTTCCTTTAGATATAACAATAACTAATAGCACTTTGTAAACAGTTACAAAGTGCATCACAAGTTGAATAAAACCAAACATTAAAGATGCAATGATGTGCATGGCCACTTGCACCATTAATCAAATTGCTCCCTATTAGGCAAACACACAGGCCATTTCAGCTATAACTTGGTTTTTTGTGCCATCAACCATCCAAGCTGTTGTTTAACTGGGTGTTCACACGAGTTTTCCCAGTCAGGGATGCATTTTTCTGACACTGCAGGAATCCCCTATCATCTTGTTCAAATGTGTATGTTTGTTATTAACAGATTTTACTGTAGTTTAATTCTACTGATAGCTTTTCTTCTGAACTGCCAGCACCTGAAGAGCTGCTTAGCTGAACTGGTTTGTTCTATAACAGGAAGTCTTCAATCATTACATATTTCAGCACTATGACAGTTTGGTGCAGTACATTACTTCCTCCTATGGATTTCCAAGGAACCAAGAATCTTGAAATTTTCACTCATTTTATTTATTTATTTATTTTTAAAAAAAAAACCTCTCTATCATTTTACTTGCAGTACCTGTTTTCACAGATGAGTCATTTATCTGTTATTGCTTCTTCCATATTATACTTGTGAGTAACTCCAGCCTTCTCTGTTTCTGTTTGTGTTACATCAGGACCTGAAGTGTTTTCCAGCTACAGCAGCAGTACCATGTCTGAGGTGGTGGTGCCTGATGCTGTGGTGTCCCCAGCAGTGGGTGGACTGTATGGGGAGAAGGCTGGCGGCCCCATGTTGGACTTCAGCTATGTGGGTATTGATGCCATTCTGGAGCAGATGAGGAGGAAAGCCATGAAGCAGGGTTTTGAGCTCAACATTATGGTTGTGGGTAAGCAGAGCCTGTTTACACTCACTAAAATACCCAGATTTGGTTCGTACAGTAGTTGTCGGTCACATAGCATTGCAGTGATCAAATCTTTGGCTGCTTACGCACTCACACATTAAAAGAAATGCATGTGAAGCATTAGAAATAATTCCAGGAGTTGCCTTTGAGTAAGACTTTTGAGCTGGTGCTTCACTGTGGATAACTACTACTAGCAAATGTTCAGGTTGAAATAATATTTCCCATCTTTACTCAAAAGTGTGGCCTTCTGCAAATAAATGGTTGCGTTGCATTGATGGTTGTATACACTTAAATCTCACAATAACCTCAGTTATGTATAACTAGAGCTGAGACTGAGTCATGATGCTTTTCTCTCTAATCAAGTTTAAATAGAAGCCTGAAGCTTTTTTCTTTTATTTTGTTTTTTTTAATTGGGCATACTCATCACTGTGATCAGACACCTTTAAAATAGGAGTTAATTACACACCTCAGGATCAAACAGGCCACCCTCGAACCCACCCAATCTCACTGCTTTACGTCTCCTGCATGTCGTCTCCACACATGGTCTGTGTCTCATCCTCAAATGAAAAAAATGTGCTTGAAAGCAGCCCCAGGCCTGAGTGGGTAAACACAACTAAACAAAACTGGTTTCCATGGTTTTTTGGGTGTCTTTTTTTTTTTTTTAAATATCAAGGTGAAATTATTTAACTGTATCACAATGTAGGAACAATTGATGGTTTTTAAGAACTGGATAATTGGTTTGGCATCTTTATAACTGATGGGTTTTTACCTGCATAGAGGACTTTATGCTCCCCTCCAAAAATTGTAGCAAAAGTGAAAGGAAAATCAACAAAAAAACACATTTTCACTGGATTTTCATTATTTTAATTCTCATTTGTTAAACAAATGGAGTGATAATGGACTGATTATAAAACATAAGACTCAGTCATGCTTAGGCCCAGATGCAGTAGCTACAATCTAATAGTTTAAAACTAACAGAGCAGGTGGATTTACTTCCTTGTCTATAAAGGAAGAGGACACCAGGGGGGAAACCCCTACATCTAAACAGGATAACGAGAAGAACAAATCTTTTTGGTAAGATATTGAATTGTGATAACTTTGAGTGTCATTTTTAAAAAATTTCCTTCCAGCTTGTTTGCTTTTTCTTGTGAAAATGTTTGCTGCCAGACACAATTTAACAGTTTAAAAAACATCTGTACGACTTTGACCTCATACAGAAAGCACTTGTGGGATTTTGGCACCACCTCACTGTTTTGTGATGGTTGTTAGCGGTAGGATTATGGATGCAGACACTTTGGAGAAAGCAGCTGTTGGAGCGAGTTTGGACACGGCTCAGAGTGGCATCAGTGCTGCCAAAGCACTGTAGCAGATAAAATGCTAATTTGCCACGTGGACTTTTGAGTCCTTTAACTTCCAGCTGTTGAGCTTCATATTTGTTCTGTGAATCCGTGTTTGCGTGGAGTGTGTGCTGCTGTGCATGCAAGTGCATATCCATAAATCAAAGTTCTGAATGTTGACTTAACCTGAGGTTGAACTTTGAGTGGTCATTTCCCGGTGGGCCCCTCCAAACAGCTCATCATTAACCCGTGGTGATGTTAGCATGAGGTCCAAGGGTCACAGGGGGTCTCATCCATATAGACAGACAGCTGATAAATTAAGTCTGTTTCGATTTGCCCGGATGGGGGAGCATTTTATCCTCTTACTGTAGCAAAACAAGAGCATCTGTGTTGTTATCTGATCAGAAAGTGTCTTGAAATTATAGTTATAAGATCAAAGAAGGAGTTACATTTGTGTATTTCTGGGTGTGGCTGTTGTTGTGTCATATTTCCCCTGCTGTTATTTTGAGTGGCTCATAAGTGCCATATGTCGTATTAGCATTTTAGGGCTATTAAAAAAAAGCTTTAGTGTTTCATATGCTGCTGCCTCCACAGGATACCAAAGTAAAACTAACCTCCATCCAAAACAGTATCACCATTCACAATTAATTTACTAGTGAACACTCCCTTTGCTCATTTTGTTTTATTTTTTTCAGTTCAGTCTCTGCTTGTCATCTAGCCCCAGCCTTTCCTGTGCCATTTTTCCCAGAGGTTGATGTTGCAGTTGTGGTGGCCCACAATGTCATTAAGCTGCTTCCCCAAGAAGAATTCCCGCAGTCAAACGTACTCCAAATAAACAGTCATGGATTTCAGCTGGAGACACTAGATCTCGTTCTGCTAAGAAACTCTAACCAGAACCTGCAGCAGGTGGACAAATCAGCCAAACTCATCGAGGCTGCAGAGCAAAACGGGGACTACTATCACAAGCTGCAATTACAACGGAGGGGCTGGATCTCATCCCACATCCACGGGATGAGACTTATTGAGAGAGGCAGCTGAGAGAAAGGAGCTGGAGAAATTAGACAGGGGAAACGCCCAAACTCTTGTGCACGTGCACTCGTTGGCGACTTATATAGCGGATGACAAAAGACAACCATAGGCATAGCAGTTGTGGCTGTTGCTTGTCCTGTCCTGCTGTTGGCTCATTGCAGCTGCCCCTTTTTCTCATCACTTACTGCATATGAAGTAAACTGGTGTGCTTTGACGTTTTGTTGGCAGTGTTTGAGCAGACAGATGTCACAGCTTCTGAAATTGGAGTGAAGCAGGGTCATTTTGTAGAATCTTGTTTGGGTTTATTATGGCACCATTGTGTAAACCGTTGGCTCCCCACCGTGTAAGCAGTCACTGTCGAAGTGTTTTTTTTCTCATTGCCTGTCATTTTTTTTGTTTGTTTTTTGCTTACAGGACAAAGCGGCCTGGGAAAGTCTACTCTGATGAACACGCTGTTCAAGTCTAAAGTCAGCCGTAAGTCTGTGCTGGCTACAGCCCAGGAGAAGATTCCCAAAACAGTGGAAATGAAGTCCATCAGTCACGGTACAACTCACGACAACTGGCTTATGCCCATCTGCATTCTCACTGCTTGTCTGTGTTACAGCAATTTGCTGTTGTGCTGGCTCTTAGTGTTCTTATGTGCTTTTGTTTGCAGACATCGAGGAGAAGGGCGTAAGAATGAAGCTGACAGTCATTGACACACCAGGCTTTGGAGACCAGATCAACAATGAGAACTGGTAGGCTACAACTTAACGTTGCTGCAACAACCATATAAGCAGTGAGTTCATAATGACAAGAGTTTCTAACCAGATGTCCTCCCCTTTATCCTTGCTTTTCCTGCTTTCTTACTTTTCCTGATCTCTATCATTGTCCTTCCTCCTCTTCTTTGTCTGCTTGAGCCCCTCCTCTTCCTCCTTTTACTGATCTGTCCCTTCTCTTCCTTTTCCACCCCCTTACCCTTCTTTCCCCCTCCCTCTTCTCTCCTTCTCCCTCTTCAATTATCTTTCTCCACCATGGCATAGCTGGCAGCCCATCATGAAGTTCATTAATGATCAGTACGAGGCATACCTGCAGGAGGAAATCAATATCAACAGGAAGAAAAGGATCCCAGACTCCAGAGTCCACTGCTGCATATACTTCATCCCCCCAACTGGACATTGGTAATGACACACCACAGTCGTAGTTTTAAATCTCAAAAAGACACATCTAAAAAAACATCAGTGCTGATTCCTGTCACACAAGCTGTTCTTTATGCTCTGTAGTTTTCTTGTAAACAAACATCGTGTTTTCTAAAAGTCTGATTTGGTGACAATACGACACAATTACATCAACTGGAATTTAAATAACTGCTGTTGTTACAGACAGCAACGCTGTGCTTTGCCTGTGCATGTCAGCATATATTGGTATAGACTGTCTTTGTTTGTTCTTAACTTTTTAAATGTGAAGCAGATCTCTCTGCCTTGTTACCCCCTCTTATTGAACACACACAAGGACTCTCTATCCGGCCCACACACTCTGGAGACATGGGCTGCTCTCGCCAGGCCCCGAAGCAGCTCAGTATCCTAAGTTTTTCCCTGGACCTCTCACAGGCCCACACATCTGGCTCTCATCGAACTGTCCGGTTTACTCTCCCTCTCAGCGCTCTCTTGGTTCAGACCTGCACCGATCGGAGCTCAGGGGGTCTGGGTATACTAGCAGAAGGAATTAGGCATTCGGTGAACACATGATAATTCACCATGCAGCTCATAGTTTCTTTTATATTCCTTTTTTTTCATTGGTGTAACTCGAGTCGAGTGCAGCGACTGGTCTTGGGAAAATGTTGAAGCAGCTGTGGACTGTCATCCCCTTTGGAGCACGCACACAAAGACACAACTGATAACAGAGCAAATGCTGCACCTCTATTAATTTTTGTCTCATGGCATGTCTTTACTCAGGCAGGGGCCTGGTGTGAATGCCCCCCACCCACCCCCCCGTCTCCAGCAAGCAGCGTTTCATGTTGATCCAACACTGCAGATGTCACACGGCCCGGCCAGCAGCTGCTCCAGGCTTGCCTTAAAAAGCCTAATGGGGGAGAGGCAAGAAGGACGCAAGAGACAGAGACTCTGTGTGTGTCTGGGTGCATGCAATCAATTCTGCACTTTTGTCTTTCTCAGCGTGCTCTTTCTCGAGTACACAAGCCTTGTTGTTGACAACGAGCAGCCTGTGTGAAAGAGTCGTTAGCCAGGCCAGAATCCGCTGCTCTAACCACATGCAGATGCTTTCTCAAACTGCGGGAAAGGCCTTAGCTGCTTCCCCTAACTGTATCAAGCAGCTGTTCACACACTCTGTGTAATGATGGGTGCATGATAAGAAGTTGGAACCGTTAATGTTCCTCCATCTGGGACGTTTCTTAGGAACATCTGCCCTCTGGTGCGAGAGCTTTGCGTTACAATTTCCTGTGCTTTTGTTCTTAAATCTAATGTCTTCCTCCCGGTTCTCTCATGTTGTGTCTCCTCAGTCTTCGGCCTCTTGATGTCGAATTCATGAGACGTCTGAGTAAAGTGGTCAACATCGTCCCAGTCATCGCCAAGGCAGATACACTCACGCTGGAGGAGAGAGACTTCTTCAAAAAGAAGGTAACATCTATTAGATTTTAGTGGCATTGCAACTTCTCTGAAGAAGTATCCCTATATTCTTTTACCCTTTTGCTCTCTGCCTGCCTTTACTTTTTCTAAACAGCTGACCCCTTTATGAGGTTTTTATTGGCTTTGTTTTCAAGGATCTCAGGATATCCCTTTCCCTCATTAACACACTCTGTGTGCGCACAGGTTTAGGCGTGCATCCTGTGAGGGTTTTGCGTTTTGTTTGCTGCGGTTAGCGACTAAGCCTAAACTTTTGGCATAGATTAGCGTTAATGCAACCTTAATCTGCATCCTGTGCATATTTAGGTACAATTGTTTGATCTCTCAGAAGGATACATCAAGAACAGCCGCCTAATTAGTCCAGAGATTAAGAGACTTGTGGTGGGTTAAAGATTTGTTGTGTGTGTGTGTGTATTTGAACATGCTCTAACCAGATCAGGGAAGAGCTGCGAGCCAATGGGATTGACGTATACCCACAGAAGGAATTTGATGAGGACGCAGAGGACCGAATGATCAATGAAAAGATCAGGGTAAGGGCAGCAGCATCACCAAGCAGGACTTTGGGCTCTATCTGAAATCCATTCTGTAAGGATTTCTAACTCTAATAGCCGTTTACTTTTAACCTTTTGAACAGGAGATGATCCCATTTGCTGTGGTGGGAAGTGATCAGGAGTACCAGGTCAACGGCAGGAGGTTGCTGGGGAGGAAGACCAAGTGGGGAACCATTGAAGGTACAACTCTTGTTTGTATTTATATTAATGATGCACTTTTAGCAAAAAAGAAAAGTGAAAAAAAGAAGGGAGGGTTTCTGGGAGTCAGCTGGTCACAGAGTGTCAACAATGCTCCATTCAGCTCTCCAGACAGCAGTCGTGTGCCATGTAGCTGACTCAGGCCTCCACCAGACAGTCTCTATGAAGAGGCCTGATTGTTTACTTGGTGTCCCAACCCCTCTCATTCCCATACAAAGAGTATGTCTGCTGAATCCTCACATTGGATATGCACTGAGCAGAGAAAATGTGTAAGTTTAGTCATTTTTAATTTCAGTTTCCTCCAGCAGCTGAAGGAAACTGGTCATCATTAGTGTCATACGACTTTATGGTCACATTCATTTTGACTGCAGGATCGGACTTTCAATATTTAATTATGTTAGCCACTCCAGACAGGAGGCCCCACCCCTTTATCAAGTGTCTCATAAAGGAAGTTTAATTTCCTGCAGAGTGTGCCTGTGCTGACGCACACAGGCACACATCACTAGGAAATTCTGATGCGGTTAATCTCCTCGGAAAATACTCAAAGTGGATGAAAGCTGCAGCAGGTGAGGGCAAGATGGCCTGCTGCATGGAGCCATCACACTAGGATCACTGACTCCACCTGCTGGACTCTTAAAGAATCTCAGCACCAGCCATTCATGAAGCTTCTGCAGCCTGTTAGCACCTGTTTTAACTCCCCTTTGATTATTTCTAACTCAAAGCTTCTCTCTTTGCAGTTGAGAACATAGCCCACTGTGAGTTTGCCTATTTACGGGATCTCCTCATCAGGTGAGTGCATGTTGTCTACTAGTCTGCAAGTCCACAAGTTTATGCCAGATGAGGATCTGGCACAGATTCATCATAAATAAAGGGATTTTTGTAAATTTAGACACAGAGAGGGAGACTCAATCTGCATGTGGTTGATCAGTCTCATGAATCACATGTGCCACACGTATGTAGTAGCAATATGAATGAATATGTAAGTGTTTTTAATAGAGCTGCCAATGTTAATGTGTTAACACGGTTTTATCCATCATCACGCAAGTAACCAATGTGGAGCGCAGAATGACGCAAAATCCCTGAAATGTCTCTGTCAATGCAATTCGGGCAGTTTGTCCAAAGTTTGTCCATTCTGCGCTCCTGATTGGTTAATGGCGTTAAAAATTTTAATCGCAGTGATCGTGATGAATTGTTAACATTGACAAGAGGTGTCCTGCTTCAGTGAATCCACCTGTTTTTATAGCGATCACAGTCCCAGTGCAGTAAAAGCAGAAACGTAAATTTGCAGAGGGAAAAAACTGATATGAGACATGTTTACAGGCACAAAGTGCAAATAAAACATGAGCTGTTGTCTGTAAAGACAGCTGGAGTGATTCAAGTCTGCGTGTTTCCCTTCTGTCAGACACACACAACAGTTAAAGACACGGTTTGAGCGTGAGGTTATTGTACAGCAAAATAAAGGACACAAAGGAGCAGGAGGATGTTTCCAGTCAGCATGTTAAAGTAAAAGTAGTTTTTATTTTCAAACTCGAGATAAAGTGATCGCAGTTTCTCTGTGCTCGAACATTGCAGTTCTTAGGATGAGTGAAACGTAGAGAATTGGTTTCACTGTAGGGGGTCAACAAAGGAAATCTTAGAAACAACATGTTTTATTGAGTGACGACTAGACTAGTCAATTACTCAGGCCGATAAGAGGACTTGATGTTCTTTTCAGTGGGTGATTGTGTTTCGTTTGAAGTTTTTAGAAATTAAAGGATATGAATATGCAAGCTCATCAACTGATTTGGACCCGAATAAACGAACTATAGGTGTGAAAACGCCCTAAAAGTCAGAAAATACTGAGTAAACTATCAAAGTTGCACACAGTGTAATGGATCCAGTAAGATATCTTCTGTGCAAATACAGAGTCTGTATTTTGCTCCGGCTATATTATATAATATATAATGATTCTTGTGAAATTTTAGTACTTTTCATGAGTCATCGTTCATTCATTTCATTCATCTCAGACCATCTGATATTTTGTTTTTCTTGCACAACTTGTCATATTTGTTCAATCCAGCATGAAAATGTTATTAAAATAGCATTTACTTCATTTTTGTGACTAAATGTTTCAGTTAAATATATTTTTTTATTGTTTTGAGTTCTCTATATGCCATGTAGAAATGGCCTGTAGTTGTATTTTTCAGTGTTTTAGGTAGTGTGTTTGTGTTCAAGATTGAGACTGCTTCAGTTTGTTAATATACATTTTGACCAGCTCATCCTCTGAAACTGCAAATCCAGATTCAGTTTATATAGAACAGAATAAAATTGCCCTTTAATACATCAAGAAAGACCATTAGAAAGTTCAGTTTTTCAAGTTTTTGAGATCCTCGTTCATTTAAACACAACTTCTCAGTGTGTGGACGAGCCTCTTTAAAAATCCATATATACAAAGGTGTGTGATTTTTACAGCAGTAATTATATCTGTCCACACTTTGTACCCTAAATTTTAAGGTGGATGAGTAGAAAATGTAAAAACTGTGATGGTTTGAGATGGACGGACACTTCAGTGATGCCACCGTGTGTGTTTTTGTTTGTAGGACCCACATGCAGAACATTAAGGACATCACCAGCAGCATCCACTATGAAATGTATCGCGTGAGGCGCCTCAATGAGAATAACACGATGGTGGCTCATGCCAACGGTATCCCAGAACATCATCTCACCGCCCACGAGATGTAGACGCTGCCTGCCGCCATCACAGCGTAACTCGTTTGTTCTGAGACTCTGATGTTCAGCAACAGTCTTCCCTTCACTCCAACCCACTCCACTCCAAACCTCCCCCTCCCCACCTCACAGGGTGCGAAAAACTCAAACGCCTGCCAGAGGGACTTCATCTTCGGTGACTTTTGGTGGCTGAAAGGACGGTTTATGTCAGTTTATTGCTTCATGAATAAATCCCCTCAGTATCGCTGACCGAGAGAGGGATTTTTACCTGCTTACAGTTAATATTTGTGGTGCCAAAATTTCAGCTTCCACCAAACCGAACGAACTGACACTGAAGTGCCTTAAAACGTAACATATTAAACTCGTCCACTTTTCTTTTTGCAGATTTTGGTGTTTTGTTTTTAGCAGCGCCTGTAGGAATGTGGGCCACAGTTTTGTTTTTTCTTCTAAGCACACACTTATAGCGACGTGTGAAAAGTGATGATACTTGCACTTGATCACTGCATAAAGCATGTTGGAGAAGGGCCAGGCAGCACTTCGCCAACATGTAACACACAGTAATGTAAAGTGTGAGCAGTGCAGCTTCACTCAGCTCTCTCCCCCTTAGTTAAACCCCCCCCCCTCCCAAAAAAGGGTTATCAGAGAGCACCTCATACGCTTGACTTAACTTTTCTGTCGCAGCTCGTGTTTCTCTTTAAAAGTTGTTTTTAATTCCCACTTATAAATGTCATTGTTTATGAATAGAAATATCTTAAGAGTGATTCAAGATGATAAAGTATTTATGCACGATATAAAATGTGAACGCCGTCAGTTGTAGTCTATATATTCAGATTAGTAACACACACACTTCCCCTGCTTTGGGCCCGTCATGGCGCCTTATTTATTGGAGGGTTTTTGTTCTTTTTCATAGCATGTTGGCCAAAACTGGAAAGAGAGCAAGGTTGTTGGTGCCAGGCTGACTACATTTAGACATTTTCCAGTCCCCTTAAATTCTTTTTTTTTTTTTAATCTAGTCTTCCACTGACCAGCCCACTTTGTTTTTCCTCCCATCATACCGAGGATCTTTCTTTCATCCACATATTACTTCCTAAGCTCTCACTGTCATGCTCTGTCCTGTATATTCGTCTGTGTTCTGATACATTTTTGTACTTGTATTATTGATAACAAATTTTCTTTTATCTTATTTGAAAGAAATAAAGATTGAAGTTGTAAATATTCTTGTTTTTTTTTCTTATATTTTTACAATGCCTAGAAGAAGTCCAGTCAGCGAAAGAACTCACTCC
Source organism: Perissodus microlepis (assembly GCF_051167445.1). Classification (NCBI taxonomy): domain Eukaryota; kingdom Metazoa; phylum Chordata; class Actinopteri; order Cichliformes; family Cichlidae; genus Perissodus; species Perissodus microlepis. The sequence continues at coordinate 17,104,493 of NC_140464.1, forward strand.
TTAAAGTTTAAATGTATACACTGATGACATTTTAGATAATTTTTTCTCCCACAATGGCTTTTCCATAGCATTTAATTGCAGGTGTAATTCACTTACTGGAGCACTTTAATTGCCGTGTCATTAAACTTCTTCTTGATTAGCCCCTGAAATCAATATGGCTGCCTACTAGGTCAGTGCAAAGCTGATTAGTGCTAATTACTTGAACGCATGAGTGCATCTTTTCTTCCTCGGCACGACACTGGAGAAGGCGAGACCTTCGGGATCAGTGAGGGTATGTGCAGACGTCAGCGTCCTGAGGTATTGAAGCAGCAAGAGAATGTAAACGCCGCAAACAGACTCGTGTCAAGTAAAATATTTACTTTGATTCCTTTTGAAGGACTTGATGCCAGTGGAATCGGCCCAGAGGGAACTTCAGTGACTCTCAGGTCTAAACTGAAGCTTCATTTGCAGCTCATCAGCTGTGACAGCTTGGAATATGCCTGTGCCATCAGTTGTTGAACCTAGACCTTCAGTCCCATGGAAGACGCTATTTCCTTAGTTAAAGCCAAGCCAAAGACAGATGGGTGCCGATCTAAGAGTGCTGGGCGAAGGCTCCAGGAAGAAGTAGTGCAGTGGCCACAGAGAGGCTATAAGAAAAATGTGAAGAGTTCAAGCAAAATACAGAAAATCTGTTCAAGTTAACAGACTTATCAATACTATAACTCTTGTTATGGTATCAGATCCCCAGATGTGGCTGGGGATCTGATGGATTTTAATTCAGTATTTGATTGAACAACAGGTCTTTGGTGGTCTTCAGTATGCTGAGAGCAAGTAGAGAATAAATGTAATAACAGAATTAACACATTTTGTTTTGTTTTTTTTGGTGTAAATGTCCAGTTTTAGGATCACATATTGATGCTTATAGAACAATGAAAAAGTTTGCAGCCAACAGGGGGGGAAAAAATCAAGGAATCTAAACACAGCACAAAAAATAAGGGAGTTTGTGTCTTTGTTCTAACAATGCTTCCTGGCAATAAATCTTATACTCTGGGAAAGCCTGTTTATTTCCCCGTAAGTGTTGTCACGTTTATAAGGAAAAAGCATTTGTGGGTTACACCCATGGAAAAAACCTGCCAAATCTTCTCTTGCCAAACAGCTTATTCTGCTACTAACTCTTGTTTGGTGTAGTTTATTGGATGTGAGGTTCGAAGTCTGACAAAACAAGACATCTTGGAAATTTAACAAGTTATTCAGTTAACAAAGAGATGCCTCAGTAACATGTGGAAGAACCATACACGCCCACAGCAGCCTCGCACCTCTGCCTCATGCTGGTCAGCAGCTTGGTCATACACTGCTGTGGGATGGCTTCTTCAACCAGGATGGCATGAACGGTACAGTCCCAGACTGGAGATTTGAAGCCTTTAATGATAACTTGTTCTTCCAGTAAGGAAGTTGCAGCATCTCTCCATCACACTGCCTACACCAAAAACTGTTACCTATCTGTGCACAATCGGCAATCTTCACACTTAAACTCCATGATCCAACTGCAGCAGAATCTGGACTTACTGCTGAGCATAATGTTCCTCCACATGTTCACGTTCCAGTGTACATGTTGCTGACACCAGTGCAAATGGGCCTGACAGTGAAGAGCAGTCGTGGCAGACCTGTGAGGCCAGAGATTGTCTAGACTAGATGATTGTCGGCACCTGAAGCTCAGAACAACACTCAGTTGCAGAAGCTGTTTTCCGCCACAAATGCATTTTCCTTGCAAATGAGGCACCATTCAAGAGGAAATAGAGGCTTTCCAGTTGTATAAGATTTATTGCCAAGAAGCATTATTATAACAAAAGAATAACTGATCAAACACAAATATCCTTTTTTTCTGTGCCAAGTTTTTATTTCTTACTCATCCTCAGCAGGGAAACAAAGACTTTAGATTGTAGTAAAAAGCTTTAGACCCTCCTTGCACCCACAGAGGTCTGAGAGGTCTTCCAGGAATGGTGAAATGATTGGTGAGTATGTGGTGATTTCATACCTGCTGATCTCTAATCTGGAAGCTAACCAGAGCAGGTTAATTTCACAGCATCGGGGTAATTGACCCGGGTTGGAAGTGCGCCACCTTCATAGCAGAGAAAACCCAGGCTTAACCCTGAAGTTACCTGGATAAGCTAAAATCTGTTTTGTGGTGCAGGCATCAGGTTGTGTTTTCCTTTTGTGAGTAGTTTGTATTCTGAAAGAAACTCACTGCATCAGGAAAAACTCCAAAGGTGGCTTTGAGTGCTCTATCAAGCATTACACCGTATACGTGACTTGTCAACATGATGACACCTGAAGATTTCAGGTAAATGTAACAAAATGAAGGCTGAAGTTTCAAAAGGTTGTTGTCTGGGAACTCATTGGCCTTTAATCCCATTCAGAGGCATAATAACTCTGGCTTCTACATGTATTATAAACACATATTGTGAGTGCACATTTTCAACATATAAGTAAGTAAGTAAGTAAAATTTATTTATATAGCGCTTTTCACAGATAAAAATCACAAAGTGCTTTACAACACAGGAAATGGGAATATAAAAACAATATAACAGTAAATAAAACAATGTAAAACAATAAAACTATAAAAACAGCATAAGAAGAAATTAATCAAATGCTTTTCTAAATAAAAATGTCTTCAGCTGTTTCTTAAAAGAATCAATGGAGTCCGTGCAGCGAAGAGACAGTGGGAGAGAATTCCACAACCGTGGTGCCACAGTCTGAAAGGCCCGATCACCACGAGTTTTAAAACGAGTGCGCGGTACCACCAGCAGTCTCTGATCTAATGACCTTAAAGCCCGAGAAGATGTATGTGGTTTCAGCAGGTCAGATAAATATTGAGGAGCTTGACCATGTAGGGCCCTAAAGGTTAGAACTAAAATTTTTAAATGAAACCTAAAATTTACAGGCAACCAGTGAAGGGAGGCCAAGACTGGAGTGATATGCGATCTTCTCTTGGTGCCTGTTAAGAGACGTGCTGCAGCATTCTGCACAGTCTGAAGACGATTTAAGGCTGATTTGTTAAAACAAGTAAAAAGGCCATTACAATAGTCTAAACGAGAAGAAATAAAAGCATGAATAATCATCTCAAGTTCAAGCTTTGATACCATTAGTCTGAGTTTAGAAATATTCCGTAAATGATAAAAACAGTTTCGGACCAGCTGCTTAGAATGCTGCTCGAGCGACATCGAGCTGTCAAATATGACACCGAGATTTCTAAGGCTTGATTTTACATAGGGGTCTAAGAAGCTGATATGCTGTCTAATTTCTGGGACCATGTGGTCTGGAGCAATAATTAGAGTTTCTGTTTTATCAGAGTTTAGTTGGAGAAAATTGTCATATAACCATTTGTTGATTTCTGTCAGGCAATTACTTAAATTAGACAATTTATAAAACTCAGACATTTTGAAGGAACAGTATAGTTGGATGTCGTCAGCATAGAGATGATAGGAGATATATTTATTTGCTCTCTTCTCTCATTCTTCCTTGTGAGCAATGCGTTTCTTGCAAAACATCATTTAAAATTGCCGCCGCGCCAGCTAACTGCTTTAAAAGACGCTCGCTGAACAACAAATTGTTGCATAGGAGACTTTTGTACAGATAGCAGGGAACAAGGCCGGGAAACGCAAATCAGGAAATTCAGGAAAGATGCCTGTTTTAATCAATTGTTTAATACAATCAGAATCAAAATGACTGAGCAAATAATTGCATGCTAAAACTGAATTAATAAGGAAAGTGTATATTACATAAATAAAGTCAGGCTTTGGTTCTGGGCACCTTAGCATGATACCGTGGATAGAAGCATTCTCTGTGATGTGCAGGGCCCTCCTACGTGGGTTCCTCCTACCTTCTTGGTCCGGGCGCGTTGCCCCAACTACCCCATTGGATGTTACGCTTTCATCCCATTCCCAGTCTTCAGTCACATGAATCTCTGCGAAGCTCCTAAAATGTGATCTCGCTAATGCTAAGATTTACTAGGTAGCTGAATAACCGGGAAGGATAAACACGACCGTGCTCTCTGTGCATGTGAGAAAAGACAAAGCCAACCAGAGGAGACGTCTGAGATGTTTCTGTCATGCCTTAAAGTCCAATTCTCCCCCGATGCTGAGCGCTTCAAAATGGCGACTCGCTCCTTTTGCTCCTCAAAATGGCGGCAGCACTCAGATGGCGCACGCCTGCAACGCCCACATCCCGCTGCCACCTAGTAAGCTTGACCCTTCGCCCCCATCTCAAGTTGAGACCTCCCCCCTCCTGGCTACATTCTCAAACTGCCTGTCTCCACGTCTCCCGGGAACCAGACGGGAGAGAAGCAGCTGCATCTCCGCTGGCCCGGGCTCATCCTCTTCCCTGCGAGCCACCCAGCAGTCGTCTTGTTGGCACCCACCCAGCGCCTCGCCGCCTGTCTTAATGACTTTCATTAATGAGCTGCGTGCTTTATGGATACTAATGAAGTTGGCGCCTCAACGAGAGAAAGAAACAGTTTGTTTTGCAGACACGATTATAGATGCTGATTTTTGTGCGGATCGCCATGATGTGTCTGCTCGAACTCGCATTACGTTTTACACACCGAGTATATCACCCTGACTGCAGATTGCGTCGTTCCAGCTGTTTTAATCCTCGCTGACAACTTTACAGCTTTTGCCAGATTGCGGTGCGGATGCACGCGCAACCTCACGATATTGCTAGGTACAGGCTGCTACGCCTCACACGATGGAGGGGGCATTAACAGATATGGGCATGCTCAGCGGTCAGACAGTGCTGATGGATGGCACCTATCAGAGCAGAACAGGCCCTCTGGTCAGGAAGCATCCTGACAAATGCTCGCCCGGGTTAACGTGTGAATGCATGAATATGCAGGAGGCGGCTGCAGCGGTGTGTCAATGTATTTAGATTTGAGTTGTCCTTGTCACACATGTACTGTTGAAACAGGAGATGAGCTTTGTGTGTCTTTCTTGGCTTTATTTATTCAACTACATTAAACTGCACTTCACGAGCTCATCTGCATGAAGCCAACGTGGCTCCAATTAACACCTGTTTGTAAGATGAATATAACTATCTAGCTGTTTTTCCCCCCTTTTGATTTATTAATTAGCTAACTTGATTGCAAAATCTGTCGAGATGTTTGTCACACGTGCGCGCGTGCATGCGGCTGATCGTGCTGTGCATACATTTGTTTAGCGTGTGTTTACATGTCCACCTCGCTCATTCTTAGTGGCGTGAGTTGTTGTTGTTTGCCCCCCCCCCCCCAATTTGTCTCCTCCTTTTCCTCCATCTGCTGTTTCCCGTCTCCTTTGTTGGCGGACGCCTCACCTTCTCCTCCTCCATCCGTCCCTTCCTCCCTCCTTGCTCCTCTCGCCAATGTCAGTTTCCACCCTTTTCTCCTGGCTCCGTGCCAGGCGCTCAGACATGTGTGGGGGAGGGGCTGCGACCGTATGCAAATGAGTCGACTTTATGCAAATCGGCCCCGTCGTTAATTAAAAGTCAGCTGCAAATTCAATTAGCCGACTGAACAGAGAGGGAGGTTTGCAAGTATCCATGGGATGACGGTTGGAAAGAAAAATTCCCAAAACGACGCGAGGGTTCGAAAAACAAAGAAATCGCAGCTGAGGGGGGTTTGGGGGAAGATGGGATGCAAACAAACAAAACAAAACAAAAAAAAGGGCTAAATATCAAATACTGTTTGAATAAACTCTTCAGCTGGAGCATGTGGTCGCAGTAATTGGTTGCAAGACAAAAATGTAGGCGCGTGCTGCTCCTGGTTGACATACGCAATGCTATAAAACACTTCAGACAGAAGGGAGAGAGAGATCCAGACAGAGAAGGTGAGACAGAGAGAAGAGCATCGTTGGTAGCTCCTGCCTCTGGCTCATTACTGTAAGTAATTAAACCAGTCGCAGATGTGTGTCAGCGATTATGCTGCTGTTATGGAAATGACTGCGAGAAAGCATGGGAATAGGCGTACATGCATGCTCGTCACCGTGCACGCTTACGCATTTTCGTACATTGTTTGTCTGGAGATTTGTGAAATTTGGTCTTTTGTGCATTGTGCTGCCTTTAACCCGGCATATTGTAGACACAACAGCAGGTTGTATTAAGAGGTGTAATCACTCTCTAACCCTCAAAGTGAGCCATTCAGAGCCCCAGATTTAACCCGACTCTTTGTTAATCAAAAGCAATGGTGTATTAACAGTGTTCATGAAAGGGCAGATGTTGATGTGTTATGGCATTACATGGCAACACAACTGGCGTTATGGTGGCATCACAATGGTAGGTACAGTTGTGGTCAGATGTTTACCGACACCTATCGAAAATGTCGGGGTAATTTGGGGCTTTTAATGATTTCTTAGATGCAACATGCATCTTTATTACTTTAAAAAACAAGAATATGGTGCACAAGTTTGGGGTTGTTTTGGATTTTCTCTGGCTTAAATATATATACATACACTCACTTCAATCTTTTTATAAGGGGTGGAATTCGTCATTTCTCTCTGCAAGCATAAAAAACGTTTCTTTGACAGCACTCATTGGTTATCAGTTCATCAGTTAAAACAATTCAACATAACTACAAGTCATTTAGTTGTGTCACCACTTTGGCACACAACTCAGCAAGCTTACACCCTCAGATGAGAGGAAATTGATTTGGATGTTCAGGAACAACCCAGGAACCACCGAGGCCCAAGCCTACAATGAACTGCCAAACAACAACATTACTGTCCACAGCGAGGGGGCAGCTTTACCTAATCATGGACTGAGAGGGTGTCGACCAAGAAAGAAGCCCATGTCCCAAAATCTGAGCCTCAAAGCTTGACTGAAATTTGCAGCTGCACACATGAACAAGCCAAATGCCTTCAGGAGAAACGTTTTATGGTCAAATGAGACAAACTTTGAGTTATTTGGCCACAATGACAAGACGTGTGTTTGGAGGAGTAAAAGTGAGGCTTTTGCACCTAAGAAAACTTTACCACCTGTAAAGCATGCCTGTGGTAGCGTCATGCTATGGGGCTGTTTTGCTGCCAGTGGTACTGGTACATTGCACAAAACAACTAAATCAAATCAGCAGCTAAATGGTTGAAACTTGGACACAGTTGGCTGTTCCAATGTGACAGAGATCCCAAACACACATCAAAACTGGTTTTGGAATAACCTCAACCCTACTGAAAATTTAAAAGCCGAGCTCGTGCCAGGAAACCAACTAATTCAAATTAAGTCTAGCAATTCTGCCAAGACGATTGGCCAAATATCCAGTCAAAATTATGCCAGAAAATTACTGATGGCTACCAAAAGCATCTGGTCAAAGTACAGCTTGTTGAGAGAAGCACTGGGGGTGTGTGTGACCTGTCTGTATACCTTAGACCCTGTGTGGATTGGAGGAAATCCAAAATAAATTCAAACTTGTGCACCCAATTCTTGTTTTTTAAAGTCATAAAGAAGCATGCTGTACACTCATTCCACTCTGGATAAAGAGGAATATAAAGAAAGCATGAAAAACTTGAAATTATTGTGAGATTCAAGCTCATGACTATATGCATAAACCTCTGATCACAGCTGCATGTTTAGTCGGAAGACAGAACACCTTTAATGAGATACAAATGCGCCGCTGCAACCCACACTTTCAGTGGCATCTCTGTAATTGCAATATGTTGTGTTTGTCTATATTTTTAACTTAGACTGCATAAATGCTGGTAATTCGAGAAAGTTCCTTACTACTTTATCTATGAAGTGTATGTGGGATGATGAATATGGAGGATGGGTGTGTTCTGCTCCCTGGGGTTAGTGCCAAGGCACTCTGCCAAGCATTTGCCAGCAGGGATGATGGATGGAAGTAAGTTTGTGATGAACGGAGCAGAAGAGAAAAATGGATGTGAGGCGAGAGTGTAGGAAGACACTGAAATGGATTCAGTTAAATGAAGAATGGTAGATGTGTGTGTCTTACTGGGGAATTTCCTCCATGTTAAACAAGAAGACAGACGCTGTAGTGAAGCCAGGAACTTGATATTTCCCATAATTGTCTCGATGGATAGTTCCTGTTCGGGTTTGTCCTCAAGAGGTCTCCCGATCAATACTCATGTCTTGATGAGTTTATTACTTTGTCTGTTTTCCCATCCAAGTCAGGTTTTGTTGTTGCTTACAATATGCCAGTATCTCTGTCTGCTTTTTTAGTCCAATAAAGGCTTATGTCTCATTACAGTTATTTTCAGCAGCCATTAAAATGATGCTCATTTCTAAACATCTATCCAAAATCTGTCCGAAATGTAAAAAATGAACCTGGATGGGTGTCTTATCCATAAAACCAAAGGTTGTCATTTACAAAAACACATGTTTAGCCATTGAAAAAAATCACAAAAAAAATACCAACAGACTTCGTCTACACACTTATTTACGGGTGGTTAGCCTTCAAAGTTGTCCATTGCCAACCTCCTGCTAAAAGGATAAAGGAACACAGAGGTCTGGAGCAGACAGACCTCCCTGCTGCACTGAATGAACTCTGACGGCTCATCTAAAGCCCACCTGACCATCACTTCCCCAGCAGCCCACCTGTTATGTCTACAAACTCAGATATAACTCTGTTGTAGCAGGTTCAAACCATCACTTCATGACTCACCTTAGACTTGCAAGGTGAGAAGTTTGCAAGACAAAAGGGGGATAGTGGTCAGCTTAGAGTGACAGGGTGTTCAGCACAGCATTTTTAGGACAGACTCCTACTGGATGACAAGTAACAAAGGCTGTCCTCACGGATCTACTTCAGATTAGCTTGTCACGTCATTTGCTGCCTATGCTACACTCAAGGTGGAAAAAATTGCAACTGCATAATTCACAAGTTTTGCAAAGAAAGAAAAAACTACCACAAATAAAAGGAAATGAAGCTTCAATGCAGACTGTGAAACTTTCAAGAAGTGGGTGAAACTGCTAGAAGCAAGGGCGTAGATTTGGCATGGACGGAAGGGACATGTCCCCACCAATAATTTGATCTCTTCAAGTAAAGAAAAACAAACCCGTTAGAAAGAAAAAAACGATCTGCCAACGTCTCATTCACCCAGCGGTGCAGAAAGAGTTAAATTACTTTCTCTACTGGAGTCCTACCTCATGTGACAAATATGGCCAATGTGATTGGCTGAGCCTTTCATGGAGCTCTGTTTAGTTTTAGCAGCGGCAAGTTTGCGCTGCAAGGACCTGCAAGGAGGAGAGGAGGATGGCAGCAAAAAGGAAGAACCTGGATATAAGAAAGTATTTTTAAAGTCAAGTTCACTCAAAAAATGTGTCCGTCAAAATAACGTTACAGGCTATGCTAGGCTTTGGCCCACATCAGTCTAAAATTGTATGTAACCATGAATAACGTGTTTTGGAAACTAACTGCACAACAGGCAGCACTATTAGTTATCTCAGTCTCCCAGAGTAACATTTCTAATTTTGATTGAAACTGTCAGCCTCGAGCAAGCCAGGATATTAGTTTACAGAGGCTGTTAAAATTATATGTCTAACGTTAAAATGTTGGTGACACAGTAATTTCATCCTAATGGTACTGACATATTCATAGGGTTAATTTTTGAGACAAAATATCATGAGGTAGTCATGATTTTGCAAATATTCCACCTTGTAGTGCAGTTTGCACAAATTGTTTTAAAAATGCACTCACCCTACAAACATTACTGACGAGTCAAGATCTGCACAAATTGACAGAAACACTGAAGCAGCTACACATTTTATTCTTGTCATGTATGTCCTGTTTGTCAGGTGACAGAAGATCCAACACAAAGCTCAGAGAGTAATGGTGATACAAGATCACAGGTGGAATTGGATGATGACTTGTTGGTTCATTACTGTATTTGAAGCACATGTGTGGCTGCATGTATGTGGAATATCTCACTGTTGTTTATCAGGTGACAGAGGCAGCTCTGCCATGTTGTAGCTCGGACAGAGGTGAAGAGGCGAGGTCACAGGTGACTGATGATTTTGTGCTATAGATTAACTAGTATGTATTATCATGATAATTGTTAGGCTGCTGATGTAAATTGATTCATTAGTGTATATTTGACAAAGAATCTGAATTGACATGTCTCACTTTTTATATGGCACGAATCAATGTGTTATTTTATCAGGTGACAGTATGTCCTAGTGCAGTCAGAGGGGAAGAGCCAGGGCCAAAGGTGAGGCACATCAAGCACAGAATAATAATTTTAATCTGAGGATAAAACGCATGTACAGTGGCTATAGAAAAAAATCTACACACTCATGTTCAAATGCCAGGTTTTTGTCATGTTAAAAAAATGACAGCAAGTCATGTTGCTGTAACAGTAGTTCATGTTTAGAATAAAAAGTCCCAGCTCACTGATTTGATCAGGGCAATAGTGCCTAAAATGTTGCATAATTTTGCTGAGAGATCTTTTACTCTGTGGTAATCTTAGATGAGTAGTTTTATGGACAAAAACCACCAGGTCATTCAGTGTTGCCTTAGTGCTAATGTATCAGAGATGTTGGTGTAATATAACCAGTGTTGGTCAAGTTACTTGAAAAAAGTAATCAGTAACTAATTACCGATTACTCCCCCAAAAAAGTAATCCCGTTACTTTACTGATTACTTATTTTCAAAAGTAATTAATTACTTAGTTACTTAGTTACTTTTTAAAAACACGATTTACAACCTGAATAGGTAATAAAGCGATAGATCTTTCAGCCCAATTCTACTTTTTCTGCATAATCCATCATACAAAATGTAATCAAATGGAAAAGTCTCTTTTTAAAACTTGTTTTATTAGTTTTAACTTTATGCATCAAGCAAAAATTTAATTATATGCAACATTCTCTGACTGGAAGAAATTTGTTTAACATTTAAACTTATTTTCTGCACATTCCAGCACATAAAATATTTTTTGTGTGTGTTTACACTCACTCTTTCAAATAGATGCAAGTAAAACACAGCAGAAAATAAATAACATCAAAGACTAGCGGTCCTGTTGCTCTATTTTCACCTGTAAAGCAGGAGTAGGGTAGGCGGAGGTGTGCCCTGGTGCAGGTGTGCCGCAGCGGTCAGTTGAAGAATCCGCGAGTTTCTCTGTGAATTTCCCATTACGTGGTAGCGCACTCCCGGTGCTTGCTTGGAAGTTTAGGGGTTTTTTTCGCTTTAAAAAGAAGTTTTCTTCCCACGCACAACGGACACAAATGTTTTTGTCACTTTTTATGGAATCAAACTCAAAGTAAGGTCAGTACTTCCATGCTTTAAACGCTGCACGCTCATACTCTCTCCCGCACTCGATATATGATCCATTGTTGATCTGCACACAGCTGTTGTTACGAACGTCGCACTCGCTTACGTCACTGTCATGAGACATTCTGGCAAAAAAATCACGGTTTTAGTAACGCAGTAACGCAGCGTTCCTACGGGAAAGTAACGGTAATCTAATTACCGTTTTTGCAATAGTAATCCCTTACTTTACTCGTTACCTGAAAAAAGTAATCAGATTACAGTAACGCGTTACTGCCCATCTCTGAATATAACTGATGTCATGTTGTTAAGTCTTTAAAGTCATATTATTTTATTGTCATGACTGCATTTGAAGCTATTTTTATTTTTGTATGATACCTGATTTATATGGAATATGGCTGAAGTAAACTAAAGCCTAAAATACTTAGTCAGTCATTTGTTTAATAGTAATTTAACATTATATAATTCACATATAAAACTATGAATTGTAATTTTAAATGGTTTAAAAGCATGTAGAATAGCATATGTAGGCAAGTATATTTCTCCTTTTTTTTTTAAAATCAAGAAGCAAAGACAAAAAGGAGAGAAAAAAAAGAAACAGGACAGGGTTCGGTGGTTGAATCATCCGCCGCCACCAATGCCAAAACCAAATCTACGCCCTTGGCTAGAAAGTAATTCTCAAATGTGTTTTTCCCCTATTTTAATAGGTTTTAAAAAAGATGAAATGAATGTGTCCCTCAGATGTTAAATCCCACACATGCATACTGTCCCACATTTAGTTACTTAGTGTCAAAGTTATCTTCATGTCTGGTCAACCTAGTCACAGTGGCTACAGTGAAAATCAACTGGTAGGTGCAACTGTTTGATTTTCAGACACAAGCTTGTTAAGCTTTAACCTTACTGTATATTTCATGAGACAGACCAGTCTTTGGTCATCATGGTAAATGTTAGCTTGAATGGTAGAGAAGAGAATACGTGGGAAAAAGGAATCACTGGATCTACAGTTGTTGTCATGAGTTTACATCCACTCATCATGAGTATGACTGTTGTGGTAATTTAGGTTTTTTCCCAGGGTGGAACAATTGTACAGTATAACTATCTTTAGCAACTTCTAAAAAACATGAATCGGGTGCACTAATTTGGATTTTCTCTAATCCACAGAAGGTCAAAAGCGTATACACACAGTCTCGAATATATGCACAATTTGGTTAAACGTCTCTTAGCAAGTTGCACTTGCCATTAACAATCTTCTGGGATAAATCTCTACATTTTAGCAGCCTTGTTAGCAGAATTGGTGGAGTTTGTTTAAATTGGCACAGAGCTGGCTTTTAAGCACAACCCACAGGTTTTCAATAAAATTGAGGTCAGGACTTTGGGAAGGCTGAAGTTTGTGTTAGCCTGCTTTATCCATTCAAAAGCCAATTTTGGTTTGTGTTTGGGATCATTGCCCTGGTGGAACACGCCACTGTCCAGGTTTCAACCATCTAGCGCTTCGTGGTGAAATTGAAGATTTTGGAGTTAGTCCTCTTTTATTATTCCGTCCACTTTGTGCAATGTACCAGTGCCACTGGAGCAAAACAGCCCCATAGCATGACGCTACCGCCACCATTCTTGACAGTGTGTACAGTGTTCTTCAATTTTAAAGCCTCGCTTTTACTCCTCCAAACATGCCTCGTGTCATTGTGGCCAGATGGCTCAATCTTTATCTCGTCTGGCCTTAAAACTTTCTTGATCGACACGCTCCTGTTTCACGGTGATGAAGCCTACCCTCACTGTGGACAGCGATGCTGGTTTTCAGCAGTTTCCAGTTCATGGCAAACATGAGCCTTGGTGGTTCCTGAACATCCTACTGTATTTCCTCTCATCTGAGCGTGACAGCTTGCTAAGGTGCGTGCCAAAGTGGTGATGCATCAGAATGACTTGTACTGATGCTTGCAGAGAGAAATTACTGATTCCACTCAGTGGTGAGAGGTTAATAGACCTTGGTCCTGTCAAGTTAAAAGACTTTGTAGAAACTTTAGTGCCACTTATTAAAAGATTTAAATTTATTTATGTACATATTTGACCCAAAGAAAATAAATTCAAACTTGTGCACCCATTTCTTGTTTTATGAATCCCAAAAGGTTGATTCTGTTCGTCTGGACGTAGAGCTGAGACTGACTTCTTCAGTCTCAGCTGTCTGCAGGTTTCCACAACCTTATAAACAGCACATTTGCACAATAACTGAAACTAGCCCACTGAATGAACAATGGGCTGTGAGGTCAGTTCTTTGATCATTGCAAATTGTCATGACCACTGATCAAAGACGATTGATCAATGATCTATGGACCATTGATGATTTATCTTGTTTTATAAAGTCATTAAAGATGTATACTGTACAATCACTCCACCCTAGAATAAGAAAAGTTCAAAGAAATGACAGTCATGCCCATGAACGATGGGTGTCTGTAAAATTCTGACCACAACTGTTTCGTGTGGCACACCAATCCTTGGTTCATATTGGTAAGTGTTACCTTGAATAATAGAGAAGAGAGTAAGAGGGAGAAGAGCCTTCATTGGATCTATATTTCCTCCTTTGGGATGTTAGAAGTGATTGTAAAGAGATGGACATTAAGGAATTAGTACAGGAGCAAATTTGTCTTTGATGAGCCCATTTATGTGCGTGCGTGTGTATGTGTGCATCATCTGCATGCAGAACTGAAAGCACGGAAAAAGATCCAATCAGAGTGTGTGAGTGCCTGAGGAAAATCATAAATGTGCTCAAGTACAAAAGACACACTTGCCAGATTGGTGTTTGACTTTACTGCTCAAGTCTCCTGACAGCCCGCAAATTCCATCGGAGATAGGGCGAATGAAACCAGCCGGCTGTCTGGAAAAAGAATTTAAAGCCGCTTGGATGTATGCAGCCAAGTGAGACGGCAGGTGAATAGTAATTGAGGTTAAGGACAAGCCGGAACAGAAACGGAAAGGTTGTTGATAAATGGAGTGAGGAGAAAGAATGTGTTTTATGTATGCACGTAGCAGACACTGGAGCTGTTACAGGACACAGGCTTTTAGAAGAAAGCAGGTCGCATAATAAGAATTTAATTTTCCCCATGGTTGCACATTTGCTTGGTGCAAATGGAGAATGGTGCACATGCTTAAATTGACCACAAATACTTGAATTATTCCCACTATTACCCCAATTGCTGCTGATAGTTGGAAAAATGACCGTGAAAAAGAAGAATGCCAGAAAAGTGAGAGTGACAGGAAGCAAATAGTCTAAATGAAGAATCTGTGCAGTAGCAAAGAGGAAAAGTAAAAGCTGATATCCAGCGCCAACTTGTGAACAGATCCCCTCATTTCATTTCATGCTACTGACCTCAAAACCGTCGACAACCCAGAAGCTGCCCTCGAGTTTCAGCATCTGGCTTTTTAGTTGACTGTCCATCCATCTTTACATCGCTCGGGTTATTGAACTGCCATCAGGCATCTACAGGAAACCTTGTCACAGATAGGACCAGGCAGGTGTGGCTGCCTCTTATTTCCCCTATGACTGTCAAGTCATAACGGTCAAGCTGACTGGTGTGACAGGCAACACCTCCCTGCTTAAACAAATCCCACATCAAAGCAGATGTTTCTTAAGGTAAAACTTTAAACTGAGCCACTTTGACCTCTTGGATTTTCTACATGTCAAAGATACTTTCTTCAAAGCGAACTGCTTCATTGTCTCTTGCACAGCTGTCCTCTGGGCTTTTCCTCCCTCTCCATTAACCTGCCTCTCTTTGCTCCCCTCTTTGCTTGAAAGGTTTGATATTGTGGGTGTGTGGGTTTAATATTGGGTGAATGCTGACCACCCAGCTCTCACACATGCACACCCACCCCCTGTGGCTACAGCAGTCAGTCAGATGTGAACCAATAAAGCTTCTCTAAGTTTGCAGTGAGAGGTGGGAGTACGTGCTCTTTATTAAAGGAGAAATGTTGGCACAAAGTCCCTCCGTACCTCTGTCAGTTCACTCTACTCTGCTCCACTGAGCCCCCACAGCACCACAGACTTCACTTTGTTCCATGTCTCCTGTCTCTTTGGAGTATGATGGGTATCCATATGTGGGGCTCTGTGTTGGCTGCTTTTCTCTGTGGTGGGTGGAGAGTTTGCTATCGATTGATGGCTCATCCGGAGTGAGATAAAGCCCTTAGATACTGAATGTTATGCAGACAAGACGAAAGAACTTGTGTCCACGTTTGTGTCTGTAACAGTAAAATGAAAACATGAGCAAATAACAAAGGCCTATGATCGGACTCCACTCTATCTCATCAGCTGTATCACATGATAAGACAAGATGACCTGCTGACTTTCAGACCGAGCAACGCAGCAGGGAAGAAAGGTGATTTCAGTGACTTTGAACGTGGCGTGGGTTTTTGTTGGTGCCAGACGGGCTGGACTGAGTATTTTCAAAACTGCTGATCTGCGGGGATTTCCCCACACAATCATCTGCAGGGTTTACAGAGAATGGTCTGAAAAAGAGACAATATCCAGTGAGCGGCATATCTCTGGATAAAAATCCATCACTGATGCCAGAGGTGAGAAATTAAAAAAAAAACCCTCTATGTACGCTCGCTCCTTTTCAGTAGAGCGAGCTGGATGCTGAAGTACCATGACTGCAACTTTATTTACATCTGCACAATGAACACATCACAGGGGTGAGAAGGAAAAATGGATCTGTCGAGGGTGTAAGTGGGAACATGGGAAGACATTACTTTGGTATTGCTGAGTGGTTATCTCCACGCTGTCAGCTCGAAGCAGCGCAGGCAGCAACACACAAAAAAATTAATCTGCCTATCAAATTTAATTAATCATTAGCTGAAGTTGCCTGTAGACATCATCATGTTACCCAGAACTTACATTTTAAGTTCTGGCATTGCGACCTTCAATATTTTAGTTTTCTTGAACTGGAAATGATCATATTTGTATGAGAGAGTATGGGCAGTTTTTAACTTAATGCTTCCAAGAGCTAGCTATCTTTGTTAGCAAAGATGTCGGCTGTCAGCTAGAGAAGCAGACGTAAAGCTACAGACAGTAAAAAAACATGGACACAGCTTGGGGTTGAAAAAATGAAGCCTGTGCTAATGTACCTTAAAATGTCTGAAACTGTCTATCTTAAAGCCATCAGGTTGTTGCAAAACGATTTCTCATCCTTTCTGACTTAACCTCTGTAAACACAGTCAGTCAGTCAGACTCGCCGCTTTTCAGATTATTTTTTTTTAAACCAAGATATTGCCAGTGAAAACACTCAAATAAAACGGTCTTCGTAAACCGCCGGATGACATATTGCTAGCTACGTCCATGTTTTATGTGGCGTATGCCTAAAACAAAACGCACTCACCAGAAAAACTGAACAGCTTGTAACTGTTTGTTGTTTGTCAGAGTTTCCAGATAATTTATTAATAACTATTATTACAAATCTATTTTATTTAT
Source organism: Perissodus microlepis (assembly GCF_051167445.1). NCBI lineage: Eukaryota > Metazoa > Chordata > Actinopteri > Cichliformes > Cichlidae > Perissodus > Perissodus microlepis. Next base: position 17,121,160 of record NC_140464.1, read on the forward strand.
TGGTTGCTTAATGACTTCCTAAATGTATTTTCCTTGTTAGCAGGCTACTTGTAACACAAGAACACAGACTATGTAAATAGACTATGGTGTATCACTACTAATCATATATATATATATATATATATATATATATATATATATATATATATAAAATTTATTTCCATCCCAACAAACACAATTAACTTTGAATGCAGAGGTAGGTAAGATACACATCTGTGATACTGATACATTAACTACTACAAATACTGACATAAACAGAAAAAGTAACAAACTGTCTTACAAGAGTAAAAAAAAAAAAAAGGTGTGACAGCTGTGATGGAGCTCAGGACGAAGGCGCCGTAACAAATGATTTAACCGGAAACTTGTGACTCTGAGCGTGACAACTCACCTGTGTCAGCTGCAGAAAAGTAGACTCGTCTTGACGGGTCCTTCCTTCAAGTCAGGAATATTTGAATAATTGATCGATTTTGGTGCTGAAACATGGAGCAAGCTTGATGTTAAGACTAAAGAAGCTGTTTTACCTATTGCTTTACTTTTATCTTTAACATACTCGCTTTGCGGTTTCTTTTTAATTTGCTTTGGATTTGTTTTGTCAGCGAGAAAGCGCGAGAACGGAGGTCAAAGCGGACGCAACACCATAAGTGTTAGGGTCGGTAATCCTACGTTATGTCTACTGTAGAAACCGATCTAAAAAAAAACAAAAACGGGTACACTGACTGATAACAAGGTGACAACTCAAAAATATGTGCACAATTTACTGCATAGTCCACACGGATCGAAGGCTCTTCTTGGGGGCCATCTTTTTCACAGTGGGATGGGCTTTTAAAGACAGCAGGAGAAATTTAATCAGATGCTGTATTTAATTCTGAGCCCCAATGTGATGAAATATTCTGCACCATATGGAGATCCAATCAGCATGCATGTTTATGACCGACCTACAGTAATTTGAGGATATTTTAGGGTTTTTTCAGCCTTTCCTGGGAGAATTTCTATTGCTTTTGATCTTTCATATAGGTGTGCTCGCACACGTATAGACTAGTGCACATCATCCGCCAGGAGCTTTGGAGATTATGCACCATGCAGATGATAAGACTGTCAGTGCAAGATGATTTAAGCTCTCCCTTTTTCTATATGCTACCCTCTCACTGACCTTTGTGTTTCTTAGCTTTGCATGTGCATTGGTTTCTTCTTTCAAGGTGTCCCAAAGAATAAAACTCCTACATGTTATCATTTCATAATTTTCATAATTTTCCACAAGTCTGTTGCATTGGTGCTAAACGACACGCTATAGAGCGAGTGGAATAAAACCCCACAGTTTAGCAGAACTGCATATTACACAAACGTGCAGAGGTACACGCACAACAGTAGTCCACATTTGTGCTGTAACACCATAACAGAGTACACCACATTAAATTAGATTTATCTATTGTGACTTCAGACAGTGTGTGTCTGTGTAAGTCAGCCCAGAAACCTGTTATTGTGTTCATTTTTCCCTCTTTTTCTGTCATTACAATGCCTCGTTTCAACAGTGTCGTCGACAGGAAGCGTTCAGTTCCTTTCCATCATCTATATTACAGCTGGAAAAACCCTGACAACCTTGTTTGTCTTTTTTCTCTTCGGTAAGGCTTTTACAGCCGTGCTAATGACACCGAGAGTGCCACAGAAGGGGAAACTGCTGTCCTTGTAATCCCTGCACACCTTCAAATGAGGCTCCTTTATTGAGGAAGTATGTGGTTTATAATTTTGAGTATTTACTGCTCTCTGGCTCAGGTACCTTTCATTAAAGAATACCCCTACAATGTTTCATTCACTAACAGCGACACCGGTGTTAAAATAGAGAGTGGAGGAGGCCACATTATGTGTTGCAGGCTGCTGAAATTGCAAGGATAATGTGACATTAACAATGAAAGCATGAAGCCGTAGTGTCCTTGATTCAGTGGGTAGAAACCTACATCCTATTGCCCACAGCTAAAAGCATGATGTTAGTTAGATATTTTTGTTCTGAAGACACCCACATAAAAAAAATCCCCCTACTTTACATTACCATTATTGAGTTGAAAAGTTTTGAGTTTTTTAACCCTGTGAAGTCTAAATGTTAATAAGATGAGAAAAGCAAAAAATATATATTTATTTTTAAATAATGAAATATGAGGGAATATATGACTCAGCCCTTCATTTCTAACATAAAAGGAAATATGATATATAAGGCAAAAACAGAGTTTTTATATGAAAGTCATTATTAGTTATGAGGACCTTTATTCTTCACCACAGTCTGAACTGTAATTTCTTTAAGTAGCCTTCAGGAATAGTTCTCTGGGCTTCTTGAAGGACAGTCGAAGCTCTTCTTTGGATGTTTTCATTAATAATGTTGAGGTCCGGGCTGTATTTTGCTATCCAGGTCTGCTTTTACTGCATTGGCAGCGTGTTTGGGATCATTGTCATGCTGGAAAATAAAGGCATTGCCAATCAGATGCTTTCCAGATAGTACTGCAAAATACTACTACTTTTCCTTCCATTTATCATTCCATCAATCAAGATCTCTGACAAGATTCAATATCACTGGCTGACATGCAGTCCAAGCATGTCAGATTCTCCACCATGTGTTATAGATGGTCGTGGACAGTTACTGTCTCTTGTACAAAGATGCCAGATTCTCAGTGCAGGTCTTGTATAATTTAGTGTTTCTCAGCCATTTCTCTCTGTTTCCCTTCCTAATCATGGCTTCTTGACAGCCACCCTTTCACTGAGACCATTTCTGATGAGACTTCAGTCAACAGTAGATGGCTCAAGTGAAGGTCCAGATTATCTCTCAGATCCTGTGTTAGGTCTTTCCTGGATTTCTGCTCTATTTCTTTAGGACATGACTTTAAGATGCTGTTTACCTGCTGTAGATATTTCAAGACTTCTTCCTTTGTCTTCCACTTGTGCAGTTTCCTCAGAGTTTCAGAAAATAACTCTTTGAAAATCATTTTGTTGGTGCAAGAATGTTGTTTTATACCTGTCAAATTGAGTTATCTTTGGCAGTTTTTTATAGATTCAACTAGGTTGTAGAAACAATACTGTTTCAACCCCCTTGATTTAGGTTCCTGTACAAACAAAAACATTCCTTGATTTGAGATTTTTTGTACAGTATTGTTATCTGATACCACATTATTAGAGTGAGGGTCAGACTTTACAAGGTTAATAAAGTAATAAATAGGCTTTTCTGTTATTCATCTATAGCAGATGGCACTTATTATACGGGCAAGAAAGCAACCTTTCCTTGGCTCAGCTTTGACATGACAGAGTTTTAATCCTTAATGTCAGTTCTTCCTGAACCTGAATCAAAACAAAGAGAAACAGAACAGATCCTCTTGGTAGGTCTCAACCAAATTCCCACAGAATATTTTCATGGTGATTCAAAGTTTCTGTCTCATCGCAGCTATATTTCTGCAGAAATGGTTAATTAAAGGCCGGGGCTATCTTCAAAGCTGTGCAGTTCAGCACCTTTCCAACAGCACCACATGAAAGCAGTCAAACTGAGAGATTTGAAGGATACAAATCTCTACAAAGACAGAAGTTTCACTAATGTCGTTTGTGATTTATCCGGGATTTGGGAATCTTGTAAAGAACAAAAGAGGATTTTCTGATTGAGATGACTAGAATCAGAAGGATGGAAGGAAATGTAATACAATTCATTTTTACTTTTGTTCTTTTTTCTTTCTCCTCCTGACATCACAGATTAAATGTCAAGATTACTTTTGGCACACATTAAAAATATAACTCAATAAAAACTTGTTGAGAATAATATTCTATCTAGGCTACCAAGATTTTTGTTTAATCTCTAGTAGATGGACAGCACAGTAAACTACCGCTGAAATGCCAAAGACAGAGTACTTAAAAAATGCACTGTGGCTGAGTAGGAGCTGGCAGTCGAAGTTGCACTTTCAAGGGAGATGTTTATCCTGTTGAAGAGCTGATGAAACAGAGTGTTTCTTTTCCATTTTAATGGCTCCGTTGGCCTGTGCCTCGTGTCTTTAAAGTCCACCACACAAGATTTATGCAAAAAGGCAAGACTCATGGAAAACTCCTGAAAGTTCTGTCTGGTAAAATTAAGTTGGCCTAACTAAATAATGGGAAGTGTTTGTGAAACCGCAATAAAATGCACATCCCAGCAGCTGGAGCGCCAGAAAAAAACGTAAAATAGCAGAAATTTACCACCATGTAAAAATACAGAAATTTTACATTACAAATTTTAACACTTTCATGATTACAGGATATTTTTAATTAGATGTGGTAATTTAAAGTTTATTTTTCTATCTTTTTTTTTAAATAAACTGGAAAATTCTGTAAAATTTAACAGAAAAAAACAACTTTTTTCTACAGTGCACTGAAATTTTTCCCTTTAGTAATTAAAGTTAGTGATCAAACAATTATGTCACTTGCACTGAAGTAAATTAATGATTTATTAAAACACAGGTGCATTTTTTTGAAGTACAGTAGTTACATAAACAGGAGGAAGTTTCTTCTCCTCAGGAGAGAGCTTTGACCTCTATAAGATTTAATGTTATGTTACTAACAAACAGTTATTTAAAATGTGTCTTAACTGATGTTGGATGCCAAAAGTTTTTTTTCCATAATTTGCTATTAGATTGCTTGGAATTACAACCCCAGCACTGGTGATAAACAGTAGATCAATCTGCTCTTTGATTACTTCCACAGCCTCTAAAGTGGTTGTGGTGCTCATTTCCAAGTCAACATTTATATTACTGGATTTGTAATGTTTAACTAATTTATAATCCTCATTTATCAGAACAGCCATACTGATGGGACAGCAGTTGAAAGGCAACAAATACACAATCTTTTCTTATTATAGCTACTTACACTGTCACAAAATACCAAAAAAACAGACAAGACATCACCAAATGAGAAGAGAAATAAGGAGCTTGTGAGGTGACACATGAGATAGCCCCTCTTATGATATCTTTGTTTCAGGACCAGCATCGCCCCACAGGGGCTGTAGCCTCCAATTTCCTCCCACAGTCCAGGTACATGCATGTTACGTTAGCTGGTGATTGGCTGCATTAGCCCTGTGATAGACTAGCAACCTGTCCAGGGTGTACACCGCCTCTCGCCCTCAGCTGTAACAGCTTGTATCATTATACCACTCAAGCTGATGTAACGATCTATTAAAAGACACCTATTTCATGTAAAATAAGTAATGTTACTGTAGTTTCTACTAACACCTTGACAATTAACCAGGCATAAAACAGTGCTGCAGACGCTATAGAACAACACGTATACATGGTGTACAGTATATACAGAGAACATGAGGCAACCTTTACCCTCTGCCTCAGCTGAGACAGGGGTCAGCTTCTTGGAGAATGTCAGGCCACCAGACAAGATTAATATTGTCTTGCTGTTATAGACACACACACACAAAGGCACACACAGTGTACATAGAGACACACACCTCAGCACCAAGGTGTAACTCAAATTCTCTGGCTTAATTAAGAGCAGCCCACTTTGGAGCTGCCATCTCATTTAGCTAATTAGTCATGAATATGAAATGCCAGGATTTTAATTAGCTTGCCATTGTCAGAGAGGGAGAGGGAGGAATATCAGACTAATTTTCCTTTCCTCGCTTGGCCACGCTTCATATTATGAAGACCTAGTAGTACGGCTGTGATTTGATCCCTTTGTAGCCATCAGGAAGTTGGACGAGCACATGAAAGCTCATTTTCACTCTCTAACTGTTTCTAACAAGGCCTGCACGTTCAAAATTAATGCTAATATTTGTTAAATGGTCTCATTTAGAATTTAATTTAATTGGTTTATTTATAATTGACTGAATCCACTAAAAGAGAGCACTTCACAACAAAAAGAAACGTGCGACGATGGCAGTTTGCGTGTTTATTAGTGATATCACTGGGCTGTGCATAAATAGCAAACAATAAAAGAAAAAAAACATCTGATACTCGTTGAGCAATTCAGCAGGGTGGGGCTGTCTGGGCCCAAAGCAAGCACGGAGACAGCCTGGACAGACATAGGTGGACAGGTAGATGGGTCTGGGGTCTATTCTGCGGTTGGTAATTAGATTGATTAAGGCTGAGCTGGCGCTGGAAGAATGACGACAGGGAGCGGGAAATGGAGATGGATGAGCCCGTGAGGCTGCAGCTACGAGATAGGAATGGCGAATAGGGCTCATCTCGGCTGGCTGCTGTGGAGCAAAGAATAGGCCGTCGGGGTGTAATCCTCCCCTCCGTCCTCGCTCTGTGTCTGAATGCAGCCGGGGCACACACTCATTCCCACCGAGTCAATGGACGGTGTGGATGCCAGTTTGCCCTTTTTGATTGGTGGGTGGATTTGTTTTGTGTGTGTGTGTTTTCTGTGCTCTTATCACTGTTATTTCTCTTACTGCCTCGATGGCAGAGGCAAGCTGGGGCTCTGCATGGTTTCAAACACGCACAAACAGGGCCGACGAGAACAGGTGGGCTCAGCGTGTGCCTGTCACTCCCTGCGGAGTTAATGTTTGATCAGGGACAGACTGAGAGAGAATAACAGAGAGCGAGAGATGATTGCTTTCTGTCTACAGGCAGAGCTGTGACCAAACCACAACTTCCTCAGGCGATATCAGGTTTCACGGCTGCGACTGCTAGGTGTTTTCCAGACATTTTCGAGCTCACTGGGGAAATTCATATCCCACACATGACATTTCACACAGCCAACGCTGTCAACTATCAAACACTGTTAGCCGTCAGGCAGCATAGATTAAAGTCTCCCCCCCCCAAAAAGGATATATTGTGTACCTAATGTAAAGTTACCTGCGAAATGGCTATTTGGTATGCAGTCTCCATTGTGGTGGCAAAATGAAATGGCAATTAACAGTGAAGTGACTGCGGCAGAGTGTACCCTTGGTAAATAGAGTCTGCTGATTGGTGCAGATTAAAAAGGGGGTTGGAGGCAAGTCCTTATACCCAACAGAAATAAGAAATCATCTCTGAAAGTAGATTATGCAAGTTAATAAATAGACTCGGTGCTCTTTTCATTTGTGAGACACTTAGCAAGACTGGCACCTACAGCCGTGAATGCAACTTTAAGAGGCGAAATACTAACGTCGGCATGCATGAAGGTAATGTTCACTTCATTTACTATCTTAGTTTCATCATATTAGTTTGCTACCAAAAAGCAATTAGCACTAACAACAATTTTGTACGCTTTATGTGGCCCAAGGATAAACAGTGGATTATAAAAGAGGATGTGAATGTGTTAATGTACACTAGTCTGATTGAAATTGCAAACTTAATGGTTGTGCTAGGGCAGGGATGTCAGATATAGCCCGCTTTTATTTTAAGTTGGCTGTTAGTTTAAGTTGTCATTGTAAAGTGTGTAACTACATATTTAATACCATTTAGTATACGAAAAAGAAGTGTTATTTCAACAGTATGTCTCGGTTTTTCTACATGATAACAAATGCTGCCATAGTAAATAGTGTAAATTCACAATTACACTATTTTTTCTCCCTTGTGGATCCACTTTAAAAAAATAAAAAGTCTCTATTACATTGTGGAAAAAACAGGAACTTGTCTTTGTTTGTGGGGGAAGTCTTTATTAGTAGGAAAAGCTGTAAAATCTATGCCCTCCTTTACATTTTCCAAATCCGTTCAGTGGTCCAGATTGGAGTCTTCGCTGGGCCAATTCTGAGCCCTGAGCCTTATGTTTTGTTACCTGTGTGCTAGAGGATCACAAGGTCAAGAGGTTTTTTTTCATTCTATTGCAATCATCAAACTGTCCCGTGGATGACCCCTCTGTAAATGTCACTAGATCACTAAGTCACAATTATCTGGACACAGCGCACGTATAAACTGCCAAGTTTAATAGAAGACCCTGCAATACCACGAGTACCACAAACAAACAAGCAGTTCATCAGGTCTGTGGGATCCGTGAATGTCTGGAGAAAAATCAGTCCCTTGGAGTCTTTTGGCTTGTGGCTCACCTGTTCAATCTGGCAAAATGTTGGGCCAACAGAATGGTGCTGCATGAACTGCTCACAACCAGGTGTTTCTAATGAAGACATATGACAGGTGTACACGGTGTTTATGGATTCAGAGGATCTTTATGGGAGTTCACATTTGTAAAGTGAGAAGAAATAGTTTAGAGAAATGTTAAATGGTGTCTTCGGTGTACAGGCAGCATGTTTTGCTCTCGCTGCTCTAACAGAAGAAGAAAGATATCCATCTAAATCTCTCCCAGGAACTCTGATTCAATCACCTGAGAGAGAACTGATTTAATAGCAAGACCTCAACCTTCCATTTATCACCAGAATGAAAGGCTCTGCAGAACCGAAAATTAACACAAGCGTGTGTGTGTGTGTGTGTGTGTGTGTGTGTGTGTGTGTGTGTGTGTGTGTGTGTGCGCATGCTGTCTGAAGGGAGTAATGGTCTAAATATTCTCCCCTTCCCCCTCTTGCCCTTTAACACATAGACATGCGTGTGCCAAACCCTGTTGTGGTGAAATTAGAAATGTAATGATTATTGATCTGCGGCTTATAAATAATCCCCTTATTCACCGTCCCCTCGACACTCTCTCTTCTTTTTCATTCTTCTGTTTTTACCGTTAAATTAAAAGAGTCTTTTGAACTGCACATGTACTCAATGGTTGCCTGGGCTGTGAAATGGCAAGATAAAAATGTTTACGGCGTAAATTCCAGGAATGTGCTTTGTCTTTGGGAGTGGCTGAGGCTTATAGGGCAGAAGCAGAAGGTTATAATGTCACAGGCCATTCCTGATGTAGTCTGAAACCCTGACCTCTGAACTCTCCTTGGAGTTCCCAGGGGAGTTTGCAGCTGTGAGGATGAAAAATTGATTTTATTGGCTTCTGTGTATCATTATGAAAAGAATTACTGAACGTTTTTATGACTCTGTTTATTTGGTTTAGATGTGAAGATTGGTACTACTCTGTGAAGTAGGCTGACATTTATATAATGATTCTCTAGTTAAACTAGTTGACCACTCAAAGCAACATTTAATCATTTTAACTACCTTACATCCATAGCCACGTTAGGACCACTGATTAACTTCACAAGCATGTTTATCGACTATGGAAGAAAGCTGAGGAACCTGGAGAGAACCCATGTGGGGAGAACGTGCAATCTCCACAGAAAGGCCTCAGCCGGGGTTTGAAGCAGGAGTCTTCTCGCTGTGAGGCAACGCCCCCTGTCTGTTAAATTTAAAGCTACAGTTCAACAGTATGTCTACTTATCCTCTTAATTTTGATGAACCTCAACAGTGGTGGCTAAGTGGCTAGTTTAAGTTTGTGTCAGCTCAAGGCTCAAACATATTTTCAGCTCTTAACAGCTGGGGGATTTGTTCAAAAATTGCTCAGGGAGCCCCTGGTTTAAACGGTTCTGACGTGCCAGAACCACTAGTAAGGAAAACTAAAGCTCATGTTTGGTTTTTGTGCAGCTAACAGGAAGCCAGCTATCTGAGATTAGCGTTGCGAACCAGTGTCTTTTGCTAGCTAACCTGCAGTTACTGTCTTTACAGTTAGCATTTGGCATTTAGCATATTTCCCAAAACAATTACTTATTCCCTGAAATTAGATGGTTAAATCAATCTTTAAGCTGATCAAGGACACTGAAGATGTGATATTGCAGATATTGCAACAAGAATCCCTACTGAAGACCAAATGCTGTTTACATGCAGCTATTTTTTTATGTAGAGTAAGTCTGTTTCATAAATTTTAACTCCTCTTTCTCTCTCGCTCATTCAAACATGTTTATTTGCCACTGTGGGGGAATGTGATAAGAGAGCATCCTAGTTACGTATGCAACCTGTGCTCTTTGTTAATTCCTGGTCCTGCGACTTATGGGTCATGTCATCAAATAAAGCTCCCTAAAGCAGATAACAGTGAAATGAGTATAGACTGAGGAACAAAGAGCAGTCCCGTCTCCCCTGGCCCTTTTCTTTTTCTTCTTCTGTCTCCTCCACTCTTTATCTGCTAATGAAGCACAATCCTCTCAAGAGCGCAAGTGCTGAGATTTGTCAAGTTATCGCAGGCTTGGTTTGACTTCCCAGCTCGACACGGTGCTACTCTTAAATATTACAGCTTCTGTCTGTCTTCACATCTTATTAGAATGTTATTTCTCCATTACTTTCCTCTACTTTAAACCACATTTTATTGTTGTTCTAAAACTGCTTCTCTTTTTTTTCTGCAACGATGCTACTTGTATCAGAGTGAACGGCAGAGAGTCCGCTACCAGGCCCAATTTCAGTCTTAGTTTACAGTCATCAGTTGGAGTCTCATACCTATTTTTTTTTCCCCATAATGTATTGTTTGCAAAAATCTGTCCCCAGGAAAACTGACTGTACAAGATTATGCATGCAAACAACGCATAATATTTGCAACTAAAAGTATTAACTCTGCTGTGGGAGATGTCTAATCACAGAAATGTGATTTTCATGGGCTGATTTCCATAAATATAATCTACTCTGTCACTGCGTCTCACACACCTCATGAATTTGATTGAAGCTGGAACGGTGTAATTTCCAACAGATATTAAAAGATGCAAAATTGCGTAATTGCATTGCCTCTATAACAATAGCTTTGGTCTGAAATTATGGTATTATGAGCAGCACAATCCACCTCAGGTCTCCCCTCACCCATCTGCAATACTGTATGCTAATGATGCTATGCTAACAGCCACAATAAAAGTAATGATGATTACCAGAGGGATTGGGGTAGTAACAATAACAGACCCTGTGATGTAGAGTAAATTATAAACATCCTCCCTGCTGTAATTTCACAGCTAATCTGTATTTTTTTTTTCCAGGGTGGAGAACTCACTCCCTGAGCTCTAAATAAGCTCTCAGCCTCACTCTCAGCTGCAGCTTCCCTTCTTTAGAGGGCATTTATATTAGGGTATTGAGCATCATGAGGGACCTCTCACACCCAGCCCATGGATTGTTTAACCCCTCTATCTGTTCTAAATGTTCATTAATGCACCTATCCAATCAGCCAGTCATATGGCTGTAACTCAGTATATGTAGGCATGTAGATGTGGTCAAGCCAGCCATGGAAAGTTCAAACTGAGCATCAGAAAGGGAAAGAAAGGTGGCTTGGAACGTGGTATGGTTGTTGGTGCCAGATGGGCTGTACTAGTATTTCAGAAACTGCTTATCTGCTGAGATTATCCTGCGTATCCATGTTTAGCTTACAGGGGATAGTACGAAAGAAAGAATCCAGTGAGCTGCAGTTCTTTGGGTTAAAATTATGTTTGGGTGAGAATGACCAGACTGCTTCAAGCAGATTGGAAGGCGAACTCAAATAACCACTCATTACAACCAAGGTATGCAGACGAGCATCTCTGTATGTAAAACACACCAAACCTTGAAGCAGATGGGCTGCAGCTGACGAGTCTTGATTTCTTCTGCTACGTTTAGACGGTAGAATCAAAAGTTGTCATAAACATCGTGAAAGCATGGCTCCATCCTGCCTTGCATCGATGTTTCAGGCTGCTGTTGGTTCTGTAATGTAATGTCAATATAGACCAAAGCTCTGAAGAATCTGTACTGTGATGAATTAAGGCAGTTCTGCAGACAAAAAAAGAGGGTCTGGTGAGTGCATGTGGTCCTCAGTTGGGTGTCCCCTGTCACTGGCACACCTGCAGGTGGCAGTGTATCTCACTGTGCGTGTGTCTATACAAATCAATACACTGCGTGACACTCATTTAGTATAAATCTGCATCTGCAGTTTTTTGCAACTGTGCATTTATGCACAAGGTGTGTGTTCATGACTGATGGTAGTGTGTGCTGTGCTGCAGCTTCTCTCTGGTTGGAGCCTCAGCAGCTCTGTCTGATCGCTTATGCAGCACAGCAACTGTTTTGTCATGTTAAATGTTCACAGTGTCTCGAGAGGGAAACCTCGCATGACAGCAACCAAGAGCTGTCCAGCGGACTGATTTGTGATGACACACACACACACACACACACACACTATGCTGTCATGAGATATGTTTGTGTGTGTGTGTGTGTGTGTGTGTGTGTGTGTGTGTACACATGCACAGCTTGTCTGAGGGTGTGTCACGGTTCCCCAGAGAGGCTGCTACGTCTGGTTTTATTGCCTGTATTGATTGTGACTCAAGCCGAGTAAAAGGATCAATATGTGGATTACAGAGGGGAGTTGACTCCTCAGTGCTGCCCCAGACACCCCCCACCCCACCCAAACCTGATCTCTGACACCCCTCACAGTTGGACTCAGCACCTTATCACTGCTGCGTAAAAGGGAGAAATGAAGAGGGAGAGGCACGTTTGTGTCTGAGTGTGTGTGTGTGTCCGTGTGTGTGTGTGTGAGAGAGAGATAGAAAGAGAGAGACAGTGGGTAGAGACAGATAGGAATGCGTGCTGTGCTCAGAAGACGTCTACCCCACACTCCCGGCCTGTATCTACATATCTACAGTAATTGACAGTTTCCATTTGGCAGGTTCTGTATTTTCTTCCCGTTATTTCTATGGCAACCAGCGGTGGGGGCCTTAGCTGAGTGAGTTAGCTGCTCCCCTTGGGCCAAGGCGTCTAGCCAGCTGCCTGCTTCGAAAAAGCCTACAAAAGAGCACAGGGGACTTTTTTTTTTTTTAATAATAATTTTACTGCCCATTTAATGAGGTGAATACTCAGACACTTTAATAAAAACTAAAACCTATTTAGTCCTCTGTTTGTAAGCCAATTATTCTAACACTAGTTTCAACACCTGGACGCATCTACTTTACTCAGATTTCCAGCAGTGCTAATCCACCAAATATCTTTGAAGCTGTATGGTTTGTTGCAAGGAAATACACAAGCATCTTTGAGTGTGCAGGCAGTTTATTCCTGGTATGAAGATGAACCTCTTTTGCTTGGAGTAAAAGTCATCCTTTAGGTGACTTCTTTTTTATCCTGTTTATGTGATGATACCACGTACGTAGCATACCCAGATAACTAGTCGAGTGGATTTCAAATTTTCCCCCAAGCTGATATGAAAACGTGTGTTTAAATTGATGGCATGCACGCGCTTTTACGATGACGTTAATCATCGTAAAAGCATTGGGGCAATAATTACTTCCATCACTTACATGTCTCACAGATTTTCTTTTTTGTGCATATTTCAATATCAATCTTCTTCTCTGTCCTCTCACATTTTTCTTCTCTTGGATTTTCCCACATGAGGCTCGTTACTTCTGCCTCTTACACCTTGCATCAGTACCTTCATTCTCCCTCCTTACTTCAGTGTCTCCACCTCTCTCTCTCTTTTTCTTTCCCACTTCTATTTGAAAGAGTGAAGATGGGGTGAGGGTTTAGAGCGTCTGTCCCCACAGCCCCTGTTTTAGCGCGGCAATTAGGAGCTGAAGAGGTACTACCAAGATAACAGTGGCACTGATGTGCACATACAAAACACACACACTGTACCCCCAGACTTCCAATGAAGACATCAAAGGCATTTGCACGTAAGAGAAGGGAAAGCAGGAGAGGAAGGATTGAGCTCTCGGTGAGTCGGTGCATTATCAGACAAACACTCGGGCTCCTTGAGATGGAAAAATAAGCTCCCTCATAGGTTAGAGGGGTGAGAGGATAATGGAACAGCAGAACAGCGCCTGTTCCTTCTGATATCTGCGAGGTTTGTCATCTTGTGGCCTTTTGTGGCTTAATGGCGTAATTTGTTACTGTGGGTTTCATTTTTCGGTCGCTCTCCATGAGATATGATTTAACAGGGCACACATTTCTCTGCAGCAACACGATGAGCAACCATAAAAAAACTAAACAAAAAAGCTGTTAAATTTTGTATCAGTGGGAATATAATGGACGGCATGCAAAAAGCCATGACTGAAATGGCTTCAGGGTGCTCCAAAAGAAAAGCTATTTGTCACTGCCATCAATGGCACATACTTTGCTCTATCCTTGTAACTCTCTGGTACTTTCCAGCACTCATCAGGTCCTGCCTGCCACGCAAGCTACTGGGTTTCCCTAGCAGCCAATGTCATGCAGTACTTTAATATGAATGCCTCATATGATATACATATGCTGCTGATTGCGAGCGTATTTGTTTTCCTGCTGTGGCACAGCCATAATTGAGTGTTTTGTACAGCGATAACTGACATACCTCATATAGTGTTTTTTAATTTTTACATCATTTTGTGCTTTCATCATGACCCACAAGGGGTTTTCTTTCCTACCAAACACTTCGGCAGCTGCTGAATTGATAAAGCATTCGTGCTATTTCATTTTTTTTTTTTACTGTTTATTAAACAGGGGTAAGGGAGGTGGGGTGAGGTGTAGAGGAGAAACTGAGTATTTAGCTTTCTCTCAAATCAAGCCTGTCTCATAAACTGCATAACTAAAGCCTCAGTACAGACTAAATGATAACCAAACAATAATTACAAAGAGGAAAATTAGCTATAGTAAGCATGATTATGTCTGCACCAAAAGCACACATTTTAAACCGAGGATTGACTCCCTTTTTTAACCAGCCTCAAGTGGCCACTTTGGGAACAGCAGTTTTTGGCATTTTTCTGTTGGATTCATTTTTTTTTAGATGTCCTGATTTTCATAGCGGAGAAGTGGAAAGTCCGCACAGAGCTGATGAACGAAGGTTGACTTGAAAAATCTTTTATCCAATCCTCCCTGTCTGGCTCGAGTTTCCAACTGCTGCTTATATTATCAGAGTTTCCCTGAAAACAAAACAAAGACCTCCCTGTGAGCATGTGTGTCTGTGGTCATTCTGTCAGTACATACTTGTGTGTTGTTTCACTCAGCTCTTGCACCACACAGCCACAGGGAACAATGAATGCATTACTAGTGATTCATGTGTGATCGAGAGACTTGCTGACCAGAGTTAAGGTCTTATAAGGCTTATAAGCCAGCAGATTTTTCAGAAACATCAAACTTTTGCACCGATATGGGGATTCCCAAAGAGCTATTAGCTGAAAACTTGTCATATCTCAGCAAGTTGTGCAGTTTTTTCTCAAAATATTCGAAGAAACTGGACAAATGGCAGACAAAAGATGAAGTGACGGGCCTAAAAAAGTATTTACAGCACATGAATATTATTTTAAAGTCATGTCCCTATGAAATAGGAAAAATTCAGATCTGTCGCAGGATCTGAGAGATGCAACTGGCCCTTCAGATGATTCATCCGCTGTTCACTGAAGCCTCATCAGAAATGGTCTCAGTGGAAGTGTGGTTGTCAGGAAGCAATTTTTAAGGAAAAGAAACAGGGAGAAAAGGCTGGGGTGTGCCAAATTTTACAAGAAATGGACTGAAAATCTGATTTGAGTATTTGGTTTGGGACCTGGATTTCGGCCAGTGGTTTTGGGGATCTGGTCGAAATTGGTGGAATTATGAATGCAGAAAAGTACCATCAGATTTTGATCCACTGTGCAACACCATCTGGAAAGCATTTGATCGGCAATAGCTTCATTTTTTAGCATGACAGTGATCCCAAACACACTGTCAGAAAAAGTGACAGAAAAACACACAGTTGAACACTATCAGTCATGGATTGGCCTCCCCAGAGCCCTGGACATCAACATTTTTGAACTAGTATGGGATCAGCTCACCTAAGAGAGCTCACATTGTGACTGTGAGAATCCTACAAACTCTCTTTTTGCCTTATATACAGTATTTCCAAGTATGTTTGCAGAAGTTTCAATAAATTGCTGCACCTTTTTCCCATTTTCTCATTAAAATACAAAGAAATAAGATGTGGCTCAAGACTTTTTCACAGTACTTACTTGTTATGAAACAATATAAATAAGTCATGGATAAACAGAGACAATGTCAACTCCTGGACCTCATATCAAACATACCTTGCCAGATATGGATACCACTCAAGCTACAGATAAATCTCAAGGATATTTAAAGAAGAATGCTTCTATTACTTTAAAACCACATTTAATAAATATATTTCATTAATATGAACTGGTTTTGAACATTAGTTGGTCTTTTTAAAATAAAATTTACATTAAATAAAGTGTTTTATCTTTTAGAAGTGCGGTGTTCTGAACATTTTCTAAATGCCTTGAACAAAATGATTTATTCATATATTTCATATGAAAACAGCTGACTAAGCATGTTTGACTAATTAGTAGTTCCTTCCTCCGTAACCTCCTTCCCTTAACCAGAACACTGAAGATGGGTTGCAAATAGATATTTTCATCATTGCTAAGACACCGCCAACACAACAAAGGAGTGGCTAAAGAAGAAGCACAGTAAGGTCATGGAGGGGTTTAGCCAGTCTCCAGACCTCAGTGGAGGGAACTGAAGATCCAAGCTGCCAAACAGCAGTCAAGAAACCTTAAGAATTTAAAGAGTTTATGTAAAGAGGAGTGGGCCAAAATCCCTCCTGAGATCTGCAAGCCTGGTGACCAACTACAAGAAACATCTTACCGCAAGTCATGTTTTGCTTTGAGATCAAATATCTATTCCACTCAATGGCATGAAAATCAATTTAATACTTTATGTAACACACTTTTTTCTAGAATTTTGCTTGTTATTCTGTCTCTTCATTAGAATGAAACTACTATAAAGGTTAGAGACTCTTCATTTCTTTGTAAGTGAGCAAATTTTCAGCAGGGGATAACATCATTATTCCCCTGCACATCTTTTTTGTTTTACTGTCTTTATTCAATGTGGTCCCTCTTTGACTTACAAAGTGCTGCAGCTCTGTGATCAAACGACTTCGTACTTACTCTGTTCATGAACACTGTAGCTACATAAGCAGACAGATACATCAATTAAGTAGAAAAGGAAAAGTGCTTTAGTCCAGATATGATTAAAAATACATGAAAGAAAAACTGTCTTCTACACCCTATGAAAATCATCCATATCAGTCAGTCAGAGCTTATTAAATTGTCAAATGTCTTAACCGGCCTCCCAATAACATGCTTTTAATCTAATCCATCTGCTTAATCTATCGCACACTGTATTGTCTTACATCTTAACCCATTTCATTTCCAGCTTCACTCTCATAATCCTCTTCTCCCACTGTCTTTCTGTCTGCCCTCCCCTCTCTCTCTGTCTCTGCCGAGAGGGCTGAGGGCATTATGTGCTCCTATGAATGATTCATCGTCTTCTGTGGTGTGTGTGTGTGTGCTTTGACTAGAAAACAAGGAGGGAAGGAGAGGGTAAGGTAGGCGTCTGCAGGAGGAGGGGAGATGAGGTGACAGGAGTGAGAACATGGCCAGAGCTGGTGGACAGCAGCGTTGACAAAGAGAGGTAAATTTTTTAGGCTCCCTCTGCACACTCCGTTTATAGTCTCTACAATAGGTGACAGGAGATCTTTGAAATTAATGGTCTCATTATCACGCACTCCTCAGGGTGCTAATTGCAATACATCATCCTTTTTAAAAACTACTTCTTATTGCCCCATCAATCTAAATACATCTCAGACTATTTCACCTCTCTGACTCTTCTGCTTTATCCCTCTTTTCCCCCCAATTTTACCAATAATGCTCCCAAAACTCCTTTAATGCATCATAAAAACCACTCGAGTGGAAAGCTCTCCACACTCGCACTAAAGATGGTTAGAGCCTAGCAACAACGTTATCTTTCCTTATCTAATTTCCCACGACCTGGAATAGATTATCTGCCGGATAATTAAGACCTGATGAATAATTAAGTGGACAATAATGCTAATTCATGAATAATATATGTGTTTATGATGGCGAGGCACAGATAGCGGTTGCAGCGGCTGCTGACAGGAAGATTGATGCTGTGGCCTAGATAATATATCTCCAGTGAGGAGATGCTACCGACTGCAAAGCTGCCTGTATTCATTAGGCCACTATCGCTGGCTCTGTGCACGATAGCATGCTTGTGTTTCATTTACAGGCAGAGGTGGCACAAGTGAGGCACGTGTTTTGCTTTGCAGTGCTCTAATATGTTCCCGCTGCTTGTGATCGATCAGCGTGCTGCCTGCGTCAATAATGGGACAGGTGTTACGGCTCTGTGTGCACCTTACACCGGCATGCATACTCTTTGTTCCATCAGAAGACTACAGAGAGCGTGCTCCAGCTTCAAAAACATCCCTCCCTGTTTTTTCAGCTCAGCCCACCCCACCCGGGCGCAGTCCAGCCTAGCTCAGCAGAGCCTGCAGAGTCCCAGCCAGTTTGATTACATTTGCGATTAGAGCAGCGGCCAAGCGATGGTGAATTATGCCTGAGCTGTTACCTTGCTGTTGCTGCCGGGAGGGAAATGGGCCGCAATTTTTTCCCCCCACCGCTACTGCTGACCTTGGAGGTCACTCGCAGGAAAGAGACATTCATCACTCTGACGCGTGGATGCTGCGGGGAGAAGCGGAGATGATGCGTGCGCGTGTGTACAGTATTAATCCACCAAACTAAACACTTTCGTGGTCCCAGTAGTAATAAAGCAGAAACTGAAGTAATGGATAATGTGTTTACATCATTGTTTCGTGTAATACTTTTGTTAATTGGAAGTTAGTTTACGATATGACAGCTTTAAAAACACACTTTTGTTCTTGGTCTAAGACGGGTTGTCCCTTCCCTTCTCCTTTCCTCCCTCTCTAAGCCTGCAGTCTCTCTTTTCTGTGCATACAATCATGAGTGGTGGACAGATATCGACCGTGGCCACTGTTGGCCCGAGCGTCTGTTTGCTCACTAAAGAAGACTCATTAAGTTACAACAGATTGATACCCCCACCTCCCAAGGACTTTAATCTCATCTCAAATGAAAATAGAAGTAATCATAGCTTTGTTGGTGGATTAATGGTCTTTGTGAATCTCTCCGCCCCCACCACCACCACCTGAAACATCAGCAGAGTGACCTTGGCAGGTGAAGGCAGCAATGGGACGCACTGACTTTGAAGGATGACGAACTGACAAGCTTTCATAGCATATCGCTGTGCCATCTTCTCCTCCCCCTCTATCTTTCCCCAATGCAAGAGACAGAGAGCCTGTGCACCATATTCGTGGGCTCGAGTGAATGCAGAAACTGCCATGTTGGGGGGGGGTTAGAAGAAAGACAGCAAAGACAAACAGCACTGAGAAAGCAAATTAATGTTTACCAGAGATTAATTGTTCAGCTGAATCATTTGAATCCATAAAGACACACAATTATGTTTACGCACGTCATAAATCTGATTAACGCTGAGCTGCAAAAGGAATACAGTCTGTACGGGGGGTTAATGCCCACCCACACAGCACACATCTGATTAGCTGCATAGCACAATCACTTGTCTCTCGTTCAATTACAGTCTATGAAATGCAGTATAGAGATACCACCCATAAATTAATCGCAGCCTTTTCTTATTTGGGACACAAGCATCAGTGACAGAACTGTTAAAACGACAGCGACTCTTAAAGAGAGACCTTCATTCTGTCAACAAACTGATTTGCCATGCTTGTCTGAACAAGCTTTGGTTCAAGATGCGTTTGCG
Source organism: Perissodus microlepis (assembly GCF_051167445.1). NCBI lineage: Eukaryota > Metazoa > Chordata > Actinopteri > Cichliformes > Cichlidae > Perissodus > Perissodus microlepis. The sequence goes on from NC_140464.1 coordinate 17,140,563, forward strand.
GTATTTTTCTAATGATAATGTACAAAATAAATTCTGAGAAAATATCCCTTCATTAGAGTCATCTAATTCTCCTTTATTGGATGCAGAAAGCACTGGGGAGAAGCACAAAATAAAAACATAAAAAACAAATGGCTGTCTTACACAATCGTGAAGAAAGCGTAATATTGTTATGCGTGAAATGTGCAGTTGTTTAGAAGTTGCTGTGCTAACATGCAAATACATGAATAAGGCTTTTACGACAGCACACCGACCCATCTGTATGTGACTACATCTTAGGTTGTGTTTTTAATTCAAGTAAAACCTCTAACCCCTGCTCCCTGGAGGTCTCAAAGTCCCGCTTCTTCCCATAGTTTAAAATGACACCTTGATTGACCCCTCCGCCTTTCCCACAGGGGCAGGCTGGTAACAGTCTAACCACTGAACTTCAGTCGCACCCAGACAGGCCACCTCAGCTGGCCGAGGTGATAATTGAATTTCTCACATACACACTGCCTGTCTGTGTGTATTGATCAGTGCTGTTAATGCAGAGACAGCAAGGTCAGATTCTCTTGTATGGATCACAACATACTGAGATGCATTTGTTGTTTTTCTTTTCTTTGTATTCTGCTAATTGCATAACAGCAACGGGCAAAAATAAATAGAAATACATTGCATTAGGCAAAAACGGAGTTTGTACAATGAACTTGAAAATCATTGTACAAACTCTATTTTGTTAGGGATAGGTGTGGGCATGGACCCAAATGCAAAATGCAACAATGCAAACAAATCCAAGAATCCAAAGTAACAAACAGCAGGGGAAATACATTAGCAGACAACACTACAATGTGACAAAGAGCTATGGGAAACTGAGGCTTTAAATGGATACATGAGGTAATCAGGGATATGGGAAACACCAGGGAAACGAGATACAGCTGAAAGTAATCCAAGATGACGAGACAGGGGACACAAAACTGGAAACAAGACACAAGAGACAGAAGATACCAAAGTAAAACAGGAAGTATCAAAAACAAATGAACCCCCAACACAGAAAAGGAGATTAGACAACAACAGCACAGGTGAGCAGGAAAACTAAGATTCGGGGAGTTAACAATAAACAATAATGATAATCTAAAACTGAGAATGAAATCATAGGAGATTTTAGGTGGAATACAAAACTCAAAATGACATGACAAAAACCAGCTAAGCTGAAAACAGGCAGTGGTACACGGAACTAAAACGTTGAGCTCATAATGCAGGACTGTGTGTTTCTATGCAGGTATGATTTTACTGCATCGGCAGTGTGTTTGAGGTCATCGTCCATTGTCATGCTGCCAATCAGATGCATTCCAGATGCATTGCATGATGGATCACAATATGACTGTACTTTTCTGCATTCATTCTTCCATCAGTTTTGACAAGATACCACTGGGTTAAATACAGCCCCAAACCATGGTAGAGCCTCCACTGTGTTTCGTAGATGGCTGTATACACAAACTGTTGAACCTCTCTCCTGACCTCCTGACGACAGATACTGACAACAGTTTGAACCAAAACTTTCAAATTTGTTGTATTTCTTAAGGATATGACTTTAAGATACTCTTTATCTAGTATAGAAATTTACTGGTGTGTCACTCCTTCTTTTTTCCTTTGCTTGTCCAGTTCACTCAGATTCTTTTAAGGACACGCTGCACGCCATGCTGAGATATGCCAAGTTTATACTGGTTCATGCTTGAAGTATTCAAATGTCAGAGTAAAGTGACTTTGCAGCCTGCCTCACTGTAGAAGCTGAAAAAAAAGCTTACCCCCAATTTCCCATAACTTTTTAGCAATTATTACCAATTAATAAAGGATGAGGCATGAATTTTGCTCAAAGGTGCACCAAAGTATTTTTTTTTTTACTTCTTATTTTTCATAACCTCCATCCATGTACACTTTTGGAACCACTGCCCTGAGCAATGCTCAAGGTTTCCCCCCTATTCTGAGCATTCCTGATTAATTATTAGCACTCCTGCTGATTCTGCAGTTATGCTAGCAGTTCTGCAAATCTACTTAGATGCTACTTTAAACTAAAATGTTCAAAAAGGCAATGATGACATGCTCGCTTTTAGTAGCCATCGTGTTTACGGCCGCCATCTTAATTTGCATCGGTTTAGTAAGCAACTAAAGGGATTGCGTGAATCTATGATCTACAATACTTTAGTGGTTAAGACATTTCATAACAAATCGCAGATGTCAACTTCATGGCACTGTGCTGAAATTAGGAAGTAGTACGAGGAACAAGCATGGCATAAAAGCAGGATCACAGTATACTGTTAGAGAAATTGTTCAGTCATTTTAAATGTAATAATTGGTGAGAATATCTTCCCACAGGGAGCATAAACTTTTTTTTTTTTTGTGGCAGCTGTTCAAGGAGATCTCCCCTTTTCACATGCATACATGCTCACACACACACACACCACGCACAAACTCGGAAAAGGATTCAGGCGATGGATTATTATCTACTGCCATGACACACAGAAGATTCATCACCATGGCGTGTGATTAGTGTCTCCCTCTCCACATACTCCCCTTGCACTCGATCATCTTGTAGACTGACTAATTGTGTTTTGCCACCGTCACTGTAATGCATTTTTCTGCGATTATCCAGATGTGGGTGACACCGTAATCTATATGGCTCTGACAGCAAGTACAGATGGTGCTGTAATTGTGAGCACATGGTGGCGATCAACCTGCTTTGTAGTCAGAATTATGGTTAGTTCATGTGGGCGTTCTCCATTTGATGTTTTCAGACTCTTTTCAGATGCCACAGATACTCAAGCGGAGTGGTCTTTTGTGGCTGCAAGTGAGATAGGAGGGCATTTATTCAGGCCCAGAACTGACTCACTGAGTGGAGACGAATTGACTCAGAAGGCACTCCAGTCATATTTGTTTCTCTTCAGTTTGATGGAAAACATAAGATTTCCTTTGAGTCACGTGCACGGGGAATTTCTCACACTAAATGACCAAAATCCTGGCTGTGTATTAGAAAAACATTCAAAATTGGCAACATAAATATGCTAGATCTATATTCTAGTGCATTTCTATTATCAATCATCACTGTCATTCACCTCAAAAATAATGTCTATAATAAACTTTCCAAGTTCTCCTGATTTACGCATTACAACTATATATTTAATCAAAGCCTTACTTAATATTTTGATGTTTTCATGTAGCCAAATTAAACCATAATTGTTTTATTTCCCTAAAAATTAAACACACATTTTCAGTGAGGCCTGCTGAATTTATCCCAAAGAGGAAAGCAAATCATGCTGTAATTTTAGAAATAGAGTAAATAAAAACATCTGATTTAACTGCACATTGTAGTTTTATCACTTTATTTTAACTGCATCAATCAGTATTGACTAGGAACAATTATTATTATTAATCTTATAATTATTTCTTAAAAACGGGTACTGTCAGTCTGCACAGATTAAGTCTGCACAGTCGACACAGATTAAAAACTCCCTTTACAACATGCTGTTTATCTCATTGAGTGTCTTGCAAGGTCAATTTTCTCATCATTACAGGTTGTTAAGTACCAACGTTATTGTATTAAGTGTGAAAAAAAAGATTATACCTAACTGAGATAAGACTAAGATAGGACAGAAAATATGGAAGACTGATTCCTGAGCACCAAAGAAACAAACAAACAGACAAAAAAACAAAACAAATAAATTGCCATCAAGTCAAAATTTCAAGTTAGATATCTCAACTTTTCAACTTACAGATTCAAACTTTTGAGAAAATAACTCAAAATTGAGAAAATGGCTTAAAATTCTAAGTTATTGTCTTAAAAGTTTGAGATAACAACCCCAAATTTCAAGTTATGGATGGCTTTTTTTCCAGTGGGGAAAAGCTTCCATAGGAAAGGAATGCATGACTGCATTTAGTGCACATGTTTATTCGGACAGAGATGTCTACATGCCTCTATAACAATGTTATCTTAACTCTTCTTATGACCTTCTTATGACCCCTGATGAATACACCCATCTTCTCTGGAAACTTACTAACGAAAAACAAACCTGAAATGCACATAAAAAAAAACATAATTCATAAAGAGATTTTGCATATTTTCACAAACCTATTACAAGCTTAAATCTTAAAGGTAATTAGTAATTGTAGCTCTCAGATAAATGCTGTGATGCACAGTGTTTCTCTCTTTGGTTGCTTAAACTGGACACATCCATTCCTATATCATTTGTACTGCATGTTCTGTTACGTTTCCCTGCTCAACTGGTTTTAACAGCAGAAAGATTAAAATATATAAATAAATAAAACTCTCACCGCTTCATAGTGCGAATGTATATTATGACTATGACGAGGCTATCTGGTTTGTAAAACAAACTGTGCCCTCTGTTGGCGTTAAAACACAGCGCAGGTGCCAGCGCTGCTGAAACGCTGTTTCTTATTATCCCCCCCAAACAGTTCACGTTTTACACGGAGCTTACTGACTTTTATACGTGCGTACTTTCTTCGTTGAATCTACACCGTATACCGTGAGGAAAAGGGGAGGTAGGGGAGGTGGGGGAGGTGAAGGGAGGCGAGTCCACGCACGGCTGCGAGCTGAAGCGTATTAGCAGCACAGAGAGGGGAGTGATGGAGGAGCTGCAGTTGTCATGGAAACGCCTGGGCGGAGCGATGTGAAGTGGGACCAGTTTGTTTTGTTGTTGAAGGTCACATGGCAAGGTGGAGCTCCGCCCCCCTTCCCCGTTACCACCGATTCAACCGTCTCAAGCTCCTGCTCCGGTCAGTTACTACAAAATGGCTGCAGAGGCTCCGCCGCTGCTGAGAACCGACTGAACGCTTCACGGTAGGATTTATCACCGAGTCCGTGAGGTTTACCGCGACGGAGATGTGCCTTGTCGCGTTTTTGTTTCTTGTTGGGGGGAAATGTGGCGAGTTTCGATAGCAAACATGGCAGCTGGGAATCAAAATATTTTCAGCTCAGCCCACTTTGACATCAGTGCTGTCTTCTCCGTGAGTGCTGCTTAACCCCCCTTTTTGTATATATCGCATTTGTCGAGTGCACACTGGAGCTTATTTTAACTTCTAGCGCGGTCGCTGAGGTTAGCACGGAGGTTTTCTTCGTACTATGTTCCTAACTTGAGCTAGCTCGTCATTAAAACGCCGTGGCTGCACAGCTGCGGTGATTCAAGGGCGCCCTGTGTTGTCGCCTGTCGAGTTGTCGTATGTGTAGCAGCTTGGCAGACATTGGTGGGACGCTTGTTGTTGCGCTGCCGTGCAAGAGAGTTGACACGAGCATTAAAGCCGAAATATCCTCGGTGCTGCACAGAGCGGTGGCTGGATCTAGCTTGCATCACCTGACTGGGTTTAAACGCATTAGCCACCAGGGTTTTACCTACTGTACTCATGCCCTCGTACGGCCGCTCTCTGTTTCATTTACTAGGACTGCTGCTTGCACCTCATGCATCCTCATCCGCTCGGCTTTTTTTTTTTAAATAGTTGGTAACTGCTGGTCCTCACTTTCTGCCTACTTTTAGATGCAAAAACTCTCCCCCTTTCAATGCTTTGATTATAACCCCGGCGCTGTGGTTGAAATTGCTCCCAGACTGCTCAATAATTTATACAGTATATGTGTTGGAAATCTCTTCTCAGTTCTTTGTTTCCCATCAGAGACCAGTGTAACCCTTAAGATGCACCAGTTATCTGTACCTGGCTTTTTCCCGCATCTTGACATCCTGTAGGGACACACACACTCTCCATTAGAAGACAGTGTGTGTGGCTGATGCTGGGGATACCAGTACCCAGATGCATGTAGAGGGCAGATTGATGCAAGCTTTGAGGCCCGCTTGTTTTACTAATGCGTTGGAGTCCTTAATTTGTGTGTGTGTTTGGACCTGGCAAAGGGTTAAGAGAAGCGGGCTGGAGGTCTTTTCTGTCCCTGCCAGGTTTGGGGCCCCCGGTCAGCACCCAGTCCTCCTGAAAGAGGCAGTGTGTATTCACAGAGAGGCGCCAAAGGGGGGCTTGATAACAAAAACAGACTACTAAATGCTGTGATAACTATACAGCTTAGGTCACAGCCTCACTTTCAGTTCAGAAGTCTTCATGGGTTATTTTGCTTAGAGCTGGACTGGAGGGATGAGGGGTTGCTTTTGCCAGATTATGTCATTTGGTTTGGCGGCTTGTTTTCTGTGTCAGCGATCAGATGCTCGCTTGGAGTCTTCAGTGGAAATGATGAGCTTGATTTCTTATGAAGGCAGTTAATTTATTTCACACACAAAACTCCACTTTTGTCTTGCAAGATATGTTTTTGAGTAATTTTATCTCCCCTTTAAAAAAAACCCAAACAAAAAGCCCCCCACATATTTGGTTTTCTTGAGTTCAAGAATTTCTTAAGAAATGTATCCCAGAGGAAATTATTATCATATCTTGGTTCTGTTATTTCTATCATTTTCAGTAAGAAACAACCTCTTATTCTCTTTTGTTCATTTGTTCTTTTCTTTTTTTTAAATTTTGTAGTAGTAGCTGTTTTGTTTTTTTTCTGGACAAATACTGCATGAAAGTGTTTTCCCAATTGCCCCTTTCAGAAATAAAAATCTACAACAATCAGTGTTAATGTAGCTTGGAGCTATTTGAGTTTCCTTGCACTCATACTATTACTGCACAAAACTTCATATAATGTTTATTTTTTTAGATTTATGAATACAAATGTGGAAACAGTGACAGAGCTGCATGATTGCATTTTAATTAAGCATTTGTTGAGGATTTTCTTTGATCTGTTGGGGGAAAAAAAAAAAGGTCAACATGCACCCTAACCCTGTGAATGTGTTCCCTTTACTTTTGGAGCAGCTGACACTGTGTGCTTTTGGAGTATGTCCATACAAGTTATTTTAGGGCCTCTAAATAGCACCAGGAGTGCAGCACAAGTTTCTCTTTTCCCCCGTGATTTGTCCGGGTCAGAAAGCATTAACATGGCTACACTGAGAATAGCTTCAAGTAGTTTACAGAGTGCAATCCTCTTTGCAGAGCACAAAGACTTTGTAAGTGCTTACCCAGCAGATTTTAAACCTTCACACAATCTGAGCGCAGTACTGACAAAAAGTTGCTCTTTTTCTTTCTCTCTTTTCTTTCCGATGCGCTTGAGGTTTTTGCATTTGAAAACCTGCTGAGTGCGGTGACTGATCAGCAGGCTTGAAAAGCTGCGTCGCCCCGGCGTGCAGGCGAGCAGAGGGCGCTACACGCGCTGCCATAGCTGTGGCTGCTGCTGCTGCGGTTGTTAGCAAGCCTTCTCCCGAGTGCTCGCCGTTCTCTTGTTTGGCTTGCAGCGATGGCATTCCTGGCTCTGTGCCCAGTGACTGCCGTCTAGCACCCCTTCCCCCAACTCTCACACACAACGCACAAGCCTGCCTCATCGTTTGTAGCACCCCCCTCCTCTTTAGTGGTACAGTGAGGGGCAGTGAGGCATTTACACATCCACGGCAGCAGCGTGTGCAGTTTTGACAGTTCATCTATTGAGTTTCCTCTCCATCTCCACTCCACATTTTCAACCAGTTTTACACCTGCTTTTGTTAGACTGCCCTTGGTCTATGTGCAGTGTGTGTTGCCTTTTTTTGTGTCTGAGTGTGTGTGTGTCTGGTTTTAAGAGGGACACCAAGCTCTAATCCTGTTGTTCTGACAGGAGGGTGTAATTCCACAACAGAGCTGAGCTTATTGAACGGTGTCCTTATTATGAGCAGTGCTTTACCACTACAAATTCATAGCATATTCGTGTTGCACATTTGTTAAAAGTACATCCCATTAAGACTGCTTTTTTGTGATTTATTTGATCCAGATCTTCATTGAATCAGTGCCTATTAAGAAAGGCGCTATACACTAACAGAGACTTAAAATCACTGTTCATTTTCTTCATTCAAATGAACAGTAATAAAGAAATATTTGACAAGTCACATTGAAAGAAGTTGGTATACACAGACTAGTTTCACACCTTCAAATCCCTAAAATTAGGATCAGGTGTTTCAGATTAGGTGAGTAATTGCAGTCTCTTTAAGCAGTGACAATTGGAACCTGAATTGGCTTCTAGGGTCTGTTGATCTCATTGCTTAATATTGCTGTTGTTTTTGTTGTTGATTTACCAGGTTCAGGTTTTTTTTTTTGTTTTTGTTTTAAAGATCTTGAAAGTAAGTGGGGTAAAAAAAATGTTATTCCAATGTAAAGAAAATCAAGTTTCAAAGATTTGAGGCAGTTCCCAATTTGTTCAGGATCAGCTGCTGCAGCATGGAAATAGATTAGAGAGAGAGAAGTTTTCAAGATGCTCCATATTTCATCCCCGGATCTCCAGATAGCTCTCGTAGTCAAAGTGCATACATCTACACAAATAATTTATGTACTTACAGAGATGAGGAGAAAGAGTTGTTTGGTCATAGTAACATTAACAAAATATCCATCCATTCTGTGATTAATGTTATGTAATTCTTCCATTTCAACCTCTCCAACTCCATGACCAAGACCAATGAGCTGTCAAAGGACAGCAGGGATAAGATTGCAGACTTCTACAAGGCTGGAGGGCTGCACCAAGAAGCTTGGTCAGAAGTCGATAATTGATGCTAGGATTATTCGGAAATGGAAGAAATATAAAAAGGCCATCAGAAATCAAACTCGATCTCTTTGGCATCAACTCAACCTGACATGTTTGGAGGAAGAGAAATGCTAAGCATGAACCAAAGAACACCATGCAGAGTCAAGCATGGAGGTGGGAACATTATACTTTGGGGGGGGGGGTTCTGCTAAGGGTAAAAGAACTTCAATACATTGAGGGGCCAGTAGACGTTGCCATGTACCATTAAAATCTTCAATGAGAACCTCCTTCCTTTGCAGCATGACAATGACCAAAAAACATACAACCAAGGTCAGAAACGAGTGGCAAAAGAAGAAGCACATTAAGGTCATGGCGTGACCTAGCCAGTCACCAGACTTCAGTCCCATAGAAAATCTGTGGAGGTGGCTGAAGCTTTTAGTTTCTGAGCAGCAGTCAAGAAAGATAAAGGACTTGAGGAGTTACAGTAAAGAGGAGTGGTTCAAAATCCCCCTGGAGATATGTGCAAACATGGTGACCAACTACAAGAAACATCTTACACCTTTGTAACCCTTGGAGGTAGGGCTGGGCGATATGGCCTAAAATCCATATCGCGATATAATTTGAAGCACGTGTGGTAACGATATATATCGCGATATATTCTTTTCTTCTGTATAACGTATTTTCCACACTATAAGGCACACTTAAAATCCTTTAATTTTCTCAAAAATCGAGTGTGCCTTATGTATGAATTCTGGTTGTGCTTACTGACCTCAAACCGATTTTGGCATGCAGAAATCTGTTAAAAATGTTTTGATGGGTTGTCAGAGCATTACGGCTGCCGTAGTGAGGAGCTTCGCGGAGTAATTTGGGTCCAAAACTCCGTCCACTTCAGGTCCCAAAGTCAAATGAACACTGAGAGTTAAAAACGGTTTAAACTCTTTCATCTTTAATAAAATCATCAGCGTTGCTGCTTTACCAGGTGTAACAATTAAGTTTAACATCCAGGCATCCATGAAAACAGAATTTATTAAATTTAACGGAGTTAGAAGTTAACAGAAAGTTAGCTCGCTAGTTTACACCTAAACATATCATACCATGTTCTGAGAGATTTTTGAAACTAATTAAAACGTACAGCTCTGCTACCACTTCCAACATAAATGAAGACAGAAAACTAAACAGCAGTGGTGTTTGCAGGGTTACTGAAGTTGGACTACCTGGTATATAATGTTGTGCTACGTGATTGCTAGCGACACAGCTATGTTAGCATAACATTAGCACAGTGAAGCTGGAGGATGAACACCAACTTTTTTTTCCACTCGAGAAAAGTTAACGTGAGGGATTCTGGTGGTCAGGGACAAATGCAATCGCATAGCAGGATGCTATACACGGGCCAAACTTCAGTCAGGAGAACAACTGAGATTATTTATCCACAATACGAGGTTAGTCATTAATATACTGCAACAACATGGGAATAGAACAGCTGTGAGAGAATTCAACATTAATGAATCAATGTTACGGAAGTGGAGGAAGCGCAGTTTTTGGCTTTCCCCATATTTCAAAAGTGCTTCATCTCTTTGCTATGACTGTAGCCCAGCATAATTTGCAGATGATAATGGTTTTAGCTGCTGCGATGCTTTCGACCAAAACAGGTGCAGCTTGATGACATCATCAACATGCGCTATTGCGATAGAGCGGTATAGTCAAAATCTCTATCGTTGGCCAAATTTATATCGTTTCTATCGTATATCGTTTATATCGCCCACCCCTACTTGGAGGATATGTTTTCAAAATTACAGACCATTCATATCTTTGTAAGTGAGCAAACTTACAAATTCAGCAGTGAATCAAATACAAATATTATTTAGCCCACATTAAAGTCGCAGGTCACCCTAGACCAGTTACAGGTCTGTCACAGAGCTGACACCCAGAGACAACCATTCATGTTCACATTCACACCTATAGTGAGAATCAACTCTGAATTTTGCATCATAGCTATCTGAAGCATGTACAAACTGATATTCATCTTTAATAGGGCTGTCAAAATTGAGAGCAAACAAAACAACTGCTGTATAATGCCCTCCACTATCTTAGTTTAATTGGTCACATGACTGCATCATATGACTAACACGTGTCGTCATTTTAGAAAGTCTCAGTTTTCGCTGTCCACACTGCAACGCATAAGTCAAAAACGCTGCATTTTCCTTCAGGGAAAACGCCGTCTCAGTGTGGACGGGAGGCCAAAACGGAGAGAAAACGATTAGTGTGGACGTAGCCCAAGATGCTAAGCGACAGCTCTCATTGAGGGAGACTCCTTTCATCCTGCTTAGGGACCAAATGTTTCTTACTTACTTTATTTTGACGCTTCGCTCTGCTCCTCATGTGGGTCGGTGGCTGACACCAGCTCACATTAACTGGAGCATCTCCCTTCTCCCATGATCCTACGTGACACAAGTCCCACTGATGCCTTTGAAACAAGCAGCACCTGCTAAATTTAGCTCGGCAGCTGTACTCAGCAGGTTCCGTATCAGCCAGTAAGAGAAAAAAATTACGTGATTACAGTTATGAATTAGTAGCCAAGTTTATGGGAGCTCTGTGTTTGCATGGTTTGGTCAGGCTCACAATCTGAGCTACAGTTTATAATACGGGGCCTTCTTGTTGCTGCTCTTTGGACACAGCCTGTCTGCCTCAGAGTCAGCTAAGGGCATGTGTTGAACTGATTGAGCGATATTATTGAAGTTGTTGGCAATTGAGTTTATAAAAATTGCATGATATTGAGGTTTAGCTCATTAAAGTGTGTGCCGTTACCTAATCGCAGGATGTTTTTGAAGGCTGCTGTTGACAAGACAAATGTACTGCCTTTTTGTCTCTCTTTAAATATAAAAAATGTTCACAGCAGCTCCTTCTATTTCACTTGTGGCTGCTGTGGTTTAAAAAAAAAAAATGCAGATCTCTGATGTGAGATGAGACAGCAGTTCTCTTCTCTCTGTTATGAAAGGGAAGAAAGTTTTGTTGTCAAACAATATTTGAAAGAGAGCTCAGAAAACCTGTGTTTCACAATTACATACCTAGGTATAATCTCCGGCACTGTGGTTGTTGTTTTTCTATGTTTTGGTACTTTTTTTGTGACATGGAGGTTAAGGAAAAAAACATTCAGTAAAGGCAATAAGCAAGTCATTTATATAGTTACGAAGTACTCTTGAACCCATGGTTTAAAGACATGCTTTAAAATCCTCACTTAGCTGCTTAATTGGAAACTTATGTGTTACTTGCCCAAGCTCATCTTTCTTCTTTCTTTTTTTTTTTTTTGAAGTCCTATTGTTGAACTTCTACAACCAGACTAATGTCAGCACTGTCAGCACTTCAGGGCGCATTCTATCTCCACCTGACTGCTCACCTCGGGCCTCTGGGAGCGCTTGTTGCCAGGCAGTGGCTCATATCGCTGTCGCCTGCAGCAGCTTAGGCTTGGCAGGGGGAAAAAAAGCTGAAGGTTTTATGTGCAGTTTCACATTTGTGATTCAAGAAACTTGACTTTCAAATGTATATATGATTTTTTTTTTCCCCAGGCTAATTTATGTTTACTATGTCCTTTTTTTAAAACACTGTTTCTAGCTGTAATTTATTTATTCATTTCTTAGTGTAGGCTGGATATAGATGCTGGATGCTTTTGTAGCTCATAAGAAATGAAGGAATCTCTGTGTGTATGTCTGTGTGTCAGTGTCATCTTTGCTTTTTCATACCATCTTGACACTTGCCGGGTGTGTTGCTGGGGACCTAAGGAATCAGGAAGGTTGAAATGAAATCAGTGCACATTTCCATCCTGTTTCACTCAGCCATGCTTTGAAAAGGCCACCGAACTAGTGTGAAACAATAGGCCATTGTCGGACGGTTTTCAGCTTGAGTTGTCGACATTTAAATCCTCAAGACCGTAAACTGAAAGTGCAGGGTACAACCCGAGGTTTTGAGATTTTTGTTTCAATGTAGTGCGAACACATTATTTGTGTTAGAATCTGTTGGTCTTGTAGAGTGTGTAGACTAAAGAGCGGCAGGCTCAACTTAAGAGCACCAACATGCTAAACCCACAATGCCTCCCTAATAGCTTCCAGAAAAAAACCTAAAGACAACTGAAAAACGTATGCACACATCTTTGCACACTTAAAGAAATATGCTGCTTAAAAGTGGAATGTGAAATAAACCCACAGTCTTACATCTGGGGATTGTGGACGAGTCACTCACAAGCACCTGTCTCATGTTTACCACCAAAACAAGTGCCATGGACATGGGTCCAGTCTTAATTTCATTGACCAATAATTTTTGTGTGATAGTTTTTGTCAGCCTTTTTTTTTTTTTTTTTTTCCCTAATAGAAGCAAGACGATGACTAAATAAAAACGAATGCACGAGTACAAAAACAGTGATGAATATAAACAAGATGGAAGTGTTCTGGAGAGACTAGCTCAAATCAGAGTTACAAATTAACAAATTAAATTGTTTAGAAAGGCGGGATGAGTTTGCTTCTGATTGGATCACTTTCAATCTTTTTGTGCAGTAAGGTTAGAAGGGAAATTTGATCTATCCCAATAAACAGGGTGGCAGCCAGCTCCCATGCTCTCTTTCTCATAAAACTGCAAGAAAGAAGAGAAGAGTGGACATATGGACACATTTCGTGTTTGATATCAAGAGAAATAAAACAATCTGTAAACGTGCCGAGTAACTCTTACCTATAAAAACACAACAAACTTTTACACTTAAGTCAAGTGAATGAATTTTAGATTTATTCTGTTATAATCTTATGATATTTAGTCAGCTGAAGCTAAATGACAAGACCTTTTGGTTTTTAGGGTTTTTACATTAGGTTGGAGTACTTGGTACCAGGTGCTTGTTTAGTACCTACTCAGCTGGGGTCCTGTGACGTTAACAGACTGCACGCCACCAATTGGCTAGTTAGTGGCGTCACTCAATGAGTCATGAGAGCGGCTGCTTCATGAAAATCAAAACTTCAGTTTTTCAAACCTGAGTATATGAGAAATGTCCCCGAGTCTGAGAAAAAGCCATAAACTGAGGAGCAGGTATACTATAACCTCGACATCCACCATATTGATTTTGTGGTTTTTTTGTTTTGTTTTTCTATCCGAATGACGTCGCAAATCTTTCAGCCACATTGCTGTAATGACCCCATGCACAATTGTATTAGAAACAACTGAAACCAGGTTGGGCTGAGTAGGTACTATTAGAACTTTGGCAGTGGATAATTTTGAGTGCTGTGGGTTGCAGTTAACCCTGATTGGTTTGGGGTTGTTCTGAAAGATCCTGAACAGATGTTGATTGAATTTGGATTTTGGAGTTGACGATAATCAAAACTATTCACTTCAGCTGACAGTGATTTCAGTGTGTTACTAGTCCACATATCGTCACGTGTTACAAACGCAGCTACTGACACACTGATTTCAGTTTGAAGACTGATAAAATGAACCATTCAGCTGAAAAGAAAATGTCAAGAAATCACTTTCATCTGTGTTCACTCTGCTGAGCCAAAGTACTCCTCTCTTTGACTGGTTCTTGGGGTAAAACCTTGTCCATCTCTCTCCATCTCTTTTTATTTAAGCTGTGAAAAGAAGCAAAAATACGAGAAGAGAACCATTTGATGGAAGATAAGAAAAAGAAAAAACAAGACGAGAAGAAAAAGAAAGAGGCTGCTCAAAAAAAGGTAGGCTTGCAGAGGGTTTTTGAAACCCACATGCTTTTATCATGTTGCTGTAATTGTTCCTTCCTGTTCTTTATCATATGATAAGATACTGTAAACTCCAGCTAATTGAAGCAGTTACTGGCAGTCAGCTGGATTTTGGGTAGCTGGATTTATTAATGTTTTATTTTTAACCAGTTTCCAGTTAACTTTGTGTTTAATGCAGGGACTCCTCTTTGTTTGTACTCTCCATTACGAGGGCTCAAGCAACATTTGACCTGTTGGGCTGCTTGTTTTGGTTACACAGAAAGTATTTTTTGTTAGTTCTAATTATAATTTTAGGATAAAATTTCTACATTTTATAGACTAAAGCAATCATAAATAATTACAGATTATTCTATGGTGAAAAGAACAAGCTTGTTGGCATTTGCAGTATTTTAGATGCTAGTATGCTATGTAGTACAAGGCCAGGCGCAGCTCTACATTATAAGTGTTTTCGGTGTATAGAGCTCCTATGTCAGCACATTTATACATTCATATCCCCTAACCTTAAGTCCTCTTCTAGCGATCTGTTGTGCTTGTGCTTAAGCTTTTTTTTTTTTTTTTTTTTTTTTTTTTTTTTTGCTAGTGCTGGAAAAAGTACAAGCTACAGGCTAGTTTCCCCTCATTAACTTAATAAATAATACAGTGTACACTATTCAATTAAATAACACAGCAATAATCAGTTCCTCATCTGTCAGATGGACTTAACTCCACCGTCTTGCAATGAGGCGAGTACCAGCAGTCAAACCACGGCAAACTAAATCTTGTTTTGAGCCCTTAAATGTGTCGAGCGTTAATCAATTTAGTGTTTAAATACACGAGCACTACCTGTCCCTTAGCATTGCCCTGACTAGTTTGCTTCAATACTGTTGTGTGTATCATGAGCAAAAATGTTAAAAATTATTTCATGCAAAACCACATATTGTTTTCTGGATCTTACATGGAATGCATTACATGTTTATCTTATCATTTTAAGTTTGATCTGTTGTTAACTTGTTTGTTTGTTTTTTCAGGCCACAGAGCAGATTACCAAAGGTGAGTTGTTGCCGCTTGTATTTTGTACAATTGATGCGCAACATCAAAGAAAGACTCATTTGATTTCTTTACCACAGAATAAAAGGAGCGTCTGTTATGCATGTTTTAATACTGGAGTTGTCGGTGTAGACCTTTGCTGCGAGTCTGTGTGATATCTTGTGATAGCAGGAAGGACACTGACTGTGTAAGGGTGTTACATTGTTGTCAGAAGGGGAACCACACAGTATATGCAGTTCTGCCTTTTTGCCACTAGGCGTCAGTTGGTTCTCAGCTCATTGCTATGCTGTTGATTATGAAGGATTTGCTTTTAAAGTTTAAAAATATATCGCAACTGAAAACATTACTGGCCGCCAGCTCTGCTGTACTACCTGAGCCTACTACCTACAACCTAATAAGAAGCATGGGAATGGTGCATCTCCTCCTAAAGCCTCCACATAGGGGTCCTCAGGCTTACCTCAGAGGGTAGCGGAGAGGAAGAAAATCTGAAGGAGGAAAAAAACCCAACAAATAAACCATCTGAATAAAAATGCCTAGAAATGTAGTTTTGTAGTGAAGACTGCACTTAGCTTGCAGGTTTTAACTCCTGCTTTGTGGCAGCTACAGACCCACTCTCTTCACTGTCTCCCCAAGGCAGTGGTTTTAACAATCAGAGGGAAGCAGGTAGGATGTGGTGGACAGTCAGTTAGCCTGGAAGCAGATCTTCATGTCGGCATGAGCAAGCAGATGGGAGAGGGACTTAATGTGTCATGAGGGATAGGCAGGGGGAAATCTGATTAGAACTGCTCAAAGATGCTGACAGGATGGCCTGAAGGGTAGAAAGAGAATAGTTATTAGTGAGTGTTAGCACATAAAACATGCCGTTTCTTTTCATAGTATTTGTTTGACACGTCAACTCTTTATCTTAACCCCTATTAAGTACCAGATCTAAAATTCACCATTTATAACAGGCTTTTCTATTATCACACTTGACTTTTTAGCACCTTTTACATATTTTTCTGTTGCACTGTGCTCATGTTGATCATTTCTGAAGAAGATCACACAGATTATAGATTGTCTTTACCTCAATATTACCGTGGCAGTTAACGAGGCACTGCAGTTATTATCTATTAATGACTGGAAAAGATCGTGAAAAAGGGCTGAAACAGCTGTCTTTTTCCTGAAAGACACCATGAATCTTAATTGACTAATCAACTAAAAGAGGCAGATTGTGTCTGATACTAGTGTAAGGTACAGTGGGAGCTAATTAGGAGAGCAGGGCTAGTGCGGAGGCTGAATAAACAGGCATTCATACACAGGAGATTTCCAGGAAGACCCCAAGCGCCATAGTAACACTACACCACCTCCTGTCTGGTCTAGCACTGAGGCCCGCCCTGGGACCAGAGAAGGAGAGAAAAAGGTGGGCTGTAAGGAACAGAGATGGAAGAAATTGTTGTGGTTTTTATTTGTGTGAAATGTAGAGAGGTGGCTGGTGCCTCTGGTTGATTTGGGAGAGTGCAGGAAAACCGTGTTTGAGAACACACAAAAACGGGCAGAGCTATGTGAAACTGTGAGAATGCACTCCCGTTTCCTGTTTGCCGGCACAGCTGAGGGGCCCCTTTGTAAGATATTTCTACTGGCTCATTTTTATGACACACACGCTCTCACTCTTACAGTCTCCTAATGTGACCTGCAAACACAAACAGCATATATATGCTCTGTGTCTGTGCAAATCCACCGTTACGCATATGGTTTTATATCACAGCTACTACAGACTCCTTTGCTTCAGCATCCTTGAAAGTGCTGTAATATTTGTTAACTAAACGTATCACATTTACCTCCAGATACAATAATTTCACAATAGGTTCAGTTAAAACAATCTAGTGTGATTGCCTGTTTGGACATTTGGGGTTGGAGTATAAGCTGTCAGTTGACCAAACACAATAAAATATCTGGGCTGAGACTGCTTGAAAAGCTGGTCTGTCCACTTGTAGGCAAATTCTATGATTTTGAAAAATGAGAACCAAATGTGAGCATTTATGATGCCAGGTATTTTAGCATATCCACACCATTTCGGTATCTAATATCAGTCACAGAAATCACTATTTTTATACTTTCAAGAAGGCATCACATAGATATATAGAGAAAAGAGATATGAGAGAGAGAGATCTATATCTGTCTGTCTCTATATCTAGCGCTCTATTTTACAGTATTTAAAGTCCTACTGTATGATTGATTAATTTTGCATAACCCCAGGAAACCAGCCTAAAACATACACGTGTAACATGTGTAGGATGTATCTACTGGCATGTGAATATATATTTTTTTTAAACTAAAGATGCTCAAACAGCTTTAATGGTGTGGGGAAGCCATGAAGCATGGCAGCAACGCTGTGATGTCAGTATCACAGAGACCTTTATCACAGTGTGTGCTGGGCCGCACTCATGGTGTCAGCGACGCACCCTATAAAGAAAATAATAGATGAGTCTATTAGTAATAAGCATTGTGCACATCCACCATCAACAAGCTACTCTAGAGTTCATTTCTAGGGGTTAATGCGCTATTGTGTGCCTATCCATGCTGTGCATTTTTGTCCCTATCAGAGACTGGGGACAACATGCATGCACATCAAAGCACACATTTACATAGTGCAATAAAAGATAACATTATTACAAAGTAGTGTCGTGGCAGTAATTTCATAACAGATTAATTTGCCGTTTCACATTCGCTTAATTACGCCCAGCGCTTTGTGCTAGAGAGCCATAAATTGTGGTGCGATCAGGGGGGAATTTATACCACTGTTCCTGCTGTCGACGGCGTCACCGCCTCTTCTGCATGTCTTATCCCGAGCAGCACAGCTTAAATGAATGCAGTACTGGTAATGATAAGCTGCACTTTAAGGAACAACACAAGTAACAGCTGTGTTCAGCTGCATTTACGCCATAAATTGTGCATATGAGGCTGTTGTCATTGCATATTGTCACTTGAGCCATTATATTTATGACAACTGACAGATGGGCTTGGGTTTTGACATTACGGTACAATTTAATTAGCAACACTCAGATGTGAAAGGGTCTTTGATAAAACACTTGTGTGCTATATAATTCACACGTGATCTTTTGTGTTTTTATGTGTGTGTGTGTGTCTTTTCTTGAAATATACCCACACACTGAGTTTAGCCTGTCAAAAAGTGGATGTGGAATTAAAGGCCGGACTGGTTGGTTAGTGAGCTGCAATCTGAAGGGAAGCTTTATTGGAGAAGTTGCAAAGGTCAAGTCTGTGGCAAACAAAAATGTCTAGAATGTGTTTGACAAATTAAGCATTTTCAGCCCCTGAATGTGGCGAAACAGATACTTGTAACATAAGTGCCAAGTGGCATTTCTTTGTTGCAGTTTCAGTTTGACGCTGTTATTTGAGACCGAACCATTTTTCGGGCTCAGCAGGGGCTGCCCAGGTCAGGAGGACACGATGTTCCACTGTCTTTCACACTTCGGTTCCTGTAAATCATAACACGCTGGAATCTGGGCTGCCTGCAGCTGCTGGCACAAGAGCTGTGTTGTCTTCTGAGATCCCCCCTACTTCAACCTGTGGAGCTCTTCTGCAGGTGGAGAGTAGGTCTGGAGAGAAACACTTAAGAGTTGGAAGTGAATGTCGATCCTGAGATTATATATTCAGACCCATAGTTACCGTTTGATTAACGCTTTGACCTTCACAACCTTGCGTTCTCTGCACTGTGCTGTCAGATATTAAATATTTGTTAAAAATCGTATTATTATATATTTTTTTAAACAGCATTTTTCTCCGTGTGGAATGTAATGCAGTGACGGGTTTCCCTCTTAACTACCGTGTCGTATTTATTCACTTCTAATTAAACCCTTTAATCTTCTCTCTTGTGAGGCTCGCTGCTCACATTTTAAAGCCCACAGGAAAAATGAGACGGAGAGCCTCAAAGACATGCCGCCATTCACGATTCATTCTTTCTGCTACTTTTTTCTAGAAATAGGCAGCGTGTGTGTTTCCTTCTATTTCAGTTCCGTTAAAGTGGTGTGCTGTGACAGTTTGGAGGCAAACGATGCAAAGGCATCACACAGGATTTCACTCTTATTCACGAAAAGGCCTGGCTGTTAGATTTAACACATGTAACATACTGGACAATAAGCAAACAGCAATCCTGTTTACAGCAGCGAGATTTTCTTTAGCTAGTTTATAAAGCTCCATTCATGGCCTAACTTGTGGGATTAAAGGCTCAGTTATAGAAGGCTTGCATTTCAGTATGTACTCCGTCCAAGAGCGAGACGAACCACTTCAATGAAGGAACAGAGCAGTGAGCATGATTATTAGCATGCTATTATTATCATATAGGGGAGAAGAATACTGATAGTATTTAATATATACTTGTAAATATTGTACAGGCTGCACAGTACTGTTAATATATTAATTGTGTTTTTGAAAATTGGTTTGCGACTCAGAGGAACATCATTTGAAAACATTCATTCATCACGTATTGTTGTTAGGACAGTTTTAAAACTAACTTGCCTTGTGATGAGTACTTGCATTCGCTAGTCTTCAGTTCTTCTGCGCATTGCTGTCCAAGCACCTGCACAGAAGTATCCTTTGTCTGCAAGGTCACAGACCTTTTTTTTTTTTTTTCCTTCCACTCAGAGAGATTGCCAATGCTTTTCACTCTTTTTCTCCTCCACCTTCTTCCAACTCTTCTAATATATCCCCAGACAATCCTAACCAGCCAGCCCACAACCTCTAGCTCTTAAACAGCCAGGCAAGCATACTATCATTGTTTCTGAGGAAATTAAGACCCCTTTTTAAAATAGAAAATGGGATGGCTTCCTCTGCATGAAGCACACACAGCCCCAAGGCCAAGGCTTGATGTGCATCTTTGATGAAGTGGGAATTCTCCTGTGCAGTGGCACAGCTGAGGACTCTGTTATTGCAAACAGGCTGTCAGCAGGAGTCGGCCTCGTCTCTTCTTACTCTATTTCACTGTTTCGCTGCTAAGTACTGCCTGAGATACAAGCACTGTACACCACACCTGCCAGAACCATTTATTAAGCCCTGCCTTGATCAGTCTCTGAATTTTAATTGAGAATAAAAGGATATTTTTACATTAAATCATCAGTTTATCAGGATAACTGAATTTGGAGGACTTGTGTCGCTCATGCAATCTGAAGAAACCAAAGCAGCACCGGCAAATGGTGATCCAGTTGTAAGCGGATTTGGACCCAAGTTGATTTCGGGCAGTGAGTCTCGAGCTAACAGAGGAGTGCACGAGGGGGTGGAGACTTTCTTACACACACTACACTCTTCATCACTTATCCTCGCTCCCTGCCTCCTTCCCTTCCTCCCGAATGTCGATTCTCTCGTTCGCTCGCTCGCTCTCCCTCCCTCCCCTGGCCCCTCCTTGTTTCTTCCCTCTGATTGGCTAAAAGAGCAGCCAGCTCTCCCCCCTCTTCAGCTTCCAGAAGAATCTACGTCACATCATGGAGTCCCAACTGTGTAACGCTCATGTTCATAACTATGATTGCACATTGTGGCATAACCTACAACAGTCTTCAGTTTTTTTTAAGAGGAAATCACCTCTTAAACTCAGCGGGTAGAATTGGGCAGGAATTATCGTGTCCATCTGCCGCCTTTAATACAGTAATAATGACAAGAGGATAATGGTAGATCACTGGGAGTGAAGGAGAAAGGGAGAGGGGAGCACAGGAAGGTGGGGAGGGATAAAGAATGAAGAGGAAATGGAGCAGATGTAGAGAGATCTGATGAGAGGCGAGCTCCAGCACTAGAGCGTCCCCCCCCCCGCCCTCCACCCGCAACATTGCTGAGCTGCAGGGAGAGGGAGACACTCAGACAGATTTGGGTGAAACTGGATCATACTATGACACACACACACACACACACACACACACACACACACACACACACACACACACACACACACACACACACGTGCACAGAAAAATGTTGCCGTTTGTGGCGTGTGAGCGAACATGTCTGTGAGAATTTACAAGGCTGAGTGTGCTTCCACGACACCATCTCGCCCTCTCCCCTCTGTGTGGGCCTCAGCATTACATAACTCTTTGTTTTTGTGTGTGATGCCGGACTAGCCGCATGTGTGCAAGTTATTCACTGCTGCCTTGCACACACTCATTTTGTCAGCCAATCGCAAGGCCCCGCTCTTTATAATACAGTTAGGCTGCAGCACAAAGATTTTCTTTTTCTTCTGGTTGGTGGTTTTTAAAGACCCCCTTCCCCCGCAGCAAGAGCTCAAATGCCATTGTGGCTCAGTGCACATTATGTCCAGTCAGCTGGTGTTTGGGGGTCTGCTCTTGTACAGTATGTGTAGCTCTTAAGCACTTTTTTTTTTTTTTTTTTTTGCATCCTGTTTGCATTCTAGTTTACCAGCTTATTTTATTATGTAATAAAATGTGCTGAGGAGATTATCCAGTGCGCTTTGTGTCTCATGATCCATCTCATTCTGGAGCAGGTCCGTGACCCCAAGCTGACCAACATGTTTGATTTAGTGGTGGCTTCCAACCGCCTATTTCCAAATTCAGCGACTGTAAATTAGCATCCTGGGGGTGTTTTGGACTTTACGGCTCTGATGTTTGACAAGTGGAACTTGTCGGTTATAGCAGCCGCGTTTTTTATAGCAACAACTCTTATTTCAGTGTATACATTTTAGAGAGGTGTGATTATGTAGTGATGAACAAACAAGGGATGCATCACCCATTATTAAGCTTTACATCTTCACTTCTTTTTTTTTCGCCTTACCCAAAAAGTACTAAAACCTGCATGTGGCAAAAGCACAGTTTTGGTCACTGTAGCTAATTTCTCCCTTTATAAAATCTATAATGGGAATAAATATTTTAACTAATTGTTTGTGTTTTGTGAATGCTTAAAGATGAGAGCAAATCGCCTCTTTGACAGGCGTGACGATATCTGGAGCTGTAGTTGATTGTAGTCTTAGACCCTTTATCAGTAGTTCAAGTCACTTCTTGACCATGTTTGTAGTGCTGGGGGTTTTTGCAGCATTTTAATCAAATGATTTCACCGGTAACACGACTCTCTATAAGATGCAACCAATCCAGTGAGTTTGCACTCCAGTTTTGTGAAATTCTGGTAATTTGTTAGTCTGTTACTTCTCACTAATTGGCAAGCATCGTATATGCGTTGCACCCATCCAGCATATGAATTAAGCTTGCTAGCCTTAACTTGGCCCTTCACTCTTGTGTCTCTAGGAAATGAAGATTGTGACAGCGTAAAACTAAACTGGAGGCTTCACAGTGGTTGCATTTTTTTTTTTTAATACATAGTAGATGCTCTCACGAACCTTAGTGGTATTTTTTTCCCCAATAAAACATCTCAAGTACACATTAGCCTGGTAGCTGCATCCAACAGTTGACACCAAGATGGTAGATATGATGATGCATTTAAGCTGCAGAGAGGCTAGATATTTTCCTCTGGGGATGAAGAGAGTGACTATTGGAGTTTAATTTTCTTTTGTAACACACCAGTTTTATAGTGATGATATACCAATGTTTTGTTCCCAACTTCTAATGTCCCTCAATTGAAAAAAATAAAAATACGAATGCATGAATAAATGTTATTGGAGGTTTTTTAAATTGTGTGCAGTTCTTAGGCTTCGCTGCTCATGTGAAACCCTGCAGGGCTTCGACCATGAGAAATGGCTGGTCAGAGCAGAGAGAGCCTCACACTCTGTTGCTAAGGGTAACTAAAGCTAGTTGGATAAGAGCACTTGGCTTCAGCAGCCGTGCAAGCAGTTAATAACTAACAGCTTTTGTAGAGCGCTGAGAGGTGATCATTTCAGGGGCCATAACCTGCCACAAACCATGAACAGCTTATGTTGATGGTGCTCAGCGCTCTTTACAGCACCGTCCTGATGGAGACAATAGCCCACAATAATGTAGCAGGCAGGTCTAAGTCCATTTTCTGGTACTTGACCTCTTCAACACATATAATCTGTGAACCAGCACCATGACAGGCTGTGAGAGAGTTGGGTGTCTTGGCCATCTCTAAAGTCATCATTTTTTCTTTTATAGTGCCACCCCGAGGTTATTACAGTCCTGTGGTTCTCCAAAGAACAACCATCTGTTTGGACTGACCACTGCCTTGAGTAAATCTTGTGCATTTATAGATTTCTGCTCCTTTAGCCTTTCTGAATTTAACTTCATGGAAATCTTCCAAAAGTATCCAGGGCTTTGAAAAGAGTCAGTGAAGGAAATGCTTAACCACAGTAGCTTTACAGAAAACATTTAAAATGAATTACTGACAGTAATTTATGGAGGAAGAGGGCAGTATCCAGCAGTTCCTTTTAGTTTTCTTTAAATGTGTTATGTGTCAGATATCATTATAAGTCAAATAAAACAGTCTCTAGCGAGTGATTTTATTTATTTATTTGGAATATGGACCAGTCCATTTGCAACTAATCATATAGTATTGTAGTACTAGTGTGTGCTCAACAGCTCTGCTTTACCCTTCCTCATCCCTGCATTTCTGTTTTCTTGTTGTTACTTATCCCCACCCATTTCATCAGTGCCAGACTCTACCAAGCTCAACCCCAGCCCTCCTCTTCCCCCCGTCAACCCCAGTGCCATCCCATCTGTACCCCCAAGCAGTGGAAATGGCAAGCGCATCCCCTCCGGAGGTCAGCCGCAGACAGCACAGCAGTCCCAGACTCCGCTCCAGCAGCGCTACCCGCCCAGAGAGGTGCCCCCACGCTTTCGTCAGCAGGAGCACAAGCAGCTGTTAAAGCGGGGCCAGCCTCTTCCCTTGGGGACGCTGCCTCTCATCACCACGGGACGTCCCACCACTAGTGAACCTGCAGCAGCAACAGTAGCCATACACGCCTCTCTTTCCTGCTCCTCTTCCACTGCAGCCAGCTTGCCCACAGGTCTGTTGGCAAGTCAATTTCTTTGTGCAAGTTTGAAGAAGTGCATTTAATGTTTTCTAAAAAAAAAATCTTGTGATGTTTAGTTACATAAATCGTAAGAGGTTATTTGGAATTACTTGTTTTACTGATGATATATTCAGCTTATCCACATGAAGTGGATATAAATTGAGAATGAGGAGTGAAATTCAGTGGAGTTACATTATGTTAACATATAGATGATGCACTTCCTATAATATTGTTTGACCTGCTTGTGATGGGATAAAAATGATACGCTGCTTTTATAATGTGTTGTGCGAGCAGCAATGCTTCTTCATTTTAGCCCATTGCTAGGTGGTTGCCAGGTAACCTGATGGCATCATAACATGTCATATATAATACATGTTTTGTGGGTACAAATTAGATATCGTGAAATAAAATTGGATGATGCTTTTTATAGGTGCACAAATGTTAAAAACAGGTGATTTTAGCCCTGTTGCTAGGTTGTTGCTTGGCAACATGACATGGTCATAAGACCTGATATAGTTAAGAACCTTCAGGGACCTAAAATGTATCTGTGTGCCCCCTCATCCTGGTCTTGTAAGAGGAGTAAATGGACAAGGAAACAAACACACATACAGATTGTGTATTCTAGTAAGATGCTACACATTTTAATCAGGCTTTTGCATGGCCAACACTTTCTTGCTCTCACTGTCTGCTCCACTAAAATTTAATCAAACAAGACAAAATAAAGTTGACGTTACTTAATACAATTAGAGAGTGCAGGTACTCAATGCTGCAGGATGTAAACCCTTGGTTCAGTCTGTACTCGAGCAAATTTGAGTGTATCCCATCAGTCACTGTCAAGTCTGCAGTTTTAGTTGCAACATGTAGAACACTATTCCAATAATATTAACTTGGGCTGGCTACAGCTACTTAGTCAAAAAGTATGTCATGCCAGAACAACAACAGTGTCGGTTCTTCAAACATCTCCACTAATATCTGTTTGACTTATCTCAGCTGTGCCAAAGAGTTCTGGCATTCTTAAAAAGCAATGGCTGTATCCACTCCTGTTTTTGTAAGGCACTGTGCTTGTAATCATGCGGTGTACCTGCAAGGCTGTGCAAATGCACAGGTGCCGCTGGCTATTGTTTATTTTCATTCAGCCTGTCTGGGAATTAGGGATGTGGATGCAGGAATACTGGGGTAAAGGATGGCAAGTAAACACAGCTGGCTATCTTTGTGTGTCTGTGTACTCTCCTTCCTGTGGTTTTACGTTTGGCAGTAAATCAGGTTCTTATGTGTTTTTAAGTGGCGGCAGGGAACAGTTATATCCTAAAAAGGTGCTCTTTGGTGACACTTTAGGGGCACTGGACACTTTTCAATGCCTGAGGAGCAGCACAAACTTTCTCATAAATGTGTGTCGTCTGCTGTTTGAGTGCAGCCTTATCTCCATGGTGATAAGATGTTTATCCTGTCCACGTCTCTGTCTCCGCCTCCACCACCTCCTCCATTATCATCTTCCTCCTACTCTTTGTTGAGCTTTCCTGACCATCCCTTCAGTATTTCCTGCTTTTGTAGGCGGAGCAACACTGCACTAGCTAGCAAGCTAGCTGGCTGCCTCAGTGGGCCTGACCTGGCATAGATAGAAAGACCGAGTGAGAAGGAATAAAAGAAAGAAGGAGAGAACTAGCATGGCAGACATCCAGTTCTGTGGGCTGAAGTGACTCATGGCTTACGGTAAAAGCTGCTGTTTCTCCCCGCCCCTCTCTGGCAGGCTGGTTCGGCTCTGCTTTTGCTCTCTCTGCGTCTTTAAACGGACTGATTACATTATGACAGACAGAACGACCTCACAACACTAAAGGCAGCTCAAATGGACAGTTTTGCACAAGCATGACTCTGCTCCATCTCCCCTTGTGATTCGTCATATGTCTCTTCAGTTAACTTCACAGCCGAGTTTCACTGAGTTCCCTTTTGCTCTTCTGGTTTTTCATGTTTCCATCTCAATTTACACTGTATTTCATTACCTGCCCACATGAGGCCTTTTGACGAGCAGCAAAGGTGATTCTGTGTGCACCCCTGTGTATACATGCGAATGTATGTTAACGTAAACAGTCATAACTTGAATGTCCCTGCTCAACTTGACTCATAACAGTAAACAGATGGTGTGTTTAATAGTCCAGGCTCAGGGCAAGAGTTAAGATTGTATGTCATAAAGATTATTAGCTATTCTCTGGATTAAACGGCTGTCTCTATCAGAGATATGTGAGGATATTACATAGGGAAATCCTGGCCTCACTTTGACTTGACTTGTTTAGGTGAACTGTTATGACTGCATGGTTGAAAGTGCTAAAATTTATAGCTACCTCCTTTTGTATTTGTGTAATGCTCTGTGGGAAAAGCCCTTAAAACATGATCAGGTTTTTTTATGCCCATAAGCTGCATTAAGACAAAAATGGCATAACATTGTGGTATGAGCAGTCTTTGTCAAGTGAAAGGACAGTGCAGCTAATGTGCTAATGGCTTGTCTGGTGGAGCAGAGAGAGAGTGAGTACATGCTTGCTAGACTTGATGTTCTCTTTAAGTCTGCTGATGATGCTGTAAAAGAGCCTTGGGAATCCCCTCAAAGAGGACTGGGACATCTTGTGATGTGATTAAACATCAGCTCTCGCTGATTTTTATTTTATTTTATTTTCTTCTATCTTGTCTTTCTTGCACTGTGTCCCTGCTCCTCTGACTTTGTCTGGTGTGCTGGTTGTTCTTTTCCTCAACCTCTGCCACGCCAAAACACATGCTCACACATACTGTAAGTAAAGAATGTAAAGTATCCGTGATTAGTCAGGCTCCACGTATTATATTATATGTGTAACTGTGAGTCTTCCCATTATTATCGCCCTCTCCCTGATGTTGCTCTTTTTTTTTTTTTTTTTTGCTTTGCAACAATTCATATCCCGAGGCCCTTTCATGTAGAGAAGGCATGACACCAAGCTATTTTAAGACTGGCATGTTGAAGGAAGACCTTGACCTGGTTTATCCTTTAGAGAGGGAGGAGAAAGAGGATACTGACAGCCAAACATGATGGCCAGATGTCTTTGCTGTGTACTTTTTAAAAGGCACAGATTGTCCTTCTGCCATTCTTTTCCCCTTGAGATAATGTTGAGATTATCGGCAAAGCAGTTGCAAAGAAAGCATCCATTAAATCAGGTTTTGCATATATATATACGCACAGCTCCTGTCCTTATCTCACCCTTGTTTGTCAGAGAATTTAGCAAGCTATCTGTGCCACTTTGGCTTTGTTGCTACTGCTACGCTGCAAATATCTATTGAGGAGTGTTATGTTTGCCTTCAACAACTCTGCTGGTTATGCCTGTGGTTGATGACAGCTGGCATTGTGTCCTGTTCCACTTTGCCTTGTCAGGATATCCGGGTCATTGTTGCCATACAGTTTAACCCTGCCTCAACTCTAACTCTTAAATCTGTAACACTAAAACTTGCCATTATTGCAGAATATCCTAAACACAGCATGCATATGTACTAAAAAATGCTCAGTGACTAAATAGCTTTGTTTTGCATCTTGTTGTGGTGTGGGTGTGCAAAAGGGCCATTTTCTGCGTGCCATCAACTTGAATTGCAATGCTTATAACAAAAATGTGTCACATTAGTGGCTACCAACCCTATTAATAGCATTTTTGATTAACCATCATCTCTAGCTGATATATAATTTTTAAAAAATCATTACAATTCCTCTAACAATTTGTGCAAAACTGCAAACACATTTACACATTTTTCTGTCTCATGGGGAAAAAAACATCAAATCAGCTCATGTGAGCCGAGCTGAAAAGTGCCTAAAAGGATTTGTAGAGCAAAGATGCTCCATAATATCAGTAATGAAATGTTGGATACAGCTTGCCCCTGTTAAGGTCAGTAAGTGGGTTGCATTGTAATAAAAATTAAACTAGTTAATTCAACTTCCCAACAGTTTCTACATCACAAATGTGCCTAATTTTTGAGTCCCTCTTGTGTTATTTTTGTTGCTTTGTGCAGAAGTAGAACAGGAAATATCAAAGTAGACAAAGACAATTTTTTTCTAGTTGTCTTGTTTTGCAGTACTGAGACTTCAAAATAGTATAGCATGATGCAGAACAATTGTTTTTGCAATGTTTCTGGATCAAACCCATTCTATCAATAAGTTTGATAAAACGAACCCCATTTACCTTGCAGATGTGACCGTTGATTTTGGTGCCGCTGCTGTAATGTTTTGCACCGATTACAATGCATCAAATCAAACGCAGTGTGGCGTTTGAGATCATCAATAGGCAGAGGTAGCAGATTCCTGGGAGGTGCACGTTTGTGTGTTTATCAGAGAGTTCATTCATCTGGCTGGCAGCATGCATTGTCAGCTCTGTACCATCCAGTCTCTGTGCCCCTCAGGGACCTCATTAAGCCAGGATCAGTACAGCTGAGGCCCACATAGCCCTCCTAGATTATTTCCTCCTCCTATCTCTCAACATCCATCTTTGTCCTTCATTTTCTGACTTCTTTCTTTTATGTTTTCATTCCTCTGGATCCCTCCCTTGTTCTACCCTCATCTCTATTTCCTCCACAAGTACACCCTCTGAGAATACGTTGGCCGTGAAAGTATTCAGATTTCTATTACCAAACATCCGTCAAGTTCATAGGAGTACTTTACAGAAAATAGAAGGCATAGTTGAGCAAATTGTGCATGCCGTACATTTCTTGGGAAGGTGAAAAGGGAAACGTTAAAGCATTGTTTGCACAAAGAAGGCCACTTCAGCAAGGAAACTCGAGCTTCCCTCGCCTCTAGTCGGGTGTGTTGTACAAATGTTAAAGTGAAGGACAGAGAACAGAAGGCACAAAGGCAGTCCAGTACCAGATCAGACTGCATCATTTTACAATCAAGAAAAATGAGCATTCAGCAAAATGACCCAAAGTGTGTTAACCGCTTTTTGAAAGAGAATTTTTAAAGCAAACAGTCCTCCACCAGCTTTTGACCGGAATCCCACAGACCACCTAGCTTTCCAAGCTAAAGGATCACAAACTAAATACTTGAACATTTCAAATTTTAGTGATCCCACCACTGGATATCCGAATGCTTTAGCTTTCTTTTAAACTGTAGCTTTTGCTTTTACAGTTTGCTTTACGATAAAAAGTAATAGATATACAACGAAGCGTCCGAGTTGCTGTCAGGAAGCTGTTTGTTTTTTCCTCTACTTGGATGCGCCATCTGTACTTTGTGTAAGTTAACACACAAAGCGAGCGAGTGGCCATGACCTCACCGTGCATTAAGACCTCACAGCCGAGAGGCACAGGGGGCTGAACTTCAGCCATAAAGGGACTCTGTTCTCCACTAAACATTGACTTATTGTCTTGTTGTGTGGGTGCTGGGATCATTTGTAAACAATAGCAGCCTTGATCTAGGGAGCTGCTGCTCCCTGCTCTTCCTATCCTCTTCCCTCTCTGCCTTCTATCTCATGGGTATCTTCCTCTGTTGTCTCTGTGCGCGTCACTCCAGCACCATGTTTTGAACCAGACTAAAACGCACACAAATTAGCAGATCCCTTCAAGCTTGCTTATTTCATGTGTCCAGAAACTATCTCCCCAAAGTGACAGCTCTGTTTTTGATTACTGCATTTCCGACTTGCAGCCATAAATTTAGACAAAAATCGAC
This sequence comes from Perissodus microlepis, assembly GCF_051167445.1. NCBI lineage: Eukaryota > Metazoa > Chordata > Actinopteri > Cichliformes > Cichlidae > Perissodus > Perissodus microlepis. Next base: position 17,170,442 of record NC_140464.1, read on the forward strand.
ATTTGTCATCCTGTGCATTCTTATCCTGTGTCTGTTCATGTGTGAGGAAAATTGCCATTCCAGCTCTGAAGGGCTTCTCTCGCTCTCTTTCGCCTGCTGCCGCTATTCAAGAGGCTTTCCGTCGTGGGCGGCAGCACTAATTGCAGACGGAGCTAAATGTTTAGTGACAGTTTTGAAAGGTTGAAAGATGTGAGGGCATGGGCGGGAGAGAAGAGCCCTGCTTTTGTTTTGTTTTACATCATGGCTTGTGAGTGAATAATAAAAGTCTCCCCTCTGTTTCTCTCACTCTCATCCCCTCCCCCTCCCCGCCGAGTCGGCCGCGTCTCGGTGCTTTTCCAGAGAGGGAGAATATCCTCCATCAGGATAGGAATAGAGCGCGATATAAATAAAGCCGGAGAGAAGCAATAGATAGGAGAGGAAAGACCCAGTCAGAGCAGGGTTAGTGGGAGGGGCCGAGCAAGAGGGGTGAGGAAGGAAGGGAGGTGGTGGTGGAGGAGGGGAGGGGGGGGGGGGTTGTCTCATGCCGTGCAAGAGCTGTGCAACTTCTTGGCAGCATTTCAGATATGAGCCTCAGAAGCTTGGCGAGCCGAGCAGACATATTGAGACAAGGATGGTCGCTGCGTTGCACACAACCTAGCTCTTTACAGGATGGTCGGGAGGCACCTCTCCACAGGTATTTCATTACTGTGTTGCACACTCTTCTACTTTCTTCTTGCTCTGTTTTTCCTCCCATCCCTGTGTTGTTTCAGCTGATTGCATTTGCGCACTTTTAAATATTAAAGCGACAGTACACTGTCGAGCATGCAGTGTCGTGTTACAATGTTCTGTGTGTTATTGTGAGGAAGGCATGTGTGCTGTTGAAGCAGGAGCACTGGTTATCCAGACAGGAGATCAGAGCCTTTTTGGCTCTAGTTCAGGACTGAGAAAATGGCGGTCCTGCACTTCTCAGTCGAGTGACGCTACAGAACGACGGCGCTGTGTGTGTCAGAAACACGTTGCCCTCTTTTTCTTTCTTTTTTTTTTTTTTTTTTTTCTCCCCCTTGCTCTCTTCTGCACCCTCTCTCCCTTGTCTGTAGTTGCAAGAATTAAAGTAAGCTTGAAAACATCTTGGTGCACGCATCCTATCACCTCCCTCCTGTTGTTGTGACAGTCGGTGTATTTGCATACAAACTATGCACGCATGTGAGGGCGCATGTAAACAACAGAGGCTTCAGTTTGAGATGTAGCAGAAATGAGCCAGTGAGGTGGCACAAGGTTGATGATTGGAGTAGAGGAGTTTATTGTTTCAGTGCTGGAAATCGCAGCCAGATTGCTTGATTCATTCTACTCGCTCTCGGAGAAATAAGATGAAGCATTTTTGCATGCAGTTGTATGGGTAGATGGAGGTTTTCTGAGGTGTAGAGGTCGTAAGTAAAAGATGTTGTCATTGATCGCATTCTGCAACATGGTTCCCAAGTATGGAATTCCTTTTTTGACTTTTTGGTACAAGGATGCTCCAATCCAGCTTTTTCCAGTTCCTATACTACACCATTACAATGGCTTTGGGTAACTGCCAATACTGAGTACAGGCCCTGTGACAGCGTTGAGCTGTAATCCAGTCTGATGGAAAGAATAATGTAAGATAACAACATTTAGCCTAATTGTTGCTTTATTTATTTATATGTATGTATGTATATATATATGTATATGTATATATATGTGTGTGTGTGTGTGTGTGTATATATGTGTGTGTGTGTATATATATGTGTGTGTGTATATATATGTGTGTGTGTATATATATGTGTGTGTATATGTGAATGTGTGTACTAAATTGGTATTTATTAGTGAAATAACTTGGGACACAGAAATGAATTAAAACATTTAATAAATAATAGTAATTATTTGCACTAGGGTTATTTAAGTTCAGTGTGAGGATCACTACTGTTTACTGTTTTCCTTTACAATCACGCTAGCTTCTAATATAGCCCTGCTCACAACAGGAATGTGTTGAGTCACACACTTGTATCTCAGCTGGAGTAGAGCTCAAAAGAAACAGGAAATCTGAAATAACTGAGTTGACTTGTGTTACCATGAGTGAAACGAAGGCTTTAAAACAGGTGTTAAACCAAACACAAGAGATGCTGATGGGGAAGCATTTTTGTTTATTTAGCACCTTTGAATATAAATGTCCCAACAAAATGAACATTAAAAAACAAAAACTTGCCCAAAAGCATGTTTTATTTAAAATTAGCTCTGGAGTTAATGGGGAGCCAGTGCAGCTGAATTGATAGCTCCCTCATATTGTTATGCTGCCTTCCAGTTGTAGGATTTTTCCACTCAGAAAGTTGGAGAAGCCCCGCCAACCCCGACTTCGTAATCCAAGATGGTGGCAGTGCACGTCAACAGTAGTAAAACTGGGAATCTGTGCTATAAATGTTGTGTATTTGTGACTCGCTAAGCAAGCTGTACACAGAAAAACGACCAAGGTATTGTGTGTTATTGCTGGCGATGGATGAATGGTTCGACCTTGCTAAAGACCAAAATAAATCCTGCTATTTCTTGCTTTTACTACTGCTACCACAGCAGTGGCGTCACTCCCAGCTTCAACTTCAGAGGTAAAATGAGTGCAGCATTAATTCAGCCTGTGCTCTGTGTGCTGACAACTGTTGTAGTAAACAGAGAGGCCCCAACAATAAAGGAATATCACATATCAGATCTGTGCGTCACTAGTTGGAAAGGTGCAGTATCTATCTGTTATGACTTCTGTTTGCAGTGTGTGTGTTAAATTATTTCAGCAAAAATATTTTACATGCAAATGTTTTTAATTTGATTTATTTTTAACCTTGTTTGTTATAAATAACCTCAGAAACTGAAAACTTTATTATTGATGCTTGAGCTGTATACATGCACAGTAAAATAAAGAGCAAAGGCAGCTGTCAAAAAATTAAGACTGTTATTTAACTGAAGGTATTACAAAAATAAATACATTTCAGTGCATTTGAAATGCATGCAGAATTTGGTTTATTGATTTGCTGATATGGGTCAGTCATTTACTAAAAAAGACATTCCTTAGATGGCAGCATATGTTGCTCTAAAGCCTGTGCACATATATCTGTCAGGATTAATGGTGCACAGGTGGAAACTTGCCGTGTCCACTAAAGCACCTCTGCATCACGGTTCCTGGCTTTTGAATTGTGTGTTGATTGCAAGCTGGAATGTCCCTGTCCTCTTCCGTCTGGAGCATTCCACTTCCATTATTTCTCCCAGAAATTGCACATTTTGATTGGTCAGACCACAGAACATTTTTCCACTTCTCCTCAGTCAATCTTAAATCACCTGAGGCCCATAGAATGAGGCAGTTTTGTTTTTTAAATGGTAGCGTAGTTTTAACTTGCATTCATGAATGCAGTGATAATGTTGACAAGTATTCCTGAGCCTGAATCTTTTTATGACCTACAATACATAATAATAATCACAATGATGATAATAACAATAATAATAATTATTATTATTATACGTAGAGCAGTTTTTTTTGTTTTTTTTTATGATAAAATATAAAATACTTCCTCTTGCAGTCTGTATGAAGTGCGGTGAACTTCTTCCCATCAGCCTCTCTGGAAACCTTTTTATCTAATCATGTTACCAATTAGCTTAAAAGGTTCCGAGATAGTATTCTAGCTTTGTACCACATTTCCAATCTTTCTGTTGTTCCTTTCTTTAAATACTCATAACTTTTCAATCATTTTCAATTAGAAACGCAATGTGATCACCGCCATTTTTTTTAAGAATTGCACTAAACTAATTGAACTAATTGAACATTTGAGGGAAAGACGAGAAAGAAAAATATAATATCATGTTTTATTACAAATTCTTTAAATGTACTGAATGCACGGCACCTTATTTTGATAAATGACATATTTTAAAGTGTTCCTTTAGAAATGTGTAGTATTCAAATAAAGTACATAATTTTTATTCATTTACTAATTAAAGCCCCCTCTGTTATCATATTAGTAATTTTTCCTTTTTTTTTAATTTATTTATTTTTATGTGGGTGGTATGTATTTTCATTTATAAAGCATGGTGAAGACACATTGCATGTTGCCATGGTATTTCAACCTTAGTAAGCAAATGTGGGTGTGATGACGTATGCAACTTAGTCTCTCTGCTGTCATCCTGTTGCTCCTGCTTATGACTCATGATTTTTTTGTGTGTGTGTCTATTTTCCTTTCTTTCACACAGAACTGCCCCCACAGAGTGGTCAGGGAGCCCAGTATGATAATCCCCTCTGGGGGCACCTGCCAGCCAACAGAAGTGCAACGAGTGCTGCATCTTCCACCAATCTCAGTGGCTGGGATCAACTAATTATCGACCAGAAGGACACAGAGGCTTGGCCTTCTATTACACTCAGCCAGAGCCAGGTCCCTCCAGGAGGATGCCCTTTGGACACTGACTCTGGTCACCTGACCAGCAGCAGCAGAAGCAGTAGTACTAGCAGTAGTTGTAGTACAGTGAGTATGGCCACGGGAACAAATAGCCAAACAGGCCACTTCCCTGCCAACCACCTCAGCAGCAAAGCCAACAGTGGGCCCAGCCCTGCCAATCATACTGGAACCAGCATGCTCTCTGGCCAGGTTGCAGCCAGTCGCAGCTGGGGCCCTGGGGCTGTATCTTCCCATTGCCCCCCTCAGTCCTCAATGGGGAGTGAAACGAAGAGTGACAGCCCAGGAGGAGGAGGAGGCAGTACTAGGAGCTGGGGTCCTTCATCATCCTCCAGCACCAACTTTAACTTGAACCTAAACCCTAATGCCAACCCGTCTGCCTGGCCCATGTTGGGGCATGACGGAAGTGGCACAGGGGGAGGCAGCTCAGGGGGAGCCAACACCATTTCACCTCCTCACTCTACACCCAACCTCTGCAATCCACCTGGCCCCCCACCAGCCCAGACCAGCACCTGTACCGGAGCCAACACTAACAGCAACTCCTCGGGGATTGGCAATGCCTGGATTACCATGATGGCTTCTGATGCAGAGCCACACCCCTCCCCGTCCACGAATGTGTCTTTCAGTTCAGAACCTCAGAACCTTAAAACTGATGGTCCAAATCACACTAATAAGCAGGAACCCCCCAGCCCCATCCGCAGTTTGCCTGGCTGGGGAAGTGCACCTGTAGGCTTGGGTTCCATGACCCAGCCACCGCCAGGAGGCTCACAGGTCAATGGTGAAGATGGTAATTCAGTATGGGGTAACAGTGGCAACTCAAAGGCAAGTTCATCTAAGGAGGCACCTGGCTGGGGCCATGAAGGAGATGGAACAGGGAACTCTGGAGGCTGGGGTGAACACCCTGAAGAGACCCAGGGAGGATGGGATACACCCAGCTCTCCCGCACAGGACTCTCAGTCCATCTCATGGAGCAGGGCTGTAAGCACAGCTGCGGCTAGTGAAGGAAGCAGTGACAGCATGGAAGGCCATCCCCAGCAAAAAGACCGGTCATCCAGAGAAAAATCAGCTCCTTTGATGCCTGCCCAGGATCTGGACCCCAGGGTGCTGTGCAACAGTGGCTGGGGACAGACTCCCGTTCGCCAGCACACTTCCTGGGACATGGACGATACCAAACGTAAGAGTGATGTAGGCACTGGATCATGGGGCTCTGGCTCAACCACTCCAGTCGATGCCCAGGGGCCCTCCAACACTAACACAGGCCCTAGCCAGATGACTGACTCTGGGAGCAAAAATGATGCGCCTGGTTCTCAGGGCACTTCTGGTTGGGGTGGTAACATAGCAGCTACCAACCAGCCAAGCTCTGGTTGGGGAGAGCCACCCAGCAACATCAAGCCCCCAGGTGGCCCTGGTGGTTGGGGAAACCCTCCACCAGGAGGTCCAAGCACCAGTATACCCAAAAATGGTGGTCAGTCCTGGGGAGAGAAGCCAAGTGGGTGGGAAGATTCTCACATCAAGTCAGGATCCCAGAACTGGGGAGAACAGCCCAAAGCATCTCACACTTGGGCTAGCAGTGGAGTGAGCAATAACACAGCAGAGTGGGGGGACTCAGAAGAGAGTAAAAAGAGTCCCACTAATGCTTGGGAAGGAGAACCACGAGGCTGGGGAATGTCTTCTCAAGGACCTGGAGGTAATGCTGGCTGGGGAGAGTCACTTCCTCAGCGACCCAGTGGTCCCTCTCAAGGCTGGGGGGGCAAGCCTCAAGATGGGCTTAGTGGTAACAATGGAGGAGGGAGCATGGGGTCCTGGGGGGGATCGGGCTCAGTGAAACAAGGTCCAGGTAGGGGTGGAAATAAGCAGGAATCCTCAACAACTGAGCCCACAGGCTGGGAAGAGCCCTCCCCTCCTTCCATCCGACGCAAGATGGAGATCGATGACGGGACCTCTGCTTGGGGCGATCCCGGTACCTACAACAAGGCAGTCAATCTGTGGGACAGGAACAATTCAGGATCGTCCCAAGCTAAAGTTACTACTGGAGGCAATAATCCCCCCAGCACCAACAACAACCATCCCCACCCTCTCAATCACCCTTACCACGGGCCACCTGCACCTTTACAGAACCACAGCCAAAACAGCCAGAACTCAGGCCCCACCAGCGGGCCTTTGGATCCTACTGTGCAACACCAGCCTGGAGCATCTCACAACAGAGGTCCCCTGATGGCTCAAGGTAAGGTGATATAAACTATATATTATGCAGACTGTAACATGACTTGCTCAGATTTCCCTGTTTATGAATGCTAACAATGTATAGTTAATATACACCGTCAGCATTCAAATTTTTGATTTCAATGAGTTTAATGTAGCTAATGGTAAACTATAATGCCTGCCTGGGTTTCCTAGTTTCTTCATCCTTGTTCACTGTTCAAAGCAAAAGGTGCTAAAAAGCTTGTTTGGTGGTTGGCTTTGTCCGCTACTAAGCTCCAAGCTGTTGATCCACTTAAAGGTAATATCTTAACCTAGTTTACTCTCTTTGGATTTGCCTCTAATCAACTATCTAAATCAGGTAGGTAGTGCCAGGCCTGTCCCTCAGTGACGCCCTCACATTTCACAACTCTCGGCTCGACTATGGGGGCAACCCTGGCAACCTCACATGGCAGAGGAAACACAAGAATGCTGTTTACAAAGGGCCTCCTGAAAATATTGATTCACCACAAACTGTTTGAGATAGATAGGAAGTGTGTGATTATATAGGAGCCACCATCTGTCAGTAGTTGAAGGGAGGAAGAGGAGGAGGAGCAAGACACTGTGCACTGGGCAGAAGCCTCCTGCTGGCCCTCATTTGACTCTTCATGTTGAACCCTTTGGATCAATCCTGACAGCAGGCTGTTCACTGGCTGTTTAATATAGAGTTTTAGTGACATACAATGGATAGAAACAAACTCTTCAGATCTTGTTTAGATCAGTGCACCTCTTACCCAGTGACACAAGAGGGTTGAATGTTAACTATAATTTTGAAGCAGCCTTTGGGACTTGACCTTTCCCTGGGGAGAGAGCTAAACTGAGCCTGGCGCTGCTGCAGGCCTAGAGACAGCACTCTGTCTTTCTTGCCAAAAGGGACGGGACCATGCCAAATCTTAAATGGGCATCTCCTCCCTCCATCAACCTTCCTGCTAAGCCAAACCCAGGTTTCTGCCTCTCTGCATGGCTGGCATTTCACACTTCAAAGCAGAAGGCTAAATCAGTTTAGTGGTGTTAACCGGACTCAGTTATATTTAAGCCTTAGGTTATTAGGGATCAAATACTAAAATGTTTGGTTTTTCTATGTATATATGGACATTGAATATGGTCAAGACACAATCATACATCACTGTTAGATTTCCATCCCATTTTCTGTGTCTTAGGCATCTACCATGCACATTTAAACTTAGCTAGCAAAGTAAACCAGGCCGTGCTGTATGGCACAAAGAGCCATTATTGTTGCTCTGTATGAAGGGCAAGAAATAATGATTTGGTCTCTGTCATTTAAACACACAATTTTGCAAACAGAAGTCAGTGTAATGAACAAATGGCATATCGTAACACCAAAATCTTTGTAGTTTAATTTGAAACTGTGTAGTCACAATATTGGAAAAAAAAAAAAAACGCCGCATGATCTGATTGGTTTCTGAGTAGTACTTATTGTGTTTGTGTGTCCTCCAGGTTGGGGAGAGATATCCAGCTCCCACACAAAATCGGAGAGCTCCTGGGGGGAACCTGCATCTTCCCCGGTCAGCGTGGATAATGGGACGTCTGCCTGGGGCAAACCCAGCGGGAACTGTGGGGGCTGGGGGGAAAGCAATCCCGAGAGCTATGGCAGGGGCAACCCGACAATGACACCTGCATCTTGTAAACCTGGTAAATGGCTCAGTCTCGTCCAAGTGTGGATAGCTTTGGGATACAATCATACTGTATGTGTTGCTATACTGCTTAAAAACAGAAGTTCTCTCCCGGTGAGTCAAGTCAAGGACATCAATATGGCACAAGGCAAGCAGGAGTACTTGGGTTTTGCACATAAATCTACACTGACCCCTAGTGGCTATATTATGTTTTTGACGCAGTCTCTATGTGAAATATAAAACATCGTACAAACAAGTTTTTAATTATGCATTATAAACATAACCAGCTTAAGAGACTCATGCATATTACCCAACCATCCCCAGTGCTTTTGAGCCAGGTTGTCAAGCGTGGTTCAAACATCCTACCCATATAGTTGAGATTAACTTGGACCAGGGAATAGTAGGTTATAAACCAAATAATTAAATCTTCTGATATTTTATTCCAGATTTGGAAGACAACATACGTTATGTTCATAATTTACCTGTTGCTCTTGTTCATACTGCTTATTTTAATAATTAACTTCTTGTTATTTATAAAGACAATAAGAATAACAATAGAATTAATAGTAGCTTTGTGCTCATGGTAACACATAACTTACATTCACGTTCTTAATGTTAACATTTTTTTTTTTTTAACCACCAAAAAGCCCCGTTCAGCTGACTAATGGTTACTTTTAGTGATTCAACTATGTTAATTTAACTAAGGAAAATTACTCTTTTGCTAATTGTTTTGACATATTGCTCATGTTTCCGTCTTGGCATATTTATATTTAAAAAAAAAAAAAAAAAGAAAGAAAGAAAAACTTGTTGCATGTGTGGCTTTGAGTGTTGTGAGCATTTACTCTTCAGAAATGAAACCACACTTTCGAGGGTGTATGAACAAGTCTGTTTGTGTATTTAATGCACAGTGCAGCGGTGGTTGTAAGAGACAGCTGCCCTCACACTCAGAGGCTCTAAAAGAGAGATAATGGGTATTAAAAACAGAACAGAACTCTGCTTTAATCAAGGTTTTTTTTTTTTTTAATACTTTGGCCCAGTCATTGTTCTAATACTGGGTTTCAGTATCCATCCTGTTGATATGTGAGATATTGTAGTACTTTGAGCATGTTATTTTAAATAATGACAAACATCACAAATATGCCACATAAGGTAGCTGTTTTGCCCTTATTATTTGTTGTTATGTGTTTTTGTGTGGTTGTTTCCAGCTCCCAAACCTATGCAAGATGGATGGGGAGGTGGAAGTGAAGACCTGAGCCTGTCAGGTGGTCAGTGGGATGCAGAGGAGGTAGACATGTGGAATAGCACTGCCTCCCAGGAGAGCAACTCTTCCTGTAACTCTTGGAGCAATGCAAATAAAAAGGCCCCACCAAAGGTGTGCAGCACAAATGCTTGGATAAAGAATACTTCCTTATGCTTTTATTTGACATCATAAGAAATCAGTTAATTGCATTGACATTGTCATTTTTGATCACATCTCCCACAGGGGAAGATCCCAGGGAAGCAGGATGAGGTCTGGATCATGAATCGTCTCATCAAGCAGCTGACTGACATGGGCTTCCCTGTGAGTGCTTAGTCTTTTCTTTAAAAAAAAAAAAAAAAAAAATATATATATATAAATAAAAACATTCAATAGCCATTTTATAAACTTCTGATTAAAAGACTAGTAATTAATAATAATAAAGCTAATCATGAAATGCTTATAACAGCATAATTTTGATCCGAACATTTTGGGATTCATCTTTTTCTCTGTTTTCAGAGGGATCCGGCAGAGGAGGCTTTGAAGAGCAACAACATGAACCTGGATCAGGCCATGAGTGCCCTGCTGGAAAAGAAGACGGAGCTTGACAAGCGTGGGATGGGGATAGCTGGCCATGACTACAACAACGGGCTCATCAACAAGCCCATGAGCTGCCCTCGGCCTCCGCTTCTTTCCAAAGACCCCTCAGCAGATCCCCGCCTGCCCTTCATGGATAAGGTGAGTCACTCCATTGTTAATCCATATTTAAATACGCTGTGCATGTACAGTATTAAATTCCCAGCTGATGACAGCAGAGTGTCTAAATGTTTCCTGGGATTTCTGCACGTTGTAGTACATCATACCTGAGCTGAGCCACAAATGTAGATCGTCTCCATTAAAACAAGGCCACTTCAGTAGAGTAAATGCTAAAGAAAATGATCGACATGTCCTCTTTTCGGCAGGTGCAGAGTGGAATGTTTGGCGGTGGTGGAGCAGCACAAGTCCGGGCTATGCCGCAGCCGCAGCCGCCTCCTCAGCCACCAGTGCCGCCTCTCAGCTCCTCTCAGCCTAGTCTACGTGCTCAAGTGCCTCAGTTTCTCTCCCCTCAGGTACACTCATACACAGAAATATGAACTTATTTAACACTTCCTGTCTAAATATCCTGTCTAAATATTAGGAGAGAACGAGTTTGTATGTATACAGTGGTGAATACTTCAGACTTGTATACCATAACCTTTAAAACCAGCCATGTGAGATTCTTACATTTATTATTTCAGTTCAAATGTCTCAGAGTCTAACACGAGAAAGGTGCAGATTATACATAAGGCAGATTCTCAGTTTTAAGTCTTCATTTTGTTAAGTCGTTGTCTACTTATCTTTTTCTTCCACAGGTTCAAGCACAGCTCTTACAGTTTGCAGCAAAAAACATTGGTCTGAATCCTGCACTTTTAACCTCACCAATAAACCCTCAACATATGACCCTTCTAAATCAACTTTACCAGCTGCAACTGGTGAGTCTCATTTAGTTTTATCTGCTTTCAGTTTTGTTGGATACATCTGAGCATTTTAAATTCATCTTTAACCTCATACGTAACTAAAAAGGACATGTGGTCATATTGTTTATTCGACATTTATTGTGCGTGGCATTGAGAAACTTTTAATCCTGCTTATGCCTGCACAGGCGTACCAGCGTTTACAAATTCAGCAGCAGATGTTGCAGGCGCAGCGCAATGTTTCTGGCCCCATTCGACAACAAGAGCAGCAAGTAGGTTCACTTTTTAATTCTCCTACTGGATCTGTAAAACCTGCGCATTGAATATCCATCATGTTTATTTTTTTCCTAGGTTGCACGTACAATCAATAACATGCAGCAGCAGATCCAACAGCACCAGCGTCAGCTGGCCCAGGCCCTGCTGATGAAGCAGCAGCAACAGCAACCGCCCCCTTCCCACTCAGGCCTGCACCCTGGTGGAGCCAAATCCTCCCTGGATTCATTTCCAGGTCATCCCCAGGCTCCAGGCCTCCCTGACCTGCAGACCAAAGAGCCGCAGTCATCTCCTAACACCTACAGCCCCTACTCTCTCTGTGAGTAGTATCAGCATTGCTCTTTGAATGTGGAAAAGTAGTCCTTGCAGGATTGTGAAGTAACATCTCCCTATGTCCTCAGCTGGACTGAATGTAAACTGCATGGAGGTGGGAAGTCTGTCAATGAAGGAACCCCCCCAACCCCAATCGCGCCTGTCACAGTGGACACACCCAAACTCCATCGAAAGCCTCTCTGGAAACTCTTCTCCATTGGAGCCCAACCTGGGCAAGCATGGTGAGAAAGAAAACAGGGCTCGCTGTCATGATTATTTCACCTAATAGCCTTGTGACACTGGAGACGAGTGTTCAATGTGTGAAATGCAGATCTGAAATGTGGACTGGAAGTTGTATATCCAGCATGATATATTCAAACAATATGTTTACGAGACCCAACGCCAGCTTCAAAATCCCTTTGTATTTGAGCGTGTTGAAAATACTGTTTCAGCAGTTTCTGCCAGTTATTTAAAAACTGTTAATGTATTTGGGTTTTAGATGTAAAACCTTGTCTCATTGTGCTTTTCTTAGGTGCCAACCTGGGCCCTCCTGGAAAGCCCACTCAGCTGGATGAATCTTACAGCCCCTACAGCCTGATATCCAGCTCAGAGTCTCCTTCCAGCCCTCTGGTGCCTCCAGACAGCTGGGGACAAAGCAAAGGCAGCAGTGACAAAATGGCCAATGGGACCAATATCAACTGGCCACCAGGTGAGCAGTGCTCATGTTCTCAGTTTGTCAGCTTTAAGTTTGTTATGTTGTCTGCCAAAAACTGCTTTGTCATATCTTCAGGACGGGCATTTTAATTCATGTGCAGAAAATGAGCATAATAGAAAAACCTTTACCTGTGAAACATGCCTGTTATAAGTTTCTTTGGTGTCCCGTAAGTAAGAAAATCATGCGCACATGTTCCTTTTACTTTCAGAGTTTTGTCCTGGTGTACCGTGGAAGGGCCTCCAGAATATCGACCCTGAAACTGACCCCAACGTGACCCCCGGCAGCGTCCCCAGCGGACCCACCATCAACACAAATATCCAAGATGTCAACCGCTACCTGCTCCGGGACAGGAGCGGAGGTGAGAACAGGAGAAGTGAGTGAAGGCCGGACCACGTCGCCTCCAAATCAAGATGCTCAGTTTGAGTGTTTTGGTTCTGATGTTTAAAGTCAAATAAGTAAAGAGATGAATTGGAGATGATTTTAAAAAAGAAAGGTGTATGAATCAGCCGTGATCCGGTGTGTTTCTGCCACCTGAGAGCCTGCTTCTTTTTCTTTCGTTCTTCATTTTCCTACTTTTTTAACTGCTGCTGTAATCATTGTCATATTCTATATTCTTCTCTTCTTAAAGAACCTTACTGTCATCATTTGTTGTGTGTTTTTCTTTATGCCATTTTCTCTCTGCTGCGTTTTCCTTATTTGTTTTGTATCTATTTGTTTGTGTTGCTGGCGTTGGCTTAGGCTCCTCTCCCACCTCATCTCAGAACGAGGCTCTGCCTCCCTCCACTGATTGGCCAGTCAGTGGCTACACTAGCTCGTTCAGTCTTTCGTCCCCGGAGATGGAGGATGCAGGTACATGGTTTATCCACAACCACCCACCCACCCCCTCGCCACACTGCAGTGGCTAATTTCACTGCAAGTCAGCGTTTTCCTCTCCTTCCTGTTACTTTAACACCCAGAGCTTCAGCCATTCACTGGAGAGACGTGTCTTCTTTTCCATATGAGTCACTGCTCCTGATTAAACGTGACCTTCATTTGAGCTCTATCCCTGTCAGTTTTGTGTATCATGCAGTGCATAATCCCCTCCCTGCGATGTTAGTGTATCTCCTTCCTCCTCTGTGTGCGGCATGGAGAGTACAGCTTGTCGTGTTTCCCGTTTTTATAGCGACTCTTAACTGGTCTGTTTGAATGAAGTAATTTTCCTTTTTTGTGTGTCTCTCAAACACATCTCATGCATACGCTAACACACTGTGGGGTTTTGTGCCACCTGCGCCACACACAAATGTGCATGAAGGCCACCAAGTTCAGTTATTTTTGGTTTATATGTAAAGTGTGTGCTTCACAGAAACAGAAGATAGATTTGTACCATGACACAAGATGAGATTATTTTGGAGTAAAATCCAGCGAAGGCTGTACTTTGTAATGCAGTCTTTACTTGCTTATTCATATTCACCTTTGGACAGTTTCTCAGAACTTTTCAGCGATTTCATCCTGCAGGACTCCTTCCTGCGGGAGCAGTTGTCTTTCGGACGAATGATTCTGCAGACCAACCTTTGCCATCCTCTTTTTCTTGTAGGTAAACTGTCAGAGATGAAATCCACTTGGTCTCCAGGCCCCATTTCTCACAGCCAGGCCTCTCTGTCCCACGAGCTGTGGAAGGTCCCACAGGGCCCTCGGAGCAGCACCACAGCCCCTTCCCGCCCCCCGCCTGGCCTCACCAACACAAAGCCTTCCTCCACCTGGGGGGGCAGCTCTCTGGGTCTGGGACAAGGCTGGAGCAGCTCTTACACCACAGGTAGTGTTACAAAGAGGTTATTGTGTCTCCAATGTTTGTCATGTTCCTCTTCAAACGCTTCACGTGAATTTTGTCATGTCATGAATCCAAAAGACAGATATAACTGTGTTAAAATAACAAACCAACAGAGCTTCAAACTTTTGGAAGACAATGCACTTCTAATAGGAATTGTTTCCATAGGTGATTTGGAAGAAAACAGCATTCATGTGAAAATACTGGACACTTAAAAAATGAAAACAGTGGAATAATTAGAAATGAAACCGTATAGCAAAGATGAAAAGTTCACATTCTGTGAGCCGTGCAGAGGTTAGAGTGTATTTAAAGTACTATGTGTGAGCGTGGTTGTCAGTATACTCTCATAGGAGGAGGCACTTTGATGTGGCCTACGACCGCAGGGCTGCTGTACAGGTAGAGCACAGGCAGGAATAACGCCTCGAGAAGATCTTGTTGTGGTTGAACGTTGAAATCAACTGACTCTTGTCAGCTTTTCTTTTTTTCGTGGGTGAAGTTGACACCACCCATTGAGCTTAACTGACTTGATTCTGGTTTCACACAAGCTTGGGAAGTATGAACCACATGCCAACAGACTTCTTCCTTTCGCTGCTGTCTCTTTCTCATGCACAGCAGGTACCACATGGAGTACAGACAGCTCCACCAGAACAAGTAGCTGGCTCGTGCTGAGGAACCTCACTCCGCAGGTAAGAGGCTTGCTTCTCCACAGTTTTTGAAAATACGCCCATTTGTAGCTAAAATTAAATGAGCTGGCTCACCATTGGCAGCTGTTTTTTCTTTTTCAGATTGATGGTTCGACTCTGCGAACACTGTGCATGCAACACGGCCCCCTCATCACATTCCACCTCAACCTGACACAGGGAAACGCTGTAGTGCGCTACAGCTCCAAGGACGAAGCTGCCAAGGCGCAAAAGTCCCTGCACATGTACGTGCATCAGCGCATTGGTTCAAAGTGTTTCACTTAGTTGATTTTAGGGCACTTTAACCATGAATCATTTGTGTTTTTGCTTCCATCTCCACGCAGGTGCGTGCTCGGGAACACCACCATCCTGGCCGAGTTCGCCGGGGAAGAGGAAGTGAACCGCTTCTTTGCACAGGGCCAGTCACTCGGAGGAACAACCAGCTGGCAGGCCACTCCAGGCACCAATCAGACAAGGATGGGCGGGACCGGGTCTGGAGCGTCTCACCCCATCGGGCACTCGCCCCACTGGAACAACAACAACAACGGCGCCGGCAGCAACAGTAGCAGCGGCGGCCTGGGAGCAGGCGGAACAAAAACAGGCGGAGAGCTGCTGTGGGGTGGTGTTCAGCAGTATTCCAGCCTGTGGGGACCCCCGAGTGGAGAGGAGGGACGGGTCATGGGGAGCCCCACCCCAATCAATACACTGCTGCCTGGGGACCTGCTGAGCGGGGAGTCCATGTAGGATAGAAGAGTCTAGGCTTACAAAAACAAACACAAACAGGAGCAAAAACCTTGCAAATCAATGTGGAGATAATCAGCGTGGATGTAAAGGTGGAAAGGAGAGACGGAGGAGGACGAGGAAACACCTTGCTGCTCGCCCTCGTCAGCCTCGTCTCCTCCTGAGTTTTTACTGACATTTTTAGTTGCAGTTCTGTTGTGAATCCCAATAACGGATATTTTGATCACAGTGTTCAGCTTTTACTTCACAGGAACGAGAACTTTATTTTATTTTATTTTTTCAGAAATGAACTTTTGAGAACTTTGCCGCGCGAGACGTACTTTTAGTCAAACTGACACAGTGACGAGCTGCCATCTTTAAACTAATCCCTCACTGCCTTTTTGAGGCAATCATACTGCACCTCAGAGATCCATGGAAAAAAAAAGGCGTCATTCCCAAAGTTAAAAAAAAACAAAACCCTTCAATCAGAGTGGTTGTTGAACTTTCAGCTGGTCCAGACTCGACATTTGTTTCTCTCAGCACTAATAATTAGCCTTAAACTATTTCCTGCCCTGCTATCCTCACTCACTCTGTACTTGGTGAAGAAGCATACGGACACCTGCACACCCTTATTTCTGAGCCAGTGAAACCTGAGTGGAGAGTACATGCTGCTGCGGCTTAACAACCGCTTAAGCAACCACAGCTCGCGACTTCAGTGCATTGTTTTGTTTAGTTTAGTTTTTTTGTTTAAAAGCAGATTGAGTTCCCCTCACAGCGCTCAAAGGGAATGATGCAACTCTGTTCGCCTTGTTCAAGCCATTTATTTTTGTAGTTTTATTTTTAATTTCTCTTCTTGAACCATTGCAAACAAAGCTAAGAAATGATATTATTCAAAATGTGTCTGTCAATCTTATGTGGTGGTGTCGAGGGACGGGGTGGGTGGGGTCGTCGCATGTACAGTTAAGATGGGCGACAACAATGAACCACTGCTATTACTATGGAACTGTAAAGACGAAACACTTCGATGCACCTCAACTCACTTGCGGGGAGACACCTCGCAGTTTGGTCTCAGTCTCTCAGACCCACTCACTGATGCTGTGGAGGAGGAGAAAAAAAAACTTAAGTCGTTCCCTCCCTCTGCCTCGCCCCCTCTACCGTACGCGCCCACTCCGCCTGCAAAGCAACCATTTCAAGCGACGTGCAATATTATAGCCACAGACTCTCACCGTCCAAGCACCCCTACTCGCGGGATTAATAGAGGAGACTGTAACGAATGAACTGCAAACACTTTATCTGTCTGCCCGCCAACTTCACCACCCACCCATCCACCCGCCTGTACCGGCCCTCATCTCTCCTCATTGCAAAACAAAAAACAAACAAACAAAAAAAAAAACCTGCCACTACAGCTTCCCTTTGTCTCCCCCTGCAGGGTGTCAGGAGAGTAGCACGCTGGCCTTCTGTCTAAAACACAAGGACGCACACACCACCCGACTCTCCACGATTATGCTTGTGACTGATTTTTGGGGAGAAGGACGGGCAGGTGTGCGTGCGTGTGTCTGTGTGCGTGCGTGTGTGTGCGTGCATGACGGGGCGATGGCGTCAAACCAAAACAAGAAGACCACATGACTCCCCTTCCCTCCATTTTACCCACATTTGCATTTCAAGAAATGTCTGAATCAACGATTTGTGTGAGTTGGTGGTCTCATCACAGCACATAGCAAGAGCACGGCTACTCCTCATACCCTCAATGCCAACGAACAGAAGAAAGGAGAAGCAACACTGGCAAATAAAATTTGAAAAGACAAAAAAAAGCAATCTGCTTAGTGGCTTCTCTGTATACTTATTTTTGAACTTGATGTGAATTTATTTTTTCCCCAATTTTTTTTTTTTTTTTTTCCTTTTTTTTTGGAGTCCTTCTTCCCTCGAGTCATCGGGACCAGAAAGGATGTCAAACAGTAGCAAAGTGAAGGGAAACACAAAGAAGAACTAAGTCAAACGATGATGGGTGGTGGCAGGAAAAGACCTCAGAGCACTCCACCCCTCTGCTATCAAAGTAGATATCACTGTTACATTGCAACTTTTGAAATCTTTATCCTTGGTGTCTGGAAACACTCGACGTGTTCATGTTCTACTGGGTTCAGCAGGGAGGATTGCCCCCACCCCCACCCCCGCTTTTGGGTTGTTTTTGTTGTTGGAGGTCCTGCCAACCTGTGTGATAGTGTGGCCACTGAGTGCCTGCCTGCTGCAGAGTGCAGTGCTGCAGCAGCCCTCGCCCCCTCCCTCCATCTCCCACGCTCGCTCGCTGCCTCCCTGCGGACCCTTACAGACTAGCTTCCCTCCTCTTCCTTCTCCTTTTCCTCCCAAGAGCAGCTCCTTCAGAACTGGCCCGCCACCTTGTATTGAATCTACTACTCACTACTACTACTGCTACACCAGAGTCTGTCAGCAACCTCCACTTCCACTCTCTCCTCCCGTCTCTCTCCTGCAAGGATCACTTTATCCGGAGACGGAGTCGACTGATGTTTTGTTTTATTGTATTTTCCCCTTCTTCTTTTTTTTTTTTTTCTTCTTCTTTTTTTTATTGGAGTTGCTGGTGTGCATTTTAATTTTGTTTTGTTGTGAGAAGTTTGCTGATATTGTTGCTGTTATCATGAACGATTGTTATATTTGATGATTTCATGGTTTTTATGCAGTGTTCATCTTCTTTCCTGTCCCTCCCACCGCCGCTGCCTCCAAGGCAGAACCAGCGTGTAGTTTAGAGGTACGCCTCAGCCGCGTGAATCACTGAGGGAGGGAGGGAGGGGGTTCAGAATTGAGGAGTCAAATCAGGATGAAAAGGAGGGGGGAGGGGGTGTAGTTTAAGGTTCTCCAGGATGACAAGCCAACTTCTTCTGTCCATCCTGGGGTGACCGAGCGTCCACTGCGCTGTGTCGTAACACACCCATCGTTTTTAGTGTTGATAGGCCTCGCTCACGCTGGTGCTTTAACTCTGGGAGCACCCAGTTATCACTTAGAACCACCTCAACTTGATGACAGCCTTCCATTTCTATGCAAAGACAAGGAGGTGTTCGCTCACAGCCATCCCCTACATCCGCCAATTTTCCACTTAACCCTCTCGACCTTTATTACCGGGCAGCTTCTCTTGAAACCTCACCTGGATTCAAATGTAGGGGACACTGATGGAGCCTCTCTTCAGAATAGAAAAAAATAAAGGATGGGGGCGGGGCGTGTAGTGGACAGAGCTGTTAGATGACACTAAATGACCTGCTGGAGGCACCAAGTTGAGTTTTTGTGCCAACAGATTTCTAAAAGTCTATTTCCACTTTTGGCCACATCCTGATTTATCCTTTGCAACAATGAGTGTATGTTATCGCTGTGGGAGCTGTGGGAGGCTTAAGGTCAGATGAGTGGGGCTGGTCACTCACCAGTAGGAGGAGGAAGAGGAGGAGGGAGCGTTCCTGTATGTGTCTGTGCACTGTTTATGGGTCACATCGGGTACATCTCTTTAAAAACCAAAAACATTATCTTTCTCTTTTTTCCTTTATCATCAAGGTTTTTGCAAAAACTAGAAACTACAAAAAAAACCACAGTCTGTTTCAGCTGTGCACTCTGAGGCCGAGACGCCTGATTTCTGTTTCTCTGCAAGCTGCCGCCTTCTCACCCTCTCTGGGCTCGTTTCTCCGAGCCACGCCTGGGAGAAGCTGTATCATGGAGGTTCACTCTGGACCTCCAAACCTGAAGGTTGCGCCAGCCAGTATACACGCATATATAAGAATATATAGAAAACAGGTCATGTCTGCACATTTGACTTTGGGGGTCCAAGCGGGGATCTGACGTATCAGCAGAAACAAGAGACGCACCTCAAGTTCGGTACCAAGTCTTAAAACTCTTTGCGGGGTGGTTTTTGACCCTCTTCCAGAGTCACTTTAGACTCGCATCATTCAACGAAACAATCACTATTGCCTGTGCTGTCTGTTTTTGTGCGATTGTTCCTGAAAAACCTGCATTTTGCTCCACACTGGACTTGAATCAACGGGAGGAGGGGGAAGTTGAACCGAGTGGGAGGGATGGGTGACCAGGACAGAGTCTCAGACGTGCCCTGGGATTTCACCAGCACTGAGAAGCCCCACCCTCTCCCACGCCTTCGTCTGCACTCTTATCTACC
Source organism: Perissodus microlepis (assembly GCF_051167445.1). NCBI lineage: Eukaryota > Metazoa > Chordata > Actinopteri > Cichliformes > Cichlidae > Perissodus > Perissodus microlepis. Next base: position 17,190,131 of record NC_140464.1, read on the forward strand.
TGTCTAGTGTTGGAAATCACATCCTCCCCTCCGCCCTCTGATTTTTTTACGATTTCTTATTGTTATTTTAAGTCACACGGACTCAAAGGCAACTGGAGCTCGAGTAAAATCTACTTCTCAGTCGTGGATCAGTCGAGGGTCTGGGGGCAAAAAGAGCTGAATTAGCAAATCTCTAAAAACAAAGGTCTGGGTTGAATATGCACATGCTAGCTCATACACAGGATACAACCAAGCGTACATTTGTGGGTGTATGTGTGTCTATGGCTAGATTTCTGTTTTCCACTTAAGCCTAATGCCCCACCCACCCACACTCTTACCCTTACCTCCCCGCCCTCTGCCCTGGCATCAGCTCCTTACCCTCTGTATCCAACATCAATGTTTCCCAGAAGACAAGATCATAAACATATCAGAGTAATACAAAATAATGAAAACAAATACTTGAATCAAAAGAAGCGCCAATAATGTAATGTGAACACTTTTTTTTGTAGTGTTTTTCTTTTTTTGTCTCATTCATTCACTTTGGAGGTTTTTTTTGTTATTTTTAAGCATCATTTCAGAGTGAAAAAAAAACAAAGATCGGTTTTAAAAAATTATTATTTTTTTTTTAAAGGCAAATTTACATCAGTCGTATTTGAGTGTTTGCACAAGGCCGCTTGTACTGTACGTTGTGAATGAATGTCTGCGAGGTGAAACGATGCGTGAGAGCTCGTGATTACAGCGGAGGGATCTCTGCCTCACGTTTCTCTTCAGTTCAGTATCATTTTTGTTGTTGTTTTCTTTTTGCTTGTCAAATACTATATTCTGATGTTAATTGTTACTAGCCTCTAGCGTTGCACTGAGTGTCAGCCTCACCCCTCATCCAGCTATATGAACAACATGATACAAGTACTGAGGGGAGGGGGGAAGAGGTATCTGGGGGGACAGTTCATGTGTAAATGTTTACTCAAGGACTAAAAATAAGTGTGTTTTTAAAAAGAAAATGTAATGTTTATCTACCTTAGTGGCTTTCATTGTGGAATAATCCAAGAAAGTATGGATCATAATTGAGTATTGCACCATTTTTCAGACTATAAACTTAAAAAAAAATCGAAAAAAAATCATATATGTATAAAAAAAAATGCAGCAAAAAAAAAAAAAGTATTTTGCAGACCTGTGGCCATAGATTGGGGTAGAAGGACTTCAGCTCTCCCAAATCTGAGCAACGGAGGGTGAAGGACATGACATCAGACCGAGCCTTGGCTTCTAGGGCTCATTCAGAGGTGCCTACCTTTTTATTTTTATTTTATTTTTCGGGGTTTGTTAGCTTTCGTTCGGTTTTCTCTTAGTTCACTCATCTGTTCTTCTGCAAGGCCACTGACAGTTTACAGTTTTTATTCTGGAGTTCAGAAACAAATCAGCAAAACAAAGGAATGAAACCATGTGGGGAAACTTTAAAAAACAAAAAAAGATTTAAAAAAAAAAAAAAAAAAGGACAAATGCTTCCATTTTTAAGAAAAAGTGCAACACTTCACAGAATGAAGATTTTATTGTGCTACTTTCAGAACTCTGGGATTGAACAGTGTTGTCTTGTTATGTTTAACCTTCTTTATTCTGTGTTAATGTTGTTCATGGACTATCTGAAGCCTGTTTGTTTTATGTTGATTATATATATTTTTTTCCTTTATATAAAAAACAGAAAAGAAGACAAAAAAAAGACATAATTGCTCACTATCTTGCACACACACGAAAAAGTGGATCTTGTCTCAGGAAGGCCAGGGTTCCAGAGTACCAACTCCACGCCATTTTAATGTACATTTTTATGAGTTTAAAGAAAAAAACAAAAAAACAAAAAACAAAGGATGACTTAAAAGAAACAATTCTAAGCACTGAAAGTTATGGATTTCAGAAGAAGAGAGAATACCTTTTGTTTCTAAATCCGTAGCAGTTACATAATAACCAAATAATGGACTTTAAAATAAAAATGGAGTGCTTTATATATAAATCTATATATTAAAATTGCTTTACATGGAAAAAACAAAAACAAAAATGGTCTGAGTTTGTTTAAGAAAAAAAGAAAAAAAAAGATGGTGAATAACATGCAAAATGCTGTATGTTTGAATCTTTATTGTGTTTTCTTAATGAGGTCCCGTCCTGACTGATTCAGGAAACATTGTGCATTAATCTCTCTTTCTCTCTCTCTCTCTCTCGCTCTCTCTTTGTCTCTATCTCTCTCTCTCGCTCTCTCTTTGTCTCTATCTCTCTCTCTCGCTCTCATTCTCCCACAGCGGGTATTATTATTAATATTAATAATAGATGAATTTTGTTTTCTTTCTTTTTGTGGAGCATTTTTCACAGCTTGGAGGATGTTTGTAAAACATGAGCTGGTTGTAAAAGGATCATGAAACTATGCACAAGTGTTTGGGGTGGGGGTGGGAGGGGTGAAGGTGGGGATTTTATGGCCTACTTGCTGTAGGTGGCTGATCTATTGCAGGGGTTTTGGGGATCCAATGTGTTTTTATTTGTTTGAGTTGTTTTGTTTTTTTCTTTGATAAAGAGGGCAGAGAGGGGTTGGAGACCTCCATCTCCAGCTTCCTCCCCCACCCTCTGATTCAGATTGGCCTAGCGCTACATCACCATGCTGTGTATTCCTAAAAACCAATGAGCGTCTCACTCTTTAGCACTGTGGGATTCTAGCCTGTCACCCTCCAAGGGTTTTTTTTTTGTTGTTGTTTTTGTTTGTTTTTCTCCTCAGTTAAGGTTTTACAGAGGGTGGGTGGGAAAGTTATGGGATTAGGGCTGCTTTTTTTTTTTTCTTTTGTTTGAAATATTAAGTAAAAACGTCTGTACTGAGAGTTAATGAGAAGTCAGTGGCTTGTAATGTTTTGTTTTTATTTTGTTTCTCTCTGTATATCTCTTACTCCTCATAGAATGTGATTGTTAAATGACATGCACCGAAACAAATGTTTTCATGAACTATGGAGCTTCTTTCAAATATTAATAAAAATAGCATTTTTTTGTTTCTTGGCTGTTAAAGCCGTCCCCTTCTCATGTATTGCTTCCACCAAGAAGGTTTAATGTGTGTTGTCCTGTCTGTAAACACGATAGCTCAAAGGCTTTCCACAGGGTGTAGAGCGGGGTCGGGTTAACAGTCCATCGAGGTCTTTAAGGTCGACTCAATGATTTATTGGTCGAAAATTGACAAAAAGCCTTCTGACTCAGACACTATGATTCTTACAAGTGTGGTGTGTTATCAGCGTAAAAATTTATCGTGTAAACAGCGATGTTAAACTCATTTCTGTCTGTGAAGAAGTTTAACCACACACTGAATCTCTCAGATGTAAGAAAAAAAAGTGCAATTTCAGCAGAACATCAGAGTTCATGATGAAGAAATGCTGCTGTAGTTAATGGAAATGGAAGAGTAGATGGTGAAAAGACTGTTACATTGTTTATATATTACTTAATTACTTTGGTGTAGTGTGACTGGTCATGGGGGAGGTCTTCTCTACCTGGCTGTTTTTGGCCCCCAAGCCATATAACGACACCCCTGGTATAAGGATTTAAAATATGTCATATTTAACCTTTGACCGCTCCTTCAAGCTCAGTAGATTTAGCTGAAGATAAAAGTGATAATAATGTTATAAAGAGCTATTTTTGTTTTGCTAACTGATAATGGTGTGCAGGAATTCTAAATGTCACATTTGACCTGTGACCTCTGACCTCATTTTTACTTTTCACGTCTGCCTTTCTTTCAAGTTGAGCCAAAATGAGTTACACCTCTAAAGTATCACTAACCATTTTTACGTATCACCACTCAAATGTTTGATCACATATATAAAAAGGGTTTTGAACAGAGAAAATAACAAACTTCTTAAATTATGTTTAAAAAGAACAAAGTAAACTAAATGCATGTGTACAAAATACAATTTTGAAAGTGAATACTGCTCAGAGAGTGAGTCGCCTCAGTGGAGGTTCGTGCTATTTCTTCATCCTTTTGTATCCTGAATGCAAATCACCATCAGAGCGTGTGCAGCGCTTGTATTTTTGCAAAGGCGTCTGTTATTTCCTGTTACTGCTCGCAGCACCGTTGGCCTGATGGTGTCAGTCTCTCAGTTTGAGCTGTCTGGGACAGGCGTAGTAGTTGTCCTGAAGCTGTCGGATGTTTGGGTTAGCGTACACGGGGAAGTTGACTTCCTCCAGGTGCGAGGGGGCCTCGTGGTTATTCTGGGGGCCTCTGGGGCTCTGGTGCTGCTGCTTCCTGCCCATTTCCTCATAGATCGGAGCATGAGGTTGTGGTTTGCGATGAGACCTTAACTTCACCTACAACACATCATGTTTGGGTTTTTTTTTAGATTGTGATAGAACAAAAAGTTTCAGCTTTTGTTTTTGTAGCTTGGATGTGTCGTCTTGATTTAAAAAAGAAAAAGAAAAAGAATCCCTTGGGGGTTTTTCAGTCTCAAAATATCAAAATACTCCAGTAATCTCTCCTTTAACGCTCACTCCACCAGTACCTGATTACAGACCTTATAAATAAAGTTTGTTACTTAAAAAGGCAAATGATACTAATTACATTAGAAACTGTTCTGTCCTTGGGTTTTGCACCCTGGCTATTTTGTGCAAAACTGATGGTATTAATAATAACGCAGCAGGAAATGAAGCGTACAGTCATTTATTGAGGTTGTCTGGGTTGTTGAACACAGATCCTGCTGTGGTTCACCTCTAACTTGGGCTCCTGTCTGCTAATACCTTTTGCACATTTTGAGTAACGATGCTGCAGTCACACATCACACTTTATCAGAAGATTCCCTCAAAAAAACAGATGACTGTCAGACCAGCATCATAGCCGACACATTAATTGATAATCAGCCTCGTGTAACTCACTCGTGCAGCTGTAGCCGTTATTTTGATGGAGTTATGCAACCAAACCACCAGAGCTTGGTTAAAGCTGCATCTCTGAGGTAACTACTCACACATTTCTGGATGGCCAGCCAGGTGAGGGTCAGCAGAAGAAGCCCTGCTGCTGTGAAGATGGTCCAGAGTAGAGGGGCGTAACCAGGAGAGCAGTGGCACGGCCTCCCTGCAGCACAAACAACAGTTAAATCTCAACAAGCTTGAATCCTGCACTGTGAGGTGGTGTAACCACATACCTGCCACCTCAACCAGCACGAAGGTCTTCTGAGCGCAGAGGATCATCTGATCAGAGCTGTTAGTGTCTCTGTAGCTCAGATCCCACATGTACAGCCCTGTGTCGCTCAGCTCTAAGCGAGAAATGGTCACGTTGACCTTCATGGAGCTCAGGTCTCCACGGAGCACCAGGCGAGCTCTGTGATCCGTGGCGACCGTGACCTCACCGGCCTCTGTCACGGACACCAGGGTTGTCTGGCTCTGGACACCGCGGTGGTACAGGTGGAGGCCCGTCAGGCCTCCGTGGGCCTGCCAAGGGGAGCAGGAGATCACCACAGCCTGACCCTCCGTCAGACGTTTTAAGATCACCTCTGCATTGGCTGAAGGAGGGAATGATAGACGTTAACTCCACACGGAAATATGTCTCAACATCCCTGAGGATTAACCCTTCTGTCTATCACATGTCCAAACAGCTGGAGAAGGAGCCATCAGATTTTCCACTTTCTTTACATCTCGTTGTGGAGGTTGATTTTTTTCCCCCCATCATGAGATCAAATGTTCCTTTTATTCATTACCAAGGTTTATGATTTCAAACCTTCTCTTACAAACTTTTAGTTTAAGTCTACACACACACACACACACACACACACATTATTATTAATATGATTCAAATGTCCGTATTTCTTACCTTCGAACAGCTGAAAGAAAATAAGAATCCAGGCCGGGCTCGCCTTCATTGTCCGTTCAGTTACAGAAGCTCTGAGATCCACCGCAGCTCAGTCATAATGTGTCTTTCCTCTTTGTTTCACACTCTTGTGAGTCTCTGTGGACAGCCTCACCCTATTTATTGTTCTTCACCTCAAAGCAGGAAGACGACTTCAAAGCGAGAGCAGCTGTTAAAATCCTCCCCTTGGTCTCCGAGCTCCACGCTGAGATTTTCTAACTGACTTTTAAAGGTTGTCACGTGCTGGGTGCACACCCCTCTGAGTAAAAAAACTACAGTGAAAATGAATCCTCAACATCCTCAAGAAGTTTTTTTTTAAAAATTAGTCAAGTAAAAACAAATATAGAGTTCTAACATGTGAATCTTCTGACTGCCTCCAACAGTCAGGTTACAACATTATCAACTAAACACAGATTAAAATACGAAAACTAGTTTGTTTCTGTGTGACTGTGTGAAGTTCCTGCAGTCAGGAAGCCACGCTTGGTGGAGCAGAGTGTGGGAGGTGGTTTTATAGCTTCCTTAACACAGAAAGATCTAACATGCGTAAAACAATACGGAACATAAATCTGTGAACGTTACTTACATACTCACAGGAAAATTATCTTCTGGCTTCTCCCTTCAGGGGTCACCTCAGCAGCCCTCTGCATGTCCTCCTTCACTACATCAATGAATCTCTGAGGTCTTCCTTTTTTCCTCCTTCCTGGCAGCTTCATCTTCAACATCCAACTATCCCTCCTCTGCACATGCCCAAACTATTTCAGCCTCACCTCTCTAACTTTGTCTCCAAACCTGAGTTGTCCCTGTGATGTACTCATTCCTAATCCTGTCCATTATCGTCACTCCCAATTAAAATCTTAACATCTTCAGCTCAGCCTCCTGTCTTTTTGTCAGTACTACTGTCTCAAAACTGTACATAATAGCAGGTCTCACTACCATCTTGTAAACCTTCCCTTTCAGTCTTGCTGCTACCCTTCTGTAACAAAATCATCCCTGACACTCGTCTCCAAGAGTTCCTTTTCATTCTCTTTACCCACACACAGAAAAAGAACCTAAAACAACCTGTGCATATGGAAATATATATGATGTGATTCATTTAATGAATTTGTTCAGTAAGTTTTTTTCAGTAAGGGTCATTCATTAGAAAGCCTCAGAAATAAAATATCACCTAAAAGTGTATGTAAATGAAACTAAAGCAAAGAAAGACAAAATAGGAATTATGTTCTATAGGACCCACACGCAGCACCAGAGAACTACCTTATACATAAACAAAGAACAAAATGTAAATAATAAATCATTAGTAAAAAAGAAATATGATGCATTTTATTTGAAATCTGGGTGTAACAGTTGACCTGTATTATATTATTCACTATCAGATCCGGAGCCTTTGTTAATAATGAAGGTTACTGTGCTACTGGGCCACGTGCGTAAATGCGCTCATCTCTTTTGCTTTCGGGTTTTTTGTTTTGCTTTGTCTGTTTGTTGCACATTGCAATATTCACACATTAACATCTAACAAACATTTCCTCAATCTCTAACATCGTTACTAAATCAGTACAGTGAAATCTGCGCACTGCTCAGATAAAGACAGCGCAGATCAGCTGATTTCTGCTCCGTTTCAAGACGATCTGAGCCAGGGGGGATTTTAGCCCATTTTTGGGCTGAAGCACCCCCAAAATGAAGCACCCCCAAAGATTTCTTACTTTTTTGACAATATTTGCTGTTTTTGTGACACACTACTAAAAATATAAAAAGCATACAGTACTTGGTTGAGACGTAACATTTCAACAACAAAAGTATAGATACCCCCCCCCCGCCCCTCAAAATGGTTTGTTCCAGCTCGCCTCTCCCCTACTGTGAGACGCAGCGGAGCGGAGGTGTAAGTGCTTGGCTGAAAACAGGACATGTTAGCTGCATTTAACCCTAAGTTACTCTTTATATAGTTAGGTAGGAGTCAGACCATGTTTCTTTTTAGCTGAAAAACATTACACCAGGTAACCTGCAGTGTTGAAAACTTGTTTTCCGACGATGTTTGCTACCCTACAATCCGTCCTGCTCTGTAGTAAAATCAGCGACATTTGACCGTCCTGTTGCTCCCTTTAAAATCTAAAACTTAAAATTGTCCGTAGCCTACTGTTGTTACCACTGTCCTGTCTGAAATGGATACTAACTAGCTAACTGAATGCTGACTGAATGCCCATTAACCGTATAGCTCCTGTTGTGTGTTTGTGTACAGAGACAGCCAGGTTCATAATGGATATAAGGAAGTTTTTGGGTTTTTTTTTTTTTTTCAAAAAAAAATGAGCAACATTCAGGTAAAAGTGTAAGATCAAATAAAGGATAATGTTGGATCAATGTTTCAATATTTATATCTTTTATTAGCTGTTCATGTGTGTCACGGCCTTTTATGTTCCAAACACCAAAAAAAGTCCAAGAAAAGGCCGTGGGTGGCAACGGGAGGTTTGTTTTAGAACGCACTTCTGACTCCATTGTTTAAAAATCATATGCCGTTTATTTCGTGGAAAAATATAAACAAAATCAACCAAATAACTTCTTAAAACTTAAAATTGAACGAAAGTTAACTTGATTTGCTTTAACAACTTCAAAAGTGGCCAAAAAATCATTTTCTAACCCTCCCGTCTTCCCATCAGACATTTGGCAAACAAAAATACATCTTTACCACACCCCTCCAGGGTGCTCTTAATCCCCCGATTAATGGGAGGGTCCATAAGACAATAAACCAATCACTTTCTAAAAACTTTTCCAATAAAATGAATTACAAATTTACATAACAAAACTAGGTCAGCATATTCTTACAACTTTAAAGAAAAAACAAAAATGAATACAAATTGCGTTTTATAAACATTCAACAAAAACGGCCACAACATTCAGGCCCCTAATTCCTGTGTAACATGAATTATATCTGTCTAAGTGGCCACCACAAAAAAAAAGCAATACCATTAATTTTCTTCAGTATTCCATATATGTCTTCTTAAAAAACAAACAAAAGGAAAGGTCAATGTTCTATGATTTCAAGTCTTTGCTGTTCATGGTTCATTGTTTGGTTATTTGCCTTTTGGTTGAAAGTACACTGAGAGAGGACTTTTCATTAGTGATCTTAATAGTATTTTTTTCATATTAATGTAATTTTTTCATCTAATTGAATACAATCTATTTGTGTATGATTGTCAGTCCAAAGAGGGAGAGAGGAAAGAGGGGAATGTGAGGAGAAAGTACAAGGTCAGGAAGAACCAGGTAAGGAAACAGACAGGGAACAGTGACAGGCACAACAGAAACTGTTAAACTGACAAAGAGAAAAAACCTGATTTTACTCATACAATCAGGAAGTTGTGTCCTCCCTATATTAAAGCTGCTATACAGAATCTGCTAAACAAACTGGGTTGAAACATTTTTGACCCTCTTTAACAACATTCCAACATAACATTATCATTGACTGGGGAGATTAAAATTAATGATATATTTTTATGTGGTTCAGCCACAACTTTACTAAAACCTCAGCCAGTAATAGGTAGGCCAACTTTTGGACCGTCCAGCTGTCTGTATGACTGCTGCAGTACGTGCACCACATTTGCACACTATCAGAAAGTGCCAAACAGTCCTGGTGGAGTGAGGAGCTGTAAAGAGAAGCAGATGCTCTGTTTATATTCTAAAAATGTTTTAGGCTTGTTTCAAAGATTCTGTACTGCAGCTTTAAATGTTTTCCAAAAGCACACATACACTTATCAGTGTTTCTCAAACTTTTTACAGTGTGTACCACCTGAGAAAATGTCAAGCTCTCCTAAGTACCACTATGAAAGCATGAAACGCGTAAATCTTACAACACAAAATTAGTATTATTAAATTAGTAAAATTAGTATCTGCAGTAAAGATTTTTTCATACATTGTATACATTCTACCACAGGCAAAGTTGCCTCCATTTTTATATTTTTTTATTAATATTTTGTAATAATTTATTTGTAATAATTTATTCTGTTTTGGGAGTGTTTTTGTATGTATCTGTATTATATTATACATACTCATTAAAAGTGAATCTCTGTCCAAAAAATGCACTCAGTTTACTTTTTACTCACTATGAGCATCATTCATTATTCTCCCGCAGTAATTAAGGTTAGGATATGTATTTTTTTTTATTCCAATCCATTCTTCTTTTGCAGCATTTAAATAAACTTTATCAGATTTGATGGTTTTGTTACAGACTTTTCAAAATTTGGGGATTAAATTGTGTTAAAATGTACAGTGACAAAAACAGTGATGTCGTGTTTTGTGACGAGGACCCAGGCACAGAGAGACTTGAGGAATTTAAGAATCTTATGATTTAATAAAGAAATTTGCAGACTTGCACAGAGATGGTAAAGTTATGATGACTGATAACGGAGACGAAGACAAGAGAGGACGAGGACAGGGAGGTACAGGGGTTTAAATGCACCAAGGAGACAGTCATAGAGAACTTGGGACAACTGGAGACATTTAAAGATGCAGGGACTGACAGAGACAGGGAAGAAGTCTCATCGTGACGTGTAAAGTTTATTTTTGCCTGGCTGGGCAGCTCTCTGGGTGCTCAGCACCCCCAAAGCTCTGATCCTAGAATCGCCCCTGATCTGAGCAGTGTCGTCGTTGAGCATCAGTGAGTGGGCGTCAGCTCTAAACACTCATCGTGAACATTGATGAAGAGTTTCACGACAGAGCCATGTTTGGGCACTTCGCTCACAGCTTTGAGCCACTCATCCAATGTGCCAGTTACGCGCTCGTTCGCTCCCTCTCAGTACAAGTAAATTAACACTCACATAGAAGCAACTACTACAACCACGAGGTACACAAAGCACCCTTGTTCGGTGTTAGATCTTTGTACAGTTCCAACAATTTCTCACAGACTGCTCTCGTTAACACGATCTGCATAAAGTACGTAGTTATATCTTTTCCCAAATCCATATGAAGCCTCCTACCCGTCTTTCCTACCCACTTTTCCTTAACCTCAATGATGTTTCTGTGAAGGAAGGGAGTTTAGGAAAGGAGGCAAGAGGAACCCCGAGACTGCGTGGATGCAGGTAGAAGCTCATTAGTGTTTGAGTGGACTCAGGTGTGCGGGGTACTCTGGCGAGGCTGATTGGTTGAAGCTTAAAACGCTCCTCGTGTCAGCCTAGAGTGCTGTCTTGTGGGTCAGACAGGAGCGCTCGCGGTCCGAAGCTGGTTGCCTTGTTTTTGTTTTCTTTATGGAGCCTTTACATTTTTGGGTTGACCTCCTCGTTGGGCTCTTCCTGTCGGGACTCTGCGTTCAGTCATCTTTAGTTTTCCCGCCGCCACCGCTTCATGCTTTCTTCCAGAGGGCTCCGCGTCCGTGGAGCCACAGCCACACTCACAGCGCGCACCAGGAGCAAAAAGAACGGGAGCACGTGAACACCGTTGGTGTGATCTGCCACCCGGACTCTCTGGAGGTCGTGATCAAGGCAGACATGTTTGCTATTGGAGCTCCTGTTAACAGCGACGACCTCCGCCTTGGAGTGGAGGACAGCGACGACTGCAGAGCCGCAGCGGCCTCGGAGGATGAGTACAGGATCCATGCTGGCCTCGCGGACTGCGGCACCAAACACATGGTAACTAATCTGTGCTGCAGCTTATACACGTATTAAATCTTACATTGTCTACTTATAAACACACCTGCTCCCCACAGATGACTGAAGGATGTCTAGTCTACACAAACCTCCTCATTTACGCTCCTGTGGCCTCTCCTCATGGCGTAATCCGAATGGAGGAGGCTGTGATTCCAATTGAGTGCCATTATGAAAGGTTTGTATGCCTTTTTAAAAAAGTACACCTTCAAAGATTATCAATATATTCTTCACTCCTTTAAAAAAGTGCTTTGTATTTTAGGAAGTACAGTTTGTCCAGCTCTCCACTACAGCCTGCCTGGATCCCCTTCGCATCTAGGCAGACCGCAGAGGAACGCTTGGAGTTTGACCTGAAGCTGATGACAGGTGAGTTGACTTCCATCACTGACTTCTTGTCCTTGATTTTATGCTCACCACTCTGCTCTCTGTGCAGACGACTGGCAGCACGAGCGTGGGGTTAATGTGTTTTACCTCGGCGAGCCCATCAGCATCGAGGCCTCAGTCAGAGTTGGACATCACGCGGGACTCCGGGTGTTCATGAGCAGCTGTGTGGCCACTCTTCACCCAGACGTGAACACTCAACCCAGATACAGTTTTATTGAAAATGGGTAAGCACACAAAGGCCTGGATTTGGACTACGTTAGAGTGGATTTTAAGCCTGAGCGGGAGTTGCAAAGTTAATGAGGGGCTTAAGTGATGAGCCATTTAGGGAGTGTAACTGTTGATGATGAAGATGGTGTAAAGGCTGGCTAGAATGGTTTGAGTTATGCAGACTTGAGGTTTATTAAAGTTTCTACAGTCAATGCAAGCTAAGTGTAGTTTATCTGACTCTCACATTACCCTAAAATCTTGTTTAGGTGCTTGGTTGATTCAAGGCTTCCAGGGTCGAGGGCCTTCTTCCTACCCAGAGCACAAGACGAAAAGCTCCACTTGGTGATCGATGCCTTTAGGTTCCACAATGCCAACAAAGGGGAGGTGAGAATGTATTGTGGCTGTAAGTGGTACTCTTGCAGATGTGCTTTCTTTGTCTTCCTGACAAATTCTCTTGTTAGGTCTACATCACATGCCATCTGACTGCTGTCCCAGTGAATGATGCAGAATCCACAAATAAAGCATGCACCTTCATAAATGAAAGGTGTGTCTGAAAGTGTGTCCAACAGATGATTGAAAGTCAATGCATGTGGGACTGACTAAAACGTGCCAATGATTCTCTTCAGATGGCGGTCAGCTGATGGGAACGACTACCTCTGTGGGCAGTGTCAAAGCCAGAATGAAGTCGTCCAGCCCCGCAGTAAGCCCATCAGCCAAGGAAGATTTGGTCCCCGTGGGTTTGGGAAACCAGTGGAACCTGAACCGCTGAGGAAAAGTGGACTGAGGACTAATCAGGGTAGAGTTTCCAGTCTGTCCATTGTAGCTGCTGTTTAGTTTTGTGCATGCTGGTCACCACTAGATGTCAGCATTAACCCAGTTTTGTGCTCAAAAGTCTGATGGCGTGTCCTATTTTTCTTTTGGGAAGTGTGGGAACATGAAGCTAAACTAGGACCAGTGAAGGTCTTGCACTCACAGAAGAGCAGGCCTCTACCTGTGGAGAAACTGCCTGTGGGTCTCGATAAAATCGGCGGACCTGCTGTGTATGGCAGCCAGTGGAGAAGTGGAATACACAAACTTGGTAACCAGAAGGGCAACAGTAATTACTAATTTTTAGTCTGGTTTTGTTATAAGTGAAACTTCTTAAAATAGATTTGGAGAAAGGACTGCTTCCTGACTTGTCTGCACCAGACCTTGATGAGACTGATGGCAAAAGTGAAACGACTGGAAAAGGTAAACTAAGGTCTTGTCAAGTCTTTAAAAATGTGAACACTGATAATGTGGGGTTCTCTTTCCTCTAATTACAGGTGGGGAAGAAGATGCTCCAGAGTCTAAAGTGAACCTTGAAGAATCCTCTCTGGACAACAGCACCACTGCAGCTCCCCATGTCAACACCACCTCAGAGTTTGAAGTGGAGGAGACTATGCTGTCTAATGCAACTGCTAGTCTGACCCTAAGAAATAAACTTAACTATACATTGTACTCTGATCTGACTAATCTGTTCTGTCACAGTTACAATCTTGCAAATGGACTGCAACAAGGCACATTTCTTTGGACGCACGGGGTCACTGGTCAAGATGAGACTTTTGGAAGGAGATCATGATGTAGAGTAGCAGGCAACATGGAGAAACCTTAGATTATGGGAGACTGCCGCACTTAACATGTTGCTGGTTCTTACTCCTATAGCTGTGGGAAGAACTGACGAGTGCACTTGCATTTTGATACTGGACTTGTCTTCTAACATGAGGTTGCGAGATGGTGCTGGTCTGTCTCGAATGAGGGTTGTATATGGAAGGAGATCCAGTTTTGAGTCTGACTTGCAGCTCATCAATAAGACCAACAATGCACAGGTGGACGGCAGGATTATATTAAATATGGAGCTGTCAGGCAGGAGGAAGACAACACAAGTTCTGGGATGTAGTGAAGGACAGAGTGAAATGGCAGCACTAACATGAGATTTTTAGTGATGATTGGAAACCATACTTATGTATTATATACTGCTTGGGGGGAAGAGATCAAGGAACATTTTTAAAAAATTTAGATCCGATTTGAAATATTCAAGCTGAATCTGAAATGTGCTGTTTGTCCATCAATAAAATGACTCGTCAGCAGACATAATCAACCCTTTGAGGGCCAGCATCAAAGTCAAGGCAATACATAAAACATCGATCTGTAGAATGATCGAACTGCTTCATGCAGTGCTAACGTCTAATAGTACAAAATGGGTGAAATAAGACATGATTCAGTTTAATCTGCAGTAACTGAGCTGGTCTCTGAGACCATGCTGTCTGTCATGCCTGATTCAAGCACTGGAGGAAACTAGATTGCTCACTGTGGTAGATGAATTTCATTTAGGAACTTATTTCTCTACTTGCAAAACACTCAGGTGGGGTGTTGGGTGGACAAATGTGAATGTGTCATCACATGGCCACAATTTCTGCTGCTCCCAATAATCTCTCTATATGAACATTTTGGTGGCTGACCAAAGTCGCATGAGTGTCTTTGCAATATGAGTGACATCAGTTCACTGTCAAAACAAAACATGATTGTAAGTTCAGAACCCTTGGCATTAATGTCATAGCCCTCTTTTCTTTTTTTTCTTTCAAAAAACCCTACTGGAAGAAAAGCTCCCTGAGGATACTTGTTCACTGGTTTTCATTTCCATGCACCACATCTCTTTTCTCGTAGAGTTGCATGGTTTTCTTTCTGCATGCTGTGCACGTCTGAAGCTTGAGCTTCGATGTAAACTCCGGATTTGCACTCGTATAAAGCTCCGTGTGAGTCAGACGGGTAGATCAGAGTAACTCTGGGGTTTTTGCACTCTCAGATAATGCGAGGGTGTGCTTCCAGTTGCAGTTCCAGTCCTCTGCAGGTGATGCGATTGATCTGAACTGGGAGGTCCCTTAGAGGGAACATTGACATAGCTTTAATAGCTTCATAATCTTTCCCACTTAAGTCTGTCCTTGATATGAAAGCATATTGGCGATAACAGCTCCTTCAGCCTGTCTGGCTCTTTTCATTATGTTTATATTATAACCTACATATATCTGAGAATAAGGATGACCTCTGCTGTAGTTCCTGTTTCCTGCCACTATAAAAGGTAACATTTAACTCATTATCTTGTTCAAAGAGGAGAGCATGCACTTCAGCATAGCCTCTTATTGGCTGACCTGAGACAGATGTTGATTCAGGGTTTTTATTTTGTAGGAAATAAACCATTTAAGTGACAAAAAATAATAATAATTTGATTTAGTAGCTCCATAAAATACAGCATACATCTAGAACTGCATTGTTGGCACCTCCCCTGGCTTTTAAAATGTCTTGAATTGAGGTACAGATCACCAGACACCCATTCCTAGCTGGGCTTTATGTTTGACACCCCTGATCTACAGCGACTGTAAAGCTTTACAGCTTGGAGATGCTTCATGAGGAATGTTGTAAAGCTTATAGTTAGAAGAGGCTTAATCCTGTAACATTATGTTGACAGTTTCAGATGCCGTACGTTGTGACACCCTGAGGTCTGAGAACTTTGATGATTTTTCCCAGTAAGTTTGAAAAGAGCAAACACCTGGAAAACAAACTTCTCCTCCCTTATGGTGTCATGGTGCAGTTGTAACGGGTGTATTAAAAAAATAATTTATATTTCACCGAAGATCCATCCTGTAGTGTTATTTTGCTTTGTGAAGAATAAATCCGCCCCCGCTGCCAAAGTGAGAGTTGACTCCTCTGGTCATTCGCACAGCACAACGCAGAGAACACGGCGATCGGAGTTTCAGGCCAGACCGGCTACACAGTGTTAAAGGTGGATTAATATAACATAGAAGAGAAGCACTGTAAGTCCTTAAAAAAGTTTTAAAGTGTTAACTTCTGTTAAAGTGTTGTCTTCTGACTCGTTGGTTCAACACACACATTCATTGCTTTCCTTTTGTCTCACACATTTCTTGAAACAAATAGACTCAGTGAGCCTGCTGCTGGAGGCAAATAAAGTTTAATCAGCCCTGCTGACACGATCTCTAGAAGGCTGAATTATTCTAATACACCTCTCACCCTACAGTCGACATGTCCATATTGAAACTTTGGACATAAAATGGTCTTTTACCTGACTGCTAAGCTAGAAACCCTTAAATCCATGATGGTGTTCCATGATGGTGTTGCTCTTTAATAGCCTCATCCAAATATTTGGAATATCAAACTTCCTCTTCATGACTAGCAGAGCTTGTTTCTCTGGTTTCATTTACAAGAAAAGCAAAACATAAAAGGAGCTACGACTGTCCTCACACAAACAACAGCAGCAGACTTACACAGGTAAGTTCTCTCATTTCCTTTTGGATTCATTTTTGCTTACTTTCACTCACATGACTGATTACCCTCATCTCTAATGCAGCATTTATTTTATATTTAAAGATACAATGAAGTGGGTTTAACATGGAGTGGATTACACTGCACTTAGTCCGCCTTCTCTTAAATTACAAACATACTCATTCACATGAAAAATGATCTATAAGTCTGCAATATTACAGTTTTGACAAACGTAATCAGTTTAACTTTCTGACACAGGGAGAGGTGAGTATCATGAAAACTGTTTGTTGTCGTGTCGCACGCACTGCTTTAGATACTGGACTCGTTTCTGAGCCACACCTGACAACATAAATAAAATTCTGGTTTAAAAGAAGTGTAATGAATAAAAATGAAAATAAAAGGATGTTTCTCAATGGCTATTAAATATGCTTCACTTCTTTGTTAAAGAATTATTTAGTTTGCTTTGTTTAATTAATCATCTGTAAACTGAGTGTTGAGCGATCCTTCCCTGTTATTTATCTGAAGCTGACAGGAGGCTTCAGCCAACAAGTTACAGATACAAGTTATTAGTGTGATTTTCTCTCTTTATGTCACAAAGTTAAAGCTGTTTGAGAAAACAACTTTTCTCACTAACAAGCCTCTCTTAACAATCTCTTAATTAAAAGTAAACTCTAATATTAAAAAAGTAACTTTTGATTTCAACTGAAGAAAGCTAAATTTTAAATTCCAACCCATAATTGATGGTATTAACCAGAGAGGAGACAAACAAGTAAAACCTGTTTCAGTGTTTGTGTGGCTGAATGACTATCAAATTATAAACTAGGAATAAATTTAAAGCTGTCTTAATCATGATTATCCTATTAATCACAATATGATTAATAATATAAAGTATGCATGAACAATAAAAACAGTGACTTCTTAAATCTCTACAGGATGAAGTTGTTTGGAAGAATGATGAGCTGCTGTGTGGCTCTCCTCCTGACCTTCAGCTCTGTGTCAGCTGTAAGACGAAAGCTCAACTCAATCACTGATCTGAGGTCAGTAGGCTTTGGCCAGTCTGTGCCTGAGCAGAGCCTCTGGTTGCTCCGCTGGTTTGCCAATGAAATTGACATTGACATAAACGGTGACATAAGTCTGACCTTTGACCCAAATAGTTTTGATTATGGCTCACATCATTATCGCAACGATGAACAGCTGTTAGACCCACTGCCGTGGGGATATCAATACTACAGTCTTGGGAATATCCATCAACAAGGATCGTTGCGACTTCCACATCATATCACTCACTTCCAATCAGAGCACGAGGACGGCAACAGGGCTCGGATTATAATCAGAGTCTGGGAGCCGAACCATGGACGGCGAACTTCACAGAGAATAGACCGAGTCTATATCACACAGCATTATGAGACATCTGAACATCGAGGGACAGATTATGATCCACAACATACATATCGGGTCACTACTAACCTCTTAAGAGCATTGAGAAGGTTTTTCCTGGACCCTAATAACTTACCGATGCCTCTCACAGACAACTTTGGAAGTAGTGCTGATGATTCCCAGCTATCAGAGGAAAGAAACACATGGGGCTACGTTGCCTGTCTTGGACTATTGCTGTTAATTGTGATGCAGGAGAACCATTCCTCTCACAACAGACGTCAGAATGATTGGTTCACTTGGGTCGGTTATTCAATCTGTTTGATTTTCATTATTCTTTTTTTTTTTTGTTGTTTTTGGTCTTCTGTATCTTGAAAACTTGCCCAAGTATTAATTTAATTAAAATCAGTATTAGGACACAGAATGTGCTGTGTTTGCATCGCTAAAACTTCCCGTTGTCAAATCCCTCTTGAATAATATAATATAATATAATATAATATAATATAATATAATATAATATAATATAATATAATATAATATAATTATTATGATTATTATGGATTTGAAATTTTCCATAATTGGTACGATTATTGCGAAAGAACTTTTTAAATCAAAATAGTTACTATTTGAATATTAATTGCAACTATGGTGTTTTCCAATCAAGCTTTCATCACTGTGAAGACAGTGATCTTATTAAAGGGGTTAAATTATATCTGCCTGAATACAGACACTGGCATTATTGGAGTCTTACGGGAACCATTCTTAGATTGTTAAATAAATTTAGAAGATGGGGATTATTTGCCATGTGAAGTTCCACAAGGATCAGTTACTGGGCTAATCTCTTAATCTGTCGATGCTTCCTTTAATACAGAGTGATTTATCATAACTATGCAGATGACATCTATATTTAAGGCTGTAACCGAATCAGCTTTTTTTTTAAAAGAACAGCTGATTTACTGATTTATTTTTTGGTTGACTACTGCAACTATATTTTTATTAAAGAGCATATCACTCTGATTCGTAGCTCACTGCACAGACTTCCAGTAATATATATTTTTTTTTTAAAAACTTACTTCAGATAAATCACTGAGAAAGTTTGGGCCCTAAATTTATACCTGACATGTTTAATTAATATGAACCTGGCAGGTATCTGCAGTAGAGCCGCTCATCTTGTGGTGCCTTGATGTGAAAATAAAGAGGGTGATATGACATTTAGTAGCTCTGCTGCCCGCTGCTCAAACAAACTGTCTTAGATCATCTCCAACTATATCCATTTCTATTTCAATAATCGTGTAAGTTTTTAAATTAACACCACATGGTCTCATATTTCATGCCTTTCCTTACAATGGGTTTATTCATCATATAGTCCATTTTGGGGAAATGTGCTTATTATCATCAGTCATCTTTGTGTCATTGGAACAGCAATAAATGAATATTTCAGCATCATCTGCTTGACTCGTACACATTCATCACTGAGCATCACTTTCATCCAAACATCCACAGTCAACAATGGTTCTTCTTTAGGAGTCTCTAAACTTGTTGTCTCCTCTTTAGATTTTCATTTGGATTATTATGTACATCAATTTCATTTATTACTGTTCTGTCACAACGCTGGCTCCTGCTGCTGCCTGTTTTAAGCATTCATTTTCTATTGGGTGTTATGTTTGATGCCCCTGATCTACAGTGACTGTTTAGCTTCACAGCTTGAAGATGTTTCATGAGGAATGTTGTAAAGCTTAGAGTTAAATGACATTTGATCCTGTAATATTATTTTGTTAGTTTTAGATGCTGTGCTTCGTGACGCCCTGACTCTGAGCTCTTTGATGATTTTATTTCCACAATGTAAGCAAAGAGCAAACACCTTGAAAACAGACTTCTCCTCCAGTATGGTGTCACACTCCACTATTAAAAGTGTACTAATATAACTAAAGAGAGAAGTACTGTAATCCTAAACAAAGTTCTACAGGGTCACTCACTGCTAAAGTGTTGACTTCTGACTCACTGGTCGAATGCACACATTCATTCATTAAAATACTTTTATGCCAACATTTACATTGTTTTCTTTGTGTTTCACAGACTTTTAGTTCAAATCAAATCAAAAATAAAACTCAATTTTAGTTACAGTTTGAGATAATGAAACTAAAAGTTTGAGTTGTAACTAGAGATGGCATGATACCACTTTTTTATGTCCGATACCGATATCATAAATTTGGATATCGGCTGATACCGATATGAATCCGATATAGTGTGTTTTTTAATCAATAAAACTGTTTTTTTTTTTTAAATATCTTGCTGCATTTTGTATAAGTTCAAACTCAAGTTTAAAAGCCAAAAAACACTAAAGCTATTCTGTTATACCTGTATGCAAAAAATACACTGCACCCAAAATATTTCATGGTTCAGCAATACTGATCAATCTAATAAACTTAAACCTACTCCATCCTTCCTATTGTGGTATTTTAAAGAGTAAGCAATCTAACTAATAGGGCTGCAAACTCCCAGCAAAAAAAATAAATAAATAGGGAACCACCTCATGATGCTTAATCGATGTAATCAACTTTAATTTGATGCAGTGTGAAAAAAAATGCACAGAAATAAATTATTAATAATTAAATAGATTCAACATCTTTCTTCAACAGAATTGCAGACTGCACAGATGGTACCTTCCCAAAGGATAAAGTACTATAGCTTACTAGGGTATATTCGACTTAATAGTCACTATATACAGTAATGGACTTCTATACATTTTACATCAGATTAAAACTTTGGGTGTAAGATTCAGATAATTATTTATTAAAAGCTAGACATTTTAAATAAAAGAAAAGTATGTCTTTGTGCCCCTTTTCCCTGTTAATGCCCTATCGGGCCCCCTGGCTAAACTTTGCTAGATCCGCCCCTGCACAGTTACCAGCCGTCAGCTACGTAGAAAAGGATCCTGGTGTAGAAAGTAATATTAAATAAATTCTAACAACAGCGTATCAAGCTTAAACGTGCTGCTGTTGTTCAGCCGCTGGTTTCCTCTTTCTGGCGCGAAGTGGGCGATAAACAAACTTCTCTGTGGGATAACTTTCTCGGAGATGAAATGCCGGTTTGGTAGCGAGGCTCCAAATGCTGAACCAGACCCCGACAGGTCTTGCACCCCACAGCCGCTCTATCACGTGATGCACACTGCTCCGACGTGCTACGGTTATGAGCCGAGTTATGCCATGTCGCAAGTTTTGTGAGGTGCTTTTCTTCTTGGATCGGATTACATTTTTTATTTCTCTCCTATATCCGATCCAGTAATTTAGGTCAGTATCGGACCGATCGGTCCATCTCTAGTTGTAACACAATCACATCTTTCTATGTAGGGATCTCAAACTTTGTTAATATGATGACAGTAACTATAGAACGCCTTTAAATAAGGAAATTTGAATGACCAAACAAATCATACAAGAAAACACTGCCACTGAATAAATGTGTACACTATTTGAAATTCATTTGTAACCAGCTCCTATATTACAGACACTACTGCAACCTCTCACCCTACAGTGGGGCAGACACGCCCATATTCAAACTTTGGGCATAAACTTGCTCATAAAATGATCAATAATTTTCTTTCACGTGACTGCTAAACTAGAAACCCTTAAATCCATGATGGCGTTGCTCTTTAATAGCCTCATCTAAATATCTGGATTGTCAACCTTCATCTTCGCGACTAGCGGAGCTTATTGCTCTGGTTTCATTTACCAGGAAAGCAAAACTTAAAGGGAGCTACGACTGTCCTCACACAAACAACAGCAGACTTACAAAGGTAAGTTTCCTGGTGGATTCTTTTTCACTTACTCACCTGATTTTGCCCTAATGCAGAATTTTTTTTTTCTATATTTAAAGATACAATGAAGTGGATGAACTTTTGCGAGATCGCAAAACTATTGTGAGAATAAGTAGTACTTTTAATAAACTTATAAGATAAACGTTTAAGATGTTTTCAGGCATGAATGTAGCTGTGTAACCTTCAAATATCTGATCGGTTCATCAAGACATATTTGCGCATATTTGTAAAAGTGTTCGTTTTTGGAGACGTCTGTTACCCACCAGCTCGAACCTGAGGTCGAGCATCGGGAGTGCGCTCCCGATGTGCCGGGAGTGCGGGGGGAACACCGCACTCCCGGCACATCGTGCCTCGACCTCCTTGTTTTGTTTTTAAACTTGATATAAAAAGTTAAATACATTCAAATAATTTGTAATTAGTACAAATAGTAATAGTTTCCATAGCCTTTTTATTAAGTAATTCACGAATCAATTTTATGTAAGATACAGTATCATTATAGTAGTGTTTAAAATTAGGCTTTTGGCTACTGTATTTGCATTTGTGAAAATAAAAATTAGCTAAGAGACAACTAACAAGTTTATTATGGCGACAACTGCGTCACTCACCCTGCAGACACGTCCATGTTTAAATTTTGGACCTAAACCTGCTCATAAAATTATCAATAATCCGCTTTTACGTGACTGTTAAACTAGAAACACTTAAATCCATGATGATGTTGCTCTTTAATACTCTCATCAAAATGGCTGGATTATCAAGCTTCATCTTATCAACTAGCAGAACTTGTTGGTCTGGTTCTATTTACAAGAAAAGCAAAGCATAAAGGGAGCTACGACTGTCCTCACACGAACAGCAGCAGAAGACTTACACAGGTTCTCTCATTTTCTTTATTTTCACTCCCATGACTTTACCCTCTTTTCTAATGCTCCATTTATTCTACCAATGACAAAATATTTAAAGATACGATGACATGGATTGTACTTTGTCCACTTTCTTTTAAATTAGAAGCATACTCGTTCAAGTGCAAAATGATCTAGTTTTGATGTTATTAGTTTAACTTTCTGACACATTGAGAAGTGAGTATCATGAAACCACCTGACAAAATAAATAAATAAAATTATGGGTTAACAGAAGTGTAATGGATAAGTGGGAAAAAAAATAAAAAGATGAATGAAAAAGCACTCAAATATGTAGTTGTTTCAATTTGCTAATGGCTATAAAATATGCATCACTTCTTTGTTAAAGAATTACTTGGTTTGCTTTGTTTAATTAATCCTCTGACAACTTATTGTTGAGCGATCCTTCCCTGTTTATCTGAAGCTGACAGGAGGCTTCAGCCATCAAATCACGTTACAGATACAAGTTATTAGTGTGATTTTCTCTCTTTATGTCACAAAGTTAAAGCTGTTTGAGAAAACAACTTTTCTCAATAAAAAGCCTCTCGTAACAATTAATCAAAAAACTAACTTTTGATTTCAGTTGAAGAAAGCAAAATTTTAAAATACAATTCCAACCCATAATAGATGGTATAAACCAGAGAGGAGAAAAACAAGTAAAACCTGTTTCAGTGTTTGTGTGGCTGAATGGCTATCAAATTATAAACTAGGAATACATTTAAAGTTGTCTTAATCGTGATTATCCTATTAATCACAATATGCAGTCATCACATAATCGTTTCACTTGGTCATAAATCACGTAATGAGTGTCAGAATATAAAGTATGCATGAACAATAAAAACAGCAACTTCTTAAATCTCTCCAGGATGAAGATGTTTGGAAGAATGATGAGCTGCTGTGTGGCTCTCCTCCTGACCTTCAGCTCTGTGTCAGCTGTAAGAAAGCTCAACTCAATCACTCATCTGAGGTCAGTAGGCTCTGACACATCTGCCCAAGAGGACTGCCTCCGGTTCCTCCACTGGTTTGCCAACACAGTTGACATCAACACAAATGATGACATAAGTCTAACCTTTGGCCCAAACCATCGTGATTATGGCTCACATCAATATCGCAACGATGAACAGCTGTTAGAGCCACTGCCGAGGGGATATCAGTACTACAGTCTTGGTAATATCCATCGAGAAGGATCGTTGCAACTTCCACCTCAGGTCATCCAATCGGAGCAAGAGGACGGTAACAGGGCTCGAATCATAATCAGAGTCAGGGAGCAGAATGTGAGACGGCGAACCTCACGTATAATAGACCAAGTCTATATCACACAGCATTATGAGGCAGCTGGACATCAACGGACAGCGTATGATCCACAACATACATATGGGATCACTACTAGCCTCTTAAGAGCGATCAGGAGGTTTTCCATGGACAGTGATGACATCAATTTACTGATGTCTCTCAGAAACCGCTATAGAAGCAACGCTGATGACTCCCAGCTATCAGAGATAAGAAACACGTGGGGACACCTCGCTTGTCTTGGACTGTTGTTGTTTATTGTGATCCAGTAGAAAAAGTTCCTCTCACGTCCTCACACGTCAGCATGATGTGCTCCATAGCTCACAGAGTCGTCAAAACGATGCTTTTGCCTTTTCAGAAAGGTACAACTCTAATTTGGAGGACAAAACCTGTGTTTATTGTTTCATCTGTCTTGTTGTGCTTCTTGCTTCAGTCTTTTTTGGTCTTGTGTATCTGTCATAGTCATCTAAATATTAAATCAACTAAACTCAATGTCAATGTAACTGGGCCATAAATTACATATTGTTACAATTACACAAAATGTGTTGTAGACCACAAATTTTATTTGCCAGTTTATACCTGACTTTTAGGACCTTCAAGCCTGTAGTTATGTTCTTTATCAGTTAGAGCCCCTCCTCATTGTTCTTCTTCTTTGGTGCAACCCTATAAATACAGTGTACCCCTTTGGCCTCTCCCGTTTTCTACAATTCGCCTGTGAGAAAGCTTGGTGTCATTTATTTCCAGACACTGTACAACACACATATAATGTATATTTATCCACCCTGATGTTTCTGATTGTGATTTTAGTTCAATTATTGTCATCACTGTGCCTGTTTTTGTTAGATGCAATAAATGTGTAGTATGTGTGTGCCACAAATGTGTTTTGGGCGCCGTTAACACTAGCATGAATATATAATTCTGGCTAGCTTGTGTGGAAAATACATTATTAGATAAGAGGGCTTTTATTAGTAACATGTTAATCTAGAAGCTATTGAACGCGCAGAGCCTTAAAAAAGCATTTTGCTTGTAACTTGTAGACGTGCCGGCTTAGCTACAGTTAAGTACACGATGTGCTCCGGTCGGGTACGAAAAGAATAGAACGACAGGAAATATCTGCAGTCTAAGACGACTGAAAATAGTTCTTTAATACATACAGATATAGGAAGTGTCTAAAGGTCACTAACTGTAATAGACGTATGATATGATATGATATGTTTTTTGCTTACGCATTAAGAGGCTGAACCTGATATACAAAAACAGTCTGATGTGTTTTTTAGTTGAGAGCTATGCAGACGGTGACGTTGTGTACTTCTCCCACACGTGTGTTTAATACATCAGTTTTTTGACTCTACTTGGCTGGTGTATTGGTGGTTTTGTTCTCAACCCCACATCAAAGAATCGTAACACTTGGAAGATGTGATGGGTTGAGCTAACCCTCTTCCCCACTGTTTGTATTTGGTAGTAGGAGCTGGAGCGGTCAGGTTATTTACTTGGAGGTCTTTCTTTCTTTTACCTTTCTTTGTTAGACACAACGCAGGAACACACCGGTTACATCAACACAGATTAAATTGAGCTTTTCTGTTTTGATGTATTGCCACTTACTGCAAAACGCTTAGTAAACTGTGTTACATTGTTCATCTTCTTCTTCATGTCCTGCCAGGGTTTTTTCTTCCCTTAGTCACTTAGCCCCTGCAGTCTTTTTCCTGGTATTTTCCCTGAATCACTGAAAACTTTGGTTATGAAGCTCCTTGTGAAAAAGAGAGAAATTGACGTATTTTAACATTATAACACAGCACAATAATTATTGACTTTATTATTGGTCTATTTATTCTTCAGATTGTTGAAAAAGCAGATATTAACCAAATTAGTGAGTACTTGAATATTAATAGCTACCATGAAATCTTCCAATCAGGCTTTCATCAATGTCACAGCACAGAAGCTGCTCTCATGAAAGGTGTGAAATTATATTTGGTGTACTGGTATTGTTAGTTCTTAAAACAGTATTCAATACTGTTGATCATAATATGGCATTATCATCTTACAGGAATCATTCTTAGACATAGGTGGTGGGGATTGTTTACATTTTGTCTCTATTGACAAAGCTGATTCATGGATTTATGTATTGGTTGACTACTGCAATTCTTTTCTTGCAGTAGAGCGCGTCATGTTGTCTTAAAATCACAGCATCTCGTATTTCATGATATTTCCTAAAATGTGTTTATTCATCACATGGTGAATTTTGTGTGGGATAAAAGAGAAACAAATTACAACCACTTATACCTAAAACTGCAGGGGTATAGTAGGTATACGTAGTAATAAGTAGTACAAACTGTCAGTGATCAACACATCATCACCAGGAGCTGAAGAAGTCGTCAGAATATTACAGTGAAGTGGTGTTTGCTTGTTTGGACTGAAAACCTGAAACACTCAGATGCCTGTGCCGCATTTTCCTATTAAAACTGCCAAGAAACAACAAGAAATAACAAGAAAGTGTGATGTTTACTTAGAGTAAAAAGTTTACAAGTTCAATAACAGTTTGTGAATCAGTGTGGCTCGTTTGAGGAGAATGCACAATTACTCTGATGGATAAATGACACGTGTTGATTGAGAGTCTGTTTCACTGATGAGTTTGTTACTATTATCCATCGCTCGCTCTGTTTTCACTGACTGGGAAAACAGAGCGAAAATAGAGACAGGGGTGACTAGACATGACACGTGGGACACGGGAACAGAAACTAAACACAAAGATGAAAATAGAGGGAGGGAGAACTAAGATTGCTGAGAGCTTGAAAAATAAGAATAACCAAAACCAAGAACAACAGTAATCAAAGAATATTAAACCAAAAACACAAACACTGGATCATGAGACCCATTACCATGACAACTATGACAGATAAGAAACATGTGGGGTGACTGTTCCTGATTCAGGACAGAGAAGAGACTTCATTGGTTGCTGTGCTGGCACACTCACACCTGACCCAACATCAGGCCCAGAAAATAGACAGATTCACTTAAGTTGCAGCTCGTTACCTGTTTCAAAGGGATCCAGTGTTGTTTTTTACACATATATAACTTGGCTGCATAAATAACTGGAAGCTGAAACTACACTATAGAGAATCAGCCCAATTAAAAAGCCCTGCAATTACATATACTCAAAGTTATGTTTTTATTGTAAATGAGGGGAAATAATCAGGAAATGAGTGTTTAGCAGTAATAATAAGAGCTGACTGAATTCTTTAAATACTAAGTAAAACTGCTTCAAAGCTTCCTTTGTAACCTTCTTAACAAGAAGCTAGTCTGGTAAGTAGATGTGGGAATCAACAGACACCCCACAATACGACATCTCAATGTCACTCATGATACAGTATTATTGAAACAACATACAAAGAAACTAACTAACATTTTGTCAGTGCTTAAAAACAAAAAAACAGAATCAAATTTCTTGGGGAAAAAGACGAATTTCTATAGCAGATAATTAAATAACAGAAAAGCTGACCTACAGTGACCTACAGTGAAGTTTCACACCTTGAAGATGTTTCATGAGGACTGTTGTAAAGCTTATGGTTAAACGAGGTTTAATCCTGTAACATTATTTCAGATGCTGTGCTTAGTGACACCCTGACTCTGAGCTCTTTGATGACTTTCAACAGCAAGTAAGCAAACAGCAAATACCTGGAAAACGAACTCGTCCTCACAATTGTGTGATGCTGCACAATTAAAGGTGGATTCATATAATAAAAGAAAGAACTATTTTAGTCCTTAATAAAGCTCTATGGCGTCTCTCACTGCTAAAGTATTGACTTTGACTCATTGGTCTAATGTAGACATTCATTTAAATACGTCTATGCCAACATTTGCATTGTTTTCTTTGTGTCTCACAGATTTCATAGAACAAACAAATGGACTCAGGGGACCAGCTTGTGCAGGCAAATCCAGTTTATTCAACCCTGGTGACACAATTTCTAGAAGGCAGAAATACTGACATTGTTCCTTGCAGCTGTCGAAGGACTTTCAAAACACAGAGATGTGATGATTGAAGAAGCATAGATTCATTGTGGGCATTACAGTAAGTGCATCAAAGGGTTTTTGTGCAGTGTATGACTAATATTTAATCAAAATGATAGCTGGAAGACAATCAGTATCGGGTGCATGTGGAGTGTTTGAAGTTCTGCCATAAAATATCTTAGTTTGATAAATGATGACAATAAAAAAAGGGCTGAGTTGTAACACAATCACATCTTTCGACATATGAATGATCTCAAAAGTTTTATAGTATGATGGTAACTATAGAATAACATTAAATGGATTAAATAAAACCTGAATTACCAAACAAATCGTACCAGAAAACACTGCTATTAAAAACACGTACACTCTATTTAAAATTTATTCGTAAGCTTCGACATTGGAGACTCTACTACATCTCTGACCCTGGACTCATTTGCTGGCTCATTCTTACTTTCATTTAGGTTCAAGTTCTACAAATGCTTTCTGCACATTTAGACTGTTACGACCCGCTCTGCTAGGGGCCAGGGGGAGAGTAACAGCTCTTACACAGGAATCTAACAGAAACAGGGATTTTATTACCAATTGTATAACTGAAAACCATGAGGGCTGCGCACAGCAAGCCACTGGGCAACGTCACATACACACACAAAGGGCATTTTAGATAAGTAAATGAGGCTTGAGGAAGGGAGGAAGAATAACTCAATACAACAAACCCTACTCAGCTAACCTCGGCTTTGCACACACAGTTTAACTAGTAGGCATTCACAGCGAGTCGAAAAGGCAGACTGCGCTCTCTGTATAAAGCAGGGAGAGTGGGATCACTGGTGACGTCTGAAACCTCGCATATTACAGAATGTAACACCTGCATATGTGTAAAAAAAAAGAAAAAAGGCTTTGATTTTGCCACCCTACTTGATTTCTCCATTTGCCACCCTAAGAAAATTTCTCTAGATCTGCCCCCTTTTGGTGTCATAATAAGAGCTGACTGAATTCTCTAAATACTAAGTATTCAAAGTTTCAAAGCTTCATTTCTAACCTTCTTTATTAGAAGACACTCTGGTAAGTAGATGTGTAACTGTTGATGATGAAGATGGTGTAAAGGCTGGCTAGAATGGTTTGAGTTATGCAGACTTGAGGTTTATTAAAGTTTCTACAGTCAATGCAAGTTAAGTGTAGTTTATCTGACTCTCACATTACCCTAAAATCTTGTTTAGGTGCTTGGTTGACTCAAGGTTTCCAGGGTCGAGGGCCTTCTTCCTACCCAGAGCACAAGACGAAAAGCTCCACTTGGTGATCGATGCCTTTAGGTTCCACAATGCCAACAAAGGGGAGGTGAGAATGTATTGTGGCTGTAAGTCATACTCTTGCAGATGTGCTTTCTTTGTCTTCCTGACAAATTCTCTTGTTAGGTCTACATCACATGCCATCTGACTGCTGTCCCAGTGAATGATGCAGAATCCACAAATAAAGCATGCACCTTCATAAATGAAAGGTGTGTCTGAAAGTGTGTCCAACAGATGATTGAAAGTCAATGCATGTGGGACTGACTAAAACGTGCCAATGATTCTCTTCAGATGGCGGTCAGCTGATGGGAACGACTACCTCTGTGGGCAGTGTCAAAGCCAGAATGAAGTCGTCCAGCCCCGCGGTAAGCCCATCAGCCAAGGAAGATTTGGTCCCCGTGGGTTTGGGAAACCAGTGGAACCTGAACCGCTGAGGAAAAGTGGACTGAGGACTAATCAGGGTAGAGTTTCCAGTCTGTCCATTGTAGCTGCTGTTTAGTTTTGTGCATGCTGGTCACCACTAGATGTCAGCATTAACCCAGTTTTGTGCTCGAAAGTCTGATGGCGTGTCCTATTTTCTTTTGGGAAGTGTGGGAACATGAAGCTAAACTAGGACCAGTGAAGGTCTTGCACTCACAGAAGAGCAGGCCTCTACCTGTGGAGAAACTGCCTGTGGGTCTCAATAAAATCGGCGGACTTGTGTATGGCAGCCAGTGGAGAAGTGGAATACACAAACTTGGTAACCAGAAGGGCAACAGTAATTACTAATTTTTAGTCTGGTTTTGTTATAAGTGAAACTTCTTAAAATGATAGATTTGGAGAAAGGACTGCTTCCTGACTTGTCTGCACCAGACCTTGATGAGACTGATGGCAAAAGTGAAATGGCTGGAAAAGGTAAACTAAGGTCTTGTCAAGTCTTTTAAAATTTGAACAGTGATAATGTGGGGTTCTCTTTCCTCCCCCAATTACAGGTGGGGAAGAAGATGCTCCAGAGTTTAAAGTGAACCTTGAAGAATCCCCTCTGGACAACAGCACCACTGCAGCTCCCCATGTCAACACCACCTCAGAGTTTGAAGTGGAGGAGACCATGCTGTCTAATGCAACTGCTACAGAGTCTGACCCTAAGAACTTAACATGTTGCTGGTTCTCACTCCTATAGCTGTGGGAAGAACTGACAAGTGCACTTGCATTTTGATACTGGACTTGTCTTCTAACATGAGGTTGCGAGATGGTGCTGGTCTGTCTCGAATGAGGGTTGTATATGGAAGGAGATCCAGTTTTGAGTCTGACTTGCAGCTCATCAATAAGACCAACAATGCACAGGTGGACGGCAGGATTATATTAAATATGGAGCTGTCAGGCA
This sequence comes from Perissodus microlepis, assembly GCF_051167445.1. NCBI lineage: Eukaryota > Metazoa > Chordata > Actinopteri > Cichliformes > Cichlidae > Perissodus > Perissodus microlepis. The sequence continues at coordinate 17,220,488 of NC_140464.1, forward strand.
GGAGGAAGACAACACAAGTTCTGGGATGTAGTGAAGGACAGAGCAAAATGGCAGCACAAACATGAGATTTTTAGTGATTGGAAACAATACTTATGTATTATATACTGCTTGGGGGGGGGGGGGATCAAGGAACATTTTTAAAAAATTTAGATCCGATTTGAAATATTCAAGCTGAATCTGAAATGTGCTGTTTGTCCATCAATAAAATGACTCGTCAGCAGACATAATCAACCCTTTGAGGGCCAGCATCAAAGTCAAGGCAATACATAAAACATTGATCTGTAGAATGATCGAACTGCTTCATGCAGTGCCAACGTCTAATAGTACAAAATGGGTGAAATAAGACATGATTCAGTTTAATCTGCAGTAACTGAGCTGGTCTCTGAGACCATGCTGTCTGTCATGCCTGATTCAAGCACTGGAGGAAACTAGATTGCTCACTGTGGTAGATGAATTTCATTTAGGAACTTATTTCTCTACTTGCAAAACACTCAGGTGGGGTGTTAGGTGGACAAATGTGAATGTGTCATCACATGGCCACAATTTCTGCTGCTCCCAATAATCTCTCTATATGAACATTTTGGTGGCTGACCAAAGTTGCATGAGTGTCTTTGCAATATGAGTGACATCAGTTCACTGTCAAAACAAAACATGATTATAAGTTCGAAACCCTTGGCATTAATGTCATAGCCCTCTTTTCTTTTCTTTTTTTTTCTTTCAAAAAATCCTACTGGAAGAAAAGCTCCCTGAGGATACTTGTTCACTGGTTTTCATTTCCATGCACCACATCTCTTTTCTCGTAGAGTTGCATGGTTTTCTTTCTGCATGCTGTGCACGTCTGAAGCTTGAGCTTCGATGTAAACTCCGGATTTGCACTCGTATAAAGCTCCGTGTGAGTCAGACGTGTAGATCAGAGTAACTCTGGGGTTTTTGCACTCTCAGATAATGCGAGGGTGTGCTTCCAGTTGCAGTTCCAGTCCTCTGCAGGTGATGCGATTGATCTGAACTGGGAGGTCCCTTAGAGCAGCGGTCCCCAACCCCCGGGCCTTGGACCTGTACCGGTCCGTGAGTCGTTTGGTACCAGGCCGCGAGAGTTGAGGCTCAGGTGTGAAATGTATGGTTTTCAGGGTTTTTAATCGGTTTTCAGTGTTATTTTGTTATCGTTTTTATCGTTAACTCGGTTTTCCTGGGTCTTTTTACGTATGTTATGAATAAATCTTCTTTTTTTCGGTACCGGTGCTAGTTTTATTTTGTTGTATTTATCCGCTTTAACCTTAAACGCCGGTCCGTGAAAATATTGTTGGGCACAAACCGGTCCGTGGCGCGAAAAAGGTTGGAGACCGCAGTTGCAGTACGGATTTATTTTTATTTTGAACAGTCGCCTAGACGCACCGCTGAGGAGAGTTATGGGAGAGTAAATCCGCCCCAGCTGCCAAAGTAAGAGTTGACTCCTCTGGTCATTCGCACAGCACAACGCAGAGAACACGGCGATCGGAGTTTCAGGCCAGACCGGCTACACAGTGTTAAAGGTGGATTAATATAACATAGAAGAGAAGCACTGTAAGTCCTTAAAAAAGTTTTAAAGTGTTAACTTCTGTTAAAGTGTTGACTTCTGACTCGTTGGTTCAACACACACATTCATTGCTTTCCTTTTGTCTCACACATTTCTTGAAACAAATAGACTCAGTGAGCCTGCTGCTGGAGGCAAATAAAGTTTAATCAGCCCTGCTGACACGATCTCTAGAAGGCTGAATTATTCTAATACACCTCTCACCCTACAGTCGACATGTCCATATTGAAACTTTGGACATAAAATGGTCTTTTACGTGACTGCTAAGCTAGAAACCCTTAAATCCATGATGGTGTTCCATGATGGTGTTGCTCTTTAATAGCCTCATCCAAATATTTGGAATATCAAACTTCCTCTTCATGACTAGCAGAGCTTGTTTCTCTGGTTTCATTTACAAGAAAAGCAAAACATAAAAGGAGCTACGACTGTCCTCACACAAACAACAGCAGCAGACTTACACAGGTAAGTTCTCTCATTTCCTTTTGGATTCATTTTTGCTTACTTTCACTCACATGACTGATTACCCTCATCTCTAATGCAGCATTTATTTTATATTTAAAGATACAATGAAGTGGGTTTAACATGGAGTGGATTACACTGCACTTAGTCCGCCTTCTCTTAAATTACAAACATACTCATTCACATGAAAAATGATCTATAAGTCTGCAATATTACAGTTTTGACAAACGTAATCAGTTTAACTTTCTGACACAGGGAGAGGTGAGTATCATGAAAACTGTTTGTTGTCGTGTCGCACGCACTGCTTTAGATACTGGACTCGTTTCTGAGCCACACCTGACAACATAAATAAAATTCTGGTTTAAAAGAAGTGTAATGAATAAAAATGAAAATAAAAGGATGTTTCTCAATGGCTATTAAATATGCTTCACTTCTTTGTTAAAGAATTATTTAGTTTGCTTTGTTTAATTAATCCTCTGTAAACTGAGTGTTGAGCGATCCTTCCCTGTTATTTATCTGAAGCTGACAGGAGGCTTCAGCCAACAAGTTACAGATACAAGTTATTAGTGTGATTTTCTCTCTTTATGTCACAAAGTTAAAGCTGTTTGAGAAAACAACATTTCTCACTAACAAGCCTCTCTTAACAATCTCTTAATTAAAAGTAAACTCTAATATTAAAAAAGTAACTTTTGATTTCAACTGAAGAAAGCTAAATTTTAAATTCCAACTCATAATTGATGGTATTAACCAGAGAGGAGACAAACAAGTAAAACCTGTTTCAGTGTTTGTGTGGCTGAATGACTATCAAATTATAAACTAGGAATACATTTAAAGCTGTTTTAATCATGATTATCCTATTAATCACAATGTGATTAATAATATAAAGTATGCATGAACAATAAAAACAGTGACTTCTTAAATCTCTACAGGATGAAGTTGTTTGGAAGAATGATGAGCTGCTGTGTGGCTCTCCTCCTGACCTTCAGCTCTGTGTCAGCTGTAAGACGAAAGCTCAACTCAATCACTGATCTGAGGTCAGTAGGCTTTGGCCAGTCTGTGCCTAAGCAGGGCATTTGGTTGCTCCGCTGGTTTGCCAGTGAAATTGACATTGACATAAACGGTGACATAAGTCTGACCTTTGACCCAAATAATTTTGATTATGGCTCACATCATTATCACAACGATGAACAGCTGTTAGACCCACTGCCGTGGGGATATCAATACTACAGTCTTGGGAATATCCATCAACAAGGATCGTTGCGACTTCCACATTATGTCACTCACCCTCAATCAGAGCACGAGTACGGCAACAGGGCTCGGATCATAATCAGAGTCTGGGAGGAGAATGTGGGACGGCAAACTTCACAGAGAATAGACCGAGTCTATATCACACAGCATTATGAGACATCTGAACATCGAGGGACAGATTATGATCCACTACATACATATCGGGTCACTACTAACCTCTTGAGAGCATTGAGGAGGTTTTTCTTGGACCCTATTAACTTACTGATGTCTCTCAGAGATGATTCCCAGTTTTCAGAGGAAAGAAACACATGGGGTTACGTTGCCTGTCTTGGACTATTGCTGTTAACTGTGATGCAGGAGAACCATTCCTCTCACAACAGACGTCAGAATGATTGGTTCACTTGGGTCGGTTATTCAATCTGTTTGATTTTCATTATTCTTATTTTTTTTGTTGTTTTTGGTCTTCTGTATCTTGAAAACTTGCCCAAGTATTAATTTAATTAAAATCAGTATCAGCACACAGAATGTGCTGTGTTTGCATCGCTAAAACTTCCCGTTGTCAAATCCCTCTTGAATAATATAATATAATATAATATAATATAATATAATATAATATAATATAATATAATATAATATAATATAATATAATATAATATAATATAATATATTTTAGTTGTCCTGGGGCGCCTCTGTCAGTGCGCCCCAGGGTGGCTGTGGCTACAATGTAGCTTGCCATCACCAGTGTGTGAATGTGTGAATGACTGGTTGTGTAAAGCGCTTTGGGGTCTAGTAAAGCGCTATACAAATACAGAGGCCATTTACCATTTTTTAAATATAATATAATATAATATAATATAATATAATATAATATAATATAATATAATATAATATAATATAATTATTATGATTATTATGGATTTGAAATTTTCCATAATTGGTACGATTATTGCGAAAGAACTTTTAAAATCAAAATAGTTACTATTTGAATATTAATTGCAACTATGGTGTTTTGCAATCAGGCTTTCATCACTGTGAAGACAGTGATCTTATTAAAAGGGTTAAATTGTATTTGCCTGAATACAGACACTGGCATTATTGGAGTCTTACGGGAACCATTCTCAGATTGTTAAATAAAACTTAGAAGGTCGGGATTATTTACCATGTGAAGTTCCACAATGCAGATGACATCTATATTTAAGGCTGTAACCGAATCAGCTTCTTTTTTTAAAAAAGAACAGCTGATTAACTGATTTATTTTTTGGTTGACTACTGCAACTATATTTTTATTAAAGAGCATATCACTCTGATTCGTAGCTCACTGCACAGACTTCCAGTAAGATATTTAATTTTTTTTTAAAACTTACTTCAGATAAATCACTGAGAAAGTTTGGGCCCTAAATTTATACCTGACATGTTTAATTAATATGAACCTGGCAGGTATCTGCAGTAGAGCCGCTCATCTTGTGGTGCCTTGATGTGAAAATAAAGAGGGTGATATGACATTTAGTAGCTCTGCTGCCCGCTGCTCAAACAAACTGTCTTAGATCGTCTCCAACTATATCCATTTCTATTTCAATAATCGTGTAAGTTTTTAAATTAACACCACATGGTCTCATATTTCATGCCTTTCCTTACAATGGGTTTATTCATCATATAGTCCATTTTGGAGAAATGTGCTTATTATCATCAGTCATCTTTGTGTCATTGGAACAGCAATAAATGAACATTTCAGCATCATCTGCTTGACTCGTGCACATTCGTCACTGAGCATCACTTTCATCCAAACATCCACAGTCAACAATGGTTCTTCTTTAGGAATCTCTAAACTTGTTGTCTCCTCTTTAGAGTTTCATTTGGATTATTATGTACATCAATTTCATTTATTACAGTTCTGTCACAATGCTGGCTCCTGCTGCTGCCTGTTTTAAGCATTCATTTTCTATTGGGTGTTAAGTTTGATGCCCCTGATCTACAGTGACTGTTTAGCTTCACAGCTTGGAGATGTTTCATGAGGAATGTTGTAAAGCTTAGAGTTAGATGATATTTAATCCTGTAACATTATTTTTGTCAGTTTCAGATGCTGTGCTTCGTGATGCCCTGACTCTGAGCTCTTTGATGATTTTATTTCCACAATGTAAGCAAAGAGCAAACACCTTGAAAACAGACTTCTCCTCCAGTATGGTGTCACACTCCACTATTAAAAGTGTACTAATATAACTAAAGAGAGAAGTACTGTAATCCTAAACAAAGTTCTACAGGGTCACTCACTGCTAAAGTGTTGACTTCTGACTCACTGGTCGAATGCATACATTCATTCATTAAAATACTTTTATGCCAACATTTACATTGTTTTCTTTGTGTTTCACAGACTTTTAGTACAAATCAAATCAAAAATGAAACTCAATTTTAGTTACATTTTGAGATAATGAAACTAAAAGTTTGAGTTGTAACACAATCACATCTTTCTATGTATGAATGATCTCAAAGTTTGTTAATATGATGACAGTAACTATAGAACGCCTTTAAATAAGGAAAAATGGCCTGCATTTGTATAGCGCTTTACTCAGTCCCTAAGGACCCCAAAGCGCTTCACACTACATTCAGTCATTCACCCATTCACACACACATTCACACACTGGCAATGGCAAGCTACATTGTAGCCACAGCTGCCCTGGGGCGCACTGACAGAGGCGAGGCTGCCGGACACTGGCGCCACCGGGCCCTCTGACCACCACCAGTAGGCAAACATGGGGTTAGGATCTTGCCCAAGGATTTTTGGCATGCAGCCCGGAGGCAGCCTGGGATCGAACCACCGACCTTCTGATTAGTGGCTGACCAGGTGTGCCTGTACTTTTTTACTTTTACTCAAGTAAAACATTTTTATTGGAGTTTTATTGTTTTATAGTTTTATTGAATGACCAAACAAATCATACAAGAAAACACTGCCACTGAATAAATGTGTACACTATTTGAAATTCATTTGTAACCAGCTCCTATATTACAGACACTACTGCAACCTCTCACCCTACAGTGGGGCAGACACGCCCATATTCAAACTTTGGGCATAAACTTGCTCATAAAATGATCAATAATTTTCTTTCACGTGACTGCTAAACTAGAAACCCTTAAATCCATGATGGCGTTGCTCTTTAATAGCCTCATCTAAATATCTGGATTGTCAACCTTCATCTTCGCGACTAGCGGAGCTTATTGCTCTGGTTTCATTTACCAGGAAAGCAAAACTTAAAGGGAGCTACGACTGTCCTCACACAAACAACAGCAGACTTACAAAGGTAAGTTCTCTCATTTCCTCATGGATTCCTTTTCACTTACTTTCACTCACATGATTTTGCCCTAATGCAGAATTTATTCTATATTTAAAGGTACAATGAAGTGGGTTTAACATGAAGTGGATTACACTGCACTTAGACCGCCTTCTCTTAAATTACAAGCATACTCGTCTGTGAAGGTTCTCAGTCATCCAGGTCATCGTAGTCAAAGGAGCTTTTCTTTGCAAGCTCCTTTGACTACAAGCATACTCATTCACATGAAAAATTATCTATAAGTCTGTAGTATTATTACAGTTTAGAAAAATGTCATAGTTTCACTTTCTGGCACAGGGAGAGGTGTGTATCATGACACCTGTTTGTTGTCGTGCCGCACGCACTGCTTTAGATACTGGACTAGTTTTTCTGTTTTCAGCGTTTTGATTTCAGTTTTGATTTCGGTCCGGAGCCACTGCCAGTAACAACCTCGGTTAACACTGCTTAATTTAAATCATCGCTCCCTGGGATATTTTGGATTAAGGACGCTAGTGGCAAACTTGCTAACGGGTCATCGGGGTAACGCTACGAGCGCGTCTCTAAGGACCGATAGCTGAGGAAGGCGATGATATTAAGTCGCTGGAGTTTATGACAGAGGAGATTTCTACGGAGCCCCGCAAGGGACATGGGAGGGAAAAAAGTAAGATGAACTTTTGCGAGATAAACTTTTAAGATATTTTCAGGCGTGAATGTAGCCGTGTAAAAAATCAAATATCTGATCGGTTTATCAAGACATCACATATTTGCAAAAGTGCTCCGACGTTTTCGGAGACGTCTGTTACCCACCAGCTCGAAGCTAACAGGAGTTCGAGACATAAATTAACATATGCCAGGGGGTGTAATATAAAAAGTTAAATACATTCAAATAATTTGTAATTAGTACAAACAGTGGCTCTGCTATGCTCCAATCCCTCCATATTGTGGCCAATCACATGCGAGGATATAGGATAATATCATTATGTGAAAAACAGAGAGGGTGAGAGACGCCGCAGTCTTCAGGTGAAGGCAGATGGATTATTCTGGTTTTCAAATTGGACAACACCTTCTTTATAGTCTGTAATTTATACAGTCATAACAACACAACTCAGGCCAAATCTATGTGCATACAATTATCTGAGAAACCTGATTTTTTTTTAAATCAAAATATAAGGGAGCCCACATGATTCTTGAAGGAGATTATAATGATGCTCCGGACGATCTTATAGATAGAGTACCAATAAGAACATCTCAACACTCAAAATTTAAAAGCACTGCATTTTTCTGTGAACAACTTGCAGTTATAGATGTATGGAGATTCTTCAACTCTGATACAAAAGAGTTTACCTGGAGCAATGCAAATAGATCTCTACAATCCAGAATTGATTTGTGGTTAATATCTTCTTCATGTTTACATTTTGTTTCAGAATCTTCTCATGATTTTGCTCCATTAACTGATCACAAATTGATCACAATTCACTTAGTTGGCAATAAACAAAGTCAAAGTAAACTACGTGGTTTTTGGAAGCTAAATAATAATTTATTGAATGATGATACATTTTGTAGTATAGTGGAAAAAACGGCAGAACAGATATTCGGGGATACCAATATGAATCACACACTAAAATGGGAATTTTTCAAATTCAAGGTAAGGGAAGCGGCAATAAGGCGAAGCAAAGAAATTAAAAAAAGAAATGACACTAAAGAAATCAGTATTATGAATGAATTAAACATATTAATGAAGAAAGATGCTCTATCAGATGATGAAGAAATTAAATTGAAAAGACTAAAGGAAGAAATAGATAATGCATATATTAACATGGCTAAAGGGGCTTTTATAAGGTCCAAAGCAAAATGGCTAGAACTAGGTGAAAGAAATTCTAGTTACTTTTTTGCCCTTGAGAAACGAAACCAAAGAAGAAACAATATATCTGCTCTTAAGATTGATAATAACATAACCACTAATTATTTAGATATCTCAAAACATGTTGGTTCATTCTACAAAGATATATACAAATCAAATTGTAATATCAATGATTGTGATAGATTTATCGAGTCAGTTAAAAATTTTGCACCAACTATCTCAGAAAACTTTAAAACTAATTGTGAACGTCCCATAACAAAATCAGAAATTTCAGAGGCAATTCGAACAATGAAAAAGGGCAAATCTCCAGGTAATGATGGTTTGTCAGTGGAATTTTATTTACCGTTCTGGGATATCATTGTTGATCCTTTATTAGAATTGTTTAAGGAATGCCTTGATGGAAAAGAAATGTCCACAAGCATGAAACAGGGTATTATAACTTTAATTCCTAAACCTGATAAAGATCTTCTTGTTATAGAAAATTGGAGACCTATCACGCTTTTGAACATAGATTATAAGATTATCTCATTGGTCTATGCCAAAAGATTAAAGAAAAATCTTGATGAGATCATAGCTGAAACGCAAACTGGATTTATGACCAACCGCCATATCAGTTCAAACATAAGGCTTATTTTTGACCTATTAGACTACTCTGACAATATAGATGATGATTCCCTTATTGTGTTTCTTGATTTTTATAAAGCTTTCGATACGGTAGAACATTATTTCTTATTTAAAGCACTCAAAACCTTTGGTTTTGGTCCAAACTTTGTGTCAACTATCGAAATGTTTTATAAAAATATTGACAGTTGTGTTATACTATATCCAAATACTACTAAAAGATTTCCAGTCATGAGATCTGTTCGCCAGGGTTGCCCAATTTCACCCTTTTTATTTTTGATTGTGGCTGAACTACTTTCATTACACATTTTAAATAGCCCAGTAATTAAAGCTTTATCTGTTTTTGGTAAAGAAATCAGAGTGACTCAACTAGCAGATGACACTGTTTTATTCTTAAAAAACAAAGATCAGATTGAAAATGCTATCACATTAGTAGACGAGCTCTCAACTGCCTCTGGATTAAAACTAATAAATAAATCTAAATGTGAAATTTTATGTTTGTACCAATCAAATGTCAAATCCTTATACAATATTCCTGTCAAAAACTGTGTTAGATACCTTGGTATTCATGTCTGTAAGAATGACACGGAGCGTCAACAACTCAACTTCTCTCCCAGGATGGAAAAAACTAAAACTATATTGAACTTATGGCTCCAAAGAGACCTATCAATTTTTGGTAGAATCCTTTTGACTAAAGCTGAAGGTGTTTCCAGATTTGTGTATCCAGCCCTTTCCCTTAATGTGTATGATTCCACATGTAAAAATGTTAATAACTTATTTGTTAACTTTGTATGGAAGAATAAGCACCATCATCTAAAAAAATCATTGCTTTGTGGACCTAAAGATAAAGGTGGTTTTGGCCTTCTGGACTTCATGGACCTGAACTATACATTTAAGGTGAAATGGCTAAAAGAATGCTTAAAATCTCCTGGATCATTATGGCATTTCATTCCACATAACATTTTTAGAAATGTTGGAGGTTTACAGTTCCTATTGTCTTGTAATTATAGTATATCAAAGTTACCAGTTAAAATGTCTGCATTTTATCAACAGGCATTGTTGGCTTGGAAATTATGTTATTCACATAACTTTTCTCCACATAGATCTATTATCTGGAATAACGAATGTATTACTAAGAGGAACAAATCACTATATTTGCAGAATTGGATTGATAAAAATATAATATATTTAAAAGACTTATTTGACTCTGAAGGCCAGCTACTTAGTTACAATGACTTTATTACAGAAAAACATTCCCTATCAAATTTAAAGATTTTAGCTCTGTAATAAAGTCCGTTCCCAGCGGACTGACTGAGTTGATGAAAAGCTACAAAACACAGAACACACCACATGCATCCGTTAACACTCTTTATATAAATGGTATTGATTTCTTAAGCAAGAAATGCACCAATAAACATATTAGAGAATGTTTGTATAATGCGAAGAAAATAACTCCAAGAGGGAAGTTTTTTTGGAATGCTATTTTTGATAATATCAACTGGGATAAAGCGTGGCTTGTTCCTTTTAGATTTTGTATTACAAACAAAGTTAGAGAATTACATTTGAAAATATTACATAACATATATCCATCCAACACGTACATTTCAAGATTCTGTGACATTGATAGAAAATGTACCTTTTGTAAAACTGAACTTGAAAGTGTTACTCATTTGTTTTATGGCTGTTCATATAGTGCTACATTTTGGAGAGAGCTTGAAAATTATATACTGTGCAAGACAACATACGAAATCAAAATTGAAGGGAAGAACATTATCACTTATTTTGAAACTAAAGAAAAAAAATATGTGCCATTGTCAATTTTTCTATCTTATTAGGGAAATTCCATATACACAAATGTAAATTTCAAAGCTCAACCCCATCATTTAATTTGTTTTTGATTTAAATTGAATATTACTTAAACTCTCTTAAATTAACTTCCAATAAAAAAGGTTTATCATTGATTGAAATTCATTCAGAAATGTTTAACGAATGAGCTGTCACAACTTTCAAGTACAATGTTGTTATGAAGTCTGTCACATCCCCCCCCCCCCCCCCTTTTTTTTTCATTTATTTATCCTTCTTATTTCATTGTACTGTATATTGTTACTCTTATTTGCCTTGTATGTCTACTGTACAAACTGAACTGGAATGACTGACTGTTCGCTTTATAATTTCAATAAAGTTAAAGTTAAAAAAAAAAGGCCCTGGAAAGGAAATACAGAAAAGAAAAAAAAAGAGAGAGAGAGACGCGGCAGTCGAGTGGAGCTGTCCTCTCAGTAAGTGAGTGAGACAGTAGACAGCGGTGAGGAGGGCTGTGCGAGTGCATCGCAAAAACACATAAATATGCCTGACACCTGTAAACAAAGCAGCATCTGGGTGCAGTTTAAAGACTTTTTTTGTCTGGGTCTCAGTCTTGACTTTGTCTTGGTCATGACTTGTCCTCGTCTTGGTCTTGGTTTAGGCCAGCGGTCCCCAACCTTTTTTGCGCCACGGACCGGTTTATGCCCGACAATATTTTCACGGACCGGCCTTTAAGGTGTCGCGGATAAATACAACAAAATAAAACTAGTACCGGTACTGAAAAAAAGAACATTTATTCATAGCACACGTGAAAAGACCAAGGAAAACCGAGTAAACGATAAAAACGATAACAAAATAACGTTGAAAACCGATAAAAACCCTGAAAACTATACATTTCACACCTGAGCCTCAACTCTCGCGGCCCGGTACCAAACGACTCACGGACCGGTACCGGTCCGAGGCTCGGGGGTTGGGGACCGCTGGTTTAGACGGTCTTGACTACAAGTCTAGTTCTCACCCACTATTTTCATAACAGTGACGTGTATACATGTGTGTTGGTGCAAAAGTATGTTTATACACTGTATACATACATACATACAGGCACACACATATACATATATATTATAGATAAATAGATAGATGAAGTTGATTGGATTTACAGAAAGTGTGCAATAATTGTTTAAACAAAATCAGGCAGGTGCATAAATTTGGGCATCAAACAAAAGAAATGAAATCAATATTTAATAGATCTGCCTTTTGCAGAAATTACAACCTCTAAACGCTTCCTGTAGGTTCCAGTGAGAGTCTGGATTGTGGTTGACGATATTTTGGACCATTCCTCTTTACAAAACATCTCTAGTTCATTCAGGTTTGATGGCTTCCGGGCATGGACAGCTCTCTTTAACTCACACCACAGATTTCAATAATATTCAGGTCTAGGGACTGAGATGGCCGTTCCAGAACGTTGTACTTGTTCCTCTGCATGAATGCCTTGGTGGAGTTTGAGTGTTTCCGGTCGTTGTCTTGTTGAAAGATCCAGCCCTGGCGCAGCTTCAGCTTTGTCACTGATTCCTGGACATTGGTCTCCAGAATCTGCTGCTACTGAGTGGAATCCATGTGTCCCTCAACTTTGACAAGATTCCCAGTCCCTGCACTGGCCACACAGCCCCACAGCATGATGGAACCACCACCATATTTTACTGTAGGTAGCAGGAGTTTTTCTTGGAATGCTGTATGCTTTTTCCTCCATGCGTAACGCCCCTTGTTATGCCCAAATAGCTCAATTTTAGTTTCATCAGTCCACAGCACCTTATTCCAGAATGAAGCTGGCTTGTCCAAATGTGCTGTGGGCGAAGAAAAGGCTTCCTCTGCATCACTTTCGCAAACAGCATCTCCTTGTGTAAAGTGCGCCGAATGGTTGAACGATGCACAGTGACTCCATCTGCTGCAAGATAATGCTTAAATCTCTGATACAGCTTTCTGTGTCCTTCCCCTAAACCATGACGGTGAACAATCTTTGTCTTCAGGTCATTTGAGAGTAGTTTTGAGACCCCCATGTTGCTACTCTTCAGAGAAAATTAAAAGAGGAGGGAAACTTACAACTGACCCCCTTAAATACTCTTTCTCATTATTGGATTCACCTGTGTATGTAGGTCAGGGGTCACTGAGCTTACCAAGCCAATTTGAGTTCCAATAATTAGTTCTAAAAGTTTTGGAATCAATAAAATAACAACAGTGCCCAAATTTATGCACCTGCCTGATTTTGTTTAAACAATTACTGCACACTTTCTGTAAATCCAATAAACTTCATTTCACTTCTCAAATATCACTGTGTGTGTCTCCTATATGACATATTTAACTGACATTTTTTATTGTAACAACCAACGATTTATACAGGAAAATAATGACTATTAACCCTCTCAAGGCAGACGTTGCTGATTTGCAACAGTTAAAAACTAACAACCTGATTACCCCACATACATATTTTATGAGGTTTTTTTACTCAGAAGTACCACTGCGGGACTTGGTTGTGCATTAGCAACAAAAAACCTAATTTGAGCCTGAGAGGGTTAACAAGGTTCCCCAAACTTTTGCATCCCACTGTATATACATGGACGGACGGACGGACAGTTAAAGCTGTCTTAATAATTAATATTCTATTAATCACAATATGCAGTCATCACATAATCATTTGATGCTTCACTTGGTCAAAAAAAATCATGTAATGAATGTCAGAATATAAAGTATGCATGAATAATAAAAACAGTGACTTCTTAAATCTCTCCAGGATGAAGATGTTTGGAAGAATGATGAGCTGCTGTGTGGCTCTCCTCCTGACCTTCACCTCTGTGTCAGCTGTAAGACGAAAGCTCAACTCAATCACTGATCTGAGGTCAGTAGGCTTTGGCCAGTCTGTGCCTGAGCAGAGCCTCCGGTTGCTCCACTGGTTTGCCAATGAAATTGACATTGACATAAACGGTGATATAAGTCTGATCTTTGACCCAAATAGTTTTGATTATGGCTCACATCATTATCGCAACAATGAACAGCTGTTAGAGCCACTGCCGTGGGGATATCAATACTACAGTCTTGGGAATATCCATCAACAAGGATCGTTGCGACTTCCACATCATATCACTCACTTCCAATCAGAGCACAAGGACGGCAACAGGGCTCGGATTATAATCAGAGTCTGGGAGCCGAACCATGGACGGCGAACTTCACAGAGAATAGACCGAGTCTATATCACACAGCATTATGAGACATCTGAACATCGAGGGACAGATTATGATCCACAATATACATATGAGATCACTGCTGACCTCTTAAGAGCGATCAGCAAGTTTTCCATGGACAGTAATGACATCAATTTACTGATGTCTCTCAGAGACCACTTTAGAAGTAGCGCTGATGACTCCCAGCTATCAGACATGAGAAACACGTGGGGTGACCTCGCTTGTCTTGGACTGTTGTTGTTTATTGTGATCCAGAAGAGCAATTCCTCTCACAAACACAACAGATGGCAGCCATCACAGAGAAGCAACACACTAAGTGATACTGTGGTCAATATCACAGAGAGCAGGCAACACAATGCTTTTGTCTCCCCAGAAAGCTTCAACTCTACTTTGCAGGACGACAACACCTGTGTTAGGTGTTTCTGTGTTGTGTTTGGTGTTTCAGTCATCTTTGGTCTTCTGTATCTGGCATACTCACTTATATATTAATTTAACTACAATCAGTGTCAACACACAGATTAAATAGAGCATTTTATTACAGTGTACTGCCACTGACTGCAAAACCCTTGAGCAAACAGTGTTTCGCCATCAGTCTTCCTCCTGCAGTCTTGATACACTCCCTTTTTTCTTTTCCTCAGAAGCTCAGCCACTAAACTCTTTTTCCTGACATTTTCCCTGCAGCACTGAAGACTGAAGTTGTCAATCCTTCTTGAAAAAACAGAGAAATTGGTATATTTTACACTATAATATTTATTGTCTTTATTATTGGTTTCAAAGTATCCATAAGATTGTTGAAAATGTAGTTTGTTTTTATTGAGACAATTTTGTTCTGTCTATGCTTCCTTTAATAGAGGGTGGCTTATCATAACTACGCAGATAACGCCCTGATTTAAGTCAGCTTGAGTTTGAGTCAGCTTTTTCGAGAGAAATTGCTAATTTATGGATTTATTTTTTGTTCCCCAACTTTCCCCATTTCTATTTTAATAATCAGCTAAATTTTTTAATTTCACACCACATCATCTCATATTTCATGACTTTCCTTAATAAGGGTTTATTAATTGTATAGTAAATAAACCCAGTTAGTTTGATCTCACATTGTGTGTGATAAAAAGAAAAATAAATTACAACCAGAAGACTACAACTACTGGGATATTATTTGTACTCCATGTCCTAAGAATCAGTCAGCTACAACACTTTGTTACAACCAGTTGAATAACAGGAGTTGTTCCATTGTACATTTGAAATGGTGTTTCCTTGCTTGAACTGAAAACCTTAAAGACTTAGATGCAAAACAAAACAAGAAGAGAAACAAAGGTTTCTCTTTAGGACTTTGTGAACTTGTTTTCTCCTTTTTAGCTTCATTTGTTTTTGTTTTTTTTATCTACATGAATCTCATTTATTACACTTCTGTAACAACACTGGCTCCCGTTTCTGTCTGTTTTTTGTGCGCATTTTCTATTTTCAATGCATGTTGCTGCTTTCTTCATGTTCTATCTATCTGTATGTATCCCAAACAACCCAAATATTAGAGTAACAAACATCTTGTGACACATCCTGTGTTGGATTTTCTTGTCGAAGGAATCATCAATTTAACTGACAGACGTTTTGCTGACTTATTCTTATGTTCAATCAGGTTCAACAGCTTGTTAAGGTCTACAAATACGTTTTGCACATTTAGATGTTTGCAGGTGTTTATTTGTAGACATGTAAATTATATATATTTTCCTCTACTTGGTCTTGAAATAAAAATTCTGAACAAAACTTTTGATTAATTTGTGTGTAATTTATTTGCTACAAAGAAAAAGAGCTGGATGAACATCCGACTCTGTGGTGATGCCATCTTGTTTGCCAGTGGTTGGAATGATGGACAAAGGAGCTGGATTAACATCTCTTCTTCTTTATGGGCAGTGGTGTCACTGGTGACGTCTGAAACCTCACTGGTTCAGAAAGTGGTCTGAGCATTGGTGTGATTTATGAACATGTATAAATTTGCGTGTTAGCGTTCGTGTTGGGTTTTCGTCTGTGAGACAGAGGAGCTTGATTTTTATAGAGCCAGCTGAAAGGAGAAGGGTTTTCCCCTGGGTGGAAACACTTTAAGCTGAATGTTACATGTAATCTGCCTGTAAATAATGAAACATGTTACTACTAAAACATTCACAAGTTGGGGTTTTTTGTTAAGTTAAATAAAACAAAATTAATACACTTTTAAGTATTTATTGTGTGCCAATTAACTGGGGCACAACACATCACCTACGAGTGTCTGTGCTGTGGGATACTGGTGCACGCCTGCCTCCTCACCATTATGTGAAAGAAAATACCATCAGCCCAATATTCATGAGCACAGTCACTGTCCCATCTTTTGAAAACACCACAACAGGTTTAACATAAACTTCTCATATCCTGTTGGATTTATTTAAACACTGAGTGAAGTCTTACTGACAGGTTTTTGACATTGATAGAGCTCAACAGCCACGAGGCCTCACAGGTGGTTGAAATGACAATAAAGGTTTTGACCAGCAGGGGGCGTGGTCAGATGAAGCCTCGAGAAATGAAACTTACTTTGAACCAGCTGGACTGAAAGTTTTAAGGTTTCATGAGGCTTTATGAGGCTTCATCTGCACACTTCTGACACCTGACCGGTGCCCACATACTACTTCATCAAGAATCATGGGTTAGAGCAGCTCAGCATATAATATCAAATTATTTATTTACTCTGAACAGCCCCATAAACAATGCCTGCAGTTACAAACATTCAAGGTTATGTTGCTATTGTATTTGTCAAACTAGTTTCAGTTTTATTTAGGAAGGTTCCTAATGCTTGGCAGCAGGGCTGGACCCTCAGGGGTGGCACGTGCCATCCTAAATTAATCTCTTGATTTTATTTCTTGTTGTCAGTAGCAACCGATGCCGATGCCAGAGCACATCGTGAATCAACACCACGGGCATTTCAGATTTTACACAACTATTATTTTGTCAGTGTGTGATGAATGAAAAGTTCCAGTTATTCACTTTGTTTATTACTTTGTAGTTTGGATGCCCGCAGGTGAGGTCTTTATCAAATGCAAAAGGCAGAAATTCACGTCCTTCATATTTTCAACCCAGTGGGCTATAATGGAGTCCTAGCTGGGTTTTATGTTTGACACCCCTGATCTACATTGACTGTAAAGTTTTACAGCTTGGAGATGTTTCACGTGAAATGTTGTAAAGCTTACGGTTAGAAGAGGTTTAATCCTGTAACATTATGTTGGCAGTTTCAGCGGCCGTGCGTTGTGACACCCTGACTCTGGCCCCTTTGAAGATTTTGAACAGCAAGTAAGAAAAGAGCAAATACCTGGAAAACGAACTCCTCCTCCCTTATGGTGTCAGTTTAAAGATGAATCAATAAAACAAAAGAAAAAACTATTTTAGTCCTTAATAAAGCTCTATGACATCAGTCACTGCTAAGGTATTGACTTTGATTGATTGGTCTAATGTAGACACATTTAAATACATCTATGCCAAGATTTGCATTGCTTCCTTTGTGTCTCACAGATTTCTTAAAACAAACAAATGGAGTCAGTGGACCAGCTGGTGCAGGCAAATCCAGTTTATTCAACCCTAGTTACACGATTCCAAGAAGGCAGAAATACTGGTTGAACTGGCTGTGTTCCTCACAGCTGTCCAAGAACTTTCAAATCACAGAGGCGTGGTGATCGTAGAAGCATAGGTTCACTGTCGGCATTACAGTAAGTGCATCACAGTTTGTTTGTTTTTTTAAATTAGAAAAGAACTGTTAAACTAGAAACACTTAAATCCATGATGGTGTTCCTCTTTTACAGCCTCATCCAAATAGCTGGATTATCAGACCTCATCTTATCAATTAGCAGAACTTGTTGGTCTGGTTTCATTTACCAGGAAAAGCAAAGCATAAAGGGAGCTACGACTGTCCTCACACAAACAGCAGCAGCAGGCTTACACAGGTAAGTTCTCTCATTTTCTGGGGAATTCATTCTAATTTATTTTCACTCACATGACTTTGCCCTCTTTTCTAATGCTCCATTTATTCTACCAATGACAAAATATTTAAAGATGCCATGAAATGGATTGTACTTTGTCAGCCTTCTCTTAAATTAGAAGCATACTCCTTCAAGTGCAAAATGATCTAGTTTTGATGTTATTAGTTTAACTTTCTGACACAGGGAGAGGTGAGTATCATGAAACCACCTGACAAAATAAATAAACAAAATTCTGGGTTAATAGAAGTGTAATGGATAAGTGAGAAAAAAATAAAAGGATAGATAGATAGATAGATAGATAGATAGATAGATAGATAGATAGATAGATAGATAGATAGATAGATAGATAGATAGATAGATAGATAGATAGATAGATAGATAGATAGATAGATAGATAGATAGATAGATAGATAGATAGATAGATAGATACCTTTATTAGTCCCACGAGTGGGAAATTTCATGTTAAACAATTTGCTAATGGCTATAAATATGTCTCAATTCTTTGTTAAAGAATTATTTAGTTTGCTTTGTTTAATTAATCCTCTGACAACTTATTGTTGAGCGATCCTTCCCTGTTTATCTGAAGCTGACAGGAGGCTTCAGCCAACAAATCAAGTTACAGATACAAGTTATTAGTGTGATTTTCTCTCTTTATGTCACAAAGTTAAAGCAGTTTGAGAAAACAACTTTTCTCACTAACAAGCCTCTCATAACAATTAATTAAAAAAGTAACTTTTGATTTCAGTTGAAGAAAGCAAAATTTTAAAATGCAATTCCAACCCATAATAGATGGTATAAACCAGAGAGGAGAAAAACAAGTAAAACCTGTTTCAGAGTTTGTGTGGCTGAATGACTATCAAATTATAAACTAGGAATACATTAAAAGCTGTCTTAATCATTAACATCTGTTAATATGCAGTCATGACATAATCATTAGATTCATCACTGGTGAAAAACATGTAATGAATGTCAGAATATAAAGTATGCATGAATAATTTGAGCCTGAGAGGGTTAACAAGGTTCCCCAAACTTTTGCATCCCACTGTATATACATGGACAGACGGACGGACAGTTAAAGCTGTCTTAATAATTAATATTCTATTAATCACAATATGCAGTCATCACATAATCATTTGATGCTTCACTTGGTCAAAAAAAATCATGTAATGAATGTCAGAATATAAAGTATGCATGAATAATAAAAACAGTGACTTCTTAAATCTCTCCAGGATGAAGATGTTTGGAAGAATGATGAGCTGCTGTGTGGCTCTCCTCCTGACCTTCACCTCTGTGTCAGCTGTAAGACGAAAGCTCAACTCAATCACTGATCTGAGGTCAGTAGGCTTTGGCCAGTCCGTGAATGAGCACAGCTTCCGGTTGCTCCACTGGTTTGCCAATGCAGTTGACATCAACATGAATCGTGACATAAGTTTGACCTTTGGCCCAAATAGTGGTGATTATGGCTCACATCATTATCGCAACAATGAACAGCTGTTAGAGCCACCGCCGTGGAGATATCAGTACTACAGTCTTGGTAATATCCATCAACATGGATCGTTGCGACTTCCACATCATGTCATCCAATCAGAGCACGAGTACAGCAACAGGGCTCGGATCATAATAGGAGTCTGGGCGCAGAATGTGGGACGGCGAACTTCACAGAGAATAGACCGAGTCTATATCACACAGCATTATGAGATCTATGAAGATCGACAGACAGCGTATGATCCACAATATACATATCAGGTCACCACTGACCTGTTAACAGAGTTGAGAAGGTTTTCCTTGGACCGTGATAACATCAACTTCCTCTCGCCCAGAGTAATCCAGGAGAACTATTCCTCTCACGAGTACAACAGACGTCCGCATGATGTGCTCCAGAGTTCACAGAGCCGTCAAAACCATACTTTTGTATTCTCAGAAAGGTACAACTCTAATTTGCATTTCCAATCTCAGGACGACAACACTTGTGTTTATTGTTTCATCTGTGCTGTTGTGATTGTTGCTTCACTTGTTTTTGGTCTTCTGTATCTGTCATACTCACCTAAATAGTAATTCAACTAAACTCAATATCAACACTCATATTGAATTGAGCTTTTCTGTTTTGCCACTTATTGCAAAACCCTTGAGCAAACTGTGTTACATCGTTCATCTTCTTCTTCATGTCCTGCCAGACTTTTCCCCCTCAGTCACTTAGCCCCTGCAGTCTTTATCCTGGTATTTTCCCTTGTGAAAAAGACAGAAATTTACATATTTTTACATTATAAGACAGTATAATAATTATTCACTTTATTCTTGGTCTCTATTTATTCTTCAGATAGTTGAAAAGGTAGTTTATAAACCAAATTAGTGAGTACCTGAATATTAATAGCTACCATGAAATCTTCCAATCAGGCTTTCATCAATGTCACAGCACAGAAGCTGCTCTCATGAAAGGTGTGAAATTATATTTGGTATAGTAATGCTACTTCTTACCACAGTATTCAGTACTGTTGATCATAATATGGCATTATAATCTTACAGGAATCACTCTTAGACATAGAAGGTGGGGATTGTTTACATTTTGTCTCTATTGACAAAGCTGATTTATGGATTTCTTTATGGGTTGACTACTGCAATGCTTTTCTTGCAGTAGAGCGGGTCTCTTTGTGTTGCCTTGATGTGAAAATAAAGAGGATGATGTGACATTTAGTTTCTGCCCACTGCTTGAACAAAATGCCTCAGATCTTCACTAATTTTATCAAATTATATTTTTAAAAACGTGGAACGTTTCAAATAAAATCACAGCATCTCATATTTCATTATTCATCATTCCTAAAATGTGTTTATTCATCACATGGTGAATTTTGTGTGGGATAAAAGAAAAACAAATTACAACCACTTATACCTAAAACTGCAGGGGTATAGTAGGTATACGTAGTAAAAAGTAGTACAAACTATCAGTGATCAACACATCATCACCAGGAGCTGAAGAAGTCGTCAGAATATTAGAGTGAAGTGGTGTTTGCTTGTTTGGACTGAAAACCTGAAACACTCAGATGCCTGTGCCGCATTTTCCTATTAAAACTGCCTTTATGAAAACATCAGAGAAGAACAAACAACAAGAAAGTGTGATGTTTACTTAGAGTAAAAAGTTTACAAGTTCAATAACAGTTTTATGGAGCTTGAGGCTACTGTTGTTGAGATTTGGCGCTGTATAAATAAAATTGAATTGAACTGAATTTACAAAACAACAGTTTGTGAATCAGTGTGGCTCGTTTGAGGAGAATGCACAATTACTCTGATGGATAAATGACACATATGTTGATTGAGAGTCTGTTTCACTGATGGGTTTGTGTTCTTTCTGTAATCTTGAAAACGCTGTTCAATAAAATATATTTTCACGTGTGTGATGTGTCGTAACTGTCTTGACTAAAAGTCATATTTTATATATTAGTTTATTTTTTCAGTAATACAAATTGAGTTTCCTGGAGACCTGCTGACCTAAAACCAAAACAGTTGACTTGATTCAAATCCATCTGGGACTGTTTGCTGCAGGTCTTTCATGTTTCACAACATAGTGTATAACAAACAGCAGATAAGATATGTGGCAGACAATGGGAGAAGTAATGGGACTCAAATTATAATTAGAATCAGGGAGCAGAATGATGTATGATAATAGACCAAGTGTATATCACACAGCATTATGAAACATCTGAAAATCAGGGCACGAGGTATAATCCAGAACATACCAGGTGACTACCAACCTGCTGATCAGAGAGTTTTCTGTGCAAGAAAATGACATAAGCTGACGGTTTAGAAGCAGTGCTGATGATTCCCAACTACTGTCATGGTTTTCTGCGTGGCAGGCAGAATGTAGGACTCGAACACAGAGTAAACTCAAAACAGCAGCTTTACTGCTGGAAAAAGTCTTACACAGAAAACAGAAAACAAACCCAAAAACAAGAAACTCAAAACCAAAAAATAAGAAACTGAACTGGGAACAGAGAACTCGGAAATACAAGGAGTACGACTGAAACACACAGTGACGCGGGTGTATGATTGTTAACGAAGGGATAGAGGACAGAGGAAAACACGGGGCTCAAATACACAAGGAAGCAACGAGGGAATGGGAAATTGGAGGGAAACACAGCTGGGACTAATCTGACATAACAAGACAAAGGAGAAGTAAAACTCAACACACTGAACACAGAACACGAGACTATCAAAGTAGAACAAAACAGGCACGGAGACACAGACTTGACAAGGAGGCACGGCTGACTGGGAAAAAAGAGCGAACATAGAGACAGGGGTGACTAGACATGACACGTGGGACACGGGAACAGAAACTAAACACAAAGATGAAAATAGAGGGAGGGAGAACTAAGATTGCTGAGAGCTTGAAAAATAAGAATAACCAAAACCAAGAACAACAGTAATCAAAGAATATTAAACCAAAAACACAAACACTGGATCATGAGACCCATTACCATGACAACTATGACAGATAAGAAACATGTGGGGTGACTGTTCCTGATTCAGGACAGAGAAGAGACTTCATTGGTTGCTGTGCTGGCACACTCACACCTGACCCAACATCAGGCCCAGAAAATAGACAGATTCACTTAAGTTGCAGCTCGTTACCTGTTTCAAAGGGATCCAGTGTTGTTTTTTACACATATATAACTTGGCTGCATAAATAACTGGAAGCTGAAACTACACTATAGAGAATCAGCCCAATTAAAAAGCCCTGCAATTACATATACTCAAAGTTATGTTTTTATTGTAAATGAGGGGAAATAATCAGGAAATGAGTGTTTAGCAGTAATAATAAGAGCTGACTGAATTCTTTAAATACTAAGTAAAACTGCTTCAAAGCTTCCTTTGTAACCTTCTTAACAAGAAGCTAGTCTGGTAAGTAGATGTGGGAATCAACAGACACCCCACAATACGACATCTCAATGTCACTCATGATACAGTATTATTGAAACAACATACAAAGAAACTAACTAACATTTTGTCAGTGCTTAAAAACAAAAAAACAGAATCAAATTTCTTGGGGAAAAAGACGAATTTCTATAGCAGATAATTAAATAACAGAAAAGCTGACCTACAGTGACCTACAGTGAAGTTTCACACCTTGAAGATGTTTCATGAGGACTGTTGTAAAGCTTATGGTTAAACGAGGTTTAATCCTGTAACATTATTTCAGATGCTGTGCTTAGTGACACCCTGACTCTGAGCTCTTTGATGACTTTCAACAGCAAGTAAGCAAACAGCAAATACCTGGAAAACGAACTCGTCCTCACAATTGTGTGATGCTGCACAATTAAAGGTGGATTCATATAATAAAAGAAAGAACTATTTTAGTCCTTAATAAAGCTCTATGGCGTCTCTCACTGCTAAAGTATTGACTTTGACTCATTGGTCTAATGTAGACATTCATTTAAATACGTCTATGCCAACATTTGCATTGTTTTCTTTGTGTCTCACAGATTTCATAGAACAAACAAATGGACTCAGGGGACCAGCTTGTGCAGGCAAATCCAGTTTATTCAACCCTGGTGACACAATTTCTAGAAGGCAGAAATACTGACATTGTTCCTTGCAGCTGTCGAAGGACTTTCAAAACACAGAGATGTGATGATTGAAGAAGCATAGATTCATTGTGGGCATTACAGTAAGTGCATCAAAGGGTTTTTGTGCAGTGTATGACTAATATTTAATCAAAATGATAGCTGGAAGACAATCAGTATCGGGTGCATGTGGAGTGTTTGAAGTTCTGCCATAAAATATCTTAGTTTGATAAATGATGACAATAAAAAAAGGGCTGAGTTGTAACACAATCACATCTTTCGACATATGAATGATCTCAAAAGTTTTATAGTATGATGGTAACTATAGAATAACATTAAATGGATTAAATAAAACCTGAATTACCAAACAAATCGTACCAGAAAACACTGCTATTAAAAACACGTACACTCTATTTAAAATTTATTCGTAAGCTTCGACATTGGAGACTCTACTACATCTCTGACCCTGGACTCATTTGCTGGCTCATTCTTACTTTCATTTAGGTTCAAGTTCTACAAATGCTTTCTGCACATTTAGACTGTTACGACCCGCTCTGCTAGGGGCCAGGGGGAGAGTAACAGCTCTTACACAGGAATCTAACAGAAACAGGGATTTTATTACCAATTGTATAACTGAAAACCATGAGGGCTGCGCACAGCAAGCCACTGGGCAACGTCACATACACACACAAAGGGCATTTTAGATAAGTAAATGAGGCTTGAGGAAGGGAGGAAGAATAACTCAATACAACAAACCCTACTCAGCTAACCTCGGCTTTGCACACACAGTTTAACTAGTAGGCATTCACAGCGAGTCGAAAAGGCAGACTGCGCTCTCTGTATAAAGCAGGGAGAGTGGGATCACTGGTGACGTCTGAAACCTCGCATATTACAGAATGTAACACCTGCATATGTGTAAAAAAAAAGAAAAAAGGCTTTGATTTTGCCACCCTACTTGATTTCTCCATTTGCCACCCTAAGAAAATTTCTCTAGATCTGCCCCCTTTTGGTGTCATAATAAGAGCTGACTGAATTCTCTAAATACTAAGTATTCAAAGTTTCAAAGCTTCATTTCTAACCTTCTTTATTAGAAGACACTCTGGTAAGTAGATGTGTAACTGTTGATGATGAAGATGGTGTAAAGGCTGGCTAGAATGGTTTGAGTTATGCAGACTTGAGGTTTATTAAAGTTTCTACAGTCAATGCAAGTTAAGTGTAGTTTATCTGACTCTCACATTACCCTAAAATCTTGTTTAGGTGCTTGGTTGACTCAAGGTTTCCAGGGTCGAGGGCCTTCTTCCTACCCAGAGCACAAGACGAAAAGCTCCACTTGGTGATCGATGCCTTTAGGTTCCACAATGCCAACAAAGGGGAGGTGAGAATGTATTGTGGCTGTAAGTCATACTCTTGCAGATGTGCTTTCTTTGTCTTCCTGACAAATTCTCTTGTTAGGTCTACATCACATGCCATCTGACTGCTGTCCCAGTGAATGATGCAGAATCCACAAATAAAGCATGCACCTTCATAAATGAAAGGTGTGTCTGAAAGTGTGTCCAACAGATGATTGAAAGTCAATGCATGTGGGACTGACTAAAACGTGCCAATGATTCTCTTCAGATGGCGGTCAGCTGATGGGAACGACTACCTCTGTGGGCA
The DNA here is from genome assembly GCF_051167445.1 of Perissodus microlepis. Taxonomy (NCBI): domain Eukaryota; kingdom Metazoa; phylum Chordata; class Actinopteri; order Cichliformes; family Cichlidae; genus Perissodus; species Perissodus microlepis. The sequence goes on from NC_140464.1 coordinate 17,245,791, forward strand.
GTGTCAAAGCCAGAATGAAGTCGTCCAGCCCCGCGGTAAGCCCATCAGCCAAGGAAGATTTGGTCCCCGTGGGTTTGGGAAACCAGTGGAACCTGAACCGCTGAGGAAAAGTGGACTGAGGACTAATCAGGGTAGAGTTTCCAGTCTGTCCATTGTAGCTGCTGTTTAGTTTTGTGCATGCTGGTCACCACTAGATGTCAGCATTAACCCAGTTTTGTGCTCGAAAGTCTGATGGCGTGTCCTATTTTCTTTTGGGAAGTGTGGGAACATGAAGCTAAACTAGGACCAGTGAAGGTCTTGCACTCACAGAAGAGCAGGCCTCTACCTGTGGAGAAACTGCCTGTGGGTCTCAATAAAATCGGCGGACTTGTGTATGGCAGCCAGTGGAGAAGTGGAATACACAAACTTGGTAACCAGAAGGGCAACAGTAATTACTAATTTTTAGTCTGGTTTTGTTATAAGTGAAACTTCTTAAAATGATAGATTTGGAGAAAGGACTGCTTCCTGACTTGTCTGCACCAGACCTTGATGAGACTGATGGCAAAAGTGAAATGGCTGGAAAAGGTAAACTAAGGTCTTGTCAAGTCTTTTAAAATTTGAACAGTGATAATGTGGGGTTCTCTTTCCTCCCCCAATTACAGGTGGGGAAGAAGATGCTCCAGAGTTTAAAGTGAACCTTGAAGAATCCCCTCTGGACAACAGCACCACTGCAGCTCCCCATGTCAACACCACCTCAGAGTTTGAAGTGGAGGAGACCATGCTGTCTAATGCAACTGCTACAGAGTCTGACCCTAAGAACTTAACATGTTGCTGGTTCTCACTCCTATAGCTGTGGGAAGAACTGACAAGTGCACTTGCATTTTGATACTGGACTTGTCTTCTAACATGAGGTTGCGAGATGGTGCTGGTCTGTCTCGAATGAGGGTTGTATATGGAAGGAGATCCAGTTTTGAGTCTGACTTGCAGCTCATCAATAAGACCAACAATGCACAGGTGGACGGCAGGATTATATTAAATATGGAGCTGTCAGGCAGGAGGAAGACAACACAAGTTCTGGGATGTAGTGAAGGACAGAGCAAAATGGCAGCACAAACATGAGATTTTTAGTGATTGGAAACAATACTTATGTATTATATACTGCTTGGGGGGGGGGGGGGGGGGGGATCAAGGAACATTTTTAAAAAATTTAGATCCGATTTGAAATATTCAAGCTGAATCTGAAATGTGCTGTTTGTCCATCAATAAAATGACTCGTCAGCAGACATAATCAACCCTTTGAGGGCCAGCATCAAAGTCAAGGCAATACATAAAACATTGATCTGTAGAATGATCGAACTGCTTCATGCAGTGCCAACGTCTAATAGTACAAAATGGGTGAAATAAGACATGATTCAGTTTAATCTGCAGTAACTGAGCTGGTCTCTGAGACCATGCTGTCTGTCATGCCTGATTCAAGCACTGGAGGAAACTAGATTGCTCACTGTGGTAGATGAATTTCATTTAGGAACTTATTTCTCTACTTGCAAAACACTCAGGTGGGGTGTTGGGTGGACAAATGTGAATGTGTCATCACATGGCCACAATTTCTGCTGCTCCCAATAATCTCTCTATATGAACATTTTGGTGGCTGACCAAAGTTGCATGAGTGTCTTTGCAATATGAGTGACATCAGTTCACTGTCAAAACAAAACATGATTATAAGTTCGAAACCCTTGGCATTAATGTCATAGCCCTCTTTTCTTTTCTTTTTTTTTCTTTCAAAAAATCCTACTGGAAGAAAAGCTCCCTGAGGATACTTGTTCACTGGTTTTCATTTCCATGCACCACATCTCTTTTCTCGTAGAGTTGCATGGTTTTCTTTCTGCATGCTGTGCACGTCTGAAGCTTGAGCTTCGATGTAAACTCCGGATTTGCACTCGTATAAAGCTCCGTGTGAGTCAGACGTGTAGATCAGAGTAACTCTGGGGTTTTTGCACTCTCAGATAATGCGAGGGTGTGCTTCCAGTTGCAGTTCCAGTCCTCTGCAGGTGATGCGATTGATCTGAACTGGGAGGTCCCTTAGAGCAGCGGTCCCCAACCCCCGGGCCTTGGACCTGTACCGGTCCGTGAGTCGTTTGGTACCAGGCCGCGAGAGTTGAGGCTCAGGTGTGAAATGTATGGTTTTCAGGGTTTTTAATCGGTTTTCAGTGTTATTTTGTTATCGTTTTTATCGTTAACTCGGTTTTCCTGGGTCTTTTTACGTATGTTATGAATAAATCTTCTTTTTTTCGGTACCGGTGCTAGTTTTATTTTGTTGTATTTATCCGCTTTAACCTTAAACGCCGGTCCGTGAAAATATTGTTGGGCACAAACCGGTCCGTGGCGCGAAAAAGGTTGGAGACCGCAGTTGCAGTACGGATTTATTTTTATTTTGAACAGTCGCCTAGACGCACCGCTGAGGAGAGTTATGGGAGAGTAAATCCGCCCCAGCTGCCAAAGTAAGAGTTGACTCCTCTGGTCATTCGCACAGCACAACGCAGAGAACACGGCGATCGGAGTTTCAGGCCAGACCGGCTACACAGTGTTAAAGGTGGATTAATATAACATAGAAGAGAAGCACTGTAAGTCCTTAAAAAAGTTTTAAAGTGTTAACTTCTGTTAAAGTGTTGACTTCTGACTCGTTGGTTCAACACACACATTCATTGCTTTCCTTTTGTCTCACACATTTCTTGAAACAAATAGACTCAGTGAGCCTGCTGCTGGAGGCAAATAAAGTTTAATCAGCCCTGCTGACACGATCTCTAGAAGGCTGAATTATTCTAATACACCTCTCACCCTACAGTCGACATGTCCATATTGAAACTTTGGACATAAAATGGTCTTTTACGTGACTGCTAAGCTAGAAACCCTTAAATCCATGATGGTGTTCCATGATGGTGTTGCTCTTTAATAGCCTCATCCAAATATTTGGAATATCAAACTTCCTCTTCATGACTAGCAGAGCTTGTTTCTCTGGTTTCATTTACAAGAAAAGCAAAACATAAAAGGAGCTACGACTGTCCTCACACAAACAACAGCAGCAGACTTACACAGGTAAGTTCTCTCATTTCCTTTTGGATTCATTTTTGCTTACTTTCACTCACATGACTGATTACCCTCATCTCTAATGCAGCATTTATTTTATATTTAAAGATACAATGAAGTGGGTTTAACATGGAGTGGATTACACTGCACTTAGTCCGCCTTCTCTTAAATTACAAACATACTCATTCACATGAAAAATGATCTATAAGTCTGCAATATTACAGTTTTGACAAACGTAATCAGTTTAACTTTCTGACACAGGGAGAGGTGAGTATCATGAAAACTGTTTGTTGTCGTGTCGCACGCACTGCTTTAGATACTGGACTCGTTTCTGAGCCACACCTGACAACATAAATAAAATTCTGGTTTAAAAGAAGTGTAATGAATAAAAATGAAAATAAAAGGATGTTTCTCAATGGCTATTAAATATGCTTCACTTCTTTGTTAAAGAATTATTTAGTTTGCTTTGTTTAATTAATCCTCTGTAAACTGAGTGTTGAGCGATCCTTCCCTGTTATTTATCTGAAGCTGACAGGAGGCTTCAGCCAACAAGTTACAGATACAAGTTATTAGTGTGATTTTCTCTCTTTATGTCACAAAGTTAAAGCTGTTTGAGAAAACAACATTTCTCACTAACAAGCCTCTCTTAACAATCTCTTAATTAAAAGTAAACTCTAATATTAAAAAAGTAACTTTTGATTTCAACTGAAGAAAGCTAAATTTTAAATTCCAACTCATAATTGATGGTATTAACCAGAGAGGAGACAAACAAGTAAAACCTGTTTCAGTGTTTGTGTGGCTGAATGACTATCAAATTATAAACTAGGAATACATTTAAAGCTGTTTTAATCATGATTATCCTATTAATCACAATGTGATTAATAATATAAAGTATGCATGAACAATAAAAACAGTGACTTCTTAAATCTCTACAGGATGAAGTTGTTTGGAAGAATGATGAGCTGCTGTGTGGCTCTCCTCCTGACCTTCAGCTCTGTGTCAGCTGTAAGACGAAAGCTCAACTCAATCACTGATCTGAGGTCAGTAGGCTTTGGCCAGTCTGTGCCTAAGCAGGGCATTTGGTTGCTCCGCTGGTTTGCCAGTGAAATTGACATTGACATAAACGGTGACATAAGTCTGACCTTTGACCCAAATAATTTTGATTATGGCTCACATCATTATCACAACGATGAACAGCTGTTAGACCCACTGCCGTGGGGATATCAATACTACAGTCTTGGGAATATCCATCAACAAGGATCGTTGCGACTTCCACATTATGTCACTCACCCTCAATCAGAGCACGAGTACGGCAACAGGGCTCGGATCATAATCAGAGTCTGGGAGGAGAATGTGGGACGGCAAACTTCACAGAGAATAGACCGAGTCTATATCACACAGCATTATGAGACATCTGAACATCGAGGGACAGATTATGATCCACTACATACATATCGGGTCACTACTAACCTCTTGAGAGCATTGAGGAGGTTTTTCTTGGACCCTATTAACTTACTGATGTCTCTCAGAGATGATTCCCAGTTTTCAGAGGAAAGAAACACATGGGGTTACGTTGCCTGTCTTGGACTATTGCTGTTAACTGTGATGCAGGAGAACCATTCCTCTCACAACAGACGTCAGAATGATTGGTTCACTTGGGTCGGTTATTCAATCTGTTTGATTTTCATTATTCTTATTTTTTTTGTTGTTTTTGGTCTTCTGTATCTTGAAAACTTGCCCAAGTATTAATTTAATTAAAATCAGTATCAGCACACAGAATGTGCTGTGTTTGCATCGCTAAAACTTCCCGTTGTCAAATCCCTCTTGAATAATATAATATAATATAATATAATATAATATAATATAATATAATATAATATAATATAATATAATATAATATAATATAATATAATATAATATATTTTAGTTGTCCTGGGGCGCCTCTGTCAGTGCGCCCCAGGGTGGCTGTGGCTACAATGTAGCTTGCCATCACCAGTGTGTGAATGTGTGAATGACTGGTTGTGTAAAGCGCTTTGGGGTCTAGTAAAGCGCTATACAAATACAGAGGCCATTTACCATTTTTTAAATATAATATAATATAATATAATATAATATAATATAATATAATATAATATAATATAATATAATATAATATAATTATTATGATTATTATGGATTTGAAATTTTCCATAATTGGTACGATTATTGCGAAAGAACTTTTAAAATCAAAATAGTTACTATTTGAATATTAATTGCAACTATGGTGTTTTGCAATCAGGCTTTCATCACTGTGAAGACAGTGATCTTATTAAAAGGGTTAAATTGTATTTGCCTGAATACAGACACTGGAATTATTGGAGTCTTACGGGAACCATTCTCAGATTGTTAAATAAAACTTAGAAGGTCGGGATTATTTACCATGTGAAGTTCCACAATGCAGATGACATCTATATTTAAGGCTGTAACCGAATCAGCTTCTTTTTTTAAAAAAGAACAGCTGATTAACTGATTTATTTTTTGGTTGACTACTGCAACTATATTTTTATTAAAGAGCATATCACTCTGATTCGTAGCTCACTGCACAGACTTCCAGTAAGATATTTAATTTTTTTTTAAAACTTACTTCAGATAAATCACTGAGAAAGTTTGGGCCCTAAATTTATACCTGACATGTTTAATTAATATGAACCTGGCAGGTATCTGCAGTAGAGCCGCTCATCTTGTGGTGCCTTGATGTGAAAATAAAGAGGGTGATATGACATTTAGTAGCTCTGCTGCCCGCTGCTCAAACAAACTGTCTTAGATCGTCTCCAACTATATCCATTTCTATTTCAATAATCGTGTAAGTTTTTAAATTAACACCACATGGTCTCATATTTCATGCCTTTCCTTACAATGGGTTTATTCATCATATAGTCCATTTTGGAGAAATGTGCTTATTATCATCAGTCATCTTTGTGTCATTGGAACAGCAATAAATGAACATTTCAGCATCATCTGCTTGACTCGTGCACATTCGTCACTGAGCATCACTTTCATCCAAACATCCACAGTCAACAATGGTTCTTCTTTAGGAATCTCTAAACTTGTTGTCTCCTCTTTAGAGTTTCATTTGGATTATTATGTACATCAATTTCATTTATTACAGTTCTGTCACAATGCTGGCTCCTGCTGCTGCCTGTTTTAAGCATTCATTTTCTATTGGGTGTTAAGTTTGATGCCCCTGATCTACAGTGACTGTTTAGCTTTACAGCTTGGAGATGTTTCATGAGGAATGTTGTAAAGCTTAGAGTTAGATGATATTTAATCCTGTAACATTATTTTTGTCAGTTTCAGATGCTGTGCTTCGTGATGCCCTGACTCTGAGCTCTTTGATGATTTTATTTCCACAATGTAAGCAAAGAGCAAACACCTTGAAAACAGACTTCTCCTCCAGTATGGTGTCACACTCCACTATTAAAAGTGTACTAATATAACTAAAGAGAGAAGTACTGTAATCCTAAACAAAGTTCTACAGGGTCACTCACTGCTAAAGTGTTGACTTCTGACTCACTGGTCGAATGCATACATTCATTCATTAAAATACTTTTATGCCAACATTTACATTGTTTTCTTTGTGTTTCACAGACTTTTAGTACAAATCAAATCAAAAATGAAACTCAATTTTAGTTACATTTTGAGATAATGAAACTAAAAGTTTGAGTTGTAACACAATCACATCTTTCTATGTATGAATGATCTCAAAGTTTGTTAATATGATGACAGTAACTATAGAACGCCTTTAAATAAGGAAAAATGGCCTGCATTTGTATAGCGCTTTACTCAGTCCCTAAGGACCCCAAAGCGCTTCACACTACATTCAGTCATTCACCCATTCACACACACATTCACACACTGGCAATGGCAAGCTACATTGTAGCCACAGCTGCCCTGGGGCGCACTGACAGAGGCGAGGCTGCCGGACACTGGCGCCACCGGGCCCTCTGACCACCACCAGTAGGCAAACATGGGGTTAGGATCTTGCCCAAGGATTTTTGGCATGCAGCCCGGAGGCAGCCTGGGATCGAACCACCGACCTTCTGATTAGTGGCTGACCAGGTGTGCCTGTACTTTTTTACTTTTACTCAAGTAAAACATTTTTATTGGAGTTTTATTGTTTTATAGTTTTATTGAATGACCAAACAAATCATACAAGAAAACACTGCCACTGAATAAATGTGTACACTATTTGAAATTCATTTGTAACCAGCTCCTATATTACAGACACTACTGCAACCTCTCACCCTACAGTGGGGCAGACACGCCCATATTCAAACTTTGGGCATAAACTTGCTCATAAAATGATCAATAATTTTCTTTCACGTGACTGCTAAACTAGAAACCCTTAAATCCATGATGGCGTTGCTCTTTAATAGCCTCATCTAAATATCTGGATTGTCAACCTTCATCTCCGCGACTAGCGGAGCTTATTGCTCTGGTTTCATTTACCAGGAAAGCAAAACTTAAAGGGAGCTACGACTGTCCTCACACAAACAACAGCAGACTTACAAAGGTAAGTTCTCTCATTTCCTCATGGATTCCTTTTCACTTACTTTCACTCACATGATTTTGCCCTAATGCAGAATTTATTCTATATTTAAAGATACAATGAAGTGGGTTTAACATGAAGTGGATTACACTTCACTTAGACCGCCTTCTCTTAAATTACCAGCATACTCATTCACATGAAAAATTATCTATAAGTCTGTAGTATTATTACAGTTTAGAAAAATGTCATAGTTTCACTTTCTGGCACAGGGAGAGGTGTGTATCATGACACCTGTTTGTTGTCGTGCCGCACGCACTGCTTTCGCTACTGGACTAGTTTTTCTGTTTTCAGCGTTTTGATTTCAGTTTTGATTTCGGTCCGGAGCCACTGGACTACCAGTAACAACCTCGGTTAACACTGCTTAATTTAAATCATCGCTCCCTGGGATATTTTGGATTAAGGACGCTAGTGGCAAACTTGCTAACGGGTCATCGGGGTAACGCTACGAGCGCGTCTCTAAATATGGGCCGAAGAAAGGACCGATAGCTGAGGAAGGCGATGATATTAAGTCGCTGGAGTTTATGACAGAGGAGATTTCTACGGAGCCCCGCAAGGGACATGGGAGGGAAAAAAGTAAGATGAACTTTTGCGAGATAAACTTTTAAGATATTTTCAGGCGTGAATGTAGCCGTGTAAAAAATCAAATATCTGATCGGTTTATCAAGACATCACATATTTGCAAAAGTGCTCCGACGTTTTCGGAGACGTCTGTTACCCACCAGCTCGAAGCTAACAGGAGTTCGAGACATAAATTAACATATGCCAGGGGGTGTAATATAAAAAGTTAAATACATTCAAATAATTTGTAATTAGTACAAACAGTGGCTCTGCTATGCTCCAATCCCTCCATATTGTGGCCAATCACATGCGAGGATATAGGATAATATCATTATGTGAAAAACAGAGAGGGTGAGAGACGCCGCAGTCTTCAGGTGAAGGCAGATGGATTATTCTGGTTTTCAAATTGGACAACACCTTCTTTATAGTCTGTAATTTATACAGTCATAACAACACAACTCAGGCCAAATCTATGTGCATACAATTATCTGAGAAACCTGATTTTTTTTAAATCAAAATATAAGGGAGCCCACATGATTCTTGAAGGAGATTATAATGATGCTCCGGACGATCTTATAGATAGAGTACCAATAAGAACATCTCAACACTCAAAATTTAAAAGCACTGCATTTTTCTGTGAACAACTTGCAGTTATAGATGTATGGAGATTCTTCAACTCTGATACAAAAGAGTTTACCTGGAGCAATGCAAATAGATCTCTACAATCCAGAATTGATTTGTGGTTAATATCTTCTTCATGTTTACATTTTGTTTCAGAATCTTCTCATGATTTTGCTCCATTAACTGATCACAAATTGATCACAATTCACTTAGTTGGCAATAAACAAAGTCAAAGTAAACTACGTGGTTTTTGGAAGCTAAATAATAATTTATTGAATGATGATACATTTTGTAGTATAGTGGAAAAAACGGCAGAACAGATATTCGGGGATACCAATATGAATCACACACTAAAATGGGAATTTTTCAAATTCAAGGTAAGGGAAGCGGCAATAAGGCGAAGCAAAGAAATTAAAAAAAGAAATGACACTAAAGAAATCAGTATTATGAATGAATTAAACATATTAATGAAGAAAGATGCTCTATCAGATGATGAAGAAATTAAATTGAAAAGACTAAAGGAAGAAATAGATAATGCGTATATTAACATGGCTAAAGGGGCTTTTATAAGGTCCAAAGCAAAATGGCTAGAACTAGGTGAAAGAAATTCTAGTTACTTTTTTGCCCTTGAGAAACGAAACCAAAGAAGAAACAATATATCTGCTCTTAAGATTGATAATAACATAACCACTAATTATTTAGATATCTCAAAACATGTTGGTTCATTCTACAAAGATATATACAAATCAAATTGTAATATCAATGATTGTGATAGATTTATCGAGTCAGTTAAAAATTTTGCACCAACTATCTCAGAAAACTTTAAAACTAATTGTGAACGTCCCATAACAAAATCAGAAATTTCAGAGGCAATTCGAACAATGAAAAAGGGCAAATCTCCAGGTAATGATGGTTTGTCAGTGGAATTTTATTTACCGTTCTGGGATATCATTGTTGATCCTTTATTAGAATTGTTTAAGGAATGCCTTGATGGAAAAGAAATGTCCACAAGCATGAAACAGGGTATTATAACTTTAATTCCTAAACCTGATAAAGATCTTCTTGTTATAGAAAATTGGAGACCTATCACGCTTTTGAACATAGATTATAAGATTATCTCATTGGTCTATGCCAAAAGATTAAAGAAAAATCTTGATGAGATCATAGCTGAAACGCAAACTGGATTTATGACCAACCGCCATATCAGTTCAAACATAAGGCTTATTTTTGACCTATTAGACTACTCTGACAATATAGATGATGATTCCCTTATTGTGTTTCTTGATTTTTATAAAGCTTTCGATACGGTAGAACATTATTTCTTATTTAAAGCACTCAAAACCTTTGGTTTTGGTCCAAACTTTGTGTCAACTATCGAAATGTTTTATAAAAATATTGACAGTTGTGTTATACTATATCCAAATACTACTAAAAGATTTCCAGTCATGAGATCTGTTCGCCAGGGTTGCCCAATTTCACCCTTTTTATTTTTGATTGTGGCTGAACTACTTTCATTACACATTTTAAATAGCCCAGTAATTAAAGCTTTATCTGTTTTTGGTAAAGAAATCAGAGTGACTCAACTAGCAGATGACACTGTTTTATTCTTAAAAAACAAAGATCAGATTGAAAATGCTATCACATTAGTAGACGAGCTCTCAACTGCCTCTGGATTAAAACTAATAAATAAATCTAAATGTGAAATTTTATGTTTGTACCAATCAAATGTCAAATCCTTATACAATATTCCTGTCAAAAACTGTGTTAGATACCTTGGTATTCATGTCTGTAAGAATGACACGGAGCGTCAACAACTCAACTTCTCTCCCAGGATGGAAAAAACTAAAACTATATTGAACTTATGGCTCCAAAGAGACCTATCAATTTTTGGTAGAATCCTTTTGACTAAAGCTGAAGGTGTTTCCAGATTTGTGTATCCAGCCCTTTCCCTTAATGTGTATGATTCCACATGTAAAAATGTTAATAACTTATTTGTTAACTTTGTATGGAAGAATAAGCACCATCATCTAAAAAAATCATTGCTTTGTGGACCTAAAGATAAAAGTGGTTTTGGCCTTCTGGACTTCATGGACCTGAACTATACATTTAAGGTGAAATGGCTAAAAGAATGCTTAAAATCTCCTGGATCATTATGGCATTTCATTCCACATAACATTTTTAGAAATGTTGGAGGTTTACAGTTCCTATTGTCTTGTAATTATAGTATATCAAAGTTACCAGTTAAAATGTCTGCATTTTATCAACAGGCATTGTTGGCTTGGAAATTATGTTATTCACATAACTTTTCTCCACATAGATCTATTATCTGGAATAACGAATGTATTACTAAGAGGAACAAATCACTATATTTGCAGAATTGGATTGATAAAAATATAATATATTTAAAAGACTTATTTGACTCTGAAGGCCAGCTACTTAGTTACAATGACTTTATTACAGAAAAACATTCCCTATCAAATTTAAAGATTTTAGCTCTGTAATAAAGTCCGTTCCCAGCGGACTGACTGAGTTGATGAAAAGCTACAAAACACAGAACACACCACATGCATCCGTTAACACTCTTTATATAAATGGTATTGATTTCTTAAGCAAGAAATGCACCAATAAACATATTAGAGAATGTTTGTATAATGCGAAGAAAATAACTCCAAGAGGGAAGTTTTTTTGGAATGCTATTTTTGATAATATCAACTGGGATAAAGCGTGGCTTGTTCCTTTTAGATTTTGTATTACAAACAAAGTTAGAGAATTACATTTGAAAATATTACATAACATATATCCATCCAACACGTACATTTCAAGATTCTGTGACATTGATAGAAAATGTACCTTTTGTAAAACTGAACTTGAAAGTGTTACTCATTTGTTTTATGGCTGTTCATATAGTGCTACATTTTGGAGAGAGCTTGAAAATTATATACTGTGCAAGACAACATACGAAATCAAAATTGAAGGGAAGAACATTATCACTTATTTTGAAACTAAAGAAAAAAAATATGTGCCATTGTCAATTTTTCTATCTTATTAGGGAAATTCCATATACACAAATGTAAATTTCAAAGCTCAACCCCATCATTTAATTTGTTTTTGATTTAAATTGAATATTACTTAAACTCTCTTAAATTAACTTCCAATAAAAAAGGTTTATCATTGATTGAAATTCATTCAGAAATGTTTAACGAATGAGCTGTCACAACTTTCAAGTACAATGTTGTTATGAAGTCTGTCACATCCCCCCCCCCCCCCCCCCCTTTTTTTTTCATTTATTTATCCTTCTTATTTCATTGTACTGTATATTGTTACTCTTATTTGCCTTGTATGTCTACTGTACAAACTGAACTGGAATGACTGACTGTTCGCTTTATAATTTCAATAAAGTTAAAGTTAAAAAAAAAAGGCCCTGGAAAGGAAATACAGAAAAGAAAAAAAAAGAGAGAGAGAGACGCGGCAGTCGAGTGGAGCTGTCCTCTCAGTAAGTGAGTGAGACAGTAGACAGCGGTGAGGAGGGCTGTGCGAGTGCATCGCAAAAACACATAAATATGCCTGACACCTGTAAACAAAGCAGCATCTGGGTGCAGTTTAAAGACTTTTTTTGTCTGGGTCTCAGTCTTGACTTTGTCTTGGTCATGACTTGTCCTCGTCTTGGTCTTGGTTTAGGCCAGCGGTCCCCAACCTTTTTTGCGCCACGGACCGGTTTATGCCCGACAATATTTTCACGGACCGGCCTTTAAGGTGTCGCGGATAAATACAACAAAATAAAACTAGTACCGGTACTGAAAAAAAGAACATTTATTCATAGCACACGTGAAAAGACCAAGGAAAACCGAGTAAACGATAAAAACGATAACAAAATAACGTTGAAAACCGATAAAAACCCTGAAAACTATACATTTCACACCTGAGCCTCAACTCTCGCGGCCCGGTACCAAACGACTCACGGACCGGTACCGGTCCGAGGCTCGGGGGTTGGGGACCGCTGGTTTAGACGGTCTTGACTACAAGTCTAGTTCTCACCCACTATTTTCATAACAGTGACGTGTATACATGTGTGTTGGTGCAAAAGTATGTTTATACACTGTATACATACATACATACAGGCACACACATATACATATATATTATAGATAAATAGATAGATGAAGTTGATTGGATTTACAGAAAGTGTGCAATAATTGTTTAAACAAAATCAGGCAGGTGCATAAATTTGGGCATCAAACAAAAGAAATTAAATCAATATTTAATAGATCTGCCTTTTGCAGAAATTACAACCTCTAAACGCTTCCTGTAGGTTCCAGTGAGAGTCTGGATTGTGGTTGACGGTATTTTGGACCATTCCTCTTTACAAAACATCTCTAGTTCATTCAGGTTTGATGGCTTCCGGGCATGGACAGCTCTCTTTAACTCACACCACAGATTTCAATAATATTCAGGTCTAGGGACTGAGATGGCCGTTCCAGAACGTTGTACTTGTTCCTCTGCATGAATGCCTTGGTGGAGTTTGAGTGTTTCCGGTCGTTGTCTTGTTGAAAGATCCAGCCCTGGCGCAGCTTCAGCTTTGTCACTGATTCCTGGACATTGGTCTCCAGAATCTGCTGCTACTGAGTGGAATCCATGTGTCCCTCAACTTTGACAAGATTCCCAGTCCCTGCACTGGCCACACAGCCCCACAGCATGATGGAACCACCACCATATTTTACTGTAGGTAGCAGGAGTTTTTCTTGGAATGCTGTATGCTTTTTCCTCCATGCGTAACGCCCCTTGTTATGCCCAAATAGCTCAATTTTAGTTTCATCAGTCCACAGCACCTTATTCCAGAATGAAGCTGGCTTGTCCAAATGTGCTGTGGGCGAAGAAAAGGCTTCCTCTGCATCACTTTCGCAAACAGCATCTCCTTGTGTAAAGTGCGCCGAATGGTTGAACGATGCACAGTGACTCCATCTGCTGCAAGATAATGCTTAAATCTCTGATACAGCTTTCTGTGTCCTTCCCCTAAACCATGACGGTGAACAATCTTTGTCTTCAGGTCATTTGAGAGTAGTTTTGAGACCCCCATGTTGCTACTCTTCAGAGAAAATTAAAAGAGGAGGGAAACTTACAACTGACCCCCTTAAATACTCTTTCTCATTATTGGATTCACCTGTGTATGTAGGTCAGGGGTCACTGAGCTTACCAAGCCAATTTGAGTTCCAATAATTAGTTCTAAAAGTTTTGGAATCAATAAAATAACAACAGTGCCCAAATTTATGCACCTGCCTGATTTTGTTTAAACAATTACTGCACACTTTCTGTAAATCCAATAAACTTCATTTCACTTCTCAAATATCACTGTGTGTGTCTCCTATATGACATATTTAACTGACATTTTTTATTGTAACAACCAACGATTTATACAGGAAAATAATGACTATTAACCCTCTCAAGGCAGACGTTGCTGATTTGCAACAGTTAAAAACTAACAACCTGATTACCCCACATACATATTTTATGAGGTTTTTTTACTCAGAAGTACCACTGCGGGACTTGGTTGTGCATTAGCAACAAAAAACCTAATTTGAGCCTGAGAGGGTTAACAAGGTTCTCCAAACTTTTGCATCCCACTGTATATACATGGACGGACGGACGGACAGTTAAAGCTGTCTTAATAATTAATATTCTATTAATCACAATATGCAGTCATCACATAATCATTTGATGCTTCACTTGGTCAAAAAAAATCATGTAATGAATGTCAGAATATAAAGTATGCATGAATAATAAAAACAGTGACTTCTTAAATCTCTCCAGGATGAAGATGTTTGGAAGAATGATGAGCTGCTGTGTGGCTCTCCTCCTGACCTTCACCTCTGTGTCAGCTGTAAGACGAAAGCTCAACTCAATCACTGATCTGAGGTCAGTAGGCTTTGGCCAGTCTGTGCCTGAGCAGAGCCTCCGGTTGCTCCACTGGTTTGCCAATGAAATTGACATTGACATAAACGGTGATATAAGTCTGATCTTTGACCCAAATAGTTTTGATTATGGCTCACATCATTATCGCAACAATGAACAGCTGTTAGAGCCACCGCCGTGGGGATATCAGTACTACAGTCTTGGTAATATCCATCAACATGGATCGTTGCGACTTCCACATCATGTCTTCCAATCAGAGCACGAGTACAGCAACAGGGCTCGGATCATAATAGGAGTCTGGGCGCAGAATGTGGGACGGCGAACTTCACAGAGAATAGACCGAGTCTATATCACACAGCATTATGGTACATCTGAACATCGAGGGACAGATTATGATCCACAATATACATATGAGATCACTGCTGACCTCTTAAGAGCGATCAGCAAGTTTTCCATGGACAGTAATGACATCAATTTACTGATGTCTCTCAGAGACCACTTTAGAAGTAGCGCTGATGACTCCCAGCTATCAGACATGAGAAACACGTGGGGTGACCTCGCTTGTCTTGGACTGTTGTTGTTTATTGTGATCCAGAAGAGCAATTCCTCTCACAAACACAACAGATGGCAGCCATCACAGAGAAGCAACACACTAAGTGATACTGTGGTCAATATCACAGAGAGCAGGCAACACAATGCTTTTGTCTCCCCAGAAAGCTTCAACTCTACTTTGCAGGACGACAACACCTGTGTTAGGTGTTTCTGTGTTGTGTTTGGTGTTTCAGTCATCTTTGGTCTTCTGTATCTGGCATACTCACTTATATATTAATTTAACTACAATCAGTGTCAACACACAGATTAAATAGAGCATTTTATTACAGTGTACTGCCACTGACTGCAAAACCCTTGAGCAAACAGTGTTTCGCCATCAGTCTTCCTCCTGCAGTCTTGATACACTCCCTTTTTTCTTTTCCTCAGAAGCTCAGCCACTAAACTCTTTTTCCTGACATTTTCCCTGCAGCACTGAAGACTGAAGTTGTCAATCCTTCTTGAAAAAACAGAGAAATTGGTATATTTTACACTATAATATTTATTGTCTTTATTATTGGTTTCAAAGTATCCATAAGATTGTTGAAAATGTAGTTTGTTTTTATTGAGACAATTTTGTTCTGTCTATGCTTCCTTTAATAGAGGGTGGCTTATCATAACTACGCAGATAACGCCCTGATTTAAGTCAGCTTGAGTTTGAGTCAGCTTTTTCGAGAGAAATTGCTAATTTATGGATTTATTTTTTGTTCCCCAACTTTCCCCATTTCTATTTTAATAATCAGCTAAATTTTTTAATTTCACACCACATCATCTCATATTTCATGACTTTCCTTAATAAGGGTTTATTAATTGTATAGTAAATAAACCCAGTTAGTTTGATCTCACATTGTGTGTGATAAAAAGAAAAATAAATTACAACCAGAAGACTAGAACTACTGGGATATTATTTGTACTCCATGTCCTAAGAATCAGTCAGCTACAACACTTTGTTACAACCAGTTGAATAACAGGAGTTGTTCCATTGTACATTTGAAATGGTGTTTCCTTGCTTGAACTGAAAACCTTAAAGACTTAGATGCAAAACAAAACAAGAAGAGAAACAAAGGTTTCTCTTTAGGACTTTGTGAACTTGTTTTCTCCTTTTTAGCTTCATTTGTTTTTGTTTTTTTTATCTACATGAATCTCATTTATTACACTTCTGTAACAACACTGGCTCCCGTTTCTGTCTGTTTTTTGTGCGCATTTTCTATTTTCAATGCATGTTGCTGCTTTCTTCATGTTCTATCTATCTGTATGTATCCCAAACAACCCAAATATTAGAGTAACAAACATCTTGTGACACATCCTGTGTTGGATTTTCTTGTCGAAGGAATCATCAATTTAACTGACAGACGTTTTGCTGACTTATTCTTATGTTCAATCAGGTTCAACAGCTTGTTAAGGTCTACAAATACATTTTGCACATTTAGATGTTTGCAGGTGTTTATTTGTAGACATGTAAATTATATATATTTTCCTCTACTTGGTCTTGAAATAAAAATTCTGAACAAAACTTTTGATTAATTTGTGTGTAATTTATTTGCTACAAAGAAAAAGAGCTGGATGAACATCCGACTCTGTGGTGATGCCATCTTGTTTGCCAGTGGTTGGAATGATGGACAAAGGAGCTGGATTAACATCTCTTCTTCTTTATGGGCAGTGGTGTCACTGGTGACGTCTGAAACCTCACTGGTTCAGAAAGTGGTCTGAGCATTGGTGTGATTTATGAACATGTATAAATTTGCGTGTTAGCGTTCGTGTTGGGTTTTCGTCTGTGAGACAGAGGAGCTTGATTTTTATAGAGCCAGCTGAAAGGAGAAGGGTTTTCCCCTGGGTGGAAACACTTTAAGCTGAATGTTACATGTAATCTGCCTGTAAATAATGAAACATGTTACTACTAAAACATTCACAAGTTGGGGTTTTTTGTTAAGTTAAATAAAACAAAATTAATACACTTTTAAGTATTTATTGTGTGCCAATTAACTGGGGCACAACACATCACCTACGAGTGTCTGTGCTGTGGGATACTGGTGCACGCCTGCCTCCTCACCATTATGTGAAAGAAAATACCATCAGCCCAATATTCATGAGCACAGTCACTGTCCCATCTTTTGAAAACACCACAACAGGTTTAACATAAACTTCTCATATCCTGTTGGATTTATTTAAACACTGAGTGAAGTCTTACTGACAGGTTTTTGACATTGATAGAGCTCAACAGCCACGAGGCCTCACAGGTGGTTGAAATGACAATAAAGGTTTTGACCAGCAGGGGGCGTGGTCAGATGAAGCCTCGAGAAATGAAACTTACTTTGAACCAGCTGGACTGAAAGTTTTAAGGTTTCATGAGGCTTTATGAGGCTTCATCTGCACACTTCTGACACCTGACCGGTGCCCACATACTACTTCATCAAGAATCATGGGTTAGAGCAGCTCAGCATATAATATCAAATTATTTATTTACTCTGAACAGCCCCATAAACAATGCCTGCAGTTACAAACATTCAAGGTTATGTTGCTATTGTATTTGTCAAACTAGTTTCAGTTTTATTTAGGAAGGTTCCTAATGCTTGGCAGCAGGGCTGGACCCTCAGGGGTGGCACGTGCCATCCTAAATTAATCTCTTGATTTTATTTCTTGTTGTCAGTAGCAACCGATGCCGATGCCAGAGCACATCGTGAATCAACACCACGGGCATTTCAGATTTTACACAACTATTATTTTGTCAGTGTGTGATGAATGAAAAGTTCCAGTTATTCACTTTGTTTATTACTTTGTAGTTTGGATGCCCGCAGGTGAGGTCTTTATCAAATGCAAAAGGCAGAAATTCACGTCCTTCATATTTTCAACCCAGTGGGCTATAATGGAGTCCTAGCTGGGTTTTATGTTTGACACCCCTGATCTACATTGACTGTAAAGTTTTACAGCTTGGAGATGTTTCACGTGAAATGTTGTAAAGCTTACGGTTAGAAGAGGTTTAATCCTGTAACATTATGTTGGCAGTTTCAGCGGCCGTGCGTTGTGACACCCTGACTCTGGCCCCTTTGAAGATTTTGAACAGCAAGTAAGCAAACAGCAAATACCTGAAAAACGAACTCGTCCTCACAATTGTGTGATGCTGCACAATTAAAGGTGGATTCATATAATAAAAGAAAGAACTATTTTAGTCCTTAACAAAGCTCTATGGCATCTCTCACTGCTAAAGTATTGACTTTGACTCATTGGTCTAATGTAGACATTCATTTAAATATGTCTATGCCAACATTTGCATTGTTTTCTTTGTGTCTCACAGATTTCTTAGAACAAACAAATGGACTCAGGGGACCAGCTTGTGCAGGAAAATCCAGTTTATTCAACCCTGCTGACACGATTTCTAGAAGACAGAAATACTGACATTGTTCCTTGCAGCTGTCAAAGGACTTTCAAAACACAGAGATGTGATGATTGAAGAAGCATAGATTCATTGTGGGCATTACAGTAAGTTTATCAAAGGGTTTTTGTGCAGTGTATGACTAATATTTAATCAAAATGATAGCTGGAAGACAATCAATATCGGGTGCGTGTGGAGTGTTTGAAGTTCTGCCATAAAATATCTTAGTTTGATAAATGATGACAATAAAAAAAGGGCTGAGTTGTAACACAATCACATCTTTCTACATATGAATGATCTCAAAAGTTTTATAGTATGATGGTAACTATAGAACAACATTAAATGGATTAAATAAAACCTGAATTACCAAACAAATCGTACCAGAAAACACTGCCATTAAAAACACGTACACTCTATTTAAAATTTATTCGTAAGCTTCGACATTGGAGACTCTACTACATCTCTGACCCTGGACTCTTTTGCTGGCTCATTCTTACTTTCATTTAGGTTCAAGTTCTACAAATGCTTTCTGCACATTTAGACTGTTACGACCTGCTCTGCTAGGGGCCAGGGGGAGAGTAACAGCTCTTACACAGGAATCTAACAGAAACAGGGATTTTATTACCAATTGTATAACTGAAAACCATGAGGGCTGCGCACAGCAAGCCACTGGGCAACGTCACATACACACACAAAGGGCATTTTAGATAAGTAAATGAGGCTTGAGGAAGGGAGGAAGAATAACTCAATACAACAAACCCTACTCAGCTAACCTCGGCTTTGCACACACAGTTTAACTAGTAGGCATTCACAGCGAGTCGAAAAGGCAGACTGCGCTCTTTGTAAAGCAGGGAGAGTGGGATCACTGGTGACGTCTGAAACCTTGCATATTACAGAATGTAACACCTGCATATGTGTAAAAAAAAAGAAAAAAGGCTTTGATTTTGCCACCCTACTTGATTTCTCCATTTGCCACCCTAAGAAAATTTCTCTAGATCTGCCCCCTTTTGGTGTCATAATAAGAGCTGACTGAATTCTCTAAATACTAAGTATTCAAAGTTTCAAAGCTTCATTTCTAACCTTCTTTATTAGAAGACACTCTGGTAAGTAGATGTGGGAATCACCAGACACCCCACAATACGACATCACAATAGGTCTCTCATGATACGATATTATTGCAACAAACAAACAAACTAACTAACATTTTGTCAGTGTTTAAAAGCAAATAAACAGAATCAGTTTTTTGGGGGAAAAGATGAATTTCTATAGCAGATAATTAAATAATAATGTATGCTGTATTGATCCCCGTGGGGAAATTACTTTTCCCCATTTGACTCATTCACTCAGTGAAGCAGTGGGCAGCCACTAAGCAGGCACGCAGGGAGCAGTGTGTAGGGACGGTATCTTGCTCAGGGGTACCTCAGGGTAGCCGTTCAGTGGATTAGAACCCCCGACCTTCTGATCATGTGTGTGATGGTCATTTTGTGATGTGTCGTAACTGTCTTGACTCAAAAGTCGTATTTGATATAATAGTTAATGTTTTCAATAATACAAATTCCCTGGAGACCTGCTGACCTAAAACCAAAACAGTTGACTTGATTCAAATCCATCTGGGACTGTTTGTTGCAGGACTTTCATGATTCACAACTTAGTGAATAAAAAACAGCAGATAAGATATGTGGCACACAATAAGAGAAGTAACAAGGCTTTTATTATAATTACAGTCAAGGAGCAAATTGAGGCATTGATAATAGACCAAATGTGCATCACACAGCATTATGAGACATGAAAATCAGAGTATGAGGTATAATCCATACATATCAGCTCACTACCAACCTGCTGAAGGATATCAGAGAGTTTTCTGTGGAAGAAAATGACATGAGCTGACTGATGGAAGCAGTGCTGATGATTCCAGCTGAGGAAGATCAGAAAACCACGAGGTGACCCTTCTTGTCTTTGACTGTTTTTCTTTATTGTTTCTGAGGAAAAGTATTCCTCTCACAAACACAACAGACCTCAGCCAGCAGCAGGAAGGAGCACACAACGTTTTTTGTGGTCAGACTTTGAGCCCCTCTCAAGTGACTGAACTCCTCTTCCTATTTGTAAGGGAGAGGCCAACCACCCTTCACAAAAAGCTTATTTCTGCAGTCTCGTTCTTTCTCTCACTACTCAAAGCTCGTGACCATAGGTTGAGAGTAGGGATGTTGGCAACTAGTAAATTGACAGTTTTGCTTATACGCTCAGCTCTTACAACCATACATGTTATACTGATCCTGACTCTGGACAGAGGAGACTCTTCATTGACAGTAGTTACCACGCTGACACCTGACGCATCGTCAATCCTGAGATACTACTTCATTGAAAACAATGGGCGAGGGCAGCTCAGCTCATAGTATCAACTTATTTTACTTCCTTACTTACAGCTCAATAAACAAGGTCTGCAGCTAGATACATCCAAGGTGTTAGCTCCATGTATAGTTATTCAATGTTTTATTTTGAAAAGCCTCAAAAGGATATGGTGCGATATGATGGTTTTACCGTCGTTGTTGCACAAACCGATGCATAAAACAGTCTCTTGTCCATCCAGAGTGTTATTTTAGATATAAGAAAAATAGACAACTCCAAGAAGAAATTAAGAAAGCCACTACATTAAGTAAAACCATCCTGCTCCAGAGCGAGACGACTGCATCGATTTGAGCTCGTCCAAAGTTGGATACAGCAAGTCAGTTAAGTGTACAGAGCTGTGTGCATGAAGAATCTAAGAAGAAAAGAAATAAGCTTCCACGGATAACGTTTTGGACTATGACATGCTGCCAAGCTACAAGTCGTGCCAAAATTGAACAATTACAATACTCAACTTCTTACAAATAAGTCAGTGACAGTGTTTTGTTCTTAAGAAAGATGACATTCACTACGAAAGCCTCAGTTTTGTGTCATGTATCATTTGTTTCATGTGTAAAAGGAGCAAAGATGGCAGGTGAAGGTCCCAGGCCCAGGGCACAGAGCTGCATTAACGGGACTGGCCACAAGAGGGCACAAAAGTATACTGAAAGAGGTTTGGAAGAACAGCTTGGCCGGCACATAAACGCAAGAAGGTCCAAGCTGTCTCAATTAACTTCAAAAATGAATAAAATTAGGGGACTAATGAAAGAGAATGAAAGTCTTGACATTGTTGATGAACATTTAAGTAACTTTTCAAAGCTACATGAAGAATTCTTACAGGCAAATGATGATGTACTGTCGCTGTTGCCGGAAGATGAAAGGAATGTGGACCAGATGCTCTGGTTCAATCCAAAAAAAGGAGCAGTTCAGTGGGTTTATGACTGAAGTTGAAAAATGGATCATCCTAACAAGACATCAGTATCAAGATGTCGTGAGCCCACATGACAGCGTGTCAGTGACTGCTAGACCAACTGCAAAGAAATCAGGTACCAGCGTCAGAAGAAGCTCAGTCAGTAGCCGCTCATCGAGGTGGTCCAGAGTTTCATCGGTATCATCTGTACGGCAGAAAGAGGAAGCAGAGCGCGCTGCTCTGCTCGCACAAGCTGCATCCTTGAAACAGAGACAAGCGTTGGACATTGAAGAATTTAAGTTAAAGGCAAGAAGAGAACAGCTTGAGATCGAGACAGCTATTGCTGCTTCTACAGCCAAAATAAAAGTGTTAGAGGACTGTGGATATGACAGCTGTAAAAATGATGTGGAACAGTGTGAATCAGCTGTTCAACAGTTCAGCTTCCAAGAGCCAAAAGTGCACGGTGAACATGATAGGCAGTCAAAGGTAAATGGTCACAATGTAAAACAAGAAGATGACTTACACAAAACTGATGCCAGTGTTATTCCAATGAATCTATGTGAAGTCATGTTGGAACAAAATGATATCACTGAGATGTTAGTCAAACAACATAGACTGTCACATTTGCCTCGAAGAGACATTCCCATCTTTAGTGGTGATCCACTTGAGTTCATACCATTTATAAGAGCCTTTGACCATACAATTCATGACAAAACTGACAGCGACAGTGACAGGTTATATTGCCTTGAACAGTTCACCAGAGGTGAACCAAGAGATTTGGTAAGAAGTTGTCAGAGGCCTCAGGCCTCTGGGCCTGAGGCCCGGTCCTCTCTGGCACAGCTGGCTGCTGGCAGAGCCTGCGGGCACGTCACTGCAACCCCCTCTGGCCTCTGCTCCGTGGCTGCTGGGTGACCTCACATTTGGGGCTCTTTTCAGCTCTTCCCAGGAGGGTGGCACGGTTGCCCCCCTGGTGGTCCTCCTTGGGCCCTCGTATTCTGGGGCCTCTAGAGGTCTGGGGCCTGGATCTCCTTCATACCTGCTTCATGCCCTGGGGGACCCTAGCAGATTGTTACATGGAGAAACCTTTGGAATACAAGCGTGCTGATGCACACTGGTGTCCACACAGGTGTACACACGGGTGTTCCCAGACACAAACTACACCTTTCTTGGCTGCTACCTCAAAGCACATTGTGCGCTGTCGATCTTGCGTGCTGCACAATAACATGTAATATTTAGTATCTACTGTTATCTACTGTTAGCTAGTTTATTGTGATTGTGTTGTATTTATTATGTTGCTCTTTTTTGTTTGTTTTCTCTTCTGTTCTTTTCTATCTTCATACAGGTGATCCAGGTGTTTTGTTTGTTTTTCTTTTTTTTTCTCCCCCCCTTTCTCACCGTCTCTTCTCCCCTCTGTTTTTCTTTCTCTCCCTCTCTTTCTTTCATTCTTTCTCCCTGTCCTATCCCCCAGTCATGTCTGTCAAAACGGGACAGGCAAAAAAAAAAAAGAAGAAGAAAAAGTTGTCAACACATGAATCCTCAACACGGCTACAGTGAGGCAAGGAAGTTGCTGTTTTGTCATTATGGTAATGAACTGAGAATTGCAACTGCCTACATGAACAGAGCATTCGATTGGCCACAAATCAAAACAGATGATGGCTCTTCATAGCTATTCACTGTTTCTCGCCGGTTGTAACAATGCAATGCAAGACATCAGTCAACTGCAAGAAATGGAGATCCCCACAAACCTCAGAGTTATTGTCTCTAAACTGCCACACAAAATGAGAGAAATGTGGAGAGTTTCTGCTTTTGACATTCAAGAAACAAGTGGAAGGAGAGCAAAGTTCTCAGATCTGGTCAGATTCATAAACAGAGCAAAAATAGCTGCAGATCCTTTGTCTGGTGACATTAAGGATGCTGAAGATAAAGCAAAGTCATCTGCAAATGTGAGAATGAACATTTGCTACAAGTGTAACACACCCTGCAAATGAAAGGTCACCTGAAAAAGCTTCTGAGGAAAAGCAGGAAATGTCACGAGAAGACATCATGTTTATGGATTCTGTCAATGGTGAGGATGTCGAAGTCAAAGAGGTAATGAGTGTGGATGTTACAGAAATACATGAAAATCCACTAAACAAACTGATCTATCACTATTCAGACTGGCACCGTGTAAAAAAGGCATCTTCCTGGATAGTCATGTTCAAGCAGCTGCTTCGCAGGCTAAGCGCACACCGGAAGCTTCTCATGTCACAAGCAAGTGGCTGTGAAAGCAGCAAAAGGAAATCAGAAAAGGTTGCAGGTCAAATGCAGCAAATCATGTGTTAAGGGATCTTTGCTCACTAATGCAGATGTTGCAATAGGAGAAACTGAGATTGAGTTTTGTCAAAATCAAGGCTTTGCAGAAGAACTTGCAAGTCTTCATAAAGGTGACAAGCTTAAAAGAAGCAGTCACATTGCGAAGCTGGATCCTTTTGTCCAGGATGGAATTTTAAGGGTTGGCGGTAGGTTGCACGAGTCTGCACTACCCTGCTGACGTTAAGCATCCAGTGATCCTCATGTTTCTACTTTGATTCTGAGACACATTCACCAAGAAACCGGTCATGGAGGAAGGAATTACACATTATCCAGGCTGAGAGAAAGATTCTAGATTCCCCAGGCAAATTCAGCAATAAGAAAGATCCTGTCAAAGTGTGTAACATGTAGAAGGACATCTGCAAAACCTGGTGAACAAAGAATGGCAAACTTGCCACAAGATCGCCTGATGCCTGACAAACTACCATTCACAAATGTGGGCATAGACTATTTTGGACCTTTTGAGGTCAAACATGGGCGTAGCAGAGTTAAGCGATATGGTGTATTGTTTACATGTCTTACTGTTAAAGCAATACACATAGAAGTTGCCCACTCACTTGAGACTGATTCTTGCATAAATGCATTCAGGTTTATTGCTAGACGAGGTCAAGTGTCTTGTGGGTGCAGAAAAGGAAATGTGTGAAGCAATCAAGGGATGGAATCATTCAAAAATCTCAGAAATGCTCATGCAAAAGGGCATCACCTGGATATTTAACCCCCCAGCAGGGTCACATTTTGGAGGAATCTGGGAGAGGCAAATTCGCTCAGTTAGGAGAATTCTTAACCAGATCCTAAAGCAGCAACCTCTGGATGATGAATGCTTGCTGACATTGCTATGTGAAGTTGAAGCAATTGTCAACGGCAGACCAATAACAAGAGTGTCTAATGACTCCAATGATTTAGACACACTTACTTACGCACTTCATCATCCAATCACCTTCTTCTTAAAGGGCAGCCAATACTGCCACCTGGATTGTTTCAAAGAGAGGACTTGTATGCCAAAAAAAGGTGGAGACAGGTGCAATACCTGGAAGTGTTGGACTAAAGAGTATTTGCCGCTTCTACAAGAAAGACAAAAGTGGTTAGTGACTAGGAGAAATCTGAGACCAGGAGATGTTGTTCTCACAGTCGATGACAGTGCACCAAGAAGTTCCTGGTTAATGGGAAAGGTTGAGAGAACAGTTCCTGATTCACATGGACTTGTCAGATGTGTGTTTGTCAAAAGAGAGAGGCTTATTGACAAGTTATGTTTATTGCTTGAAATGGAGGCAACAGTTTGAATCTCAGCCTCATGTGTAACAGATATATGTTCAACACATATGATTTATGTTTCATATAATGTTTGGTTAAGCCAGTTAAATTCTGAGTGTTGATATTAAATGACGCTTTATTGTTATGCCTCAGCAGTAACAATTAGGGGCCGGAATGTTAGCGCCATTTATAGTTATTCAATGTTTTATTTTGAAATGCCTCAAAAGGATATGGTGCTTTTATTGTGAACAGTGTGAGGATAAACAAGCGAATGGCGGAGCGACACGATGGTTTTACCATCGTTGTTGCACAAACCGATGCGTAAAACAGTCTCATCCATCCAGAGTGTTTTTTAAAATATAAGAAAAATAGACAACTCCAAGAAGAAATTAAGAAAGCCACAACACAAGGTGACTTCTTTACATTTTTATTTTTTACTTGTAGGCCAGAAACTGCTAGAGAACATTTATCAGGGTTACTCTATATTATGTTAGGAGGAACTGAAAAGTACAAGCGTTCAGTGTCTCAATAAGCAAAGTTGTTTTGTAGAACATATCCAAATGTTATACAAATTTCTGGGCACTTCATGATTTTCAGAGCCTTTCCCCTGTCCTACCAGGCATAGTGCATGTTTAAAGGTGTTATGATCCAAATGAGTGTCTGGTGTTTTTCAGCTTGGTCCCTGTTTTGCTGTGTCCATCCGTGAAGGTTCCACACCTGCATCTTCCACCTGTAACCCATCAGCGCCAATCAGCAGGATGACATTTAAGACCAACTCAGCCTTCCATTCATCACCAGTTCATCAGCTACCTCACGGTGGCAACTAGGTCTTCATGTCTCTTGTTATTCATCTGCTGATCATTCCATGTACACCAGTAGTCCTGCTGTGATAATACAGAGCCCTGTGTAAAATATACACTTTCACCTCCAACTAACCATCCTCTGTGATTGATTTGAGGAGATGTATGTTATTACTGGGAGATATCTCAAAATACTCCTTAACTGCAGATATTTTTTGGTGGCTCCATAATGTTCTTACCATGTAGTTGCAAACTCGTAATGATCATCATCAGAATCAGCTCAGATCCTGATCAAACAAAAAACTAATTTGCGTGTCTTTTTCAACGGCTCACATAGTGAGGCACGTCAAGTCATTTCAGAAAAACAGGGCTTTGTTTACTAGCCTCTCAGCCCAAGAAAAATGGACATAAGACTGCTGGATTATTGTACACCTTTTATATATGTGTAATAAAATTCTATGATGTTGACATAACACAGTTATCAATGTGGGACTGTTTTGGCTTCTGACTCATAGCTACTGTGTTTCAGCTACTGTTTTGCCTACACTACAGCCTTATTTTTAGAAATGTTCCCAGATGTGTTATTTAAGTACTTTCATGTTCATAAATGTAGTCAGTCACTATTAAGACATGAAGTTCTTGCATTTGTACAAACAATTATGTAACACTCAGCAGTCATGCCTGATCTTCATCCCTGCGTCATATTCAGCAGGGAGCTCTACTTTCTCTCTGAGGCTGAAGAATAGTGTGGTACCTTGTTTTCTCTTCCTTAGCTCTTAATCTGCTGTAATTCTAATTTCTTACAGTTCTGTTACAATATTGGTTCCTGTTTCTGCCTTATTTTTGTGTACATTTTCTCTTTTTCAATCCATATTGCTTTGACGCTTTGATGGCTTTCTATACCTGCATGTTTCTCTTGTATAACCTTCCTATATAATTTGTGCTTGATTCAAATTTTTAGAGCAACAAACATGTCGTGTTGTGTTCTGTGCTGGACTTTTTTGTTGAAGGAGTTCTAAAATCCTTTACATTAATTTAATGGACAGCTCTTGTGCTGCTGACTAATGCTTATTTTTAATCAGGTGCAACAGCTTGTTAAGGCCTACAATACCCTTGGATTGTAGTGATGGGTTTCTGTCTAAATGTAGATGACTGGACAAAGGATCTGTCCTCCAAACTCTTCTATACTGGTGATCACCTGGAAAATTGTTAAAACAAACATGGTGGATCAGCTGGTGCAGGTAAATGCAGTTAATTCAACCATGCTGACATGATTTATAGAAGGCTGAATTACTCCACTGCAGTCTCTGACCCTAAAGTCGGGCAGACACGCCCATATTCAAATTTTGGACATAAACTGTCACGGCTCACAGGGCAAGCTGTGTGGAGGGTGAGAATTAGGACCCAAGATGCAGGCACTGGCTGACATGCAAGTGAACTTTAATGAAGGCGAGTGACATACAAACAAAAGGTGGAGATGGTACGAACAAAACTAGCACACCTAAACTGGGAAATACTAAGAACCAAAGTAACAAACCTGAAGGAGACAAAGAGCAGAGCAGCACGGGGCATGATAAGCAGGGAGAAACGTACGGAGGAAATGCAGGGAGACAACACAGACGAACCAGCAACAAGCAGGAGAACACACAGAGCTCATATACGCAAAGGAGCAGCTGGGATTAATTGGACATAAGGAGACAAGGGGAAACAAAACTAGACACACTAATGTAGGACATGACGCTGTCAAAATAAAACAGGAAATGAGATCAACACAGAGACACAATACTAACACAGTACAGAGGGAACACAGAAACCAAAACCTCAGAATTAAATTGAAACAAAAGATAATAACAATCAAACCAAACCACTGAGTCCATAGACTCAGGACCATGACATAAACCTGCTAGTAAAAAGATCAATAATCTGCTTTTACGTGACTGCTAAACTAGAAACACTTAAATCCATGAGGGTGTTGCTTTTTAATTGTCTTATCTAAATAGCTGGATAATCAACATTCCTCTTCACACCTAGCAGAGCTTGTTGTTTTGGTTTCATTTACCAAGAAAAGCAAAACATAAAGGGAGTTAGAACTGTCTTCACACAAATGGCAGCAGCAGACTTACACAGGTAAGTTCTCTCATTTCCTGGTGGAATAATTTTTTCTTATTTTCACTCACATTACTTTACCCTATATTATTCTGTATTTAAGATTCAATGAAGTGGGTTTAACATGGAGTGGATTACATTGCACTTAGTCAACATAAACAAATAAATAAAACTCTGGGTTGACAGAAGTGTAATGGATAAGTTGGGGAAATACAAGGATGTTCGCTAATGGCTGTAAAATATGCTTCACTTCTTTGTTAAAGAATTATTTAGTTTGCTTTGTTTAATTAATCCTCTGTAAACTGAGTGTTGAGCGATCCTTCCCTGTTATTTATCTGAAGCTGACAGGAGGCTTCAGCCATCAAATCAAGTTACAGATACAAGTTATTAGTGTGATTTTCTCTCTTTATGTCACAAAGTTAAAGCTGTTTGATATTAAATATTAAAAAAGTAACTTTTGATTTCAATAGAAGAAAACAAAATTTTAATTAAAAAAAATAAAATAAAATTTTAAAATGCAATTCCAACCCATAATGGATGGTATTAACCAGAGAGGAGAAAAACAAGTAAAGCCTTTTTCATTGTTTGTGTGGCTGAATGACTATCAAATTATAAACTAGGAGTACATTTAAAGCTGTCTTAATCATGGATATTCTATTAATCATATTATGCAGTCATTACATAGTCATTTGATGCTTCACTTGGTTAAAAAAAAAACATTTAATGAATGTCAGAATATAAAGTATGCATGAACAATAAAAACAGTGACTTATTAAATCTCTACAGGATGAAGATGTTTGGAAGAATGATGAGCTGCTGTGTGGCTCTCCTCCTGACCTTCACCTCTGTGTCAGCTGTAGGACGAGCGCTCAACTCAATCACTGATCTGAGGTCAGTAGGCTTTGGCCAGTCTGTGCCTGAGCAGAGCCTCCGGTTGCTCCACTGGTTTGCCAATGAAATTGACATAAACGGTGACATAAGTCTGACCTTCGACCCAACTGGTTATGATTATGGTTCACATCGATATCGCAACGATGAACAGCTGTTAGAGCCACTGCCGAGGGGATATCAATACTACAGTCTTGGTAATATCCATCGACAAGGATCGCTGCAGCTTCCACATCATGTCACTCATCTCCAATCAGAGCACGAGGACGGTAACAGGGCTCGGATCATAATCAGAGTCTGGGAGCAGAATGTAGAACGGCAAACTTCACAGAGAATAGACCGAGTCTATATCACACAGCATTATGAGACATCTGAACATCGAGGGACAGATTATGATCCACTACATACATATCAGGTCACTACTAACCTCTTAAGAGCTATCAGAAAGTTTTCCATTAACAATGATAACATCAATTTACTGAAGTCTCTCAGAGACCACTTTAGAAGCAGCGCTAATGATTCCCAGTTATTAGAAATAAGAAACACGTGGGGACACCTTGCTTGTCTTGGACTGTTGTTGTTTATTGTGATCCCAGAAAAATATTCCTCTCATGAACACAACAACAGACGTCAGCCAGCACCAAGAAGCAACACACAAAGTGATGCTGTGGTCAATATCACAGAGAGCAACCAAAACAATACTTTTGTCTTGTCGGAAAGCAACAACTCTAATTTGAATTTCACATCTCAGGACAACAAAACCTGTGTTTGTTGTTTCATCTGTGTTGTCATAATTGTTGTTTGTCTCATTGTTGGTCTTCTATATTGGGTATTGTCACCTAAACATTAATTTAACTACAATCAGTGTCAACACACAGATTAAATTGAACTTTTCTATTACAGTGTACTGCCACTGACTGCAAACCCTTGAGCAAACAGTATTTCACCATTAATCTTTTTGTTGGGCCAATTTTGTTTAATCTGCCTATGCTTCCTTTAATAGAGGGTGGCTTATCATGACTATGATGATACACTGATTTAAAGCTGTAACTGAGTCAGCTTTTTTGAGAAGAAACTGCTAATTTATGGATTTATTTCTTGTTTGACTCTTGTCATGCTCTTTTTGAAGTAGAGCTTGTCACCTGGTGGTGCCTTGATGTGAAACAAAGACGGTGATATGACGATTAGTTGCTCTGTTGCCCACCGCTCAAACAAATTGCCTCAGATTTTTTCCAGATTTGTCTTTTTCTATTTTCATAATCATGTAATTTTTAAATTTACACCACATCATATTTCACAACTTTACTGTACAGTTAAAGTTGTTAAATAACTGTATTTCTGTTTACTATTCATCATATAGTAAACAGTTAGTTTGATCTCACATTGTGTGTGATAAAAAGAAAAACAAATTACAACCAGAAGACTAGAACTGCTGCATCAAATTGATAATAATTATTCCCCCAAATGTTTGAGATGTAAGGTGACAGATGGTGATCTCCTGCACATGCTGTGGAATTGCCCAGTGATAGAAGAGTTCTGGAGACGGGCCATTGAAATAATCTCAAGGGTAATGGGGATCCAAATCGAACTGGACCCAAAACTATGGATTCTAGGTGACACAGGTTCTATTAATGTGAATTATCATAAGAAATATTTTATTTTACTTGCGAGTACTGCAGTGAAAAAAATGTATTCTGCTACATTGGAAATCTGAAAATTCTCCAACATTGAGACACTGGATTAATGAGCTAGCGTCCTACTGCACACCTGAGAAGATATTGTATAGTGTAAAAGGGAAATATGGAACCTTTGAAAAAATTTGGGGCCCCTTCCTGGCAGTACTACCGTCTTTGAACCTAATAGATCATAGAGATGACGCAAATCCCCCTGGGTTTGCCTTGATTTGATCCCCGGTTAGGTCCTCCTGACTCGATTTCCTGAATGCTGCAGTTTTATCGTGGGGGATGTTGATTCCTGTGCATGATAGTTTCTATAGATAGGTGTAAATATGGACTGTCTGGATACACGAATGTGATGAGGTTGAAAGCCATACAGGGGTAATGGGGTGGGGGGATGGTGGGAGGGGTTCACATGATGTGTTTTCTGTTTTGCTCACTTTTTTTCTTCTTTGTTTTTTTTTTGTTTGTTTGTTTGCTTTTAAAATCTGTAATTATCAGTGTTGTTTTGCTGTTATTATTATTTTTATTTTTATTATTATTATTATTATTATTATTATTATTATTATTATTATTATTATTATTATTATTATTATGCTTGTATTTTCTGTGTTTGGTTTTCGGATGTCTGAGGTTATCCTTGAAAGGCATAGATACAAGTTGTGAGTTTTCTGTTTGTTTTTTTGCTTTGTTTGTTTGTTTGTTTGTTTTTGTTTGTTTGTTTTCCAATTTAAAATGAAAATAAAGCTTGGGGAAAAAAAGAAGACTAGAACTGCTGGCATATTATTATGACTCCATGTCCTGAGAATCAGGCAGCTACAACACTTTGGTACAACCAGTTGAATGACAGTTATTCCATTGTACACTTTGTCTTGATGTGTTTAACTTCACCTGCTGTGCTATATTTGTAAACCTTCAAAATCTACCTGTAGAAACAGTTGAAATTATTTTCACATAAATACAAACTTCAAACAGTGGACCATGAAGGGCTCAGAGTCTTCAGGGTTTCACTCCTGCACAGGTGTTAAATTTATTTTTAGGATGCAAGACTAGAGTAAAAACTGTCAGTGACCAACACATCTTTAACAGGAGCTGAAGAAGACGTCAGAATATTATATTGAAATGGTGTTTCCTTGCTTGGACTGAAAACCTGAAAGACTTAGATGCCGGTGCCAGATTATACAATTAAAACTGCATTCATCAAAACATCAGATAAGACCAAACAACAAGACACTGTGTGATGTAAATGAAAAGTTTAGGAAGTACACAGACAGACAGGAGGGGAGGAGAGAACACGGAGAGAAACCACAGACATAACGGGCTGGGGAAAACATGGAATAAAACACAAGGAGGAGAAATGAGGCATGGGAACTCAGATACGTGGAGGGGGACACGGGGTAAAGACATGAGGGGAATTCTAATAAACTGAACAACCTAGGTGTAGAATGACCACTCGGTAGCTTTCTTATGATGCTGCTTTATTGAACGTGTATCCAGCATGGGTTATAACAGCACAACAACAGGTGTGGCAGCTAAGAGAAGAACTGCACATAGACAGCCCTGCCGCAAAGCATGTCATGGTGGCGTAAAGCCGCAACGCCCACCCGCTCGACACAGGCAACCCAGTATATGACATCTCCCCCCCTTTTCATGTTATTTCCAATAACAAACCCCAAATAGAACAGCAACGACACAATGATAACATGTGACACTATAATAGCCTCTGGGCGGTTCTCTTAAGGACCGGGCACAACTGGCTTACTGTCGGCCTGAA
The DNA here is from genome assembly GCF_051167445.1 of Perissodus microlepis. Classification (NCBI taxonomy): domain Eukaryota; kingdom Metazoa; phylum Chordata; class Actinopteri; order Cichliformes; family Cichlidae; genus Perissodus; species Perissodus microlepis. Next base: position 17,278,622 of record NC_140464.1, read on the forward strand.
GGGCAGTGTCCACAAAACAGGACTTATTAAACATGGTAAACCTTTAAGGTTATTAACTCAACCAGGTAACAGCAGTATTGGTTGCAGCTCAAAACACAAGTGCAAAACAGCAACAATACAACATTCCCACTCCCCAGTCCTTCCTTCTCTCCCATTACCCCAGTGTCTACAGATCCAGCCTCTTGACTGGCTTGCGTACCCGGCCGCACCTCGAGCGTAACTGATCCGGTACGTCGGCGTGAGTGGGTGCAAGCGTTGGGGCCAGACTAGGGGCCAAAGGTGGGGTCTCTGGAGTGGACGCACCAGCGCACTGAGATGGCAGCTCCTCAGTGTCCACAGTGGGTGTTGGAAGGGGTTGTGGCATAGCCCGTGGAGATGGTTCGGGGCGGAGATGGCGGCGGTTCCGTCGCAGCACCGCACCTTGGGGTGTGGCAACGAGATAGGACCTCGGAGTGACGCTCTCCTTGGAGATGATGGCCAGTGTTGCCCAAGCCTTCTCCTGGTCCAGCTTAGTTAGGACAGCATCCCCTGGATGGAGTGGAGGTAGGGGCTTAGTACCATGGCGGTGGTCGTAGTAGAATGCCTGCTTGGCCTTCTGACCAGCATCCCTTCGTTTAACCTTTCTTTTGTTGGGCCATTTAGGTTGAAGATTCTTCTCCAAGGTAGGCAGGGTTGTCCTGATCTTCCTCCCCATAATAAGTTCCGCTGGGCTGAAGCCTGTAGTGGTACAGGGAGTAGACCTAAAGCACATTAGTGCTATCAGTGGGTCATTGTGCCGGAGGATTTTCTTTTCAGTCTGTACTGCCCTCTCCACATGACCATTTCCCTGTGGGTGGTGGGGACTAGACGTTATGTGGGCAAAATCCATCTCTCTCGCGAAGGCCTGGAACTCAGAGCTGGAGAACTGAGGGCCATTGTCACTCACCACCTCGTCAGGGATCCCAAACCTAGCAAAGGTCGACTTCAGTTTCTGAACAACTTGGCCACTGGTCGTGGATGGTAGGTGCAGTATTTCCAGAAAACGTGAGTAGTAGTCCGACACAACAAGGTAATTATTCCGGTTGTGTTCACAGAGATCTAGGGCTATCCTTTGCCATGGACGATCCGGCAAAGGTGTGGAGATGAGCGGCTCCCTTGTCTGTGTTGGCCTCTGTGCCAGACATGTGTGGCACTGCAGCACTGCATTCTTTAGCTCAGTGGAAAGCCCCGGCCACCACACAGATGAAGTAGCCCTATCCCTGCACTTGGTGAGGCCTTGGTGCCCTTCATGTAGTTTGTGTAGAATGGCTGTTCTCTGTGACTTTGGAATGACAATTCTGCAGCCTCGTATAACCAGGCCGTCAGCCTCTGATAGCTCGTTTTTCACTTTCATGTACGCTTTAATGTTCAATGGCACACTAGCTCCGTATGCAGGCCAACCCCTGCGTATGTACGTGATGACAGTCTGTAGTTCAACATCCGTTGCAGTGGCTGCTTTAATGCTTTCCATTCGGCTTGGGGACGCTGGAATGCCCTGTAACACGGTGGCTATGTAGCAGTCCACTTCACTGTGAGTGCTAGTGTCATCCTCAGAGTCTGTGGACTCCGTGACAATGTATCGGCGATGACAAGCGTTTTGCCAGGGACATAGACGGCCTCCGGCTTGTACCTCATGAGCCTCATCAGGAGGCGTTGACACCTCAATGGAACATTGTCAAGGTCCCGGCTATTGACCAGGGGCACCAAAGGTCTATGGTCGGTCTCAAGCCTGAAGCGATCTAAGCCACATAGATACTTATCAAACTTCTCACAGGCCCGAAACACTTGCCAAACACTCCTTTTCGATTTGTGCGTAGCGTGTTTCAGCCTCCGTGAGGCGTCTAGAGCAGTAGGCAACAGGTTTCCACTCTGCGCCATGAAGCTGAAGCAGCACAGCCCCAAGCCCGTAGCTACTGGCGTCGGCAGATACGGCTGTGAGTCTGTTGATGTCATAGAAGGCAAGAACAGGTGCTGCTGTAAGCGCTCTCTTAATGTTCTCGAAGGCTGCCTGCTGTGGGTGGCCCCAGGTCCAACTGTTTTTGCTTTTAAGCAACTCGTACAATGGCTGGCATACTGTGGCAAGAGCAGGAATATTCGGCTTCTTTTATTTCACTCATCGTCACTTTTTCACATGCATCAAAACAACATTATATTCCACAGCTTCAAAGTGCCTGCCTGGCACACCTGGGGTTGGCGATAGCTATTTAATAAGAGAGAGCGTGAGAGGGGAGGAGGAGGAGAGACATGGCGTGGTAACCGGTGTGGGCGACGGCCGCGCAGAGCGGCACAGAGGCCCGGCTATAGGCAGCTGGCCGAGGCGTGCGGCAAAGGAGAACGAGACCGGAGATCGCGGACGACCGCGCACTGGAGAGAGTGATCGGGGCTGAGCAGAGAGGTCTGTGTTGGTGTTGACGGGAGGTAGCTCCTTGCCGAGAGAGGCCCACGGCAGGGGATTGAGAGGCAGCGGGATGGCGCCTTATGTCCCCGGGACGGCGAGATTATGGCTACGCGTGTGAAAGCACAACACAGTGGCGGGCGGAGTTAGGAGCTCTGCCCATCCGGGGTAAGTCCCGATCAATCCCGTGTAAGACGTACCTCCAGTGGAATCTAAGAATGGTGACTGCCGCTGGCCCTCTCTCCTTTCTTAGTTGGCACCAGAATGAAGAGGCAGACAGGACGGCGACGATCCTGTTGGTTTCTGCACCGTTTGGACTTTTATGGGACTTGACCTTCATGGCTGAGGCCATTGCATTTTGGCTGTATAGTTTTAATTACTTTTAATGTTTTTAGCTTCATGTTCCTGCCTGGCCAGAGTATTTTAGTGCTTTCTTTAAAAATAAATTAGAGTTTTAGCAATTTGTGTTTATATTTACTACTTCCCTTGGCTGCTCCACTGCTCTTCCCGTCAAAAGGGTTTCCCTTCTGTGTTAAACTTACCACCTGTGAATCCTCCTATGACAACAACAAAAGACAATTTTCTGTTGACTAAATGTTGCGACTTTCATCCATAAATAAAGCCGCGGCCGGCTGAGTTGGTTGTGTCCCTGTGACGCGCCTCCAATAATCCATAATGAGTCGTACTTGTACTTTGCGCATTTATTTTAAGAACAAAACAAAAACAAACGTTTGCGCTTTCAATCAATTTACAAATAGCGCATGGATTAACTGGTGTGCCAAAAAATGACGGTCAACAGAAAAGTTTGCCCACAAACCACTCACCCAACACACCTGCTGCGAACACCGACATCAGGTAAATAGACTGTGACCACACCCACATGCCATCACCTGAGACGCAGGTAAAGCTATACACCTGTGCCACCATAACAAATAAGCAAAACATAAACATTGACTTTGGCTCTTACACCTATTTTTGCTACATTAGTACATCACTGACTTTTCTGTTTTTCTGTGCTGAGGGTGCATTCTTTTTATATTAGAATTAGTAGAGTTACAGAGGGTATATAGAGTGTGAACATAAAATAAGAGCTTGATTAGGCTGTAGAAACGGATGAAAATCCAGTAAAGTGAAGAGTGTGGGTGTGTGTGTGTCTGGCAGGAAGTGAAGCAGGAAGTCTAAATATAGCTTGTGAGCTTGTGAGAGACGTTTCAAAATGAAAACAGAGGAATTAGAGAATGAAAGTGCTAAGAAATAGTAATGAAAATGATATTAAATAAATGTCTTAGTGTGTTAATACAGGTGCCCATGGACTTGGCTCAACCTCAGATGAGTACAGCGGCAAAATGATAGATTAACATAATTGGAACGACAAACAGGCCAGGCTTTGGCTGAAATTTTACAGCTTCACCTCTCATCCTGCCCTTATCCTGAGAAGAAGCTTAAAGGACAGTCAATCTCCTGATGAAGACAGAAGACAGACAGAACAACACCGTAGATTTGAAGAATTAACAGCAGGCAGAAGACAGTACAACTGACCCAAAACACTGAAGCGTCCAGCAGCATGTATGTTAATGGAACATGCGCTCTGAATTACAAGCTGGAAAGTGTACCAGTGACATGACTGTGTGAAAGCACTGCATTGGACTGTCTGAGTTCATATTTGCCATGCTGGGAGTTAACCGCCAAGAAAAGACTGAAAAGATGAAGAGAGAATGAACAGAGAAGAAGAAACGGCTGATTTGGGCCTGTGTTTGATTTGGGAGGCCACACAGGAAGCTGTGAGAAGAGGGGACGAGGACCGGTGAGAGGTGAAGGCTGGACGTGTTCAAGTGAAAGTATAGGAAAATTGGGTTGAAAATTGAGGCTGAACTTGTGGGGTTTAGAAATGTCCAGAGCATCGCAACAGAAAGGTGAATTTAAAAAGAGAGAGAGAGCGGGATAAAGAAATAAATAAACTAATAATACATAAATGAATAGAAAAATCTTTTGTATATGGTGAGGTGCTGTGGGCACCTAAGTCTGTGATAGTGTAGAATTTTCAAGTCAATACCATGGTTGTATCTACTGAAAATCTCTGTGAAGCTTAAATCTCAGTGACCTTGACTTCAAGGTCAGAGGTCAACTTTTCTGAAAATCAGAGGAGTTTCACATTTATAACACAGGTATGTCTACTGAAGGGTAGCACTATATATTTATAAACAATCAAAAACAACAATTATTACGCAATTTATTTCCAATTTGTATGGAATTTATTTCTGTAAACGTGGTGTTTTAGGTCTGACTGAAGGACTGATGTGATGGTAAGGTGTCCGCTGCTGCGCTTTGAAGATTGGTAGGCTTTTTTTTTTTTTAATTTTCACAAGAATTGCTACTTCCCCTAGAGTTTTGGCCACTCCAACAATCAGAAGATTTCCCTATGAGCAAGCATTTAGCGACAGTGGGAAGGAAAAACTCCCTTTAAAAAGGAAGAAACCTTCAACAGAGCCAGGCTCAGGAAGGGACAGCCCTCTGCCACGACTGGTTGGGGTGGGGGGAGTGAAAATTTAAAAAATAAAAAGCCGAAGTGATCATTATTGAAGCAGCTTAATTAATTTTTGCATTGTAATTTGCTGTTAATATCATTTTCCAACCCCAGTTTGTGTTTTTATCACTTTTGTCCAGGGTGGAGGAAGCCATGCTGGAGACTGATTCAGTATGGTCTTTCAATGTTGATACATGGGAACCTGTTAGAGAGGCCAGGGCTGAAAAAGGGATGCCGGAGAACCTGAGAGGGTGTTATCCGCTGGTGTGCATCCAAGGCCAACATCTCTTTAATTAGGCTGACAAATAAGCGTTGGCCAGCTTCTGGTCCTCGTCTAAACATCATTAGCTGTTCGAGGTCATCCAGACGTGTAAGTATTATGTATCTTGTCTCCAGGGATTCATGTCCTGTCCCTGGAACAGAGCCTTTATATTGTTCTTCCGTCTTAAATGTCCAGCGCTGTTGTTTGTATTTGTCTCCAATGAAATAGTTTTCAGTGTACACGCCAGAGTCTAGCACATGATCTGGTGGCTGACCCTGAGTCTCTATGATGAATTTCAGATAATCATAGTCATTCTCCGAAGGGTAGAGTGGCACCCCTGTAGCAAGCTCCACAGCCACCAGCCCCAGAGACCACATGTCACTTGCTTCATTGTAAGGAAGGCCAAGCATAACCTCAGGTGCACAATAACCAACCGTCCCCACAAAGTCACCAGGTATCACTGCAGATGCAGGACATGCGAGGCCAAAGTCTATAAGTTTGACTTTGATGGGAGACTCATGGCGGTTTACAACCATGATGTTTCCAGGTTTGAGGTCAGCGTGCACTATTCCCACAGAACCCAGGTGGGACAGAGCATTTGTGAGTTGACCTAAAATTGGCCTGACTTCGCTTATGGGGAGACCCTGTTTATTCCGGTCCCCTATGTAGTCCCACAGGCATTGATCAAGGAGTTCAAATTTCAGGCAAACCCGCTCTCCGTCGTGGAAAAAGCCGTTCCATTGAACAATGTTGGCGGCATCTGGATCCAACCTTCGCAGCTGCTCCAGGATGAAAATTTCCACATGTGCCTGTTGCAGAATATCAGGGTCGCTCTTGTTGACTTTAATGGCAACAGCTCGGTTGGTTGTTGTGTCGCGACATTTGGCTACAATACCAAAGCCCCCTTCTCCGAGGAAAGCCTCTACCTTGTAGTGGTTTCCCAAAATGCTCCCTTTAACTATTTCAACCTCATCTGAGCTGAATGATGGACTGGCTGACGTGCGGACGAATACTTGCTGAGAAAATTCAACCGAGTTTTGAAAACTGCAGTTGATTTTCTGTGATCTCTTGCTTTGCAAGTTTGAAGGGTGCTGAAAGACCACAGGGTTTTGTGATATTTCAGCACTCATGTCAATGCACAGGGAACTCTTAGGGTTGAAAAAGGGATGCCGGAGAACCTGAGAGGGTGTTATCCGCTGGTGTGCATCCAAGGCCAACATCTCTTTAATTAGGCTGACAAATAAACGTTGGCCAGCTTCTGGTCCTTGTCTAAACATCATTAGCTGTTCGAGGTCATCCAGACGTGTAAGTATTATGTGTCTTGTCTCCAGGGACTCATATCCTGTCTCATGCTGAAATTGTTCTTCCGTCTTAAATGTCCAGCGCTGTTGCTTGTCTTTGTCTTCAATGAAATAGTCTTCAGTGTACACGCCAGAGTCTAGCACATGATCTGGTGGCTGACCCTGAGTCTCTATGATGAATTTCAGATAATCATAGTCTTCATTTCCAGGGTAGAGTGGCACCCCTGTAGCAAGCTCCACAGCTACCAGCCCCAGAGACCACATGTCAATTGCTTCATTGTAAGGAAGGCCAAGCATAACCTCAGGTGCACAATAACCAACCGTCCCCACACGGTCACCAGGCATCACTGCAGACGCAGGACATGCGAGGCCAAAGTCTATAAGTTTGACTTTGATGGGAGACTCATGGCGGTTTACAACCATGATGTTTCCAGGTTTGAGGTCAGCGTGCACTATTCCCACAGAACCCAGGTGGGACAGAGCATTTGTCAGTTGACCTAAAATTGGCCTGACTTCACTTATGGGGAGACCCTGGTTTTTCCGGTCCCGTATGTAGTCCCACAGGCATTGATCAAGGAGTTCAAATTTCAGGCAAACCCGCTCTCCGTCGTGGAAAAAGCCGTTCCATTGAACAATGTTGGCGGCATCTGCATCCAACCTTCGCAGCTGCTCCAGGATGAAAATTTCCAGTTTCGCCTGTTGCAGAATATCAGGGCGGCTCTTGTTCACTTTAATAGCCACAGCTCGGTTGGTCATGGTATCACGACATTTGGCTACAATACCAAAGCCCCCTTCTCCGAGGAAAGCCTCTACCTTGTAGTGGTTTCCCAAAATGCTCCCTTTAACTATTCCAAGCTCATTTGAGCGGAAGGATGGGTTAGCTGACATGGTGAAATGTGTCGGCTTGATCAGTGAATTGCTAAGTAACGCGAAATTCAATCAAAACTCTCCAAAAGGGTTTGCTTGCTGTCAGGTCAAGGTCCGTTGAGCAGTAAAGTTTAACAGAGCAAAGTTCCTCCTACTTAAGGGTTTTTTCTCTCATCAAGATGATGACATAACAAAGGATCAAAGGCATTCTATTTTGGATCAAAGGCATTCTATTTTGGATCAAAGGCATTCTATTTTTTCAGTTGAAACACTGAAAAAAAATAATGTTTAAACAGGGAGGGCTGTATTTTCTGCTGCAACATCTCAACAGGAGATAATAAGATAAAGACAAGGAAGACTGGTGATCTATCCACATCAGCAACATCGGCAGGTTTCTAGTACAGGAAGTAATAAAGTCAGCCCTCGTGTTTGCACTACAGGTTGCTTTCATGAATATTTCTGTTTTTGTGGTGGGGGAATTTTTCCTCGTTCCAACGATGTAAACAAAAACATTAATTGTGCTTTCCGCAATGACTAGTAATCTTTTTGTCCTACTGTTCATTTACAGAACAGGAAAGGTTTTGTTTGGTTATGATTGTTTTGCAAGAAATACTTCAATCACAGTGGGGTAGTCTTGATTAAAATGTTATATGAGAACTGTGGCACCATGTGTGACCAGATATTGGCATGTAGTCGTCGCCAGACTGTCATCAAACGTGTGAAGTTTGGGACAGACTGGACAAAATACATTTTTAGAGATGAAAATCTTATGTCCAGTGGTAAATGATCAAAATTCCACCACAAACATGGCTTTGACGAAGATGTCCCTTTCTGAAGTAACCCCAAAAAGTTCCTGAAGTAACCAAATGGAATTTAACCAGTGACCTCTCACTTTGCAGGCGAATGTGTAAACCAGCGATGCCTGGAAAACACTAAAACTGTGCCAAAATGTCATTTTACATTCAAAATGGCGGACTTCCAGACTTCCTCTTTGGATTGGGTTCACTGAATCTGTGTGTAATAAATGTCATACACGTATTTCAAGCTGTAAATAAGTTGTTAGAAGTTCATTAAAATTTCTTAAGTGGTGCTGTAGATCCATTTCCGCAGTGCCAGTCACTTTTTTTAAAAAAAAGTGCATTTTGACCTGATGTGAAGAATGCAAAAAATTTCATTAGTTTGGAAGCATGTTTGGTATATGATATACTTGCCTGACTAATAATAATTTATTATTACTATTACTACTGTTGTTGTTGTTGTTGTACAATGGGGCCTTTCCCCTGTGAATGACCAGCTCCCAGCTAAAATGTGTATTTTGTGCCATTTATAAGGTCAGTGCTTTATCATACCTTAAACTGTGCAGGGTAAAAGCCTCAGTTGCTGGGAAAAGCACAGGTGTATTACAGTTTTTCTGAATTGCTAAAACACTAAACCCCATTGTAAAAACTAAACTGTCAACTATGAAAACTCTTTCATCAAATCAGTCCCACTGTTGCCAAAATCTTAAACACTATTCATCTGGTTAGGACACCATTTGCAAAGCTCAGTCTCCCATTTAGCAAAACTCTAAACACAAAACACACTTAGCAGTGTGGTGCACCTGTTGTCGTGTGAAGGCTGTGTGCAGTAGTGATGTCTCCTGTGTGTCGAAGCTTTGAAGCGTGTGTCGGGTAATCTCGTGGTAGTTTTGTAAAGTGCGTATCGAGGCTTGCTTTGATTACGTATGCAGTGATGTTCGAGGCCTCACGGGCAGTCCGTACCACGTGACTGATTCAGGAACTGGCTCGCCGGTTTGCACCAGATTCTAAATAAATTGGGCAGCAAAACACAGCTGATTCCCCGTCACATTGTGTTGTGGAATTGGATTACGTCCCAGTTACATACTTACTTGAACATTTCTCCTTCGATGGAACCAGCAAGGAAGAGAATATTTGTCTGACAACATTTAGATCTCATCTCTCCTAATATTCAAATATTGAGGAGGGATACAGGAGGGATTCAAAATCACAACACCGGTCCAGGAGAGTCGGTCAAACGATGATTTTAATGAACACACGTTTAAGATTGACACAGGAGCAGATGTCACTATCATAAATGAAGACACGTTCCACACACTTGCTCATAAGAGAACACTAGAGCCTTCTAATCTCCCTCTAGATAGCCCCGGAGGAGAGCTGTTATGTCTCGGCTACTTAAAGGCCACAATAAGTTATAAATGCAAAGACTACCTATCCAAGGTGTATGTGGTTCGTGGACGCAGAGTTAACAAATGATAAGTACCATAATATAAATCAACAACACCACAGATCTTATAATCTGATTTCTGTCTTTTAGTTTATTAAAAAGTGAAGCACCACACACTAGTTTGTGTCATTGTCCAGATGTACATAAGCATGATTACACAGTTACACAATCATACCAAAACTCTGTCCTGATAGTTTCCACTTTCTCTTTTGTATCAGACATACTGAGACAATATTCGGGATAAATAACCATGAAAACAATTTATTTATTAAGTTTAGAGGTTTACACATCACATCATTATAATCATTGAGCCTATCTGACTTTACATTTGTCGACCAGTTGGATGGAAAGCTTCAGTTCATCACAAGGCTTCATCTCACCATCACTAATGAAAGCTCTTATAATTTGGCTGCTATTAGAGACCATTGATTTAGGCTCTCTTTGGTTACTATGTGGATCTTTTTTCAGACAAATTAATGAAAAAAATATAATAAATGGAAAAACAGAGTACAAATGTGGACAGTTAACTGGATATTACAGCGCAATTTCAGTGCATAAATACATAAATACAGGTCTGAGACGTAAGTGGTGCAATATTGATAGAGCTCACATGACTCCCTCCTGTTTGTATCCCAGAAATCCACCAGGATTTTAGTGCCTCATATACTGCACAGGTCATTGGCACATTGTGAGATTCAGGACGACATGCTAAGCAGTGCTGTGTCACCATCAATAATACACCATATTAATGCAAGGTACAATTACAGCTGGGCTCTGCCACATTTTATTTTAACAGAGGAAATAAAATATGCAGAGCTAGCTGAGTTGGTTGAAATTCAGTTGCTACTTTAAGAGAATTTCATACAAGAATAATTGAAGATGAAATAGGTTATTAAAGCTGTCATCATTGCTTCAGTGCCATATTCTCTCTGCTGTAACTCCGATTTGAAGAGGGGTTGTTTAGGCAACAACTCAGAGCACTAACTATACGATCACTGCCGGTCACTTAGGCGATTTGTTATAAATGTGAAAACAGCTATGCAGGTTTAATGCAAGGAAGTCTTTACTCAGTGTTTGGCATGGGTCCTAAATCAAGGAGGGGTAGTCTGTCAGTCACTGCATTCCTCACCTGCATGGGAAACTTCCCAAACTGGAAGTTATCAGAAACATTGGAGACAATACTGAATCCACCAGAGACAGCTGGGACAGGTCCTGGTCATTACCATACAGAAAAGAACGGATTTATTTTAGTTCAGTTCAAATCAATAAGGTGAAGAAAAAACAGAGACTTATGTGTTTTCTATTCTATTCTAGTAGTTTTAGAATCCAATAACTACACAAACAATCATGGCAGTGAGGTGTGGAGGGCCAGGAGTGACAAAATGAATTAATTAAATATGCCATTAATTATTGAATTAAATCTTTCATTATTTAATTAAATGCCCATTCACTTCACTAGTGTTTGTAGTTGTTGTTGAGAAATGCCCACTGAAAGAATGGCCACCAGGGCAAGTGCCTGTAATCGGTTTACAGTAACACATTACTTGTAATGCATTACTGCCCATCTCTGTTGAGAACAAATAATGTAAATGAATAATAGTGTTCAAATTGTTCGTTAAAACTCTGCATATCTCAGAAAAACTAAAAAAAAAATCATCTTTCTTCACTCACTTCATTACAATGCAGCCATTACAGTCTTCTTTGATTGGTCGCTGCAGGATTGCCATTCTTCTCATGTTTAGTTTTTTTCCTATCAGTGTTTTAATTCCTTGAAATAAATTTTTCAAAGTCACTTTTTGCTTTCACTAGTTTGTTTTTAGTGTCCCACTTTTGGATCTTCTGAACTCACTCTGATTAAAGTTGTCATTGTACTAATGTTATTCATGTGCAGCTGACTTCACAGCTGTGTGTGTTTTTTTTTGTTTTTTTTGCTTTTTTGCAACTTTTTGTAATATCTAAATGTTTAACCTGTTCAATAACATTATTACTATTCAGTGATTATTATATATGATTATCACTTGGCTACGTGAACGTACATAAATCTGTTAAATCTCAGCGACACAAGCATGTCTTCATGCGCACACACAGTTTCTACTCCCATTCATTCAGGTTTATATTTGCACCTTTTACAGGAAGAATGGACAGCCATCACTTTAAGGAAAAACAAAGAGAGAGAGAGAGAGATTATAAGTTCAGGGCAGGTCAGTTTTTATAGAAATGCATAGATATATGTTGTACTTCCATTTGGCTTATTACTTTCTAATGCAGGGAAAAGACATTGGCAAAGAAACACCTACTACATAAATAGTTTGATTTGAAGTTGCTCTTTTGAGTCCTCTCTATTGACTCTGACATCCTGCTGTTAACACTTTCATGGTATTGCTTTTTTTGCTTTAAACAAACCTCACAGGGTGGTAGAATATGTCTGCGGTGCAGAGGTCCTTGGATCGCCTCTCTGTTGTCTTTGTTGACAGCAATGAAGGCAGTGAAAGAACTGCTCACTCCTGATTGGACACTGAGCTGCACCACCTTCTCCTTCACTCCTCCATCTTGCTGTCCTCTGAGCTCTCTCTCCTTCATCTCCAGGGAACGAATCAGAGTGCGAGCACCCAACCTGTGGACTGTTAATCTGCAGACAAGGAAGAAAACATTTACAGTTCTAATGTTTCCTAAATGTTGCGACTTTCATCCATAAATAAAGCCGCAGCCGGCTGAGTTGGTTGTGTCCCTGTGACGCGCCTCCAATAATCCATAATGAGTCGTACTTGTACTTTGCGCATTTATTTTAAGAACAAAACAAAAACAAACGTTTGCGCTTTCAATCAATTTACAAATAGCGCATGGATTAACTGGTGTGCCAAAAAATGACGGTCAACAGAAAGGTTTGCCCACAAACCACTCACCCAACACACCTGCTGCGAACACCGACATCAGGTAAATAGACTGTGACCACACCCACATGCCATCACCTGAGACGCAGGTAAAGCTATACACCTGTGCCACCATAACAAATAAGCAAAACATAAACATTGACTTTGGCTCTTACAATACCGGCCCCTAATTATTATCTTTTAAATAATAATAATAATAATAATTCATAAAGTATTTCAATCGCCCTTTAGTGCAACATGCATCAGTACTACTACTTGTGGTTCACCATCTGTGAAGTTAATAACCCATAAGTAAAAGGAGTAGGTCACTTAAAGATTATCCAGTCAGTCCAATGTGTTAAATATTCTCTGCTTCCTGCAAAAGACAGACTTTATTTATAGGTCTGTTTAGGAACCCGGTCTTTGTCTTGATCCGAAGATGACGAACAAATCCCCTTTTGTCCTGGATTGTCTCTTCAATTTTTCCAGTTATCCAGGAACCAACAGGTGGCTCTTGACGCTAAACATGTAAATATCACACCATAGCATTTTACAGTAGTCCTTCCACGTTTCACTAGAAATGGTCCAAAATAGTGTACTCCAACGTACGGAAATGGTGGTTCATCAGGAGTTACTCTGTGTAGGAGCAGGTGTGCATTTGCTGTTGTCCTGGTGGGGCATTTACGCGCCGACACACAACGCATTTAGCCACAATTTTTCTTATAGGTACTGTGACACCTGAAATCCAGTATTTTTGACGCAGTTTAGATAACATGTGGTTACGACCTCCGTGACCCACCGCTTCATGGACATGTTGAAGGATTAGGTTAGAAATGTGGAAGTCTTTGGCCAGAATAACAGGATGTTTTCTCTCTTCTGGCATTGCAGTTCTACTGAGTCGTCCACCAACTCTCAACACACCTTCTTCCAGGATGGGAGTAAGTTTATAAATGTGACTGGTTCTCTTAACATTCGATCTTTTTGTTAAACAGGAGATTTCATCAGCAAACCGCTTCCTTTGACAAAAGGAGATTATAGCCATTTCAGCGCTAATCAGCTCCTGAACTTTGACACTGCTGGTGTCCAGACAGTGTTTCTTCATTTGAAGTTCAAGATTTTGTTCAGGATCATGTTTAATCTGTAGTTTTCTTCTACTGTAATGCAGAAACAGTTTTTTAACTCTCAGAATCCATGCTACTGCACGCTTCAGCCGAGTCCAGGATGAAAAATATTGAATGAAGTGAGAAATCGGATCCATTTCTTGTGACGTCTGAACAGTATTCACTGTTGTTTTAATTTCTGCATCGCTTGATGAGATTTGTTTCACTTCATCAGGATTCCACTCCTCTTGTGGTAGTAGAAGAAATGGAGGTCCAGAGAGCCAAGTTTGTTTATTTTTCAAAAAGGATTGTACCGTTAAACCTCGAGAAGCCATATCTGCTGGATTGTTATCCTTGTCCACATATCTCCATTGTTGAGCATTTGAAACTTTGACAATCTCAGAAACTCTGTTGGCGACGAAGGTGCGGAACCTTGTTGTTGTGTTGATATATTTTAGTACAGATGTGCTATCAGTCCAAAATACTGAGTCCTTCAGTTCCATCTGCAGCTCTTTCTTCCACATTGCATCCATTCTGCTTGCTAAGGTGGCAGCAGTTAACTCCATTCGAGGGATTGTAACTGGTTTTAAAGGAGCAACATGTGCCTTTCCCATAATGAATGCACAGTGTGCCTGGTCTCTTTCGTTCTTTAGTAACAAATAAGTCACTGTTCCATAGCTGTCCTCAGATGCATCTGCGAAATGATGTAACTGAGCAGTTTTTCAGTTCCAAAACTGTTGGTTTTAAAACAACGATCAACCTTAAACTCCTCCAGCTTGTAGAGCTCTTGCATCCAAATAGTCCATTCCTTTATAACTGCATCAGGTAATGTATCATCCCATCCAATCTTTTTACGACACAGATTTTGGAGACTCTTTTTAGCATTTAAGATTACTGGTGCCAACATTCCTAAGGGGTCATAAACAGAGCTGACTACAGAAAGGATGCCACGTCTTGTCAAAGGTTGATCTCTTAGAGTGATTCTGAACTTGAAAACGTCAGATTCAACACACCATTGAACGCCCAAAACTCTTTCCACTGGAAGCTCATCACTGATCAAGTCTAGATCCTTTATTTTGTTTGCTCTGTTACTTTCAGGTATTACAGCCAACACATTACGACTGTTACTTATCCATTTGTTCAGTGGAAAGCCTCCTTTCAAGCATATGGCACAGAGTTCACGATAGAGATCTATCGCATCCTCTAATGTGGCTGCTGAGACGAGACAATCGTCAACGTAAAAGTTGTTCAAGATTGTATCCACGGCTTGAAGGCTAAACTGTTGTTTATGATCTTCAGCACATTTCCTTGGTGCAAAATTTGCACAACTGGGAGATGATGTTGCTCCAAACACATGCACTGTCATCCAATATTCAACCATGGCTTGAGTGTAATCTCCGTTGGGCCACCAAAGGAATCTCAACATATCTCGATCCTCCTCTGGTATTTTAACCTGTTGAAACATGGCTTTAATGTCTGCTGCAATGACAACAGGTTCTTTACGAAATCTTGTCAGAACTCCAATTAACGTGCTGGTCAAGTCTGGACCTTGTAAGAGCTTGCTATTTAGCGACACTCCTTGATACTTGGCTCCACAGTCAAACACCACTCTAAGGGTTTTCTTCTGCGGATGCAGAACACCATGGTGCGGCAAATACCATTTCCTGCCATCCGTCCGTTCTAAGTTGTCCTCTGGTACCTTTTCTGCATAACCTTCAGAGATCATATCTGCCATAAAGCTGTTATAGTCCTGCAGAAAAGAAGAGTTCTTCATAAGTCTTTTCTTCAGATTCTGAAGGCGTTGTTCAGCAACACTTTTATTATCTGGCATGCAGACCTTTAAGTCTTTCAATGGGAGTCCAATATAATAATGACCATTATGTAGCTTAGCAGTATTGGAAACTTTATCCAAAAACTGTTGGTCTTCCTTAGAAGGTTCTTTCTCATCTCTGGCACACTCTGGAAAATCAGTTTTAAACTGCTGATTCCACAGCTCATCAAGTTTCACCACTGAAACTCTATTGACACTTATCTGTGGCTGATTGTGAGCTTCAGTTTGATTCTCACCCAAAGGTCTGTTTACTATCCAGCCAAGGACAGTTTTAACAGCATACGGTCCGTCTCCAACACTTCTAATGACATCCAGTGGTTCCAGAGCCTTTGGCACATTCGAGCCAATTAGCAAATCAATTTCAGAGTCAATTTCTGGCAGATGTACAGACTTCAAATATGGCCACCGGATTATATCGTTCTGGTGAGGAACGTTTCCTTTATGCACAGGCATAGTGAACTGAGTATAGAGAATGGGAAGATCACAAAACTCATTCCCGTCTAGTCCAGCGACTTCTAATCTGCAATAATATCCGTTTCAACAACTTTATTTTGTCCCATAGTTCTCAGCAGAATGTTGGATCTTCTTCCATGAATTTTCAGCTTATTCATCAGCTTCACTGTGCAAAATGATGCAGTGCTGCCTGGGTCAAGAAATGCATAGGTGTACAATGTTACATTTCCTTTCTTGGCCTTAACTTTCACAGGCACGATTGAAAGTTTGAATTCATCCTCAGCCTCTTAGGAATTTTGTGTAAGCTTGAAGAGCTTTCATGTCCTCTGCTTTTATTGAAGACCAAGCAAGTGCTTTGCTCATGTAAGCCGTGGCAAGTTTATGTTCATTACCAAAATGCTGCCGTAATAAAAACTTTGCCTTTCTGAATCCTGCTTCTGAAGTCATGTGTAGGCAACTCCTTACATGTTCTCTTGGTTGACCCTTTGTGTGTTGTTCCAAATAATAAAGACAATCTCCAGGGTTTTTATTTCTGCTTTCAATGTTGTGTTCAAACGATTTAATAAAAGTCTGGTACTGAAGTGGATCTCCATCAAAAACTGGGATCTCCTTTTTAGGTAATGAAGAAAGACTATGTTGTTGGATTAATAAAGCAGTGAGTTCATTTTGCTTACTCATGACAGATAAG
Organism: Perissodus microlepis; assembly: GCF_051167445.1. Taxonomy (NCBI): domain Eukaryota; kingdom Metazoa; phylum Chordata; class Actinopteri; order Cichliformes; family Cichlidae; genus Perissodus; species Perissodus microlepis. The sequence continues at coordinate 17,295,175 of NC_140464.1, forward strand.
ATGTTACAGTCTTCTTCATGACTAGAAATTTGAGAAGATACATATTTATTTTCACGTGAATTTCTAATGTTTGACTGATATGTCAAGGGATCTTCAGAAAGAGTCTGAGGTTGTGTTGGAACTCTGCCTGTGGTTAAGAGAGATTGTGAGTCTGCAACATTATGCTTCCTAAAGATATGCACATGTTGCCTTTCATGTACAGGATTATCAGGACGAGTATTCAACACTTGAGTTACTTTTTGTCCCTTTTCAAAATATGACTCCATACCATCTGATATTTTTGATAGTTTACTTTTAATACTGGATCCTTTTGAGCCTGCCAGTACTTTCATTTTTGCAACCGTGGCAGCTATATTTGTTTCCAGCTCCAGTTGCTCCCGCTGTCTCCTTAACTGTGCTTCATGTTCCTCCAAGGCGTGTTTATCCTTAAGCAGTTTTTGCCTTACAATCAGTGCAGCTGCTTCAGCTTCAGCCATTATTCGTGCTGATGTTCTACTTGAGGCTCTGGAGTTTGAGCTTGAAGAACTGATTTTACTCTTTTTGCTTCCTACGTTTGAAACACTGTCACCTGGCTGTATTTCATCTTGTATGTCAGAATTTGTTTTAACCTGCTTTGGAGCTGTTAAGATGTTATGTTTATCGTTTGTGGAAGAAACCGTCTCCTTTGATAAAACAGTCTCAGCAGAAACAGGCACATCTAAAGTAACAGCAGTAGGCACATTCTCAGCTTCATTGACTTTTTCCATAAAAGGTCGTCCAGCTTCAAGAAGCCACCGTTTCACATCTTCAACAAAACCATCATTACATTTTGTTATGCGTCCAAACCAATCAATATGAGCGTCTTGTTCATCTTTAGGAATCAATAAATTGAATGCATCATCAACTGCTTTGGCATTTTTATACAAATCATTCAGTTTTCCCAAGTTAAGCTACACAGTTTTTGCATTGTCATCATTTTTCATCAATTCTTTAATATCACGTGTTAACCCTTTAATCTTGTTAACATGAGCCTTTCGCTCTTTCTGCAAAGTTTCCATTTTAAAAGCAAGCGCTTTAGCCGTCAGTTTTGCAGATCTTTTTTCTTCCAGTTCATGTTCGGCTTCTTTTATTTCACTCATCGTCACTTTTTCACATGCATCAAAACAACATTATATTCCACAGCTTCAAAGTGCCTGCCTGGCACACCTGGGGTTGGCGATAGCTATTTAATAAGAGAGAGCGTGAGAGGGGAGGAGGCCGCGCAGAGCGGCACAGAGGCCCGGTGTTCTGACAAAACGTCCTACCTTGTCAAAACATCCTACCGTAGCGTAAATTTATGGTCTTGTCTATCAATCCGTGCTACCTTATCAGAATATGCTACCTTACGTAGTTAATGGCTCCGTCGTATAGGTAGGACGTTCAGATGGCGTTATGAGTTATAAGTTATTTCGCTAGGATGTTAAGAACATGCTTCCTGCTGGGATTTATTTAGGTAGGATGTTCAGATGACCAAATCACACTATCAAAACATGCTTCCTGCATGGTTTTATTTAGGTAGCATGTTCAGATGGCCAAATCACACTATCAAAACATGCTTCCTGCTGGGATTTATTTAGGTAGCATGTTCAGATGGCCAAATCACACTATCAAAACATGCTTCCTGCGTGGTTTTATTTAGGTAGCATGTTCAGATGGCCAAATCACACTTAAAAACTTTGAGTTATTTCGCTAGGACGTTAAGAACATGCTTCCTGCTGGGATTTATTTAGGTAGGATGTTCAGATGACCAAATCACACTATCAAAACATGCTTCCTGCGTGGTTTTATTTAGGTAGCATGTTCAGATGGCCAAATCACACTATTAAAACGTGCCTCCAGCACACAATCATCTAATGTTGACAAAGAATGCAAAGAGACATGGAGGGGAAAAGACAGCTGTTTTTATTAGAAGTTGTTATGTGTTTTCCTTACATTTTTTGCATTTATATTCTTGGTTGCTCTCTTTATATTTTGCACATGCAAAATGTGCCCATCTTTGGCAAGATTCACACTGCACCTGGAAAGGAAAAATAAATAGCTCATTATGTTTGGTGAATACTATTAGTCAACATTTTAAACATGATTAGCAAGTAATGATACTAAGACTTATGTGTTTCTTTTGTTTTTTTTTGTTTTACCATTTCAATCATGCTGCGGTCAGCGTCAGCATCTAACATAGAGCAAACAATGCAGTAATCCTCAGCAACACATTCATGGTTAGGTTTTAATCAAACATTATTTATTGATTAATTAAAAAATAATAGTAAATTTGTTCCACAAATACTTCATGGCAAATTAGTCCCCTGAATTTTTTTAATTAGACTTAAAGAAGGGTCTTATCTGAAAGTGTTTGAAAAGCACTATTTGTACTGTGCTGTTTAAAAAGCACTATTTAAAATGGAAGTACACACTCTAATGTGATAAGGACTTTACTGGACTTACCTCGATGTTCAAGTAGGGTGCAAGCTATCTGCATTCGCTCCACCACAACTGCTTCTGTAGTGGTTAATACTTCACTGACCTCTCCAAAAGCAAGGTAGTGTTCTGCAAACTGTGAGATTTCTCATTATTATAATGTAAAGTCCTAATTGTAGCTAACAATAAATGGAATCATTTGAATAAGGGATACCTTTAACAGCAAAACTGGAATCCTGTTGCTTGTTGTGTTGCATAGTCTGTAACTGCCACTCCATGGTGTCTTCATGCCCTCTCATCCTCAGAAAATTCCTAGTTGAACAAAAATGTTTGTAATGAAACAAGAAATGTTTTATCTAAGAATAATACCTCAGTATCATGCATACCTCCAGTTGCGCAGAATTTTCCTGTCATAAACACCTTCATTCCCCATGGGGTCTATGAGCAGTATTTTCTGTGCAGAAATGTTGACAATCTAAAGAAAAAGTTAATAAATTAAAAATTACTATAGTATTATAGTATATTACAATACTGACCCTTCAGCCTGAATTTTGCGGCGTATCTCCTAAGGGTTTGCCTCTGGGACTTATCGTATTCCAATGGGTAGGAGCCAGCAGACAGAAACATGAGCAGTTCCTCGTATTTGTTCTCCATAACTAAGGAGAAAATCGGACAATTTCAACATGGCTTCGGAATCCATACAGTAAATAAAACGACTACACAACGTTATCACGCAATTAACAAGTATGTGGTGCAGTAGTACTTTCTTCGACATAACAACGGAGCGTGATGTCCAGTAACTGCAGGAGGACTAAAATAAATTGAGAAGGTTTGCAGAAGTTTGAAAGCACAAAATAAACACTTGGAATATGACTTCGAGTGAGCGGCTTAAGGTAAACAATTATCATCTGTAATAAAGAAGTAAAACTTATAATACAAACCTTTTTTCGAAAGCAACGAGATCGGCACAAGATCGGGGTAGGATGAAATAATAGGCGTGTACTATTTACACCGGAAACATGGCCGTTTTGAATTGTGCGCATGCGCAGTAACAACAAGTAGGGCAGCTTGATGGGTAGGACGTTTTGTCAGAACACCGTGTCCGGGGATGTAGCATTGCTATCAGTTGCCTTGGCTCCATCAGTCTTTCTATTGTGTTTGGATCCTGACATTGTTGCAAAGTTCCCTTAGGTGATGCGCACATTTGCAGTGATAACCCAGCTGACGACAGATAACGCGTTAGTGCCCAATGTCGCAGTATTTGAAAAAATAGCGTATCCCCACAGAGCAACTCACCCACGCATCTTTACATGTCGCTGCTCCTACGTCACCCCTGCAGCTTGTGTTTTAACTGGCACTCGAAGGTTTGAGCACATCTCCCCTAATTTAGCTTCACTTCACTGGCTGCCCATTTCTTTTGGCATTCATTTTAAAATTCTTTTATTTGCCTTTAAAGCTCTCCATGACCTAGCTGCATCTTAACTCTCTGAGCTGCCACAGTCTTATAAACCCAGCCGCTGTCTCAGGTCAGCTGATCAGCTGTTCCTGAATGTTCCCAGGACTGAGCGTAAACTTAGAGGAGATCGTGCTTTTGCTGTAGCATCTCTGAAACTGTGACACAATCTGCCTTTAGAGATTAGACAGGCTTCTTCTCTGCCTGTTCTTAAATCACTCCTGAAAACTCATCTCTTCACCCTGACCTTTGACACCTTGTAGACACCTTGTAAGATGTTGGTTTTTAGTTTGAGTTTTTTAGTTTATTTTTGCTGTTTTATCTTGTTTTTAAATATAGGGCTGTTTAAATTTTTTATGTATTATGTGTTTTATTTTTTTACTGTTATGTTTTATTCTATTGTTCTTAACTCATTTATTGTGCAGCACTTTGGTTTTGTCCTGGGTATTTTAAAGTGCTTTCTCAATAAAGTTGGATTGGATTGGACTGGAAGATAAACACTTTAGTTTGCAGTACTGTGGTGAGTTCACAGTAAAGCACTGTGTTGGACTGGCGCACAGTGATTGTGGCATTCATGGTCAGTGTTAGGTTACCTCAAGTACAGTGGATTCATTTGCATTTAAGCTGATGATGCTTAGATTAAGTCATCAAATTTCACCTTTATATCAGCTGTATAAGACAATTCTCAGTATACTGTTAGTGTAGGAAATGGAAAGACAACCAAGATATCTGTGAAACGTCTGCTTACATCTTGAATTCAGCTCCGGCGCATGTGGTAAGTTGTTAAGGAGTGACTTTAATTTATTCTTTCTTCAGATGTGGCTATACACTCTACTGAGAATAAGCATACTGTCATGATATGAGTGGATCTTCAAAGTAGACATCAAAATAGTTCATGGAGAAAATAAGTAGAAAAAGTAAAGATCTTATTAGGAATAATACTGTTTGGATAATTATAACCATCATAAGCAACCGAATCATCTCAACATGTATTTGCTCAAAAATTTATTTATTACTACAAACACGTATTTAATTATCAACACAAGGAAAATCAACAGTTTCTAGAACTCCAACAGGGGCAGGACTTGGAGGTACTGGGATTTCAGGAGGCAGCAGAATGGTACACTGGTCAGTGTCATTATTATTGACCGGTGATGGTGGATGGCCTTGGGGGGAGCTGAGAGGTAACTCAGACCTCTTATCTTCAGGACACGTAAAGCAAACATACTTCTTTTCAGCAGCTGGAGACTTAGAGACATCCCAAGTCATCAGCCTCATGCGTTTAGGCTGAGGCAAATGTTCCTCTTCATCCTCCACAGAAAAAACGCTTGAATATCTGCGCTTTCTGCCCAGACCTAACTCTGCAATGGGTGGAGGTGTCAGAGGAAGAGGACACATTAAAAAGGCCAAATCATCATCCAGGGATGAACAATCATATTTAAAATCTGGATGCATGGGTCTCGGAGGCAGAGGAACATCACTAGGACACATGAAAAACGCCACTTCATCATCCAGGGATGAATGATCATTTTTCAAATCTGGATGAATGATCTTGTCAGTGTCCTTTGAATGAAAGCTGGCATCAGCAGGTGGAGGACTTGAAGAAACTGGAACATCAGAACTCATCAGCCTCATGCGTTTAGGCATCAAATGTTCCTCTTCATCCTCCACAGAAAAAACAGTAGAATATCTGCGCTTTCTGCAGAGACCTAACTCTGCAGTGGGTGGAGGTCTCGGAGGCAGAGGAACATCAGTAGGACACATGAAAAACGCCACTTCATCATCCAGGGATGAACGATCATTTTTCAAATCTGGATGAATGATCTTGTCTGTGTCCTTTGAATGAAAGCTGGCATCAGCAGGTGGTGGACTTAGGAGCTCACATGCAGGTGCGCTGATAGGTCTGAACATGAAAGCGGGAACTTCATTGTCCAGAGCACAACGGTCTGCATTGGATGAGTGTGGGAGCTTCTCCTTTGCCTGTGGAGGAGGCAGACTTTGAGCCAAAGGGATCTTGTGTTGCAGAGGAACATTCAAGTCATCTGACGTTTTGCTCTGTTACATATTATTATTGTTGTTGTTGGATTTTTCTTTAAAAATTCACCTGTCACATGGTGTTGACGGGAGGTAGCTCCTTGCCGAGAGAGGCCCACGGCAGGGGATTGAGAGGCAGCGGGATGGCGCCTTATGTCCCCGGGACAGCGAGATTATGGCTACGTGTGTGAAAGCACAACACAGTGGCGGGCGGAGTTAGGAGCTCTGCCCATCCGGGGTAAGTCCTGATCAATCCCGTGTAAGACGTACCTCCAGTGGAATCTAAGAATGGTGACTGCCGCTGGCCCTCTCTCCTTTCTTAGTTGGCACCAGAATGAAGAGGCAGACAGGACGGCGACGATCCTGTTGGTTTCTGCACCGTTTGGACTTTTATGGGACTTGACCTTCATGGCTGAGGCCATTGCATTTTGGCTGTATAGTTTTAATTACTTTTAATGTTTTTAACTTCATGTTCCTGCCTGGCCAGAGTATTTTAGTGCTTTCTTTAAAAATAAATTATAGTTTTAGCAATTTGTGTTTATATTTACTACTTCCCTTGGCCGCTCCACTGCTCTTCCCGTCAAAAGGGTTTCCCTTCTGTGTTAAACTTACCACCTGTGAATCCTCCTATGACATCAACAAAAGACAATTTTCTGTTGACTAAATGTTGCGACTTTCATCCATGAATAAAGCCGCGGCCGGCTGAGTTGGTTGTGTCCCTGTGACGCGCCTCCAATAATCCATAATGAGTCGTACTTGTACTTTGCGCATTTATTTTAAGAACAAAACAAAAACAAACGTTTGCGCTTTCAATCAATTTACAAATAGCGCATGGATTAACTGGTGTACCAAAAAATGACGGTCAACAGAAAAGTTTGCCCACAAACCACTCACCCAACACACCTGCTGCGAACACCGACATCAGGTAAATAGACTGTGACCACACCCACATGCCATCACCTGAGACGCAGGTAAAGCTATACACCTGTGCCACCATAACAAATAAGCAAAACATAAACATTGACTTTGGCTCTTACAATACCGGCCCCTAATTATTATCTTTTAAATAATAATAATAATAATAATTCATAAAGTATTTCAATCGCCCTTTAGTGCAACATGCATCAGTACTACTGCTTGTGGTTCACCATCTGTGAAGTTAATAACCCATAAGTAAAAGGAGTAGGTCACTTAAAGATTATCCAGTCAGTCCAATGTGTTAAATATTCTCTGCTTCCTGCAAAAGACAGACTTTATTTATAGGTCTGTTTAGGAACCCAGGTAATTAATCATTCCTAGGATCCGTTTAAGCTCTTGCACATTTTCTGGTGACGGCAGCTGAAGAATGGCGTTCACTTTCTCAGGGTCTGGCCTGACCCCAGAATAGTCGATCAGGTGCCCTAGGAAGCGAAGCTGACTCTGTCTGAAGGAGCACTTCTCTCGGTTGAGCTTCAATCCGGCTAACTCAATGCGCTGCAGCACCTTCTCAAGTCGGGTGTCGTGTTGTTCCATGGTGGCCCCATAGACCAGGATGTCATCCATAAAGACCTCCACACCGTCAAGCCCCTCTAAGGTCTCCAACATCTTTCACTGAAAGATCTCTGGTTCACTTGTTATCCCAAAGGGCAGCCTCTTAAAGCAATACCTGCCAAATGGCGTGATGAATGTCATTAGTTTGCAACTCTGGTGATGCAATGGGATCTGCCAAAATCCACTGGCTGTATCCAGCGAGGAGAAGACCGCTGCCCCACTCAACCTGGACATGGTTTCCTCAGGGGTAGGCAAGATATAGCGCTCTCTTTTGACAGACTTATTCAGTTTTGTCAGATCAACGCAGATCCTGGCCCTTGCTGTGTTCTTCTTCAAGACAGGCACCATTGGGGCACACCATTCGGTAGGTTGGGTCACTCTCTCAATGACACCATGGTTCTCCATTCTTTGTAGTTCCTCCTTCACTTTCTGCAGCATGGGGAAAGGCACACGGTGTGCCGTATGCACCGCGTATGGCACAGCATCGTCCCTTAACTGAATTTTGACTGGCTCAGTTTTTAGTGTTCCGTGTTCACCGTAAAGTGGTTGGTTCCTGGTGGCAGTGATCGTTGCTTCATCAATTCTTCTCACCAGGTTCATCTGCACTGACAAGGAGCGGCTGAGAAGGTTGCTAACTCTGCGTCCACGAACCACATACACCTTGGATAGGTAGTCTTTGCCTTTATAACTTATTGTGGCCTTTAAGTAGCCGAGACATAACAGCTCTCCTCCGGGGCTATCTAGAGGGAGATTAGAAGGCTCTAGTGTTCTCTTATGAGCAAGTGTGTGGAACGTGTCTTCATTTATGATAGTGACATCTGCTCCTGTGTCAATCTTAAATTCTATTGGGGCAGAGTCTAGCACAGTCCATGCTTCGCTATTTCCTTTTGCATTACACACTGAGCCTAGAAAGTATGAGGCCTGCTCGCTTTTCTCTGTCTCTGTAACCTCATTCACTGATCTGGTGTTACGACACACCCTGGCCCAATGTCCAATTTTTCGGCAGCCATGGCAAACAGATTTTGCTGCCGGGCACCTTTCATCCCTGGCATGCTGTGTCTTCCCACATTTACCGCATTTCTTGTCACGCCCCGCCCATTTTTTTTCCGCAGGTTGCCTGCCTCGCTGTTGTTGTGATTTCCAGTCCGTGCTTTTCCGTTTATCCCGTACCTCCTGTACTGAGCCTCCCGCATCTCCCTGCAAGCTGACCTGTGCTGCGACCTCCTCTGACTGTCTGACGATCTGGGTCGTTTGCGCCAATGTGAGGTCCTTCATCAGCTGTAGCCTGCGGGAGAGGTCCTTGTTTCGTATCCTGACCACAATACGATCGCGGATATTTTCCTCTTTACATGCACCAAACTCACAGTGCTCTGAGAGGTCATACAGGGCTCGGATAAAACTCTCCGCCGTTTCGCCTGGCCGCTGGACACGCTGGTGAAAACATGCTCTCTCATGTATAATGTTCCTCTGTGGGAAAAAATACTCGTCAAACTTCCTCATTACGACGGCGAAGTCGTCACGACTTTCATCAGCGGCGAAGGTGAGTGACTTGTAAATGTTCTCTGCTTCATTTCCCATCACGTAGATTAGGCAGCTCACCTGTACTTGTCCTTCGTCTTTGTGGAGTTTCGTTGCGATCCTGTAGCGCTCGAAACGCTGTTTCCAGTCGGGCCATTCCGTCGGCTTATCGAAGGGGAAGCTTGTCGGGGGATTAAACTTAGCCATTCTGTTGTTTTCTCCCTTATGGCGTTATTCCGGCGATGGTCCAGGTCACTTCTGACACCATGTAGAATGACCACTCGGTAGCTTTCTTATGATGCTGCTTTATTGAACGTGTATCCAGCATGGGTTATAACAGCACAACAACGGGTGTGGCAGCTAAGAGAAGAACTGCACATAGACAGCCCTGCCGCAAAGCATGTCATGGTGGCGTAAAGCCGCAACGCCCACCCGCTCGACACAGGCAACCCAGTATATGACATTAGGAACCATAGAATAAATAGAGAACAAATCGACCCAGGACCATGACACCTCGTGTTAGTGTAGGTTTAGTTCAGTGTCTAGTCTGTGTCTGCCATGTTTCCTGTGTTACTTTGAACGTCTGTGTCTCATGTCAGTGTGTCTAGTTTTGCTTCCCTTTTCTCGTTAAGTCTGATTTCTCGTTAAGCTGTGTATCTATCCTGTCTCCCCTTCCCTGATTACGCCAGTGTGTATTTAATCCTGTGTTTTCCATGCCCTCTGCTGTATCTTACTTCTTCGTGCTGTGTTTCGTCCTCCCGTGGTCCTGAGGCTTAGTCTAGCTCTCAGTCTGGTTTGTTTCTCTCTCTCGTCTCATAGTTTCTGGTTGTCGTGTTGAGATTTTGGTTTGTTTTTTGAAATTTGCTTTTGATGAAAAGTTTTTCCAGCAATAAAGCTGCCGTTTTTTGTTCATCCCTCTGTGTTCTGCGAGTCCTGCATTTGGGTCTAAGCTCCTGCCTGCCACACAGCACGCATCATGACATTAATAACAAATAAACAGAATTAAATTTCTCAGGGCAAAAGATGAATTTCTATAGCAGATAATTAAATAACAGATAAGCTGCAAATCTTATTAAAACATGTTTAAAAGGCAGAAATTCATGTCCTCCTTCACATAGCCGAACCCATCCAGCGGGCTGTAGTGTAGTCCTCGCTGGGCTTTATGTTTGACACTTCTGATCTACAGTGACTGTAAAACTTTACAGTTGGAGATGTTTCATGAGAAATGTTCTATAGCTTAGAGTTAGATGAGGTTTAATCCTGTAACATTTGATAGTTTCAGTTGCTGTGCTTTGTGATACCCTGTCTCTGGACCCTTTGGAGATTTTTTTCTTAGAAGGTAATCAAACAGCAAATAAAATGGTAAATGGCCTGTATTTGTATAGCGCTTTACTAGTCCCTAAGGACCCCAAAGCGCTTTACACATCCAGTCATCTACCCATTCACACACACATTCACACACTGGTGATGGCAAGCTACATTGTAGCCACAGCCACCCTGGGGCGCACTGACAGAGGCGAGGCTGCCGGACACTGGCGCCACCGGGCCCTCTGAATACCTGGAAAAAAACTTATCCTCCCTTATGGTGTCACGCTACAGTATTAAAGATGGATTAATATAACAAAAGAGAGAACCTTTTTAGTCCTTAATAAAGTTCTATGGCATCTCTCACTGCTAAAGTATTGACTTCTGACTCATTGGTCTAATGTAGACATTCATTTAAATACATCTATGCAAACATTTGCATTGTTTTCATTTTGGATTATGCATTTCTTAAAACAAACAAATGGAGTCAGTGGACCAGCATTTGCAGGTGAATCCAGTTTAATCAACCCTGCTGGCACGATTTCAACAAGGTAGAATTACTGGTCGAGCTGGCTGATCCCTGAGAGTGTTCCTCACAGCTGTCCAAGAACTTTCAAAACACTGTAAAAACGCGCATGCGCAGTGCCTTTGTTTTCATACGCACATGGCGGAAAAAGCATTTCGGCGACGGAAAATGAGAAGGGCTGACCCAGAATTGGTTTGTAAAAATGCTGCAACTTCAGTGGTGTGGAACTGGTTTGGCTTTCGTCCGTCAGATACACGACGAAGCACTATTTTTGGTAGAGCATGCTAGCGGGCCGTCGTTATTACCGTGTTGTTTGGAAAATACGGCACACTTAAAATCAAGCCTTTGATTTTTCTGAAAATCAACAGTGCCCCTTATAATCCCGTGTGCCTTATGTATGAATTCTGGTTGTGTTTACTGACCTCGAAATGATTTTATGTGGTAGACGGCGCTCGAAAATCTGTCAAATGTTTCAGTACGACTTTGCTAAGCTTTGAAGCCGCACCCCTTGATGGATTGTCAGAGCATTACGGCTATCGTAGGCAGGAGCCTCGCAGAGTGATACGTACTGTGCTTCAACATAATATTACCGTATTGTTTGTGTATAACCTCTTTTTAAGTTTTGTGGATATTATACATGGTTATGAGGATATGTCGGCCAATTTCCACTGGAAATGCCTTTTGGTTAAACTGTCAGCAAGGAATTTGCATTTGCACTGTTAAATTTTTATATAACTTGAATGCACATAAAAGAAAAACAGCTGCTTGTTTAAGTGAAAATGCATTGATGGGGGGTTTTTTTCCACTAACAAAGTTGTGGAGTTGTAAAGTATTTTGTCTAGTGTCAATGATATCGTCAGTTATATCGTTATCACAAATTTTCAAATGTATATCGTGATAAATATTTTTGGTCATAACGCCCTGCTGTACTTTAAACAATGAAAACCTGAATTACCAAACAAATCATACGAGGAAAGACTGCCATTAAAAATCGATATTGAACTGTTCGATACAGTGCTTTCAGTTCGGTACTCATATGTATCGAACAATACAAAAATTTTATTTATTTTATCAACTTTTCTTCTGACGATGCTGTCTGTGTCCCAAAACGTCGGCTGCATCCTCCAGAGGCCACATTTGAAGGCCGATTACGTCACAGCCAGGCGACGAAGGCTGTCCCAATTCGTCGACTCCTTCAAATGCGGCCGACAAATGCGTCCTTCATTTCCCCGAATTTGAAGGATGGGTCATGTGTGTCCTTCGTGGCCCTCCATATCCCAGAATTCATAGCGCGGCCCAGCCAAATTTCAGCTGCCAACAATGGCGGCCGCTACTAGGTTTTAAAATTAGTCTTATTAATCTTTCTGGGTCACAAAATAAACTTTTAACATATTTTCAGGCGAGAAAGTAGCTGTGTAAATTACAAATATCTGCTTGGTTTATCAAGACATCGTATATTTGCAAAAGTGTGCCAAGGTTTTCGGAGACGTCTGTTACCCACCAGCTCGATAGCAAGCCGGGGGGTTCAATGGACACTCCAGCCGGCGAGAGCAGCGGACTCCCGGCTTCGTCGTTTTCAGACCCCCGCTCTTTCGCTACTCAGGTTAAACATGATATATAAGTCACTCGGATAACATAAAAATGTAATTGTTTGCCTTTTTTCGGTGTTTTATTTGTTCCGGAGTAAATCGGTTTGGCTGAGATTAAAGTTATTAGATTATTAGATTAAAAAAATTTATTAATCCATCGGGTGGGTTCCTCCGGGATTTTCACACAGCTGAATAAACGTCAAACAGAAAACTGATTAAACAGAAGTGTGAGACGGTCGAGAATTTACGCCAGTGTCCTGTTATATTTTAGATAGCAAGGAGCAGACGGCCGACTTTATTAAACCCCACCGACACAGCGGTGACGCAAATCTGAAGGCTTGACCGTCCCATTTCACAGCCTCGCACTTCCGGCCTTCTCGGTTTTCGAAGGACCCGGCCCACGTAGACCACGAAGGACCAAATTTAACTTTTTGTTAACTTTTGCCTGTTGTTCCTCATTAAGATGGCTGATGTCGACAGGAGGCTGCCATAGAGGTAAGTCGGTGTGAGTAGATGTTGAGTTGGCACTATTGGCTGTCACTGTGGGCTTAGATTCTCCTAGTGTGTCCATTGTAATCACCTTCTCAACACAATGAATACTGCCAAGGGCTGTTTTCCTTGGTAGTGTGATGTTATGTTTTGTGTTGTTGCCCACAGGTACCTCTACAAAGGGCCTCTTGGTGTTTTGCACTTCAAGCAGTCCTTCACAGACATCTAGCTCAGCAATCTGTGTGCTGTTATCATCGGGCTCAAAGAGGAAAACAGATTCAGACAGGTTCATGGCAGTTGAGACTGGAAACTTAACCCAAATCACCTGGCCCGTGTGTAATGAGGGTGTCATTCCTTGCCATACCGCAGACGTCCACATTGTGCAGGAGCTTCATCAGCCTTGATGAGGTTTACCAGGAGCTCTGCCTTTTCTGCTGGTACTGACATGGCATTGCGAAGCAGGGTGACGAGAGTCGGCATGAACCGTCCTGGTTGTTCCTGCACCAGCTCCTCCAGCACATTGAAACCCAGCAGCAGCCTCTCCAAAACAAAACTGCTTACAAGAAAAGGCACAGTTATTGACAAATTAGGTTCTTCATTCCCTCTCAAATTAACCATGATTGGCACCCAGCCATCAAATGGGAAAGTGTCACCATTCACAGCATGGACCTTTAACGCTTCTTCATTATCAATGATTTTATCAAGCACCCTAAGCATTACATTATCTTTGGTCTCAGCGTCACATTTTGCCAAACTTATAGCAACAGTCTCACTGGTACTACATATGTCAGATTGGGACGGAGCGTGGGACACGGTCACTGTTTGTCCTGTGACAGAGACCGGCTCCTGTTTCCCTGACGTATTGTTTTCTTCATGCAGCCAACTGCGCGGTGGCCTTCCTCACCACAGTGAAAACAGTGAGGACAGTCGGGACAATCTTGTTCTATGCACTTTTCACAGCCATATTTTCTTTCTCTGTGGTGATTGGTTTTGGTTTTCCTCTACTGGCTGCTTTGTTCGGCTGTTGTTTGCAGTGACTGTGTCATTTGTTCAACAATGCTTGCAAGTTTTTCAACTTTCTCTGACAGCTGCTGGATCATATCCACCTTAGGTCTTTTTCCTGCATTTTCCTCTTTCAATACAGGACACTGCGTGCTGTTAATCTCAACTTGTGTACTGTGCACATTGATATTTCTCTGACGGGTGACTGATCCCAGACGACGGTGTCTTTCACTTTCATCACTCATTACCTTCTTCATTTGTTTAAGGATAGCCTCATCTTTGACATTGGCATCTGCAAGGAGTGGCTTTAGCTCTCTACGAATGTCACTATGTTTGTGGCCCAGTCCTTGATACACAGTATGAAGAAATACATCCTGAATTGTACTGGCTGAATACTTTACATCTGAGTTGGTATGCTTTGAGGTGAGCAAGATCTTTTGTTTGAGACCTATGACTCAATACAGGAACTGTTGTGGTGTCTCGCTGTCACATTATTTGGTGCAGATGAGTTCCTGGAAAATGTCTGTGTTGTTTTGCTCACCAAGGTGTGAATGGAGGATGTCTTTAAGCTCCTCTACTGTCAGTTCATCCTTGTTCATTAGCATGTCTTTGAAATTACCAGGTTTGATAACTCTCATGACAGCCCTCACAATCTCTGCATCATGAAACTGTTCTTTGAGACACTCTTCAATCTGGCGGCAGATGCTGTTATAACTAATGTCTGATCCCTGGTCTCCAATCTGGCCCCCGTGAATCTTAAACTCCCTACGATGGAGGTAAGACAAGTCTCTTAGGGACACCACCTCGTCATGTCTCATGGGTGCGTGAGTTTCAACTAAGCGGTCATTGTGTGGTGTGCTTCTACAATGAGCCTGTGATGGTGTCTGAGAGGTAAGTTGCGGACCTGATGTAGGCATGTACTGCTTAATTTTCTTAGAGAGCTCTTTGTAACTGAAGAGTATTTTTTGTAGTTCTATATCATGTTGGGAAACAGCAGTAGAGCTGGTATTCTGGGTCACACTGTCAGTTACTTCTGTACCACTATTATGACCATCTTCTAAAAACATTGCATTAGTTGGACTCACTTCAACACTGACATCATGAGGCTGAGCATTTGGACATAGATCACATGAATCATTACCAGTGGTGGCCTGTATATGCAGATCAGAAACATGACCCTGGGTAACAGCATCAACAACATCTTTCAGTGACAATAAGTGTGACATGCCCTGATCTTCTGACTCTAAAAAAGGCTTACTGCACATGAAACCACTGATGTACTCGAAGCAGCTGTCTTCATCCCCTGACTTAAGGCAAGACTGATCCACTCCTGGCACTGGACCCACAGACTTGGCAATCTGGAACAGTTCATCAGCAGAGAGGGTGAGAAGGTCTTTCTTGATGGCCCACACCAAGCTCCTCCTCTCACCTTCCACCATGGTAGTTTCCCTATCCCTTGCAGTGGGTCACACAATGTCAGCTTTCGTACAGTTTATTGCCTTGATGGGTGATGATTCGAGCACCAAACAGCACCAAGCGGTCCTTATTTGTCCTTTTTCTTATTTCTTGTCCATTACACTAGTTGTGACACATGGCCAATGCATTTCCTGCACAAGCAGTAGCATCTATCCTCCGTCAGGCAGCAGCAGGAGGTGTAGATAACAACCAGGCCTGGACGCGTGGGATGGGCTGGCGATCAGGATGGGTTTTCCGATTCAGGTCTCTGTAGTCTATGCACAGTCTTAAAGTACCATCTTTTTTTCTAACACAAACAACTGGTGAGGAGTATGACAAGTCTGACTTCCTGACCCAGCCTTGTGCTATTAAATCATGCAGGTAACTTTTCATCTCTTGGTAGAGCGGTCGTGGCACAGACAAGTATGTGCGTTTGACTGGTTCGTTGTCTTTGAGTGATATGGTCATTTTCAGTTTTTCAATACAGCCTATATCATTGTCTGTTTTAGAGAAAGACTGGCATTCTTCTCTGAGCATCTGTTTTGCTAATACTCTCTGCTCTTCACCCAGGTGGCTAAGATCTACAGGTGGGTCCCACTCTTCACTAGCGCTACACTGGGCTTGTGTATTTGTCTGGTTAACAGTAGCTACAGATGTGGCTTTTTCAAACGCCTGGGCAGGTAAAACAGCTGTAATAGTCTGAACCGAGCCAACTAATGTACGACCTGGTATGACAATTTCATGGTCAGTTGGGTTAGAGACACCTAGTGTTATGACGGGTAAAGTACCCTTCTTAACTTTAACCAAAGTATCAAAAAACTCAAGATTGTCTGGCCACTGGGGGTTTAAGTCTGGCTCAAATATCATGACCATGTCTTTTTTAAATGGCCCTGTTGCTATACGACCCTCAACATGCATGTGGCTTTTTTTAGGTACAGTAATACAGTCTTTCTTTGTCATCACTTTGTACTCGTCAACTGCATCTGCACTAACAGCCTGTATAAAAGCTTTCACCTTGTGTCTTTTGAGGCTGGGAAATGCTTTTCTCACTGTGCTGTACAGTTTAGCTTGGTCAGTCTTATTCACAATGTATTCAATGACATTGTAGCCTATAATAGGGCATGTGAGCTGAAAACCTTTCATTACCAACATGGGGATGGTCAATCTCTGTTTGTTCAGTTCCGGAAACAAGTTGGAAGGTTGTCTCAACCCACCCAAGATATGGCATGTTGGTCCCATTTGCTGCGGTCAGGGTGAGTTCAGATGTGTCCATAATATCTGCTACATCTCTCAGCTCTGTGTGTGGCAGATAGTCCTTTTTCCACTTCTCATCGATGATTGATACCTGTGAGCCTGAGTCCCATAGAGCTTGAAGCCTGTGGCCGTCCAGGAAACACTCAACCAGACATTGCCTGCCCACCAGAGATGTGACTTTGTGAGGGGTGTTTACATGAGCTGACGGCAGTGGTACCTGAACAGTCTCATTGTCTTTGTTAGTCTTTAAGCCAGTGCATTGTCTCTTATGTTGTCTCCAGTGTTGTTTCTGGCATGTTCTTGAACAATAAAGTGCGTTTTTACATGCTGAACACTGTCTCATGCCTGACTTTTCTTGTTTACAGTTGGAGCAATGTTGGGACTTGTGGATGATGGGCATGGTTAACACTCGTCCCTCGGTGGTAACCATTGCTGGTTTAAATGTTTCTCTTTATATGGTCTCATACCTCTGCTTCTACATCCAGCCTGAAAGTGTTCTCTACTCCCACAGAGGTAGCAGTGGGTGCAGCGCTCGTTGACTCCATTCTGCTGGCAGATGTGGCACCTCCTCTCACGGCGGGCTGGACTACCTGTGTAGTGCTGTACAGGATACTGAGGGGGTGGTGGTCTTTGACGGGGGCCCTGGAAGCTATAATACTGCTGATCCCTATCATACTGCATAACTGGTGGTGGGGCATATGACTGAGGACCAGGCACCGGCTGCTGTAGAGTCTCTTTAATCTGAGCTATCTCTGCACTGAGACCTTTCAGGGAGGCTACACCTGTCTTAAGCTCCGCTAACTCAGTTAAAAGCTCGGGTGGTATCTTACCTTTAACTTCTTTCACAGGGTTCTTAGCCGGTGACACATCATCTGACTGCACTGCACTCACACTTGTAGCAGTCTGTGATGCTAAACATTTCTTGTTTGTCCTTTCTGCCTCATTGGCACAAGCCATATTTAACCTCTCTAACAGGAGTTCATCAGGTGTCTTAGAGTCTAACAGGAGTGGCTGCATATCTATCCTGACACTGTCACTCTGGAAGCCTGTGAGTATGGTGTGCAAACACATACGCTGGACTAAAGCTGGGTCGTATTTGAGTCCTGACTCTGATTCTTGGGAAGCAAATAAGACTTTCTGCTTTAGATCTAAAACTCTCATCAGGAAGCTTTGAGCAGTCTCTTTTGGGGTCTGTACCTCAGAGGCAAGTTGTTTATACAGTTCGGTGGCGCTCTTCTCCTGGAAATGGGAGCGCAGTATGCGGCGTAGAGTCGGAAGGGTGAGTTGAGCTTTTCCCTCCAAATAGCTGCGTAGTTGTAGACCTGGCAAGATAGCTCTGATGACAGCATCTACAATGTCAAGCTCCGAGTAGCCTCTGCTCAGTCCATTTTCGATCTGGTGAGCAAGACTGGAAAATGTCAGTTTATCTTTTTGACCTGGTTCGCCAATCTGGCCTGATATTTTGAAATCTTTCTGCCAGTAAGGGCTTGGTCGTTGGGGGGTACTTGACACAGATGAGTTAGGGACAAAGCAATTACCTTGGGAGTGAGAAATAACCGCTGTGTTAACTGCATTAGCTGTCTCTGTTACCAGTGTGGTTGCAGTGTTTGGTTGCTCTCTGTGCCCTGAATCACCCTCTTCATTTGCATTTGGTTCAGTCTCAACAATTGTCTCTTTCATTACTTCAGCAATCTTATCATTAAGCAACAACAGTTCTGACATTCCATCATCCTCAAGTACTGTTATATCTTCTCTCTCAATGTGTATTTGGATGTGTGTTAGCAGTGACAGTCGTGTTTTTCTGCTAACATCTATTTTCTCTGCAATGCCAAGGAACTCGCAGATTGACACTAGTTGATCTTTGGACAGAGTGTGCATTTCACGCACAACCTCTTCTCGCAGCTCTTCCACCGAAGACATTGTGGCAGTAGGCAGGAAGAATTTTGCATGTACAGGTGACGCTGAGCTGAGTCGTTTTTGCAGCCCCTGATGATCTCAGGCTGGCCTCAGGAAACATGCGCTAAAACACAGCTACCAGTTCGCCTCGACAGCAACACTTTCCTCACTGCAGTCTGCCTGGGTTGTAGTGGGGGGATTTAGCTGGCTTGGACTGCGATGTGCAGATTGTGGACACCGGACATCTAAGCAGCTATCCCAGCGGTGCCTCCAAATGTTACACCCCTGAAAACAGGGGGAAAAGAATCACGAGAGTGATTATGACTTGCGTCTCTCATGCAGTCGTTTATTGCAGTGAGGAGAACAGAAACATTTCACATTCTGTACTGCTAAATGTCACATGGTGGAAGAAAAACACTAAATAATAAACCGAAATACTAAAGTGCTTACTATACATATACTTGAGCAGGTTTCCTAATAAAACGGCTGACAATGGCGGCGTTTTTAGCTCCTGCCATTATCTTAATGGCCATTACACAGTACAAAACTGAGGCTCAAAACCGCCACATACATGTGCACAAAACTGTAATATAATGCTTCTAAAGCTTACAAAACAATGAAGGGTTACCTCTTAAATATCTTAACAGTGTACACATTGGAAATATATCAACTTTTAAACACTTTTACCTGAAAACAGGGGGAAAAGAATCACGAGAGTGATTATGACTTGCGTCTCTCATGCAGTAGTTTATTGCAGTGAGGAGAACGCGCGAAAGCCCCCTGGTGGAGAACAGAGACACTACTAATCGATCCCAGAAAAGGCTTACTAGCCGATCAGAGATGTATAGATTGTAGTACACCACATCAAGAACTCCACCGACTTCACTGACAAGGTCCAGAAACTTACCCTGGATCCAGATGAAACCATTGTGTCCTTTGATGTAGTCTCTCTCTTCACTTGCGTACCCACCACGGAGGCAGTGGAGACTGTCAGAAAATGACTACAAGAAGACAGCTCCTTGGAAGACAGGACCAACTTCACACCCGATCAGATTTGCACACTGTTAGACCTCTGCCTTACCACAACATACTTCAAATACAACGAAGGCTTCTACAGACAAAAACATGGCTGTGCCATGGGCTCCCCCGTGTCACCTATTGTAGCCAACCTTTACATGGAGGAAGTGGAAAGGAAGGCTCTTGCTCTTTCAAAGGAAGAGTACCCAGCCACTGGTACAGATATGTAGACGACACCTGGGTCAAAATCAAGGCACAAGAAATGGAATCCTTCGCTGCGCACATTAACGCTGTGGATAAAAAACATCAAGTTCACCAGGGAAGACACAAAGGATAACGTACAGTATATGTACTGTACAGTGCAGCGAGGAATGCCCAGACCTCTACATTGGAGAGACCAAACAGCCACTTCACAAGCGCATGGCACAACATAGAAGAGCCACCTCCACAGGACAAGACTCAGCTGTCCATCTGCATCTTAAGGATAAAGGTCACTCTTTCGAGGATGCCAATGTTCACATTTTGGACAGAGAGGACAGATGGTTTGAAAGAGGAGTGAAAGAAGCCATCTATGTCCACTGTGAGCGACCATCTTTGAACAGAGGCGGTGGTTTACGACACCAACTGTCTGCCATCTATAATCCAGTTTTGAGTTCCCTCCCCAGACGCCTTAACGCCCACTCACATCCTGGGCCATCTGACCTCAGGAATTCGCATGATAAGGTGGGGCCAGGTTTCACAATGAGCTCACCCGAAACCCTGGCTGATTGGGACCCACACCCAGTTTCGCACCTTGGCTCAGGCGATTAGAGGATCATCAGGGGGTCCTTTTGTCCCTCTGTGGGGGGATACTCCCACTAGGTTTAAATCTGGGACTCCCCACCATTTGACCTTAGAACTGAAGAAGCTTGTCGGATGAGAGGTGAAACATCTTCAAGCAACTTAAAGAAGTCCAGACGCTTTTCTTTGCAAGCTCCATTGACTCTGTATTACTGTAGCATCTTGAAGTGACCATTTGTTGTGTTTTGCCACTATATAAATAAAAGTGAATTGAACTGAATAAAAATTCTATGGCTTTGCTCAGTGCTAAAGTGTTTTAGTTGGGTAGGAAATCTGTAATAATTGTAATACTTTTTTTGCCAGAACTACTTGGTGTCAGTCAGAATTGTTTGGAGATTTAGTGATAGAATGGCTATGAATTTGATTTTCCACCCCTCTCACTCTTGCTTACTGGACTTTTACCTCTTGGTGGCGCTGTCACTTGGTGTTCGCTCGCTCTGCGGTAGAGTATCACTTCCTGTTCCTGCTCAAACACAGTGGTGTTTCTGAGTAGCTTATTTGCTTAGCAATTTAATTAACAACTTTTAAATACATTCTTCTTTCATAGTATAATCTTCACGTGCTTCATCCGAAGCACACTTTCTGTGTACTCACTACCTAATTTATAGCCAAAGTATTCACTCACTGTCTCTGTACTGTTTCGCTAGCTTAGCTTAGCTCGTAGCCGACTCGTTAGCACCATGGCTACTTCACCTGTCCCTCCTGCACTTTCTTGCTTATTGTGTCAGATGTTTAGTTACTCCTCGGCCTCCTTTAGCAGTAATGATATCTGTAACAAATGTAGCATATTTGCAGCTCTGGAGGCCAGGATTACTGAATTGGAGACTCGGCTTCGCACCCTTCATTCACCCGTAGCTAGCCAGGCCCCTGTAGCTGGTGCAGCCGAAGATAGCGTAGGCCCCGCTAGCTGTTCCCCGGCAGACCCCAAGCAGCTGGGGAAAGAGGGCGGCTGGGTCACGGTGAGGAGGAAGCATAGTCCTAAACAGAAGCCCCAGGTACACCACCAACCCGTTCATGTGTCTAACCGTTTTTCCCCACTCGGTGACACACCCACCGGGGGTCAAACTCTGGTAATTGGTGATTCTGTTCTCAGACATGTGAAGCTAGAGACACCGGCAACCACAGTCAATTGTCTTCCAGGGGCCAGAGCAGGCGACATTGAAGGAAATTTAAAACTGCTGGCTAAGGGTAAACGTAAATTCAGTAAAATCATAATTCACGTCGGCAGTAATGACACCCGGTTACGCCAATCGGAGGTCACTAAAATCAATATTGAATCGATGTGCAACTTTGCTAAAACAATGTCGGACTCTGTAGTTTTCTCTGGTCCCCTCCCCAATCAGACCAGGAGTGACATGTTTAGCCGCATGTTCTCCTTAAATTGCTGGCTGTCTGAGTGGTGTCCCAGAAACGATGTGGGCTTCATAGATAATTGGCAAACCTTCTGGAGGAAACCTGGTCTTGTTAGGAGAGACGGCATCCATCCCACTTTGGATGGAGCAGCTCTCATTTCTAGAAATATGGACAAATTTATTAAACCCCCCAAAATATGACTATCCAGAGTTGGGACCAGGAAGCAGAGTTGCAGTCTTACACGCCTCTCTGCAGCTTCTCTCCTCCTGCTACCCCCCCAAAAACCCATCTCCATAGAGACTGTGTCAGCTTCCAAAAAGACAAAAAACAAACTAAAAACCAGCAACAAACAACTTAAACATAAACAATCAAAAAGAAAGAACAATACAGTATCCACATCTGAACCAAAGAGTAAAACAGTGAAATGTGGATTATTAAATATTAGGTCTCTCTCCTCCAAGTCTCTGTTAGTACATGACTTAATAATTGATCAACAAATTGATTTACTCTGCCTTACAGAAACCTGGTTGCAGCAGGATGATTATGTTAGTTTAAATGAATCAACACCCCCGAGTCATTCTAACTACCAGAAACCTCGAAGCACAGGCCGAGGGGGCGGTGTGGCAGCAATTTTTCACACCAGCCTATTAATTAATGAAAGACCAAGACAGACTTTTAATTCATTTGAAAGCCTGATGCTTAACATTGTCCACCCCAGCTGTGAAACTCAGAAACCAGTCTTACTTGTTATCATCTATCGTCCACCTGGGCCTTACACAGAGTTTCTGTCTGATTTCTCAGACTTTATATCTAATCTAGTTCTGAGCTCAAATAAAATAATTATTGTGGGTGATTTTAACATCCATGTAGATGCTAAAAATGACAGCCTCAACATGGCATTTAGTCTGTTATTAGACTCAATTGGCTTCTCTCAAAATGTAAAAGAACCCACCCACCACTTTAATCACACTCTAGATCTTGTTTTAACATATGGCATAGAAACTGAACATTTAACAGTGTTTCCTGAAAACCCTCTCCTGTCTGATCATTTCCTGATAACATTTACATTTACAATAATTGATTACACAGCGGTGGAGAGGAGACTTTATCAAAGTAGATGTCTTTCTGAAAGCGCTGTAACTAAGTTTAAGAATATAATCCACCCACTGTTATCATCTTCAATGCCCTGTACCAACACAGAGCAGAGCAGCTATCTGAACGCTACCCCAACAGAGGTTGATTATCTTGTTAATAATTTCACCTCCTCACTACGTACGACTCTGGATACTGTAGCTCCAGTGAAAACTAAGGTCTCTAATCAGAAGTACCTGACTCCGTGGTATAATTCTCAAACACGTACCCTAAAGCAGATGACTCGTAATCTGGAGAGGAAATGGCGTGTCACAAATTTAGAGGATCATCATTTAGCCTGGAGAAATAGTTTGCTGCTTTATAAGAAAGCCCTCCGCAAAGCCAGAACATCTTACTATTCATCACTGATTGAAGAAAATAAGAACAACCCCAGGTTTCTCTTCAGCACTGTAGCCAGGCTGACAAAGAGTCAGAGCTCTGTTGAGCCAACCATCCCTTTAACGTTAACTAGTAATGACTTCATGAACTTCTTCACAAATAAAATTTTTATCATTAGAGAAAAAATTACCAGTAATCATCCCACAGATGTAATATTATCTACAGCTACTCTTAGTACCATTGATGTTAAGTTAGACTCTTTTTCTCCAATTGATCTTTCTGAGTTAACTTCAATAATTACTTCCTCCAAACCATCAACGTGTCTTTTAGACCCCATTCCTACAAAACTGCTCAAAGAAGTCCTGCCATTGATTAATTCTTCGATCTTAAATATGATCAACCTATCTCTAATAATCGGCTATGTACCACAGGCCTTCAAGCTGGCTGTGGTTAAACCTTTACTCAAAAAGCCATCTCTAGACCCAGCAGTCTTAGCTAATTATAGGCCAATCTCCAACCTTCCTTTCATATCAAAAATCCTTGAAAGAGTAGTTGTCAAACAGCTAACAGATCATCTGCAGAGGAATGGTTTATTTGAAGAGTTTCAGTCAGGTTTCAGAGCTCATCACAGCACAGAAACAGCTTTAGTGAAGGTTACAAATGATCTTCTTATGGCCTCTGACAGTGGACTCATCTCTGTGCTTGTCCTGCTAGACCTCAGTGCAGCGTTCGATACTGTCGACCATAATATCCTATTAGAGCGATTAGAACATGCTGTAGGTATTACAGGTACTGCACTGCAGTGGTTTGTATCATATCTATCTAATAGACCCCAATTTGTGCATGTAAATGGAGAGTCCTCTTCACCCACTGAGGTTAATTATGGAGTTCCACAGGGTTCAGTGCTAGGACCAATTCTGTTTACATTATACATGCTTCCCTTAGGCAGCATCATTAGAAGACATAGCATACATTTTCACTGCTATGCAGATGACACCCAGCTCTATCTGTCCATGAAGCCAGATAACACACACCAATTAGTTAAACTGCAGGAATGTCTTAAAGACATAAAGACCTGGATGGCCGCTAACTTTCTGCTTCTTAATTCAGATAAAACTGAGGTTATTGTACTCGGCCCTGAAAATCTTAGAAATATGGTATCTAACCAGATTCATACTCTGGATGGCATTACCTTGGCCTCCAGTAACGCTGTGAGGAACCTTGGAGTCATTTTTGACCAGGACATGTCCTTCAACGCACATATTAAACAAATATGTAAGACTGCTTTCTTCCATTTGCGCAACATCTCTAAAATTAGAAATATCCTGTCTCAGAGTGACGCTGAAAAACTAGTTCATGCATTTATTACTTCCAGGCTGGACTACTGTAATTCATTATTATCAGGATGTCCAAAAAACTCACTGAAAAGCCTTCAGCTAATCCAAAATGCTGCAGCAAGAGTACTGACAGGGACTAGAAGGAGAGAGCATATTTCTCCTGTTTTGGCTTCCCTTCATTGGCTTCCTGTTAAATCCAGAATTGAATTCAAAATCCTGCTCCTCACATACAAGGTCTTAAATAATCAGGCCCCATCTTATCTTAATGACCTTGTAGTACCATATCACCCTATTAGAGCACTTCGCTCTCGCTCTGCAGGCCTACTTGTTGTTCCTAGAGTATTTAAAAGTAGAATGGGAGGCAGAGCCTTCAGTTTTCAGGCCCCTCTTCTGTGGAACCAGCTTCCAGTTTGGATTCGGGAGACAGAAACTATCTCTACTTTTAAGATTAGGCTTAAAACTTTCCTTTTTGCTAAAGCATATAGTTAGGGCTGGACCAGGTGACCCTGAATCCTCCCTTAGTTATGCTGCAATAGACGTAGGCTGCCGGGGGATTCCCATGATGCATTGAGTTTTTCCTTTCCAGTCACCTTTCTCACTCACTATGTATTAATAGACCTCTCTGCATTGAATCATATCTGTTATTAACCTCTGTCTCTCTTCCACAGCATGTCTTTTATCCTGTCTTCCTTCTCTCACCCCAACCGGTCGCAGCAGATGGCCGCCCCTCCCTGAGCCTGGTTCTGCCGGAGGTTTCTTCCTGTTAAAAGGGAGTTTTTCTTTCCCACTGTCGCCAAAGTGCTTGCTCATAGGGGGTCATATGATTGTTGGGTTTTTCTCTGTATCTATGAAGCGCCTTGAGGCGACTTTTGTTGTGATTTGGCGCTATATAAATAAAATTGAATTGAAAATTGAATTGAATTGAATGTGAAGGAAGTTCAAATGACCTAAAATCACCCTTCAGACAGGCCTTCACTTAAAATGTGAATCTCTTCACTTTAGCTAACCATATATACTGTACTTATTCAGGATGGCACAAAATGAACCAGTAAAAACTTGAAAACTACCTCACCCCAAAATTGCATAAAACTACCAAACAAAATACATTTTTCAATTTCAAGTTTCAATTTCTTAGTTTCTATTACGGTGCATTAATTTTTTTTTAATGGTGTCCAGTTTGAGACCTTTGATTGTCAAACCAAACACGCCCATTATGACACAGAGGAAAGATTTACGCAGTGCTTTGTGCAACACAAACCCACAACTGCAAGTCCAGGAAGTGAGCTGTTACAGTCTACTAATCAGATTAGGTAAGTGAATCTGTAAAATAAGCTTTAAGCACATTTTAGAATTTACTGTAGCCATCAAACTAAGACCATTTTATTAAGAGCAAGATGCTCCATTCTGTGCATGGTAAATCAGGGAAAAACAAAGCTGAGTACCTTATTTTAAGTTAATTCAAAATGTTTATCATCTCGTCTAGAACAATGGCTGGAGTTTGTGTGTAAGGTGGGGGACTCCCCCAAGCTTTTAGCATTCAAAACCTTGTTACTGTTCAATACTTACATTTCGTCAAACTATATCTATTTCATTTATAACCAGAAAGATGCATAAGTAAAAAATTAGATTAACAGCAGAACTGACCCATGATTATTGTTATCGTGGTTTCTCAGATAAAGTTTTATACTATGAAACTTTTTCATTTCCTTCTTTTGTTCACCAACTGTATTCAACTTTTAACTCAATTCTAATGTGCTTGCCAAATATTCTCTCACAAATTATAATAATTCTGTCCCTATACAAATCAACATAGAAACTAATGATTAGGGGGAAACGCCCAGGTATGGGTCTGTCTGGCAAACAAGTGTACTTCTTATTGAGAAGGTGCTGACTCTACCTCTCACCCACAGAGATACCAAAAGAGGCATGAACAACTCTAAAGTGCTCTAAAGTCTCTATGGTAAGTAGGGATGGGCACCGGTTCTGACATAAACGGTAGTAACCAGACCGAAAAGCAGCGCACATTTCGGTGCTTTATTTCGGTGCTTTTTTTTCCTGAGCTGTGATACGCTTTAGATTCTAGCCAATCATTTTACGTTTCCGAGGATAGTAGGCGGGTCCAGGTACGTACGTTCTTTTAGAGCAGAGCTACAGATTAAAAATGCCAAAGTCCAAGCGGTCAAAAGTCTGGCTGTATTTCACAGCAAAAGATGCAAACTCAGCAGCAACAAGTGCTTTAAGCTGATACTGTGATACTGTCAAAGGAGGTAACACCTCAAATCCGATGAAACACCTGGCGACGCATAGCGTTTTTTTTAAAAGCCGAGAAATGCGCCGTATTTGATAGCTTGCTGCGAGACCTCACACCGTGCACATCTACTGCGGGTGGGTTGCCAGTTATCGGACCCGGAGCAACATCCCCCAAAAACCGAAGAGTAGAGTCCTGGCCCCTAGCCCTGCCAGTGTAGCAGAAATGATGACGGATGATGATGGCAGCAGCAGCCGTTCTTCTCTGCGTGAGTAGCTTAATGTTGTCCGTGTGTAATTTACGTTGAGTAGGCTCACCACGTTATTACATTAATGCATGTAAGGTGAACTAGCAAACATCATCATAGCTACATGCGGCTGTCTTCTTGTTTGATGGCAGATACTCCCTTCACCCTGGCCAAAAAGGCTAAAATGACCGAAGAAAAAGTGGAAAACAGTTAAACATGAGAGGTTTTTGGACAAAGTTTGTGTTTTTTCCAATGTTTAAGCACTGCTTCCAGCCAAGAATGTTACCATATATGCCCCATAGCTGCAGAAAAGGCTAAAATTGTTATCTTTTTACAAAAAAGCAGCTGAACATGAGAGGTTTTTGGACCAATTTTGTGTTCTCCATTCTTTAAGCACCGGTTTGAGCACTGTTTAAGCACCGGCACCGTTTCAAAAGTACCGATTTGGCACCGGTATCAGATAAAACCTAAACGATACCCATCCCTAATGGTAAGTGTGATCATGGTAAGTGTGATCTTCTACTGCACATTTTGGTGCACTGGCATTAATAGAAAATAATAATAATGACTATTAAGTTTTGTTTTGCTGTTCTTAGACACGTTCATAAAAATGGAGAGCAACTCATCTGAAATGGGTGAGTATAAAATGTTGTATATCACTAGACCGTATTAGACATAAGGATCTGATACAGGTAACAATTACTGTATAGTACAGTACAGTTACTATAGTATAGATTCATTTGAATTAATTTATGTTGCAGCTTGTTACTATTTCGATAAAGAAATAAAGTTACAATATATTTATGATATAAGATTAAGACCGTACAATATTAAGAGAAAACACCAAAAATGACATGACCCCCTATGAACAAGCACTTGGCAACAGTGGGAAGGAAAAGCTCCCTTTTAACAGGAAGAAACCTCCAGCAGGACCAGAATCAGGAAGAGGCAGCCATTTGCCATGAATGGTTAGAGGTGATGGAAAAGAGAAAAAAGAGCAGAGTGAGATGGGACAGAAAAAGAAGATTGAAGAGAGCCAGAGTTTAAAATAATTACTAATGACTAAATGCAATAGTGGTGTATAAATACCACACCATGTCTAATTGAAGATGAGAAGCTTGAAGAAACCTGCATCATGGCAATCCCCCCAGCAGCCTAGGCCTTTTTCAGCATAACTAAGGGTGGGTTCGGGGTCACCTGATCCAGCCCTGAATGAAATTAATTCAACAATGCTGTGTATTATATTATGGTGATTTTAAATGTTATAGGGTTTTTTTCAGAGAATACTGTTACCATGACCACATGGACAATAGATAACAACAAATAAAACTGGGTTATGGGCTGTAGTCATCAGGCTGTAACCAGGTTTCTGCAAGGCAAAGTAAATCAATATGTTGATAAATTATTAAATAATTTAGAGACACATAATGATTAGTGGTTCACATTTTTTATACTTAATACATAATTTTACTTAATTAGCTTTTTATTGATTTTGAGTTTGGGAGAAAACACAATCTCTGGGGATGGGGGTTTAGGGTGATGACAAGCAGAGAGAAGCTGCAGAGAGGCGCATAAGACTGCTTCCTGGTCCCAACTCTCAATCATCACTTTTGGGGTGTCTAATAAACTTGTTTGGACTTCTAGAAATGAGAATTGCAACATCTAAAGTGGGGCTGATGTCACTTAGCCTTTGTGGATTTTCCAGAGAAATCTGTAGTTATTTATTTATTCATGTTTTTTGGACACAACTCAGACAGCCAATCATTTAAGGAGAATGTGAAGCTAAACATATCATTGCTAGGCTGATTGACAAGAGGACCACACAAAATCAGATAATCAAATACTGTTTTAGCAAATTTACAAACTGAACAAAATTACACACTGAACCAATGTTAATTTTACTAACCACAAACTGATGCAACCAATGTCATTTCTGCTTATGTGAATTAGCAAAAACCAAATCCATGTTTATCCTTAGCCACCAGTTTCTAATTTAGTGTCACCTGCTCTGGCCCCTGGAAGGTAATCAACTATGGAGTCTCTGGCTTTACATTTCTTAGACTCACCAATAAACCAAGTTTTATTCTTGGTGGGTATGTTGATAGGTAGGGAAAATTAATTTGAAACATGTACCAGGACTTTTTTGCACTACGCAAATATAACAATCTTCACTTAAACACTTGATTTCCAAAACACTCCCACTGTGTCTTGATGCTGCACAAAATATGGAACAAAACTGTAACAAAGATGTTACAAATACATTCTTAGGTTAGAGGATTTGGCCCAGAGAGTTGCTTCTGAAACATGTTGCAGTACTTCTAGTGGAATTGCAATAATTGTCTTGTGATCAATTCAGGCAGATGCATTAGCGTACGAATGTGAAACAGCCATATCAGGTGTATTCTCATTATAGTCCCTGTCTTAAACCTTTGAAAATTAATTACTGCTTAAACACATTCACTTATTTTGGTATTTGCATGTCCTTGCAGGTTTATATTTACTCATCTTAGGCATGTTTTACTTTATATAGAGTGGGGAATAATGATTATTTGATCCCTGCAAAATTTGTAAGTTTATTTGAAAATAAATGAACAGTCTCTATTTTTTATGGTAGTTTCAGTTTAATGGAGAGAGACAGAATGTCAACCAAAATTCCAGAAAAACAAAACAGAACAAAAAAAAACATTACATAAAAGCTATAAGCAGCTTTGCATGTCATTATCATGCATGCATGTCATCTGCAAGAAACTTGGTGCAAAGGTGACTGTTAGTGAACTGTGTGATTATACAGAAATGGGAAAAATATAAAATAACCACCTAAGATCCCAAAAAAATCGGATTTGATCAAAGATTTGGAATTGAGCATTAAGACCTGCAGTGTGAACGTAGCCTAAGTGACTTATATATCAAAACCTGCGTAGCGAAAGACCGCTGGGGGGTTGAAAACGATGGTAAATGGCCTGTATTTATATAGCGCTTTACTAGTCCCTAAGGACCCCAAAGCGCTTTACATATCCAGTCATCCACCCATTCACACACTGGTGCTGGCAAGCTACATTGTAGCCACAGCCACCCTGGGGCGCACTGACAGAGGCGAGGCTGCCGGACACTGGCGCCACCAGGCCCTCTGACCACCACCAGTAGGCAACGGGTGAAGTGTCTTGCCCAAGGACACAACGACCGAGACTGTCCAAGCCGGGGCTCGAAATGGAGAAATGGAGCACTTTTGCAAATATGTGATGTCTTGATAAATCAAGCAGATATTTTAGAAGTTTACACAGCTACATTCTTGCCTCAAAATATCTTAAAAGTGCATTTTGTGACTCAGAAAGAGTAATATTAAAACTAAGTAGCTGCTGCCATTGTTGGGAACTGGAATTGGCTGAGCCACGCTATGAATTCTGGGATAGGTTGGGCCACAAAGGATACACCCGACCCATCCTTTAAATCTGGGGAAATGAAGGACACATTTGTCGGTCGCATTTGGAACAGCCTTCGAATTGGGACAACCTTCATTGCCTGGCTGTGACGTAATCGGCCTTCAAATGCAGCCTCCGAAGCATGATGCCTAGGAATTGGGACATACCTTAAGACACCCGGGCTTGACACTGGGACAGGGGGAAAACGGACGTGGAGACATGACCAACTGGGGAGACAGAAAGGGAATGCCAAACACAGAGAACGATATAAACAAACATGACTACAAGACTGACTAAACACAGGAGCAGATTAGATACTGAGGAAGGAAAAACTCTAAGATAACTAAGAACAGAAGGCTAACTGAAACAAATTTATCAAACCTTATACAGAATGTAAATATAACCATGAAACTAGGAAGCACATAGAATATTCCAATAAGTTGGATGAACTAACTATTTAGATGCAATTCAATACTATGCAATATTAAACTAAAAGTTAAATTAAAAGTTAATATAAAACCTGGGTACAATTAGCCTTCACACCTACCTTGCTGTCAAATGAGGTGAAACACAGTTGGCAGTCTAGCTCAGTGGGATGAGCGAGCAACCATATACCGTATGGTGAAGAGTGGCCGGCCCGGGTTCAAGTCTGATCCATGGCCCTTTGCCACATGTCTTCCCCTTTCTCTGTCACTCTTCACTGCTCTGTCCAATAAAGGCCAAAAATAATATATATAAAAAAAACACTATAGCATGATAAAAAGCTCTTCTATGGTATGTAAGTTCACCACATTAATACAACTGTAATGGTAAATAGACTGGTTCTTATATAGCGCTTTTCTACTCTGTCTGAGCAGTCAAACAAATAGTATATAACTAATTCATTCACCCAATCACACAAGAACTTCTTCTAAGCTCTTAAGTGCTCTATCTTACATTCATACACATTCACACTCTGATGGATGGAGAGCAACATGGGGTTAGTATCTTGCCAAGGATATTTGGCACGCATGAATCATAGGGATACCTGCAAACAATCGAGAAGACTTTGCGGATGCATTAGAGTACATTGAAAGGTGCTTAAAAGGCCAAGGAACATTATATATGAGCCATAATAATAATAAATAGTTTATCGCAGTGACAGCAGAAGAGACACACTTTTTTTGTTTTTTGTTTTTTTTTAGTCTTTAAAAGAAATTTTAAATTTTCTTTCAGAGTGGCGTGAGCTGTCATATGCCAACTGGACAGAATCTCATGTGAGTTCCTGGCTGAGATCCATTGGAATAAAAGAAGTGCATATTATAAAAATGGAGGAGGAGGAAGTGACGGGACCAATTCTCACAACTTTACACCAAGATTTCCTCAGAAAAACAATTGGAATGAAAAGTGGCCAAATTGAACATTTATTGAAGAAACGAGATGAACTTTTAATACCACAACAGCAGAAAATAAAAAAAAGTGATCTGTCTGGTAAGAGTAGAGATGGCAAAAAAGAAACTGTTGAAGATGTAGGACAAGAACCACAGCTTTCACCATTTCATCACAAACCAGAGCATAAAAAGAATCCTACAGATAGCAGTGAAAACACGTCATCTACAGAAGTAACTCTATCTTTTTGTGACTATCGAAAATTTGACCAGGATGAAAAGGACTTCAGGTATGTGAAACATCATGTCCTGCCTCCTGAGACAGGGACTGAAAACATGATGGTTCCATGTCATGAATATAAGTCGCTTGAGATTGCATACAAACTAGACTCAAAGAGGTTACAAGTAAAAGTAGCCAGTGAAGTACTAAGATTTGCATGTGCATGCATGAATATGAGAGGAAATGGGACAATTCACTTTGGCATCATGGATAAAGTCAAAGGAACTCACAAGCATGGAGAAATCATCGGGATACCTGCAAACAATCGAGAAGACTTTGTGGATGCATTAGACTACATTGAAAGGTGCTTCAAAGGGTCAAATCAACAAAGTGATGCCAGGAGTTGCATAAGGCACCCGCGATTCATTGAGGTGCTTGACAAGGAAAGTAGTGGGAACACATGGGTCATTGAATATGACATTGTCCCAAAAGCAAACATTGTAAAAGATAAGCTTTACTATGTTGGTGTTCCTAAATTCTCTGAAAAAGACAACAAAGTCAAATGTGAAGAGAAAGTTCCCTATTACAGAGTTGGAGCAAACACACCACGTGTACCTGAAGACGACCTTGTTCCTTTCATTCAAGGACTGAGAGAAAAAGACCAACAGAGAGAGGAGGCAGAATCTACAAGCAATGAAACCACTATGGACTTTGGAGAGGATCAAAAGAGGAAACTTTCTATCCTCCTAACATGTGGGAGAAAATACATGGACAACTCTCTGTTTTACCTTGTTGTGACAAACAAATTACAACCAGCACATCTTGACAACATAAGCTTCTTAGTTCACATGAATTTATTCTGTGTGTTTGACTTTGACCCAGATTCAAAGACATCTGGTTTTTGTGGCAGATACAAGGAACAGAAGGTGACAAACCTCCACTTTCTTGATGATTATGCAAATGACAATAAATTCGGAAATACTAACATCATAAATTCTTTGCAACTTTTCGAGAGAACAAGTTGGATTTTTTGCAATGGAAGACACAACTTCCCAGGTGGAGAACAACCCTGTGATGAGAAAACTTGGATCAAAACAAGAAAAAGGAAACTGAAAAAAGTAGTGTCACTCATCTGCAATGAGATACTTCCCAGAGGGTCATTTGTTGTCCTCTTCCTGCTCATGTCTGAAATTGAACAGCCACTTGTTGAAATTTTTCACGAATTTTACGCAGAGATGAGTGGACATGAATTTCTGACAGTCTTATCAGAGTCAAAGGAAATCTATAAAAAGTGGTCAAGTCTTGCCCAGGTGTCTTGCCCGATTTCTGATCTCAAAGAAATCAGCATCGTTGAAATGCCACTGAGTCACGTGGATGCCACAGTTCAAAGCATTCAACTATCAAAGAATCAACCCAGAAGGACATTACCTGTCCCAAATGGAGGCTTGTGCTTCATAAAGTCAGTTGAAGAGTCTATGCTAGATTCTTTGGAAGTCATCAGTGTTGACCAGTGTGATGATACAAAACTAGAGCTCATGAATGAGGAGAAAATGGAACAAACTGAGAGCTACTTCTATCGAGGTGGAAAGATAAACTGGATCAACTTCTGGCTTGCTGATAAACATAAGTGTGGTATGATAATAGAGAGGGATGCCTACAAAGAAGCAAATACCTTACTAGACAACATAGTATATCGTAATAAAGCCAAACGCCCCATAGAGAGTGTGAACATATACCATCATCCTGGCAGTGGTGGAAGTACAGTGGCACGACAGATCCTCTGGAGGTGGAGGACTAAAGTGCGATGTGCAGTTGTTAAGCAGTGTAAGGAAATCACAACTGTGTGTGAACATGCAGTGAAACTGAGGGAACATGATGAGACAGACAAAAGCAAATGTCTCCCAGTGCTCCTCCTATTAGAAGACTACAATAAGGATTATATTGACGATCTCAGGCGTCAACTTGGAAATGTCATTGCAACCAAAAAGATAAGTCCCTCTGTGCTGTGTTTTATCTTGCTCATCTGCAGCAGGTCAAACGATCCAGAAAGAATGTGTAGAACATTACCATCTCAAACAATAGCAGTCACTCACAAGCTGTCTGCAGACGAGAAGCCTCAGTTCTCAAAAAAGCTGGAGCAACTCAAACTGCAGTTTGAACCTGACTTCATCCTCACATTTGTACTGATGAGTGAAGGGTACCAGCCAAGCTACATTGAGGACTTTGTAAAAAATCTTCTAGATAAAATCGATCATTCAACACCAATAACTCGTCTCATCAGATTTGTGGCTCTCCTGAACTGCTATGTCGATGATTCGTATATATCTGTATCACACTGTGAGGCATCTCTCGGCATTACTACCCATTTTGACAAAGCTCAGTACCATGCCTTTGTGGATCATCTAAGTGAAGAAGCCAGGCTCATTTTCATCCACCTTAACCAAAGTTCAACACACATCCAATCCATACGAATTATTCATCCACTGGTGGCAGAAGAAATTCTGAGTCAGCTGTCTGCTAATTTGCCTCAGAGTGATATTGCCATGGATCTCATCAGTGATAAGGTACTGATCAATCACAGGTTTGACAGAGATGAGTTTCTGAAGTTCATCAGAGCTCTTTTCATTAGACGCAACAAGAAGAGCAGAGGAGATCCTAAAGACACAACTTTTTCACCCCTTATTGAGCATGTCTGTGATGTTGATAAAGGGGGTGTTCAGAAAGCTGTTGATCTCATGAAAGCTGCTTACATAGCTTTGGGAAAAGATGCACATGTGGCACAACAGCTTGCTCGGCTGCTTTACACTCATAATAGATTTGAAGAGGCTCTTGAATGGGCCAAAGAAGCAAAATCTCTTCTTCCATATGACACATTTATACTCGACACAGTAGGACAAGTTTATAAGCGGTGGTTTTATCACTTGTATGATACCCTTGAAGAAAAAGAACCATCTCCTGAAAGGTGCACTGAAATCATAAGCACAGCACTCAAAGGAATTTCTGCCTTTCGGGCCTCTGAAAAAACACCAATATATGATACTGTCAGCTTTAATAGCTCATATTATGGGGAAGTAGATGTTGGCTGCAGGCTCCTAAAATTCCTGTCAGGAGTAGACGTTTTTTCAAACACTACTGGAAAATCAGAGCTGATGCAGTACCTGCTAACAGACTACATACCAGCAGAGGTCAAAACACCCTGGCAGAAGTTTCATCAGCAGTTGAAAGGCTTACAGAGGAGCTTGAGCCAAGCACTTGAGTACATTTCTGAAGATCTTAGCTACTTTCAAACTGATATTAGCGAAGATGATGAAGAACTCGATGCAAGGGATCCAGAGCAAGTATACAATCCTAGAAAGTGGTTGACAAGAAAGAGTGCTGTATATGCTGGCTTTTTCTGCAATGCACCAGATGAGAGTGATCAAATAGCTGAAAGCAAAAACATTGACATGGTTGGTCCAGTTGAAAAGCTTTCTCCATTCCAAAGACAGATGAGGACCTATAATCTTGGTGGAGGAAATGTTACATCCATCTTCTCCCTACTTTATGACAAAAATGCAAAGAACGCAGGAAAAAAACTTGAGACAATCTTTAGCCTGTACCCAAAAAACCTGATGTGGAATGATCTTGATCCAACAGAACTCACAAACTTCATCTTTTGTCAGATAGCTCTCAACTGTATTCTACCTGGTTCCTCAAAGCTTCTGTCTCTTCAAAAGTTACAAGAACTCAGCAGGAGATTTGTGACAAAAGGCAAACAGATGTCATCAGCAAGTGCTCTCTTCCTTCTCTCCCTTCTGTTTTGGCCTGAGACAAGTAATGAAGTCAGTCATAATGACACTGAAATTCTTTTATCTGCCATTGATGCCCTTCAAAGACTCTGTGAGCACAAAATCCAGCACAAATCTCAGCGGAAAAGCAGAATTGTAACACACTTCTTTTTGGCAAAGGCAAGAGGTCTTAACAAGATTGTTCACAGAAATGCTATTGAAAAGGAGATTAAAGGCACTCTAAGTGAAAGAAAACTAAAATGGCTTGGAGGAGAAGTATGGAAAACAAAACAAGTTGTGCAACTTCTCAAACGGGTTGAAGGGTGGACAGAAAATGAAAACTTGTTTGTGAAGTGTGGAAGCGGAGGCAGCAAGATCAGAGTCATTCCTCGATATAGTTCCTCCCTGCCACATGGAAATGAAAAGGTCACTTTCTACTTAGGCTTTTCATTTGATGGAGTAGTTGCCTTTGACATCCAAGTAATGGAATAATATCTGCAGTATAAATGTGCAATATGTATGTGTCTATATACACAATACTGTAATGTAACATCATTTTGTAACAACTTTTTCCTACCAATATTTTTCTTTCCCAATATACCATTATTCTTTTGTGAACCGTGATATAATATGGAAGTGTGAATTCATGTACTAAAGGTTATATGCATTTCTGAAATAATGTCATACAAAAAAAATCTAATTTTGCAGAGGACAAAAAGTCACATTTCTAATAGCATTTTTAAAATTATTTTACTTGTATGTTTTAAGCAAATGTCTTTGTAATGATTTTATTTCTGGGTTTATTATCTGTGTGCTATTTTGTTATGCTTTGAGAAAGTTAATTCGTTTTAGTAAATGGAAGCAGTGCCTCTTCCCGGAGATTAATAAAAAAAACCCTTTTGTGGCTACTACTACTTGTTTTGTGTTTTTAGATCACTTGCAATTTGGGATAGTTGAGTGGAATGTGTCAGTTATTCTGTATCTTACATTTAGTTTTTTATAAATATTCCATCGTGGTACTTTTTTTTTTTTTTTTACCATTTTTGCTATTAGTTTTCATAATAAAATCTTGAAATATATTAGTGTTCTTTACAATTACAATAAGACTATTACAAGTGTTCTCAATTTTTATTATAAAACAGGTTAAGTGGCACATTCGGTTCAAGATGCATTCACAAGGGCAACATTTATTCAAACTGTTTATTTTATTAAAAAAAAAGAAAAACAAGAAAGCATTCAGAATTGGTACATACATAAGACATGGGTTTAACAAAGAGAGTTTCAGTTTATAAAGCAACTTTCTATTCCTTGTTAACCAGCTTCCTTACCTTGATTTTAATAAATGTACAACCCCATACTTACCAATGAGGACTACCTGCGTAAATCCTGCACTGACTTTAAACTATACATTATATTCAACTGCTCATGAAATTATGTAGTAATGAAAAAAAACATGCTGCATACTAGCATAAACTTCTTCATATTTATGAAGCATTATGTGAGATCCAAATAAATGATTAGACATTAAGATCGCAAGAATGTATACCAAACAGCCAATGAACATCATCGTTATAGTAGTGTTACTTTAACTGGTTACTGGCTGAGATTCATCCTCATGTAAGCATTTAAATTAAAATGATGACGTATTTATTTCAACACTGATATATTCATGCAGACGTCTATCAGACAACAATAATTAACAGATTTCTGAAAAACTTTCCATACACACAGAGAGACAATGGTCTTTTGCATTTAATAACTGTTTATCAGGCCATAATAAAATCATTCTCACTGCTATATCGCCTGATTCAAGTGATAAATGCAAAATAAATACTGTACATGATAATCAATGGTTAACTGGAATTAAATGAATATATATCATTACAAAGATATATAAAAATGACACAGATACACCCAAGTGACACTTTTTCTGTATGACTACAGACTGATAGGGTTAATGTTTTTAACATCCAAATATTTGTGAAGACTAATAATATGTGATGGAGTTCACCTATACATTTGTAATCAGCAGAGTTTGCTTCTTTATAAGTTGACAGTGGGCTATTATTGCTTATGTCTGGCTGGCTGTATTGACATTTCATAGTATTTAAATATCACAGTCACAAACTTTGACAAAGCTGGGCAAACCCTATTATTACCTGTCTCTCATCAATAAAATCCGGTCAGAAAGTTGATGCTGCTCCTCAGGCCTCTCAAATG
This sequence comes from Perissodus microlepis, assembly GCF_051167445.1. NCBI lineage: Eukaryota > Metazoa > Chordata > Actinopteri > Cichliformes > Cichlidae > Perissodus > Perissodus microlepis. The sequence continues at coordinate 17,333,164 of NC_140464.1, forward strand.
ACATGCAAGTGGCAGTGACAACAAGAACAGTCCAGTGAGGGGCAGAATTATAAAAATGCAACTGATGGGCATCACAAGCTGTTAACTGAGAATTGACACAGCCCAAATTAAAATCTTAAATAAAATATAAAATGATAAAACAGTCTGCTATCAAACAGGACCCCAAAAGGCAAATGCCTAAGTACCACCTGGGGTCTATCTGTGTACATCTGACTGCAACTTTCAGTATTAAATATCTGACTGTAGAGCATTCAGCATTAAATATATTGATAAACTACAATTAAAGGTCCATACTTTCAAGACTGAATTAAATCAAACCTTCCTGATGTTCTCACCAATAGAGATCTTCACAGCTCCAAAGCTTTCTGTGCTACTTGTTATAGCACTGGTGGTCTGGCCTTGGCGGGGAATACTGACTGAGTCAGAATCAAACTGGACACAGCTGCCAATCCCCACCAGGTGAAACAGTCTGGATTTGCATCACTTTTACAGCTGATTACTATGAACAAACAAACAATTTATTTACAGATGGTCAAAATAAAACTTGACCTAATTTAACATTAGCTTTCTTTGCTGGCCTGGCTGTGATGCATATAATACCCCCTCTTTGCCAAGAAAGCTGATTATGGTTTCTCTCTTGCTGATGGAAACAATGTGGCTAATGGACTAATTTTATTTTGAAAGTCCACTTGAACTGGAGGAGCAATAGCTAATTCCTTGGTTATGCCTGATACCTCCTATACAAGGGTGCAGTGTGTCTCTGGCCATTTGCCAAAGATGCACTTTGCACTTCACTTTCCATCATCATCAGGACCATCTAATAGCAGGTGAATTTTTCTGATCCTTTCATGTATTACCCAAACTGGATAGCAGACCCAGGATAGCAGTAGTAAGACTGAGTCAGATATCCAGTCCTAGGGCTCAGGTGGACCAGTGAAGAACTTCACCAGTAAATAACAATATACCAGATACAGCTTAATGAAAAACAAAGAAATAGTGTTTACGTGAGTTAACATGTTTGTAGAAAAGATGCCTAAAGGCAAAAACACAATCAAGGGCCTTCACCAAACTTGCTACAAGTTTGGGGACACTGGCATCCAACAGCATGTGAGCTGTGAGGGCCCCTGATAATGAATGAGAAGACAGAAAACAGTGAGACTTGCCTCTGGCTGAAACAGGGCTACACTGAGACAGGGCCTCAGCCAGTTCCCCCCAATGGCATTGCTACAGGGAGAAGAAAAATCTGGGTTTTAGCACTACAGCCTTTAATGATCTGGATGCTATGCACCTGTACAATGCTTTCTATCAGTGACATGTACAGAGCATCAGTAAAAGACTCCCTAGATAAAAGACAATATTTACAAGCATTTTGCATTTCATATACAAGATATCAATGTTTACTGTTCACCTTTATAATAACAGAAGAGCAGTCACAATGCAGTTTATACCAGGAGTACAAACCTGTTCTGACGTCTCAGCCCAGCAACATCCCACAAAAAAATCTAACATTTCATTACAATACAGTTTCACAGTCATACATATACGACTAAATACCTCCTTTATTTAGAGTTAAGGGAGTAATTGTTCATACAAATATCAACACAAAGACAGAGTTAGAGCATGAACTGATAGTAGAAGCCCTCACCAAACAAAGTTGGGGACACAAGTCCAACAGCACTACGTGCTGTGAAGGCCTCACCGTTTAGCTTAGAACAGAAAGGTATTTACATCAAACTTGCCTTGATAAAGGGTGGGTACTGCCCATGTAACTCCAGCGCCTTCACAACACTACGAACCATATCTACTACACTTCTATACACCTAAACATGAAAAGGAAAAAAAGCCACAAAACAGAGATGGTTTCAATCAGAATCAAATCAAACAGGTCTTTGATAGATGCAATGTAATATTTCCCATGCCATGGGATGTTTACAGTTCCTGTCTTTGCTGTTTATTTAATGTCTCTTCCTCATAGCTCAGTAGCAGAACATCAGTATACTTTGGTAATATAATACCAATACTGGTTTCTCTACTAGCCGCTGAGGGCATTAGAAAATGGTTGAGAGTCCAAACCTATTGAAGAGAGGGAGCAGACTTCAGTAGTGGCCTCCAGGAGACATGACAGGGGGTCTCGTGACAATGGTTGGCCGTGGAGGGCCTCCCTGGTATACTGGGGGAACAACAGGAGGGGCCTGAATATACGGAGGTATTCGCCCAGGTATGTAGCCTGGCATCCCCTGCTGTGGCCCACCATACTGACCTGCAAGGACCAGGCTCATTGGTAAAAACATATTTTTTACTGCAGTCCTTTTAAGACTCTACAAATATTATCTATAGAGCACTTTCTAAAACAATTAAACTGAACTAGAGTTGAAACATTTCAAGACTGCAAAAAAATTAAGCCAATTAAATTAAATTCTTTGGTTTACAGTTGACCTAAAACTACCAGCAGTGTATACCAGGTATGGGATGCCTCATGCTGTGCTGCTGAGGAGCCATCATGCCACCCACTGACGCTGTAGCACTGGTGGTCTGGCCTTGACGGGGAATACTGCACTGGTACTGGGACAACTGAGCCCGAAACTCTTCCTACGGCACAAAAAAAGCAAATAAAAGTGATTTGACACTTGACATGTGTAGCTCAGCTGGGAGGAAAAAAACAAGAAAAAGATTTGTTTTAAATGACAAACACATTGCATAACTACTTACTTTAACAAGAGTGTTCCAGCTAGAATACTTACCAGTGAGATATCCTCATCAGGGTGGATCAACTTACTGGTTGCACTGGAGGTGGTGAGCGTGGCAGGCTTACTGGTTACTGTGGAGGGAGGTTTGGAGACCGTACTGCTGCCAGCATTTGGGCTGGCCAAACCAGTGGAGGACTGAGTGTAGGCTGGGAAAGTGGGCTTTGCGAGGTCGGAGGTGGTGGAGGGGGGAGTGTGAGGGGACCCCGACACTGTCTGCTGACTCTGAGGGAAGAGACAGGAAAGCAGGTTAGAGACACTCAGCAGAAAGACCTTTGAATTTCACAGGGGGGTCAATTTTAGTCAAACTCCAAGATTACTCCAATGATATAGATTATTTGGTCCTTTTTAGCCTTGGCATTCATAATGTTCATGAGCAGGAATAAAATGCATTTGTCTGGAACAGCTATAGACAAAAAATGTAATACTTTGATCTCTTCCTTGTATCCGTAATAGATGACAATCAAAAAGTGTTTCTTTCATGTGTTCTTTTTTAAAATGAGAATTTATGACCCTAGATTTTTTTTATACTCACTAAACTGTAAATTTACATTTTAAAATTTAAAACACCAAAACAAAACCTTACAGGACAAATTTTGTGAAGCAGTACAAATATCTAATTCATCTGACTAAACAAGCTTTTACCATATTAATGCCAAGCCTATAAGATGGATCTGTAACATTTTACTCCACCATTGTAACATGATAAGTAATCTTTCAAAGTTTGACTAAAATAAAACCAGTTTCTTTAGATCAGCAGAAAAACTAAAAAAAAAAACGAATAAAGTGCTGAGCATGCTGTCATATTTTGCCCAACAACAGAAGCCCATATATTATACATATCCGCATAATTCTTCACTTTAACATTTGATTTTAAGGTGATGAAGCTATTTTTAATATTGAGTGAATGCAGATAAATTAAAAAGCAAATTAAAAAAATAGCTAAACATTTTAATTAAGAAAAAAAGAAGAAAAAACAGCTTTGCAAATGAAAGCGATTCAACCTGCCCGCCACAAGCAAACTATACACAGTTGTGTGCATGCCAGCTGTAAAGCAGCAGGTTGTCAGAGTAAAGAGGGCAGACAGCCTCATACTTGTGAAGTGCTAGGGAACAGAGCTTTAGGGGAAGCGGACTGAGTGTCTGCGCTTGGTGAGGCTTTACTTGTACTTGCAACTTGACCGGCCATCTGTAGCACAGGAAAAAAGTAAAGAAAAGTAAACAGAAAAGTCTTTCAATTAAAAGAATTCCTGGGTAAAGTCTCCTTTTTTAATCAGCCTGTGCAAGCTTAGACATCTCTTACTGAAGAAAACTGTAATGTCCTGTCAGAATGCTGAGAGGAGGTGAAAACTGTGCAGCGATAAAAAGGCGTCAAAGGTTTTACCTGCCCAGCACTCGGGAAAAGAGGTTTTGTGACATCAGGTTGCACCGACGGGCCAGCAGGAACTGCAGGTCTGGGCAGCATGCCTGCAGCAGGCGGGAGCTGAGGCATGTGAGTGATGGCTGGACGGGTACCCATTGGAGGAGGAATGCCTGATACCAGCAGAACAAATTAATTCCATGTGTGCAAACACCTCACTGCAGTAGTGTTACTTAGTATTTAAAAATATTAAAAAGAAATAAATGAAACTGAGTTACAGAGATCTAAGTGGATCCTGAGGGTGTATGCTAACAGGGCATTACCTGGTGGTACACCGGGCATCATCGGAGGCATCATCCCACCCATTGGGATCATCCTAAATACATAAGAAAACATGATGTTTACAATATACAATATATATAATATATAGGGTTTGACTGATAGAAAGATTTGATAAAGAATGACAAAGATTTACCCTGGAGGCATTCCTGGCATTACAGGGGGCGTCGCTGGAATCATGGGTGGCACACCTGGCATCATCGGGGGAATTCCTGAAGCAAGTAAAAAAATTGTACTTATATCAAAACACACGATCCTGCCACTTCATTATGTGCACCGGGGGAATAAGTCCCAGTGGCCAGAATTGTGGCCAAAGACTCTAGGTCCTGTCTATTGGTTAGCTTTAGAAAATGTGAAGGAGATTTTAAAAAGTCAAAAACATTTTCACTGTCTAGAAATTTCAGTTTTTTACAGCGTGCTCACAGTAAAAAAATAAATAAATATAAATAAATAACAAGGAAAAAAAGAGGGAGAATAAACAAACACATATTCTGTGACTCAACAAGAACTTTTTCACATTTAGTTATTACAGTTTAAGTCCAAAGTGTCTGCTGAAAGATTCCTTAATTCACTACAGGAACGTCACTTTATCATGCAAAAATAAATGACACATGCTGTTAAAATTTCAATGCTTTTTCAAATATTAACAATCTGATGGATTCTGTTTGCAGTTTAACTTCTTTATACTGACAGAAAGGGGAGTTTCACTGATCTACCCCACTTATGATCAAAGTGTGCTGTATGTGGCCTATAATGTAAATTGAGTTTAACATCACTGATGAGCATCTACAATCATTGATAAATACAATATATTACACCCCGTTGTGGATCAAATAGTTACTTCAGATGAGACATAGGAGGTCATTCAAATTCATGTAAGAGAGTACCGGTTTAGCTCACAATAGTTACAACTCTGACCCGAGGAATCCCTTTGTCAGTACCCTCAAAGGGATGTGTGTCTATGTAACGTACACCATGTGGTTTACACGTTTTGGCTACAAGCTACGTGTTGCACACATAATGAAGTCAGCATCTTTGATGTTTGATACTTTATGTAAACTTACAAAACAACAGGAATGAGGCTCAGTATTTGGGAACCAGCAATTAGATAATTTTGCACCAAGGCGAAAAAACAAAACAAAAAAAAGCATAAATACTATGTTGAACAGCCACATGGGGTCACCATTGAGTCATTCAAACACCAGAGGCCTTTCTCATTTCTCTAATTCGTGCCTTATAGACTGTGACGGATGTTTCAAGGGTGTTTCAGTTCCTAAAATGCTTTCAGAAGAAAGCGGAGACGAGGCTTCCCAGAAGCTTAAACCTATAAAGCGTACGTCTGCGTGTGTAAAAGAGGCGAGGCACACAGCTGGAATACACAAACCACAGTGCAAGGAGGACTCTTTTTTTTTAGCATGACCACACTTTCTTCCTTTCACTATTTTTGTGACAAAAACAGGTCTATCTTGTGGCACAGCAACTAAAGTAACATTTATGAACACTGTTATAGCTAAAATAATAAAATACATCTCTGTCAAATGCTACACATAAATTACGCTGAGGCTACAAAGGAAAGATGTCCTTCCTTGCATCTCAAACTAAGACATGAAAAAGAAAGTAGGACTCCATTACAGTGTTACAACAGTCTTGAACACAGCAGATCAAGTTAAGTATCTGTTCCCCACCTGAGTAGCTGCCTGGTGGTAATGCTGGGGTCCCAGATCCAACAGGAAGCATACCAGGCTGGGTCATAGGGGGGACATAGCCAGCTTGTGGCTGACGTGCAGCAGGCTGCTGAAAGGAGGGACCGGGCTCATCGTCGTCTTCATATTCATCAGAGTCATCCTGGTTCTGCTTCTTCTTCTGAGTCTCTGAAAATCAGATTGAGCAGAGTCAGACATGTAGTTTAAAGAGATGGATCCTGGGATTATCGTGGTGTTAATACCTTGGTTCTTCTGCTCTAACATCCTTCTCCTCTCCTCCATGTCTTTCTCTGGAATACCCTCCATGCCGTATATCTCCAGTTCAATATCTATTCTTCCAGGTATTGCATTAGGAACTCCATCAATGGTCTCTTTATGTACCTACACATGTGAAGTGGTACAGCGTGGTAATTTCACTGCACGAAGACACGATTTAGCTTCACTTCACTTGCATTATTATCGTTTCCTCACCTGCATACAGTGGATGGCGAGCCCGGGGCCGGTGTACAGCTTCTTATGACAGATGTGGCACTTGAAGTGTTTGGCTTTCTGATGCTGGATGAGAATCTTTTCATCATCGAAATCTCTGTTACAGTACCTGAGATAACGGCTGAGGAAACTTTGGATGATAAACTCGCTGCACTTCCAGGTGAAAATATAGTTTAGTTACTACAGATATTTTTTTAATATGTATTTTATTTAGTATCGCTAAAAATAAGCTGAACAGCCACATGCCAAGTAAACAAATAACTGTCATGTTAGCTAAGTGTTGGTTAAGAGCTGCTAATTCACACAACCGTTAGCTGACAAGACATAGAAACGGGTGCCGACTGGCGTAATATAACAGTATAATGTAAGGTGTGCTAAAGGATACCAACACCAAGGCTTCATCTGCTTTTTCTTCTTCCTGCCCATGATTTTAGCGTTGTCAGTTCACTGCCTGCTAAAAATAAAAACACCTCACAGAGATGGCGTCAGCTCTCCAACATCCCATAACACACTGCGGCCACCTCTGTGATTTAAACAAACACTCACCTTAAAACCTGTTAGGACAAAATCACTATTATTAAAGATTTTCAGTATTTGACGATACCTGGTTACCATAAACATATCTGTAGGTTCATATACATGTGATTTTTATTTATTTATTTATATCTGTTATTTAACAGCAGCCTTCTCTTTAAACTCTAGAGATAGCTGTGTAGACCAACAGTTTCTGAAATACTCAGACCAACAAGTCACTTCAATCGCATTTTTTCCATCACATTTTTTCCTCATTCTGATGCTCGGTTTGAACTTCAGCAGGTCGACCTGACCACATCTACATGTGCTGCCACGTGATAGGCTGGTTAGATATTTGTATTAAGCCGGTGAACAGGTGTACTAATTAATAAAAATACACTATAAACATGTGCAGGTATTATGCATAATATATTTACAAATTAGTTTAAGGATACAATATTAATTCCTAATTATCAATTTATAGATGTCAAATTATTAATTAATTATGAGCCTGTTATTATTAATTTACGACACAGATAAAAAAAAATGAAGTCAATTCAAAACTACAAGATTGAGCTATAGGAATCACAGTATGCAAAATAAGCAGATCATAACAGAAACACAAACAAGATATATTTTTAAAAAATACGCCAGAGTTACATTCGCATTAAATAAAGACATTAAAAAACGTTGCAAGATTTAATGGGTTTTAAGCTCTTTCGTTATAGGATGTTACCCTCTGCTTTTATTTACCTGGTCGGACCCAGGAACTTCCAGCAAACCACTTTGAAGTCGGACGTATTTTGAAACGTACAAAGGGGACATGCGCAGTAGGACCATAAACGAAGCCGTTGTTTGTTGGCTTTCAGTTTAATATCAGTGAGGGCTTGCAACGTTTACAGTCCTTTTTTTTTCATATTAAAGCAGCTCAGCTAAACAATAAAGTTTGTCCTTGTTATCTTCCACTGTAGCCGCTGCTAGCTTTCTCCGTGCAGCATGTTTGCCTCCCAAACCTCGTCCTTCCAAGATTCAATCGACGTGGAGGAGAGAGATGACTTTGACAGCGAAGAAATAGCTGGATACAGCCAGAAGATTCAGCTGAACTGCTGCTACACCATCTATCTTTATCAAGGCACAAGGTAACCGTGGCTATTTCTCTGCTAGGTTTCTGCTTTGCAGAGCTTTGCTGCAACCATATGATACCTGGGGTTGTGCTTCTTGCATCGATAACTCGAATTTAGGAGCATGTTTAAAATGTTTGGATTATTACTGTGGATAACCCTTATCCTCCTTTTATTTCTGAACACAGCCAGGAAAGATATCTCTGTGTAGTTTATGGTTTTATTTAGCTGTATTTGTCCCTTCTCATGCTATTATGCGGGTAAAGCCCACTTTATACATTAAACTCTAACCAGGTGATGAGTAAACTGTCGATTGTCTTAGATCTGAGGCTTCTGGGGAAAATGTGGCATGGAACCAGAGACGAGCAGACTCCACAACCAGTCAGGAAGACTTTAGGTAACGAAGGAGCCAGCGCCTACCTTCCACTTGCTTTGCCTGGTTTCTCTCTGGCTTTCTTTGTTGTGCATCAGTGTTTCCACGAGCTGCCACCGGCAATCCGATTAACATGGATTCAGTGCTGTTTTCATTCATGGTTTTTGTTCCAACTGGTCATCACTCTGCTTCTGAGTTACGTGGCCATAAGGTGCCTCCTGATCTAAACAGTGGCTCCACTTTTATGTATCAATTACTGTTGGTAAAAAAAAAAAAACGAATAAAAAATAACTTTGAATGTCTTTGTAGAGTTTGGAAAAGTTTAACAACTATGTGACTCAGTTGTGTGTTGTGTGCTGCCTATTGTCATCAGCTTTCTCCATCTCCTCTCCATTGACTTCAGTGGCTTCCACAAACTTCTCATCCCTGCACTGGCTGTTTTTATCCACACTGACTCTCTGCTTTGCCCACAGCCTCACACTAATTGACAGCAGCCTGCCATCAGAGGCAGAGCCAGAGCTGCGGACCTACATTTCAAGGAGGCTGAGCAAAGGAGCCCTGCTCGGAGGCATGGGCAACATTGCCACTGTGGAACTCAGGTAATAATTTTACATACAGCAGTGGTACGCTTACACAAACTCAATATGCTTTCTTTGAACTGTTCTTCTTCCGGTGTGGAATGATTGTACAGCTACATCTTTAAGAACTTTAAAAATAAAACAAGAATTGGGTGCACAAGCTTCAATTTATTTAAGATTTTCTCTAATCCACACAGATTTCAACAAGCTTCTGGCTTAACTTCAGCTGGATATTTGAGCACATGTTTTGAACCTCATCTCATTTGTTAGACTTGTGCAGGTCATGATGTGGAAGCATATTATGTATTTATATCATAGTGAATATAGCCTGTTTCATTTAACCACACTAATGAAAAGCTAAAGTTTAACTGGAAATATGTCTCAGCAGTGGAAATGTATACGTTTATTAACACAGCCGTTCTGAATTTTTACTCGACAGTATTCCAGAGCAGGCCGTCGGCTGCTACTGCTGCCTCCTGGAGCAGGAACGGTCTCCCGAACAGCCGGATTCCGATGGAAATGGATATGTCATCTGCTTTATGGGAGGGTCTGAAAAAGGACTGAATTTATATCCTTTTGTATAAAATAAGCCAAAGTTATAAGTAAATTGCTTTCCAGGACTATTATACGTGATCCTCCTTGCTGTTACGGAATGTGTTTCACTGCATTGTTGTGGTGCGTCCGTGTTACAGTTCAAATTCCTTGACTGCATACACATTCAGATTAGAGCTCGATAAGTACGTCCAAGGCCTGCACAGCAGCCTGCAAACCCCAGAGGTATGACAGTGCAATAACAGTGTAACTGTGTACCAATAAATGTATATGTTATAGTATTATCCGTGCAAGACTGACGTGTCCCACTTTGTTTGTGTTTAGCTGCAGAACCTTGAGACGGAGGTGCGCCCCTATCTGAGTCAGTGGTACGAGGAGTCTGTGATGCACATTCATCGAGTGGTGCAGCTGGTCCAGAGCAACATCAGCTTCCTGCTCCACGCTGTGAGTCATTTCTCACCACTACACTGTTTACTTATTGAAGTATGTCCAGTAAAGATAAGTGCTCACAAAACAAACACTCATCTGATACAAGAGAATAAATAATTAAGATAAGAATGGAGGACTCAAGAATAACACTGCAAGTTGCTCTAGAGAGGAATTTTGTTTAATAGGTACAATACTCCATGAGACAAGTGTTGGAATAATATCAGAAGCTTGTGACATAACCCTGATGAGGAATACATTACATAACACTTACCAAGTGTTTCTAGAAACAAACCGTTTGGTTTGCTCTCATTTTAAGAATATGAATATATCATTTCTATCATCAAATCATCCCTCACTTGATCCTCAAGACTCAAGGCAATTTTATTTTTTTACTGAATAAATAGGTTTTTATAAAATGTGTGGGGCGCTAAAAAAAACAAATTGAATTAAGCACAGGTTTCCATAACTACAATGAGACTTGCCCTGGTTTCCACACATTCACTCTCTGTGATCAGTCTTTGTCCTGGTTTGTAAACAGTATTTTACACATCTGAAAAGTACTGGAACTACATATACTCACTGACCACTTTATTCAGTACACCTCAGTAATAGCAGGTTGGACCCCCTTTGGCCTTCATAGAAGAATAAATTCTTTATTGCTTAGATTCAACGAGGTTCTTGAAACCTCAGTTCATTTTGACATAATTACACCAAGGAGGAAGATGAGTGTTACTTTGGTTCTGGGTGAACTGGTTTTGAAATCATGGTTTAGCTGTCTGTTTGTTTCCAGCTTAATTCATTTCAACCTCTAAAACCTTGTGTGCACAGGCTCTGAGTCACACACATGTCGAGGTCATCAATTCAGACGAGAGGACGAAGGCTGACGTTTCCAGGTGAGTGAGGTGACGAAGTCCATGCTGATCCTCATGTATCAGGTCTGTCTTTCTTCCTGTTGTTCATGTTCAGCAGTTCAGTGTGAAGAAAAAAAAACATCCACTTTATGCTCTCAGGTTCATCAAAGCAGCCAGTTTGCAGGGACTTTCCCAGCAAGACACCACGACCGCTTCTCTGTGCAAGGCCATCTCAGAGGACGCACAGTCTGCCCTGATTATAGACTGCTCCACCAGCCCACCCACACTCACAAAAACTGGTAACTCACACACTGTGACATGTATGTACTCTGTCTTTGTAATGTCTGAGCAACTAATAAAAATGTTTTGTCCCCTCAGTCAGTAACCGTTTCTGTGATGACTGGATTCAAGCATTTCTGAACGCTGCAGAGCGTTGCAATCCGTTCCTGCTCAGACAGATTCTGGAGAACTTTAAACTTAAGGTGGGAAAACACAAACACACACAGACTGTAGCAGGGTTTCTCTGGCTTTCTGGTTATCTGGACCCTGTTTTCTGTTTCTAAAGTCAGATTAATTTCAGTTTAAATATAGCGTTAACACACATTCAATTATATTTAAGTGGACATAATTAAAATGTTATTTTAATGAATATATTAATGACAGACACTTATCAATTCATATATTTTCCACTAGCCCACAGCTTCTCATTTCCTAATATCAGGCACAACTTCTTTTTTATTTTTTTACTTGTTGCCTTTTTTTCATCCTCGCCTCTTCCCTTTTTGTAAAACCCACTACTTTGTCTCTCCCCCTGCAGGCCATCCAGGACATGAACAGCTTGAAGCGCTTTGTGCGGCAGGCGGAGATGAGTCACTACGCACTATTTCGCTGCTGCCAGTTCCTGCAGGGCTGCGGAAACGGGGACGTGCTCCTGCAGAACGCCCGGGCCGAGCACAGCGACCTGCCCGAAGCCTGCAGCATCATCACGGTCCTGGAGGAGTTCCTCAGGGAACAATCCCAGGCCCAAGCGTGATCCCCGACCGACGTGTACTACCAGCAAACCTCACACTACAATCTAAAATATCAGATATCCTGAGAGAATCGCAGCTGTCGAGGCTGCTGCGTAATAAAATGTGTAAGTTATAAAACTATGTTTTGGAGACTGGTGGTCAGACTTGGAATATACTGTACTGTAAAGCAGTGACAGATTTAGTAGCATCACTGTATTAACAATGACAACTATTAACGCCAGCTGTAATTCACAAATTATAACTTTCTAAGGACATTACCTCAGTGAAGATAAGTACAAATTGAAGAAAAACAGATTGTTTAAACTGCAGTTGTTGAGTGGGTAGTGCAGCTTGTGTTGTGTATCACGATACTATGAACCAAATATTATTTCTGGTATTTTTGCTAACTGACAAAGACAACAGGGCGTGGAGTGTGGCTTATTTAATTCTATTCTTATCAATTCATTAATATTTAGAATTTATTTTGATTGTGAGGGGAAAAAAATTACTGCGACTGCACAAATCACTTTTTACGCATTGCTTGTTACATACGTGCGCCTTGTTTTTGCTTGTATTTCAACACAATATATGCACTACTAAATTATTTTAATGAGTAAGGATACTGTGTGTGTACCAACTGTATGTTTAGTCTTATTCTGGTAACAGAAAAAAAATTGTCGTATTTGTAATGTGTGAATATTTTTGTTTACATTCAGTATCACAGCCTTCATCAGCTCACAGGCACCACGTGATCGCTCGCTACATCACTAAACTGAGTGCGTGGCGTTTAAAGAGTTTCCCATGAAATAAATAAGAGATTAAAAATACAGATTTGACAACAAGCTCATAGTAGACTTTTACTTTCTTTCCTTCTTTTAAAGTGTTTTAGCATTAAGCTCAGATCATTCCCATTAAATCAAGTCCAAAGTGTGTAATACAGCAATATCAGTAAAGTATAATGGTGTATACTTTTAAACTGTGAACCAGGTTTGACATGTAAAATGAATTGTTTTTACTTTTGTGAAACATAGTGTGACTGACCCTGCAGTTCTTTGTGTGTACACATTTCTGTACAGCATGTTTTCTCTACCTATAAATATGTGTTTGTGGTTCTCTGGTCTTGTATAGAAGGAGTAAATAAATACCACAGTTGAACCTCTGCTGTGGTCGTATCTGTTGCCTAGTTTTAGACGAAACATTGAATAAAGATGAGGGATATTATTTACATTTGTATAAATAGTACTAGTATCCAATACTGCTACTTCTAGTAAAACAAAACAAAATACAGAAATGAACAGTTCCCAAGGTTGACAGCGTGTGGAGTTGCATGTGCTGATGTTCTGAAACCACAGCTCAAATCATCCACTTAGTTCCTTCCTTTGGCTGCAACCGATACAATGAAACTGTGTGCAAGTGCATTTCACAGAACTGATGCAGTTTTTACTGCCTGTCTGCCTTTACATACCAGCATCAAAACAAACTATTGCAGCACACGTTAAAAGTTCTCATTGTGTAGAGTCAGTTGGGGGAAAAAAATAAACCAGAGTAGAAGACGCGATTAGTTTCATTTAAAACTGAAACACAAAGATAAAGAGATGAAGCAGCGACGGTCTTCCAATCCAAAGCTGGTGAGTTTGCCGGCCTCCACCGATGCTCTGAAACTACACCTCATATATTCCAGTAGGTTCCTTCCTCTGGCTGATCGTCTGCAGATGCAAACAAACACTGTCAAATGAGTTTATGAAGAACTGAATTGTTTAACCAGGTAAAGTCATAGAAGTTACCTATGGTGTGATCAGACATGGTTCTCAGGAGTGAGCTTGGCACGTCATAGACACTCTCTGCGAGGATGTGAAATGGATAAAACATCAGCAAACAACAACAAATATTGAGACTTTTCACTTCTTTCCTCTACAAGCAAACCAGTCTCACCATGACATTCAGCAGTCTGTCTGTAGGACGCAGGGACATCGTAAACGTCCTCTTCTGCCTCTGCTGAGCGGTTCACCTTACACAACCCTGAAGATGTGACACACATTAGGGCCCCCTCTTGGACATCTGCATGCTCTTATTGTGAAATCTTAATTATTTCAAGAAAGTTTTTGGTCATACTGTTTCTAATAGGCAAAACATCATAGTGTCCTTCTTGTCCGGCTTCTGCACTGCTCATCTGGCTGGACCACTGGGGATCGCTGGGACAGTCATCTGAGAACAGCAGCATTTAGCACCAGAAATAACAATTCAAGCTGTGATGGTGCAGAGAGACAGTCATGATCATGTTTACCGTTGCGATTCTGGTAGGCTTTCCCTGTGTTCTGATAAATGTCTTCCTCGTTGTCCTGCTCTATGGGCTGCCAGGTGTTTTGGGGCTGAGAGGTCTCCTTGGGTTGCCAGGTGTCTTTGGGTTGCAAGGTGTCTTTGGTGCGGGGGCAGATTTTATGGGGTTGTGCGTAGATGTAGTCCAAGGGAGGGGGCGCAGAGAGGGGCCGAATTGGAAGCTCCTCCATGACACTTTCGCGGTGTGAGCAGATGGGTGCCATGCTATGTAGTCTTTCTCGCTGCTCACACACATCAAGTCTGAGGAGCAGAAAAAGTGAAAGGTCAAAAAAAACAAAAGAAAGAAGATTTGCCGGGATATGATTGTAAATTCAGATCTTACTGTGCGTCCTCAGAGACGGAGGTCGTGGAGGCAGAGAGATGCATGGCCTGCCAGAGGTATCCCACCCACTCCTTCCTGAGGTCCTCCGTCTCTGCTGCCTGCACCACACACACGCGTCCAGTGGTTGAAGAGGGAAAAGGATTGAGCTTACAATTGACAACATGCATATCAAAATTAGAAATATGACATCTCTAAAACACACTAATGACTCACCAACACTTTTTTCTTCCCATTTGTCATGGTTATTTCAAAAATAAAGCGCTTCCTGTCAGCTTTCTGGACCTCTCGCACTGACTGCACCTGACCCAGAGGACAGATAACACATTTAGGTAATCCAAACTCACGTACAGGAGACGGCGCAACAGCTGCGGAAGTACCCCAGAAATCACAAACAGACTGGAAAATATGTGCTAGTGCATTTCAGAAAAGTGGTGCTCATTTAAAGAGAAATGGTGCTCACAGCCTTAAATACAGCACTTTCCTTATTAAGAGAAGAGGTTAAAGCAGTCATGTGTGAGACTGGCTTATAATAGTTGTAGGGTAAAATGAAAGAATACATTTTATTTTTAATTTTATTTCACATTATTATGAGACAACTTGTGAGTGAAGCCATCAAATGAATGTAGTTCATCAGAGGCATCAATTAGTGAGGCACCACTGCTAGTGCTAACAAATAAAAAACACTCAATAAAAATGCTTACTGTGGTTAATTTGGGCACTTACTGCCACAAGTGCAAAATCAGCTTCCTGCATATAAACTGTAATATTCGGGGATATGAAGGACTTACTGTGTATATGTAGTAAAATCCTCTCAAGCTCGACTGCAAAGAGAAAAACGTCCAGTGTGAACATACAAAGCAGTGAGATCTTTACAAGAGGCATTTTCTATTTCTACCTGTAATGAAACCATAATTAAACGGGAATTACTAATTAAATAAAACAAAAACACTTACAGCACTTCCATTCTTCTTAGTGTAGAAGAACAAGGTTGTGTTTTGAAGCCTGAACCAGTATGTGACCCATCTCATTTTCTACAACCACAGCAGAGAGTGACCAAAGTCACTTTCTAACAACAACCGTAACGTTCACAGTAACTCAAGGGCAAAAGGAGCTTTATAACTTACCACCGTGTCTTTTCTTTTTTGTAGAAAGCTCTCAAAAAGCAGCTCGGTCCCATCCACAGACATGTTAACCTTCAGATTACAATTTCACACTGTGGCTGCCAGTTCTTGCTACCTGTGTGCGTGTGGTGAGACTTCCTCATCGCTCGAACTGAAAGCAGTATCGCTTGCAGCCACATCACCTTCTCACTTCTGCATTCTGCACAGAAGTCCTATTTGTTTGAGTTCACGTCACAAAGCTAGTACAGCAATGACCATTTCTACTATGACTGCTGCTTCTATTCAGTGACACACACACACACACACACACACACACACGGTGACATAAGTGGGTGTAAAGGTCATTTATTACAGATATTTAAAACCATTTCATTTGTCCTTGTCCACCAGCATCCGTACGGCACAAGTCGTTATTAAAAACGCCGAAGATGAAGAATGACAAGACTCAAAGTGGGGAAAAGGGCGAACAGCTGTTAATATAATGATGCCTGGTTTAAACGGTGCGTCTAACTTCATAAAAATATAAGGAGGAAAAAAGCTTTATTCAAAAGGCAGAAAAACAAAAATAAAAACAGAAAGCAGGTAGTCGTTCACCATGAAAATGGCTTCGATAATACTAAATACAAAAATACATGAAAAAGAAAAAAATCCCAGAGTTTCATGCGGTGCACTCGGAAAACAGACGAGAGAGAGAAACAGGTTAATAAATTAAACACACAAAATAAACAAGTGCACGGCATCCGTGACCTTTTTAGTGTTAGATGCAGCGCTCTTTGTCCCATCGCCTCCTGTTCTGGCTTTAGCTTTGATCCTAAAATGTTTTTTTAAAGGAATACATACATAATACCTGCATATACATATCTATAAACAGATTCAAGTCCCTTTGTGGTGGATCTGTGGATGTCTGCCTCTCTCTGGTGTCCAAATATCTAATTATACTGACCTGAGGAGGTGGGGGAATTAAAAAGAGGACTGGACCAGCTGACTACTCATGTCTAATCTCACCTAGACTAAACCAACAGACCAAACGATGCCAGCATTTACAAACCGAGGTGATGTTTCAAACGTAACCTGCCCCCCTCTTCAAAACATAAAGAAGGAGAAAAACACCACACTCCCTTATATAAAAGGTACCTATAAGTCTGCACGTTTGTTCATGGTGACCAAGAAATGAGGCCTGGCTGGTGGGTCAGGCAGTCTTTGTGAGTCTTTTCTTTCCCCAGGTATGAGAGGTGGGAGGAGAAGGGGCAGAGTCAACAGAAGGACCAGAGAGGGGAAGTCTGGTTCTGTCTGATCACCGCTGTTTGAGAAGCGCTCTGTACATGGCGAAGCCCAGCACGGCAAACACTGTGGCGCCGACGCTCGCCCTCAGCCAAAAGGTGGAGTTCTTCAGGTCTGCCTGAGCCATGTGTCTGAGAGAAGAAGCAGGAAACACACAGAGAGCAGGTGAGAGGCTGGGAAAATACATGAATAGCAGAAAAGGGGAGCAGCCTAAAACACAATGACAAATCTAGTGCCACATTTTCCATCTGCTCGTAAAACCACAACGAGAGAAATTGCCAAATGACACAAAGTCATGTGTTTCCCCCTCTGGGTGAAAACTTCCCAAAGCCTGACCACAAATGACGAATCCGAGGATCCTCTCATGGCAGCATGAAACGGAAACACATGCCTTCTCTTGTCATTGTTTGTTTCAGTTTGGGATACGTAAAAAAGGGAAAGAGCAGAGTCTTAAAGAAGCACCTGCTATGTACCTTAAAGGATTGTTAAAATTATATGGAGCCCAGGTGGTGTCTAAACTAAATAAATTTGGTATTTTTAGTGCTGCTGATTGGATAATTTCTCTATAATTTGGCTTCATCTCCTCTCACAAAGGGCAGAGAACAGTTTTGATGCAGACTATAGATCTAAACAGCGCTTTAATTTAAATGAGGCGTAGAGTGAAATAAATCTCACACCTAAATATACCTGTGGCAACAATGAAGTAGGCAACGGATTATTTTAAGATTAAGCGCATGTGTGTACATGACACCACCTGAGCTTCATAGAACTGCGTTAACACTTCTAAAACAACAGACTGAGCTGGAAGGAAACACAAGGTGAACTATGCAGCCTGCAATGACAGGTAAAAGCAACGGAGGAGGAGGAGGGAGGAGAAAGGGAGTAACCCAAGTGCCCCGTATAGATAATATACTGATTGTATAGCTTCATCAGAAATTTGAGAAGCTGATCTGGGGACAGACACGTCACCACTCAACCCTTCAAATGTCCTGTTACTCCCGTAGGATCCAAAGAAAAGCCAGACTCATGCTCCATCTACTGAAAAAAAGAGGAAAACGCCTCTGGCAGTAGATATCGACATGACTCTTATAGGTCAAAACCTGATAAACCTGCTGCCATTATGAGATACAGTCACATGCATGGAGTGTTCGCCCATCCTTCCATGGGTATGAAAATCAAACATCCCCTCTCTCTCTGATTTCTGTTGTTACCTTTGTGGGGGAATTACTGGTTCAGCGGAGGCCTCCATAAAAGATGGACCCCCCCTCCACGATGGAGATGGCTGAAACCTGCTGCTTCAGGCTGAAATTGTCCTCTGACAGCAGGCAGCTTGCCTCACCACCACCCCCACCCAACCAGGCAGCCTCTCACACAGTCACAAAAGGAGTCAAATGCAGCAGGTGAAGCAGGGAGATACTTTGAATTTGTTAAACAATCAACACATTTATCACAGCCAGAACCGCTCAGTTAGTGATTAAAGCATGAAACCCGGTTCAAGCATCCTCCACAATGCAGCGGAAGTTTTCAGGGGCGGCAGTGGTTTCTACGAGAAACATTTTCCCTAACAACCAGCTAACACTTTCTTTCTAGGGATTTTTTTTTTTTTTTTTAAAGAAGGTGCAGTTTACTGATCAAAACTTTCTGTAAACACGTTTTAAACACAAATTGGTGTTGACATAGTAAACGATGATATTTGCTTGGTTGCTAGGCAGATAATTCATACTCCATCATACAATATATACCAACATCTCTTTTTAACACGTGTTTATACTTTAGTCATTGTTCATTCATTTAGTGAAATCACTTACACAGGTTCTCATAATTGTAATTAACATGCAGCACGTCATGACACGCACAGTTACCCGTTAACTGAGTTGCCATAGCTACGGGATATATGCAAATAAGTATTGCACAGCAGGAAACCTGCACGAGGCCCTCAAGCTCTTATCAGAAGAATCTCTTCTTCAAGGAAGCGAGGTGAAAGTAATGGCAGCATGTTGTCACGTGAGGAATCTGGAAGGATGTTTTCATGTGCTGTAGTGTATAAGACAGTTAAGCATCTTACACTGTGTTTTGCCTCCAGGGCAACAAAGTCTCCTGCACTTAATTTTAAAGAAGATCCTCATTCTCCTCATCATGACCGGTCGCAGCAGATAGATGTCCCTCACCAAGCCTGGTTCTGTAAGAGGATTCTTCCTGTTAAAAGCTAGTTTTTCCTTCCCGTTGTTGCCAAAGCGCTTGCTCATAGGGTGTCATATGATTGTTGGGGTCTTCTCGTTTTTTCTTGTATTATTGTAGGGTTTACCTTAGAATATAAAGCACCGTGAGGCAACTGTAGTTGTGATTGCGCAAAAATAGTTGTTGCTGTAGAAATAAAACGTAGACTCTGTCCCTAAGAGTTTATCCTTTGTTTCTGGCATCGAATAAAGGAAGGATGCACGTCCTTTACAGACTACAGTTTACACGGGGTCTGCATCTGCACTGCTGTCTTTTGCTTTTACCAAATTTCCATCAAAACTCTGTTTCTGTGTGGACTCTACACCGTGCCTGTGGTCCGGTCACACGATGCTGGTCTGTGCAGGCATTTACTTAAAAAAAAAATTTCAACTGTGGTTTTGTAGTCTGAATCAGTAGGAAATGGTGATTGCTATCTTTATAGGTTATCTGACCATCACCTCATTGACATAAATAGGCCTGCAAACACAGTCTGTGGGCGGCTACTGGTAGAAAATCTATTTACAGCCATCCTAATATCCTGGTTGTTAAGAAAAACATTTGCTTTTTTAAAAAAAACAAAAAAAACAAAACACTAATCACCTGGACCTATAATTACTTGTTTGAGCAAAAAGAATATTGTCAGGTTTGGTCTGACCCAGCAGCACTTAAAAATATAGTCTTTAATCACAGGAAACGAAAAAAAAACCCGGAAATATTCACGAGGGAGACTGAAGCCGAGAAATACTATATGTGTGGGAACTGTTTTTACATAAAATGAGGAAATGGCCACATATATGTGGTGCATACTGTATATACTTGGTTCTATATTACATTATATCCTCATTAACAGTAAAAACTATATTTTCCCTTTTAGCTGTTGTGAAGTAGTTATTTTGGTTATTTCTTCTTTTCTAAAAAAACAAACAAAACAACTGTTTTTATTTATAACAGTGAAGGAAATACAATAAAATGCACCAATAAGATAATCGAGAGCATGTGAAAAATACTAAAAAGTCATCTGTATCGCCCAGCTCCACCGAGTCCGTAAGTAGGCCAAACACCACCTCTGAAACAAAAGCTTGAACACAACCACGACGATACCTGACCAACTTTCATTTCATATCTCAAACAAAAGCACACACACACCATAAACAAGCTGTATAGTTTGTTACCAAATAAAATAATAGTTTGTGTTCTTGGCGTGTTAGATTCTTTAACAACAGAGTATAAAGGATGGTCTGTACTTGTTACTCAGTTAATTTCTAATCTTAATGAGCACTTTGGCTCAATGCACCTTAATCTCGATGCTTGTAATCAATCGGACCTGAAATGTTACTTTAATGTTAGATTTTAGGTCGTCAGGCCCTCACTCTGCCTGATTAAGGTCACTGATAACAACTACCAGAGACGATGTCGACACAAGGGTTAGTTGTTGAGTGCAACGCTTCATCTAGCCCTGCCTGAAACGCACGCACTCAAAACACATTTAAACACATTCACACCTGCAGTGTAGCTCAGCAAACCTGCACAATTAAATTCAAACACCAAGCTCACTACACTGTACAGACAGATGCAGAACCTTCCCCAGCTGCCAGCAGATGGCAGTATTTCACAGAGGACTGAGGCATGCCTTTAAATACAGAGGCTGAAGTGAACAGGTGAGCCATGCAGATTAGCAGAGAGTGAACACATGCAAGAGGAAGAGGACGAGGGGCAGCCACAAACGTGTGCGTGAACACCTACAGAGTGGAAGGAAGAACACAAAGACAGGAAATAGAAGACAGGAGGGGAAAACAGGATGAAATGACCGAGTAATTGGAGGAGAACAAAAACAATCAAATTCAATCATTTAAACACATTTGATTTCAAACATCAGTTCATCAAGTCTTAACCCTTCAGGAGGACAAGAAACAGACTGGTTTAGTTTTTATTTCGCCCATTAAGAGCGATGCTTTTCAGATTAATGTCTCTCCTGTGGGCACAGACTTCAAGATTAAGAATGGAAATGGGGACAAAATGAGGCTGAAAATGTCACAAATAATCAAACAGCTGAAAGAGGAGCTGGAAACAGATGTAACAGGCAAAAGGTGCTTTTTAACATACTTCTCTGTGAATGAAATCAAACATGCAAACATGTAGAGAGCAATGACGTTTTCATTTTGAACCACAAACAAACCAAAGAAATTGGTTGTTTCTCATTTTGTGCACACAAAGCCTGTTAGTCAAATTTACTGTCTGCATATCCACTGCAGGACAGGAGGGGGCACACGCGACTCAGAGAAAAGCTCTAATTCACACCTGGAATCATCAAAGTTCCTTTTTTATCATTCAAAATTCAGGCCAACATAAAAATTCTGTTCTTTAGTTTTAAAAAAAAAATCACAAATATAAAGCAATCAGTTATCTGGGGCTGAAGTTTCTTTTACTGCATGTTAGTGTTACCTATAGGAGTCAGTATTAGGAGCCGAGTTTGTGGTGCAGGCATCATGCATCGCAACACAGTCACACAGGTACCTCCCTGGCTACCACGCTGTTTGTTAGCTGGCACAGCACCGTCACAGCTCGCCGTGTCAGACTGTACAGAGAGCGACTCGGCTGCCTGGAGCTGGAGCAGAAAGCGAGATATCTGACATGATTTATAGGGAAGTTACTCCCAGCAGTCCTAAATCACAAGCAAAGAGTTCCTGCTTAAGAGCTTTTAACAAGGCTTTTATTAATTCACTCAGAGAAATCCTGAGCCAAGACAGCAGGCCATTAGGGTCTACAGACAGTTGTGTCTGGCCTGTGTCAGTGAATGTGAGAATAGTCAATATGCTGCATGTAAATTGATGTAATATTATTCCAAATGTGTTATGATTTTAAAAGTTGGAAAAATAACTTTTGGAATTTTAGGAAATGAACCATCTGCAGCATCAGAATCTCTGCAGCTGATAGAGATAAACTGACGTCACAGTTTAAACTTCACTGAATAGCACAAAATCCACCCACAGCTGCATCGACAGTCAAGCAGCTGGTTTTTATTTGTGTCATTGCTACAGCTGCTAACTCTACGCATTCCTGACGACCTGCCTGAGAAAGTCTGAGGGCGCATTTTCCCACACGGTGCAGAAGATTTAAAGACCTTCAGCTCTTATTCAGCTGAGACAATGACCTCTGGGAAACACGATCATCATTTGATAACAGAGATTAACTGTTAGCTATATTATTATTAACTTTACTACTGCTAACGACTTCATCACTGTTTCTAACTGAGCAGAGAACAGCCTGCTCTGTATGAGTACTATAACCCAACCGTGGCAGGAAAAGCCAATAATTTATCAGCAGAAATATTTAAACATAACGTAAAACCAATAATGGTGTCCCCCTCTCCTTACAGTTGATATGCAGTGTAAACCGAACCAGTGGGGAACACTGAGGGAAAGCAGAGGAGCTGTCACTACCACCAGTGTTAGCGAGCTTGGGTAAAGCCTCTCTGCGTCCCATCGTGGAGGTCCAGCCCCAGGATCGGAGACAGAGAGGAGGAATGAGTCTATGTTAAACACTAGAGTTTATTTTGTGTATGAACCTGTTGAACACGACCGTGCGGAGTTGGGCCTTAATGCTGCGCAGCAGCTCCAACTTGAGGAGGTTCTGACAGAGGCAATATGTGCACCTGTTGCAGGCACACATGCAGCGGAGACGGGCGTGGCTGCAGAAAGATACACAGAAATGCGTGTATTCACCACCACGCCAACACACGCACAAACACAGAAGGACACACACTCACAGGAGGAGGGACCAAAGCCTGACAGATAAAAAGCAATTACGTTTGTTTAACTGCTAAACTACATCAAAGCATGACCTTCACTGTAATATGAAACCTGCACTGCTGTTGGTTACCTCAAACTCTTACTTTCATCCAATGGAATAGAATTACTGATATCTGTAACACAAAACGAGAGGAAAGGAGGGAAAACCACAAAACAGACATCACAACTAAAACAATCTCAGACTGACTTTTTGTCAGCTGCGTTTACTTTTAGATATTTCAGAGGCAGCTAAAACCAGAGAAAAACGTGGCTTATGCAATACGAGTTTTCAGAGACCACAGTCACCTGTAAATAACAGACAGCCACAGTGGTTTCAGCTGACCAAACAAACTATCTGCAGCTTCACTGCTGAGACAGCTGAAGCACTGAACCTGCTACGCATTAAAATGTAACTGTTAAACACCTTTAGATACTAATGACGCCTGAGTGATGGGAGCTTATTGGTTTGACACAATAAACTTACCAACATTTACGCTACACAGTGAAGATCCGGGCAGTTTTGTAGAGTTGCACAGGAAGTCTGAGAGTTTACCACACAGCATGCATGGTAATGCTACAATTACCAAGCGCTGTACAATTAAAATCAAATTAAAAAAATCAACACAGCGCTGAAATTAAAGCTCAGACTTTATTCTATTTCATCTAATAACTGAGTTAACTATAAGTCGCCGGAGCAGTCTACTCTCTGGCTCTCAGCAGAAAGTCGCCTTTCAGTAAGCACTTCTGCTTAAATCTACTCAGACTAATGCTCTAGAGCGCAGCAGATCTAATGATTTCAGATTTTAGCCAATAGGATTTGTGGACTGCTACAATGAGCTTAAACGGGCACATCCGTTAAGTGCCAATTAATTAAGCTACTGAAATCCAATCTGCTCAGAGAGCTTTGAGGACTTAGGACACCCTGCAGGGCCCATAAATTAAAGAACTGGCTGCAGTGTATTTCAGAGTGTCAAGTCTTCGTGTACTGACCGGTGTGATCGAATGATTGCAAAAATCACTGGGTTAAGGTTCAAACTGTAAAGTTTCAGTGTTACACAATATATTGAAGGTGGCTAGTATTTATTTTCCTAACATCACTGAGTGCTAAATGTCATAAAATCACCCAAGAGAGAGGTAAAAGAAGCACAAGTGGGAAAGAAACAGTGAAGACTGTAGCTGAATTTTAATGCTTACGGGTACATGGCCATGGTGGTGAGTCTAGTGTAGATGTCTTTGCTGGGTGCTTCGTTCGTGCTGCAGGTGAAAGGCTGGGGTGGGTGGAGCTTGTGTTTCCGGCAGAAGTCATGCGGCGACAGGCTGTAGTGCTGCCGCAACTCGTGCAGGTCCGACTTGGCGGCTATCACCACACACGGCGTCTTGCTGTCTATGAAGTATTGCTGCCAAACACAAGAACTCCGTGTCAGGAGGCAAGACTTTTAAAATAAGGCCTGATAAGACGCTCTCAGTTTACACACCTTGTACACTTTTGCGCAGTACTCAAACGAGCGAGGATTGTTGACGTCGTACACCAGGCAGACCACATCGCAGGCCAAGTCCGTCTCCGTCAGGAAGTCAAAATCCGGCATCACCTCGTGGAGCTTGTAGTGAGCAGGCAGGGCAGGGAGCAGGGACGGAGCAACAGAGTGTGCAGACGGAGGGATTAACATTTGTAATGCTGAAACTCAGTAAAGCACTCAGATTATGTAACAGTAATCCAGCGAGCAGCTGATGACTCCTCAAATGGATCTTACCAGCAGGTACTTCTCCTGACCGTAAACGTAAGTCGTGCTGATGGCATAGAAGGACTTGTGCTCTTCTCTAATCCGCCTCTGTCGCTGTGGAGGAAAACAAAGCCAGTGTCGCCGGTCAAGACTATTGTTTTATTTATTTATTTAATTTAGGGGGGGGGGAAATCCTTTATTTTACATTATGTAGTTAATTTTTGATGATTTAGATTATGAATATAATCTCATTAAGAACGGCAAAATGTTATTAGGGGTCCAAGTTGTGTAAAAATGAACAGAACCATCCATCTAGTCTCTTCCTCTTATCCAATTCAGAGTCAAACTGTGCATGTGTGACTCTTGAGTGCCATCCATCAATCAGTGACAGATGATGATGATAATAAAATGTTGATCCAGTGTTGAAAGTGAAACAGAGTTCACATTCAACACTGGATCTGTAAGCATAATCAACAGAGAGAGCTGCAAGTCCTCCTGTGATGTGCTCCATGTAGACAGGGTAGGAAAAAATGGCTTAATTACGAGCTTTGCATTAGTTAAAATTTAGGCTTCCTCATCATAGTGACCATTATCCTTAAATGCTGACAAGTTAATGTAAAAGTCCTCAAAATTAACCTTTTTTTTTTAAATTACTCACCATTTATAAGATCTGTACCTATATTCACTTCATACATCCCACTTTATTTTGTACATATCGGAAACAGTTGCGATAGCTGCAGAATTAGCATGTTTCATAAAGTTTAACTGGCTTTCTGTTAATGATTTCCACTGACCTGCAGGTTCCTGCCGAGAAATGCTTGGAGGAAGCTGCTCTTCCCGCTGCCCCGTGCTCCTAAAACGTTGCAGCGGAAGACGCTGCGCTGGGTCTGCTTCTTCTGCAGGTCAATGCGCTTGTTACGGGTCACTGAAGGAACAAGAAACATTTTTCTTGTAGCTTTATAATACAATTAGTAATATACAAAGCTGGCAAAAGTACAGACATTCTGTACTTAACCGGCTCTGAAATGTACTCAAGGTAAAATGAGCTCTTTGGAGGAAGTTTCTTTTTTGTGAACTGAACCTTGTGCTATTTTAACATAATGATGAAATAACATACATGCGAATACAATTTAATTATACTCAGCTTGGAAAACAAAAATAAAAAAAGGAAAATAAAAAAAATATATCTCTATTTTCTGTTGCCTACATTGTAGAGGGTGACTTTGCCTCAAAACAGGAAAATGAGCACAATCAGGGGATAAAGTGGATTCAGCAGGATCCCTAAAATCAGTTGTAATGGATCAAAACTCAATGATTTCTACTGTGCGCTGCAGTAAATTTTCTTCGTGTACAGACTGTGATCAGCTGACCTGCTGCTCTTTGTGGATGGACACAACTGAATTCAACCAGATGTCAGCAGATGTTTCACGAGTTGTCCTGGCTGATTTCCATCCTCTACACTGACAGTACACTGCTTATGCTGTCTTTATATTGAACTGCATAAAGTTGGTATGAAGGTGGAATTCAGTCAATGGATTTCAGCATCATCAGCTGAAAATCACATGAATCTCTGCTACACTTGATGTAACCTAACTCTGACTATGACTCCACAGCCACTGTGCAGCAGTCACAGGCTATACTTAACTCTAAATCCATCACAGTACTGCAAACTAACCTGTTTATCCTGCACTAACCTGCAGAGGATTTTCATGCAACCTTTAAAAAGCACAGTCTACCTCAGTTTGATTTGCAGCATGTTTTTCAATAATAATTTAAAAAAAATATATGTCACATGTACAGACCCCCTATATGTGATTTTGCTGATGTTTGTTGAGCTGATAAAAACACTGCTTTTGAAATTACCTGCCACTCCTTTTATTCTCCCTCATCAGTAGAGCTAGCTAGATGCGAAGCAGCGCAACCACAACTTACAGACACCTGGAGTCGTTCCAGTGTTGTGGCAATAAATACATAATTCAATAAAAACACCCTCTCACTTTTAACCCCTGACTTTGGCACACGTCATCTCTTTTTATGAGACATCCTCTGCAGATTAATAAACAAACAGGGCTGCCTTTAATCCGTTTCTGTTTAGGCTCAAACGTGTTTGATGTTTGGAGGTTTGCAGCGACAAAATATGAACTCAAATGCATTAAAACCAAAAGTAATGAGCCTGTTTTAAAAATGTAAAGACTAGAAAGTACAGATATTTATTTAAAAATGTTGGGAGTAAAAAAAAACAAAAAAAAAAAAAAGCTACTCAGGTAAAACACAAATACCTGAAAATTGTACTTAAGTATAGTAACGAAGTATTTGTACTTTGTTACTTCCCACCTCTACCTACCTGTAATTGCAGCCGCTTGGGATTCCTGCTCATAGATGATAGAGTAGCCGAGGTAGCCCAAGTACTCCAAACTACGCTGCACATCCAGATATGTTGTTAACCTACCAAAGGAAAGGAAGAGAAGTGAGAAGATTTTACATGACTGAGAAGTGCCTGTTAATCTGTCCCAGCGTGAAGTTTTTCAGGGTGCATGAAGTTAAAACAGATGCGTAACAATATACACACTCACGTCCACTGGGAGAGGTATCCCTGGTATGTGAGCCATCCCTGTTCATTAGTGCAAACTGTGTTGTTTACATCTGGACCCCAGGGCATGTAGGGAAACACTTTAAACAAGTCTTTCACCTCCTCTGGCGACAGCGCGCAGTCTCTGTCCTGGAAGACCGCAGAGACAAACACACACAAATTCAACTGAGCACAGAAAGGTTCATCTTGCTGAAATCTAGTCGTAAATATGGAAATAAAAGTGCTAAGGGAAAAAACAAACCAACAAACAAAACAAACATGACCACTCACTTTGTCATGCTTGTCAAAGACACTCTGAAGAAAGAGGTAAGCGTTGTGGTTAAGCTCTGTGGTGCAGTCTGGAGGGATCTTTATCCTGGTATAAAGAGAAGGAAGAAAAACATATGTTTTGGTGAATTTGCAGCTTTCTGGTTTTATTCAGGTACCTGCTTTTTTCTCCACTTCTTGCTTTAAATTGAACACCCCTCAAAGTGACATGCAAACTAATCTGCACTCACAGGGGGAACAGGTACTCCTGCGTGAGCTCCAGGTCGTCGTCATAACCGAACCTCCTCAGCACGGTCCATGTGGTCTCGTGCCGACCTCGCTGTATGAAGAGGGTGTGCAGGAAGAGGAAGCCTGCAATTAAAAAAAAGAAACAAAGTGGACACAATTTGAGAGAGAGGGTGAACACTCAGAAAAGTGATTCAGACAGTACGAATTATGTTCACAAAGCCTCTAAGTATGAGAAACACATAAAAACAAAGGAAGAACGGGGCAGTGTCCGACCTTTGAGCGTGAGCCCGTTGTCTTTGACTCCATCCATCATGTTTCTTCTGACCACGTTCTTTACGTCCTCTAACGCCTGGGGTGCCAGTGGTGTATTGAAGCATGTTCTCTACATGCATACACAACATATATGCAGTTTTCAGATGCTGCTGCTGTGACATGTGTTGTTTTGAGCGCATCGTTTCATGTCAAAGCCCATCTCCCTAAACCCGTTACAGGTTGTTTTCCTCATATACAAACAGACCAACGCTGAACCTTAAACCGTCTCAGTACTCACAATCTAACCAACAGACGCTGATGTTATTAAAGAGGAAAACATTACCTGAAAGAAGTTGAGCTCGCTG
Organism: Perissodus microlepis; assembly: GCF_051167445.1. Lineage (NCBI taxonomy): Eukaryota > Metazoa > Chordata > Actinopteri > Cichliformes > Cichlidae > Perissodus > Perissodus microlepis. The sequence goes on from NC_140464.1 coordinate 17,361,714, forward strand.
TCATTAAGGGTGCCGTCATTGTCCAGGTCAGAGATTTTAAATATTCTGGTTAAAGCCTTAATGCATGAAGGCTTCAGCTGTAATACAGGAGAAAAACCATTTTTTAGGAGACAAAATGCACTTCTGTGATGCACCGAGATTTAAATCTGCTTTTCTTATTTCCTTAGCTTTACTCTTGATCTCTCTCTAACATAAAAACAGGCCACAGTGAGGATAAAATACATAAAGAACAGATTTAGGTGATTCTTGCACAGTTGCAGATTTTATGACGAGTGTAATCAAAGGATAATGCCGTCTCAGACCTACAGCCTGGTCGGTGTATCCCTGACAACCTTCGGCCGCTAGTGAAAAATCTTTTCTAGTCTGCTCGTGAGCGGTTGCTACTTGTTGCCAGCTGAAATCGGTCACAAAGAGGATGCACTTAAAACTTCCTTGCGATTGGTTGCCAGCAGATTGACACGGCTGCCCATAGTTTCCACAGAAGATGCTGTTTTATCTGCAAACACGCACTCACTACTGGCTGAGCGGTAGTTTAACCTGTTAGTTGAACTCTGAGCTGTGCCTTACCGCTGCAGCGGACACATTTCAAAAGGTTCAGCTTTTACTTGAAAGGTGAGCAGTCTCGTTTCCCTTTTCACAGTTTCACTGCCACGTGAAGGGTTTTCAGACAAGTCGACATCTGTAATGTAAACTACTGGCAACGGTGGCAAAGCAGTCACAAGGAGGTTTCAGTGCAGCACTGTATTCCCCTTTGCAACCAATTTCACGCAAGCAACTTCCATAAGCCACTCTCTGGTTTCCCTAGAGACCAGAGGTTAGCACCGGTCTCTAAGTCTGTGTGAATGGGACTTTAACACTTTCACAGCAACTGCCAGCAACCATTTGCAACCAGTGGGGGAACACACACATCTTTTCCCTAGTAACCACTGGTTGGCTGATAGTCGCTGTCCTGTCTCTAGGCCTAAAGCAGGCAAACCTGTATGAACTCTACCAGGTTTCTGAAAGCTGCAAACCAACATTTCCATTAAAGCTACCTGTGTTCAACAAGTCAGAACCCACCTCCTTCTCCTCTGGGCAGTAGAGGGGTCCTGTTGGGTGGAGAACGGCCTTCTGGGCGTAGTAGAACAGCTCGGAGATATTCTTCAGGTTTTTTGCAGAGCACTGAGAGAAAAACAGGCCGCCTTATTTTAAACTTTTATTTACCACGAAAGTGAAACTCTTGAGATTGAGAATCTCTTCTCCAAGAGTATGATGGGTATGACGAAAGCATGGCTGACAGAACATGCTTTTCATTAGCCGGAGGTTTGAACCCAGAGCCCTAACCGTGAGGCAGCAGAGCTAACCACTGATCCACTGTGCAGCTCAGGTTACCATGTTGTTATGAATGGTTTCCAATAAACAAAAAATAAATTAACAGAAAAAGAGCTGAATGCATGAAGTAGGTAATACTAAAGGATGGAAATTCTGAACATTATACTGGGTACTGCAGTCCATATAAAAAACTGACTTAAAATGCAGCTTACTGTCCAAATAATTCTGATCATTTCCCCTTAAAAACATCTCATTTGGGGGGGTTGAGTAAATGCAGACTTTTATCTTAAACATGATTTTCTAAAAAGCTTCATAAAGACTGTACTTTAAACTGTGCTGCTGCTTTTATTTTTGACACAGTTATATCTGAAATCTAAGTACCTCACAGGATCACATATTTCTCATAGCAGAGTGACTGACCCCAGGCTGTTCCCACTGTGTATGTGCTGTCCCTCACGTCCACCACGCGTCCCTCTTTTAACCTCGTAACTAAGCCAGCTCAGAAGGGCAGGACCGAGCCGTCGCAGGCAGCAGAGGGAAATTTGAATAAACGCAGAGGGAGGCAGATTCCCATTCCCTCGCTCCATGACAGCCGAGCCTCACGGCACATTCACAGTCAGTCAGCAGGCCGTGGCCCCGGAGCGCGGTAATATAAATCTATTCAGGTCTCAGAGTGTATGTGCAGTCAGGATCTGGATTGCACTCTAAGAGCAGCTGGGGGTCAATCTGTCCTCCACACAGGTTGTCTCACTCTGACACACTCTGCCAGTATTGGATTTTCAATCAGCCTTTTAAACTTTATTTGCAGTTTCACTGCTCTCAACAGTTTCACCAGACTTTGACATTTAACTGAGTGGGACCTCCAAACAGCCTCAATAGACCCAATCATAGTTATGAGTCCAAGTGTGTGTGTCTGTTTGTATCACTTTTGCTTTACCTCTACACACGTCTCAATATCCTGGTATTGATTCATGATTGGCAGGATGGTCTCCATGCTGCTGTGCTCCACCAGGTCTGACTTGTTCCCCACAAGAATCAATGGCACCCTGCAGTGAAGCCATTTATTATAGAGCAGCAACAATCAGCCAATCAACAGAAAATCAGACTAAAGCTAATTAGATCATGTAGATCATGTGTTTTAATCATTGCTTTAAAATCAGCAGTTGGTTGCAGATATCTAAAGGGAAGGATTTTCCAGCCTCATTAAAAAAAAATAAAATACTGTAAACGTGTTTATTCTGGTTGGAAGAGGAGAAAAATTAAACTACAATTTTTGACACTGTATAGACCAAACACTGAATAAGTTAAGTAAGAAAACGGTCGGTAGATGAGCTGATGATAAAAATAACCGTTAGCTGACGTACACACCTGCTGTCTTTGTCCGTTCTGTCGTTTATGAGAGGAATCCAGTGGCTCGTCACCTGGGGAAGGAACGCACAATGACAAACATGCAGCACCAACACAAAGGTTTTCATTTAAATAAATGCCTGGAATAACAAAGGTAACCCAGTCTGATGAAAGTACTGCAATATATTTGTAGAGTAATTCAGTCTGTGTCTATGGCAACCATCCCAGTAAAAGCTACTAGAAGTGCAAATCAAACATTTCTGCCGCAGTGTCACATTAAAAGCTTTTAACTGGTGAAATATGATCTGACTTTTATTATGAGGGATGCCAGTGACCACCGTGGTGTTTAATGGTATTGGAGTTGTTGCTGGCTCAGGAGGTAGTGCTGTATATCTCAAATGGGATTAATGAAGTATTCTGATTCTAAAACAGCTTCATTTGTGTGTGTGTGAAAGGATGAATGTGAGCTTTAGTGTAAATAACTTCTTCTTTTGGCTTCTCCCTTAAGGGGACGCCTTCATCTCACCCTGTCACACCAACCACTGCATGTCCTCCTTCACTACATCCATTACTCTTCTCTGGTGTCATCCCAAGATAACATTAAAGATTGTTTATGGACAGTAAAATAATAACAGCAACCAGCTTTTGCCAACTTCTTACAAAGAAACCAACTTATGTCGAGATGAAAAGCAAGTCGAGCCAAACAAGAGTAATATGAAACATAAGTACGCTGACACCAGGCTCACCTTCTCAATCGACTTCTTGTTGTTGACTGAGTAAACTATGCAGATCACATTAGCCTAAGAAGAGAAAAAGCAACATTACCTTATGAAGCACACATCAACAATATGCAGCACAAACAGGGCAAAGCAAGAATGAAATAACACCGACCTTTGATATTTCCTGATACAGCTGCTCATCTGACTGCTCTGCTTCTGTGCAAAAGGAAAATTAGTACAGTATTATGTTACCTAACACCTCTTGTGCTCACTTTGTTTTTCTCAAATAAAAATGGAGACACTTTCATGACCTACATCTTGAAACCCAGTGGAACAGATAAGAGCTGCAGCCACGCACAAAATGATGTCAGCTGAACACTCAATACTTCCTTGTACCGGAAGGATTTGAATGGGCCTCTTTTTATTAGCTACACTGTTCTTGTTTCAGTTTGAAAGACTGTGTGTAAAGGGGGGAGATACCTGAGTAGTCCACAATGTGTGTGGGCACCCTCTCCGGGGTGACATCAGCTGGGATGGTGATCTCTTCAGCTCGGAGTGGAACCTGGAAAACAGGACAATGATGTCGAACAATGATAAAATGACAGTCAACAGTGAACACTCAAAAGGAGGCTTTTAACCATAACCACAGTGCCTCGTCACACATACCTCATCTGGAAACTCCTCACTGACTAAAGACATAATCAGGGACGTCTTCCCCACCTTAGCTGTAGAGCACAACAAGAAAAAAAAAGACAGAACAGAGTCATTAACATGCAAAAACTCTCTGCCATTTTCATGACAGATCCTGGTGATGTGTGAAATGACAGGAACAGATAAGAGCAGCTGAAGAGCTGCAGCCAAGTGCCACCGATCACAGCTGAGCGCTCACTAAAGGCCACTATCCAGTGAATCCAGAACATCGAGAGGTAACGCAGCCTGCAAATAGGCCTGCACTGGAAAGGCAGGTCAAAGAGCTACACTGTTATGTGAATAAAACATCCAGAAATGATTAAACCTGTAATTATCAGAGCTTTATTTACTTTAAACTTTAAGAATTTGCAAAATCTAATAACAAACTCCCACCATCAAACCAACAGAGGTTTATTGTTAATGGTACGGTTAAATCAATACAGGTTCAAAGGTAGCACCTTCTTCTTCATCCAACTAAAGCATGCACTTACAGAACCATCATAATATAATGATCCCTTACGACTGTACACTATTAACTGAGGGTGAAAGACACTTACTGATATGAATGTGAGGGTTAAAGTGTCTGACGTGTAGCAAAATGTTGAAAGTAAAGTCATGTAAATGAGTAGTTTTAAACTCAAATTAGTGTAGATTTAGTAGCATTTAAGATATTAAGGTGTGGTAGTCCACACTGTTGCCTCACAGCTCCTGAGTTCAACTCCATGTATGTTAATCTGGCCGGAGCCTTTCTGTATGGAGTTTGTATTTTCTCCCCGTGTCTGTGTGGGCTATCTCTGAGTACTTTGGCTTCCTACCACGGATGATCTGATATCCTCGTGTTGGTGTTGTTCCCAGACCATCATGAAAATGTTGTTCCAGGTTCAACATTGCAAGTGACCAATCACATTGTTGTGACGTTATTCTTTTGCGCGCCAAGCCATTCGTGCATTTATGAAATTCCAATGTTGCAAGGACAATATCAATTCTGCTTACTGTTTATTAAAGGGTTACGGTTAGGGTTAGGGTTAGGGTCAGGGTTAGGGTCCGTTGATCGGTGGACAGAGGCGGTTTCTCGCAGCTTAAGTACAGTTTTTTGTTTTACGCCGGTTTTTCCCGAAGTCGCAAAAGTATGACGTCACAACATTCTGATTGGTCACTTGCAATGTTGAACCTGGAACAACATTTTCATGATGGTCTGGGAACAACACCAACACGAGGAAATCAGATCGTGCTCCTACCACAGTCAGAGACATGCAGTTAGTGGGGTTAAGGTAATTGTTGATTCTAAGTTGTTATTGTCTGTCTCTCTGTGTTAGCCCTGTGATGCACTGAAGACTTGTCCAGAGTCTGCTCCACCTCTCGCCCTACGATCGCTGGGATAGGCTCCACATTTACAAAAAATAAAAAATAAATGTATAACAATCAAGGTAAACAGCCGACAACAACATGATCTGTCTCACACACAGGACGTGGCCACTGCCATTTTGTTAATACAGGCAGTATTTATCAAGAAAAACCTCAAACTCTAGATCTAAGGACTGGGAGTGAAATGATGTGTTGACTGAACGATTAGTCGAATCCCACAATGCAATAAATGAAGCCAAAACACCCTGAAGCATGAGCGTTTTACAGCTTTGGAAAGGTGGTAATTTGCTTTTTTCCAGCAAACTTACTTTTGAATCGTGAGTTGGACAAAGCTACCACTTCCCTGACATCACTGCTGATTCCTGTGACAGGATATTTTTTTATATTTGTTCATTTTTATAGAAGTTAACAGTCAATTGCAATTATTTGAAACTGCAGCCCTGCGTTTCCCTGCCACTTGCCTCTCGGTGTGTTCACAGTTAATCTCACAACCTGAACTTCATAACACACAGGCTGGCACGTAGCTTTCTGGCTGCATCTCCTTAAGCACTAACTCTCCTAAAGTAGCAATGTGTACCATCCTGAAGAGCCACAACTTGAATATAAATAGTACTGTCAACATGTGTGCTCAAAAGAGAACAAACAGACACGGTGAAACACGCAGGGTGGGACATGCTGGCTTTACAGGTCATTTCAAAGTCCTTGAAAAGGTCAGGATCTGTAAACATGCAGCTGTTTACCCATAATATCCTCTGCCATGTAAAACTGGCACAATCGGTCAACAAACAGCTCTTCAAAATAAAAGTTCAAATCATTTATTTAAGCACTGTGATAGATGAGCAACCAGTGTGCCAAGCTGTCCAATGTATGTTGTGATAGGCTCCAACCCAAAGGTGAACCTGGATTATTTAAGCAGAAGAAAAATGGATGGATGGATGATTTATTTAATAGCTTCTGCTTCAAGCTTCCCGGTTCTGAAGCTCTGAGTCCAAAAAAAAATGAGTAAAGTGAGGAGATCACTTTGGGCTTCAGGTAGTTTACGTGAACCATTTTACAAGACAAAGAAATAACATTTGACAAACAGTGAACATTATCATTTTTATTTGCTGTAGTTTTTTTCTTGCTAAATGTATTAAGCTATATTTTATTTTGACTTATTAAATAAGATATTTTGCTTCATTGTACTACATAGATGTTAATATTTTTTTAATAAGAGATAAAGTTTTTTGTAATAGCAGTACGTTTAGATTCTTTCACCCTCTTTCTCTTGTGTAGTTTTTATGTGAAATTTCTTTATCCTTTCTGTATTTTTAAACAAGCTTAAATATTTATTCTGTTTATTCAAACTATTTTACTATAGACTGTTTCATTTCAACAAGAACTTCCCAATTTTTGAAATGAATAAAGTATTTCTTACCTTATCTTATCATGTGTTATGTTATCTTAAGCCAATACAACTTTTTATACCACAGAATGACCTTAACTTCACGGTTTTCCCAGAAGTCTTTGAATTCCTGTGATCTTTGTCACAGCTCAAACTTTCAGACACTCTTACACCATCTAATCGGCACAATAGCCCTTCAATCACTTAATAATACAGAACTATCAGAATATGTCACCTACAAAAATACAATTAAAAACGCACACAAAAAAAATCATGATTCACATATTTATTATACCCTGCGATGTCTGGGGGTGTTTATTACCACTTAATTACTTCTCTGCTTTGCTTACCAAGGCTGTATTCCAATTAAGAGGACTTTAGTTAATAAACTCAGTTTACATCCTCCTAAATCCTCATCGCTTGACTCCGATAAGCCAAATTACAGTAATTAACCAATTGAAGCAACTGTAGTTTTTAAAAAAGAATACAAATACTTGTATCACATCTAATCTGTAGTATTGATATTCTGTTTTAGGACTCTTTAGAACATACAGAGGTTTGCCTTCAGATCACTATCATGTTAACCAAATACTACAATAATATGTTAATTAAACCACCCTCACTGACTTGTAATTGTTCTGTTTGTGCATGCATGGTTTCAGACTCTCCCTGAATCCCATTACACATACTTTGAGAATGACTCACAAGCCACAAAAATGGTACACAAACATTTTCTACAGATATCAACATAAAATAGTTATAGTGATGTCCATTCTCCAAACTGGACTGTTTGGCTCACATTTTCCCTTCAAATAAGAAGCAGCGAGCCGAGCAGTGCATGTAAGCCCTGATGAGGCAGCTGTCATGCACCATGTGATAATGATTTGGCTATGACCGCTCGACATAAATAAAGCCTGCTATTTATTCTAATAACAGGACCAGTCGAAGTGTGTGATTATCAAGCTCTGTGGGATAATGAAGCTATTCCGCTGACCCTCACAGCTCATCACACGATATGTAACTGATAGAAAGTAGCTGTAGCTACTAGCATATTAGCTAGTGAAGATTAAAGAAGTTGCTACTTACGCTCCCCTACAAGGAGTATCCTCACGTCCTTCCTCATGTTGGCGCTTGCTTTCCTGCACAGAGGACCGTCTTTATTGTTTCATGTAGACCTCTGGATGCCGTCCTCCTCCTCAGGCAGTCAACTACCGTTGGGCCCTGCCGCTGTCAAACACTCCGCGCCTTTGTAGGACAAAACGGACGGACACTTTTCGGGTCCTGCTCGCAATTTTCCGCACGCTTCTGCTGAACTTATTGCTTATCCGCTGGATAGAAAGACAACGTTAAATGCAGTATGTCACATATCTTTGTAAGCGAACGTTAATCGCTCTTTTGAAGGCGCTGGCAGAGGATTTCGCAGGGGATGGTTCACGGGCATGCCCGACCTACAAGACCGGGTATCTACGGCAAGCCAGACAGGACAAAACGCGCACCAGAAATTTTAAAAATGAAAAGAAAACACTCTATGCTGCGCCCTGGATTTAAAACGTGGAAGTGCAATGATTTGGCGTCTCCTGCGTGTCCAAATAAAATATTAAAAATTAAAACTTTACTAAAACAAGCAGCAAACAATATATTTGGTTTTATTGCTTTATCTGCTTTATGATGATGTCTATATTTCTTACCTTTTGTGGACAGCTTTACACGTTAAACAGCTCAGCTAGTAATTTTCCCCAAAACAGGATATATGGACAAAGCTGGATGAAGTGTTTTCATGCCAAGGCATCGTAGTTTCTGTCAGGCAGCCTGTTATATCAGTGCTGAGGTTTTCCATCCATCCATGTTCTTCCATATTCAGGGTTGTGATTGGGATGGAGCCTGTTCCAGCTGTCTTGGACAGGTCACCAGTCTATCGCAGGACTGAGAGACACATGCACACACTCACAGCTAGGGTCAATTTTCTGATACCAGTTAATCTAACATGCATGGCTCTGGACTGTGGGAGTAAGCCAGAAAACCTGAACAGAATCCATACAGACACGGGCCTTTACCAGGTTAAATTCATGGATTCGGTTTGATTTCTAATTTTATTTTCTGTATGTTTGCTGTGTTTATGAAAGCATCAAGTCAAATAATGTTTTATAAACGTTATTTTGTTTTCGAGCTCATGTTCAAATTTTCATTGGATGGATGTAGTGAAGGAAGACATGCACATAGTTGGTGTGACAGAGATGGATGCAGATGGTCCGCTTTGGCGACCCCTAAAGGCAGCATGAGAAAATTTTCAGTTTAAAAAAAAAAAAAAAAGCAAAAATAATTGAGGAACAAGAAAGAGCAAACACCAAAATGGCATTAATTTAAAAAGCTGTGATATTGTGACATAATTTCGATTCATTAGCACCATTTATAATAAGTGTTTGCAATTTGTCTGCACATGGAAAAAAAAACCTTGCAAAAGACACCATTCAAAAAAAGACATTTATTTTGTGGCCATAGTGTCATGTAGCATCTTCACTTTCAAATATAAATGTATCCACTCATTAAATATCCAAAATAAATTTATTAAAATTTAGAAATACATTCATATACAGCATGGGTGTACCCAGTGATATATCAATGCTGATCAGGTGTTTAACAGCAGAATGCATTTTATGTATAATGATAAACACATGTGAGGCCTTATTTTAGCATTAGAAACAGTGTCAGTTGAAGTGAGCGTACTGATGCCCTTTAATGCTCTGCACAGCATGAATCAGTCAGTACTGAGAGTCAGTGCAGCCGACAGCAGGTCTCTGTTCTCTCGCTCGCAGCTTCATCGATCATCGCTTATACTTCATGACGGCTTCAGCTGGAATGAGAAAGAACATCATTAGAGCTTAACACACTAACGATCAGCTACTACAGCTTTCTATAAATGATTACGTATGTATATTAAAGCTGTAGCAGGGAGGCCAGATTGCTTGAGGCACTTTGCTTTTGCACTGTAACGAGCTACATTTAGAGGATAAGCATGCCAACTAAGGGCTTAAAATATTACCTAAAAACGTACCAACACCATATCTGAATGTGCTAAACAAGCCCAAAAATATATAACTGTGATAACACAAGATGCTTTTTTTCCTCTCTGCCTCTTCTCAGACAGACAGAAACAGCTACAGACAGACAGCATGTGTCCTGCTGCTGCTGCACACTATATCTTAAGTAAATACATGTCAAGGTTCATTCATTGAAACCAAATATAACCCCAGTTAAAAAAGTAGATGGGAGTGTGCTGTGTGAAATATAAATAAAACAGATTCAAATGATTTGGAAATATCAACTTAAACACATATTTTATTCACAGTAGAACACAATAGATAATGAATCTTTAAACTGAGCAGTATGTGGTTTAGCATACTGGACGGGAGCATGTGTTGCACTAAAACAGGGGTGGGGAAATTCCAGGCCTCAAGGGTGGTCAGGTGTGTTGACCAGGGTGATATCTAAAGCCTGCAGGACACTGGCCATTTAGGCCTGGAGTTCCCCCACCCCTGCTCTAAAACCTGTATGTATTTTCAGCATTAATGTTGCCTTTCTAGATGCGCAAGCTACCAATTCCATGGACACTGATGTGCCTCCATACCATCAGAGATGCAAGCTTTTGAACGGAGACCCTTCACCTTCAGAGTAAAAGTTGCACTACTGTAATGGAACTGGTTGCAGCAGTAAAGCTGGAATCTTTGAAAGTGAAAGTTCTCCATTTCCAGTTTGTGTTGCACTTTTTTAAGTTTCACTGCATCCCGGTCAGTAGTTAGCAACACTTATCAAACAAAACGTCATCCCTGCAAGTCCATGTGCTAGCAACCAGAACAATCATGAAGAGATTTTTAGTGCAGATCCTTCGTTGTGAGTGTGTCACCTAGCAACTACTCGCCAATCAGGGAGGGGATACACATTTTTCCCTAGTGACCATTGGTTGGCCAATCGGTCTCTAGGCCTGGGTGAGTGATGCCTTAAAAACCTGAGGTCCAGAGAAGGTGGCAATGTTCCTGAAGCATAAAATTTTTTTTCTTTACAAAGTAAAAGGAAAAAGGCAAAATTGCATTTTTGTGCGCAGCAGTGAGAAAACCATAAAGCGCGACCAGAATCATGACTGGACCTAAAGATAATGGTCATGCAATATAGGTTTTCAGCCATACTGGCCCTCGAGGCCTGGAGTTGTCCACCCCTGCCTTATAGGGACTGGAAACAATCCCAATGATGGATTAAATCAGCGGTGGGCAACTCCAGGCCTTGAGGGCCGGGGTCCTGCAGGTTTTAGATGTGTCCTTGAACCAACACAGCTGATTTAAATGGCTAAATTAGCTCCTCAACATGTCCTGAAGTTCTCCAGAGGCCTGGTAATGAACTAATCATGTGATTCAGGTGTGTTGACCCAAGGTGAGATCTAAAACCTGCAGGACTCCAGCCCTCGAGGCCTGGAATTGCCCACCCCTGGATTAAATGGTCAGTAATGGATTAAATAGACAATAAATAGTATTTTAAACTATTTACTGTCATCACTCTCCATCAGATGTTTGTTTTACAGCATTACACAACTTTTCAAGTCATTTAATCCCCCTCGCCCAACTTTTTTGAAATGTGCTCCTGCCATTAAATTCAAAATGAGCAAAACCCAACACATTTTCCCAGTTTCAACATCATAGATAAGAGATAAGATTTTAAATTTGTGCAAAATATGTCATTCTGCTTTTACTGATAATTTCCACAGTGTCCAAACCTTTCTGTAAAATGGGGTGATGGTTATGGGTTGTGCCTGTGGAGGATTAAATAGTGGCCATGTACAGTATTTAGTTAATGGAAATCAAGTTTTCCTCTGAATACAAAGAAAAATAATATGGAAAATTGGGCACCAGCATATTTAAAGCACACTGAAGTCTTGCTTACTGGTATAATCCTGGGGTGACATGGGTCTGGACAAAACCTTCCTGAGCGCTTCCAGCCACTCCCTCTGGTCCCTCTCCTGCTCGCACATGAAGACGAACTGTCGCTCGGGCGTTTCCACCATCAATCCACACTTCCACTTGTTTCCCCGGGCGTTCAGCGGGACGCACTCCTTAACAGAGTAACCTTTGCACTCTGTGCCGATAAAAATGGCCCCTAGCTCCTCTGCATCCTACAACAAGAAAAAGCACGTGACTCACATACTTCATACAGGGAGTGCAGAATTATTAGGCAAGTTGTATTTTTGAGGAATAATTTTATTATTGAACAACAACCATGTTCTCAATGAACCCAAAAAACTCATTAATATCAAAGCTGAATGTTTTTGGAAGTAGTTTTTAGTTTGTTTTTAGTTTTAGCTATTTTAGGGGGATATCTGTGTGTGCAGGTGACTATTACTGTGCATAATTATTAGGCAACTTAACAAAAAACAAATATATACCCATTTCAATTATTTATTTTTACCAGTGACACCAATATAACATCTCCACATTCACAAATATACATTTCTGACATTCAAAAACAAAACAAAAACAAATCAGCGACCAATATAGCCACCTTTCTTTGCAAGGACACTCAAAAGCCTGCCATCCATGGATTCTGTCAGTGTTTTGATCTGTTCACCATCAACATTGCGTGCAGCAGCAACCACAGCCTCCCAGACACTGTTCAGAGAGGTGTACTGTTTTCCCTCCTTGTAAATCTCACATTTGATGATGGACCACAGGTTCTCAATGGGGTTCAGATCAGGTGAACAAGGAGGCCATGTCATTAGTTTTTCTTCTTTTATACCCTTTCTTGCCAGCCACGCTGTGGAGTACTTGGACGCGTGTGATGGAGCATTGTCCTGCATGAAAATCATGTTTTTCTTGAAGGATGCAGACTTCTTCCTGTACCACTGCTTGAAGAAGGTGTCTTCCAGAAACTGGCAGTAGGACTGGGAGTTGAGCTTGACTCCATCCTCAACCCGAAAAGGCCCCACAAGCTCATCTTTGATGATACCAGCCCAAACCAGTACTCCACCTCCACCTTGCTGGCGTCTGAGTCGGACTGGAGCTCTCTGCCCTTTACCAATCCAGCCACGGGCCCATCCATCTGGCCCATCAAGACTCACTCTCATTTCATCAGTCCATAAAACCTTAGAAAAATCAGTCTTGAGATATTTCTTGGCCCAGTCTTGACGTTTCAGCTTGTGTGTCTTGTTCAGTGGTGGTCGTCTTTCAGCCTTTCTTACCATGGCCATGTCTCTGAGTATTGCACACCTTGTGCTTTTGGGCACTCCAGTGATGTTGCAGCTCTGAAATATGGCCAAACTGGTGGCAAGTGGCATCTTGGCAGCTGCACGCTTGACTTTTCTCAGTTCATGGGCAGTTATTTGGCGCCTTGGTTTTTCCACACGCTTCTTGCGACCCTGTTGACTATTTTGAATGAAACGCTTGATTGTTCGATGATCACGCTTCAGAAGCTTTGCAATTTTGAGACTGCTGCATCCCTCTGCAAGATATCTCACTATTTTTGACTTTTCTGAGCCTGTCAAGTCCTTCTTTTGACCCATTTTGCCAAAGGAAAGGACGTTGCCTAATAATTATGCACACCTGATATAGGGTGTTGATGTCATTAGACCACACCCCTTCTCATTACAGAGATGCACATCACCTAATATGCTTAATTGGTAGTAGGCTTTCGAGCCTATACAGCTTGGAGTAAGACAACATGCATGAAGAGGATGATGTGGACAAAATACTCATTTGCCTAATAATTCTGCACTCCCTGTAGGTGTACAGTGTGGGGTTAGAGTGAGATGGAAAAAAAAGAGGTAGTGTCCTCACCAGATGGCCTTTGAAGTAGAGCAACTTCCTGTTTTGAGAGTCTAAAATGAACCACCTCCTTTTGAATGACTCTGTTTGCTGCGTACAAAATAAAAGAAAACATTTGATTTAAAAAATAAAATGTGCATTTGAAAAATGTGCTCATCAGACTTCATTTCCTCAAAACCTCCTATCGCAGAAACTGATTCTTAAAAAAGAAAAAAGATTCGAGCTGCACGCACATGTGAGTCAGAGTCTAAAAGAGGAACAGAAACACATTCATATGTACTGATCACACATAATGTAGTCACAAACAACTTTGCTGGTGAGTGTGAGTAAAAATCAAAGTAGAAGAGAAATAATATAGGCGTGCAAATGACGCTCGAGTGACTTCAGTGAGCTCACCGTGGGCCCCGTCTTTTCCATGTAACCCTCTTTGAGGTAGTTTCTTGTTATCATTGGCAACAGCTGATGAAGACACAAGACAGTAAACATGTCAAATACTAAAATATACAAGCTAAAAACTGACATACAGCTGGCTTAAAATGAAATAGTTTGACACTTACTTCTTCATCGCTTCCTGTCGGGTAGGCCGTCTTCAAGTACGCATAGCGAGCGGCTCGAATCGCGTTGTACCATGTGACTATTTCCTGAAGTAAAGCAAAAACAAAAACTTTGAGCTTCTATTAGAACCACAAAACAAGTATATGAGACCTACCAGGTGTTAATATTGATGCTATAGACGATCATGTCGACTGACTTCAGAACGCTCATGATAAACGTAGAGGTTCCTGGTGTGATCCCCGTCTTGGTAGGTGATCTGCAGTCCGTTAGGATGACTGATCTTCTCTGGCTGAAAAGTGGCGTTCAGGTCCTTGATGGATATTACAGCTTTGGGGCCTTTAGACTCCTGTAACAAATACACAAGGGCAGTTCAGATTTGGAGGCTTTGTGCTGCTGTTTTTACACTTGTCTGAGCTATGCTGGCTGCAAGTGGTGATTACCACAGGCGCATAAAAAGTGAAGGATCCCTGGTTGAAGCCCAGAGGGAGGCATAACAGGAAGGCATCCAGTTTATACAGCTGTTGTTGCTGGAAAAACTGGCTCAATGTCACTTAGATCGAAACTGCTCAGCATCAGTTGGAGCACAGACATTCATGATGCCCAGAGGATGAATCCAAATGACTTTAGTGATCTTCTCACTTTTCCTCTAGTTCTTTTTTAACTTTCTTTTACGTTTATGAGACCTATAGTGAAACGAATTGCATTAAAACTCTTCTGAAACTCTACGCCTTAACCGGACACGCTCCTCTCTAGAAATGTAACTGCATGTCGCCATTATCACAGCTGCTCAGGTTTATCTGTGGCGTTGACCAGTTGAATAGGCTTATGTCATAGGCTCCACATGGATTCAATGCAGATACAAATAATATAGATAAGGCCCCGTAATGTGTAAGGGACACCTCATGTGTGCAACTTTTTATTATTGCTGCCGTTATCTTGTTGTGAGCCAGTTATTACCCTGATTTTCTGCAATAAAAATCATCCAAGTTTATGAATTTCAGATGGAAACATCCACCATATATCGAAGTGAAATTAGTCAAATAAATCCTAAGATAAGACTATTGCTTCCACAGTGTGTCTTTTATCCCATTTCCCTCCTTTCACCTCAGCTGGCCATGGCAGATGGCTGATTATGGTAATAACCTGATAATCTGATAAGCATCTGTGGACGAGTACCAAAAATCTCCTTGTTTGACCTTTAGCGGTAAAACTAAAACCAAATTAGCTGAATTTCCCCCGGTAAATGGTGACCGTCTGCCTTTATAGTTGCTGGTGTATGTGAAGCTATAGGAAACTGATTGACTGATTCTAAGGTGGCTTTTCTGCTTACAATAGATCTTTGAAGAAACATTTGAAGCTGTGTGTGCAAAAGATAAACAAAGAGCTTAGATACAAGATAAAATTTCTTCAACATAAGCAATGATTACGCCATGATAACTACACATCTTGCAGTATTTAAGGGTCATTGCTCTTGGTGATTCATGTTCTAGCGGGTGGTGTAACTGTGTCAAAGCTGCAGGGAACTCACATCTTCTTTGTTGTAGTAGCTCAGGGTGAATTCTCTCTCCGACAGCACGAACTTTCTCTTCAGAAACTGTGTGTTGTCTTTGCCTTTCTTCAACAGTATTCCTTCATAGAACCCTAGTATGAATCCAAGAGAGTCACAGGGGAATAAGAAAAAAGGTTTCACTTAAAATGAAAACCTTCTGGTTTGTCAAAGACACAGTGGCTAGATTTCACTTCCTGGATGGTTCATTGTGCAAAGAACGGGTTTTTCTGGCACAGTTCTGCATGCAAAGAACAGGTTTTCCTTTTACCCCGAAACTGACAAGAATGTAAGCCCCAAAGAGTTCATAAGTAAATCGTTAAAAAAGTCACCTGTGGTGTATGGCAGCGGTGGATACTTGGTGTCTCCTGTGAACTCCTTCCTCTCGTATTTAGCACGGATCCACTGCTCCCTGAGGATACTGTGGATCAAAGTAAAAATATAAAAGTATTCACAGTTCAATAGCAACGTGTTCTTATAAAAACCTGAATCATTGAAGCTTGATTTAGCAGCAGAAATTCATCTATATTTCACTTCTACAGCCAGAAGCTCTCACTTCTCTACTTTGTGGCTCTGCCTTGTCAGCAGTCTGGTATTACACATAAATGATTCTGCCATGGCGACAGAGGCTGGTAAATATCATCATCCTGGAAAAGACCTACTTGCAGTCTTCCCGCTGGGGTCGATAGTAGTACGGTGGAACAGCTTTCTCATATTGAGCCTGGGCCCTGGCATTGCCATTGGATTTCATGAACTTCCATCCCCCAGAATAAAAACACACACACATTAGGATTACACACAGACACAGTCTGATACAGCACAAATAGAGGTGGGTGACTGATAAAACAGTGATCACCTCTACTAGTTTGTCCTCCCAGAAGTCCAGCCTGATAGATTTGACATGGCTGGACAGGCTGCGGTGGATCCCGGAGCAGTTCAGACACACAAAAATTCCCAACTTGTAGGAGGCCCAGTCCGGTTCTGGGAGAGGTGAGAAGAAGAGACATGACTCAGATAAATACTTCTTCCTGCCACTCTATTAGGAGGTTAAGAACATATAAAAAATCGAATCAATCATTTAAGATTTCCACTGAAATCTGTAAATGTTTAGTTCACAATTAGGCTTCATCTATGCCCGGGAAAGTGACTTTTTAAGTATTAAGTTTTCAAGTTTAAAAACAGGAAACCCTTTTCAGCCCCTCAATGTCAGCCCATCACCAAGCTTTAGCCGTGACGGACATGCTTCAGGGTGCACGCGTTCACGCAGAGCAACAGTCTTTTCAAGCCTCATAAATAACATTAACAAACCGGTTAAACTGCATGAAAATAAATCAACAAATCTGAATATCTCGAGGCCTCTGAGTAGTACCCGCACATCAAATTCGGATCCGCGCCTCACTTTATTCCGATAACAAACGTACCAACGTTTATATATTTGCTTACCGGGCTCGCCGCAGTCAGCGCACCGGCTGTTGTCTGACTGTTTCACCAGTTCCAGTAAAATCTTTTTGTTCCGCTCACGGTTTGCCATTTCTCTGCACAGTCAGGCTCATACACTGATGGATCCCGCGGTTGAACTTGAGCGTGGCGGTCACATGGTTCGACAAACAACAAAAGGCGACTAAGAAAAAAAAATTTAAAAAGAAAGAAAAAGTGGAACTTGCGACAGAAGAGTTTTGGATGTCTCAACGCGAAGCGGACCTCCTCTCCTACTCCCTCTGGAGCGCGTCCAGCTGCGAGCTTGTCACAGAGGGTGCTCCCTTTGATGTTTTTTTTTTTTTTTTAATAAACAATGCACCTTTGTGCAGAGAGCCAGTGTTGCCAACTCCTCAGTAAGGAAAATCGCTATTGGCTGTCCTAAAAGTCGCTAGAAGTCGCTAAATGACGTCATCGCCTAATTTGCATAATTGGTCATGCTAATATAATTGTAACCTACGTTGTTGGAGAGAGAAATAACATCGTGGAAGAGACATAGAGTGAGTAAAACACGTCCTAAATGCAGTTAGAGTTTATTTAGAACTACGAATTAAATTTATTTTAGCAATTATTGTTTTTTGTAATGTCACAATTCCAACCCTGCTCCTCTATCCGGGCTTGGACCGGCAAAAGTGACCCGAAATAGGCACTCTGGTGGAGTTAGTGTGTGTGTGTTTATAAGTAGTTTTAAACCTGATCCACAAAACAGCATAACAGTAAAAGAAGAACTGACTGCGTTACAGTCAGTGCGGGAGCAGCGGCTTCGCTCATGCGCGATTCATTTGCAGTTTGGACGCACAGGTGTGAACATCTCCTGCCCTGATAGCAGCTGGGGGAGGACTATCCTCCGCCTGTGAGCGCTTTGGCACGGGCGAGGTACCCACGGCAGCACCCGCTGCTTGTTGAGAGTAAAAGCGATACGCGCTTCTTGTCAAAAAGACGTCATAAATAAGTCTCCAATAACACCAGAAAAAGTCGCCAGATTTGTCTCTAGTCGCTTTTTAGAAAAAAAAAGTCGCTAAGGGGGTCTGAAAACGCGCTAAATATAGCGACAAAGTCGCTAAGTTGGCAACACTGCACAGAGCACCCCTGCTGCTCTCTGTGATGAAGGTAAAGAGGAAACTAACCACAAACCGGTCTGCCCGCCGCGCAGATGCGAGCACATGACCGCGCTGCCAATTTACACAGAAGTCTGGTGCTAAACTTAGCAGATTTATGACACCATTAGGCTTGTTTGGATGATAAACGTTTATTGCTGTGTAAGGAAATCCCCACTGTGGTGAAGAAAGTGTCCATATTTAAAGCATTAAAGACAGCAAAATGACTGATGATGTCACAGTAAGCTTTGGATCAAGAGCTGCACGTCTTTATTAACTGCATGAACCAAAAAAATAATAAAAGAAATAAATCAGTGACAATTTACACAAATACAGAAGCAAGATTTATTTTACATGTTAATCTCTTATCTGTGGTGTAAAGCATGGAGCCCGTGAAGTCGGTTTTTTTAAATTTTTTTAATTCCTTTAATTGTAAGTTAATGTGCAGAAAGATGTGCTGGCTGCAGACATCTGAAGCTGCCAGACATGCATGTGCACTTCAATTCAGTAACTTACAAATTATATTTTGCACACACCCACACACGAGGGACCCCAGGGGCTTAGTAAGAAGAAGAAAAAAAAAAACTTCATAAAAACAGCACTTTGCAAAATAAAAACCACCGATACGCATCCCTATAGAGCACTACTGTACAAAAATATAAAGATGACAAAATTGTAAAATTTTAGTTTTTAGAGCACCAAAAGATGACACAAGTGAGGTTAGTTAGTTGTCCGTCCTTTAGCTCAGATTAAATCTTTACTATTCAGTCGCCTCTATGTTGGTACCAATGTGGAAGCGGTCCTCTGTGCTCACACGCCTCTGACCGTGTGCTCTGTCACCATCTCAGAGGATGACACAGACATATTGAGATCTGTACACCAGTCCTTCTGAGAGCCAGAGAGTACTTATTGAAGGCCTGTGTGTGACTGTGGAGTCCAGTCTGGTCGTCTTTGTTGTTTTAGGGGAAATCTTCAGCGAGCAGCTGTAGAGTCCTTTTTTCGAGACCCAAGTGGATCGCGTCGAGGTAGTGCAGAAACCTGGAGGAGGCGGAAAATAAACAGCTCAGCATTATCTGTGGACTCATATAAATGACTTGCATTAATGCACCACGTTTTATTTTATTTATTTGTAACCTCATATTCAAATGTGACAAAATTAAACCTCACTACCATCACCGTCATCTTTACCACATCCTGCCAACGGTTTAAATCCAAACCCGCCACCGCTGACCGGCTGAAGGAGCAGCAATTCTGTCCTCACCTTCGCTTAACTTTGCCTTGCTCCTTAAGCTTCTCGGATCTGCAGATGCAGCGCATGATTGGTAAATAGTCCAGAGCAGCTGGTGGACTGTTGCCAAGTGTACCAAACACTCCTTTCAGCATCAGATTCTCCATCACTTCTCTCCTCTGCTCGACCAACCTGGAAAGCAACACCGGACATCAACGTCAGCTAAAACCATTGAAACTACTTTTACACGTTTGTTGGGCAACGTGGCATTTTCTCGGCGTCCAAACTCACTGTGGCTCTGAGGGCCCGTCCTGTGTGAAGCTGAAACATTCCCGATGAGCAGCCACAGGGAGGCTGAGCTCTGCTGCAGCCTCTTTGGCCAGCTCCCCTTCCAGCTGTCGAGTTCTCTCCAAAGCCTCCTCTGCCGATACCCGGAACTTGCGGAAGCTCAGAGCCTCGACCGCCGCCTGGATCTCCAGGCCAGTTGCTGTCATCGAGCTCCCTCTTTCGGTCTCCACACTTGACTCGTCTGTCATCCCATCTTTTATGACCACACTTACAGATGACAGACCTCTGTGACTGTCAGCCCTGTCGAGCAACAAGTCCATGTAGGATATGCTGTCTAAGAAGTCTGCTATTGATTCCAGACACTGTGAGACTGGGAGGCTTTTTAAGCGCTCCTCAGGAGTCAGCGGCTTCCTTTTAGCCCTTTCTGAAGCTTTGACTTTCTCTTTGGCCTGAGGAGCGTTCTGAGGCTTACAGAGAGAAAGAAATCTATCTTCTGAGTCTGAGTCAGAGTCAGCTCCAGCTTGGTCAGGTAGATGGCGTCTCCTCTTGTTCTTCCTCATCCTGTTAGACATTTTGACTGGACTGTTGCTGTCTGAGCAATCAGCTGACTCTGTCGATAGCAGCGTGGATGACGGTTGCTCTTTCGGACTGGCAGAAGGCTGGTCTTGCAATACAGAAGCGCACTGCTCTGGGTTGCGGGTAGAGGTAGTCAGATGTGTGAGCGGCAGAGGTAAAAGGATCTCCATGTTCGAGTAGAGTAAGTCGACTCCACGTCGTTTGGAGTCCGTCAGCAGCTCCCAACAACCGGGCTCCTCCACCAGACTGTGGCTCTGCAGAAACAACACACACTCAGTCATACTGGACACGCTTAACTCCAGCTCAGCTCAAAGTGCTGTGCGAGTCCCGCAGGACTATAACAGCATTTGAACTTTCAAACCAACAAACTGTGTCTACTTTTCCCTCCTGTTAAAGCCAGACATTATTCAAAGTGTGGGGCCATATAAGCGTCCAATACTATTCAAAATAAAATTTTCACCCCTTTAAACACAGCACATCATTCTCCTTATTGTCACGATTGATGATTTCCTGAGTGAAATCATCAATCGTGGAGGCGATACGAGGCGAGGTGATACGAGGAGCTGGTGATGTGTGACCCAAATGTAAACAAAGGACTTCAAGCGTTGCAAGGTGCTCTCACTTTCGGCACTCCATATGAGAGGAGGAGCAAACAGGGGATGGAAATTATTGATGTGGTTATGTGGTAGCTGGTTACAAGGCACAACATGTGAGGTAGAAATATAGTTTTCTGTTTTATTACGTGAAAATACTGTGCATCTCCTGAAGAGTTTTAAGGTTATGTTACTTAGGAAGTGTGTCATCACTGAGAGCAGCTTATTGGAAAAGAAGGATGAAGGATTTTTATTTACTGACACTTTTAACTGCAGCGTCTAACAGAAAGCATCGATACGACAGTCCGCGTTTCTTCCTATATCGTCCACTCCTTGATTTCACAAAAACATTTTTCCCTACTGGAATCAGAGATTCCTTTGGTGTAATTTAATGTTAGATCACAGAACGATGTCCAACCTACTACTAGTTCATTCATGTTTCTGTTTGTCACTGCAGCCAAATTACCTGTATGAGATTTTATTAATATTGACTAAGTCCACACTACAGATCAGGGGTGTCAAACTGATTTGAGTAAGATCAAAGTTTGAAACTGCCTTTCTGTCAGTGTACAGAGGTTTAACTACATATTTAATCCCTGAGTAATCTGCATTTCAACAGAAAGAAATCTGTCACTGCGACTCTTTGGGCTTAAATTTTATGAAGTAAATGTGTAAACTTATAGAAATCTATTATCTCATTACTTTAATGCAGGATGAATGGCCACAGGGAGCTCTTTATCAGCAGGAAAAGCTACAAAATGCGTGTAATACAATTAAAAGTCTGACATTTCTGTTCTGCTTCACACTTTAGTTACAAACTAATGTGCACAGTTAATGTGCTTTTATTTGATAGTGTATTTCCATACATCTAAAATTAACTTGAAAGAATGAGCAGCCTGAAGGTATGGTGAGTAAACTTTGGGTGCCCCTCCAGTGACAGGAATTGTTGCCTGAGTACCAGAGCCACGATCCATTAATAGACGTAACTGCCTGTTATGCACTCTGCGTGGTAAATAAACAATTTACCTTGAGCAGCTCCAAAACGTCTCTCTCTTGTCCATTATTGAGCAGGCCCAGCTTGCTCTCAGTGCAGCCAGTGTCACAGGGAGGCAGGGTGGATTTGTCTGCTGCCTCTTCAGGTTCTGGCTTTACTTCAGTTTCTAATAAAATGAGGGAGAAAACACTTTTAGAGCGAGTCACAGCTACAGAAAATTATTTTATTATGCAAAAACAGAAGGTATTAAAAGCTCAAACTGTCCCCGATCATCTTCTTACCATTTTTGCCCGTCGGCACTAAAGGCCTTGCCCCGTGGCGGCCGCCTGCACTGCGAGTCCAGAACTGCAGCTGCAGCAAACTCTGCCTGATGTCGCAGCCGTTGAGTTTGAGCAGAGACCGGATGTCTGCGGGGTCCGTCCTCATGTCCTCAGCCAAACACAGCAGCTGCAGGTAACTGCTCACGTTCAACTGTAGCAGGAAAAAAACCAAACAAACAAAAAACCAAACATGAATGCTGGGCTGAATGACTCCATCAGAGCCGACACAATCAGGCCGAACAACCCTCCACTCACCAGAGATGGGGTCTTGAAATGTATCTCCTCAAAGGTTCCATCAAACATGCTGCTAAAAGCCGGATCTACAAAAACAAACATCATTTAAACTCAATATGCAAACAGTAGATAAACACACCGTTAGCACAGGCCACACTGAAAGACTAACCGCTGGTCGTGAGGACGACTGGCCTCTTAGTCGTCGTCATGAACGTCTTGATGGCAGCTAGAAATCCAGAGTCCTCGTCAAATATAACATCCACTTCTTCAAACAGGATGAGCGACGTAGCCGTCTTCTTGCTCTGTTCTTCGCTGCCCTTCTCTTTGGGAGCTGGTGGTGATTTCACAGGAAGGACAGCCTCATTTGCTTTCCCAACTTTCTTGGAAGCAGCTGGAAGAAGAAATGAAAGAATAAAGTCCCCAATTAAAACCCTTCATGCAGGTTTTATCATCAAAGAAGATTAAAATGTACCCATCTGCTTACCTTTTGTAGTGTTTTGTGGCTCCTTGGTGCTGGACGGTGCTGTTTTAAAGAATTTAGCTAAAGAAACTGGAGTCAGGCTTCCTTTTTTAAAACCTCTGGGCGACTGCGGTTTCCTGGGGGAGGAAACCACCCTGCGAGGGGAGTTCAGCTTTCCTGAAAGACAATCAGAGAGTCATCTTGTAATATTCTCATGCAGATTGTGCAGAATGTAAAATTTAAAAAAGAGAGAGTGATATTTTCACATACTTGGAGAAGATCCAGGCCTGAGCGAGCCGGTGCTGCTGCTCGTGCCATAGCTGTTGAAGTATGTGGGTTTGTGGGCATTGACCCCCTGACTATCCACCTGATGTGACTGAGTGGCTTCTTTCAGCTGGGACAGAATAAGACGACCACTTCGCTGCGATGAAGCATTCACCTCAAACACCTGAAGAGACAATTTAGGAACTTAAGTTATCCAGGTATCCATCGAGCAAACGCATCGCATCAGAGTCACGTGACACGTCTGTACCTTGAAGCCCAGCTCCTGGGCACAAGCATACACTGCAGCAGTCTTTCCTACTCCAGTGGGTCCTGTGATCAGCACTGTGTTACACAACATGTCCTCTCCATCCTGGGAGTCGTCCTCTCCACCGTCCCAGTCTGAGTCTGGGGATTTAAAAAAATCCATAGAGTTATAACAAACATGCAGCTAAAAGTAGTAGTTAAGATTTTTATTGTTGTTCTTATCTCTCACCATAGCTGCCGTCCTCTTTTTTCTTCTCCTTCTGCTTTTTTCTTTCTTCTCTGTCAGCACGGAGTTTCCATTCCTTCAGCCAGCTAGCCGTAAAAAATATATATACAGTCAGTATTTGATCTCCATACAGTGCAGATTTGGCTTTTTTAAATGAGAGGCACAGCATTATAAAAACGAGTCATCTACATCTGCATTTCCTCACCTGTGCAGCCTCCTCACTGAGGCGGTGTTGCCTATGATGTCACTGGAGTGTTGTGGTAGATATTTGTCAGTCCAGAGCACGTCCTCCTTCACCACATCTGTAGGAAAAAAAACAAATACACCAGACTGAGTTTCAGATTTTAATCTGAGGATTTATATTTGCAATTTTGGCCAGTTGGGGGCAGCAGAGAACAGGCTGTAAAACAAACCTCATCTCAAAAGCGGATAAATGCTGATATATACTGAGAAGAACTACAGACTCCTTTAAGGTAACAGCAGTGATTCAGAACACACACAGAAAAGCTACCACACCTTTTTTCCCAGTGTCCTCTCCTGAAAGCAAGTCCTCTACTATGCACACGCTGTCATCATCAGGTGGGATGGGAGCAGGATGGAGTGGAGGCTTGGTTTTCTCTGTCGCCTCTTCCTCCTCTCCTCGCCTGGATCTCTGAGATCGTCTTGTACGGCCTCCACGCTTCGTTGGCTCTGCTGTGGAGACGTTCTCCTCTGAATGGTTGGATCGCTGCTTTTTAGCCATCTTTGCCGTATTTTCTCCTTCACTCGTTCTTTTCCTCTTCCCTCCCGCTGGTTCAGTTGCATCTCTGGTCGCAGCCTCTTCTTCTGAGAAAGTAAAATTCAGTATTTGGTCAGGATAATTCAGGACAAGCACTTTTGTCCCATTTTCACTCAAACAAGGCGAACATTAAATACTTAGTACTTAGTCAAAAGGACTAAACAGACTGTCATTAAACCCTAAAACACACAGCCACTGCAGTTTAACACGTGTCCTTGCACTTATCTGCTTATAGACACTGACCTGAGTGTGTAAATTGCTTCTGATGGTCAGCGCGTTTCTTCAGGAAGCGAGCGATGAACATCTGTGCAGGGAACTGAGGGTTGCTGGTGCTGAACTCCTCAACTAGAAGCTGACGAACACTTTCAGAGATCTCAGGTCTCCAGCCTGAACCCTGGAACCAAAACACACTATTAAAGTCCACTCTTTATTTATCCCAGTACAATAGAGCCAAAAAGGGGTTTTAAGCTTGCATTTTTATATAAACTCATCCTTTTTTAAAAATATAACATTGTTATTATACATGTGCCTTTAGATGGGAGGGATTAAAGCTGGATATTAAGTGATGGGTGTTGAGGATCAGGTTATTAAAACAGCGTACCCTTTTACAAAAGCTCCGACAGGCTGGTGCAGTCTTCACACAAAGCGAGCCACTGACTGCTGGCAGAGGTTTGGATGTTTGCCTCCAAAGCTCTTTTAGCTGACACAGTAATGAGGACTCGGGCCATGGCAGACTCCAGAGAGAGCAATCTGTCGGTATGCACAGAAATTAGGCTTTGCCTTAAAACTCCAGCGTGATATTCGACTACTGAATATGAATATGCTTACCGTTTGGTGGTTGCCTGGTGTGTGTCACTAGCTGAAAGGAGGAACAGGAGGCAGAGTACGCCTCCTTCGTGGCAGCAGTCTTGGCTATCTGTTTTTTAAAGGACTCGGGCAAACCGCTCTTCAGGAACTCTCTGCGCGCCCTGAACTGCTCATCATCCTGCGAGTTCTCCGAGCCCTCGCAGCTGCTGTCATCAAAGATGGAGATCACGGCTGACACCTTGCGAGCAGTCTTGTCTTGGTTGTGTGAGCCCACTCTGGAGCCTTAAACAAAGAAAACACATATCTGTTAGAAGATATTACAAAATAAATCAATAAATCAGTTTTAGTTAAGAGGAAACTATAAAAACTACCTGAAGAGGCTTTGCCAGGTGGGGCGGCTTTGCCCAAAACATCATTCAGACTGCGTAAGGGCTTCTGGGTTTTCATTTTTTCAGGTTCTTTGAGAGGAGAGGCAGTCTGGTCATCAACGCAGATGACAGAATCCTGACAAACACAAACACACAAAAACAAACAACAACACAGAGAGCCTTTTTTTATGGTGTTGCATTTTAGGTTTTACCCCAGAAAGACTCATGAGGGCGACAGCGAGGTAATATTTAGGCCTGATGCATTAAGACTGATAACTGTTCAGATTTTTATCAATTTTAAAAACATCTGGGTCAGTGGTGACTAATGACTGAGAATTTATGTTTCAGGTGGAAAGTTATGGCATAGGTTTGAAATAACCGCTCCTCTGAAACCTCTACCACAGTCAAATGTTCTCCGAGTAATGTCTTATAAAGACCCTTAAGGATAAACTGAGTAAACATCCACAACATGACTGAGAAATAAATGTGTAGTTTAGTGTGTATTAACACACGTGTATATTAGTTACATTCGATTTTGTAGTCTCAGTAATCTGAGACCAGTCTGCCTTAGTTCTTGTTTACACAGTCACACAACACCACTCACTCATAGCCTCATCTTAACACACACTTCATCTTCCTCGCTTGCCACTGACTCTACCTCATCTTCACAGTAGCTCCTCTTGATGGAAGTTCGCGATGAGCGCCTCAGAGAGCTCTTCTCCTCCAAAGTTTTTTTATTCTGCTGAATCACTTTGGCTTTTTGCACCAACCTCTTGGCCTGTTCTCTCTTCTTAGACTCACTCGATGTCTGAATAGGATGAATTAGAACAAGAGTTTAATTATCTTCACACCACAATTATGATGGTTTAGTATTTTTTCCCCAAGTTCACAAAAGAAAAAAATGCCATGCTTACTTTAGTAGGCAAAGACGCATTTATGCCTTCAGCCTTAGATGTGGAAACATTTTTACTGGATCGCGTAAATTTCATCCTAAAAAAAAAAAAAAAGAAGAAGAAGAAGAAAAAAAACATTACACATTTTTACTTTTATGTTAAAAATGGATAAGATCAGGAGGCAGATTAAAGAAAAAGCATGCGTCACCTGATTGGACTCTCTTTATCGTCAGGCGGGCACATCAGCTCCGATTGAAAGACGCCATATTTGGACTTGTGGGTCTTTGGGGTGGACATCTTTATAGGGCTGTCCTCAGGATGAAGTAAAGCAGTAACATCAGTGCCCTTTGACTCTGTTTGAGTTTGTCTCCTGGTTTTTCTGAGAGGACTTGTTGGGGTGGTTTCAGGTGTTTTCTGCACTACAGCCTCCCGTCTGGATCTTCTCAGAGCTGGCATGGACGGAGATGTGGTGATGGGAGACTCTGGCCTTTTCTCCTCGACCTCAACAGTCATGTTTGGCGTTTCTTCCTCAGCAGCAGCAGGAGACGCACTCACAGTCTCCTCTCCCTCTTTAGCTTTCTTTCCCCCCTTTTTTGCTGGTTTCTTCTTAGTGGCTTTCTTTCCTTGAGAGGGTTGAGATGTTTGCTCAACAGTCAGCAGATTTTCAGTTTCAGCTTCAGCAGCTTTATCAGCAGCATCCAAACTTTGCTCTTCTGGTTGCTTCTGCTTGCTTTGGCTCTTGACAGGCTTGGATTTGGAGCCGTCTGCAGTGGGCTGCTTAAAAGCGGCCATGAACTGCTTCCTCTCGACTTCACTGCACTTAGGAGTGGATTCGCTCTCGAGCACTGCCAGCTCTAGATCCTCCTCCTGGAGAACCACGTTGGATTTCCGTTTGGTAGTCAGAGAAGGAAGCTGGTGTCCAGCCTCTGCGAGAGAAGGTGAGAATCTCTCTGCAGGACTACGTCCGCCTTTTTTCCGGTTGAAGATGGAAGCCAACTTTCCCACTGCTTTGCTTGGTTCTTGTTTTGGTGAGACGTGCACTTGAGCCTGGATGGTGACAGTTCGGGGTGAAACCTGAAATGATGGCGACTCCTTAGGAACCATGTTTTCTTCAGATTTGGAAATATCCAGCTCACCCAAGTTTGTTTCCTTTGTCTCAGTTTTTATTTTACAGTCATCATCTTCTCTGTCCTTTTCAGCCTCATCCTGACTCTGACTCCGCACAAAATCCTCAAAGGAGATTCTTACTG
Source organism: Perissodus microlepis (assembly GCF_051167445.1). Taxonomy (NCBI): domain Eukaryota; kingdom Metazoa; phylum Chordata; class Actinopteri; order Cichliformes; family Cichlidae; genus Perissodus; species Perissodus microlepis. The sequence continues at coordinate 17,389,550 of NC_140464.1, forward strand.
TGCTGCTGTTCAACTGAGAAGACTCATCAACATTGACCTCCGTGCTTACATCACGGAGAGAGTTCTCAGTTTCTGCTTCTTTCTCCTCTGGCTCTGACTGCTTTGCCTCTTGTTGCTGCTTCTTCCTGGTATTTTGTGGTGTGGTTTTAACCTGTTTTGCTTCATACTTTGAGGGTACAATCGGAGACAACTCAATAGTGTTTAGTGCTGTTTTAAGTTCAACACATTTAGAACCATCTTCCTGATCATCATCTTTCTCAGCCTGCTCAACCGTGATAATCTTAGTGGCATTTCTCTCTGATGTTTCTGCAGGAATGCAGCTCTCAGCACTAAGCTGGGCCAGTAGAGCTGCTGTATCGCTGCCAAGGACTCCAAAACTTTTAACTGCATCTACAGCCTGGTCTTTGCCTTCATGCGATTCTTGTACAGTCACGCAACTTGACTCCTCGGTGGAACTGACACCTTCAGCCCCCACAAGTTTCCTTGCAGCTTTGCTGGTTTTTCGACCCTGTTTCTGAGACAGCTGTTTCACCGTCTCCGGATTGGTGTGTTTTTCTGCAAAATGAGGCCTCCCTGCTTCTTTAGTTTGCTCTGGTGAGCTGGTTTTCTCTTTACAGGATGGAGCCCTCTTGCTAAAGTAGTTCATGATGTTGTTGGAACGTGGAGGAGAGAAGGGTTTCTCCACAGGCTTAGGCACAGGAGAAAAATAGTTGGTGATTGTTTTGACAACAGGACTGCCACCATCTTTGCGAGATTTCTTGCAAGGCTGCAAAAGAAAGACAAATTTAATCAAAGATAAAAATGCAAGGACGTTAAAAATAGTTGGTGCATTTGATGCGCTGCTCAAATCAGTGTCATAACACACCTGGCTGTCAAAGTCCTCAATGACAGAAGGCATAGCCACAACACCAGCCATTATCTGACGAGACCTAAAGCAGAAATAAATAAAACACTGTTACACACAACTCTGCAGAAGAACAGATCACAAGACACATCAGAGATTCAGGTGAAAGTTTAACTGTTTTCCTTTTCCCAGGTGACCCATCGTGTCACCTGACATTTTCTAATTTTCCCTCATACTGATTCCTGCCAAGAAGCTGTCTCTCCTCCTCTGTGACTTTACCATTTTTAGAGAAAATAATAACTAAAAGCTACAGGTGGGACTCACCAGACACTCCATAATATGATATTATCACAATATTTTTTTTATTTTATTTTTGCCGAGTATTTCATTAACATATATTTAGATCTTTGAACCTTTTGTTAACTGCAAATGATGTCCTCAAAGTTAAACTTTGTAAATATCCAATATTTACAATAACCAACAATAGGTCAGTGTTTATAAATTAGATGTAACTACTTGCAAACCTTTAACGAGTAATGGCAGTCAGTCAAAGTCAGACTGACTGCAAAAAGGTTGCCTCCTACCAGGCAACCTGTGCAATCAAAAGTGGTCGTGAGTGGGCAATCTTTAGTCACCACAAATTGCAATCAGTCGCTGAATGTGAAAAATTCACTACAATCACCAGGCAGCGAGTCTGGTGGCAAGAAAAAAAGGACCCGGAAAATAACAACGGGGAAAGAAAGGGGGGGGGGGATGAAAATCAACAATTAAAATAAAGCTATGTGCAGGTTATTTGTACTTTATATGATGCATCTGCATTCAGGTATGTTCTGGATGATTTAGCCGTTTTCCTTTTATTTTGTTGCGCGGATTACGAGCGTTTATTATGTTTTGACATTGTGATAAAAGCATGTGGTATTTACATTCAGAAATATTAATAATTACTTTAACACTAAGTGTATTTACAAGTGATAACACAAAGCCTTTCCTTTTCTTTAAAGTAGTGTTCTGTCAGCGCTTTTTGTCAATGTCACGACAGCCAAGTAGAAGTTTTGCTAAAGCACTGCCAGTATGAAAAGGCTGATAAACAGTAGGCTCACGTGTGTGTTACTTATGGTGTTCGCAAACAACAACCAAGCTGTAAAATGATATTATTCCTGACATGGCGCCCAGGAACTTCCAGTTTTGTGCGACACAAGAGAGAGAAACCACGTAAACAAAGGAAACACTCACCGATGAAGCCGAACCGGAACTTGCTGCAAAGGTTTGTCATTCACGTCTACGACTGACTGAACAAACAACTAAGGATAAAATCATCGCGTGAGTCTGTTTGGTGCCAAAAGAAACATGTTACTGTAAAACAACAAGCTAGCTGTCTTCGCTAGATGCTAGTCTAAAAGCTTCCCACAGATCCCAGAAGTGCTCCAAACATTTCCCGGCGTGTCAGACAAGTATATAAGAAGGCAAAGTGCTAAAATGTTACACGGATATTTTCCGAACTGCTCCGAAACCGAACCAAAGGTTCGTATTTCTTCGCATACTGCGGCTGTTTCAATAGCGCGCCAGTTCGGTTGTGAATCAAGAGCGCGAAATATACACGACCTTTGGCATAGCGTCAGTCCACCAATCACAGGGAAGAAAACGCCTCCGTCATCAGCTGTCCTAGTCCGCCCATAACAAAGATGGCGTGTGGCGTCGCCTTTAACGGAGAGGTAAAATAACGACAGCTCCCTCTAGTGTGAGCATTTCACGTTTCACAAAATTATATCCCATCCATCCACGTAAAACCTATTAAAATATATTTTTTTGTGTAAATTACACTTATTGGGAGAAAAAGCTAAAGCTAGTTGTTAAAAAATGGTTCCAAAATATTTAAAATACAAAATAGATCAAGAAGCTGTTTTTATTTATTTTTTTTACATTTTATCTCAACTTCTTGATAACCATATTTCATGTCAAACAATTACAATTCATTTTATAATTGTGTCTTTTATATTGTTACACCATTTTTTTTCATCACATCAATATGTTAAAGATGAAGAATAATAAATGTTTTTTCCCCAAAAACATATCAGCAACCCTGTTACTGAAGCTCATTTAACCTGGATAAGGAAGAGCAAAACAATTCTATGACCTGAAAAGAATGATTGAGTCACGAGGAACCAGTCCACTTTGGTATATTTTGTGCTTATCCAGTCTTTTGAGACTCGACTGAGCGTCACTCTAACCTGTTACTCATACAACCAAAAGAAGGCAAATTAACTTCAAAGTTTCCTACCTTTATTTATATAACTATATTCACCCAGACTTTCACAGCCTACTGTTCCACTGTCAGTAAGTTTTTCCAAGAAAACACTAATATTAGCACAGATTTAAAACCCTGTCACTAAAGAGAATAAACAAAAATTACAAACCTAGAAGTTGATCCTGTTTTCCTGGACTTTTTCAGTGGAAGAACCATTTCAATACTCATCCAAGTGACTTCTTCACTCTCAGCTGACTGCAGGTTTCCCCAACCTTTTAAACAGTACATTTGCATAATAGGTGAAACTAACAATGTCTAACAATGGGCAGTTTCATGATTGTTTATATTTAAACTGTTGTGACCATTGATCAGTGACCATGAGTACCATTCAGAGAGTTGGGGAGTGGACGCAATCACAGCATTGTAAGTTGGAGATAGAGGTACACTTAAGGGGCCTAGATATCTTTCCCCTTTCATGTAAATGAACTGTGTTACTCTCTGTCCCTCTGTTCCTCCCTCTCCAGGATGTCCACATCCTCCTCATTAAAGAAATGGCAACTGGCCTGTTAGTGTACATAGACTGGGGAAGTATAAATATATATCTGGATCTCTTCTACAGCATGTTTTTTGTCCTGTCTTCCTTCTCTCACCCCAACCAGTCGCAGCAGACAGACGCCCCTCCCTGAGCCTGGATCTGACGGAGGTTTCTTCCTGTTAAAAGGGAGTTTTTTTTCCTACTGTCGCCAGTTCTTGCCAATAGGGGGTCATATGATTTTTGGGTTTTCTCTGTATGTATTATTGTAGGGTCTGCCTTAAAATAAAAAGCGCCTTGAGGCGACTGCTCTTATGATTTGGTGCTGTATAAATACAAATGAATTCATTGAATTTATTGGTAAATAGACTGTAGTAAAAAGGATTTTTGAAGGGGCTATATATAAAATAAAGATATGTTTATGATTCTGCATTTTAATATATATTATATTATATTATATTATATTATATTATATTATATTATATTATAATCAACATTTTCCTTCTTAGTCACTTAAAGTATGTTTATAAAACAGTTTGTTGTTATTTATTTATTTATTTTTTACAATTTCTGCTTCCCTCTGGGCCAGATCTTTCTTTAAAAAAAAAGACATTTTTTTTATGTCAATGACACTTTTTAGCCAGATAAATAAAGGATATATAAAAGTCACTGCCGAAATCTGCAAAGCAGCCTCTACCTTGTACAGCAAAGAAGCCCCAGACCACCGCACTACCACCACGTTTGACTTCCAAAAAATGAACCTTTTTTCCTCATCAGTTCATAGACTATTAGTTTATATAGAATATATATCATTTCAATTTAATATTATTTTATTTAATATATTTTTTGGGCGAATGATACGAACCTTTGTGTTCTTTTTGCTCTCCCATGGACGCCATTTTTCACAGTCTTTTTCTTATTGTTGACTCATGAACTTTGACATTGACTGAGGTGAGTGAGGCCTGCAGTTCTTTAAATGTTGTTCTGGGTTCTTTTATGACATCTTTTATGCTCCAAACCTTCTCCATTTGTCTTTCCAGACTGATAGATGTCAATGGCTTTATTTCTCAGCTGTTTCCTTAGACTGTGTTATTATGTGGTGCTGTTTGAGAGCTTTTAGCCTACTTCACTTTATCACACAGTTTCTCTTCCTTTTGGTGATTTCATGATTCAGCAAGTCTGGCAGTAATCAGGCCTGGGTGTGGTTAGTGAAACTGAACTAAGCTCTCACTTTGTCGCACAGGACCAGGTAAGGATTGGACAACTTTCTTACCTTAATAAATTAAATAATCACTGTTGTCTTTAATCAGGTTACTTTAGTCTAATATCAACATTTATTTTACCATCTGAAACATTTAACAAATGTGGAGAAAAAAAAAAAAAAAAAAAAAAAAAAAAAGAAATGAGGAAGAGGCAAATACTTCTTCGCAGCACTTTTTGCCTGAACTGATTTTAAAAAGAATATCAAAACATTTCTAAAGTAAATATTTGGTATTTCTCCTTTAAGAAAACAGCTTGTAGATTATTAAAACTGGTTCTTTGAGTTCTGCCTTTCCTGTTCTTTGTTTCACTTTAGTTAAACAATGGCTGATGAGCGTGCTGTCCCCAGCTCTGGTAAATATTATTCTGTTCATTAAACCTGTATATGGAAATGGAATATAAGACTGTTTTGATTTATTTGTTAACATAACAAGGAAGCACATTTTTAATCAGACTCAGTTGTTACTGGCCGTGTCTTTGCATACAGGGAAGTGACTCTCAGTGTCGCATGTCTGATTGTGCTTAGATTCCACAGTGTTCAGTAGATTACTCAGTGCTTAACAGAGATATCATTTACAGATTATTCTGTATGTATGAAACATCATTTTATTTCACACCTCTGTCATCTTGGCTTTTAATCTGGTGGACAAAGAGCTAAGCAAACATACCACTGCTATCTACTCACATTGTTTTCACAGTTTTATTTACTAGTACTTGCAGTTACACAAACGTGTCCATAAATTCTGTATGAAGACACTTTTCTAGTTTTACAGTTTGTAAACAGTGCTGCATCTGTGTTGCAGGGCACAGTCACGACTCTCCAGAGTTGAGGATCGTGCTGATAGGTGGCAGAGAATTAACAGGAGAGCCCAGTAATAAGAGTCTGAGCGGTAACATCATACTGGGTCAAAATGTTTTTGACACCAGCAGAAGAACTGCCCAGAGTGTGGCGGGGCAGCAGGAGGTTCATGGCAGACGGGTCACTGTGGTGGATACTCCAGGCTGGTGGTGGCACTATCCACTAGAAAACACCCCAAAGCTGGATCAGATAGAAATCCAGAACAGCGTCCATCTGTGTCCCCCAGGACCTCACGCCTTTCTTCTGGTCTTTCATCATAGCTTTTTTTTGCCCCAGATCTTCATATCATCTTTAAAAGAGCACCTGAAACTTTTCCACAAGGATGTGTTGAATCACACCATCGTACTGTTCACTGCTGAAGATCCATGGGAAAAAAAAAATATCAACTTCAAAATCAGTGAGTGGTCAGAAATGCAGTGGATTCTTGAGCAATGTGGAAACAGAAAACATGTCCTCTGTGTGAGTAACAGGGAGGACAGCAGTCAAGTTGAAAAGCTTTTTGAGAAAATCGAGGCAATGGTTGCTGCAAACGAAGGCCGTCACTATCCCATTGATCATGCTCATGGAAACACTCTGAGGGAGGAAATAAAAGCAATAAGTGACAGAGCATCAAAGAGGTTTGATGAGGTGCAGACACACAGAAGGAAACTCAGAGCACTAATTGAAGGTGAGTCAAAGAGGTCCTGAAAAAAAAAATCACAATGAAGTTGAATTAAAGACTAATAAATCTCTAAAGTAAATTGCAGAAGAAAATGAGACATATTTCTCACTTTATTCACACACACATACAAGATATTTCATGTACCACCACATGAGACAAGGCAATGGATACCAGTTACTAGTTACAGTTACATTTAGATATTCATTAGAGATATTTGCCTTCTGAATGTAGGGACTCATGGTCTGTCGCTACTTTGTAACTTAAAAACAGAAGTAATCCCTGTAGGGATAAGGTCCGATCCATAGGTTCCAGTTTCAGTTCCATTGAAACTTCCGTGGCAGTTTGCCCATGTCTACTTGGGTCTTTTGAACTTGGAGAAAACATCTGACTTTGTTGCTCTCACTAGTTCTTGGCCTCCTTCCTTCTGCTTAGCATACAGTGCTGGATTTTGGGTGAAATCCTCCATGCATAGTAAGGAGCTTCCAAGTCTTGTTGTCAGTAGTTTTTATCTTTTTATTTGGCCAGCTTATTATCCCAATTGGATATCTAATCACTGGGACAGCGTAGGTACCAGATCTTGTTGGTACCTATTGCCCAGATCGTATTCTTCCCATTCAGCTGACTCCTCAGGACTTGCCTTACTCTCACTAGGTATTTGGTGGTTGCAGCTTTCATGATTCCTATTTATCTTTGGAATTCCCGGGCACTTGTAGCTATCCTTAAGGTCTGTAATGCTGCTCTGACTATTTTTTTTGGACTATTTTTCTTCTCTTTGTTACCATCTGACTAGACTTCTCCAGTCCGAATGACATTCCGATGTCATTGCTGTAGATCCTAGTGGTATGGATCAGTATATCTATGTCTCGTTCACTCTTGGCATACAGCTTGATGTCATCCACGTAGAGGAGGTGGCTAATGATTGCTCCATTCGGTATGTGTAGCAAGTCTTGTCAGCTATTTAACTGAGAGGATTCAGGGCTATGACGAATGGGGACAGAGCATCTCCTTGGCACATCCCGCACTTGATGGAAACTTGTGCAGTTGGCTTGAAGTTGGCCTCTAGTGTTGTTCCCCACATCCCCACTGAATTTCTGATGAAGGCTCTGAGGGTCCTTTTAATCTTGGACAATTGTAGGCATTCCAAGATCCATGTATACGGCAATGTGTCATGGTCCTCGGTCGGTGCCCCAGTGTTTTGAGTTTTTGTACTTTTATTTTGATATTATCACATTTTATGGCAGTTGTGTTTTGGGTTGCATTTTTTGTACTTCTAGCTCTCCTGTTCTCCTTGGTTTGAGATTTCTAGTGCTTATGTCACAAGTGTAGAAGGGAACCCCTTCAATAATGGGAAGAGCAGCAGGGGGTGATCACAGAAACAGAAAACGTATTACCCGGTTAAAATAGTCAAAAGATAAATACACTTTATTTACAACACTAAAAATACCCTGATTAGGGGAGAGAAAAAAAAATAAAAACATAAACCTCAGCATACTAAAAATATGATGATGCTCAGTCCCTGAGCTAAGTCCCAAAGTTCCTGCTCAGGCTCCGCCACACTTCCTGGCTGTGAAGAATCCGCCGATTCCACCAGTGGGAGCCTGGCCGACCACGTCATCAGTCGCCTCCTCGCTGCTCCACTCGAGGTTCCGCTAGGCACAGGAGAGCAGCGGCAGTCACTTTTCTTATCCTTATCCTTAATTTCCCAGGGTATTATATAAATCTTAATATAGCTGTTATGTGTTGTGTCCTTCTCCAAGATTTTCTTCTAGCATTGCTCTCCAGCCTCGGTGGAGCTGCTGTTCCAATATTGTTCTCCTGCTACTGAGAGTACAACTTGGATGGTTCAGTGGAGTACAACTGGTTTATATCCCTCTGGTATACCTCTTCAAGTCACTGGCCAGGACTATGAGTCATTGCTTGGAAGTTTCCAAGGCCTTAGGCATGAAGTCAGGTACTTCTTAGAGGTACATCCCTTTCTTCATAACTCCTTTCTGCAGCTCTGATAGTTGGCCTTCCCTTCCTGCTGCCTTGATCTTGGCGCCTAGTCCCACTGCTTCTTTGTTGCTGGTCAAGTTTTATCCAAACATCCTAGTGATATCACTGCTGCCATGGTGTAGATCAGCTGGTTGGTTTTGGTGATGATATATATATATATATATATATATATATATCATGATTTGAATGCATTAAAACTATATGCCTGATTCTTGATTAGTTTTGCTTCTGCAGGTGGTAAAACCCCACCAGCACATTTAAGACTAGTGATGGTTGGTGCTCAGTGGTCAGCTAAGAGCTCAGCTGGAAACACCATTCTGAGGAAAAAGGCTTTTGCTGTTCATCACAGAAGAACAACGATGTCCTGTGAAATTAATCACGGCATTCTGGGAGAAAGGACACTCGCAGTGGTGGATTCTCCTGGCTGGTTCTACAACCACACCCTTCAGGACACCTCTGAGACAGATAAACATGAAATAGAGAACAGTGTGTACATGTGCACTCCAGGACCCCACGCAGTGCTCCTCGTGGTAGGCCTGGCATCTGCATTTAATACATCCTACCACAGAGCAGTCCAGGAGCACATGAGTCTGTTTAGGGATGATGTCTGGAAGCACACCATTGTTCTGTTCGCTAGAGGTGATTGGCTGGGACTGAAGACTGTGGAAGAACGTATAGAGAGTGAGGAAGGTCTGCAGTGGCTGATGAAGCAGTGTGGGAACAGGTACCACGTCCTGGACAACATGAAGGATAATGATGAGATGCAGGTACAAGATCTCCTGGAGAAGATTGAAGAGATGTGGGCGGGAAATGAAGACTCACATTATAAAGTTGACCCGGATCGTGAAGCACAGCTGGAGGCCAGAAAAGAGGCTGAAGGAAAATTAGCTAGAAGGATCAGAAAGACCACTGAAAGACAATCAAGAATACTGGGAAAGTTATTTGAAGGTAATCAAGAAATCATCAAATAATTATGGCATTATTTTAGTCACTCTTTCAGTTTAAACTTTACTGTTTTACAGGAGAGAGGCTGACAATCACTGACCTGAGGATTGTACTGCTTGGCAGAGAGGAATCTGGGAAGAGTATGGCAGGAAACAAAATCTTTTTCAAAACGATATTTGAGAGAAGTTTGTTGAAAAAGGTAACCCAATATGCTGCCTGAATTGAAATGTGATATAGAAAGGATACGATTTAATTTAATTTATCAAAACTGTAACAATTGTTAAATTAAAAAAAATTGTGCAGGAATTCGAGGACCGGAGAAGAACAGAAAAGTGTGTAAAGCATGAAGGAAATTTAGGTGGAATAAATGTTGCTGTCGTTGAGACTCCAGGCTGGCCTGCAGACACGACGGCTCCTGTCTGGCTAAAAGAAGAAGTTCTCCGCAGCGTCTCCATGTGCGCTCCAGGCCCTCATGTTTTTCTCTTGGTTGTTCCCATTTCCAAAGCATTCACAGAGGAAGACCACAAAGCACTGGTTGAGCTTTTGATGCCCTTTGGAGAGAGAGTGTGGAGACATTGCATGGTGTTGTTCACCTGGGGAGACTGGCTGAATGACAGACTCATTGAGGAGCACATTGCAGGAGAGGGGAAAAGCCTCCAGTGGCTGGTGGAAAAATGTGGGTCCAGATACCATGTCCTCAACTGCCATGGTTTGGGTTATCATTTTCCTGTCAAACTGCTCTTCCAAAAAATAATTGATTTGATCACACGGAACAAGGGACAATGCTTCACTGCTGAAAGCAAACAAGGGAAAAAACAGCCTGTGCTGACAGAAGAAGAGTGGAACAAGAGGGAGCAAGAGCTGATAGACCGAATGTTGACAGCTGTTGTAAATGAACCAGAAGAACCAAAACAACCATTTGTGAAACGAGGAGCCAGCTTGGACGGAGTTTTCATTCCAAGCAGTGAGTTGATATTAATTAGAGAAAACTCTGAATTTGTTTTGTATTTTTACTTGTGGGTATGATATCAAATAGCATTCAATTTCTGTTTCAGTGAGCGGAGACGCTCCCTCTGAGTTTGGGAAACTGTCAGAACTTTGGAATCAAAGAGCACGTGCCAAAGTGTCTGAATGGCTGAAGACCAGAGCTGGAAATTCTGACGTCACCTCAGGGATTGGCAGCATGAGCGCCTCAGCCAGTCATGTGGAAGAAAGTCCTCTGCCTGATGAAAATGATTAACCAGCAAGTTCTGTGAAACATTAAATAATTTGAAAATAATAATAATAATTTGAATTCACACATTCTTGTTAAAAACAGAAACACATGATAATTTTTCCAATATCAGAATCAGAATCAGAGAGACTTTATTTATCCCCAAGGGGCAATTAAGATAAATATTAAATAATGTTTTTTGGATTTAATAGTGCATGCCCAGCCACTTGGGTTGGCACACTGTATTTTTATGAAAAAAATAAAGTCCTGCTAACTTAATATTTACATTTTTGTTCTCTTACTCTTATCATTTTTCACAATAAAATGGGGAATTGACCCATTTAAAAACGATGTTAATGTTTGTAAATAAAGAAATATTACATTTATTAATCATGTAAATTCCCTGCACCTGTCGCAGACATGAAGGTCAAGTGTTGAACGTCATATTGACGTCCAGGTTGGGTCATGGTTGGATGTTCAAATTGTGGACCAAGTTTGGACGTGTATCGATGCCCAGAATTGGTCATGGACCGATGGCCATGTATCTGGCGTCCAATGTTTTGTGGGTACAGGTTACGAAATTTTCTCAAAGTAAAGCAAGTCAAAAGAATCGTTGTAGTGGGGGAAAAAATCACAGCTCACAAACATTTCTGTCACTTCAATGTTCTGTTGCTGCTCTGAGGTTTACTGCTTTTTGTGGATTTACATTAATTAAATTAAAATAATCTCTGCTACATTTTATGTAACCTAACTGTGACATGAACACCAAAGCAACTGTGCACCAACACAGTGCATTATTGTAGATTCATCACAGTGACAATCTAACATGTTTATCCTGCACTAAACTGTTGAGTATTGTCATGGAACATCTGAATAACAAAAACTAAGTACACACTTTGTTTTGTTTTGCTGGGTATATCACAATATATAAAAAGCTGAACTTCACATCATACACAACCAATATCTTATTTAAAAAATAAACACATTACATGTAAGCTTCAAATTTCCTGTTCATCAAATGTCCCTGAGTAGTCCTTACCTTTAAAAATAACCTCTCTTCTTCTGTTCTGCCTTTCTCATGTTTCCCCATCTCTGAGTGAACAGCTCTCATTTCTTTCTTCCCTGTGAAATAAAACACCTGTACCTGTGTGACACAGAAACAATTTGTGTGTTTGCTGATATTTGTTGAGCTTACATAAACACTGCATTTGAAATAATCTGCCATTAAAAAAAGAACAAACAAAAAACTTTCTTACTCCCTTTATACGCGCTCCTCTTCTGTAGGGCTAGCTTAATGCTGAAGTACTGCAAACACACTGCATAAACTACCTTTTTGCCTCCTTCATTCCTTTGTATGCAATAAGCACTGGTAATGGATACATCAGTAGAATGGTCTTTAAATATCTTTGTTCCATTTTGTTAGTCCCATATTTATTGGTTTGAAGGCCCACAGTGGTTTGAAATAATACTTCCCCCAAATGTGTTAAGTAACAAGCCTGTTTTGAAAGTGTAAAGAGTAGAAAGGTCAGATATTTTTGTAAAAATTGAGTAAAAGTAAAAGGTTTCAGAAAAATAAGTACTACAGATACCAGAATATTGTATTTAATTACAGTAATGATGTATTTGTCTGTGAAGGTTCTCAGTCATCCAGGTCATCGTAGTCAAAGGAGCTTGCAAAGAAAAGCGTCTGGACTTCTTTAAGTTGCTTGAAGACGTTTCAAGCAACTCGGATGAGAGGTGAAACGTCTTCAAGCAACTTAAAGAAGTAATGATGTATTTGTACTTCATTACTTGTCACCTCTGCTGACAGGTAAATACTCACTTTCGAAAAACTTTTTAGAAACCAAAGATGTTTTCTTCGTTGAGTGGTACAATGTCTTTGTATAAAACCACAGGGGGTTTAACATATACTGTTTAGGAATTACAAACATTATTAAAGATAGTCTGGTGTTCAGAGGCTCAAAGTATTTGGACAAGCTAATATAATTTAAATAGAGGGTTTTTAAAAAAATATTTGAATTAAAATCCTTTGCATTCAGTGACATCACTAAATGCAGTTTTTCCTCCCTTGAGGTGCTCTGCCAGACTTTTCCTGCAGCCACCCTAACCGCTTGTTTGTGGGTCTCTATCTGTTTTCAGTTTTGTTTTCAGCAACTGAAAAATGTGCCCTGTTGTGTTGAGATCAGGTGACTGACTTGACCAATTAGGAATGTTCAGTTTCTCAGAGAAACTCTTGGATTTGTTTTGCAGTAGGCTTTGGATCGTTATCCAATCAGCATTGAAGTGTCCTCATTCTAGTACAAATTCATCTTGGTTTAATCTGTTCAAATAATTTTTCCAGAACTGTCCATCTCTTTTAAATGTTTTCCTGTGAAGTCTAATCTGCCCTCCCTGTTCTTAAATATACCCAGCTTTGTAAACCTGTAATTTCATGAAGGCATCTCTAGATTGTAAACCTTGAGACCCTTGTGATTGCACTTTAAGTCGTCGTCTGTCATCTTTCGGGCCTTTTGGCATCAGTGAGCTGGGCAGTGCATTCCCAGGCCAGTGCAGCCTCAGCTGCCTCTCTGATATTTTTATTTCTATTTTTCAGCCTAATGATAGCTTTCTTGACTTGCATGAACATTGTGACGGGCATGCTTCATGGCGCAGCCACAGGGGAGGTTGACACACCGGAGCTCCATCAGCTCATCATGCCTCCCCTGTATTAAACGTGCCGGGACCTGAGGTTGGGGTTGTTGTGGTGTGTAGGATGCAGCTGAAAAGCTGCGGCTGTGAGCTTTGGACACGACAACCGAAATAAAGAAAAGTGTAAAACGTACGAGCTATGTGGTCGGGTCTGTCATTTATGTCACAGGAATCATCTTCAGATTGTTCATCTGCTTAATTTGAATTTGAAATGGTAAATGGCCTGTATTTGCATAGCGCTTTACAATACATTCAGTCATTCACACACTGGTGATGGCAAGCTACATTGTAGCCACAGCTGCCCTGGGGTGCACTGACAGAGGCGAGGCTGCCGGACACTGGCGCCACCGGGCCCTCTGACCACCACCAGTAGGCAACGGGTGAAGTGTCTTGCCCAAGGACACAACGACAGAGACTGTCAAAGCCGGGGCTCGAACCGGCAACCTTCCGATTACAAGATGAACATCCAACTCTTGAGCCACGATAGCCCCATTTTTGTCATGAAATAACAAGGGAATGAGCGTTACCCAGCAATGAAACTACTTATCAGTCAGTGTCTGCAATCCCTAAACAGTTAAACAAATGATGCACCTAACTGCAGCCAGGGAGTAAAAAAAGAGACAACAGTTCAAAGTACGCGCCACACCTTATTTTGTGAAGAGTTCCTACTTGTATAGTTGTCACTTTAGTCATCGTTTGAATCAGAAATAGCTTTGTTTAAAACAATGGCTGATAAACATGCTGTTTCTAGCCTCGGTAAGTCGTCTTATGTCATTGTAACAGAATATAGGTTTGATTTTTGCAACTTGTTGATTATTTGTTGATAAAGTACGACTGTTTAGAGTGTGATCACACTCATCTCTCAGTGTGATCACACACAACAACTCTATGTCAGCAAAGCTGCATAGAGAGATGTAGCTATAGTACTTGTGCCTAAACCTGTTATTATAGTTTGGCTTTGAATTTAAGAATAAAACAGCAAATTCAAATAGACAGGATGAAATGTTGTACCGATCCATATCACACTGAGCTGTCTGATGGAAACATGATCTCATGACTGTTTTTGTGACACTTCCTGTTCGTGTTTAAGGGCACGTCAATGTCTTGACAAAATTCATGCAGAATATAATGATCTTTCTTTTTCTAACTAACGAATAATTTCGTGATTGCTAACTATAATTAAACTTTTAAAGTTATATACCACTCGTTTGTAAACAGTGCTGCATCTGTGTTGCAGGGCACAGTCACGACTCTCCAGAGTTGAGGATCGTGCTGATAGGTGGCAGAGAAGTAACAGGAGAGCCCAGTAATAAGAGTCTGAGCGGTAACATCATACTGGGTCAAAATGTTTTTGACACCAGCAGAAGAACTGCTCAGAGTGTGGCGGGGCAGCAGGAGGTTCATGGCAGACGGGTCACTGTGGTGGATACTCCAGGCTGGTGGTGGCACTATCCACTAGAAAACACCCCAAAGCTGGATCAGATAGAAATCCAGAACAGCGTCCATCTGTGTCCCCCAGGACCTCACGCCTTTCTTCTGGTCTTTCATCATAGCTTTTTTTTGCCCCAGATCTTCATATCATCTTTAAAAGAGCACCTGAAACTTTTCCACAAGGATGTGTTGAATCACACCATCGTACTGTTCACTGCTGAAGATCCATGGGATGAAAAAAACGTAGAAACTACAATCAGTGAGTGGTCAGAAATGCAGTGGATTCTTGAGCAATATGGAAACAGAAAACATGTCCTCTGTGTGAGTAACAGGGAGGACAGCAGTCAAGTTGAAAAGCTTTTTGAGAAAATCGACGTAATGGTTGCTACAAATGGAGGCCGTCACTATCCCATTGATCATGCTCATGGAAACGCTCTGAGGGAGGAAATAAAAGCAATAAGTGACAGAGCATCAAAGAGGTTTGATGAGGTGCAGACACACAGAAGGAAACTCAGAGCACTAATTGAAGGTAGGGCCTCACATTTTACAAAATACCCAGAAAAAAGGGTTACATTTGAAATAAATGAGTGAATCCAGCTTCAGTATGATGTTTGTGATCAAACACAGAATCACAGAGTTTTTTTAAAACAATTTCTTTAACATAAATAATGCGAATAAAGCTCCAAAGTAAAATGTCAAAGAAAATATTTATACTTATACTAAGTCAAGATCTTACAAAGATATTTTAATGTGCTAAACGCAGTGACAACATGACGAATATAAAATTGTGCTGTAACTGTAAACTGTAGATGAACTACAACCATTTGCCTTGTAGATGTCATGTCTCACAGCCAAATATGGCTTTCGCAGTAAGAGGAGCTTTCTTGATAAACTATGTGACACACATCATTATCTAACCATCAAATGTAATTTGATGCATGAAACTATATTCCTGATTAGTTTTCCCTCCGATTCTGCAGGTGGTAAAACCCCACCAGCACATTTAAGACTAGTGATGGTTGGTGCTCAGTGGTCAGCCAAGAGCTCGGCTGGAAACACCATTCTGAGGAAAAAGGCTTTTGCTGTTCATCACAGAAGAACAACGATGTCCTGTGAAATTAATCACGGCATTCTGGGAGAAAGGACACTCGCAGTGGTGGATTCTCCTGGCTGGTTCTACAACCACACCCTTCAGGACACCTCTGAGACAGATAAACATGAAATAGAGAACAGTGTGTACATGTGCACTCCAGGACCCCACGCAGTGCTCCTCGTGGTAGGCCTGGCATCTGCATTTAATACATCCTACCACAGAGCAGTCCAGGAGCACATGAGTCTGTTTAGGGATGATGTCTGGAAGCACACCATTGTTCTGTTCACTAGAGGTGATTGGCTGGGACTGAAGACTGTGGAAGAACGTATAGAGAGTGAGGAAGGTCTGCAGTGGCTGATGAAGCAGTGTGGGAACAGGTACCACGTCGTGGACAACATGAAGCACAATGATGAGATGCAGGTACAAGATCTTGTGGAGAAGATTGAAGAGATCTGGGCGGAAAATGAAGACTCCCATTATAAAGTTGATCCGGATCGTGAAGCACAGCTGGAGGCCACAAAAGAGGCTGAAGGAAAATTAGCTAGAAGGATCAGAAAGACCACTGAAAGACAATCAAGAATACTGGGAAAGTTATTTGAAGGTAATCAAGAAATCATCAAATAATTATGGCATTATTTTAGTCACTCTTTCAGTTTAAACTTTACTGTTTTACAGGAGAGAGGCTGACAATCACTGACCTGAGGATTGTACTGCTTGGCAGAGAGGAATCTGGGAAGAGTATGGCAGGAAACAACATCCTTTTTGAAGAGATATTTGAGAGAGTTTGGGTGAAGAAGGTAACCAAATATAATGCCCGAGGTTCACATGTAATTTATCAGGTGTCGTGATCATTAAATAATGTTCGGATCTTTGTTTCTATGCAGGAATTCGAGGACCGGAGAAGAACAGAAAAGTGTGTAAAGCATGAAGGAAATTTAGGTGGAATAAATGTTGCTGTCGTTGAGACTCCAGGCTGGCCTGCAGACACGACGGCTCCTGTCTGGCTAAAAGAAGAAGTTCTCCGCAGCGTCTCCATGTGCGCTCCAGGCCCTCATGTTTTTCTCTTGGTTGTTCCCATTTCCAAAGCATTCACAGAGGAAGACCACAAAGCACTGGTTGAGCTTTTGATGCCCTTTGGAGAGAGAGTGTGGAGACATTGCATGGTGTTGTTCACCTGGGGAGACTGGCTGAATGACAGGCTCATTGAGGAGCACATTGCAGGAGAGGGGAAAAGCCTCCAGTGGCTGGTGGAAAAGTGTGGGTACAGATACCATGTCCTCAACTGCCATGGTTTGGGTTATCATTTTCCTGTCAAACGGCTCTTCCAAAAAATCACTGACATGATCACACGGAACAAGGAACAATGCTTCAC
Organism: Perissodus microlepis; assembly: GCF_051167445.1. NCBI lineage: Eukaryota > Metazoa > Chordata > Actinopteri > Cichliformes > Cichlidae > Perissodus > Perissodus microlepis. Next base: position 17,406,688 of record NC_140464.1, read on the forward strand.
TGCTGAAAGCAAACAAGGGAAAAAACACAAACTGCCCTGGCGATCAAGACAGTCTGTGCTGACAGAAGAAGAGTGGAACAGGAGGGAGCAAGAGCTGATAGACCGAATGTTGACAGCTGTTGTAAATGAACCAGAAGAACCAAAACAACCATTTGTGAAGCGAGGAGCCAGCTTGGATGGAGTTTTCATTCCAAGCAGTGAGTTGATATTAATTAGAGAAAACTCTGAATGTGTTTTGTATTTTTACTTGTGGGTATGATATCAAATAGCATTTAATTTCTGTTTCAGTGAGCGGAGATGCTCCCTCTGAGTTTGGGAAACTGTCAGATCTTTGGAGACAGGCATCACGTGCCAAAGTGTCTGAATGGCTGAAGACCAGAGCTGGAAACTCTGATGTCACCTCGGGGATTGGCAGCATGAGCGCCTCAGCCAGTCATGTGGATGAAAGTCCTCTGCCTGATGAAAATGATTAACCAGCAAGTTCCCACAAAGGACAAGATAGTTATTCATTAGAAGAAAAACTCTATAAAAACTCAAATGCAGGAACTTGCTAAGCAAACTAAAAAAAACTGGATTGAAACAGAGGTACTAAGAGTAGATCCTGATTTTTTAAAAATGGGTTATTTTTTTATGTAATAAGCTACGCAACCTTGAGTTGATTTTAATATAGTTAGCAGATTCTCGTTGTCAAAACGGCTGATGCCACCCTAGCCCAAACCTTATATTTGCCCCTGCGTTAAGAATTCAATAAAGAGTTTATGTTTGACTGTTTTCTGTATTTTGCTTGTGATAAAAAACAACAACTTTGAAATGTAGACTGTAAGACATTTCAGTGGATTTTGACACTAAGTTATAGTAATTCAGATTTACTGCATCCTAATTTTCACCTTTATTGTAAGTTATTGTGATAATTTTGCAACCCAGTACTTTCACTCTAAGAAAAGAAATTACAGCAAAATGCTGCAGTGTAAAAAACTTAGTTCCATCTGTTAATGCCCTGATTTAATTTCCATATATTTTACTGCATAAAATTATGTTTAAATAATCATTAGAATTACACATTTTGATAAACATATTTTAAAGATGCAACTAATACAATGTATTTTTATTTTATTTTATTTTATTTTATTTTAAACTACAAATTTACGGTGTCATTGATATGTTAGAAATCGACAAGCCATCAAAGAAATCTTCCGTGTTCCACAGCTCCACTCACAGTTACTTGAATACATGACAAAATATTTGTCCCAGTGTTGATTCAAAGTCCATAAGATCCCCGAGACACACATAGCCCAAGTCTCTCAGATACTAGAAAGTTGGAGTACAAGCACAGCTGATATTAGATCACATTTCATAGAAGTGCACCATAAGAATCACACCTGATTTTATATAATCCGAAATGGTTTCTGAGTTTATTACGATAATTGCATTTCAAGTGTTTCATGATTTGGCTCAAACTTTACTCAGAGAACAGACTTGAAAGGTCGACTGCAGTTTTATATTTTTAAAGCAAGAGTCATCTTACTGGGAAGATGTACGTAACTTGGGACGGAGGTGGAAAATACCTAAACCATGTTTACTGTAGTGCTGGACCAAAGTAGTTCATTTCTGCTATATTGCACCTGTATCCCACCACAATTAAAGTTCGGTTACTTGTCCTTTTTATATTTTTTGTTCATAATACAAAATCTATTTTAAAAACATAAGTTATTGGGCTTTGGATAGGCTGTTAAATCGCTCAAGCACAACTATTTTTTTAAAATACAAAGTCTCTTTTACATCCTGCATATGAGCTTTGATCATGTTTTCTATGATAATAAATCAGCTACCACCAAAACAACAATAAAATTGCGAATGATCCTCCCCGGCCTCCGTCGTGTCTCCAACCGGCGCTATCCTTGCCGTCACTTTCTTGACTTCCCATCCCACTCCTGCGTAGCTCTGATCCCGGCTTTCTGCTTCTCTCTCCTCTTCGGTCTTTTCTGGATACCATGTCGGAGTACAACGCGGTACCTCCGCCCGTCCCCGGGGCTCCTCTGCCCGGACAGGCGGCTGTGGGGAACGGAGCGGGGGGCGCCAAGAAGGATGCGTTTGCGGACGCGGTGCAGCGGGCCCGGCAGGTGAGGCAGGGATGAGACAGACAGCTAAGAAGTTAGCATGTATGAAGGCGGACACACCTGAGACCAGGTTCATATTTGACATTCAAACACTTCATGGTGAATGTGTCTACAGTCAGGCACACCTCTGCCGCTTCATCCATCACATGTCAGCGTTAGCTTTAACTGAGGCCGGATAGTTTCAGCGTCCCACCAAATATTCAGTGTGACAACACTGAAAACCTTCAGAGAACATTATTACCTCGTTTCACTTCACTGCCAGCTTCTTCCTCTGCGCTGAGCTACATTATGAATGTTAGTAGTTGATATAAAGGTGTTTCAGGATAATTCAGGTGTGTGCTGCAGCCTCAAGGCCAAAGAATAGAAAACACATCAGTATCCATCACATAGCTCATTAAAAAAATGGTGGATCTGATCCATAAAATAAACTAGTCTTGCCAGAGGCATTCCCAGGATTTCCGTGGGTGGGGTGGGTTAACCTCAAGGAGGGAGCTTGGGGGGAAATCAGAAAAATGTGTAAAAATCATTAAAAAGCAGTAATAATGTAGATCTGCTGTACTACAGTGAACTATCTGGCAAATCTTCTGCTTGTGTTTCAGATCGCAGCTAAGATCGGGGGCGACGCTGGTCCTCCTGTGAACAACAGCACTGCTCCAGATAGTTTTCCCTTCACTGCGCAGAAACGACAGCTAGAGGACACAAATATTGGTGACTGCACCTTTATTTCACTCGCTTTGTGATTATTTTAGTTCCAGGGAGTCTCTTATGAACATTCATTTCATTTCCTCCTCTGACAGATGAGCCAGAGACTAAGAAGCTGGCTGCTCAGAGTGACTTGGAGTCAGCCAAAGCGCTGTGTGAGTTCATCTTACTGTTGCATGCATTGTTATTTGTGACCTACAGTCAACAGTGGGTGTCTGCGTCCTCCACATTAGTCCGTTGGTAATCCTAAACCTCTCCCCTGCCTTGTTTTCTCACTCAGCTATTGGTGCACAGCTAGCTGCTCTTGCACAGCAAAGGTGAGATCTCGTACCTCTCAGGTGACTGTGTATTAATCTGACTTTGCTATTGTCTGATTTATTGCTTTTCCCCCCCCACCTTTGTATCCCTCCTGTACTCATGGCATCAGACCCACCTCCACCACAGAGGAGTACAGTGTTCCAGACAGTATGGTGGGACTCAGTGAGTGTAGCCCAGCTTTATTTTAACACGTACTGTATACCACACTTTTTTTTTTTTTTTAAACCCCACCTTCTCTCTTCAGTTATTGGCCGTGGAGGTGAACAGATCAATAAGATTCAGCAAGAGTCGGGTTGCAAGGTTCAGATAGCTCCAGGTACTGGTTGCACTCGTCGTCTACAGATCCTCATCCTGGGCGTGAATGTCAGTGTAATTTGGGGTTTTCTTTTTTCAGGGTGAAATGATTGTACAGCATGCATCTTTAATTACTTTATAAAACAAGAATTTAGTGTACAAGTTTGGATTTATTTTGGATTTTCTCTAATCCACATAGGGTCAAACCTTTACATACGCTCACTTAATGCTGTTCTTCACTGAAAGGCATTTAGTGAAGATCTAAGAAGGAGAATTGTAGATTTACACAAGGTGGGTGAGTCTCTTGGAGCCATTTCTTAACAACTGCAGATATCACAATCATGGATTCAAACAAAAAATATCTGAAGTAAAGTTTTTCAGATATGTCACCACTTTGCCAAGATCTGAAGAAGACCCCAGCGGTCACCCTCAGTTTAAAAGCAACTGGTTAAGATGTTTAGGAACAACCCATGAACCACCAAGACTCAAGCCTGCCATAAAAGACTGCTGGAACACCAGTGTCACTGTCCACAGTGAAACAAGCTTTACATCATCATGAACTGAGGCTACGTCCACACTAATGCGTTTTCATTTGAAAATGCATCGTTTTCTCTCCGTTTTGGCCTCCCGTCCACACTGAGACGGCGTTTTTAAAACGCCTGCAAAAACGCATACATTTGAAAATGGAGCTGTCCCGTCGCAGTGTGGACACTCAAAAACGCAGACTTTCTAAAACGACGCTTTCAAATCTATCCGGGCTAGTGTGGACGTAGTCTGAGAGGGTGCCGACCAAGAAAGAAGTCCCTGCTCCAAAGTGGACACCTTCAGGCTTTACTCAAATTTCCACACATGGACAAGCTGAATGCCTTCTGGAGAAAAGCTTTATGGTCACACTTCCCACAAGAGGCCTCTCCTTTACTACTTTGGAGGAGTAAAGGCACCTAAGAACACTGTATCTAACGCTGTAATGTCAAGCATGGTGGTGGTAGTATCATGCTCTGAGACTGTTAAGCTGCCAGTGGTACTGGTACATTGCACAAAGAAGTTGGAATAACGAGGAAGGAGGACTATCTCCAAATTCTTCAACTTCACCTCAAATCAACAGCTAGATAAGTGAAACTCCGACATAGTTGGGTGTCCCCCCATGATCCTAAACACAAATCAAAACTGGATTTGGAATAGATAAAAGCAGGCTGACATTAAACCTTTGGAATGGTCTTCCCAAAGCCCTGATCTCAACCCTATTGTATGCTTAATGCTTTAAGTCTGTGCTAGAAAACCAACAAGTTTAAATGAACTCTTATAAATTCTGTCAGGAAGTGTGGTCAGATATAGAGCTGTAATTTTGCCAGAAGTTTTTTGATGACTACCAAAAGGTACAACTCACTATCAGACTTTTGAGACTGTGTGGATTGTAGAAAATTGGAAAAATATTGAAACTATTTTTTAAGTCATTAAAGGTGTATGCTGTACAGTCACTAACCACCCTGGATAAAGAACAGTTCAAAGAAATGATTAAAAGCCTGAAATTACCATGACATTCATGCCCAGGATGAGTGTGTGTAAACTTCTTCTGATTATTATTTTTTTTTTTTTATGCTCAGTTTGTTAAATATGTACATTTTCTGTTTGTGCAGACAGTGGAGGTCTTCCAGAGAGAAACGTCTCCCTCACAGGGACACAAGACTCCATACAGTGAGTTTTAGACGTCATACAAATACACTCATTGCAGTTTTATGTGAAAGCGTTTTAACGGTCTGGTGCTTAATTCTAAAAACACTAGAGTGATGTGTTTCTTAAATGATGTAACCAATCAGCTCCTCCCTTGGTTAGGAAAGCCAAGAGGCTGCTAAATGAGATAGTCTCCCGAGGAAGAGGTACTCCCCCTCTTTCTTCTTATCATGACTCCAGCAACGGGCAGAACGGCGCAGTTCATGAGATGATGATCCCAGCCGGCAAGGCCGGCCTAGTCATCGGCAAGGGAGGAGAGACCATCAAACAGCTACAGGTAAATTTCATGTTTTTTGCTTCAGCATTTTTAGAAGTCAGCATGACCCAACCAGAAAAAATCAACCAGAGTTGATTAAGCCGAATCTGAACCTTTTTCTTAAAGTCAGTATTTTCACATTAAAATAGCAGCAAAGGTCTGAGTTAATCTAATCCTCCAGGAATGTGAGGTTTTTAATTGGGTTTGTCTTACACTGGATCAGGGCAAGATCTTGAGCTTTCCTGCAGACTGAAAGCAGTCAGCCTGATGCTTTATAGCAGCAATCCATGCACCATGCAAGGGTGGGACTAAAGAGGAGCACAACATTCATTTTAAAGCCATTAATGTTTCTAATTTCTAATAGATAGTATAATTCTTATACATTAAGCTCACTGTATAAATAGCCAAATTAGCCTGTTAGTGTGCCAGTAAAAGCCTAAGTGGAGGCAACTCCAGTGTAGGTAAACACTTTCAAGTGCGTATGGCTGATAATTATGTCTCATTATGTGTTATTCGATGCAGGAGCGTGCAGGGGTCAAGATGATCCTAATCCAGGATGCCTCTCAAGGACCCAACGTTGACAAGCCTCTGCGCATTATTGGAGATCCATACAAAGTCCAGGTATAACTTTAAAGTCCTGTTATTGTGTCAAAGTAAATGTGGCATAGTGCCGAGCTTCCTGATCCTTAATGGTTTTTCAGCAAGCCCAGGAGATGGTGCAGGAGATTCTGAGGGACAGAGACCAAGGCGGCTACAGCGAAAGAAGCGAATTCAGCTCCCGAATGGGAGGCGGCATGGATGTAAGTTTGTGTGTCGGAGCAAGACTGGAAGTGACTGCAGACGGTTTTTAAAAACATTTTTTTAACCAAATCACAAACAGAGGAAGCAATAAATGTGTTTTTTGTTTTGTGTTTTTTTTGGTCATATTAGATCCCAGTACCACGACACTCGGTGGGTGTGGTCATTGGACGCAATGGAGAGATGATCAAGAAAATTCAGAATGATGCCGGAGTCAGGATACAGTTCAAACAAGGTGGGACGCTCTGACGACGGCATTGTGGCTTCATTTATACGTCTTTCACATTTGCTGACGTTCTGCTTTCCTCTGTTTTGGTCTCATTTAGCTGCCACCACAGGTTTTAACTCTGCTAGATTTTACATGATTTAGTAAAATCAATATAAATGTTATTAGTACCAGAACAGATGCTGGCAGCTGACACTGCCATCCATCAGAGAGTCTTTAGGTGGCACAAATCCCCTGGAAGTACAAGCCCTAAAATACATAATTACCAGGTTTCTCCATTGCAGTGATATTTTTTGAGGGGGTAAAAGTTTGCCTACAAATGAAGCGTCACAAACTCGCTGTCTAGCCTGACAGCCTGTGCATTTGCTGTACTTTGCCCCTTTGTATCAGGTGAATCTTTTACTCAGGCAGTGTGATTGCCTTTTGCGTAAGCTGTTGTGCAGAGCTGGTAAAATTGGCTCCTTTTCTTCTTCTATTGATTTGACTTGTATGTTGAAAAGAAAATCAGATAAAGAAGGATCCCTGCATAGATCCAGTGTTACAAGAACAATGGTCACATCAGAACGTCACCTGGCATGACCCTTTAGCGTGTTTTCTTTTTTGTTTGTTTTTGTTTTTTACCACTTTGCACTTTTTTTGAGATCCTAATTTACGGACAGCTGTTAATTCTCACTTTGACCGGTGCTGGAAGCTGACCTGATTGATTTCATTTAGTGTTAATCCCAAACGCTTATTGTACTTTTAAATCCCTTCCAGATGACGGGACCGGTCCAGATAAGATCGCACACATCAGCGGTCCGCCTGAACGCTGCGAGCACGCGGCTCAGATCATCAACGACCTGCTGCAGAGCATCCGGGTCAGAGAGGAGGGACAGGGGGTACGGATCAGCTGTCACACTCTAAAACATCATAAATCAATAGATGAAGGCCTCACATCATAACGTCCATAAATATTTGGATAAATTAAGTGCTTAGCCTTGTTTTTTTGTTTCGTTTTTTTTGTTTTTTAACATAGTCAGATGAGGCAAAATCACCAGAGGCTGTGACGTACTGGGCATATGTGAAGTAATGTGGTATAATTGTCCACAGGGTCCCCCAGGTCCTCCAGGAATGCCTTCAGGCAATAGGGGGCGAGGTGGGGGACAAGGCGTTTGGGGTCCCCCCGGAGGGGAAATGACCTTCTCTATTCCCGCCCAAAAGTGTGGGCTTGTGATTGGCAGAGGAGGAGAGAACGTCAAGTCCATCAACCAGCAGACGGGGGCATTCGTGGAAATCTCTCGACAGCCACCCCCCAACGGAGACCCCAACTTTAAGCTTTTTATCATTCGTGGGTCCCCGCAGCAGATCGACCACGCCAAGCAGCTCATTGAGGAGAAGATCGAGGTGCTTGTCATTCTAGATTATCATTATTCTTAATTATTATTTCTTAAGTTACCGATCAAGAAGAACACTCGTCATGTGTTATCATGTGATGTGTTTCAGGGTCCACTGTGTCCTGTGGGCCCGGGGACAGCTGGGCCAGGTCCTGCTGGGCCAATGGTTCCTTACAACCCAAACCCCTACAACCCCGGACCGCCTGGGGCTCCTGGACCTCCACAGTGAGTGGCTGCAGCTTTAAAGCAGATTTCAGAGAACTGACGATGACTCTGAGATGTTGTTTTTTTTAAAATAAGAAAGCGCTTCTTCTTTCCTCAGTGGTGGTCCTCCAGGTCCTCCCCAGTACAGCTCGCAGGGCTGGAGCAACACCTACCAGCAGTGGCAGCCCCAACCACCACATGACCCCAGTGAGTCACTGCTGGATTCACCACCTCTGCTGATTTTAAGTGTTTACTGCTCAGCCCTCGCACTTATTTCTCACTTTACTTGTTTTGTTTTTTTTAATCTGAGAAGGTCAACAGGAGTTCTGATGGAAATGTTGTGATGAGATGCGGTGTCTTTCTCTGTAGCAGCTTTGGCTCTAACCCTGTCTCTGTTTCCTCCCCCTGGTCTCCAAGCCCGGTCTCCAGGCCAGTAGCAGGGGCTCACCCTCACCCTATGAGGACCTCACCCCCTCCACCCTGCGTCTTTTCTAGGCAAGGCAGCAGCCAATGACCCCAATGCAGCCTGGGCGGCCTACTACGCTCAGTACTACCAGCAGCCATCGGGGGCTGCGCCAGCCCCGTACCCCGCAAACCAGGCTGGAGGTGCCCAAGCTGCAGGTGACCAGACCCAGGCTGCACAGACACCGGGGGGCCAGCCGGACTACACCAAGGCCTGGGAGGAGTACTACAAGAAGATGGGTACGAGTATGTTGCATATGTTAGGTAGTAATTTATGTAATTTTGTTGTTGTTTAATTTTTCATGTCTGTTTCTGTTTCTCAGCCCAGGCAGGCGGCTCTATACCCGGTACAGCAGCTGCAGCTCCAGGAGCAGCAGCAGCAGGAGGAGGAGGAGGAGGAGGTTCAGCATCCGCAACAGGAGGCCAGCAGGACTACAGCGCAGCTTGGGCGGAGTACTACAGGCAGCAGGCTGCGTACTACGGACAAACAGGACAGCAGCCCTCCGGCCAGCCGACCAATCCCCAGCAGGGACAGGTTGGTGCAGCGGCCTCGTCGAGGTCTTGTTTCTGTGTGTGTTAATCTACCTCCTCACGTCTCACATCTCACCTCCAAACGTCTGTATTTTAGATGCAGTGAGAGTTCATGGCAGAAGACGGGATAAAGAAGAGGGCTCTGAAGTCTTAGGCCAGGATCGATCCCTTTATTCATATATATTGTATCCGTTGCAACTAGAAGTGAAACGCTTCCCCACATGTGAACATCATCTGGATCCTTTTTTTGATGATAATGTGAACTGAACCCGATGCTCCTGTGCTTCACTGCTGACGGGAGGGAAAAGACTGATTAAATGCGATCATTTCACAGAGCTACTCAGAGCTGCCTGAGCGTAGATTTAAATACTCACGGGAGCCCCGGAGCGCTTATTTCATTAACAGAGTTTTCAGCACATCTCAGTCATCCCCTAGCCCCATTTTAAAGTACTCACCTTCATATCCCAGTGTTGTATTAACTGACTTGCACAGAGCTTTTAGGACTATAATCATGTTATGTGTTCGTGTGTGTGTGTGTGTGAGACACAGGAGGAGACATGCCTCATTTGATTTTCTCATATTGGTTTTTTCCTTCCTCTGCAGAGGCTTGCAGGGTGTTTCAACACTTGTATATCTGGGTGACTGTGCGCAGGTTAGATTTATGCAGTCAGATTGTGAAAAGAAGCCCCGAGCTGCAAGGTTCAGAAGCACGAATGTGAATAATGTATTAATTGCCTCTGTTCATTTTAAATCGCACCGCTCAACACCTTTTTGCCTCTTGAAACGTCCCATCTCGTGAACTGTTTGTTCCACCTGACCGCTTTAGTTTTGGGTTAGAAGAAAAGGCCGGCTTACTGTGGACTAAAGGCTAAACTGGAAAGATGGGGCTGGGTGGGGGTAGCTTTTCAGATTTGGCCAGCTTTCTGTGATTAAATCATCGTTATTTCTTATCATTTAGAAAGTTCAGAAGGGCTTTCAGCACACCTCAGAATGGCGGCATATGGAGACTTTAAAGTGTAGTTATATTCTTGTGTAGATTGTACTGCTGAATTCTCCTACAGCAATTTATCCCTCAGTTCATTGCCGTTTGTGCAGACTCCAGGTTGCATGTTGTCTTCCTTTATTTTGTAAAGCTTTTTTTACAAACGCTGCCTTTTTTTTTTCTTAATTGTCCTTCCACGGTCATTGTTTGTGTGCAAAAGTTTGAACTTTAGTCTTCCAAGTGTGTCCTGCTTTAACATATATTGTATATACACAAACTGTATATTCAGCAATATAAAGCTGCTGGTTTTCACTTCCAGAGACGTATCAGGTATGATTCTTGTATTCTGAATGGCAGCTGCGAGTCTTGCCTTTGGGTTGATATTGTGTTGAAATTGTTATAAACAGACGACCACCAGCAGCACTGATCTGAAATAAATATATCAGCTACTTTGAAATCTTGAATATCGTGTCTGTGTCGCTTTTGGACCAAATGCACTCATTAGGTACACCTGTTTAACTTCTTGTTAACACATATCTAATCAGCCAATCGCATGCCAGCAACCCAACATATTTAGGCATCTAGATCTGGCCAAAAATACCTGCTGAAGTTCAAAATGAGCATCAGAACAGAGAAGAAAGGTGATTCAAGTGACTATGAACTTTGATCTGTTCAGCTTGTCCCCACACAGACATCTCTAGAGAATGAGAACATTTCTTGAGCATTACAATGAGTTCACTATACTTAAATAGCCTCCACAGTCACCGATCTTAGTGCATTAGAACATCTTTGGGATGTAGTGAAACGGATGATTTCATTCATGGATGTACAGCTGACAAATTTTCAGCAACTGTGTGATGCTATCATGTCAGTATGGACCAACATCTGCGAGGAATGTTTATAACACCTTGTTGAATTAAGGCAGCTCAAAAAGCAATAGTGGCTCCAAACCAGTACTAGCAAGGTGTAACTCATGAAGTGGCTGCAGAGTATATAATACATGCTCTGCTGTTGCCAGCCATAAAAGAGCACTTGAGGGAAAACACCACTGGGGGTCACTGTTAGCTGACGTGATACTCTTGACATAAATTGCATGTTTGTGTGTCTCTGAGCCTCATTAGGTGTGGCCACTCATGGTACTTTGACACTTTATGACACTTTGCAGTCATTTACTTGCGCTTTTCTGCTTTTATCTGAATATTGCTCAGCTATTTATTGCAAAACTTTAAAATCCTGTGTGTACCATGGGACCTTGCACATGCAGAAACACTGCACCAATAACATCTTTCTCTGCTCTGTACCTCTGATTCTTCCACCTCTGCTGTTCTCAGTGAACACGCTCAGGTTACCAGCTGTCAAAAGTTGCCAGCACAATTGATCCGTTTCTGCTCTGCTTAAAGCAGGCTGACTTTTGAGTTTCAGGTATTCTGCGTTTCCTGTTCCAGTGTCTTATTTATACAGCAGCAGAAGTGGTAACAGATGAGTGTGTTCATGTGAGCGTGGCCCAGGAAGTCACGGTCTTGGGTTTTTTTTCAGCCAAGGGTGTCAAATTTAATAAGAATGTGACTGTTTTTCAGACAGTAACCCCGCCCTTACACTGGTAATGACTACAGAGATGATAAAATCAGACTCAGAAACCCATGAGAGATATCCGGTGTAATTTTAAAAATTCTTTAATTTATATCTTTAAAATTAAAAACATCTGAATTGCATTCTACCACCTCCAAAGGCACAGTCATACTTAGAGCAGACCAAAATTCAAAAAACACTGCCACTGAACATCTTTTTTTTTTCTCATTTTGTTTTGTACATAAGAAACAACGCACTATAAAAATGACGAACATTTTTTTTCCTTTTTTAGTGGGTAAACAATGGCCATTCTGCACGCTGTAGATCATTAAAAGACTGGAGTGATATGTACTCAGCTGTTGTAGCGCTAGACTTCGTATAAAGGATGATGTGCTGGTTTGAGGCTGGCAATGCCTGTGAAAAAACACGCACCGCTATTTATAGACAGTATTGACAGAAATGAAAAAGGAATATGACAACTGATCTCCATGAACAGTGTTTTAGAAGCAAAACAAAGCCATCGGGCGTGAGAGTGAGAAAAAAAACACAGTGAGACGAGGGGAATGAGATGAGCGGTGGTGGAGGACTGAGCAGATCTCTCACCTCGGTCGATTTCTCTGAATCTCACCGAGGGGTGAGAGACATTTGCATGAAATCTGACGCCTCCATCTCACCGTTTTAAAAAAAAAAAAAAAAAAAAAAAAACCTCGAAGAAAGTGAGGGGGGAAAAAACAAACAAAAAAACTTTTAGACAATAAAGTCAACATGTGCAAAGAGGCAGGGCCTTACTTAGCCTGTGAGTGGAAAAGTCATCAGATATGAAAGAGGATCGATAACCGAACGTACAATCACAAATCAATAATGCACACGAGGGTCGCTTACAATGTGTGACAACACAGCACCGTACACTGCACAAGAGGTTCACTTAGTGACAACGAAATTCAAAATAGTGGATAAATATACAGTAGAATATAAGTATATCACCGTTCTTACTCAGGCACAGTTCTTAAAAAAACAAAAGAAAGAAAGAAAGAAAATCAGCGAGGATCAAAGCAAACCGGTTTGGCACCCAGAAACACACAAATGTGGGGGGAAAAAAACAGAAACAGAATGAAATAAGGCAAAAACATAACGAGTCAAGGGCAAATGAGGGCACAGAGGAACTTAATGGGTGGATAGGATTGAAACATAAACTTAAACATAAACTATGGTACACGTACGGCACTTCTCTCTCTCTCGTGGGAACCAGATGTTCTTGTTTTAAAAAAAGGAAAAAAAAGAGAATTTTTTTCTTGCAGCAACTAACAGGAGTTCCTACTTCACAGCTGGAGCTTCATCTTTACAAGTGTTTGTGGCAGCTGAGGTAGGCACTCCGAGAACACGAGAGCTTTTCTTTTTTCTTTTTTTTCTTTTAACAGGTGAATCACACAGGAAATCTGCACACGCCATCAAAAAAAATAAATAAATAAAATCAAACCATGAATGCTCTAGAAAATATCTACACAACAGTCACCACTCGGCATGAGTCACGCAAACAGACACATACGACCGGGTAAAAACGCGTGTTCACTTGGCCTCTACAAATAACAGCAGAGCGGTGTGACCACAGTGCTCGTACAAGCTGACACACACAAAAAAGTCGCCTGCTGTCTTTAAAAAAAAAAAAAGCAACAACAACAAAAAAACCCTACGCTCCCACAAAGCGGTAAATGATGTAGTGACTGAATTCAAACACCGCTTACGGTCCGCTCCACACACAAACCCCGCAGTACCTTTTAAAGACCACTTTGATACGGCAGTGACAGTGGTGGGAGGGCGAGCATTCGTTTTACAGCAATGAGAGGGAAAAACAGCGAGGCTGCGGCGCGATGAGGAGATAAACGAAAAGAAGTGCCTGGCTTTAGTTTGTTTTGTTTTTACAGATTCATACAACTGAAGGTCCTCTCTGCATCAAGAGACCCCGGGTTTCTGAAGCCACGTCCTGTTACAAAACGCCACTGACTGTGGGAGTAATCAATGGTGGCGACAGGCGGTTGTGCCATCCGGGCAGCAGCAGTTACTGACTTGAGTGTGTTTTGATTGTGTGTGCCTGAGCACTGCACGCAAACAGAACCATATGCAGCGAGAGTGCACGCGGGCACACCTCAACAAGCTCTATATACAGGTGTCAAGGGGTATAAATTACTGTTCTTTGTACATCGGCGTGTGTGTCTGTGAGATCGGCACATGTCATTTACACTGCGGCTAGTTGTCAGCTGACCCGGTGGCGAAGAGAACTCTCTGGTCAGTTCTGGCCAGCTTGGCAGGCGGCTCCAGAGACTCCTCTCCGAGCACGGCCCCGTCTGAGGGAAGGGACAGCTCCTGACCTTCTTCATCACTCTCCTCCTCCTCTTCTTCTTCCTCTTCTACAACAGACAGCATAACAGAGATGGTTACCAGCAAAGCTTAGAGCACAGGTGTCAGTTAAGACGAGCTACAGCAGAATCAGTGCAGACCTTTATCCGGATCCAGCTGGTTCAGACCTCGGCCTAAGCTGGCAAACTAATGGCAAGAGGGGATTTGGTTAGTGGTGTAAATGTAGCTTACACTATTATATGAATGTATGTGCATTTCTGGATCCGTGTATATTGATACCTCTCCCATAACAGCAATGGGGGTCTCTCCTTTAGCCTGGGCCACTCTGTGCTCGATAAGGTAGTACATGTACTCGTCGTATAGCAGACGAATCAGGTGAAAGGATCCGAAGCTGGCGGCACTCCGCAGGGTGAGGTCTCTGATTACCATGGAACTGAGGAACAGAAATGGGAAACAAGCCACTCTTCACACATGTACCACTTCTCTAACTTACAAACAGAAACTGCTTTTTTTCTCTCTCTCATTGCTTTACTGGGACAAGGTTGACACCACGAGTCGAGTCGGTGATTTCTCACTAATCGCAACTTATTTACTCAATTTGAGTATTCGATAAGTTCCTTCAATAAAGCTGTGTGATGTGGAGAGGTGTGGATTTTAAATTTTAGCTCTGCTATTTATTCCAGACAGGTCTGAGCGCGATTCAGAGCCTTCGGATTTCCATCTAGTCTCCAAAGGAGGCAAATGAATGGCAACTGACTTGTAATGACCTGCTTGACTAAGACCCTGCTTATGGGATGAGCTTGGTTTTATATATATTTATATAAATAAATAAATTAAATTCCCCACTCGCCCTTTATCCTTCTTTATCTTTATCCTTCAAGCTCATGTCTCTACCAGAGGCCTAGGAGCTTGAGGGTCCTGTGCACACACACACACACACACATATATATATATGCATATCCTTGCTTTTTTTTTTTTATCACTATGGCATATGTGCATAGGAAGGTATATGGATGCATACTTATGATTACAGCATAGAGGTGGATGAGGATTATTGTTACTGTTATCATTTATTTAGGAATATGGTTATTATGAGTACTACACTCGTCCTTTTATCTCTACTATCCTAGTGATTGTTTTCTAGTTTGTGTTGTTATTGTAAGTATTCTATGTCCTTGTCTTGGTTATCACTTTTTAAACTACTCTCTTGTTTTGTTAATTAAAAAAAATCCAGTCATTTAAGATAAAAAAAATTTGGACAGTTTTGATGATTATCTTGTGATTATTACAGTTAGCAATTACTTAACAGAGTACAGACTAGGTTTGTTTTAACTTCAGGACTAAAGCCTGCAGCTCAAACTGAATACAACATCACAAAAAATAATGCAAACTGACAAAGGCCATTTTAGCCCTGTATACTTCAGCTCTAAATTACTGGCTATTGTGCACTCGTACCCTCCTCCTTCATCATTTGTACCAGACATTTAGCTGAAAAGAGGAGAATAAAGATCCAACCAAATCAAATCTATCAACACAAATAAAAATGGACTCGGAAAAGGTCAGGAGAGGCAGAACTTGGAATTCATTCTTTCTGACTGCTCCCCACCTGTAAAAGGACCACTTGAGCAAAAAGAGCTTGGCGGCTTTAGGGAAAGCAGGGCTGTGTTGGTAGGGCTTTAGGACCTGGGAGACCACACCGTCGAGCCACGCGGCCCACTGCTCCAGTGAGTTCTGCTGCTGGAGGGTCAGCTTGAAGTCCTGCTCGAGCCGCTGGACCACACGGTCTTCGCACCGGCACACCCATGAAGCCTGCTCCTACAAAAGCACAAACAGGGAGAAAAAGGCAAAGTGTCATTATAGGGCAGTCACATCTGCACCAGTAAAAGAGGCTGGATGATCTTATATTTATAAACAGCAGCAGATGATGGAGCTTAAACTACGCACTAGTACTAAATTTACTGTTCAGTATCTGAACATATAATCAGGCGGAAGAAGCAGTTTCTTAGAAAAAGCAAGTGAGCTTCCTGAACAGTAAAATAAAAAAGAGACACTATGACGGAAGCTGGATAAACAAATAACACATGAAACCTCAGTGTAACCACAAGCTACAGAGTCAGCTGCAAAACCAAAGCGGCATTCAACCACTGACAATGTCATCAGCGCGATTTAATGAGAATGCTGCTAGACACTGAACCGACCTGGACGTTGGCAAAGTCGACGCGGTTGAGGTCGGACAGCATCTGATTGATCTGAGCCGTGTTCTGGAGGACAGCACGGGCTGCCTGGGCCAGGTGGTTCAGACTGGTGTAGCGGCGCAGGGTCTGAGCAAAAGCATTGGCTGATGTGACCTGAGAGAGGAGGAAGACGACGGGTCAGAAAAAGATGCATATCAATATTTTCACAAATATCCGTATATAACAGATGTTCTCTGTGATAGCTGCTCACATCTGCTGTCATTTATTTACTTTTTAATGGAACCTCTTTTTTCCCTTCTTCACAAAAGCTGCACCGCAGAGCTTTTATATAAATTCAACTCTAGCTCCTGCTCACAAAAATCTAATAATGTCTGAGCTTAGAGTCCCACACAATAAGGCGATGTTTTTCTCATGCCTGAAAAGACTGTTTGCTCCATGGCTCAGAAAACAAGCGGTTCCATCAGTGCCAAGCTAATAATGGAGGGCTTTACCTTGATGCGGACCATTTCCTCAGGGATGTTCATCATGGCATTGGTCAGCCAGCTCTCCAGGCTCTTGGCAAAGTTGCGAATGGCTTGAGTTAAGGCACCTGTGGGCAGAAATGGGTCTGTCACTGCTAGAGTGGGAAAACGATTAGCTAATGTCTAGACAATTAGCCAAGTTTCTGCTGGTCAAAGATTTTTAAATTTTTATTTATTTTCTTTTTGGCATTACAACTGAATAACCAGACTTGTGTCCACGTTATGTGGATGTGGAACATTTTTTTCTCTGGCAGCATTGTGATGGGAAAGAAAATGACGAATATTCAAAAGGGAACTGGTCAAGGTCTTAAAAGTTAAACCCTGACTAAAACTATAACCGAAACCAGAAGAAATAAGTGTAGCTGCCAGTAAGGGCAGCGCAATGGGTACACGTGATGGAAAACAGTGTATTCTTTCACTACACATCCAAAAGGCTGTCAGGAGGATCTTTGCTCCCTAGTTGGCTCATTTCAACAACTTTAAATTGGCACTGAGTTTTAGGAATAGCTCTTTATTTGTATAAACACACTCTGTAGGCACGGATAAGCATGCTTACATGGTTCACTACATAATCAGTCTTCCTATAGAGCCTTACTGGGGATGGGTCTGAGGACATCAGGGATGAGGATTTCCACCAGGCCCTGGTAGAGGCTGTTGTCACAGTCGCGGCTCCAGCGCAGCACTGGCTCATACTTGCACAGCAACACCAGGCAGGACTTAGGGAGACGCTTCTCTGACTCATCGTGACTGCCGAGGCGCACACACACGCACACACAGTTTGTATGGAAATAGTAATGCTACGGCAACAGACAAATGTTTTTACTATCTTAGGACACAATCTGGATCTTGAATGAATGCCTGCCTGTGGAGTACAATCACTCACACGGCCAACGTGGCATCTCCGGCCTGACTTTGGCTGAACCTCCAGAAGGTCTTCCACAGAGTCTCCACTAGGGTAAACTGCAGGTTAACCATCACATCGAGAATAGCCTGAAAGAACGGAAAGAAAAGAATCCATACATCTAAGAATTGAAGACTGAGGACAAATAGATTATTGGGGTGGGGGTAGTGGGGCAACTGGAGGAACAAAGGAGAGGAAAACAACATTCTGCATTTTTCTTTCAATGTGGTCTTCCTAACCTTAAAACTCATCTTCACCACTACATCTGTAAGAACTTGACATTTTGATCAAATTACAGTTGTTTTTTCCCACTAAAAGGTTATAATTGGTGTAATTTCATTTAAAGTAGTCCTCCAGTGATTCACAGAAAGGAACTACACACAAAGGAAAAACTTCAGTAAATAGTCAGTGGGTTCCAATTTCGGTTACCTCACAATGTTCTCTGTACAGCAGCTGAAAGCTCTTTATGTGCTCCAGCTCAATGCCCTCTGGCAGAGACTTCCCCTGGAGATCAATCTCTGGGAACTCTGGGAGAGCTCTGGATGCATCTGGACACAGGACAAAGGAGCAGTGGATACTCAGAGAGAAATCCCATTAACTGCACAGGGTAATCAACATTTATGTGAATGCCACTAAATGTGCTTAGATGGACATGCCTGTTCTGGTTTAGCTCATAGTAGGAGGGATGTGGCATTTAAATGTTGGTAATGAGATTGTCTTTTTACATTATGTTCAGATTAAAAACATATAATCCGTCCATCCATTTCCATCTGCTTATCCAATTCAGGGTCTTGAATTGGATAAGCAGGTATGTCTCGAACAAACCTGGACATATTGCCAGTCTTTCACAGGGCAAACACACAAAGAGACAACCATTTAAACTCACATTCACACCTATGGCTAATTTAGAATCATGCATGTGTTTGGACTGCGGGAGGAAGCCAGAGTACCCGAGAGAACCCATGCAAACACGGGGAGAACATTCAGACTCCACAAAGAAAGGCCACAACCAAATATGCTAGATTCAAACCCAGGACCTTTTTGCTGTGAGGCAACAGTGCTAACTACCATGCTGCCTTACACATATAGAAATAGCCATCTGTCCATTCTCTTCTGCTTATCCAATTCAGGGTTGAAAGGGGGGGGGGGGGGGGGGGGGGGGCTATTCCAGCTGTCTTAGGGCAAGAGGTGGAGTACACCATGGACAGGTCGCTCGTGTGTTGCAGGGCTAACACATAGACATAGACATAGACAACCATAGACATAGACAACCATTTGCACTCACGTTCACACCTATGGGCAATTTAGACAAACACGGGGACAACCTGCAAACTCCACACAGAAAGATCCTGTCCTGGTGATGAAATTGAACCTCCTTGCTGTGAGGCTCTGAGTGTTAACCACTGCACCGCCAGCACAGCAGCATATAGAAATGTTAAACATATATCAGGTGTAAAAATCCCATCATGCTATCAAACAAAGGAACTACGCAATTCAAACGTAGTAAACACAGCAGCATAAGTATAGGCCTGTGTGCTATATGCTTACATAAATAGGAAACCATGCCTTATATACTTGTAATAAACTGTTACAGCAGATTCTGTTACTGGATTTGACAGTCTGTTAACAGGGCATGGAGGTCCTTGCTGCTAATAAAAATGAAGTCTTCCCAAAAAGCCTAAAACCTAAAGATGAGGAGACACACTTTGTCAGGCCAAATTAACAATTTACTTCACAGGGAAAAGCAATTTCAAAGACTGGTGCTGTGTCAGGCACAGCCCATCCACTCTAAACAACCACGTAATGTAATGCAAGGTCCTCACAACAAGCCCTGAGAGCTTACAAGAATATTTTGCTTGCTCACTCTTGTGACTCAACCAAATTAACATTTAAAAAAAAAGCAGCACTCACTAACAAGTGTGTTCATCGTTTACTAAGCTCACCAAGGAACTGTTGGTACTGCTGAACCTGGGTGCTGATATCCACGTGGCCCGATCCCTGCTGCTGTTGCTGCTGCTGACCTGCTCCTGCTGCCGTTCCATTGGTCATTCCTTCCACTTTATGAACAGGCTTCAACCTGATAGGTAGGGAGCGAAAAAGCACATCAGGCATTCATTTCTAGACAAAGGTGATAAATAATGAAGTGAAATGAAATTGTAATTCAGTCTTATAATAAGAGCAGCAGATGCCCAGAGCCGCGAGAAGAATGGAAGACGTGGTGTGAGAGATGGAGAAAAAACAGGAGCCGGTGGCAAAAACCGTATGAGGTAGAAAAAAGGTCAACTGTGTAATGATAGAGAAGACGCGTTTGAATGTGTAAACATTTCTGTGGATACCTCTGTTTCTGTGAGAACGGCTGTTGCCTCATAGCCAGGTGTTGTTGGTCTTCCATCAGCCGGAGAAGAGAAGAGCCCGCTTTGATTCTCAGCCCATAATAGTGGTATTTAGAATTACCCCTAACAGGAAGACAAATGCGGTTTGACTTTTATTTTTAAAAGAGCCTAACTCTATAGAGAGCATAGTGTTTATGCTGTCTGCTTAAATGTATGTTAACTCCATACAAGCCACATGTATAGTCTTACTATACACTGAATTAGAATTTCATAAAACACAAAGTATTTGCACCCATAGCACTAAATACTTTTAAAAAGTCATTTCACTAGCTCACTCACTCACTCACTCACTCTCCCACACACATGCTGTCTGTCTTCATCGCTACCCACATGTCTTCCTACACAAGGCAAACATTTTCCAATGCTCCAGAGAGCTTTATAGATGTTCCTAGAAAAATTAAAACAAAACAACACAAAAAACTGCATTCTGCTGGAAACTAATTTAAGGTACACCAATCAAGCATAACATATGACTACCTGCCTAATATTGTGTTGGTCCCCCGTTTTCTGCTAAAACAGCCCTGATATGTCGAGGCTTGGGCTCCACTAGAGCCCTGAAGGTGTGCTGTGGTATTTGGCACCAAGAGGTTAGCAACAGATCCTTTAAGTCCTGTAAGTTGCGAGGTGCGGCCTCCACGCACTTGTTTAACTAGCACAATCCAAATTCTTGGGAATTGGGAGGCCAAGTCAACATCTCAAAATTGTTGCTGTGCTCCTCAAACTTCAAACCAACCAGAACATGTTATTCTGCTGAAAGAGTCCACAGCCATCAGGGAGTACTGTTTCTAGAGAGGGTGTACTGTGGCTATGCAGCCCCACACACATCGAGCTGTGATGCACAGTGCATTCTGACACCTTTCCATCAGAACCAGGATTAAGCTACAGGAACGGTACCGTGGCTGCATCGAACCACAAGGATCAGCCTTGGCCGCCCATGATACTGTCATCATAACAGTGGTTCACTATTGTTCCTTCCTTGGACCACTTTTGATAGATGCTTACCACTGGAGACTGATAACAACCCAGCTCCAACCCAGTTTTCTAGCCATTACAGTTTGGCCCTTTCACACTCAGGGAAATGCTTTTGCTTCTTGCTTTTAGCACATCAACTTTGAAGACAAAATGTTCACTTGCTTCCTGATATATCTCACCCACTAACAGGTGCCACGGTGAAGAGACAATCAGTGATTTCACTTTACCTGTCAGTATTCAAATCTTATGCCTGATTGGTGTGTGCATGCATAGCATTACGCACGTCAGTTACATGGAGACTACTGGTGTCTGGTGAAATGAACGGAGGACTACAGGGTTTGTGCTCCTGACATGCATCACTGCAGCAGAAAAGGCCACAGTGGAATGTGTGATGTGTTTGCCTGATCTCTCCTCTGTGGTCTTCCTCTTCTCCTCCTGCCTAGCAGCTCCATCTTCAACATCTTTTGTTCAATATATTCACTATCCGTCCTCTGCAGATGTTCAGACCATCTTAGCCTTGCCTTTCTAACTTTCAAAACCACTCAACTTAAGTTGTCCCTCTTGGTCACTATCAATGAAAATCCTAGCAACTCTGCCTCCTGTCTTTTTGTCAGCATCACCATCTCAAAGCCATAAATCATAGAAGTTCCCTCTACCAACTTGTAAACATTTTCCTCCACAAACCCTTAACATTTGTCTCCACCCACTCGACCCTGTCTGTCCTGTCTTCTTCACCTCTCTCTTTACTAATGGATATAAATGGGTTGCATATATATTTTTTACCCTATGAGACCTGAGTTTGGGTGACTACACAGCTTACCGAGTGCCCAGACGCCGTGTGCGTAGCCCCATGAACACAGATCTTATGAGTTTCCCGAATGACGCAGCATTAACAGGTTCTAGCTTCTGCTCCTGGCAGTGCAGCAAGTAATGGCAGTAAAGGGTGGAACGGGGCAGACTCACTCCTTCAGCTGTCTCATAGTTGTCCAGCAACCACTGTACCTGACACACAGGCAACGAAACAAAGAAAATAGCTGGTGCAGTTAGCAAAGCCAGTATATACAGATATACAGAAAAACATAGCGCAACAGATAAATGCACAACTATTAGCACACATATCACACCTTTGAACAGATACATGTACATGACATGCACACAAACGCACACACACACACACACAGATTTCTCTAGTATTTGTATTATACAAACGCAAATCCATTCGTATTTACAGTCCGTCTGTCATTCAGGAATGAAAACACAAATACATCTGTTTGCGTGCCGTGGCATACAACTTTGGTATGCAATGAATCAATGACCTGGAGTACTGATGGGATGCCGGCCAGATATGTTTTGGTTATGGCCATTGTATGGGGGTTCAATATGATGAATTTGAGATGAACAGTATAGTGTCAAGGCATTTCAGGCAAATTAAAAATGCCCCTCATTACATGCACTGCAATGGTATGAAAATGATGAGGTCATGGTTTTGTTTTCTTTGAGGAAATCACAGTTAAAGCAAAAAAAAAATAAAAAAAATAAATAAAATTTCAGCTAACATTTTTTTGCTCCTAATCTCCAAATTGTTCACTTGTGTTTTCCACTTTGACAAAACTCAAACTATGACGTCATCAGTGTGCGCCACCAAAAGGGGGGGTTGTGTGGATGAGGACAGAACGAGAAGAAATTCCTGCGCTTGGCGCCTCTGCATACCTTCTTGTCTGCCGACGGCACGCTACTCTCCTCGCCCTCTGTAATACTCACAGTGGCCGGAGAGGCGCGGGCGGTGTGTGAGTAGTTCTGACTGTTGCCAGCTGCCGACCCGCTGCTGCTGCTGCTGCTGCCGCCGCTGCCCAGCATGTAACCCCCCTGGATCACATAACTGCCTGCCGCGCCGCCGTTGGTCCCTGCCCCTTCTCCGGCCCCGTTGGTCGTGCCGCCTGCCGTCACCACTGTGGCCCCTCCCCCCGCTGCAGTGGTAGGCTGGGCCACGAACATCGAGACGCCCGCTGTGGTGCCGGCTGTCACGGACACAGTCAGAGGTGTGCCGGGCGTGGAGGCCTGGGTGCCGGAAGTCGGCTGACCTTCGTAATATGGAGCGGCGGTGGTCTGGGTGTACAAAGGGGTGTCGGTGTAAGGGAAGGTGCCGGAGCGACTGGATGAGAGACATGCAAAGATGGGTTACAAAACCAAGCAGCCGAAGAAAGAAGCAAGACAAAGAAAACAATAATTCTGTGTGGACAAGTGTTAGAAAATGAGGTTCATTCTAACATGGTGCTGGTGGTGTAGTTGTTGTCTTCTCCTTCAACATACTGCACTTGATTGGTGTACACATGTTGCACTGGCACTGATGTGAGCTGCTGCTGGACCTAAGGAGTGAGCGCGCACACACACAGACACACACACACAGACACACACACACACACACACACAGACACACACACACACAGACACACCAAAATCCAATAAATCCTCAGCCATCTTGTTGAACCACATCAACTCTTTCATCCTTTAGAATCTTAATATCTTTCATGTCCGGCCTTGTTTTTGCACTACAAACATTTCTTATACTGACAGCTTCTCTGTCCACTCATCTTTGTAGCAGCAGATTCCCTCGTGTCCCTGACCTACTTGGAAAGCGGCGGTTGCTGTGTGCAGAGGTGGCTGATTGGGACCTGAGCTGAGGATGGCAGGGTGGCCTATCTCTCTCTCAGCATGCACAGAGAGCATGCACAGTGGCTGCCAATACTCATCCAAGGGGAGGTAGACGAGTTTGCAGCAGCAGCCGTTTACGCAGTCTGCTGACACCCAGGGAAGGCAGAGTGACTCCTCTGCCTCATGACGCAGCTGCCAATCTTCTAGTTTCCTATCCCTGACTAAACCGGTCACCTCCGTGCTAAGGGGAAGCTGAAAGGTTGCAGATTTGACCACAGAAACAATGAGCTGACTAATACTGAGCCAAAACACAAGGAAGCTGCAAAGTTTTGTACGCATCACAAGTCATATTGATCACACATTTAGTGAAGTGAAGCTGTGATGACTAGCTCGCATTTACACACTGGTTAGTGAAAGCATAAGTTATTTTCAGACATCGCGTATATGCCATCACCACTGACAAACTCCACTGGGAGTTTGGCTTACCTCCTGGGTGATGTGGACAGGCTGTAGACTGGTGACGCTGAGCTGTGTGCCTGGCTCAGTTTTGGCAATCTGGGAGGTGGCCTGCACCACTGACCTCTATTGAGATGAAGAGAAGATTCAAGAGCAAAGAAAACAACATAACATAACATAACATAACCGGACATAACCATGTATGTGTGCAAATTTTACCTGCTGAGCTGTCTGCACCTGCTGAACAACTTGTGTGGGGACTCCAGTCTGCACCACAGCTGGAGGTGGACTGGAGTCTGACACACTGTCATTCGAGTGAAGGGAACCCTCTGAAAGATAAAGAGGGTATCTTAGTACCTGCACAAATTAGTGATATTATTTCTACTTCATTAAGCTGATCATACACTGCCTCTCATCTCTTGCTACAGCTGATTAATAATAAAGTGGTAACACTAATGGTGTAATAAAGCAGATAAAATCATGTCTTTAAACACATAAAAGTATGCACAAATCAAAAATCTCCCCACCTAAAAAAAAACATTTGCACTTAATTATTTGTCAATTTTATGCTTGAAAAACATTTATGAAAACTAATAGGAATAAAAAAAATAACATCTTTTAAAGACACAATTAAAATTGACCACAGAGGATAAGCCTGTGACTGTAGCACAGTTTTACTTCATTCGCCACACACCCTTATACCAAACTGGGATTATCCGGTATGTGAGCCGAGCGTTTTTGTCTGCCTGAGCCTTTACAAATACTTGACTGTACAAGTCGAATTCAATAAGTCAGGCAAAATCAGGTATTTCTGCTGCAGCTAATTACTAGTTTACTTACCTTCCACTCCTAGAACCTGTGCATTAAACTCCACGCCTCACCCTTTTTGATTTTGTCCCTATAAATCAAATCTGCTTTGTCAAATAAAATGATGAGTCTGAAAAACCCCTTAAGATAAATTCTCATCATCCATTGTGAAACACCTCTGACTGGTTAACTTCAGGCCTTGCGCCAACAGATCTTTATTTGTGATGTGTTATATGACTGAGGGGTGGCAGATAGAGACATGTTTACACAGTCTGAAGCAAGGAACTTCTAGGACACTTGTGTTATGAATATAATATTTAATTGGGATCACATGCACTGTTAGTGCAGAAAGCCTTTACCTGTGACGGTAACAACGATGTACTGTGGAGTGCTCTGAGCATTTCCTGACTGCGTGGGGGAGCCCTGGATCTCTGCAGTCACATACTGCGTCTGAGCTGGCTGGGCTTGCACTGTGGACTGGGTCTGACTAGCAGCGGGCTTCTGGGTGGTGATGGAAGCGGCTTGCTCTGTGGGAGTAGTTTGGCCTGTGGGTGTGACTACAGTGGGAGCAGCCACAGTAGTCTGAATCTCAGCCAAAAATTGTGGGGCAGTTACAGGGGTGGAGCTGGCATCAGGTTGACCCGTTGTCACAGTGACAGCAGTCCCCTGAGTTTGGGCCGCTGGCTGGATCTCACCTACGTAGCCTGTAGTGGCCATTACAAGAGCAGGGAATCAGGCTGGGGAAAAAAGAAAACAAGACAACAAGTTACACATTTTCAAACTAAGCTGTTTGTTTTCAAACTACAGGGTGGGCCATTTATATGGATACATCATAATCAAATGGGAATGGTTGGTGATATTAAAGTCCTGTTTGTGGCACATTAGTATACAGGGAGTGCAGAATTATTAGGCAAGTTGTATTTTTGAGGAATAATTTTATTATTGAACAACAACCATGTTCTCAATGAACCCAAAAAACTCATTAATATCAAAGCTGAATGTTTTTGGAAGTAGTTTTTAGTTTGTTTTTAGTTTTAGCTATTTTAGGGGGATATCTGTGTGTGCAGGTGACTATTACTGTGCATAATTATTAGGCAACTTAACAAAAAACAAATATATACCCATTTCAATTATTTATTTTTACCAGTGAAACCAATATAACATCTCCACATTCACAAATATACATTTCTGACATTCAAAAACAAAACAAAAACAAATCAGCGACCAATATAGCCACCTTTCTTTGCAAGGACACTCAAAAGCCTGCCATCCATGGATTCTGTCAGTGTTTTGATCTGTTCACCATCAACATTGCGTGCAGCAGCAACCACAGCCTCCCAGACACTGTTCAGAGAGGTGTACTGTTTTCCCTCCTTGTAAATCTCACATTTGATGACGGACCACAGGTTCTCAATGGGGTTCAGATCAGGTGAACAAGGAGGCCATGTCATTAGTTTTTCTTCTTTTATACCCTTTCTTGCCAGCCACGCTGTAGAGTACTTGGACGCGTGTGATGGAGCATTGTCCTGCATGAAAATCATGTTTTTCTTGAAGGATGCAGACTTCTTCCTGTACCACTGCCTGAAGAAGGTGTCTTCCAGAAACTGGCAGTAGGACTGGGAGTTGAGCTTGACTCCATCCTCAACCCGAAAAGGCCCCACAAGGTCATCTTTGATGATACCAGCCCAAACCAGTACTCCACCTCCACCTTGCTGGCGTCTGAGTCGGACTGGAGCTCTCCGCCCTTTACCAATCCAGCCACGGGCCCATCCATCTGGCCCATCAAGACTCACTCTCATTTCATCAGTCCATAAAACCTTAGAAAAATCAGTCTTGAGATATTTCTTGGCCCAGTCTTGACGTTTCAGCTTGTGTGTCTTGTTCAGTGGTGGTCGTCTTTCAGCCTTTCTTACCATGGCCATGTCTCTGAGTATTGCACACCTTGTGCTTTTGGGCACTCCAGTGATGTTGCAGCTCTGAAATATGGCCAAACTGGTGGCAAGTGGCATCTTGGCAGCTGCACGCTTGACTTTTCTCAGTTCATGGGCAGTTATTTTGCGCCTTGGTTTTTCCACACGCTTCTTGCGACCCTGTTGACTATTTTGAATGAAACGCTTGATTGTTCGATGATCACGCTTCAGAAGCTTTGCAATTTTGAGACTGCTACATCCCTCTGCAAGATATCTCACTATTTTTGACTTTTCTGAGCCTGTCAAGTCCTTCTTTTGACCCATTTTGCCAAAGGAAAGGAAGTTGCCTAATAATTATGCACACCTGATATAGGGTGTTGATGTCATTAGACCACACCCCTTCTCATTACAGAGATGCACATCACCTAATATGCTTAATTGGTAGTAGGCTTTCGAGCCTATACAGCTTGGAGTAAGACAACATGCATGAAGAGGATGATGTGGACAAAATACTCATTTGCCTAATAATTCTGCACTCCCTGTATGTGAGGGGGCAAACTCCTCAAGATGGGTGGTGACCATGGTGGCCATTTAGAAGTCGGCCATCTTGGATACAACTTTTGTTTTTTCAATAGGAAGAGGGCCATGTGACACATCAAACTTATTGGTAGTGTCACAAGAAAAACAATGGTGTGCTTGGTTTCAACGTAACTTTATTCTTTCATGAGTTATTTACAAGCTTCTCTTTGTTCACAGCCATTGACATGTCGAAGAGGTTAACACGTGAGGAACGGATCGAAATTGTGTTGATATCTGGTGAACGCAGTAACCGGGTCATTGCAGCAGATTTCAATGCAAGACACCCTACGAGACCACCCATCTCCCATGCTACAGTTAGCAAACTGCTTGCTAAGTTTCGTGAAACTGGTTCAGTGTTGGATTTGCCAAAATGTAGACGCAAGAAAACTGTCACTAATGAAGAAACATCAGTGGCTGTCCTAGCTTCATTCAGCAAGAGCCCACAGCGTAGCACTCGCCGCATGTCACTGGAGAGTGGCATTAGTCGAACATCCCTTCGGTGGATATTAGCTACTCACAAATGGCACCCTTACAAACTCCAGCTACTGCAGCATCTCAACGAGGATGACCCAGATCGGTGCACAGAATTTGCAGAATGGGCAAAACAAAAATTGCAACAGGACCCTCAGTTCATGCAGAAGATTTTGTTCAGTGATGAGGCAAACTTTTAAGTGAATGGTGAAGTTGACAAACAAAACCACCGCTATTGGTCTGACACTAACCCACATTGGATGGATCCCTCCAAGACTGTTGGAACAACAAAAGTGATGGTTTGGTGTGGTATATGGGGTACAACGATAGTGGGTCCATTCTTCATCAATGGAAACCTCAAGGCCACTGGATATTTGAAATTGCTACATGATGATGTGTTTCCCTCTTTATGCACTGAAGCTGGCACGTTCCCTGAGTTTTTCCAGCAAGATGGTGCACCACCACATTATGGGTGCCAGGTCCAAGCATTCCTAGATGAACAGTTTCCTGGAAAGTGGATTGGTCGTCGTGGGCCAGTTGAATGGCCCTCAAGGTCTCCCGATCTGACCCCTTTAGACTTTTATCTTTGGGGTCATCTGAAGGCAATTGTCTATGGTGTGAAGATACGAGATGTGCAGCACCTGAAACTACGGATACTGGATGCCTGTGCTGGCATTTCTCCTGCGGTGTTGCTATCAGTGTGTGAAGAGTGGGAGAAGAGGGTTGCATTGACAATCCAACACAATGGGCAGCACATTGAACACATTTTATAAGTGGTCAGAAACTTGTAAATAACTCATGAAAGAATAAAGTTACGTTGAAACCAAGTACACCATTGTTTTTCTTGTGACATTACCAATAAGTTTGATGTGTCACATGGCCCTCTTCCTATTGAAAAAACAAAAGTTGTATCCAAGATGGCCGACTTCTAAATGGCCACCATGGTCACCACCCATCTTGAGGAGTTTGCCCCCTCACAAATACTAATGTGCCACAAACAGGACTTTAATATCACCAACCATTCCCATTTTATTATGGTGTATCCATATAAATGGCCCACCCTGTAGTAGACAATGCTGTGTTAAAAAAAAAAAAGAGGCAATGAGGAAAATTTAGTACAACCAAAATATATACATCATAGGTCCCAGTAAAGGTTACAAATATGTAAACAATCATGAATAAGGAGTCCAACTTGTCAATTGCATAGGTAACATTTAAACAGAAGGTAGGAGGTTAAACTCTATCATAGTATTCAGCATTAGATCACGTCTTTTCTAACAATATTAGCCTGTAATAAGCAGCTCATACACCACACAGATATTTTAACATGCTCATTTCTCGCCTAGATGTAAATGAATGATCGAGGGGGGTGTCTGAAAGTACTATTGTGGCCAGGGCCTCTCAGTGGTGCAACTCATGAGGGGATGCGGGGGAGGAGCATTGATGGGAACAAGCATTTTTGGTGTCTCATTACCTGTAATGTGATCGCACCGCCTTTGATGTACATAGGCATGCCCGTAGAACAGCTAGGGAAAATCCCTTACCAAACTGTATTAACGCTACAGTGCCGTCTATTATTTTGCTTTATGTCATGTACACTGTCACCGTAATCCACATTTTTAATACCATAACACAGATAGTTAACTTCTGGCTGTCAATAATTCAAGTCAAATAAACACAGCAGAAAGAAACATTTGTAACTGAAAATGTGTGTTTTCTTCTTTTCATTTGGATAGTAGGGAGCTTGTTACGAATCTGAACCTGTAAAGGTGTACACTTAGGAGTCTGCGTCAGTGAACAAAGAGGTGAAAGTGAACTGTAACCTAGAAAGCACCTGCAGAACGCCCTCCTTCGCCACGCCCCTTACGTATTAAATGTCCGCCACCTGCCACAGCTTTCTAAACTTTCCGTTAAAAGACAGAACGGCATTTTAGTCAGCCTTCAATTTATTTAACTGCTCAAAACTAACACAAAACACGTCCCTCTATTAATTTTACTATCCCAAATTGGCCTCCCTTCTATTTTGGAAGGGATGGGGACTGTCGTTAGCTTTATGCACCATATGTGTGTCTAGTCAGCTAACGGAGACAAACATAAGGTGCAAACCCATCACTGACTGCACATAATTCACCGTTAACAAGATGAGTGTCCGTTTATAGTCAAACAGACGTTGGCTGCGAGCGGCGGCAAGCACGAGCCTGTCGTGACAGCCACTGATGCTAGCTGTGTAGCGAGATAGCAGGATCAGGAAGCTAACTGGTCTCTACAACAACCGCCATTTTGTACCTTTTGCATTTGACATCGCCATAACAACGGCCTGCTTGGGTATGCATCTATGGCTGCGTCGTCATGGCAGGCGAAATTCAGAGTCACACAGATGAGCAGCAAGCAGGCACAAACTATCGCACACTAGAAAGCCCGACCGGTTATCAGAATGACGGCTAGCTTGCAGGCTAACCCCCAGCTAACACTGGGAGGCAGTTGCCTGTTATGGCTACTGAAACAACAAGGGGGGAAAAGCAATAGCAGAATTCAGCTGAAGCGTTAGAGGACATAAAATGCTACAGATCATGTTAAGAGCTTCACCTCTGGTTCCACGTGTGTATTCCCACTGGCAAAATATCTTCTTTTATTTTTATGGCGGTTTCAGTTGTTGTTGTTGTTGATTCTCGTTGCTGGGTTCTTGTCGCCAGGGCTACCGTGGCTATGGCGCTTCGTCCTCACCAGGGCAACTGTTGCTACCCACCCGCTCCTTTCCCTCCCCCTTTGCTGTTGTGATTGGCTGAGAGCTGCCAAATTGTCTTAAAGTAACAGCGCCAGGAAAATTTTACTACAAAGCCTTCCACGCCCATTTGTGGAAAATCCCAGAGGTGGAGGCTCCCAGTAAAATCCCAGTGAAAGTAATAGAATTGTTTGTAGTTTGTTTTTAAATTGGAATAAAATCAATGCACAGCCTATATGGACTGTCATTTAAATTGATCCATCTGGCTGCATTCATTCAGTGACTTACCCTAGGGTCCATTAGTAGCCTACCTGAAGAATGGGCTATTGATGTGTTGTTTTATTTTAATATGTTTCTTCCTTTTCTTTACTCTCATTTTACAATAATGTACATATCAGTCCATAACAAGGCATTACAAAGTGTTTTACAAATAAATGAATACAAGGAAACACAAGGCTATATAAAGACAAATTAAAAAGTTTTGAAAACAGAATTAAAAAATAAACAGTGAATTTTGCATTTTTACCTGTCATCACAACACATTACAGGTTATTATATATGTGCATGTGGCATATGACTGCATAATAGTGAGCCAAAGGCAAATTTCTTGCCCTAAATTTCATTTAATGTTCTCATCATACAACATAATTTATACATTTTTTCCCACACACCACTGGTTTATTTACTGTGGTCTGTAGCATTTTGATATTGCTCCCTTGTCCTCCACAGGTTGCCCCAGCATGACAGTGTTTTAACAAGTGTCATGGTGGATACCTTCCCAAAATGCCATTTTGTTAGCTTTGTATCATCACATTAATTACAAATTCAGCACCCCTTTTGTAATTTCCTAAATGAGCGACCTTTGGCTATGCGGATATACAGATAAGAATGTGTTTTATTTGTCTCTGACTCATAATAAGACTTCTGTGTTATCAGACTTTGGAAATGTCACTGGTCCAGTCTCTGTTCTTCAATTCACCTTTTGGCAAAGAGCTAACAGGATGAGTAATTTCCTGAAGAAAAGGTAAGTTCTACATAAAGAATTTTTATGTAGGTTAACTGTGTCGAAGGTGATGTAATGAACTAGGATTGCAAAAACCTGAATGTATGGCTGTAATATTGTTAAATGTCATCAAGACAATTAAAGGCCACGTGTTGGCAGAACTAACATGTTAATTCTTTAGGGACCGTATTTTTACAGTGTGTTTGCATTGCTTTTTAATAATACAGTTTTATATGAATTAAATTGGATTTGTTTGAATATTTTTTTAACATGTAAAAGTCATTCAGCCTCCAATGGTCTGTGCAGAAAGCTACACAAATATGTGCTATACACTGATTAATAACACTATATGTATTTTTTAAGTACTAATGGAGATGTATACATGTATGTGTGTAAACCTTTGTTCACATTTGATATACAATATGTATATAAAAATGGTTAGAATTAGTATACCAAACAACAATCAAGTAATCTTGTTATAACAGTCTAATTGTGTTTGTCATTGTCAGTGATCTGCACACATTATGGGTTTTCTGGTCTGGTCATTTTATTATATAGAGGGACAAACATTTGCCTAAACTATTAGATTATAGATTCCTCTAACAAACTCATTAACTATGCCACCTTTGGTCTTCTTTTTGTCTCCATAAAGGTCTCCCACTGTATCTCCTGTTCAGATCTGTTCTTCTCTCAGAGGAGGCCTACATGCGCAGTATGCATCTCCTCCTTTTCAGGGGTTCAAACACCTTTATAAAGCGCGCCTGGGTCATCTAAAAAGTCATTGCTTATGCAAAGAGCGAGTTAAACCAAATATTCTCCTCCCACTTCTTGCCTCGCGACTATGTGGAAAGCTGTGGTGCTGGCTGTGTGTCTGCTTGTGGCTGGCGTTCAGCCCATGGATGACCCAGCATATGGGGTGAAGCTCTGTGGCCGCGAGTTCATCCGGGCGGTCATCTTCACCTGCGGGGGTTCACGATGGAGACGGTCACTCAGGAGTTTAGGTAAGCCCGGTGATATTTCACTTTATTTTTTATCTTTTGCAACCACTTTTAAAATTTCTATTTGTGAATCGAGGTGGCTGTGGCTCAGGTGATAGAGCAGGTTTTCTACCAGTTTGAAGGTCGGTGGATTGATTCCTGACTCCTCCAGTCTCAAGTATTGTTGGGCAAGATGCTGAAACTCACGTTGCCCTGATGCATCTGTCGGAGTGTGTGAATGTCAGAAAGCACTCAGGCATAGATAAAAGCTCTATATGAATGAGTGAATGACACTTGTAGTAGAAAGCGCTTTGAGTGTTCAGCTGAGCAGAGACGTGCAATGTGCCATCCATGACTATGTAAATAATTTAAACTGGTCTTTTTCTGCTCATTTGTGATCATGCGGAGGTATCCAGAGAAATGATGGAAGGAAATCACCTGTAATTTTAAGTGTAGAATGACTGGCTGGCTGGTTAGAATGGCTGGTTAGCTAGCAATGGATTACAAAAACCGAGTGACTCCTACTTAATTTTTAGCTTTTTATTATAATTAGTGGTAGTATTATTATAGTTGTTGTTCTTGTCTGTTTTTTACCTTATTAACTATAATTTTTGTGACTTTTGCATTTCACATCTATCTATCAATCTATCTATCTATCTATCTATCTATCTATCTATCTATCTATCTATCTATCTATCTATCTGTATTGTTGTTTAAGATTGAATTTGAGTGTATCCACTGAATTATGTTATTACTTACAAAAAAATGTATGAACTGTTCAGTAAATGACTACAGCTTAAAATGTAATTGCTCTCAGCCCTGAAAGGCTGAAAATGTGATGTTCTGAATCAAAGTGCCTTGGTTTTCATTTACTATAATGATGTGCGCTTACTATTCTGAGCTATGTCTATAAACCACCAAATGTACATTTAAGCATCTATCCCACCAGGCACACTTGGCAACGATCCAGTGGCATCCCACCCTCGCTCCTTCCATCGTGTCGTCTCCAGCAATAATGAAATGCAAATAATGCACATATTTTTCTTGGATGCAAGAGAAACCCATTTCTTCATACTTTATTATTTTTACTCCCACAGATGCTTCAGAGGACCCCTTCACCTCCCCTCAGGATGAACTCTCAGAGGGCTTGAATCACAATTTTGCGGTGGAGAGTCTCCTTCAGAGAAACACAGATCCAAGCTCCGCATCCAGAGACAACCAGGAGGGAGCGTTCAGCCGCTCCACCCGTTCATTCATCACCGAAGAGATACTGGAGGCGCTTCGCAAAGCTGACCGCAAAGGCCGCGATGTGGTGGTTGGCCTCTCCAACGCCTGCTGCAAGTGGGGCTGCAGCAAGAGCGAGATCAGCTCTCTCTGCTGAGGGTCGATATATGCAATCTGAGCGCGCTGGCTGCCAGGCATGTTGTACACCTTAATAAACAAACAGAGACACACATATGCACACGCACTCTTCTTTATTCACTTTTTTGTGAATTTTATATCCTGCGTGTGTCTGTTCAGTAAAGTCTGTTTAATGTCTTTGATTTTCAGTATCAAGTAAATGTTTATGTGGCCAGTATGATATATAAAGAGACACGTTTGTTTTATGACGTCTTTGCTTGTTTTCTTTTTACATTACCAGTAACTTTCTCTGCCGCAACTGATGAGAGCTCAAGGGAATAAAATACTTTGCTAAAATCATTTGAGAACAAGTTCATTAAAAAACTAACAAACACACTGGTCACATGACACGGAGGGATAAATGAAAGGAAAATTCATTACAATCTGTGTTATAACAAACATAATGTGACAGGTAGATGTGTATTTTTTACCTCAGTCCCCAATGCTTACACAGCAACTTTGCTTCCCATGAAATATGCTGCTGTGGCCTACTTAGCTTTTGAGGCATTCCCACTTCCTTAAAAACATGCTGTAATTGGTGGAAGGGGGGAAAACATTAAAATGTACAATACTTAAGTCACTGCAGCATAAAAACGACTTGGGGGAAATTATATTTGCAGAGTCGGTTTCCACAGTTGATATGCTGCTTTCAGTTTAGGTTTTAATGTCTGTTTAGTTTCAGTTTACTATTTATTAGTTTCAGTATTAGATTTAGTTTAGTTAGCTTGGGTTTTTTTTAGCTTTGATCACTGATGCTATTTATCTAGGTCAACAAGTTCACAAGGGGTCACAAAAAAGAACAATATCTCATGTCATGTAAACATCATACCCTCTGGACATGCATGCACGAAGAGCCCCTGATGCAGGTTAACACGTTACTGTGATTTGTGTTTTATGTGCCACATATTTTTTTAGTTGGTCTAATGTTATATTAGCTAACAGTTTAGCTTTAGCAAACTGATAATACTATTCTACTGCTCTATCACAAACACACTTACCATCCACTTCATACAGATTTGTAATAAAATGGCTAGTGCAGCGGTCCCCAACCTTTTTTGCGCCACGGACCGGTTTATGCCCGACAATATTTTCACGGACCGGCCTTTAAGGTGTCGCGGATAAATACAACAAAATAAAACGAGTACCGGTACCGAAAAAAAAAGAAGATTTATTCATAACACACGTGAAAAGACCCAGGAAAACCGAGTTAACGATAAAAACGATAACAAAATAACGCTGAAAACCGATAAAAACCCTGAAAACCATACATTTCACACCTGAGCCTCAACTCTCGCGGCCCGGTACCAAACGACTCACGGACCGGTACCGGTCCGAGGCCCGGGGGTTGGGGACCGCTGGGCTAGTGTATATATTTTTAATTCAAATGACCATTAGGACATATAGATTTCACATGAATACGTTTAGAGAACTTTCCTATAATGATTTTTAAAGGTCGCAAACAACCTTCAGGATATTCTTTTAAAAAGGAAACAAGCAGACACAAGCGTGTTTCTTAAAACAGGTAACGGACTTTAAAACAGAGGGAATTATGGTGTGTTCAAAAGTTTATATATATATGATATATATATATATATATATGCTTTATACACTCAGGTTAGTAGCTGTCATTTTAATTATACACTTTCATACACGTGCTCACGTTTGAGCGGCAGAAATTCAAAACAAAACTACCTCAAAGTTCAGTAACGCTTACGCTACTTTTTGTCACGTGATATCGCTCTTTCTTTTTTGAAGTTATGAAAAGCGTTTGCGTAATTAAAAAACAAAAAAATAAAAATACAGGGGTAGCTACGACAGACACGTTTCGGGACCTGCAGTGTGTGGGAAGAACTGACACGACTAGCTGCCAGCGAGCACGCGCGCGTGAGCTGACGTCACTGGCAATTCCAGCAACTGGGTGGAGCGAATCGGTAACTGCGGAGAGGAGAAATTTCTGAACTTCACAGCAAGTTTCTCAGTTAAAACAAAAGCTGCGTGTTCCTGCAGAGCATGGGCGGCTCACATCTCAGCGTGTCTCACCCGGAGGTAAATAATTTGTACCCTAATAACACTTAATATTTACTTAGAAAAAAAAGAGATCATAATTAAGGTTTAATAGAATTTGAGACTGAATAAAATTCCGAGTGTCTGGTAATTCGGTACTGTTTACCGTTATCACAAAGCTGCTCCCTCCTATCTGGCAATACGCCTATTTTTGTTAATCACCAAATGACTTTACGCTCCACTGCACCCAAGAGGAAGTCTGAAACTGTCAGTCTATCTGCAGTTGGGCTATTTATGCCAGATGTTGTATTTGTGATACGGATGTAGTTACCCCACATGTTGCAGCTACAGGTCAATGCGTGAACTCTTTCTGTAAGACCAACAGAGTTTTTGACTATGCCTTGTGATTGATTATTATTATTGTTGTTGTTATTTTGTATGTGAGAGTTCCTGATGAATTTGGGCTTTTCGCAGGCACTAGATGCCCTTGTCTAAATGTGATGGCCAGACCTATAACAAGGTGGCTTCTGTCCATCTTGGTGACCAGTGTCTCTGCTGCTGCAGCAGGTAGGTCTGTTCAAAAGCGCTTGTGCACAAATACTCATAAAAAGTACTTGCACCTGCATTCAAAAGGAAGTGTTATGGCTGTGTACCCCACAACTTTAACAACTGTAATAACCACAACACTTTAACACCCTGTTACACTAACCCACTTAAATGCCATGCTATCTGCAGTGCTGTTTTCTTTAGAGTCATGTTTACTGATTATTTGATTAATTCTGTACTTTGAAAGGTTTTGCTTTATCATAACCCCTAAATGATTTGTTTTTCCTGTTCTCTAATGCTTTAAAAATTCTTTCTTTGTACTGCTTTCTTTGCTTAGTAATACTTTGGTTAAAAAAAGGTTTAAAATCTTAAACTTAAACTTGTAGACACTCAGTGTGGTACCGCTGCCCTGACCTTCTCTATACATTTTAAGATTAGAATCATCACCCCATCATTCCCACTGATTTTCAGTCCAGTTCTGGTGTAATTTGGCATTCCTCAGCTTTTTCTCCCTGTTTCACCCTTATTGAGAATTTTCAGCCATTCTTCCATTGAGACCATTTCTGATCATGCTTCAGTGAACAGTAGATGAATCAGCTGAAGGGTCAGATGCATCTCTCAGGTCATTTTGTTTGTTCTGGTCACATTTTTTCCTGTTTTTGAGGACGTGAGTTTCCAGTAGTGTCCATCTGCTGTAGACAGTTTTTTAGGCTTGATAGTTCTTCTTTTGTAGTTTTGTAGCTGTAGCTTCCTCAAATTTGTTTTAGGACACACTGCACACTATGCCTAAATATGCCATGTTTTCAGCTAAAAGCTCTTTTGGAATCACCTTACAAAAATCCTATTTTATGCCTATCAAACTGTGTTATATTTGATATTTTTCTTAGATTTAACTAAAGAAATACAAGCAAATTATTTGTTTATTAGACAGGCTGCTTGTAAAAAAGTGGCTAAATACAATAAAAAATGGGTTTTTGCTCAGTTCTGTGTTTTATGTAGGCACAACACTGGTTCGTCCTTTGACTTTGATCCCTTTTTATGCTTGAATGATTCTTTGGTCAGTGTTAAGTGGCCCTAAAACAGTGTGTGGACATTCCTGAGTGAAAAAAGGAACACACAACCAAAGAAAGAAACATGTTCCAAGAGAACTAGACCACTTTCAAAGGTTACAAAACAGTCTGGCTCCCCGGATGCTACATACAAATAAAAGAGGGTAGCTCAAGACTTTTGCACAGTACAAGGGAATGGTTGCAGACTAACCAAGCGCAGACCAAGTATATTAAAGCTTAATTTTCACATTATTTTCCACTTTTCAACTAGGCACATGCAAATGCCATCCATAAATGAATGAGTATTTTAGTTCTTAGTAAAGGACCGACCTGTACAATAACAGAAAATGTTAGCTGGGAGCTTTATGTGCATCACATTTTCCTGAAGCTGAGGACACTACATCAATCTCAACACAGTTTTACTATTTATTCTCACTATTTATTTATTTGGTGGCCCAACTATCACACCTATCAGTCTTTCCTCATTGTTTGTGCTGTTTTTAAAGAGAAGTGGTCATAATTGACTAGACTACACTTGTTTTGGATCCAAACTGCTCATTTCCTGTTCTGCAATCTGCTTTCCTGCAGTAGTCTGCATATATTGAACGGGTTACTGCTAAAAGTGTAGAGGCTTACAAGAAACGTGTAAAGGTGTCAATCTTGCGATGAGTAAAATCAAAGGTGTGGTGTGTGTGTGCGCACAGATAGACGGATGCGCGCACATTTTTTTTCTTGTGGTTGAGAACAGTGTTAGATCTATTGCTTTCTCCCCCTTTTCTTCATCATCTCTCACTTCCTGTATCATTTTATAACAATTATAGTCACCTTTGCTAAAAGCCTTAACTTATGCAATCTTATTAAATGATAATAAATGTGGAGAATATGGTTGGAACTGACGGTAAATCAGTCGTGTTCACTCTTATTTCTTCACTCATTACATGTGTTTGTGAGTCATTGTAGCCTGGCAGTCTGTCATGCAGGGTCAGTTTGCTTTACTGTGACTCGTGGGGATATTACCAAATATAGTTTTATTACAGATGTTTTGTCACTTTCCTTTCTTTGTCTTTTGTTTCATTAGTTTTATTTCCTAGGAAATGAGACAAAGGAGCTGATTTAAAACACATCTGGAGCTTTTTAACAGTAAAGCTGTTATAAAAAGCTAAATTAGCCCCCACTAGCAAGACACAGAACCACATTAAACAGTGTCTGCCATCACTCTACAAATACTCATGCTGTTAGTGTGTTTGGGTTTTAGCAGCAGTGAAGGTGACTGGTGTAGCAAGAGAGAGAGGTTTGACAGAACTGCCAGAAACTGACTAGAGAAGAGAGCTAAGGCTGGATTTTGGAGAAGGGAGAGTGCATGGTAGGAACAGTGTGTGGTTTAAGTAATGTGGGATCTTGAAGTGGATGAGTGCAGGCTGATTAGATGGACAACGAGGTGGGAACTCATTCCAGTTTATTTTTTCTGTACTTCATCTCTCCTCTGTCTTCCTGCATTCTGTGAGCTGGGAGTTTTTATATTCAGCATGCTGCTGTGTTGCACGAGTGTAGGTTTTTGGTTGAGCAGTATTGAAAGGACAAGTTGTGGAACACATCTGGGAAAGATTTTGCATCACTGGCCGAATTTCCTGTACTTTGTTCGTATTTTTAGAAATGTTTGATACTTTTCTACATCACTTTATGTTAAAAAGATCTAGTTAAAGTAATGGAAAACACACAAATCAGGCACTGAGTGGACCTCACCTGCCACTTCGTTAAGCACACCTTGCTAGTAGTGGGTTGGATCAAAGTCTGCCTTTATTCTTCTTGCAAAGATTCAACAAGTTGCCGGAAACATTCCTCACAGATTTTGTCCATATTGCCACAATGGCTGCAGATTTGTCTGTCGCACATCCAGATTCAGATCCGGTGACTGTGGAGGTCATTTGAGTTTAGTGAACTATTTGTCATGTTCAGGAAACCAATCTGAGGTTTGTGATGTGGTGTTTTATCGTGCTGGAAGCAACCACCTGACTCTGGGTACACTGTAGTCATAAAGGGATGGGCAGAAACAATACTCAGGTAGGCTGGCCCAAAGACTGCTAAGAAAATTTTCCCCACATTATTACACAACCAGCAACCTGAACTGTTGATACAACCCTGGATGAATCCATGCTTTTGTATGCCAAATTCTGAGCCTGCCATCTGAATGAGGAAGCAGAAACTCCTCTATTACCCAATTCTGGTAAGCCTGTGTGAATTTTGACCTCAGTTTCCTATTCTTAGATGACAGGCATGGCAGTTTGACAAACAGCCACATCAGCCCATCTGGCACCAACAGCCACATTGAAAGTCACTGCAATAACATTTCTCCTTCATGCTAATGCTCAGTTTGAACTGAGCATTAGCATCCGGTCATCCCGGATCAGAGGATGCTGATTTTATATGTGATTTGATGTTTGTGTTAACGAGAAGCATGTAACAGTTTAACTAATCAAGTGGCCTCTGATTTTATACTAGAATATAATTGAAACAGACTTTTGACCTTCGTCAGCTAGTACAGCGGTCCCCAACCCTCGGGCCACGGTCGTTTGGTACCGGGCCACGAGAGTTGAGGCTCGGGTGTAAAATTTATGGTTTCCAGAGTTTTTATCGGTTTTTAGCGTTGTTTTTTATTGTTTTTATCGTTAACTCGGTTTCCCTGGGTCTTTTCCTGTGTGTTATGAATAAATCTTCTTTTTTTTTGTACCGGTGCTGGTTTTATTTTGTTGTATTTATCTAAAACACCATAAAGAACGGTCCGTGAAAATATTGTCGTACATAAACCGGTCCATGGCGCAAAAAAGGTTGGGGGCTGCTGTTCTAGTATTATCCCTGACCCCGAGGGCTCAACATGGATACAAATGTATTTTATTTTCTGTCCTCTTTAGTGTTTAGTTCAGATCCGCAGAAAATCTGAGTATAAAATGCTTAAATATGTCACCCCTTCATGTCAGGGATTAATTATGTTATTTAATATTAGAAATATGTGTTTCTGCTCATATTTACCTCATGTTCAAGACTTTCTGCACATTCAGAACTTTTCACAAAGCCTGTGGTTATTTTTAGAAACCACCTCAGCTGTGTTACAGAGAATTTCCTTATCAGTTAGCCAAGTAGCAACAGTACTTCTAAACCTGGGGTTAAAAAGTGGATCATAATTGTTAGCGCCATTTATAGTTATTACATGTTTTATTTTGAAAAGCCTGAAAAGGCT
Source organism: Perissodus microlepis (assembly GCF_051167445.1). Classification (NCBI taxonomy): domain Eukaryota; kingdom Metazoa; phylum Chordata; class Actinopteri; order Cichliformes; family Cichlidae; genus Perissodus; species Perissodus microlepis. Next base: position 17,447,400 of record NC_140464.1, read on the forward strand.
ATGGTGCTTTTGTTGTGAAAGGTTTGTGAGAAATAAAAACAAGCGAATGGCGGAGCGACACGATGGTTTTACCGTTGTTGTTGCACAAACCGACGCGTAAAACAGCCTCTTGTCCATCCAGACGTGCTAAAACTGAACAATTGCGATTCTCAACTTCTTACAAATAAGTCAGTGACAGTGTTTTTGGTCTTAAGAAGATGACACTAACTACGAAAGCCTCAGCTTTGTGTCATAGACCATTTTGTTTCATGAACACTTGTTGAATAAGAAGTTGTGTAAAAGGAGCAGAGATGGCAGATAAAGACCCGCAAGGTTCCAGGCCCAGGGCACAGAGCTGCAGTAGCGGGACTGGCCACAAGAGGGCGCAAAAGTACACCGAAAGAGGTTTGGAAGAACAGCTCGGCAGGCACATAAACGCAAGAAGGTCCAAGCTGTGACAATTAACTTTAAAAATGAATAAAATTAGCGGACTGATGAAAGAGAATGAAAGTCTTGACATTGTTGATGAACATTTAAGTAACTTTTCAAAGCTGCATGAAGAATTCTTACGGGCAAATGATGATGTACTGTCGCTGTTGCCAGAAGATGAAAGGAATGTGGACCAGATGCTCTGGTTCAATCCAAAAAAGGAGCAGTTCAGTGCGTTTATGACTGAAGTTGAGAAATGGATCATCGTAACAAGACATCAGCATCAAGATGACGTGAGCCCAGATGACAGCGTGTCAGTGACTGCTAGACTAACTGCAAAGAAATCAGGTACCAGCGTTGGAAGAAGCTCAGTCAGTAGCCGCTCATCAAGATCGTCCAGAGCTTCTTCGGTATCATCTGTACGGCAGAAAGAAGAAGCAGAGCGCGCTGCTCTGCTCGCACGAGCCGCATCCTTGAAACAGAGACAAGCCTTGGACATTGAAGAATGTAAGTTAAAAGCAAGAAGAGAACAGCTTGAGATCGAGACAGCTATTGCTGCTTCTACAGCCAAAATAAAAGTGTTAGAGGACTGTGAATATGACAGCTGTAAAAATGATGTGGAACAGTGTGAATCAGCTGTTAAGCACTTCAGCTTCCAAGAGCCGAAGGTACAAGGTGAACATGATGGGCAGTCAAAGGTAACCAGTCACAGTGTAAAACAAGAAGATGACTTGCACCAAACTGATGCCAGTGTTATTCCAATGAATCTATGTGAAGTCATGTTGAATGATATCACTGATATCAAAATGATATCACTGAGATGTTAGTCAAACAACATAGACTGTCACATTTGCCTCAAAGAGATATTCCCATCTTTAGTGGTGATCCACTTGAGTTCATACCATTTATAAGAGCCTTTGACCATACAATTCATGATAAAACTGACAGTGACAGTGACAGGTTATATTACCTTGAACAGTTCACCAGAGGTGAGCCCAGAGATTTGGTAAGAAGTTGTCAGCACATGAATCCTCAACAAGGCTACAGTGAGGCAAGGAAGTTGCTGTTTTGTCATTATGGTAATGAACTGAGAATTGCAACTGCCTACATGAACAGAGCATTCAATTGGCCACAAATCAAAACAGATGATGCAAAGGCTCTTCATAGCTATTCACTGTTTCTCACTGGTTGTAACAATGCAATGCAAGACATCAGTCTGCAAGAGATGGAGATCCCCACGAACCTCAGAGTTATTGTCTCTAAACTGCCATACAAAATGAGAGAAATGTGGCGAGTCTCTGCCTTTGACATTCAAGAAACAAGTGGAAGGAGAGCAAAGTTCTCAGATCTGGTCAGATTCATAAACAGAGCAAAAATAGCTGCAGATCCTTTGTTTGGTGACATTAAGGATGCTGAAGACAAAGCAAAGTCATCTGCAAATGTGAGAATGACTAGATCATCCAGGCAAAGGGGAAGCACATTTGCTACAAGTGTAACACAAGCTGCAAATGAAAGGTCACCTGAAATTAATAAAAGTGCTTCTTGTCACACTAGCAATGCCTTCCAGAAACCATGCATATACTGTGAAAAACTCCATACACTGGCAGAATGTCAAAAGGTCAGAAACCAGCCTTACAAAGAAAGACTAGAGTTCCTTAAAGCAAAGGGTCTGTGCTTTGCATGTCTGACACAAGGTCATCTGAGTAAGGACTGTAAGAAAAGATCATTGTGTGAGTACTGCTCTAAGAGACATCCAAGTATGCTTCATTGGACAAAGGAGGAGGACAGTAAGGCAGATGATTGCATCCAGAGAAATGTCTCAGACATTCCCACAACAAGTGATGAAACACACACTTCAGGCAGAATTTGTGGAGCCACAGGGGCCGGAAAAGGCGTTCATGTGTTATCGATCGTTCCTGTGTGGGTTAAGTTAAAGAAAGGCAATAAGTTGATTGAGACTTATGCATTCATGGACAATGGGAGCCAAGCCACGTTTTGTTCAGAAAAGCTGATGAGACAACTGGGTGTAGAAGGTAAGAAAACAAAATTCATGCTTTGCACAGTGGGACAAGAAAAGATGGTGACAAGTTACCACCTGTCAGGATTAGAAGTGTGTGGTTTAAATGAGAACACCTATATAGATCTTCCTGACATTTACACTCATGCAGACATTCCAGTGTCTAGAGAGAACATCCCTACACAGGATGACTTAAAAAGGTGGCCACATCTTCGGCAAATCAAGTTCCCACATTCAGATGCAGACATTGGACTTTTGATAGGATGTGATGTGCACAAGGCTATGGAACCATGGGAGATTATTCATAGTAAAGATAACGGTACATATGCTGTTCGAACAGTCCTGGGTTGGGTTATCAATGGCCCTCTCAAGAGAGATTCTTGCTCTACTCCTTCTGACAGAGAGCTGAGTGTTTCAGTAAATCGCATCTCTGTCACTAATGTTGAGAATCTTTTGATGCAACAGCTCAACTATGATTTTCCAGAGAAAGCTTCTGAGGAAAAACAGGAAATGTCACGAGAAGACATCATGTTTATGGATTCTGTCAATGGCACAGTTGAAAGGATTAATGGTCATTATAGTATAGGTCTTCCTTTGAGAAACAAAGCTGTCAAAATGCCAAACAACCGCAGTGCAGTAATGCAGAGGGCAGAGAATCTGAAAAGAAAATTAATCAGAAACACAGAGTTTCACAAGGAGTATCAGAGCTTCATGTTTGACTTGCTGAATAAAGGCTATGCAGTTCAAGTACCAAACACAAAGACTACCCCTGAAAATGAGAGAGTTTGGTACATACCACACCATGGGGTGTACCACCCCCAGAAAAGAAAACTCCGTGTAGTTTTTGACTGTGCAGCATCCTTTCAAGGGAAATCACTGAACGAAGAACTCTTGCAAGGGCCAGACCTAACGAACACACTGATTGGAGTACTAACAAGGTTTAGGTGGGATCACATTGCCTTGATGTCAGACATAGAAGCTATGTATCACCAGGTGCGAGTACTTCCAGAGGACAGTGATCTTTTGCGTTTTCTCTGGTGGCCAAATGGGAACTTGAATGAACCTCTGCAAGGATACAAAATGATGGTGCACTTGTTTGGGGCAACATCCTCCCCAAGCTGTGCAAACTATGCACTAAAAAAGGCAGCAGAAGATGCTAAAGAAAAAATGCCACTAGCAGCAGTTAATGCTGTTCTGAACAATTTTTATGTAGATGATTGTCTTCTGTCAGTTTCAGATGAAACAGAGGCATGTACTATGGTCAGGGACCTGACTGCATTGTGTGAGAGTGGAGGATTTCACTTAACAAAGTGGATGAGCAACAGCAGAGTTGTCCTTGCTTCCATTCCTGAAAAGGAAAGAGCAAAAGAGATTAAAGATTTGGATTTGAGACATGATACACTACCAGATGAAAGAGTCCTAGGAGTGAACTGGTGCACAGAGACAGATGTATTCAAGATCAGGATAACTGAAAAACCTGTGCCAAAGACTAGGCGAGGCATCCTCTCATTTGTAAGTGCAATATATGACCCATTGGGCTTTTTGTCTCCTGTCATTCTGCCAGCAAAAATCATCCTGCGAGAGCTATGTGGCAGGAAGATTTCATGGGATGAGGAAATCCCAGCTGAACTGGCTCAAAGGTCACAAGTTTGGCATTCAGAGCTTTCAAAACTTCATGGCTTTACCGTCAACAGGTGTTTGAAACCTGCTGGATTTGGAGTGGTCATATCTACACAATTGCACCACTTCGCTGATGCCAGTGAGAGAGGTTACGGAGTCGTTACTTACCTCCGTATCACAAACCAGAAAAGAGAAACTCACTGCTCATTCATTATTGGCAAGTCCAGAGTGTCTCCTCTGAAGCAGATAACAATTCCACGTCTCGAGTTGACAGCAGCTGCACTTGCTGTAAAAATGGACAAGCTCATGAGAAAGGAGCTGCAAATGCCACAAGAAGAATCTGTGTTTTGGTCTGACAGTACCACTGTGTTAAAGTACATTTCCAGCGAGAACATCAGATTTAAGACATTTGTAGCAAATAGAGTGTCACTTATTAGAGACAACACAAAACCAAGTCAGTGGATGTATGTAAACTCTGAATTAAACCCTGCTGACCACGCTTCAAGAGGAATGAACACAGATACATTCATGAAGTGTTCAAACTGGATTGCTGGGCCAGAGTTTTTGACAAAAGATAAGAAAAACTGGCCAATTCCACCGGACATTAAAGAAATACCAAAAAATGATGTCGAAGTCAAAGAGGTGATGAGTGTGGATGTTACAAAATTACATGAAAATCCAGTGAACAAACTGATCTCTCACTATTCAGACTGGTACCGTCTAAAAAAGGCAGTTTCCTGGATACTTGCGTTCAAGCAGCTGCTTGGCAGGTTAAGTGCACATCGGAAGCTTCTCATGTCACAAGCAAGTGGCTGTGAAAGCAGCAAAAGGAAATCTGAAAAGGTTGCAGGTCAAATGCAGCAGTTCAAAACATGTATTAAGGGATCTTCACTTACCACTGCAGATGTTGCAATAGGAGAAACTGAGATTGTTAAGTTTTGTCAAAATCAAAGCTTCGCAGAAGAAATTGCAAGTCTTCAAAAAGGTGACAAGCTTAAAAGGAGCAGTCACATTGCGAAGCTGGATCCTTTTGTCCAGGATGGAGTTTTAAGGGTTGGCGGTAGGTTGCATGAGTCTGCACTACCAGCCGATGTTAAGCATCAAGTGATTCTCCCTAAAGGTCATCATGTTTCTACTTTGATTCTGAGACACATTCACCAAGAAACAGGCCATGGAGGAAGGAATTACATATTATCCAGGCTGAGAGAAAGATTCTGGATTCCACAGGCAGATTCAGCAATAAGAAAGATCCTGTCAAAGTGTGTAACATGTAGAAGGACATCTGCGAAACCTGGTGAACAAAGAATGGCAAACTTGCCACAAGATCGCCTGATTCCTGACAAACCTCCATTCACAAATGTGGGCATAGACTATTTTGGACCTTTTGAGGTCAAACATGGGCGTAGCAGAGTTAAGCGATATGGTGTATTGTTTACATGTCTTACTGTTAGAGCAATACACATAGAAGTTGCCCACTCACTAGAGACTGATTCTTGCATAAATGCATTCAGGAGGTTTATTGCAAGACGAGGTCAAGTGTCTGTCATGAGATCAGACAATGGCACTAACCTTGTGGGTGCAGAAAAGGAAATGCGTGAAGCAATCAAGGGATGGAATCATTCAAAAATCTCAGAAATGCTCATGCAAAAGGGTATCACCTGGATATTTAACCCCCCAGCAGGGTCACATTTTGGAGGAATCTGGGAGAGACAAATTCGCTCAGTTAGAAGAATTCTTAACCAGATCCTAAAGCAGCAACCTCTGGATGATGAATGCTTGCGGACATTGCTATGTGAAGTTGAAGCAATTGTCAACGGCAGGCCAATAACAAGAGCGTCTAATGACCCCAATGATTTAGACGCACTTACACCTAATCATCTACTTCTTCATAAAGGGCAGCCAGTACTGCCACCTGGATTGTTTCAAAGAGAAGACTTGTATGCAAAAAAAAGGTGGAGACAGGTGCAGTACCTGTCAGACATTTTTTGGAAGCGTTGGACTAAAGAGTATTTGCCGCTTCTACAAGAAAGACAGAAGTGGTTAGTGACTAGGAGAAATCTGAGACCAGGAGATGTTGTTCTCATAGTTGATGACAGTGCACCAAGAAGTTCCTGGTTAATGGGAAAGGTTGAGAGAACAGTTCCAGACTCACATGGACTTGTCAGACGTGTGTTTGTCAAAACCAAAACTAGCGTTTTGGAGAGGCCTATCGACAAGTTATGTTTGTTGCTTGAAATGGAGGCAACAGTTGAATCTCAGCCTCATGTATAACAGATATATGTTCAACACATATGACTTATGTTTCATATAATGTTTGGTTAAGCCAGTTAGATTCTGAGTGTTGATATTAAATGACGCTTTATTGCGTTAATATGTAATTGTTATGCCTTAGCAGTAACAATTAGGGGCCGGAATGTTAGCGCCATTTATAGTTATTACATGTTTTATTTTGAAAAGCCTGAAAAGGATATGGTGCTTTTGTTGTGAGAGGTTTGTGAGAAATAAAAACAAGCGAATGGCGGAGCGACACGATGGTTTTACTGTCGTTGTTGCACAAACCGACGCGTAAAACAGCCTCTTGTCCATCCAGACTCTTATTTTAGATATAAGAGAAATAGAGAACTCCAAGAAGAAACAAAGATAGCCATTACAATAATCCTTGTAAACATGACCCCTGTTTGGCAGCCCACAGTTGGCAGTCAGCTAAAGTAATCTGAAATGTAATGTAATGTTCTCCCTGCCTTCTCGGTATAAGCCCCCCACCCACCCCCTTACGGGTTCATGTGGACTAAGTGTGGCTTTACCGTTCCTACACCTTCCCACAGTTCACCCAGACCTGCCCACTGTGGGACTACCTGGGCCTGTCTGCTGGGACTGATGCTTTTAGCGTCTTTAGTGTAGTGGTTAAAACGTTTGCTTGGCAAGCAAAAGGTTAACAGTTCAAGTCCAGCCGAAGACTGGACTTGAACTCTGCCAACTCAAAACATTAGGAACTACGTGCTGTGGCGAGAAAGTCGCTGAAAGCTGCGTGAGTTAAAAAAAAAAAAAAAATACTCAGACTGAACCTTCTCTTCATTTTACTTCCTGGCTCCTCCATGGGATGTGTGTGCACAACATAGACATTCACTAAATTGGCACAAAAGATTTCATGTATAAACTGTACAAACTCATACCTGATATTGTTTTTTTAAATTAAAAAAAAGTCCCACTGTTGGAAAAAGACCTGCCTCTGAGGTTTATAGGAGTAATCCTTCTGCTTCTTTCATTGGGGCGATATTTTCCCTGAGTGCCCCATGGACTCTACACCTGTGCCTTGAAAGATCGTCTGCCCACGTGTCCCCCCTACTTTGTGTTGACAGATTTGGGAGGGTGTGGAATCATGGTTCAGCGGATAGGCGTAGGCTAATAATGCAGCAGCTGTCTTTAATGGAAAGCGGAACTTCAAATCATAATCTAATGCAAACTAGACAGCTGTCAGAAAAACCATGTATTTAGTTTATTACAGAGACACTTTCTAAATCATTATTTGTAGGTGTGTGGGCTTGATTTCACTGATTTCACTGTAAAATGACTGTGAGCATGCCTTTTTCTCATCACCTTTACTTGCATCTTGGCCTGATGGAACACGAGAGGAAGACGTAGAGAAAGGAATTCAGGGTGTACAAACTAAGAACTGTTTTTATTGAGCAAGAGACAAACATGAGGAAAAGTAATATGGAAGAGGAAGGAATGAGGAAAAGGAAGAGGAAAGACAGAGGAAACAGTAGGAGTGAGGAAGCATTAATGGGAGGAAGAGAACAGTGAGAGGTTTGCCTCTTTGGAGCTCAAAGGAGGGATATCCTCCTCCTGTCTCTCACGGGCAAGAACAAAAGCATCCTAAACACACAAAGGGAAGCGGGTGAAACAAAAAAGGAGATATGAACTCACGTGAACCATAAAACATAATGAAAGTGGGTCTGAAAATAAAACAGGAAGAAAAACTACAAACAAAACCCAGATTGGTAACGATGACTTATGTTTGTCCTTTGTGTTTTTTCAGATCCGCCAGCTCCTCCCTCTGATCTTGAGTGCTTTAGACCATGTGACGAGACAAACTGCCATGTGGACATACGGTGCACCTGGGATCCAAAGTCAGACCCTAAGATCCCCACTAACTACACCCTGCGCTGGGAGCCAGCTAAAAACCAGTAAATAAAACCCATTTTTTACAGCTGTAAACAATAAGAAATGCTCCTCTCTGAATTTGTCTTGAACTTCTCCCGGTGTCGTGTCTCGTCTGGTCTTTTCTTTCAGCGACGGCCATGTGAAAGGTGGGACCAGTTTAGACGGTCGCATTCCTCGAGAGGACTTCTCCGGTGGAGGAGAACTTCGGGTTTGGGTCGAGGCCGTTAACCAGAATGGCTCCAACAAATCTCAGCCGGTTGTCTTTAACGTCGAAGATATCAGTGAGTCAGTCCCACGAATACAAACGACACCACAAACGACCGTAATAATAATCAGTTCCTAATACCGCAGCGGAAAATTTTTTGATGTTTATCTTCAAATGATTGATTTTCATATAAGTAATATTAAAGATGAAACTTTTTTTTTTCACTGCTAGCCAAGCCACCCCCACCTAAAGACATTACAGCTGAACAGGAACCGTTGGAGTTTATGTGGAACACTCCCTGCATAGAGTCTTCTGGACCCTGTGACATTCGATATCGGACTAAGGGAGAAACAGACTGGCCAAAGGTGTAGTGCGTTTAGGGGTTTTCTTCCCCATTAACAAATGAATACATGAAATAAAGTCCCTAAAAAAGCTTATTAGGTAAGTTAAATTGTATAGTTTGAGAGACAAAAGTGTCATCCAGTGAAATTATGCTCAAGCTTGTTTTTTTCCTCTTGCGCAGTTTGAGGATGGACTACATGGCACCTACACAGTGGAGGAACCGGACCTTTTTACGGTTTATGAATTCCAAGTTCGTTGTGCCTGTAGTACAGGATTAATGAGCGACTGGAGTAAGATCCATAGCGTTAGGAGCTCAGAGTCAGGTGAGAGTCCTCATTTGGAGTAATAATAATGATGATAAAAAAAATAATAATAATAACTTTTTATGGCACCTTTAGTGGAACCTAAGAAATGTCACGAGGATTGCATCACTTTCCCAAGTTTAGCATTTAAGAACAATTCAAAAAAGGCTCATGTTTCTCTGGGTTTTTTTGTTTTTTTGTTAAAAAAAAATCTCTTTAACATTCTTTCACATATTACATCAGAATTGGGAAGCCACTTGAATTGTAGCTGATTACTGTAGTTTTGCCTTAAACTGTAATTGTTATCTTAGCTGTTTTAGTGGCATGTCTTTTGTGCAGCTAGAAGGAAAATGTTGCCTTATCTCCCTGGCTTTGTCTCTTTCTGGCAATGCCACTCAGACCCTGTTGGAGAAGTGGATTTATGGAGGGACTGCGGTATTTCCCCTCTAAGCTCTGACTGTTTTCTGACTTGGAAGGTAGGCTGAGAACTAACTCGCTCACTCTGTCTCACCACGAGCCAACTCATCCCTCACTCTCCTCGCCTTTTCTCCATTCCCTCCAGAGTCTCTCTGATTCTCAGGCACGTGGGTTCATTCGTGGATATAACCTCACAGTTTTCTACAGTAACGGCTCTGAATTGCAGATGTCCACGGCCGAGCCAAACAGGCAGTACGTGCACGAAATTGTGGAGCAATTGTGCAGCAACGGTACCACGAAATGGTTCCTCAACGCCACTCTGAAGGATGTGTCATCAGTCAGCATAATCGCCTACAGTTCTCAAGGTGCCACAAAGGAATCGTTTCTGACTATATCAACAACAGGTAAGAGACTGTGCAGACTTTCATAAAAACTACAGAAAGCTTTGAAGCCCCTAGCGGCATCTAACCATCTCCGATAGGGGATACATTTAACCTTAAGCACTGGTCTCTTGCTAAGGTAAAGAAGAAAATGTTCTAAAAGTTGACCTCAAGATGAATAAAGAGAACCTCAGCGTGTCCTGGGACCCACCGTCTGACGTCTCAGAGCTAAAAGAATACGTGGTGCAATATAAACAGGCAGGATCTCCACCTGGCCGAGAGTTTGACTGGATAAGAGTGAACAAAAGCCAGAACAGAGCATTTTTTAAAGGTCTGTAATGTGTCAAACCTCATTATTAAAAGAGTTGTTGTTGTTATGATAACTGTTGATTGCATTTTGAACCCTGTTGTGTGTTGTATGTCTCCACCTACAGGTCAGTTTCAGGAGTACAAAGCATACCAAGTGTCGGTGTTCAAGGTATTGAACAGGAATGAAGTCCTCCATCTCTCCTCAGAGATTGGATATTCTCGTCAGAAAGGTGGCGCTCTCTGCTTTGTTCCTTTGATGGTTTCAGGCCATTGTAGCCTCTTTTCTCTCATCATAATAATTTTTTCTTTTTTTTCTTAATCAGCTCTGTTAGCAGTGCCGTCATTTAAGGTGGAAACTCTCACTGAGACTGAGGTGACTCTTCACTGGAAAGCCATTCCTCTCTCCGAGCAGACTGCCCGGATCTGGTGCTACGAAATTGGATACAAATGGTTGGATACGCAAAAAGGTATATAGCAGCAAACTGTGTTACAGTTCAGTTATTTCTGGCTGATTTTTGCAAAGCTAACTGTTCATAGTTAGTAAAGAAGATAACATGCATGCTTAAAATATAAAGCACATTACATATGAAGGGAAAAAAGACAGGAAAACAGGATAAAGATTTTTCTGGGTTGTATTTATCAAACATCTCAGAATTAGTCCTATATAGCATAATATAGGACTTGGCTTTGTGTTTTAAATGTGTTCCCGATGTATTATTTCTGCCTTAAGCTCAGGTCTTGTACCAGAGGTCTGGGATTTTGAGGGCTCCGCACAGTATCTTAACTCTTCCCAGGACATTCCCCGAATCTGCTAAGGCCACTCTCTCAGTTTACGCCCCCTAACGGTCCCAACAACCACTGGGTCCACTTTGGATTTCCACGCCTATTCCTTCAGCCACTAGTACATAGCAGTCGTCTTGTGCTCCTTTTCTTTTTTCTAGCATTGCTATCAGCTGGGATCACGTCATCTATCACAGCTGCAGTCCCCTGATGCTTGTCAACCACCACAGTGTCTGGTTGGTTGGCCAACAGCTGTTGCTCTCTGGAAGTCCCACAAGACCTTAGCCCTGTTGTGCCACTTTCAGAGGTGTGTCCCACTGGGACGTGTGGACTAATACTTACGTGGCCCAGATGTGCCTGCGCTGTATCCCAGCCACTTGGATTGTGCTTCTGACTGTACATTGTCTTAGGGTGTGAACAATAGGTTCAATTGACATGTACAATAATCGAGAAGAACTTCCCTCCATCCCCTCTCCCCTGCAGGCTTGCACTTACATTGCGCTTAACTGTCTGGGCTAATTCACTGAAGTTTCCTTTAGCGTCACAAAAACTTTTTTACTCTTAGATAAAGCTTTTGCAGAACCCAAGGAGCTCATGATTCTGTGCATTTTGTGGCTGAACTGGGTAACAGGTGACACTCTGCTCTCTCACATACTACAGGGTGGGCCATTTATATGGATACACCGTAATAACATGGGAATGGTTGGTGATATTAAAGTGCTGTTTGTGGCACATTAGTATATGTGAAGGGGCAAACTCCTCAAGATGGGTGGTGACCATGGTGGCCATTTAGAAGTCGGCCATCTTGGATACAACTTTTGTTTTTTCAATAGGAAGAGGGCCATGTGACACATCAAACTTATTGGTAATGTCACAAGAAAAACAATGGCGTGCTTGGTTTCAACGTAACTTTATTCTTTCATGAGTTATTTACAAGTTTCTGACCACTTATAAAATGTGTTTAATGTGCTGCCCATTGTGTTGGATTGTCAATGCAACCCTCTTCTCCCACTCTTCGCACACTGATAGCAACACGGCAGGAGAAATGCCAGCACAGGCATCCAGTATCCGTAGTTTCAGGTGCTGCACATCTCGTATCTTCACACCATAGACAATTGCCTTCAGATGACCCCAAAGATAAAAGTCTAAAGGGGTCAGATCGGGAGACCTTGGGGGCCATTCAACTGGCCCACGACGACCAATCCACTTTCCAGGAAACTGTTCATCTAGGAATGCTCGGACCTGGCACCCATAATGTGGTGGTGACCATCTTGCTGGAAAAACTCAGGGAACGTGCCAGCTTCAGTGCATAAAGAGGGAAACACATCATCATGTAGCAATTTCAAATATCCAGTGGCCTTGAGGTTTCCATTGATGAAGAATGGACCCACTATCGTTGTACCCCATATACCACACCAAACCATCACTTTTGTTGTTCCAACAGTCTTGGAGGGATCCATCCAATGTGGGTTAGTGTCAGACCAATAGTGGTGGTTTTGTTTGTTAACTTCACCATTCACATAAAAGTTTGCCTCATCACTGAACAAAATCTTCTGCGTGAACTGAGGGTCCTGTTCCAATTTTTGTTTTGCCCATTCTGCAAATTCTGTGCGCCGATCTGGGTCATCCTCGTTGAGCTGCTGCAGTAGCTGGAGTTTGTAAGGGTGCCATTTGTGAGTAGCTAATATCCACCGAAGGGATGTTCAACTAATGCCACTCTCCAGTGACATGTGGCGAGTGCTACGCTGTGGGCTCTTGCTGAATGAAGCTAGGACAGCCACTGATGTTTCTTCATTAGTGACAGTTTTCTTGCGTCCACATTTTGGCAAATCCAACACTGAACCAGTTTCACGAAACTTAGCAAGCAGTTTGCTAACTGTAGCATGGGAGATGGGTGGTCTCGTAGGGTGTCATGCATTGAAATCTGCTGCAATGACCCAGTTACTGCGTTCACAAGATATCAACACAATTTCGATCCGCTCCTCACGTGTTAACCTCTTCGACATGTCAATGGCTGTGAACAAAGAGAAACTTGTAAATAACTCATGAAAGAATAAAGTTACGTTGAAACCAAGCACACCATTGTTTTTCTTGTGACATTACCAATGAGTTTGATGTGTCACATGGCCCTCTTCCTATTGAAAAAAACAAAAGTTGTATCCAAGATGGCCGACTTCTAAATTTATTACGATGGATCCATATAAATGGCCCACCCTGTACTACTGAACCCAGTGATTTTTATGGGGGCAGGTGTGGGGTGCAGATAGGAATGTTACTAGATTTGCACTGTGCTCGAGTCCAGATGAACTGTGTCCCAGCCCACCTTTTCAAGCAAGCAAAGGCAACTTACCACTACCTCACTTCTTTTCTGCCATAGTTGCAAGAACTTTCACAGCCCAACTTTATTGACACCCGCAGCATGAACGCATGACAGGAATGTGCCGTGGTTTGTAGTGTTGAACCTTTGATTTTGGTTTTTTTGGAATATAAACTCTGGTCTAATAATTACAATTTTCAGTTTTTGATTATAGTTTAGAGTTCTTAGTTTACTTTCATTGTTTTTCTTTATTTTTGCAATCATAGTAGCCTAATGCCTTTGTGCTTTAGTCATTTCATCATAGGTGATGATTTTATAGTAGTATAATCCTACTAATTTCATCTGTCTGACATACGTGCTTTATTAATGATTAACACCTGATTAGTGACTTCCTGCTCTGACATATTTGATAAATAAAGACTCAATAACTTTGATTACACACGTAACCTCACTCCAGACATTTTCTCTCTTTCAGTGTTCAATGTAAGTGCTTCCCATGATCATCAGACCTTCACGCTCCGTGATCTCAGTCCAGGCGACTATGAGGTGTGGATGAGAGCTATTACTGAATTTGGACGTGAAGCGAATGCCACTGAAACATTCAAAATAAACCACCAGCAAGATATGTATGGTAGGTAGGATGGGTTTGATGTTATGTTTGAAGTTGTTGTTGATTTTTCTTTATTTTTCTTGCTGGATGTAACTAACTTAGGGTGTAATGGATTGTGCAGTGTTATAAGATATGAACTATTTATTATTTCTCTAACAATGATCGCTTCTCCCTCTTTTTTTAGGGTTATTGATACCAGTTCTGTCTGTAGTTGTGTTCCTTTGTGTGTGTATTGCTTGTATTTTACTCAGGTGAGACAATCATCTTAAACTTATCTCTGACATCATATTTGAAGCACATCACAATTGTGTTACGTACTGTTAACAAATACTTTTATATTCTGAATAAATGTTGAATAACATGAGAAATATAGTAAAAAAAATATCACAGTATACCAAGGACACAAAACATATTAAATTCAAACTCCCTCCAGTTTTGTCTTTATGAACATAGTTACTTATACCTTTTTATGAGGTGATCTCCCAGTCTAACATATTTGCTGTTTACTGTCTTGTCTCTGGCAGCGTTTGTCCAGGACCAATCAAAGCATGTCCACTGATATCTTCGTGCACCTATGAGAAAGTGCCTGATCCCCGCAACAGTCACATCTTTAAACAGATGAAGCATCAGGTTAGACTGAATGAAACGTAACTGCGAGGTTTCTATAGACTCCTAAAAGTCTTAATTTTTTTTTACTGTATTTGTTATAGTAAAAGCCTTAAGTTATGTAAAAAAACAACTTTAATAATGGTTTCAAAAATCCTTTAAAAGATACTTTCTGGTATTGTAAGTAATTAACAAAATGGCTCTTTATAGATCTGTATTACAGAAACAACAGCAGTCGTTCAGTGATGTGAAAAAGAAAGTTGTCATAGGACTGTATGCAATCCCATGGAAAACTAAGTAGACATCATCATGCAGCAGCTTGTAGAGCCACGCTTAGCAACAACTTAAACTGATTGTTTCCTGTATGACTATCAGTATCTCACAGTGTTGTGGGGGAATTTTGACCCACACGTCTTTACAACGTTGCTTCAGTTGGTTGAGGTTTGTGGGAATTTTTTTTTAAACGCAGATCTCTTAAGTTCCCACCAAAGCATTTCAATCAGGTTTAGCCACTGCAACATGCTGAGTCTTTCCTTTTTTAGCCATTCGGTTGCAGATTTGCTGCTCTGCTTAGAATCATTGCCCTGTTGCATGACCCAGTTTGGAGCATAATTTACTATACAGAGGAGCTCATGGTGTCCTGGTCTGGCTCCAAAACAATCCCAAGGCTACTAATGACAAAAAATAAGCTAAATCAAGACCAATACCAGTTGATGCATACAGGTCACTGATATATAAACTTGGCTCAATGATAATCAAGAACTTGTTTTTTGTTTTTTCTGTCTCTCTGTAGTTTAATGATCCTTTGGGCTGGATATGCATTCCCGTCTGTGAGCCACAACCCAAGATCTCTGTGCTCGAAGTTGTAAAAATAAAGTCCCCAAATTTAAACCCTGATGGATTAGTAGGACCAGTGACAGGAGACAAGTTTTCACAAGATGATCAGAGGGAGCATGCTGTCCCAGAAGAGACTGGAAGGTTGGACCGCAGATATGGAAAAGAGCCCTACAGCAAAATGGTTGATTCCGATGAGGAAACGAGTGGCAGCTCATCAGAGGAAGAACAGTTCACGTCTGGTTACGAGCAACACTTCATGCCCTCTCCTTTAGAAGTAAGTTTTATCAAAGCCTCACACCTGATCAGAGACATTATTCTCATTTTTTTCTTTCTTTCTTGTTATTTATTGACTTTATTTAAAAAGAGCCAATATACAAATAGTAAAGTAATACTATTTTACCTCAGACATACAGCTAAGCACTGGTCCAGGTCAGTCAACTCACTGAAATTATTTCTTTGCGTCATCGGATGTGCTCCCAACTCTGCCAGCAAGAGCTCAAACTGCCCCGCTGACAACCTGGAATATGTACAAAAGCAGCTGTGATACAGCTTCAAGTCCTGGATTAAACCAGGAAATTCTCTCTGCTGCTTCCTTCTCGTGAGAATTGGGTGGACCCAGGATCTCAGTTTCTTACTTTTCTAGTTTAGAAACATCCTGACCAGCTCGTTATCGCTTGATGAGGGCAGATTTTCTCCCAAAATGCATCACTTTTGGTGTTTGTATATATTAGATGACAAGTTCAGATCACAAAAATTCAGAATTTTGTGTGCTTGGTTTGTAATGGCCTGTAGTCTAACTCTGTCATGATTTGCAGCTTTTGCATTAGTATATGAACATATCATGTTTAGTTTTTGTTTTTTATTCCACTATGATGTCATAATTCTGCCAGTCTTATATACACTTTGCAACTAAAGGCTCCCTTATTTATTCAAATCATTTTTTCTCTCTCTCTGTAGTTTAATGAGTCCTTGGACTTTATCTGCATTCCCGTCAGTGAGACACAGCCCAAGAACTCTGAGGGATTAACAGGGCCAGATGCGGGAGATGAGTCCTCAGAGATGGAGAGCCCAGATGATCAGAGGGAGGGTGGAATAGAGGTGTACAACAAAATGGATGATCCCTATGAGGAGACAGGGGATTTCTGTAGCTCATCAGAGGAAGAACAGTTTACATCCGGCTATGAGAAACACTTCATGCCCTCTCCTTTGGAAGTACTCTAACATCGGCTATATCGCCACACCTCATCTGGCACATTGTTTGTTTGTTTGTTTAATATACGATTGTTTAAGATGGGAAACCTCTGGATAGCCTTTTTCTTGAGATGCCTGCAGAGCATTTGGGTCACTGGAAAGATTTGTCTGCTGAAGCTGATTTTATGTCTCTCTCTGTCACAGTTTTCAGCTTTTGCATTAGTTTGTTCCATCTAATCATATCATGTTTATTGTTTATTTTTTGGCTACTTTTTCTATTTCAGTTAAAGTCGACTCGCTCTGCATCCCACATTTTGCCCAGCATTGAGCCTGACTATGACAACACCAACAGCAGTATTTTTAAGAGTCGAAACATTTGCAGGATGTGCAGTAGTTTACAATTTATTTCGAATCTGCATATTAACCCTAATCAAAGTGCACAGAGTGACAAATTATACTGACACCACCTGCTAAAACACCTTATGGTATTATAAAGTATCTCAGGAAACTCAATAAAAATAAAAGCTATCTGTACAATTATAAAACTGTGCTTTAAACAGATGTTTGTTTGTTTGTTTGTTTTTTCACATAAAGCGTCTTTAGGTAACACTGGATCTAATTTTATCATATCCATGACCTGTATGAAGTCACTGGAAATAGAGTCTGAATTTGTTGCTATTTACTCACACACATGCTCTGTAAATGCCATCCATCCACTCTATTCCAATCCAATCTGGGGTTGTGGGGTAAATGACAATCCTTTGAATTTGATTTTAAAATGATTTTGAGTGTGTTGGAAATATTAACATCCTTCTTAGTTTTTTACATTGTTGCACAATATACTTTATATTTTGATAAATAAAATGTCTGTCAAATACATGTGCAGCCATCACATTTGATTTAAATTACTAATATTAACTGTTTAAGCAACACCATGCTGGAGGAATATGGTGTAACACATGGTTAAGTTGGTTGTTATAGATAGATAGATAGATAGATAGATAGATAGATAGATAGATAGATAGATAGATAGATAGATAGATAGATAGATAGATAGATAGATAGATAGAATAAAAGTATATTTTGGATCATGATTGCAGTTTTAAGATCAGAGTTGGGTGGAGAGGAGTGTCAGGGATGCTTTATGACAGAAGGATAGCAGCAAGAGCGAAAGAGAAGGTTTACAAGATGGTAGTAACCTGCTATCATGTATGGTTTGGAGATGGTAGCAACAACAAAAAGATAGGAAGCAGAAGCGAAGATGGACAAGATTAGAGGGACAGCACTGGAGACAAAGTTAGAGGCACAAGGCTAAGATTTTTTTGGACATGTACAGAGGAAGGATAGTGTTGAAGATGGATCTGCCAAAGAAGGAGACCACAGAAAAGATCTGTGAATGTAGTGACGGAGGAAATGCAGAGGGGTGGTGTGACAGGGGAGCTTGGAACACAGTGAGATAGTGGCAGATGTTCTGCTGTGCTGACGCCTAAAGGAAAGAAAAACGAACTTCTGTGCAATTAACTACATTTATTTCTACATTTAACTCCTAATTAATGCACAATCCATCTTTTAGGTCGTCTTTAATTCCATTTTTAGTTAAAAAAAACTTGTATGCATACAACGTTTATTTAAAAAAATGCTTATTTTTTTGTTTGCGGTAGTATTTAATTATAGTATTATATATTGTTATTGTATTTTTATAATAATGTATTTTTTTTAATTTATGTTTAACCAAATATGGATAGTAAAACTAGTTGCCTTCCAGTCCACGACAAATCTCGCGTAGTCGGTCAAATGTGTGACGGAAGCCGCCAAGGGTCAATTTCAATCGGCGTGCTCATTTGAACAAGAGGAACCGCTACGAAGAAGAAGAGAAGAGCGGCCCAGTACTGATTATTCAACTTTCAAGTTAATATTGTACGTACACTCCTAATAGGGTTGCACTTTAACAACGAATTCTTAATACCTCGATCACTCCTACTCATCGGGTAAGGCGTTTTACAAAATCAAAGCAAGTTTCAGTTAAATAGCATTAGCCTGGCTAGCAGTATTAGCATTAGCAGAGTGAGTCGAACTCCGATGCCTGACGATTTAGCGGCTAGCGCCTGCTTACAAAGCGTGTTCACCTACTTATTACCCAATACTGATTGACATCCTTATGTTTAACCGCTATGTTTAAAACGACCGCAGACTGTTATTGTTCTGCAAAATAATTGCTCAGCTCGGCCCTTTCTTTGGATAGCTAACGGCGGAATTTTCTTGTTTTCATGCCGACCACATTGTGAGCCTCCAGCCGGGAACTGCCCTGTCGACCAGGCCCTAGCAAGAAGGGCAGGTTGGATATTAGTGGGGTCAGCTGTCCATAGCTCAAACAATCTACGAGCTAATCGATAATGGATCTTATAATTGGAGCAAACTAGCCAGTAAAGGTAAATGTTGTAAAGGTAAACCACATGATTATGAGCCTGGAGCCGGACATGGCGATCGTTGCTTCGTTGCTAACTCATTTCCTGACAACTTTTTTTTCCCCTCTTCACTCTGACCAGCCACAGCTGAGTGAGTGCGACCCACTACCTCCCAAAACGGGCTAACCGCGCGGCTCGGGCCCACGTGTTACGGCATTGCGTTGAAATTCGAGCGAAAAAAAAATATCGAAGCGCAACGCGGTTCCGCAACTCAGACCGGAGGACCGGGTGGGGTGGGGGTGGGGATGGGGGTAGGATTAACTTGGAGCAGTTAAGCCGGGTCACAGAGATTTTAGCTGGTCTTGTTGTCTGATGTCCTCGTTTTTGTGCCGCATGCTGCAATTAGGGTTTTAGGTGTTTGACGAGGGGTGACCAGTACCGGTGCCGCCGGGTCATTTCACCCTTTAACCCCTATGAAGGCGGCCAGAGAGCTCCCAACCGACACCTGCGCAGTTTTGTTTTAGAACTGATCTTTTCTCCTTCAGCTGTTTCGTGCATGTATGCATTAAGTAACTGCAGTAAACCCTCAGTGGGTTCCAATAACTTTGCATGTCATTAAGCAGAGGTATCTTGTTTAAAGTAGTGATTGATTGGATAAAAGCCCAGCAGAAGACCATCTGATGAAATGTACAACGTGATTGGCATCCTGTGGTAGTTTCAGGTCCATTGCATTACTCCTGTGTGAAGATTTGTTCTTCTATGTACAGGCATCCTTCTTTTTTGCCTATATCAACTATATACGTGCATGTCGACTGGAAATGATGCATTAAAAACATCTGACCTGTTGCTGATGGTGTTTGTATTCATACTGTCTGATCCAGAGACCTCACCTGCTTACGTGTTTCTTAATATTTTCCTTTGAATTTAAAGAGAAATGTGTGGACATGTGGATTAATTTGTGTGTGTGTGTGTGTGTGTGTGTGTGTGTGTGTGTGTGTGTGTGTGTGTGTCTCAGGATGGAGTGGCAGCCAGATGAGCAGGGACTTCAGCAGGTCCTACAGCTGCTCAAAGACTCCCAGTCACCTAACACAGTCACACAGAGAGCTGTCCAACAAGTATCCTACTTCAGTCTGTTCTGAGTGTGCATAATAAAACTGGTTAATGGTATTTAACTAAATTTTGATCCTTTATTGCTTTTAATGTAGTATAACAATGAAAGTGTTTTAGGATTTTGTAGGAGCTGCGAGAGCAGAGGCGAGGTAGCAACTGTGACATGACACCTCAGTCATCTTTAAGGACTAAGTGCATCTATACTGTCTACTTTTCTTCACTTACAGTATATTTTTGACCAAAAATACATGATGGAAGAAATGTCACATCACATCTGTGCGATTAACATAAATGAGTAATCTATAAGAAGCCCTTTCAGTCTGAGCTTTACTTGGCTCAGACTGAAAGGGTGATTTGAAAGTGAAATGATCCTTAACTGCCACTTCAGAAACTCGAACAACTCAACCAGTTCCCTGACTTTAACAACTATCTCATCTTTGTCCTTACACGACTCAAAACTGAAGGTGAGTAGTCTGGCACGTGCGTCTTCTGTCTCTCAGATCATTGATCCATTATGGTGAGAATTTAGTGCTTCCTGTTGCACGTAATAGCTGGATGCACCAAATGTTACTTATTGTGTTGGAGCCTCATTCCCAGCAGAGGCCTTGCATACATGTTTATACAGTGTGAGGGGGCAAAAAAATGAATTGTGCCACTTGTACTCTTCTCACAGACTGACATCAGTGACGCATCAATTGCTTAATCAACGTAGCACTTAAACATATACCAATAAATGTAACAGGACAAGTATATAGAACCGTGAACCGTGCTGTCACCGTTGCTTTGGATACAACATGTCTTAGTTTAGGGATATAGATTTGTTATATTTGGTAAAAATTTAGGAATTTGTTCATGCCTCTACCAGAGCAGCCCTGAACTCTTCAAAGTTCAAATGAATCCTTATCGATTTTACATCGGGCTTTGCAGCAGCTCTGCATTCATCCCTTTCCCTTTAGAGTAAGTCTGCTCTCTTTGAGCGGACTTTCTTCTGATTGGCTGTCCCTCACAATCAGAAGGTCTGAATAATAATAATAATAATAATAATAGGTGAGTGGTGCTTCTGTGTTCACGGAGTGTGTATAAATAATATTGTTCCTGGCATGAGCGAGTGCCAAGAGTAGGAAAAACCTCTGAGATCTGAGTGCTTAGAGCAGCCTGAAGCCTGTCTTTTGGCCCACAGGGAATACCTTTTAGATTGGCTGATCTAATGATTTGAAACTTGGAGCTAGTTTGAATATGAATATCCACCTTTGCAAGAGTTTATATATGAAATAAACTGAGAAAAACTGTTGCGTCCACTTTGACTAAGAGTGATTGCTCTGAATTCCACAATGAAGGGCACACAGATTTTAAAGTAAGATGAAGAGTTGGATTACACGTCCTCAGGATTGAGTAGTGGAAAACTTTGTGCACTTCGATGTAGTGATCAGACTCCAAATACACGCTGATGGCTTGGCATCTTGGTCTCTAACTGCCCTCCTTTCTTCTCAGATGAGCCGACTCGCTCTCTGAGTGGTCTGATACTGAAGAACAATGTCAAAGCCCACTACCAGAACTTCCCATCAGCCGTTGCTGACTTCATCAAGCAGGAATGCCTCAACAACATCGGCGATCCCTCGCCGCTCATCCGTGCCACCATTGGTGAGTTTATTGGTTGTGTTGGTTTTATAACTTTATATACCATCTATTTACACACAGAGTAACCAGTTTAATCCCTGTGTGTCCTTATGTTACTCTCTGGAAATGATGCATAAAATCCATCTGAGTGTCTGTGAAGGTGTTTGTATTCATACTGTCTGATCCAGAGCTTCTGCATAGGCCAAAGGTTGCGGTCTTTGTCAGTGGTGAACAACTGAGCTGAACTGCATTTTCTCCTGTAGGCATCCTGATCACAACTATTGCCTCCAAAGGAGAGCTGCAAACATGGCCTGAGCTGCTGCCTCAGCTCTGCAACTTGCTCAACTCAGAGGACTACAACACGTGCGAGGTCTGCACTTCCTGTTTGGCATTTGACTCATTTAGATAGTTGCTCTGGTTTAAGTATCTCACAATTGAATGAGGCGCGTATCCTTGAAGTAGACATAAGTTTGAATTCATCCCACACAGACAGCCACAACAAGGCTAACTGGAAAGTCATAGTTTGCAAATGATTCCTGAGAAGAACCAGATATAACTCTGCATGGACTTTGAAATGGAGCAGTAGATATCGTAATAGTAGTAGTAATAATAATAAAACAGATGAAAATCAGGCAGGATTAGTTGTAATATCTGTGTTGGAGCAGCTAATATCTCCAGTCGTTCCTTTTATGATGATGATTTCATAGTCGCACATGTGCTTGACATGAAAAAGATGCTCTCAGCTGATAGGCAGAGTCTTTGCAGTGCATTCAGAACTTGTTTGCTCCGGTCTTGTTGTCTGATGCGGTCTTCGTTCTCTCCTCTGTGTCCCTGTACGTTTGCGTTTGATTTGACAGCTTCTCTGTGTATGTCCGTGTCTCAGGGCTCATTTGGCGCACTGCAGAAGATCTGCGAGGATTCGTCGGAGCTGCTGGACAGCGACGCTCTGAACAGACCCCTCAACATAATGATACCCAAATTCCTTCAGTTCTTCAAGCATTGCAGCCCCAAGATTAGGTACAAGAAAGAGAAAATCTGGGTGTGATTTATGCTAACATTTGCCTGACTGTATATGGTTAGTTAAGAGTCGTGTTGATTGGTTTCAGTGGCAAGTTTTCTTCCTAATTACAATATTTATACTACGGTAGGAACCATTGTGAGCATGTAAGCGAGTTTTAATGTGCTTGTCTGATCAGATCTTTTCATAACTCCTTTATTTATTAGCAGATTTATTGTTTTACGTTATGTAGACCTATAGCCTTTGGGTGTTTTCTGTTTAAATGAAAGGCACATGTAAGTTATCTGAGGCATTTTCATTTGAACCAGTTTCTTCATCACTACAATGTCTGATCATTGCTTTTGTTGCTCTGCAGATCCCATGCCATAGCCTGCGTGAACCAGTTCATCATCGGCCGAGCCCAAGCCCTGATGGACAACATTGACACTTTCATAGAGGTGGGCTTGTGTGTGCTTCGGTATCAGGCTGCTGTGTTAGTTTTGTGCCTACTTCACACTCCTTTCTTTTTGCTCCTCTTCTCCTTTGTTAGAGCCTGTTTGCGCTGGCAGCAGATGAGGACTCTGAGGTCAGGAAGAATGTGTGCCGAGCCCTGGTCATGCTACTGGAGGTCCGCATCGACCGCCTCATCCCCCACATGCACAGCATCATCCAGGTGAGTGTTAGGACAACCAGATAACCAGCTGTGGAGCACACAGTGGAAGTAAAAGGACACGTACACCACATTTTCGTGTAAATACGTGGAACTTGAAGCCCATCTGGATGTGATGAGAAACCCAGCTCATTGAAGCACGATGATACCTCAAGTTCCTAATGTTTCTGATCCAGATTTCTCTCAAGTTTCTTCTTAGGCTGGTTTTTGTTTTGTTTTTTTCCTCCCTTCCCACTCACCTGATCACACATTCCCATTCTCAAACATCTGCTTTTCAGTACATGCTGCAGCGAACCCAGGACCCTGACGAGAACGTGGCTCTGGAGGCCTGCGAGTTTTGGCTGACTCTAGCAGAGCAACCCATCTGTAAAGAGGTGCTCTCCGGACACCTAGTGCAGTGAGTAGCTTGTTAAATATTGTTAGTATGTGTCTATTATTAGTGTGAATTTCCATCTGTGTTTTTTTGATCAAGGATATCCTCTTTTGTCTCACTTGTTTAATATAGACTGATCCCTATCTTAGTAAATGGGATGAAGTATTCTGAGATAGACATCATACTACTGAAGGTGAGTGCCATCGTAGGTATTTGAATGCTTGGGATACCCAGCGGTACTTCTTTGCCATCAATCTGCTTTTTGACCATTCCCCCAGGGTGACGTGGAGGAGGACGAGGCGGTACCAGACAGCGAGCAGGACATCAAACCCCGCTTCCACAAGTCGCGCACGGTCACTTTGCAGCATGAAGGAGGCGAGGGGGAGGAGGGGGAGGACATCGAGGAAGATGACGACGACGATGACGACACGCTGTCTGACTGGAATCTGCGTAAGTGGTGGAGAAACACATTATTTGCCAGAATGTGAGTGTAGTGACTTGACCGGTTGTACTTTGGTTTCCATGTATGTTGTATATCAGGTATTAATATGCCAACTGGCCCCTTCCCAAATGTAGCACAGATCTATTACCTTTTAAGCTGTGAGTGGACATGTGGATGTCATTCAGGAAGTACATGCAGTGAGTTTTTAGAAAACTTAAACCTGCTGTAGTTTCAGGTGATATAAAAGAAACGGCAGGTTAGGTGTCGGGTTCTAACCAAACTTTTCTTTCTCACGTAGGGAAATGTTCTGCAGCAGCACTGGACGTGCTGGCCAACGTGTTCCGCGACGAGTTGCTACCCCACCTCCTGCCACTCCTGAAAGGCCTGCTCTTTCACCTTGACTGGGTGATCAAGGAGTCTGGCATCCTGGTGTTGGGGGCCATAGCTGAGGGTAAGATGAAAGGACACGCATTTTTCATGCAATCTACAGATTTTCTGGTTAGTGGTCAGAGCTGCAAAAACCCGAGCTACACCTTCCTGAAATGTTCCCAGTTATGCATAGACAGTTATCTGTCCCTAGTTTAGATCTAGTAATGAGGTTTAACCTTATTATATGCAGTGTGCAAAACGCCTGTCTGCATGAACATGCAGACATTCACTTGGTGTTCTGAAGGACACATTATAGATTTCTAATGTCATGCCTCATTAGCACAGGGTTGGTATCACCAGGACACCTGATTTGATTAAGAAATGACCCCCACAGTGCCGTCTATGCTTTATTCAAAGTTACTGGCATTATCTGTGGATGTGGTGAATCCTGGTTGGAAAAGTAATTTGTGTCAAGCTGTTCTTTCTGAAATTGCTAAAGCAGTCTTCATATTTCTCAATTGGGAAAATAGGCAGAAACATAGAGAGGGGACTTCTCAAATCTTTTGGATGCAGAACTGGGATTTGCTACTTTCCCATTTCAACTGATACCTAGAATTCCCTCAACAGTGCCTAATTAGGTCGCCAACCTTATGCAGAACCACATCTGTCAAAAGTAATCTGTATAAAGTGATGTCTGTGTTGGAATGTCTGAGTTATAATAACCAATCACGTTTTGTCAGGCTTTGCATGCAGGTAAATGGTCTGTTTCATGAGCAAAAGAGGGAATGCAAATGCAATCTTACAAACAGTTCAGCCTAATTTTTTTTTTTTAAATTTGCATGAATAAACAGTGATTTGCAGATGGATTAATGACTGCCCAGATTGGCAAGAGAGTCAGAATGAACCTGTCACAGAAAGAAGAGGTGTTGTTCAGTTTCACAGAGTTTTTGTAGGAATGAGCTCCTGAAGCGTTCTTTATTGCAGCAAGGTTGAATAAGTATGAGTTAGGCTCTGCTCCTCAGTAGTGTGGAGTGCAGTGGGCGCGATGGATTAAGCAAGCATCAGTTAAGCTTGCGATTGAGGTTTCTGTTTACAACAAGTGACGTAGTAGATTTGTACTAAAACAGAACTGAGTTGCTTCTGTTCCATGTATGCAGTGAGATCTGAAGTCTGAGTGTTGGTTAAGAGGCATAAAGCAGAGAAACCTACATTTGTATCGTCTCCTCTGAAGCAAATCAGCTGTGCAGTCTTCTTGTGATATAACGCCTAAATTGATGCACATCGCAAGTACACATTGGTGTGAGACAGAATTTCAGATTTCACAGGGAAGAGCTGCATTATGCCACATACTGCCGGTGAATGATTATTAGGATCA
Source organism: Perissodus microlepis (assembly GCF_051167445.1). Classification (NCBI taxonomy): domain Eukaryota; kingdom Metazoa; phylum Chordata; class Actinopteri; order Cichliformes; family Cichlidae; genus Perissodus; species Perissodus microlepis. Next base: position 17,473,263 of record NC_140464.1, read on the forward strand.
GTAGATTTGCTCTGCTGACTGCAGAAGGTCTGGTGTCGTTCTCACTCGTGCTTTCACTCTGTGCTTAGGCTGCATGCAGGGCATGGTGCCCTACCTGCCGGAGCTCATCCCTCACCTCATCCAGTGTCTGTGTGACAAAAAGGCCCTGGTCCGCTCCATTGCCTGCTGGACCTTGAGTCGCTATGCACACTGGGTGGTTTCCCAGCCCCCTGACTCATATCTCAAACCGCTCATGACGGAGCTTCTGAAACGCATCCTGGACAGCAACAAGAAGGTGCAGGAGGCCGCCTGCAGGTGAGCCACGCTGCAATCTTTGTTCCCTTCTAACGTGGACGTGATGAAAATCCCAGCTCATTGACTTACAATGATACACTTTGTTCCCATATTGTACTCTGATCCACATCCTGCTTGTGGTATTCCTGGACCACAAGACTGTGTGTGTAGATTCAGCATTGACCTTCATCATCTTGTTTTTTCTCAGTGCATTTGCAACCTTGGAGGAAGAGGCATGCACAGAGCTGGTGCCATATCTGAGTTACATTCTGGACACTCTGGTCTTTGCTTTCGGGAAGTACCAGCACAAGAATCTGCTCATCCTGTATGATGCCATAGGAACTCTGGCAGATTCAGTGGGTCACCATCTCAATCAGCCTGTGAGTTTGAGATTTGGATCTTGTATATTTGTCTTGAATTTACTCAAGTCGATCGGGTTGCTTAGCTTTGGGAGGAGACTAATAACAGGGAATCATTGATTTGTTGCAGAAATCCTGAGCTGTTACCACTGTGTTGCTTTTTCAGGAGTACATTCAGAAGCTGATGCCCCCTCTTATTGCAAAGTGGAACGAGCTGAAGGACGAAGACAAGGATCTCTTCCCTCTGCTGGAGGTGAGTAAATTTAGCACTGCTTAGAATCAGGGTTTTCCTGTTTTCTGTTTGACATGTCCAAGTATGTCGAAGAAAAAAATGCTTTACGTCATTTAGAGGAAGGAGAAGAAAACCCAAACAAAACTGTGCTGTCCGAATGTCTTTCAGTGTCTGTCGTCAGTAGCCACCGCCCTGCAAAGTGGGTTTCTGCCCTACTGCGAGCCCGTCTATCAGCGCTGTGTCACATTAGTCCAGAAGACACTTGCTCAGGCTATGGTGAGAGAGCAAGCATGAATAGAATAAATGTGGTGGAGTCTGTTTAAATCTTAAACTGGTGCTTAAAAATTCACATTTGTGTTTCTGTCTACATAGATGTACAACCAGCATCCAGACCAGTATGAAGCTCCTGACAAGGATTTCATGATTGTGGCCTTGGATCTGCTGAGCGGCCTGGCTGAAGGTCTGGGAGGACACGTGGAACAGCTTGTGGCTCGCTCTAACATCATGACGCTGCTTTTCCAGTGCATGCAGGTGTGATGGAAGTTCTCTTTATTTTTCTGCATGCAAAAACTAGTTTTTCTGTGATCCCTGTGTAACACCAAGTTATGTGGTTCTGCTGCAGGATACCATGCCCGAGGTGAGGCAGAGCTCCTTTGCTCTCCTGGGCGATCTAACAAAGGCATGCTTCCTCCACGTGAAGCCCTGTATTGGTGAGCGTGCGTTATCAGAGCAACTTTGTCACATTTTGACTGATTTACTAGCTGCCCTCTCATTTTATTACCAGGGAACACCCAGATTTAGTGATTGTTGTAGCCACTCATGAGCTCATGTCTTTAATGATGAGCTGTAAAAGATAGGAGGCTGAAATGAATATCCAGCTGTGTGTTTGTGAATCATTGTTGTAACTGGTGTCCATTTCTCTTCTCCAGCTGAGTTCATGCCCATCCTTGGGCTCAACCTGAACCCAGAGTTTATCTCCGTGTGTAACAACGCCACCTGGGCCATAGGGGAGATCTCCATGCAAATGGGTAAGTAACAGATCTTATTGTGGATGGTTTTCCTGTCGTCTCCCCACCCCCCAGTATCTGGATATGATGAAACACCCAGCTCATTGACACAAAGTGATACATTTTGTTCCCATAATGTTTTCTGATCCAGATCATTCACAGTACATGTTGCATGCAGGCCTGTGCAGTCTGAGCTCGTATTTTCCTGCAGATATGAAGGAAAATACGAGCGTGTACGTTCAGGAATTGTAAACTCTGCCTCAATGTGGGCGACATATTTTGGCTGAGACAAACTTGAATCAAAGACGTGTTCAGAACCTGATTCTTAAAATGGATTTTTACTATTCACAAAACTTATTTAATAGTTTAGTAAGAAACTAGTTTTTCTATTGAATTTAAGTAAGAGATGACACCAAGGCTTGTTTAGGTTTTAAGGGCTTGGTAACTGCAAATGGTTTTATTGCTGTGGCTGATAAGTGTTCAGACACTCCCTTTTTTTTCTTCTTTTTTTTTTTTTAAAGGACCTGAAAGCTCTTCTCAGTAACTTATGACCAATGAAGCCCTGAAGAAAGTTAAATCAGTGTTGGGTATTTTTGATATTTCGGCTTTAGGTTTTTCACATGTTCCTTTTTATTCGATTGAAGCAGGTCCGATTCTGTCTCATGCCTGATTGGCAATGAATTCCTAGCTTTAACACACTTAGAGACGTTACCATGTTGTATCCACACTGCAGGATGCTCACTGCCTCCTTCTCTTCTTTGTGGCTCTCCAGGTGCAGAAATGCAGCCGTATGTGGGTATGGTGCTGCCACACCTGGTGGAGATCATCAATAGACCCAACACTCCCAAGACTCTGTTGGAAAACACAGGTAAACAATCAGCTACAGAATGATGATAAGTGTGTCTCTTAAATTTGATTCTGATATTGAAGACTTAGCGGCTTCTTTCGTGTCTCTCTATGCAGCCATTACGATCGGCAGGCTGGGTTTCGTGTGTCCTCAGGAAGTGGCGCCACAGCTGCAGCATTTCATTAGGCCATGGTGAGTCCCAGTATGGATATTACCATGTATGATTGATTTTTTTTCACGTTCTACTTTCACAGCATGAGTAAAAACTCTTTAACTCGTTAGTTTAAAAAGTTGAAAAACTAAAAATAGTTGAAAACAGTTGAAAAATTGCTCAAAGTGGAGCTGCTGTAAAACAAACAAACAAAAAAAACCCAAGTTGAACTCATTCTTCTGTCGCCACATTGCTCCTGTTCACAGGTGCACGTCGTTGAGGAATATAAGAGATAATGAGGAGAAGGACTCGGCTTTCCGGGGAATCTGTGTGATGATCGGCGTGAACCCTGCAGGAGTGGTGCAGGTAAGGTGATATAGCTTTAAAGGGGTTAGAGAAGTAGGGGAGGTCTACTTTGGCAAGTGCTGAGTTAACAAGTCTTCTGTGTTCAGGACTTTATTTTCTTCTGTGATGCTGTGGCCTCATGGGTGAACCCGAAGGACGACCTGAGGGACATGTTTTATAAGGTAAATACTTCATCAGAAATCATATTTCTGTGACAGTCTGCAGGATGGACCAGCGTTTGTGATTAAAACGTTCCCTCTTGTGTAGTTTTGGGTCAACGACCTATGATGATCATTAATCAGACATCGGAAATCTGACGGCATGGTGCAGATGGCTTTGAAGTCTGAGAAGTGTGGTACATCACTAAGTCAAGCTGATCAGTCAATAATGAGTACTATAATATAATAATAATCAATACTAATCAATTCTGGGTGCATTTAATACCCATGGTAGGCTTAGAAACCCCTCGTGCTAAAGCTTAAAACATTAGGCCTCTAATTTGAGCAATCCAGATCGTGGAGGGGTCTTTAAATTAGTTTTAGGTGCTCGACCCAAGGTGCAGCTGCAGTTGCAAGGTCATAGCTAGATGTACAAAAACTGTATATTGAAAATGGATGATGTCACTTTAAGGTTACACATTAATTTGTGGGTTGCCATTATGAAACTTTGCCTTCAATTTTGATTGTCGTCGTGTGGTTGTTATGCTGTCCATGACTTTATTTGGACGGTAAGGAGGAGCTAAAGAGCTAGTGCTAACTAGCTGGTTTATTTGTGATATAAATGTCAAAGCTATTTTGGCTTAAAAAACTGAACAGCTATCTCTTTAGTGTCTTTACAGTCAGAACAAGTGTGTTGTGTATTGAATAACACATGAAGCCAGCAACTGAGACCATAAACTGATGTTGCAGTGAACAGACACCCCTCCATATATTATGGTGACTTTTAACATTTTCCAGTCTGTTTGAATATGTCAGCAACACGTTATGATTTATCAAGTTATCTCGCTTCAGTTGCTGCAAACTGAGATTGTCAAGCACAGCAACCCAGTGAGAAAATCTACCATTAATGTTGCCATAAGACAGTCTGCTATCAGCCTGCGAAAGACTTCGCCCACAAACTCTGACCTTCAGATTTGAACGCCTGCTGGAGAATTTATCAAGTCTCATTTGTTTTTCCAAGATCCTGCATGGCTTCAAGGACCAGGTCGGAGAGGAGAACTGGCAGCAGTTCTCTGAGCAGTTCCCTCCTCTGTTGAAGGAGCGTCTGTCAGCCTGCTACGGCGTCTAACCCGGCCACCCCTTTGGTCCACGCAGGACACTGACCTGTTAGGTATGTTCACCAAATGATGTCACCCAAATGAAATACCCCTCAGCCCTCTTCTGGAAGTGATGAAACACCCAGCTCATTGATAAACAATGATACATTTTGTTCCCAAATCATTTTTTCTGATCCAGAATCGCACTTTAACCGCTTCATTATCAGCTCTGCATGCATCTGTTCACATGATGTGGTTTAAAAGTCTCTCCTCTGTTCTTGTGTTTGCTTGTCCCCCAGGTTAATGAAGGGGAGGGTAACAGGGGAACTCATTGCACTGCCCAGAACGTGGGGAGAAACTAGAGCTGGAGGGACGTGACTGGCCTTGACCCTCCACTCTGCGGATAGCCTCCATTTCCCCTCCCCCGTTGCCCTGTTTGTCTCTCTGAGGGAGGGTGGGAGGAGGGTGGTGGGTGTGGGGAGGGTAAACTGGGGATATACACATACCTCTCGGATAAAACGCCTCACTAAATCCAAAATGCTCAAAAGTGACTTTTCGCCAACAGCACCGCAGGGATTCTAGGTAGGTGAGGGCAAAACGGAGGCCAAGTTCGACCTCCCCCCTCCTCGATATTTTTTTTTCCTCTTTTTTTTTTTTTTTTTTTTTTTTTTAATTAGTCTGACATAGATGACGGCTGGGAGGGGAGGGGGGGTGGCAGATAGGTACACTTTTAAAAACAAAACAAAAAGGAATTATCTGAAACAGCATAGGGTGCCACAGTCACAAATACCCCACACAGGTGTTTAAACAGGCTCGTGCCAGAGGCTAAATAATAAAAACAGGCGCTTTTACTATGTAACAATGTGCACACAGTTTGTTTTGCACCTTTCAAAAATCATCAAAGCATTTCGTGTGCATACACATGGGTCTTTTTCTTCTTTTGTTCTCTCCCTCCGTTTCACGTTTACGCTTCCTTCCTCTTCCCTTGGTTGCTGAAAATCTTCAGGCTTGTAGCTATTTTCCTTCCCTTGTCGGAGGCAAAGAGATGCAGTACATCTGTCCTCTTAAGGTTTTACCACCGCAGTACCAAAATATTGCATGGCATACGATCACCTCTTAAGTGATGCACGTTAGAGTAAATGGGTTTTGTTTTTGTATCGTTTTGTTTTTTTCCTTCTCCATTTATCGCGCTAGTCGTCGTCCGAACGGGGAGGCTTGCCATAACTTAAAGCCGTCACGTGCGTGGTTCTTTTGTCCTCCCTTTTCATGCATATTGTCTAATCAGTGTCCATGTAGTTAAAACGGAGGCAGCGTGCACATGTGCGAAGAGCAGATTATAGGCAGGTTTAATCAACTCGTGCGCATTTTTGTTTGGGGAAAAAACCAACACTGCAACAGGAGTTTAAATACTGTAGGCAAGCTGAGAATCATATTTGCTGCTTTCTTTTTTCTTTTCTTTTTTTTTTTTAAAATAGAGTATTTGCGAAACAGAGCTATAAGACATCACCAAGAATGAATTGGTTCTTACTGGTATAAATGCACTTTTTTTTCTCTCTCTCTTTTGTAATAAATTTAGAATTTCTAATGTAAGGCATACAGTAATATACTGAACTTGAAACCTAGCGTTTTGTCTTGATAAGTGATTTTTAGGACTGTTAACGGCTTGCCGAGGTAAGCATAATGATAATGTTAAGCAATGATACGATGACTTGGTAAGACTTGAGGCCTCTTAACATAGTTTTATAATGTAGCTCCTTATAAAATGGACTGATTAGGATGTAAGTGGAGGGAGACGTCTTAATTGTAGTGTTTTTTTTGCAGTCGTCAATCCATACCTGTGTCTGAGGATGTCGCTCCCCCCTCGCCCCCTGTAGTTTTCATTACAGCTTCCTGTTAAGTGATGGCTGTTGGAGCCATCGAGGCTTCACCTTGTCATGAATGTTGCATGCTTTTTGACAGGTCTTGCTCCTTTCGTTTTTCTTGTTCTTCTAGTAGCTGGTCCCTTTTTAGGGACCCACCTTTATAAGTGCTTGTCAATGGCAATGCAACTCGCTGCTGGACTGATAAGGTACTTCTCCAGCTTATGATCAAACTAGTGATTGTCGTTGCCATATATTCACCCGTTGATACTGTGTAGGATATGCCTGGGATAAACAGACTGAGCCCTGATAGTACGTTCCCTCATCTTGGTTATCTTACTCTGCTTTATCTTCTCATCACTGTCCATGGTGTGGACGGTTGTAATGGGGCTGTTTGCCTGGTGTTTCCAGAAGTACTTTTTAGACATAATTTCACACCAGCCCTACTCAAAAAGTTATGTTTGGGAGTAAAGTTAGGCCACTTGCCTGGTGGTTAATAGCTGGACAGGGTGCACAAAAGCTTCAGAGATGATGATTAAGATCCTACCCGCGCAGGGCAAGAGACCGGTCAGGGGTCTCCCCGGCAACCTCCGGTCGCTAGGGGAAAAATGTCTGTTTCACGAGTGGTTTCTGGTGTATGCCAGGTGGAAATTTGTCACAAAGGGGGTTTATACAGCCTTCTAGTGATAACCTCGAAATTGCTTTGATTACTTCCAGGTGGCTTCTGTGTCCATAGTTTCTATTGAAGACTGCTCACTGCTGGTGAAACTGCCAAGTTCACCACTAACCAGAAACTGAGACTGTTCCCTTTAAAGTAAAAGTAAAAAAGGACAGAAGGGAAAAAAATAAATAAATCGTTGCCTCAGTAAGGCCCGGTTTTTACTTTGACAGCAAATGTTTTTAGTTTCTGGTTTGAAGGTTTTTCACATTTAGCCACCGGAGGTCGCCAATCAGTCTGAGGCCTGATGGACATCTCTAACACATGCTCCTGCCTGATCAAAG